>NC_141398.1:38002957-39291143 GCF_034619465.1 Leptosomus discolor | reverse complement strand
TCAGTGCATCTTTTGTATCTTTACAAATTAACTTTTTATTTAGAAGTACAGTCATCATTTTGACTCTTTCCATCTCTGGATGTCTTTTATTGACAGAATAATAATAATAAAAAAATATATACAATTTTTTTTTTAAACATAGAAATTTGAATTGCAGCATTGAAAATATCTGCACTGCACAATCCACCACACAAGTTGTCTTAGAAGCTAGAAGTGAATGCTGTCCTATTTAAATGTTACTGTGCTGGAGTAGCACACATGCTGATGTTTTCTGCTGAAGTACTTGGGAACTGGGGGAGGGAACCAAAAAGCTTTGTCTCTTTGAACTTAATCTTACCATGGTCGCGGTGCTGTAAGATCTGGAGGAAGAACCACTGGCAATCCTGTTGTTTGGGTGATGTGCAGAGGTGTGTATAGAGCCAGCAACTTTCGGCATGAGGTCTTGCTACCAAGGTCCGTCCTTCCTTCGTCGGCTGTGGCCAAGGAGGGACAGTGCTTGGGTAAAAGAGTCAGAGCTGATGTGGCTGGTGGTAAGTGTGGCTGAGTCAACCTATTCAAATTTTAAAAAGCAGCCAGGGCAGGGCTGAGGTGCAGTAGAAGTCTGGAGGAATTTGGTGCTATGGTAACTGCTGAGGCTGCTGGTAAGTGGAAACAAGACTGTTCTTCTGATTGAATCACTAGCATGTGTCTGCGTTTATTTTTGTCTGTCTGCTCAATTTGGAATTGATCTACTGATGCAGCACTTTTGAAGTTTCTGATTGGGTGTGGGGGCAGTTCCAAGTATTCGGTGTTCACTGCTGAGAAGATGGTTTCAGGAGGTCACTTTTGCCTGGCTTTAACTAAGGTGTATTTCTTATATATGGTGGATAATGGATTTAAATGTATCATTACCCAAAACATGAAAAGAAAAAGAATTTTTTTTTTTTTTTTAAAACACCCCCCACCCCCCCCAGTTTGAAAGTGGGTGCTAACATTTCTGTGTGGTGGCTTCTAAGAGTCTCTTTGAATCCCTTAAAAGGGACTCCAGGTAATGGATAGCCTATATGGAGTCTGTCCACACCTGAAACCTCCAAAACCAGGGATGGTACAGGCAGGCAGACCCTACAGAGATTTATGTTGAATGATATTGAATGTTATAATTCATTTAAAAAAACCCAAGCAGTAGCTTGTGCTTGATGATGCCCACAAATACTGTTTAACTAGTCTTGAATTTGTTATATACACAAAACTGGTTTGGAGCATTTGGAATCAAGGAAGTGAGAAGCTTTTCTGCACCAAGACGTTCAGAAAGCAGCTGGTGCTTGTGCTGGTGGAGTTGAAGATGAATTTTTTTTTTTTCTCAATTTTCAAGAGAATAGAGTGATTTTTAATCTGAGGCTTTGCAGATCTGAAAGCTCATTTCATCTGTCACTTCTGATATGTTACTTGATAGTAGATGGGAAAAGCAAAGTAGCTAGCATCTTCCAAACAACAACCAGCAATCAAGTATGTGACAATTGGAAGTTCTGGATATAAGCTGTAGAGTGTGGAGCTGAAACCTAACATGGTGAGAGTCTTATTTTATTTTAGGTTGTCTCCAAATTCTGTGTACAGTTCTACAGTTGTTATGGTCTTATTTTTAAAGTTTGTCTTAAGCTAAGTTGAACAGCAAAATTTTGTGAACCAGGAAGGCTTGTGGTCATGTTCGTTCCTGCCCTGCCTTTCGTGACACATTTCCGTGGTGTTGTGGACCTAGATTAAAGTGTAATCTTAAACTTAGAATTTCTGAATTTGTAGTACTTGCTTGTTATAAATACACAAGCTTCTAGCCCTAATTTAGAGCTGCATTGTCTGAAAATGGAAAGATACTATTGATGCATTTTTGCCCTTGGTTATGTACTTGGGGTGTGCTGCAGTACACAAAAGAGGGAGGATGAGTCTGCACAGAAAATAATAAAGTTAAGCAGGAAAAACTGAAGTGGGAGATGACCTATTTTATCCAAGTTCAACAATTATGTCCTTTCTTGTAATTTCCAGCAGTTTGCTCAGTGTTGCCAGTCGTCGTGGCAATACAGTGCGATGACCCAACAAGGGGTGGGTTCAGGAGGAAAGCCATCAGAATACTGCAGCCGTGATTCTGATGAAGCTGTGTGCAGAAGTGGTGTCTGCTCTCTCTGTTCCATTCCAGGTGTGCTAATGTCAACAGCAGCAGAGGCAGAGGAACAGGCAGGCGCCCTTGGGCAGTAAGGAGGGACAGAGTTGGCCAGTGGCCCTATGCCAGTGGAGCTCTGCTGTGTGATACTGAAACTATGGAAGCTGACATCCCCACGTGACGAAGCTGCGCTAAAGGAGACAAAATGGCCACCGTTTTATGGTGTTTCACTTGCAGCTCAGCCAAATAGATCAGGACATCAGAAACATTCCCTATGCTGAGAGGCGTGTCCTGCTCATTGAACAAAATTTGGCAGCTGCCAGCAGATCCAGGAGGTCTTGGCCTTGCTAACCTGAGCAGGTGAAGGTGGTGGGGATGGTTCTGCCAGAGTAATTGAGTGGTCTTCTCCTCAACAGATTTTTGCTAGGTGTTTTTGGGCCTGCCGGTGTCAGGACCAAGCACTCTGGTATTACTGCACCAGGCGTAGATGGTGCTTTTATTGTACGTTCAAATGGTTTGGGACCTTGAATCACAGCTCCCCTGAGGCTTGAACGATTGGCAGAGGTGGCACTCCTCACTGCTCTCTGAAGCAATGTAGACCTGGAATGTAATTCTAGCTGTGGACTGTGATCCCAGCTGCTTGCACACATAGTTGAAAAAAAATGAAAACAGCAAAACCCACCATGTAGCAAGGAAAACTGTATCAGCAGAGGGTTCCAGACTCAGTGGGAATAAGAAAATTGAAATGCTAACAAGCACACTGTCTTATCTGCCAATGCTCAAGAAGGTGGTGAGGAAGAGTTAGAGCGCTCCCTGCAGATATAAGGACAAATCTGCCATATTGTGCGTGGAGGGCTGTAAACATATCCTTAAACTTCATAAACTTCAGTGTGTTCTTTATAGATGTGTGTATGCCACATGACTGTGTGAGAGTAGATTTTCAGATGCCACAAATGACTGCTTTGGAGAGGCTAGTCAGGGAACTCATGAGGAACGATGTAACTTCTGACTCATGCTCTGAGGAGTGCAGAAAACGTTTACAAAAAATGTGCGTTTTTAAGTTGCTCTGCAGTGCTGACCATAAGTACGCATGTTTAGCATCCTTTGAGAAGCACTACAAAAAGGCCCTCAAACCCTACTGCTTCAGTGTTCATCAAAAAAACCCCACCACCCAACAACAAAAAAGCCAGAAAACAAACCTATATAAATTGCAGGAAACTTGTTCACGAAGAGTTGATAAAAAAATGCGATCAGAAAGGTGAAATGGTATGGAGACTGTTCAAGCAGACATTGTATAGGAGGATCAGTGTACAAGTGTGTGAACTGTTGGAGAGACAAAATGACCTAACAGTTGACGTAATTAGACGTGATGGTGAGAGATGCTAGAGATACACCCTCCAAAAGTTTAAATTTTACTAGATAAAAAAATGGAAAGAACAAACTTTTAGGTTTAAAAAAACCAATAAAGCTGACCAAAGTTACTTGGGGGACATCTGGCTCAAGGTCTGAAATGTTAAAGGAGTATTTTTCTCTTCGCAGAACATCAGGGATGGGAAGCAATCTGGAGAGTCTGTAAAACTGAGATGATTCGGGAGAACTTTTCATGAAGAACTCTGAAAATGTAGGAATGTTTAGAGGCTCCCAGTACCAGCCTTTGCTTCTAAAGGATTACCTGGCTTAAGTCAGAGAGTTACTACAACAACAATGTCATTTGTCAATAAAACACATGCCAGTCTTTGTTTTTGAATGCTTATCTGTCCTCTTTTGAAGGGTTAACATGACGACAGTGTTATTTATCCGTAAAACACAGGAACAAATCATTAGGGATTGTCTGGTTGTCATTCAAGAGTTCTAAAGAATGAAATAACTGAGCTATTAACTGTGAAGTGAGATATTTTAAAAAGTCTTGACAACAGAGGAGAAAGAGAGATATGTGGGTGTGGCTTTTTTTTAAGGGACCCAAAGTAGTGAGATCACATAGTCCTTTCTCATAAAGTCCTTTCCATCCTTGAGATCTCTACATCAGAGCAGAACCTTCCTTGTTGCTTTCCTTCAAGTGGACACTAGGTTCAGGAGCCCTTTAGCTGAAGAGCTAGAGGGCTTATGGTGATGTGCCAGGCAGCAGACATCATCAAATTTTGTGTGCAAGTTCAGGGTTGTTCTGTAGAGCAGGAACCAGTCTTTTCTGGATGATCTGTTCTCCTTGATGACTAGGAAGAAAGCTGCATTTAGCTGGGATAATCAGATCAGGACTTAGCTTGTGGTATATGTGTGTGCCTCATGAAGTTCTGTCTTTTCTCAACTTGGTCGATACCCTGCTTTATGCACTGCTAGCCAAGAGTTTGCTGCCTGTCAGCAAAACTGTCCTGAAGTCAAGATATTGTTGAATAATTTAGGTTGGAAAGGGTCTCTGTAGGTCATCCAGTTCAGCTCCTCACTCAAAGCAGGGCCAACTTCAAAGTTAGATCAGGTTCCGCAGGACAGTGTGCAGTCAAGTTTTTGATTATCTCTAAGAGCGGAGATGCAGTAGCATTTCTGGGCCCTTCTTCCAGTGTTTGATCACCCTCATGGTTAAAATATTTTTAGTCATGCCTGATTGGAATCTTCTTTGTTGCAACTTGACTGTTGTTTCCCGTGATTTTGGGGTGCATGTGTGCGTCTGAAGTCTGGCACCACCTTCCCTGAGTCTCCCATTAGGTAGCTGTAGGCAGCAATGAAATCCCTGCTTTGTCTTTTGCTCTTAAGACTGACCAACACATTTCCCTCGGTGTCTCCTCATAGATCATGTGCTTCAAGCCCCCTAACTGTCTTTTGCTGCACTCACTCCAGTTTGTAACTCTTCCTGGTATTGGAGATCCCAAACCCAGATATGATACAGGTGCTGAATAGAGAGGAGCAAATCCCTTCCCTTCACGTGCACTTGAGGACGTCGGTGGTGGGAGTAGTTCTTTATTGTGTTGTTTAATCATGGTGGTCGTTCCCTGACTCTTTCTTCACCCATTTCTTTTTCTTGGCTTTCCCAAGTCTCTTCAAGTCACAGGCATTTCTCCTGAGCCTGTAATTGATGTCTTTACCTCATGTCTGCATTCCTGCAAGCATTTCTCTTACCCTTGGTCTTTTATCATTTAAACTGGTTGCTAGTCTGTGAGGTAACTTTCTTTTTATACCAAGATAATGTCTTTAAGATCCTATGGTGAAGGACCTTATCAAAACATCTTTGCATTTCAGCAGTGGTAATTTGCTTATGGTGCTCCAAAGTCTTTCCTTGTCCTTTTCATGGCATTTGTAGATGCTGGAGGGTCCTTGGGTCGGGGTGTTTTGCAGGCTGTATTTTCTAGCATAATAGGGAAGTGGAGACCAGCAGTTGATCTCTGTTCATAAAAAGCTGTCTACTTTCAGTGATATAAGATCAGAATAGCGACTGGCTGCTGTTGTCTTAGCTGGTAATTGCCATGATGCTGGCCTTTGCACCTCCACTCAGGTGCCTTTCAAAGGAGTTCCTAGGCCAGAGACGAAATAAAATCTTCCCCTCTGGACTCTGCGCAACAAAGACTGCTAGCAGTTCATCCCTCCTCAGATGAGGTTTTTTTCCTGTTTATACTGAGTTACTGAGGAGTAGATAGTCTAGAGAATAGGTTCTGTCATCCGTAGTCCCTTGCAAGTTTAGGTTTTGGGATGAATGCCCAAAAGTCTTGCTTTGTCTCTACCCAGTTCGTGTATCTTTTGAAGCAATGCTGGTCTTTACCGTGGAGCTTTCTACTTCAGGACATATTGCAGACTGTGCAGGGTTTAATTTTGTATGAATCCTCCCCCACTCCACTCTTCTGTTGCATCTTGCCTGGCTGCTCTGCGGCATGTGGCAGCAGAAACCTTTGGGATGTCTTTTGTTAGGCTGTATCTTGGCTGTCTCTAATCCCTTCTTGAAGGGAGTGCATGCCCAGGCAGATGCTAGCTGACCTTTGGCTGACAGTTCTCTGGGCACAGGTGAAATGATCCCTGTTTGTGCTGGAGGAGCTCCTACCATCATGACCAAGCAAGATGAGAAGGATTCTCTCCAAGGTGGGGCCAGTCAGGTCTAAAAGCGTAGGGCTACTGTCTGGAGGAAGTTGACATTTCACCTGTGTCCTGGGACTTGGAGGAGTGCAAAATACTCTTGGGGCATTTGTTGATGTTTCTGCAGGCACTGTGTCCAAGCTATATTGCACTGGAGTGTCCACGGTCTGGTCTCAACGAGCAGAGTGCCTTGAGCTCTTCTTTTTGTAGACAGGCTGCAGGGTTTTAGCATTTCTGCAGAGAATATTAGATTTACTGTGTAATAATGTAGATCCTAAGTATGTTGGAAACCCTCACAAATCTCTCTTCATCCTTCTAAATGAGAAATAGGAAATCAAGCCAAATGTCCTGAAATCCGTCCTCTGTGACTAGAGAGTTTCCGAGAGAAGCTTGTTTGCTCTAAATGCCGTCAGGAAGTTCAAATCTTCTGCTCCTGAACTGACTGCGGCCAAAGCCTCTTTTGGGTATTTTTCTCAGTTCCGTGATCTTGTTAGTTTTTCCTTTATCACTTTCCTGGTGCTTATGTAGTTACATAATTTGTACATGGTGAGAGCTGAAGAACCTGGGCTGGCCTTTCTTGGTTGGAGCTGGCCATTACATTGGCATAGCCCTGTTTGTCAGCATTCACCACAAGAAACTTTGAAGAGCCCTTGTCTTGTGGCAGGAAAACACTGAGCTGGGTGAAGGGAAGATAGGAGTCCAGCAATAGGCTCTCCATATCATGATCATGTATCATTTTCCCCTGAAGATAACCCTAAGAGGCCAGGGGCCAGCTAAAAGTAAAAGGCAGACCATATAATGATTAGCAGTTCAGCGATAAGGTATAGAGATAACTGGGTTTGTGACTCCAGGGAGAATGGCATCATGACTTGGCTGGTAGACACAAAGTACACAGCTCTCCCAAGGCACCTGGGTATTGTCCAGTTGGTGAGTGTGAAGTGATAGTTGTGGTCCCTGTGGTGCTGAAGGCATAAGGGAGAGCAGGAAAGGTTTCGTTTGTAAAACTTTTCACTGTTACATATGAAATTGAAAACCAGGATGACTCCTGTAGCAGTCATAGAATCACAGAATGGTTTGGATTGGACGGGACCTTTAAAGGCCACCTAGTCCAATCCCTCTGCAGTGAGCAGGGACATCTTTAGCTGGATCAGGTTGCTCAGAGCCCTGTCCAACCTGACCTTGACTGTTCCCAGGGATGGGGTTCCTACCACCTCTCTGGGCATCCTGTGCCAGTGTTTCACCAGCCTTAGCGTAAAAAAGGTCATCTTTATATCCAGTCTAAATCTTCCTTTAGTTTAAAACCATTACCCCTTGTCCTATGAGTCTCCAAAATGTTCTTCCCCACCTTTGCACAGTGCTGTGCTTTGCCCAGTACCAGAAGGAGAGGTGAGGAAGAACAGTTCTGTTGGTTGCTGAGGAACTGTCTGAGGAGGAGGGATCCTGATCCTCTGGAAGCTGGTGCATTTCTGAAATAGAGTGTGTTTTTTAAAGAATAGATTGACTTAATTTAAGGGACTGTAAAACTGAGTTTCAAGTGCTTAAAATCTGGAAGGTCGTGCTACCAAGATGTGAAGTGTACAAGAAAGTTGTCCGTGTTAGTGAAGATGGGGTGCTATTTATTTAAAATGTCATAGACTAAGATTTGAGAAACTTGTAGCTCTTGAAGGATTAAAACAAGAAAAAAATCAGTTATTACCATTTCCATACTGTTTAATTGGGGCGGTGACAATGACTGAGATGGAGAAGTCAAGGGCAGGGAATGGTTGTTGCAGGAGTGTGAAGAAATGTAACTTTGGGGTCAGATTCTGAAGTAATATTTTTAGACTTGGTTAATGTTTTTATGGAGCAGGTGGTTGAGGAAACCACAGGAGGAAAACTGATAGTGTGAAAGAACAGCAGGACAGTGGCTGTAGCCTGTGGGTTTATACCTTTATGTGAAGAAGCGCCTAACAGTTAATTTCAGAGTGCAGTAACCTAAAAAATATGGATGCTTGTTAAAAACAAACTGGGCAGGGCAGCTGTTTCTGTGGTTCCAGAGGATATTAAGAGAATTACAGACCATGCAAATTAACAGGAACAGAACAGACAAAATGGGTATGTGCATAAATACTGCAGTGAGGAAGAAGAGCCATTGCGATGGCTGGCTATGCCTCACAGTCCTGTTGAACAAAGAAGTAGATAAAGATCAGTCTGCCTGGATTTGCAAAAGCCGTTTGGCAAGGTCCAGTCTCAAAAATTCTTGAGGAATGTAAAGGAAACATGGGATAAAGTGAAGGAGCTTATGTGGTTGAAGGGTTGGTCAGATGATTATCTAGCAGGTAGGAAGTGGGGCAGAGAAATGAATGGCTGACGTGTGTGATGCCCCCTCTCCTCCGTGCAGCTGAGGATGCTCACCAGTGGATTTCTGCAGGGATGTGTACTACACCTCTGATGCTCACTACCTTAATAAATGACCTGAAAGTGAAATTAATAGTAAGATGATATCTTTTGCTGATGATATGAAGCTAACTAGAGCTGTAAATTCAAGGGCTGACTATGGATAATAAAATGAAAGATGCAGTCAGGATGGATAGATGTAAAATGATTCTCATGGGGGGAGAATAAACAATCCAAACTTGATACAAAAAACATTTTCTGAGCTGCCTCTAACAGTGCAGAGATCAGTTCTTTTGTGTCCTGGTTCCATGGAAAAATCAGCTCAGTTCTCATCTGTAGTCGAAAAATAAATGGAATAGTAGAGATTAGAAGAGGGAGGACTAGAAACCAAAACGGAGAACATCGTTATACTGTTGTCTGTAATAACCACCATGTGTTTGTGTTGTGACTGATGCTTGTGGTTCTGGTTTCCCCAGCTTCTCAAAGATGATCAGAACTGAAAGTGTAGCAAGTGTATTAAGAGGTATAGATGAGCTTCTGTAAGAGGAGCAACCAAGTAGTCTGCGAGGAGTCAAACTGGAGAAGAGACCATGGAGGAGTGGGCTATGAATGAGGACTTGAAAATCCTTGAGAAAGTTAATGGAGAAATGCTATTCCTCTCTCTTCCAATTCTAAAAATGGGAGTACCAAGCAAAACTAGCTTGGACAGTAATTGAGTGGTGGAGCTGCAGGCTGTTGCCTTCTTGAAGAGCTTACAGAGGTTCAGAAAGTGATCAGATTAATGGAGGAAAATCTGTTGGGGTCTGACATATAGGAAAGCCAACTTTTGCTTAGGAAATTGTGTAAAATGTATATTGGACAATGAAAAATGTTCTTGGAAAATACAATGGTTTGCTCTGTCCTGTGCATTTACTACCAGCTATTCCTGGAGACAATACGTTAGGCTAGACAGGCATTTGTTCTCATATACGATATCTGCCCTTGTGTATTTTTTGCTCTCTTGTTAATCACTCATATAAATATTTTTTTTCTTATATGTGAAAAAAAAAAACCCAACCCAACAACCCAGCCCAGAAATTTAATTGCTGATTGTTTTCCAGTCCTTTTCTTACCCATTAAGAGCTAAAGAGTAGCTGTAGTTGTATATCGAAAAGCATGTCAGTCACTAAAGCAGACTGATGTTTTATCTTGGATTCAAGAAAAGACTAAAAAAGTAATGGGAAGTCTTTAGTGATTTCAGCATTCTTACCTTAAATGATTTATGGATTGTTCTTTGTTTGTTTTGTTTTGTTTTGTTTTTTTTACTGCTGTATTTCCGCTGCGTGGGATCTTGTGGCTTGGCCGTTCTGTGCTTAACTGATATTTTGTTTGGTTTTTTTTTGAAGGTACATGGGAATAGGACTTTCTGCTCAAGGGGTCAATATGAACAGGCTCCCTGGTAAGTCATTGTTAAGGTTTGTTTTGGTTTGCAGCCTGTGTTAAATGTTAATTTGAAATAAAGATTTTAATTTATTTATATGAATTAGTGAATGTGTGTTTCTGTTAATAAATTGTCATGACTGTAAGTGTCTTCCGTCTGGAAGCTTCAAAAGATTGAATGTTGTCCTAAACTGAGTTACTAGTATTGGTAACGTAGCCATGATGATTTTAGCAGGTAATAGAAATTAATATTAAACTAATGAGTAATGGATAAGATAATGAGCTTTCAGACATGCAAGCTCTTCTTTGTGTATGAAAAATAAGTAGGAAAATAATTTGACATTTGATCTGCATATCCCACTTGACAAATTTACATGAAAGAATCTGAAAATAAAAGGAGGAATTGACCTGTCATATTGTCGTCTCTCTTCTTTCCCTCTTCCCACTGAAAAACTGGAAAAATGTAATAGAGTGGTATTTCCAGTTAATAGTGTTGCTTTCTTTGTTTGAAATGTTTGTTTTTATATTAGCCTCCAAGTTGGTTAAGTAGCTTCTTTTTAAAAATAAATAATCTGTAATCTTTTTTTAACAATATCCAATTTATTAAGTGAAATTATAATTTCTAAATTTGGATCAACATAGTCACTTCTGTAGCAGGAATTCTTTCAGCTGGATTTGAAACTGGAAGTGTCTGTGGTAGGAATTAAGTGTTCTTTAAGTGCCAGAATGAATGACAACTGGTTCCCAGTGATGGGGGCTTTTTTTGGTCTTGGGTGTGATTTACTTCTGGTGGAGTTGTTTTGAAGTTGAAATGTGTGTTCAACGCTTACCATGCATTTTGGTATCTCCAAAGGAGAGTATTTTGTGAATGTCCTAACAAAAGGAAGAGCTTCCATAGGGTTTGCACTAAGACCTTTGTGAATTCATTTCTTAGTAAGGATTTTGCTTTCATCTTCACCGGTAACTTGCATATTCAGAGAGGGGAATATGCTTGGTTTTTTTCCTTAAAACCTCCAGTTGAAAATGTTGCAGCATTGGAGCAAAATCCCTGACTATTCTGTTAGCGAAATACGTAATTCCGTAGCTCTGTAAATTTCTGAAATGTGCATTTCTATAGCTATGTTTCTGAAATTCTGCTAAGACTGCAGATGGAGTCTTAGCAAGAAGACTAAAAGGAGATTAAGACAGCTGGGGTCCTTGGATGATTTCAGAAAATAGCCAACATGCTGGCACCCATTCTTTTAATTGTAAATCTACTACTGAATCTTTGTAATGGAACAGCTGCCTTGTCTTGTTACTGAAGAGAAGCATGGAGACCTTGGAATGTACGAGGGAGCATTTGGGACTATTTGCACTGATAAAGAAGAAATTTGGAATTGTAGGCTAATTGCATTAGTTAATTAGTCCAATTAGAATTTCACTGGTGAAACAATAAGCGTTGTTGCTTTAGTGACAAATGTCAGTGCAGTGTGTGGGCCATTCATAAATCATGGCCATGGTTAACAGTTGCAGGCAGACTTTCTTTTCCAGCTACACTTTGATCATGTTTGATCGACCTTGAGAGTTTTCTTTTGGCTGCTGTCAGAGGCAAGTCCTAAGACCTCTTGGTCTGACTGGGACACAACCATGCATCTGTTTTTCCTCTGGTAATTTCAGACCTGCCTAGAGAGCTTGTGGAACCTCTAACTTTGGAGATATTTAGGACTCAGCTGGACATGGCCTTGGCCAACCCAGTCTAATTAGACTAGGTGACTTATGGAGGTCCCTTCCCTCCTTAGTTATTCTACACTTCTGTGATAACTCTTTTTCGGAGAATGGTTTCTGTGACACCCATGTTTTAAAGAATTTGCACCTTACTGCAAACTATGTTTGTTAATGTTCTGACAAGTATAGCATATACACATTGGAGGGAGAATTCAGGTCACAGGTCTTTGTCCACTCAGAACTAGACTGGGGAAGGAGGAAGGCAGGACACTGCCAGTTTTCTGAAGTGATGCTTGTTTGCAAAAAAGTAGGGAATGCCCAGATCAAGATGATCTGATGTCAATAGGTATAGAAATCTCAGTTTTCAAACTCCTCCTCCCTCTGCAGTCCCTGTTCCCCCAGTCCTCCCAACCCAAGTGGGTTGTGCGCATGTACAGGATGAAGCATGAGTCTAGTCCCATCGTCTCTTCCCAGAGTTGAAGTGCTTGGCTGCTTGGAGGAGGAGTAATTTGGTTATTAAGGGAGAATGTTCTATTCAAGAAATGGCTCTCTGGCTTGTGCAATGCAAAGGTGGGTGGGATTGGCTTGTAGACTGGGCCTGTAGACTGCTGGTTGGATTGTACTTAACCTAAGATTCTCCTGGGATAACAACACAGATGCAGTTAGATAGGTAGATAGATAAATAAAAAAACATGGTTGAATACTAATGTGAGGTAATATGTACTGAGTGTCATAGGTGTGCTGTCCTGAAATTGAACAGCCAACATAATTTTTTCTTTTTTTTTTTCTTCCCTTTGGAGACTAACAGTTAGCCAAATGACTTCTGATAAATGGCTTTAAAGCCCAAGAGCTACATGGGCAGTATTTTGTGCCCAGTTTGACTCAAAGTGCCTGTATACTACCATTATTTCTAGAGAGTCTTTGGCAAATGTGGAATTCTTTTTCTCTGAGTGAACTAAAACCTAAAGTGAACATGAGACTTCAGATAGTGCTTATTTAGCAATGAGTTGTGCAGATTTGATCCCACGAACCTGTTGTTTGATCACATGCAGGTTATGCTGCCAAGAGTGGTTCTGCGGGCATAGTTAGGTTGATCTTCCATCATCTGTGTAAAATGACCTGCATGGCTATGTATTACAGCTCAATAATTATCTTCCTGGCTTTTGGAGAATGAGCCTGATTTATTTTTGGTAGTATATTGCTCAAGTAACTGAAGTGAGGCTTAACCGTTATCGGGTCCTTCACAGCCCAGAATAAGCAAGAGCTCACAAAGAAGTGACAGACTTTGGAGTCTTGACTTGGCTTCATGTCAAAGTGTAATTTTAACTTTTTGTGACCTGAAACCATGCCAGGTTTGTCCCCTTACACGCTTTTGAAGTCACTCCTGCTTTAACAGATCAGTTTTCACTTGGTGTGCTGGCAGGGCAGTATGTGACCTGCTACAAGTAGTGGTTTGGCAGCCCAAAGCCTGGTATGGGAGCCAAAGTTGGTCCCTTTCTTGTTCCTTCTTTCAGTGGGGATCCTTGGCACCCTGTCAGCCCTGATTCAAAGAACGATCTTGCTGCTGGGTTCTGTCTCAATCTCCTTTTACCCCCCTCAGAACAAACACTTTGGCCATATCCAATTCCAAGTCAGGGCATTTGTGCTTTATGCCAAATTTATTTTGGCTCCAGCCCAGCTCCATGCTCATGGGGGTAGTGCTGAACTTTAGCTGAAGGTTGGAAGTGTGGTTGCAGCAACCTGAGCGTTTCCTTAAACTACCCCTCTCTGCCTTCTGAACAGAGACTGCTTTTAACAGGAGTGTCGTGTCCCTGTTCAACTGAAGGTCTCTGTGGGCTGTGCTTCAAGACATTTAGAACACTTAGTAATAAACATTGTGCTTTAAACTAGTGGCTTTTATTGAAATGTCTGCTCCCCTTTTTCCCCAGATACAACTTTTTTTCACATGTACTCAGCATTTTGGTATCTGAGGATGAAATCACATGTCACGGCTGAACTGATCTAACTTGCTGTCATCAAAGGAGAGAAACCCAACCCTTCCTTCCCTCCCCTACAGCTGCACAGTCCCTCTTCTTCCCTTGTGCAAGCCCGTGGCTCTGGCACTTGTCACCTCCTTTGCCAGGCAGGAACCTGCCTGCTTTTCTGGGATTGTGGCAGGCTGGTTCCTTCAGAACTCGGAACAATGCTCTTACCTTTGCATCCTGAATGTAACACCTGAAATGTCCTTTCTAAAAATTAATTTAGCCCTCAGTCCAGTAAGTTTTCGTGAGCCCAGCTGAAAATGCATTGGTGGTTTGCTACCTAACCTTCATAAAATGGAGAAGATGGGTGTTCCTGTCTTTAATACGGATGAGATGTGCATGCTGGAGATGATTCTCCCCTGCATGTGGTGTTCTGCATTGGCTTTTGAAACTGTTGAGAGAGAACCTTTTATTTGTTCTAGGTCTTTGAGGGTAACCCAGCAGGAACATACAGCCAGGCAGAGTGGGAAGGAGGGGTGATTCTCTATGGTAGCAGCAAGGTCTTAATTCAGCCTAAAATCTTGTGAAACCATAACCTTAGGCATACCCTGCTTCAGTTTCTGAAACAGCATGGATAGGATCTGACCAATCACTTCTGGAGACTTTAAATACCCTCTGGTTAGTAACTGACTTGCCTTGCTCTGCAGCATTGCACATGTTAAAGGGAGAGCCAGCTTTCACTCACCATTGGTTTTGGTTTATGAAACTATTTTTTTCACCTTCTCAAATGGAAAGATACTGCTTGGCTTGTTCACTGTCTGCCTGCTTCAAACTCCCCATTAAAAGAACAGGCTTTCAAATTCAAGAATATTTTATAGACTTGAATTAAAGTGCAGCCAGATAAACCAGTGGAATTTGGTGTATGGAAACCTGTTCCGTATCAGGGTTTGGCTTCTGGAGCTGTAAGGGCTTAAGCCAGGTCAGCAAAACCAGCAACAGTTCCTCCAACTCTCCTATGTCCTTGTGAGTGATCTGTTGCTGTAGACATGTAGATAAAATAAAAGTGAGCACTGGAAATTAAGACTTCCCTGTGCTCCCTTCCTCTGTGAACGCCATCCATCCTCCTCCGTAAGCCACCAACATGATGAACGGGCTTTGAATTTTAGCTTTGTTTGGAGATCCCTCTCTTTCCTTTGCACTCTCCTCTTGCTGATAGGTTTCTGTTGACATTTGTAAATAGCAGCTTATCTTGCATTTTATAAGAGGAGATGCAAGCAGGGGAGCAAGGCTATTGAGGAATCTGTCTTCCTCTTCCTTGCTTTGAGAGGGGAAAAAAGACACTGGTTTCTCCCCTAGGGATATTCACAAGGGCTTTTCAGGCAGGTGTACTCCCTTCCAGGGGTGACCAGAGAAGGGAGGCTGGATCAATATATTGTAGGAGCTGGGCTTGTTCAGCCTTCTGGAGAAGAAGAGACAGAGAAGGGATCTAGTAGTTGCCTTTCGCTATCTAAAGGCCCTTGCAGAGAACATGGACCCAGACTCTTCTCAGAGGTGCACAGTACAAGGAAGAGGGGCAATGGGAGCCAGTTGCAACAAATAAAATTCTTATGGGAAATAAGATACTGTTCCTCATCAGAGTTAGGGATGGGTTACTACAGAGGCTCTATCCTTAGAGATTTTCAAACCTCGATAGGACAAGGTTCTAGGCAGCTGGATCTAACTCTTCAAGTTAACCATCTCCTTCTAGCCAGTTTTGTTTTGTTTTAGATTTTTGTTGTGGGGTGGGTTTTTTGGGTGATTTGCTCTTTCTACTTCAAATGTGTTTAAACAACTTCCTTTCCATGTATCAGCTTATGCTTTGGTGATTTTCTGTGACTCCAATGACAAATGAAGGACCCGTGCTAAAGGACTTAGTCCCAGTAGTAAATAGAATAATTACAGAAGATGAGACCTCACCAAATCATCTGATCTGAAGCTAATTCAATTATGCATCAGTCTTGCCTGACAGGTGTGTGTCTAAACCAGTCTTTCATTATCTTTCTGGCAACTTCTTTCAACACCATCCTTGTGCTGGAAACTTTTCCTGATGACTAAGCTGAATATTCCATGTAGTCTAAGTCCTTCACTCTCAGATTGTGTGGAGGTGCAGAATAGTTAATTTGTTTTGTCTTTGTGGCTGTATACATGAAGACATCTGTCACTGCTTTGTGGTCTTCTCTCTAGACCAAACATCCCTGGCTTTTTACCTTCTCCCTGTTTGTAATGTTTTCTTGATCTTTCTCAACTCTTGTTGACCTTTTCTGAACTCTAACCACTGGATGCATCGCAAGCACTAGTGTCTTACTCCCTATAGTAAAAGAAAATGTTACAATTCAGAGCAAGTATAGGACGTGGCTGTTAACCCACAGTGCAAACAAGGGCAAAGGAAAAACCTTGCCAAGCTTTCACAATTTCCAAGGCTTAAGTGGTGAGGGGAGGGGAAGAAGCTAGATGGTTAACTGGGAAAAGGAGGGCCTTCCCCCTTGGCTTCTACAGCAGCCAGCAAAAGCCCTGAAGTATGGTATTAAATATATGAACAGTATGTGGCAAACAGATAGTGATTCAGTCTGCTTTCAAATCCTCCTGGCTAAATCAGCATTTTGGATACCCAGCTTGATTTTTCTGTCTTTAGAAGTAATTTCTATGAACTTTGTTTAAGTATTTAGGCAGCTGATCAAGCTCTGTCTTAAAATACTTTATGGTATTTGTCCTGCTGCAAAGCTCTTCCAGAACTATCCTGTTAAATAATTGACTAACATGGCACATGGAATTTCCATACGGTGTCTTAGTAATGTCTTACAATGGTACTCGCACTTCCTTGTCTCTAGTAAATATACCCCAGATGTAACTTTTCTTTTACTGTATTTGCTGTGTTGAGGAAATAGAGCAAATCAAAGTTTTGCTTTTAGTTTAGATGTAATTTTAATTATATGGTCTATCCTTATTGCAACTTGTTGACACATTAGGAGGGCAGATGGATGGAAAAAAGGATGAGAAAGCAGTGGCAGTCCAAGCTGCTGACAGTGTAGACTCCACGTGTTAAGGCTGAGCGAGTGACCTCAGGCTGTGGGCAGGCTGCCTGCTTTGCTTAGGGCACGTCAGGTTGAAGTAAAGCTACTCGTGGGCAATGCCTGTGGAGTGTGTAGGGAAACTTGGAGCACCATGGAGAAACCTGAATTCTGTTCCTCCCCTCCATTATTCTCCGTAAGGAAGGCTTAATGCCGTAAAGAAGCATGAAGACATTCAGTTAACCTCCCACTCAACCCCTGTTTTGTTCTTCATGTTGCTGTGGCTCTTCATGGAGAACTTGAGACCACTGAGGTTTCTAGTTAAACCATGCAAATTATTCAAGAATGGCTGAAGGAAGCCTTGTGGTTTCTTAGAAGGGTCCGAATACTTGCTTTTACATGATTATTGCTTACAGTCCTCTCTTTCTTGCCTGTTTTCCTTTTATTTTCTACTTGTACTTTGTTGGATGCTCTTCAGGACTAAGCACCATGGAAACCTTTGACTACTGTTTGATAGAGTTTTGGGATAATAGCGGTTAGTTGAGTAATTTAATCAAAGTGGTACCAAAATGTATACTTGCTTCAACTTTTTGTACTTTCTATGGCAATTTGGATCTGTTAACATTACTTCTGCTAGACTGCTAATGGCAATACTGTCTATACCGTGTCCTGCTGGAGTTATTCAGTGACGAGTTAGTATATAACCCAACTCTGCTTGCCATTCCACGTTTCAACCTTTTCCCTTGCTAGCCAGGAAGAGACTTAACTTGTTAGGAATTTTGTTGTGCAAACCCAGATTGAATAGTACCCAAATCTTCATTTTGGTGTGTGATTTGCATATAGATAACTGTAGTACCCATAAGGAATTTCATAAAGACATCAGGTGTTGGGTTTGTGTCTGGTGGGGTTTTGGTAGTGGGGGTGGGGGGCTTCAGGGGTGGCTCCTGTAAGAGGCTTCTACAATCTCCCCTGGCTCCTATTCTGACCTGCCTCTGGCCAAGGCCATGCCAATCAGTGCCTCTGCCATAAACATATTTAAGAGGGGAAAAACCTGTTGGGCGTGTCTTTGTTTGGAGTGGAAGAGGGGGATGTGAGAGAAACAACCATGTGGACACCCAGGTCAGTGAGGGAGGAGGAGCGGGGGATGCACCGGAGCAGAGTTTCTCCTGCAGCCTGTAGTGAGATGGTGGGCTGACCCTGTGCAGCCTGTGGAGATCTACAGTGGAGCACATGCCTGCCTGCAGCTTGTGGAGGACCCCACATCGGAGCAGGTGGCTGCACCTAAAGAAGGCTATGACTCCAAGGAAGTCCATACTGGAGCAGTCTGTCACTGGGAGGGACCTGTGCTGGAGCAGTTCATGAAGAGCTGCAGCCCCATGGGAAGGACTCATGTTGGAGAAGTTCATGGAGGACTGTCTCCTGCAGGAGGGACCTCACGCTGGAGCAGCATAAGTGTGTGAAGAGTCCTCCCTCTGAGGAGGAAGGAGTGGCAGAGACAATGTATCATGAACTGACCACAACTCCCATTCCCTGTCCCGCTGCGCTGCTGGAGGGCAGGATAGAGAAACTGGGAGCAGAGCTGAGCCTGGGAGGAAGGGAGTAATTGAGGGAAGATGTGGTTGTTTATCTCATTATCCTGCTCTGATTTGGATGGTAACTTGGTGGTGGTGGTGTTTAAATTAAATTGATGTTGTTTTCCCCAAGTCAAGTCTTTTGCCTGTGACCATAACTGGTGAGTGAGCCCTCCCTGTCCTTTGCCTGAACCCTCAAGCCTTTTGCTATATTTTCTCCTCCCCATCCCACCGAGGGGAGGTATGAGTGAGTGAGCTGCATGGTGCTTTGTTGCCATCTGGATGGGCTTAAACCATGACACATCGCTTATTTAGCACCTGCGATAAGCTATAGAGTATGGCGATTATTTTTTCTATGTCAGGTTAAGGAAAATATAGGGTTGACTCATTTTTTGAATAGATGATAAATAAATGTGGATTCCCCCCAGACTACTTATGGGAACACCTACAGGACTTGGTTACACATGCCGTCCTTCAGCTGGCTGTGCCAGTTCCTATCCACAAACTTGCTTACGCTTCTGGTACCCTCTCATTTATCCCAGCAAACCAGTTTGTGGGGCTGTATGTGAGCTGGGTCATACAATTGGGTTAATATAATGAACGGGGGGCACTGCTTGATTTTTGGATTGTTATTAACTTGCATCTGTTCTGTTGCTCAGTTGATCAGACAGGTAGTGCAGGTTGAAACAACTCCTCTGTGAAACTTTATTCTGCAGAATTATTTTTGAGAAAAACAAATACTACTTTTACCTAAGATATGTGCTGAAAAACATTAGAGACCGACTGTTCAATTAACAGTTATCCAGCTGATCATAGAGACTGTTTTTTATGGAGGAGTGTCTTGCTGGGGCATACTGGGCTGAAGCTGGCTTGGTTGGATGCATCTCTCTACGTTTTTTTATCTCTCTGCCTGTTCTCAAGTTGTTTGAAGATGATGGCTGGATACCTTTTATTTTGGTGATTAGTTGGATGACATTTGAATTTTATTGGATTTTTTTTTTTACACTAAGCTTTGTTTCATTCAGTCACACAGTAAACATTGAAAACAACTGTCAATGAAAGCATATGCTTGTTTTGCTGTTACCTATCTGATACCTTACAGTCCAAATGATCCATGGACTGAAGGTTTGTGAAGCTACTGAGCTCAGAAGGGCTATTAGCTGTTATTAGGAGGGCTGTGTGCTAGCAGCAAGTGGTGATGCCCGGGCTATGGAAGGGTGTCATGAGGAAAACTCAAACATGGGTGGTGGAGGAGAATCTTATCTTGAAAACTTCTGCACTGAATGCCTTCTAGCTCTGTCTGGTTTGTTGCTGGTGATACATTAAAGAGGCAGTGATCTGCGTGCTGTGGTTATTAACGTCCTAGAGTATGATGGGATGAGAGTGTCTACAGAAATCGTCTTGGTGGTAGTGGAGGAAGTTACTTGGAATCAAAGGACAGTGATTCTTGCAAAGAAAGCATATCGTAGAGAAGTCAAATGGGAATCTGAAGTAGAGACCACTAGAAGCTCATTCACAACAAAGTGAGGAGGATGCTGTTAATCACCCCAACATACAAAGGGACATGCAAGGTTGAAGCAGGGAGCGCCTCTGACCTGCGGTGGCTGCAGGAGGAGGGCTTCAATCCTGCCGCTGCTACCTCTGCCTCCCCAGGCTGAGCAGACCCAACAAACTGATTTTGAGCAAGATGCACTGGAGCATCCAGGAACATGTCCTGTTGCTTAAACGTGGGTTACTTGAGAGCAGTTAGCAATGCCAAAAATCTGG
Organism: Leptosomus discolor; assembly: GCF_034619465.1. NCBI lineage: Eukaryota > Metazoa > Chordata > Aves > Leptosomiformes > Leptosomidae > Leptosomus > Leptosomus discolor. The sequence continues at coordinate 39,271,114 of NC_141398.1, read as the reverse complement.
GATTCAATAGGAGCTGAGGGACAAAGCAGCCTGAGAAAACTGCCCCAAAAACTTCACTTGGAGAACCTTGTTGGTGCCAACTTAACTAGGTTTTGACCTGAAAATGTACCTTGTATCTGCCCTTAACATCCTGAGAGGTTATAGGTACGTTTAGAAATTGCAGGTTTTAGTGCTGTGTAAGGAAAGAAATGAGAGCAAAGTGGGTCAGTGTGTTGGTTCAGCTCTGGAGTTAGTGATCCATTTGTGCAGGATGGATTTTTAGAGGAATTCCTCACCGCTCCAGAGCTCAGCTGGATGGGTGAAGATTATTGAGCTTAACACAGTGGTGGATGACGAACATACACTACCAAGAGAGAGATACACACTGCAATAGATTTAAGGTTTCTGGCCTTTGTAAGTCAGAGCCTTTTGGATTTGTCTACATGAGTCTCTTAGTTTTGGAAGTGGGGTGTATTTTTTTTTAAGTGAGTCTCCTGGTTGTCACTGCTTTATTTACATCTTCAGTTGTGTGACCCTTGTTCCTACTGAACTAAACTGAAGGATGCGCTCCAGGATCACAGGTAGTGCACTCCAGCTGCTAATAACTATTTGGTCCACAGGATGAGGCTAAGTAATAGAAGAGACCCATCCCTGTTTGAAAAAAAAAATTTAAAAAAATCTCATGCTGGAGAAAGTGTCCTGAAACTGGTTGAAACTGTTTATTTCATTTGCAAATCTGCTCTTACTGTGCTGCACCATGCACTATTTTCAGAAGACCTTTTGATTATTATTTTTATTTTAAAAACTAAGTCCAAATGAAGGTCATACTAAAGAAATGGGTAAGAAATTTGGGGTTCTTATAATAAAACAAAAGGATTTCCATTGAACTTAAGCTTTCACATATTTTTAGTGTAAGAATTTTTCCTGTATGGAATCTGTTTCATGTGTTCAGTGTATGTAAAATTTCATCATAGGAAAGTAATCTGAGAAATACTCATTTTCTGTTTATTCTGGGCATACTTGATTCATTCATATTGTTTCTTTTTTTTGTCTTCACTCTCAATTCTCTGTGTATGTGGTGCCATGACCAAGTTTTAACTGACCCTGGGTGCTCTGCTGCCTCTGTGTTGAAGAATCATGATCTCAAAGTTCCTCTGGCATTACTTAACTCACCCTTGTCTTGTTTTCTCTTCCTGCTTCTACTCTCTGCAGATTGGTAAATGCCCTTTAAAAAGCTTGTTCTTTCTCAAAATTGTGTGACCTTTATTAAAAAAAAAGTCCTACATACCTTTGTGAATCTTGTGTTTTATGATTGACATGTCCACTACCAATCGAGGTCTGCTGAGCTCCATTTAATTGCTCAATTGTCTTCTCCTCATCCCACATAAGCTTTCTCACCTTCCCAGTCAGTTTTCTCCAATCCTGGTTTGCGTGCTGAGGTTGCCTGAACTGGTATGAAAATTCCAGTTTGTTCTTCCACATTGTTCAGTTTTTCACACATCAGTAGTGGGCTTTCTGAGAAAGTTTGGATTTGCAAGATCTGAATTTTGGAGCCATCCAAAATTAAAACTGACCAGTATATGATTAAGATAATTAACTGGCTGTACTGTGTGTGATGTGTTGTGGTACAGGAGGGGAAGGTTGTGGACTGAATTTGTGTGCAAGGATGGCTGTGATGGCTTTGTTATAAAATACACATTGAGTTATGTGAATTGATATTTTAGATTAGACTGTGGTGTTGGGGCACTTGAATAACCTGAATTCACATCAGCTGTTCTTTTAAAATATGTGTATTCTCTTGAAATCAGTAGTGGCAAGCAAAGATTGTTGGTTTTCAGGCTTGTAGTAGCATTTATCTTTCCTGCAGCTCCTTTGTCTGGGCATGGTGTCTTGCATGTGGCTGGCCTCGTGTGGGGAAACAGCTTTTATGGAGCCTGACAAAGGTGGTCGCAGCTCATGTCCTGTTTACCCATAATCAGCACTGCAAGAAATGTTGATGTCTACAGCACTGGCAGAAGGGAGGTTGTAGGGGCCTGGAGGAGTCCGGCTTGGGAAGCTTGAGCTATCCTTTTGGGTAGATCATAACTAACTTTCACTACGAACATGCTGTGCAGGAATTGCAAGAAATGCACAATTTTGTGTGTTAGTTTATGTATCATTCCCTTTTTCTTCCCACAGGTCTTGTTTTCTGGAGTTGTGGTGCTGCAGTGTGGTGTGTGATATCTGTAGTTTATAGTGGATGGACTCGCACAGCCTTTATAAGCTGTCACAAATCAGCAAAACAAGAAATGAACTGGCAGTTATATTTGTACCTGGAAGCATGTGCAACTTCTTTCTTTACCCTCATGGCTGCCAAAGCCTCTCTCCCCATGTGGTCCTGTGCTCTGCTGGTTAAGTGTGCTTCCCCTAATTAGGTTATCTAGCTGGATACAACTTGTTTAGGTGGGGCATGTTTTAAAACACGAGTCTTCTGCTAAGAGCTGATATTGGGTGAGTTGACATGGCATGGAGGAGTTGGACAGATACCTTAGTACCCTGCATGATACTTGCTGGAGTGTGACACCAGAGCGGTGAAAATCAGGTCCTCAAATGAGATCAGACATGACACTATCCAATGTGTTCAGAGCTGGGGAGTAACAAAACCAGCTCCTGAACCATAGAATTGGGGTGAATAACCTTCTGAATTAAGGTTAAATTTAATCTTATGTTTTATTTATGGCTATTTATGTGAAACTTAGGATTGTATAAAGTAAAAGTTACTGCCTTTTTCCCCTTCAGACCCACTTCAGTTCACGTGTTTGCTTGTACTGATTGCCCTGTCTGCAGCCAGAAAAGCTGCCCCCAGTCCTTTGGTCAGATTTTTAGGGAGGAGTTGTTTTTATTTTCTTTCTTTTTTTTTTTCTTTTTCTTTTTATCTTTTCAATTAGACTAGCTTTTGGGCACACAGACTTCAGGGTTGAATAGAGGAGGCAGACAGAAAGCTAAGCTTTCTGTAACCGTGCTTCACCCTGGAATATTTGGGAAAGTGCTTAGCCACAGCATTTAAGCTGAACAAAACCATGAATTGCTGTTTGAAGGCAGTAACCCCAGCCTTGGGAGATGAATAAAAGAAAGTGTTTCCACTGGCTATTAAGTGCTCAGACATCAGTGTGGGTGAGTAAGCGATACGTACTCAGGGGATATGGCTGTCCTGTGCTTTTCTGTGCCATAACTCTTTTGGAGACAGGCTGGCTCCTCATGGAGGTTCTGCACTCTTCTCCTGCAGCATGTTCCCAGGAATATATGATACAGGTATGCTGGAGCCTGCCTTTGCAGGGAGCTTTCTGTCATCCAGCAGGTTGTGTTGGTTTTGTGCCATGTGAAAGCAGAGTTTCTAAAGCGGAGCGGAGTCAGCATTGCATAGTGGGATTGTGATTTGGCCTTTGCCAGTACCACAGGTTGCATCTCCAGCTGTAGCACAGATTATGGACAGTCCAGGTAATCTTAGTGACAAATAAGAGCAGTTTAGAGACAGCAATTTGGCTATCAGTAAGAGTTGTAATCAGCACTGCTTGTTTTTCAGATTAAAAAAATTCTTTATAGTGGCTGTACCTATTATTTGACCCTTTAAGATAAAAGGTAGCATCAACACAAAGCTAAATTTCAATACAACTCAAACGGTTGGATAGCAGCTGGTTTTACTGATGGATAAACATGATCCTCTTCAGAAAACCCTGTTGCTTTACATTAATTGATGAGGAAAGTATATAAGGATTCTCTGTTTAGAATCTAGAAGGCCTTGTTGGAACCCCTTATCATCATGAGATGTGCTTCTTCTGGAAGACTTGTCTCTCCATAAGGTCTTGTGTTTATAGAAATAAAAATTGTTCATAATTTTCTTACCTCATTGAATACCATTTTAGGGATTGTGTTTAATAGTAGCTGGATGACAGCCCCCTGCATTCCACAGTGAGCTCTAACATTGCTCTTGGCTGAGTCACTCAACTGCTCTGCCTCAGCATCTCTGTGAAATGACTCTTTCCCATTACCTTGCAAGATTTTTCTGAAGGGGTCTTAGTATTTCGTAAAGGTGTTCTTGCCCATCAAGTTGAAAAGTTGGCCTGTAAATTAACACGTGAATTATTTAGTATGATGAGGTTTGAAGCCTGTGTATGTGATAAGATTTTGTAGCCAACTTGTTCTTTGCTCCTGCTACTTAATAGATAAATTGCAAAACTCCTAATCTTTTTTTTTTTTCCATCCCTGTCCTACATTGTTTTGCACCCCTGCTTTCCTCCTCACCCCCTCCAATGTGGTGTGTCAGGGACTATAATAGATATAATAGTACAGTGGTGACCTGATCATGCTAGAGAGCTTTTTGAGCCTTGCCGTTGTAGATAGAACCAACCTGTTTTGTAGTTGTGCTTTAACTGTCTTGTGCTCTTTGTGGGGCTATAAATGGCTTGTAGCACATCCTCACCTCTGGTATAGGGAAGACCAGGTCATGTTCTGACTCTGTCAGAAGGTGACCCATCAAGCTTGTAGGTTAGGAGGGCTTGCTGTCTTTATTCATTCAAGGAAGGAGGATTTTTATCTTAATTTACTATATTCTGTGGTGAGGTACATGCTAAGTAATAGTGAGACGGATTCATCAACAAATCTCTGGGGCAGGTGGAACAGACCATTCCTGGTGACAAGGTATTGCCTGTGTTGCAGCTATCTGAAGCCTTCTGGTTTTGTTCTTCCTCTTTATGAATCAATGGGCAGTGTCAGTAGATATAATTAAGTGTAGACTGTGGTTTGATGTTTTTGAAGGCTAATTAACATGCAGTAGCTGGCAAATGGTAGGAGTTGCTGATCTGGACTAAAAATCCCCATGCCAGGTAAATATTCTTGAAAAGGAAATTTTACAGTGTTACTTTCTGCTCATAGTCTCTGTGGCGGATCAGGCAGTGCTTGTTAGCACGCATGTTCTGCTGGGTCTTCCAAATTCTTGCAGGCTTTTTAAGCTGTCTTGGAGGTTTTTTGATCTTTGGGTCACTGCGTCCTTTTGTTTCTCCTCTCTGTTAATATGAGAGTAATGCTGTGATTTCCCCCCACCCCTTTGGATGCTTGCCACATTTAAGTCCTCCTGCCATGAGAATTTGATCTGAGCTTTATCTCTTTTACAGTTGCAAGTACTTTACTCATAAACATGGAATAGCCTCTGAGCCAAACCTACAGTCAGGCCTGTCAAGAGTCTTGTGACCTTTGATTGGCATCATCTGGTGTTGCTCTGTAGAGGCCAAACTGGCCTTGGATGAATCTGCTTGATCTGCTGGGAGCTGGGGTGAGAGGCAGGCCAGTGTGCAGCAGTCCCTAACTGAGATGTGTGCAGTGATGTGAAGCACTGCACCGTAACCTTGTGCGTAATTCAGTGTGATACTATAGAGCCTATGAAAGCTGAGCACATCCTTACCTTAGGAAGTGTGTCCTCTGTGAGGTGAAGTGGTTTTATTTTGTGTATACACGTTGGTTCTGCAGTGCAGCATTTGGGCAGCTACTGCATTCAGAGTTACTTTGCCACTTTGCAGAAGAAGTAGAAGCTGTTATTGGAAAGAACATGCACGGATAAAAACTTGGGGTGCTACTAGCTAGGATTTCTTTATTTCCTGGTGCCCCTAGGTAAGTAGGTTTTGGGGACACTTTTTTTTTTTTTCCTTGACACTTTCTGGGCAGATGTCCAGGCCTTTGAAGTTCTGCTGGGAAGATGCTGTAATATGCTAAGCGCCCTGCTCCCTGGTCCTATTCCTGTCCTGCAGCTGGTGCCATGACTGTACCTCCCTGTACGGTAACCAGCTAGACAGCTATTCCATGCCAGGACCATGCCTCTCCTACTCCCACTGCCCCAAATCTATAGCATAGATTGCTGTGGCCACTGAGCAGCTATTGTTGTAGGCTGATCCAAAAAAAGAAAGATGTGTTGCAGTAGTAATAGTTGGTTTGATTCATGATTGAATGAAGAAAAACAAAGCTCTATCTCCTTGCTCTCACCCAAGCTTCTGATGTTTATGCAACTTCATATGGTTTGGCATAAAGGCTATAAAACTGAACCGCAGCTGAGATGCTGCAGCACCCTAGATGCTTCTTGGGGCAATGGGCTTTTCTTGACCAGACATTTAGCTTCCAAGGCTGTAGGGCACAGGGTCTTGCTCAGCCTTCTCTTTGCTAGGGGCAAAGGCACGTTTTCACTGTGCTGGGCTAATGTACACCAAACGTACCTCCACTGGCAGAGCCAAGTCCACTGCAAGATGGTGGAGCAGTCAATAGAGGGTGGTTCTGTTTCTGCTGTGATAACAGCTTCTTCCCCCTTATTTTTGTCCTGTCCCCTCAGACACCAGTCCCTGCCTGGGCCTGCTCTGCCCATGACATTGTAGAAGCAGCTCTGAACAGCAGCATCCTACTTCTCCCTGCACCATGTTCATCTGTTCAACCTCTGTTTAATGTCCCTTCCCCTCTGCTGACATCATGGTCTGCTCCTGCCAAAGATCCATAGCTGGCTGAGCAACAGCCTCCAGCCAGAATGTGGTCCAGGAGCAACTCTGGGCTCCGTAGCTGGCTTCACCCTCAACATCCCATTCCCCAAGCACTGTACGAGTGAAGTTTGTAGATCTGTTTCTGCTGGACTTTGGATTCAATAAAGCTTATTAAAATAATTTTGTTTGGTTCATTTCAGCGTGTTGACACAAGTTCGTGTTCCTCTGTGGCTAGTGTTTGCGCACTACTTGCCCTGGCGTGGGCAACTGTGGGAAGCTGGGATTGCTGGCTGGGGGTGTGGGAAGATGAATGCCCCAGGCAAAACACTGGACAAGAACAGGGAGGTGAGAAAAATGAAAGTCTTTCAAAATAGGAAAGAGAGAAAGTAGGTACAGGTGAAATGTGTAAAGATGCAGACACTGCAAAGACTATAGAACGGCCGCTGGGGTCTGTCCTGAAGAATAAGCTCTAAACTCTTGCATTACTCAGGATACAACAGACGCAAACCCTATTTATAAATCTTCAGCTTTTTTCTGAGGAGCTTCCATCTTCTCTTCATATGGCCAAATGCACACTTCAGCAACATTACTTACTGCTTTGGATGTTTTCAGTTTTCCTGATCCCAGGTCAGGTTATCACCAAATCTGTTGTGAGCAAGGTCCTGCCCTTTGCAGCAGCTTCTGCATCAAGTACTGATTCTTTGAATGTATGGGCTGAGCTGCAGTGGAATGTGTTTCTCCCCTGGAATGTGCATGGGCAGGGAATGGTCCATGTGTCAATGGTAAAGCCCAGCCTGGCCAGTGACAGAGCAGGAAGAGTCTGAGGTGTCAGGCCATAACTTACTGGAACAACTATCTTTTTCCATGGTCACTGGGCCTTGCACGTCTGTCCTTTGGCCTGCTATCAGAGGAGAGCTCAGCACCCATCCCTGTGAGTGCTGCCTTCCCCGTTCTCCTGTGCCCACTGTCAAGTCTGGCACATTTGAACCTTGATGCGCAGGGGGATGTCATCAGTTTGCTTTCTTCTCTGCAGAAGGAGCAGCAGGCCATCAAAGCCATAATGAATATACTGCTCTTGGTAATTCCCACTAGGGCATCCTGTGTTGCATTGCCTCTGTGTTGTGTATGGGCTGATGCTACATGCTTCCAAGGTTGAGCAGCAAGTTCAGGTCCTGATGTTCCTAGCCATGACGCTAGTTTTATCCAGTGCCTACCAGAAGTTCTGTGTACATTGCTGGCACTCTTGAAACTAAAAGCTAAAATGACATGTTATTTCCACAGTGCTAAGAGGTTAATGGTGCCCCAGCCCAATAGTACCACTTTCCAGTCTCTGCTTTGTGAGGCAGAGCCTGATCTCAGAAACAGAAGATAGGCCTGTTGCAGGATCTGCCCAAAAAGTCAAGAGTACAGCAGGGCTGATGTCGAAGGGGCAAGGTGGGATTGAACAGAGATAGATGTAGGATAGTTAAGGGTAGTACTTAGCACACTTCATCTAACTACAGTGCTTGCTAGGAGTGAGCGTTTAAGAGTTGATCCCATAACTGTGTCCTGAAGTAACTCAAGTCTTTTCTGCTATGTGGTCTGGCATTGTGTAATTCTGGCCTGTTTATCAAGCTGCAGCAATGGAACTTGCTGTTCATTTTAAATTTTTTTTTTGACTGTATGTTGGGATCAAGATAGTCTGCTAAGAAGACCAATGTATCTGCTTTTTCTTGTTAGCAGGCTAAACAGAACTTCAGTTCAGTGCTGAACATATGAAAACATTCTCCAAACCCTGCTCGTGGTTTCTGTTTTTCTTTCTTCCCATTCTCTGATTGATAGCACAGTCTGAGCTATTCCGCATCTGTCTGGCTGTTAATATATATTATACATACATTTTGGGTTTGGGGCTTGAAGTGTTCAATTCAAAGGGACATCATTTCAACTGTTTTTTGTTCACTAGCTGCTGAGGTCCTACCTGCAGAGCGGTTCTGCCTTATATTTGCATGTTTGAAGTGCGCTTGTCTTTAAAATGAGCTGTAGTGAAAACAGGAGCCTTAGGAGGCTGAATGTTTAGGTTCTACTTTGACCACTGCCATGGGCCAGGTGTACCAATCCTTTCTGTTCTATGCTTGTCTCCCCTCTTTAAAATGATTTTGTGCTTTTGAAGAGAGGATGGGGAAGGAAAAGGAAGGAATGAGGGAAGCGTGCTATCTGGACCCTCCAGCCACTGTAGCTCACTAGATTTCAGCCTATAGAGTATGGTCCTTCGGGGTATCCGTGATCTGCTTTTTATAAGAAAAAGAAAAGTACATTCTTCAATCTTATTGTCCAGATTTCTGAAATTTTGTAGAGCATCTGAACTTGCACTGGAAAAGTTTTAGGTGTGGTCAGCTGCACGCAGGTGTGAAGTGTCCCTTGCTCTACACGTCAGCTGTCACCAAGCGACTGAGATGGGATGTTGTTTAAACCCTATAGCCTTGTTGGAGTGAGTTACTGGTCAGAAACTGTTCGTGTATGAGTACTCCCAGGGTTTTCTTAGAAGCACGTGCCTGTACCTCACTCATCCGGGATGGACTGCTCTAGCTGTTGAGGATTGCGAGCCACTGAAGGTGGTAATGTGGAAGGTGCTGGAGAGGACCTGTGGGAGTGAGCTGAGGCTGAGCGCACCAGCAGTGAGATGGCAGATGAGAATCCATACAGAGAAAGCGTTGTCACAGGAGCGATGATGCCTTTTGGAGTGATTACAATAGCTTCATGGAGACATCAGTTCAGTGGCAAAAAGGATAATAAAGGGGAAAATGCTAGGATTAACTTGCAGAGGGATAGGGAACAGCACAGAGAACAACTGCAGCCTGCGTCCCTTCTCCACGATACACCTTCATCTCCATTCTCAAAAGCAACGCTGTGAATCCAGAAAAGGTTCAGATGATGATGGTCAGAAATGCAGGGAATAGCTAAACAAGCCAGGAGTCATCAGTCTGGAAAAGGGATGATTATGCAGGGTTTTGTAGAGGTCTAGATAATGAGGTATGTTCTGAAGAGGCTGAATGCATAGTTTGCCATCCTCTCCATTGCAAGAACTACAGGGTATCAAATACAAGTAGTAGGAGGCATGTTTTCATGCAGCTTGCAGTTACACTATGAAATTCCTTGCGGCAGGATACAGTGGATGGTATGAATGTTTGCATGTGCTTAAGGAAGAATTGGACAATTTAATAGGAAGAAAATCCTTTGAGGAGTATGAAGTGAACAGAATCTCCATCTGGCTCAGTATGTCTCTGTGCTGCAGGTGGTTAGCAAGCGGTAATGCTGTTCAGTAGGAGCATGATGTATGCATGTCCTACGCTTACGCTGTCTCACTTCTTGAGGGTTCCTTATCTGGGCTGACCCCATATCCTGGATGGCCAGCCTTTTTAAGAACATTCAGATAACATCTCATCTCTGCTTTCTGGGTCACAACAGTGGCTTCTGGAAGTACTTGAGTACAAGTGCTACTAGCATTAAAATGTCTGGAGAATTTGCAGATGTTAGTGTGGGGAAGCTGTATAGGCAGTGTGATTCAGCCCTTACTAAAGCAGTGTCAGATTTTATAAAGGAAGAAGATCTTGAGGAACTGGAGGCTCAAATAGTGTCATAGGAGTCAAAGAAAAGGTTGTAATATTATGGACCTATTACTAGGTGGCGATAGTAAATTGTTAACGATGTAGAAAAGTCCCAAGTTTTCAGCAAGTGTTTTTGTATTTGGAGGGAAGTTGGAGGATGTATGTGCAAAATACATGTGACGAGTGACTCCCTACTCTGCTGATAATCCAAGGTTATGCCAAACGCTTTCAATAGGGTTACACTATTTAAATCAATAGGCCCAGATAACTTTGACCTAGAAGTATTAGAAGTGCTGATAGTTATTTTAAATTCAGATTATTAGGAAATTTCAGAAGACTGGCTGAAGTTGGCAAGTGCTGGAATGACCTGTATGTCAATGCCCTCATGTTTATTCTGGGTGGAATTTTAGAAATCCTGATACATTATTTGATTAATAAATAACTAAAGGCTAGGCATATAATTAACACCACTCAGCTTTTGTTTATGGTGAGTACAGTAAGTTCTCTGAAACAAATCTGGCTTGTTTTTTTAAGATGACTGTGGTGATTTGATAAGGCTGGCAGTCTAGGTTTAAAACACTTAGCGTTGTGTCAGGTTCAGATTCAGCACTATGCAACATTTGAGTTGAAAAAGTTAACTCTGTATATCATTAGTAAAGTGCTGGGTGAGCGAGGTTTCCTTAATGGGTGAAATTAGTTGTTGTCTGTGGAGAATAAGATTCAAATCAAGCTTTTTCCAGGCATTGTTGCAACACATACCAAATTTGGCACTGTCACCAGAGCCTTTATTCACTCTGGAGTTCATCTCGTCAATGCATTCATCACCACCTTTGGTGGAACAGCAAGTACCGATACTGTGAAGCACAAGTCTTACAGGAGCAGGAGAAAGCTTTCTTCAGTAGGATCAGTCATGATCTGTAGGTAACAAAACGTTTTTCATCTTATACTACAGAACCCATAGTGTCTACTTTTGCATAAGTATTTTGTGAAGTTGTCCTCACGGTTGGGCACGGTTCTGCATTTCTGACGGCAGCCTTACCTAATGCATGATGTGTAAGCATCGGAGATGTAACTGATGACAGGTTCTTATTAAATACTTTGTAATGCCAGGAATGTTTTGTATGCAGAAGAGTTAGAAGTTCGTATTTGATTGTATTATTAAGTAGCTTAGGAGATAAATTGATTAGACTTATCATGTGACATTACCAACAGCTTCATTAGAGAAGTTCTGAACTGACACACGTAACAGACCTGGTTTTGGGGAGACTGAAATAATAGACCAGTGATGGCAGCCTTTCACAGGCCAGCAGCCTGGGGAAGAAAGGAGCCGCAGTGTTAAAAACTCAGTATTTCAATGATAATTTTACTGGCTGGAGTCTTAGCAGTGGAAGTTTGACAACAGACTCTAGAGCCCCGATCACTTCTTTGTTTTTGACAATCCTGTTTGGCACCATTTTTGAGCTTGCTGAGGGTGCTGTCTGGGCTGTTGTCCCTGTCTCTCATGAAGATATTAAACAGGACTGGTGCTACTGTCAACAGCTTGTTTGGAGCTGGTCCGAGGGAAGACGGAGCTGACCCCTGGGACATATCAGTATGTTCCTGTGGATGTGTGGGACCTAACAGAGGAGTTTTCTCACCATTTCTAGGCTAGGATTTGCTAGGTGTCCTCCACACCTTTCACTCCCAAACTTTGCCCCGAGGTCCAAAATCTTGGACTGTGACATCTTTCAGTCTTGCTCCATTCCCTGACTTTCCTGTTGGCATTCATGTGGTATGATGCAACACATGGAGGGCCTTGGGCATGCAGCGAATGTTTCATGAGTTTCTGAGAAACCCTGAGCATGTGGGTCCGCTGATGATAAGATACCTGAGCGCATGAAGCTGAGCACCATTTTACAGGATTAAATTTGTAGTGCCCTCACGTTGTGGTAGTTTTTGTAGGAAAATCGTGGCTTGCAGAGGTGCTCCAGCCCACCTTCACAAGGCCACTCTCTGTGCTTTGCCGCGTGCTTGGTCTTTTGGTGCCTTACTGCAGGATGTGCGCTTTCTACTTTTTAACCCCTCTCCTCTCGTGGTCTTTGCATTTCTCCCATAGTCTTTTTGCCAACACCATTGCTCCACATTTAACAGATTCTGCACTACCCTTTGGTTGTATAAGGTCAGTAGATGGATGAAGCATCTTCTTTTGCTTACAGTCTGCCTAAGGATCCAGCCTTATCTGTTTAAAACACAGGTGGTTGTTATTAATGTTGTGTCTATCTCAGGCTTTTTGATAGAAGTGCATCTCTCTGAGAGATGTGGGTTTGACTGTGTAATTCATAGGAATGCTCCAAAGAGCTGGAGAAAATCCTGATTCTTCTGAAAGTCTTATAGTAAGACAGAATGTGTCATACTTCCTTTCAACTCTGGTGAGAGGAGTGTTCCTCATGACTCCCTCCCTGCTGTAGCTGGCCTCTTAAGAGAGGCAGGGATGAGCCATCTTGAGCAGCAGTGTCAACTGAAGTTGGCAGGCACAGGTGAGTAGATTTGGGTGGCATTTGCTGAATCACTCTGTGGCCACAACCATGGGAGCATTGCCGCCTTCTCTGCAAGATGGAGATGAGAGTCCTCAAAAGAGACGACCAACATGTTGCCTGAAGAGCACTTCAGCTTTAAAAGATGGATTAATCTCTCTTCTTTGCAATAGTTACGAGTTTGATCTGGCATTTCTACACATAAAAATTTCACAAAAGAATTTACAACAGAATTGGGGTAGATCAGAACAAAACCAAGAACTCAGAATAATGGAATTACTGCGAGATGTAGACAAGAGCACGTGGGCAGGGTGCAATCCCTGAGCCCAGCTTTAATCCTAGGCACAGTGTCACTGGCAGAAGAAATAAAAGATATTAATGTTAAAATTGACCACTTTGAAAATTGACTGTTGACATTTAAGGGTTGGGTTTTAAGCTGTCCACAGACTGGGAAATGTTGGCCAAGGGGAACACAGAAATGCCTACCAACTGTTAGAAGGAAATGTAAATGTGAGAATGCAAAGATCGCCTCTAGCTGTTCAGTTACGCCTGTGAGTGCTGTTTAGAGACAAAGCCACAACTGGCTGAGAATTATTTTATTAAATGCTTTTGCTGGAAGACTCTGTTAGTGGGAAGCACAAATGTTTTACAAAGAGGAGCTTGTTTCACCACAGGCAAAATAAAACAGAAACAGGGTTTTAATGTTTTTTTAAAACAAAAAAATCTTGTCCATGACAAAATGACTTTCGGCAATCTGTTCTTTTAATTATTTCTCACAGGGAACAAATGAGGTTGAAATCCAAATTATGTGTTACAATTGATGACCATTAATTTCTTTTCAGTTGCTGGTATATGAAAATTAATACTGGGATGTATCAGGAGTGGGAGTCAAAATTTCTAATTTCCTACCAGAAAATTATGTCCTGAGAGCTGTAGTTGCCATGCTGTTCTGCTAAACTGGTTTCGTTGCTGACCGTTTCTTTTGTCTTGTCTTTTGCAGGATGGGATAAACATTCTTATGGGTACCATGGCGATGACGGGCACTCCTTCTGTTCTTCGGGGACAGGACAGCCCTATGGCCCTACGTTCACCACTGGAGATGTGATCGGCTGCTGTGTTAACCTTATCAACAATACTTGCTTCTACACGAAAAATGGCCACAGTTTAGGTAGGTAAAGAAAGGTGTTCTCAGGAGAGGGGTGCTCCAGCCCTGCTCTTGCTGCTTCTGTTTAATACTTTGCATGTGCTGTAACTATTGCCCCACATCTGTGGGTAAGATTTAAGAAACAGGAGAGAAATAGAGCACTTGGCAGCAGTCAGGAGTTGTAAATTGTCCCTGAGACATAAATACTTCCAGCACGTAAAATGGTTTCTGTGCCGCTCGATTTGTTTAGGTAGGTTAGGATTGCATCCCCAGTTTCTCCTCCTTTCCTCTGCTACTGCACCCCTGGTGAGAGGTTGGGTAAGATGGCTAATGGCTGGGCAACAAGGAAATAAAGAAGTGGGAAGTTTAGTGTATTACTCAACTGACTACAAAGCTGCTGTATCAGTGTCTTTTCACTTTTTAAAGGGACTTGTCCATCTGTAAGTCTTAACATGTTAGTCCAAGCATTCCCAAAGCTAGACATTAATTTAGCATAAGAAGTCTTACTTAGGCACTGACCTATAATGTGTTTCATTCCACAGTTGTTTTAGTAGTTCCTCTAAAGTTCAGGACTCAAAAATTTTGTCCAAAGGAATATCTCACAGATGTTTTCCATCATATCTGATGTGTCTAAAATAGAAAATTGTAACCATTTTCACCTAAAATGTCATTCTCTTGGATGACATATTATCCACCCTGCATACATTCTTGTAATTTTTTTGTCACATAAGACATACAGTAAATTTTGGTAAGTTCATCTCACTTTTTGCACTGGAATTCATTTGGTTTGGTAGGGACAGGCACTCCTTTCCTTTGCTTCTCCTTGCTGTGTCAGTTCTACTTTGTTGAATTCAAGATGAAGAAGCTGGTGGAAAAATACCCTACTCAAAACATTTATCAGAACGAAAGTTGTTTTGAGTTACTGGCTGGGCTGAAGGAAGGAGTGGGATTGCAGTGCAGTGTGTGTCTGGAGAGTGCATAATTTCTGGTGAACTCTGGGGAATACTGGGCTCCCCCGTACATGGGAGAGATGGACATGCTGGAGAGAGTCTAGTGAAGGGCCATTAAGACAGTTAGAGGACTGGAGCATCTCTCCTAGGGGGCAAAGCTGAGAGAACTGAGATGTTCACCCTTGAGAAGGCTCAGGGGGGATCTGGTCAGTGTATATAAATACCTGAAGGGAGGCTGCAAAGAGGATGGAGCTAGACCCTTCTCAGTGGTGCCCATTGCTGGAACCAGAGTCAGTGGGCACAAATTGAAACCCAGGAGATTCCCTCTGAACATCAGGAAAGACTTTTTCACTGTGAGGGTGACTGAGCATTGGCATATGTTACCCAGGGAGGTTGTGGAGTCGTGGAGTCTCCATCCGTGAAGGTATTCAGAAGTCACCTCGTTCTGGGCAACCAGCTCTGGGTGGCCCTGCTTGAGCAGAGGGGTTGGACCAGATGACTTCTGGAAGTGCCTGCAACCTCAGCCAGTCTGTGATTCTGTGAAAGCAGCATGCTATGCTACAGGCATAGCAGAGATACAGATCTGAGATGTGGGGTTTTCACCTCTCAAGAGGGGATCTCAAGAAGGATCCTTCCTCTGAGGCAGATACAGAAAGGCCTGGTAGTCATGCAGACAGAACTTCTCTTGGAAAATTGTTTTCAGTTTTTCTCTAATTTCGTACCCACTCTTGTTGATTTGTGAGGGGATTGTTGCCTAGAAATGAGGCATGTGCCTTCTGAGAAGCATTCTAGATTGAGTCCGTGACTGTGTGTGCATTCAGCAACTAGTCCTGATGGTTTACAACACCTCAAGAGGTCTTCAGCCCTGAATGGAAAAATTTCTTTGAGCATCCTTTGAGGCTTGTTTTTAGCGTTCTAACTTTATAGATGGAGCCTTGTTGAGAAGCCCAGTGGGGAGCTGCTCAGGTTGAGTGTCTGATCTGTCTTCTCTTTTGAAATTATAACTATCACCAGACCATGCGTGAAGACTTGTGGTTTATTACCTAGCAAGATAAGTGACTAGCGGGGGGACTAGCAGTCATTTGTAGTCTGTAAGTATTAGTTAATCACCCAGATTTATAATAGCTGGATTATTCTAAATTTAACTTTTAGTTTGTGGACATTGAAAATGTAGAGAGTTATGAAAGCAACAGCTGATGGCATAGAGCGGGAGGTATTGTGTAGAAATGAGACGAGTTCACCATACACAGTGACTACGATGCTGAAATAGTTAAAAATATTTCACAAAATCTCTCCTTTTAGTTGCTGTCCTTGATTTTTAGTGTGTGTTTACACATAAGTAGTATAGTGGTTTGTGCTGTGCCTCTCTGGCTGTTTTCCTTTGTTTGAGTAGGTAGTTTTCCAGCTTCCCCATTTTTTAGCCTGATGGTGCTGTTACTTTTTGTCACAGCCGAAGCCTAACAGTCAGGAAGAGGCCAGGTCCTCTGTTTAATGTGTTCGTTTGACATTTAATCTCTTTTTAGTGAGCAGGAGTCTGCAGAGTAGAAGGGATGTCAGTTGAAAAGTTGCCCCTTGCTCCGTCTCCCCGCTCTGTTCCCAGGGCCTTGTTGTGCCTGGGTGTCTGGGCAGATGAAGCCAGACGAAGTACACAGTTCAGTAACTTCTGCATTGAATTTCGTCATTACCATCCTCTGATTCCTTGCCTCGTGTCCTGCTCAGAGATTTGTTTTGTCTGGGACATTTGGAGGTCTTTACAGGAATGAAGTTGCCTGGTCTTCCTTTCTTGATTTTTAGTGCTCCTTTCCCTTCAAAGATGGGGTTTTTGGGTGGAAAGCTTGTGTTTTCTAATCTGACATTGAATGATCCCTTGGGGAGCAGCCTGCCCCAGTGGTGGACAATGCCGGTGGGAAGAAACAGGAAAGAAAGGGAATTAAATTACACTGTGCTTAGAAAACAGCATTAGATATAAGCATTGATGTCTCCTGGATGTCCCCCTCTTGGACTCTTCAGATGTATGGTACAAGACATGAGATGTATGACAGAATTATAGGTAGGAGACTCTCTTGAGCATTCACAACAGGCTCATTTGTGTACCAGCTTCTCTTTGAGCTGTAGTGGCATAGTGGTTGTACTCAGAGAGGAGAAATGATGTGGTTAGAGAGACAGACTGATGGAAGTAGGGTGAAGCAGGTGTCAGCAGAGGAACCAAGACCTGATGGAGGCAGGAGCAATGATTTATTTGAAAGTCAGAACACTTTCTGCGTTGGTGGATGCATCTCCTTGAAGATCTTGAACATTCCATGATACTTAATGCTAACCTGAGAATCTCCTTTCTGTGTTGTATAAACCCAAGGC
Organism: Leptosomus discolor; assembly: GCF_034619465.1. NCBI lineage: Eukaryota > Metazoa > Chordata > Aves > Leptosomiformes > Leptosomidae > Leptosomus > Leptosomus discolor. Next base: position 39,254,095 of record NC_141398.1, on the reverse strand, counting down.
TTACCAGGAAGGGGATGAATGTGCTTTTTCTTGATGTTCCCTGACATAAAGCCACTGAAGCTGTGTATGTCCCCTCTTAGGTAACGAAGTCATTGTCTAATCCTGCTGCAGATACCAAAAATATTCACGAAACTAGTCAGCCCCTTTGTGATGCCAGTTAGCTTGGCAGCAGGGTTTCAGGGCCTTCCCTCTGGGCATTTGAATTTGTCTCGCTTTTAATGGAATTACTGTAGCTTTGCTTTTCCCTAAGACGATATTCTCTCTTCACCATTTCTCTCTTCACTATTTCAATCCATTCCTTTTTATCTGTTAATTAGACCCCCCCCCCTTTGTTTTCCTTGCGATTTCTGCTGTTGCTTAAGTATGATCTTCTGTTGTCTCCATACTTTTCTGTTCGATCAGATCCATCAGGAGCACTTACAAGAACTGTTTTCTTGATCATCACAAATTCTGGATGTTCTGGTTGGAGCAAAGGCTTGAACTTTGTTTGGAGATGTCACATGAAAACTGTTTGACATCGTATGTAGTCTTAATTCTCTGTTCTGGAAAATGTCTCAAATGTCTCCTGGTTGCTGTTAAAATGCTTTTGACAAGTTCTGAGCATAGTCTTGGCAGGAAAAAACATGATGAGATGTGGCTAGAAGTGCAGTGAGGGTGAGTTAGGAGAGAAAGAGGGAGAAATGTGAAAGATGTTTGGGCTCCAGCCATTAAGCAGAGAGTTTTGGATGCGGGACGTGATGAGGGAATGTGAGTGCTACATGTCTCTGGGATTAAGTGGATGAGTTCGCTCAGGCACCAATGTGGGAGTGTTTCACATCTCACGCTTTGACAGCAGACCAAGGTAAATGGAGCAGCAGGGCTATAAAAAGAGCATGCAACCCTCTGAAGTCTTGACATAGAAAACTTCCTGTAGTCTGAGTTCTACTGCAGGCACTTGGAAAGACCAAGTTAACCTATAAAGTAAAATGCCTATTCTGCAACCAGTTTAGAGACCAATAGGAACATTAGGGGTAATGAAGAAATCTGCCTGTCATAGAGAACCACAGATGTCCTTCCTAGTTTAATAGGCTTGTCCCCAAACCTTCAAATGAAGTTTGCAGAGAGCAAGAGCATTGGGAAGTTTAAAACAAGACTTTAGATGAACCAAATTTAAAATGAATGGAAAATATTGAACTTGGCTACAGCCTTGTTTCTGTGTAAGAACTGGTTTACCCAAGTGGCTTGATTGGGGGATAACTGTTTCCGAGAGCATGTAGAGCTCTGTGGGTTTAATAGTGCTTCTCCTCAGCAGCAAGTTGTAGAACTATTTGAGTATTTCATGGGCTGACTTTTCCTAGTTTACTCTTTAGGATTCCCATCTTGCTGAACATGTTGTTGCTTATTGCAGTCTGTCAGCACTGTTTATGCATTCTGTGAATTACAATTACTGAAACAGATGCTGGAGGAGTACCCTGCTGAACAGAAAATGGATGCTGTGGCTGATCACCCAAATACATGTTGTCTTGTGCAAATGGAATTCTGAAATGTATTGTGAAGAAAATGGCCAGCTATGAGGCAGACAGGATGATTGTTGCTGGGGGGAGAGTGGAGTTGGCCTAGAAGGTCCACAAGGACATTGTATGCATGGGGACGTATGAAAGTGCATGTTAGTTATGGAAAAGTGGAATTTGTTTGATTAGGTGGCAGGTGAAGGTGTCCGTCCCACTGTCCCCCAGCACTGAACTTTCATTTAATGTCTTTATATCACTGCCTTGATGATCACATTAACATCGTGGACTTACAGGAGATGCTCTTCACACACTCACTCTTGCTTCCTGATCTCTTGAGCTATGTTCTTATGTCTTTAAATTTATGAAGTTTGTTATTTTAAATTGGATCCAGACTTTGGAGGTGCTGCAGAGGAAGAGTGCAGTTTCAAATTCAACTGTGTAGTTAGAGCTGTGATTCTTTTGCTTTCTGCTCTTGACTGTGTCAGATGCAGTTGTATGGCAGTGCAGATTCAGGATGAACTCTAAGCAGTTATAAAAGTGCAACAGATCTAGTTCTGTAAGTGTAAAGCATTGTATTGGTGCAAAACATACAAATGCCTTAATTTAAAGGCAATGGGATAAGTTTGTTTATAGAATCGTCGAGTAATTTTCACTGGGAGGGATCTCTGGAGGTCACGCGTCCAATGCCCTGCTGAAAACAGGACCAACTAGATCACGTTACTCAGAAACTCATCAAGTTTTTACTGTCTCCAAGAATGGAGATCCCCAGGGGGCTTTTCTGGTCCCCTGGTTCAGTGTTTGACCACATTCATACTGAATTTTTCCCACCAAATATCTAATCAGAATTTCCCATGTTGCTGCTCGTGTCACCATGCCCCTCTGGGGAAAGTCTCTCTCTGTCTTTTCTATACCTCCCATAAGGTAGTTGTAGGCAGCAGTAAGTGTCTTCCCTAATGTTCTTGAGACTGAACAACCGCTTTTCCGTTAGCCTCTCTTCATCTTGTTGGCCTCTGCTGGACTCACTCCAGTCTCACTGTTCTGTCTTGTATTGGGGAGCCCAAAGGTGGATGTCATTTTCCAAATTTAGACTCGCAAGCATTGAAGAGAAAGGAGTGATCCCTTCCTTTACCTACACTCTTACTAACACAGCCCCAGCTACGCTCTTACTAACACAGCTTAGGATGTGGTTGACCTGCTTCACTGCAAGGACCCACTGCTGACTCCTACTCTACTTGTTGCCCATCAGGCCCCCCCGCATCCTTTTCTGCTTTCTCTCCAAACAGCCCAAGCCTCTCCTGTTTTCTGGGAATATTACAACCTGGTGGAAGGGCTCTTCAGGTGCTTTTGTTGAGCTTTGTGGGGTTTGTGCTGGATCATTTCTCCAGCCTGCAGAGGCCTTTCTGAATAGCAGTATGTCCTCCAGCGTATTGTCTGCTCTCCTGTTTGGTGACATCTGGGAACCTGCTGAGAGTGCACGCCGTCCCATCGTCCAGGTTGCTAGTAAAGACGCTAAACTGAATCGTCCCTTCCATCAATCCCTGGGGGATAACGCTTGGACTTTGAGCTGCAGATCACAACCCTTCGATCCTCCCAGTCCAGCCAATTTTCCACCCACCTTGTAGTCCACTCAAAAATCACAGGCTTGTCCATGTGCTGCTCCCAGCTGTACAGCTACAGGAGTTGTCATGGGAAAGCCAGGCCACTTTTGGCTCTGAGTGATCATGAGTGGCAGAGGAGGGCTCCAGTGGGCTGCAGCCTCAAGGAGGTTGACCTCATTCTGGTATAAGGGTAGAAAAAAGCTTTCATCCAGCTGAGCAAAACAAGCATGAAGTGAAAAACAGGTTTGAGTGAAGAGCAGTATTTGGGCAAAGTGACTGAGTGAGAGAAAAGCTTGCTGAACGTTTTTCTCAGCCAGGTATTCAGCATCACTTGTATACACAATTTTTGTTTGGTTTGTAGAGAGGGTACTCAACAGACAAGGTCTATACTTTCGTGATGTTAATTAAACCATATTTGCTATCTGCCAGGGTGTTAATTAAACCTCATTGGTTAAAGTATTCAGGAATTTTTTCCAAGCATTTGATTTTGGATCTGTGCTGTTTGAATAGTAATTATTAGTTTCCTATGTTGACTCCTAAAATTGGTTTAAATTACCATTTCAGACTGATTTGGTAACATTACATTGCAGCTTTTGGTTAAAATAGGCCTAACATTAAAAACGGAGACCAATGTGCTCTTGCTTCTCTGCAGCTGTTTCACTGCTGCTCAGAAGGGAATGCTGCGTGGCTGGGAGGTGGGATGTGTGCAAGAACTGGGCATACTGATGTGGGTACCAGCGTTCCACTGGCTGGGGAAAGAAAGCATTGCTGGGAGCGTGCATGGGGCAAGACTCCTGAAACATTAGCTTAAAACATGAGTTAAGCTCAGCCTGCTAAGGTGAACAGGGCATGGCAGCAGTTTCCCCTGTGCGGTTGGTGAGGGAGACCTAAATGCTGTGGGTTAGAGCTGCTGTCACTGGCCGATCCATCTCCCCATGCTTCTGCCTTGCTGCTGGATCTCACCCATGGCAGATGGAGGGACACATGCTGCAGGAGAGGGAGGAGAGGCACCCTCCTTCCGAGCAGTAGCTCACGTCTGAATCCGATGCAGAGCATTGCAGAGTGGCGCCTGGGGGTAGCCTGACTGTAGCTGAGCATTGTCTTTGGCCACTGCTCAGTTAGCCATCCTAGGCAATGGCTGCCTCAGCTTAAAGATCTCTTTTCTGGCATGCCAAATGTAAATGAAAAGGGAAACCATGCACTCTTTTTCTATCTTTTATGTTTTAGCAGCATAGCCGAGAATGAAGCTGTTCTTTGCACCGTATTTCTCAGGTGTGGTCCTGTTGCAAGGCTGTTCCCCACCTGTAATGCAAAGCATTTGAGTGTTTGTTCCTGTCTCTGGCTGGTAAGGAGAGGTAGTTACAGCCTAAGCCGAAGCAACGTTACGGTAAAACTCTGTTTCTAAAGCCAAAGTGAGTCTTGAAAACCAACTCCTTCATAGTAACAAAGGGAGAAGCAAAGAAAAGAGGAGCTACTTTTTAGGAAATCACAGTTTGGGGAGAGATGACTGAAACATTTAGGTTATTCCCTGAACCTTTCTCCAGATGCAAAACCTTATGGAGGAGGGGACTGGGGAGGGAAGTTACTTTTGAATACAACAGGTGGTGAAATGCAGGGTCAGAGCTGGGATTTATTGAAATGCAATAACATTTTGTGGAATGTTAAGGGTGTAGCCAAGCAGGGAAAAAAATCCTTTGTCTTTTTAATTCTAATATTTTTCCCCCCACAGGTATAGCCTTTACAGACCTCCCTGTAAGTACACCTATTTTCAGCATTTTAACTAAGGATGCAAATAGAAGGGAGGGGGAAGAGTGTGGGGGTGTGATTTTTTTTTTTTTTTTCTGTTTGTGGTCTGTTAAAAAAAATTGTAACACACATTGCTGAATGGTATGGATTTTCCTTTTTCTGAAACTTTGTAGTCCTGTGGCTGGGTTTGTGGGCTACTCACATGCCTCCTCTCATCCCTCACCACCTTGAAGAATATGTTCCTCCTTCTCCTGGAATTAAAGCAAGCATTCGAACTTCGTTACAGGTCAATGTCTTCCAATGCAGCTTCGACTGGGGGGAGTATATGTGCAAAGTCATGGAGTAGCCTCTCATGTCCCATCATCAGAGAGCCCCAAACTGCCTAATATTATTCTCAGCTTCTTCTTGCCTCATCCAAGTGTTGTAGCCGTGGTGGTGTTCCCTTGCCATGGTGTGGTTAAGGAAGGGTGCTTCTGAGAATGAAGATCAGGCTTAGCTGGCTCTAGTGTGTGTGCTCATTGCATGCGTTTTTGACGAGCCTCCACCCATGATGAGTAACCAGCTCGTGGAATTACTGGAGGAATGTATTTGGCATCCGTGTGGGGCTGCTAGTTACTCTTCTGATTCACCAGCCCTGATACTGAGTTACTCTTGAGTGCAGTGACACCAGTTCAGTTACACCAGGCAGTAATGTCTAGTTGGGTCTTACAAAAGCACAACTTTCACAGTGGGTCATGGACAAAAACATGGTTGCTCTTTTTCAGACCCAAGTGTTCCTGGACAAGGAGCAGGTGTTTAGGAAAAGAAGATAAAACCAGGTCAGACATACACCTGTACATCCACCGCATGCATTTCTCTCATGCATAGAACTTCTCGTCCCTGAGGTTGCACTCCTGTCTTTGTACTTAACGACCCCAAATGAATTTTCTCTGAGGGATTTCTTAGTTTCCATAACTTGTTTAAGCCTCCAAAGTGATCAGTTTTCTTAGCTGACTTCCACATTGTGTGGAAGAAAGCTTGCTTTGCTTTGTTTCGCACCTCCTGACAAAAAAAATTATTTTGTTCTTCTCATTTTTGTATTGTGAGAAATAATGACGAGCACTCCCTGTTCACCTTGCCAATGGGATTTATGGCTTTACAGATCTCTCTTGTATCCCAGACAGTGTCTGTGCTGAAGGATGTTCCAGTTATTTAATTTGCCTTTTCACATCAGCTGTCAATACAGCTTTTTTTTTTGTTGTTCCTGGGCTCTTTGAACTTGGTAACATTGCAGTGTATTCTAAACCAGAAACCTTCACAGGATTTTATTCACTTGGTCCAAGTACAGTTTATTAAAGTAAAAGAATATTTTACCTGTCCAGGAATATTAACCTCTTGGAGTGAGGTCTTGTGACAACCTTGCATCCACAGCAAGAAGACACATCCGTGATATACCCTTTAGTTTTAGGTGCTCTTTTTTTTCCTTCTGGATATGGATTACCTTAGGAGTCACAGTTTTGCCATATTCCTTCTAATTTTTTTCACTGCTTTGTCTTTTCATTGAGCGAGACTGCTTCTCTTTCTGAGATGAGACCAATCTTCATGTGGGGATAGATAGATAATTACTGTTTAAGCTCTTATGAATCAAAAATGGCTATCTAACACACATACCATTGTTTTGCCATTTTTACAGCTAAAGTGTTGCCGTAGAGCTTTGCAGCACAGATTTGGCAGGCTGAAGTTACCTGTCCTGCTTAGCTTAACTTGCATCCTTTTGATCCGGGAGTATGCAGTGAGCTGATGTATACATTTAATGTGCACTGTTCACCCTGGTGTTGAGCCTCTCTTAGAAATAGGGGATGACCAGCTGGGGACGCAGACCAGACAGAGGGGCTCTTGCAGCAGTGAATTCTTGCAGTGCCTCTGAGATTGAATTCAAAACCCTCCTGAGCCCAGGGCATTCCCCCATCCTGCTGTTTCTTGATCTCACCAGATCATACTTACAGGATCTCATGCTTGTTTGTCTGTATCCTGTGCAGAGGAGATGTTGGTTTAGTGTTAAACTGGAAGAAGACCTGGTCAGGTGGATTTTTGGATCAGCTATTCAAATACCTTGTGCAGGGTCTCCGATGGTTAAATGGTATCTCTGTGCCTTTTATCAGCCAGTTTGCTGAGCTATTTCCTGTGGAAATCTCCTTCTGGCTTTTACAGCAGCAACTAACCCATAACACTGTTCTTTGGGGCCCAGAAGGAGAACAATGGATGCCCTGTAGGCCTCCTACTATTGAGAATTATCCTCCATGAGGTAATTTCTCTTTAAAAAGAGGGCAAGAGAAGCTTGACTGGGTCGTTTCACCCCCTAACTGGACACGAGCAAGGACAGGAGACTTCTGCCTCCGTGTGGATTTTGGATGTTCCTCTCCATGTGGTAAATGGCTCAGCTGCTGTGTTGGCAGCTTTGTCCTAAGGATGCCTGCACCTGACTTACATCACTCCCATTCTCCTTTTCCAATATCCTTCCCTTGAAATGCTGCCTTCTTCCCTCACCCTTGCAGACACCTGTGTATTCCATGTCCTTTTCTGGCCCTTTTTGCTCCCTCTGTCCATGGCTTCATGGTTTTTCTCCCAAACGGTTGAGGTTACAGCCGTTTCCTGAAGAAGGGGATGCCAAACCCAAGATAGACTTTTGGTTTAAGTATAATGGCTCTTGCCAGAGATTGTAGAAGATTGGAGGTAGTAGGGAATTTGAAACTGATATAACTTGCAAGTGGTATTTTTCATTTATTTTAGCATTGTGATCCATTGTGTGAACACAATACCCATTCATTATAAGGTAAAGAATAGAAAACATCCATCATATGAAACATATAGAATGTAATGTGTATTCCTCACCTCCTAAAGCTGCAGTCTAAAAACTTAACTGCAAATGGGAATGGAAACAGCAGTCTTACCTGAGGGACCCTTGAGGTTCTCTGATTTGAGCAGCTTGATATGCGTTTTTTGGCTCTGGCTCTGTTCCATACCAAATTACTGAAATCCCCTAGGGAGGGGCTGTAGGTTGAAAGCTTCTTCTTCCATTACAGCCTGTGAGATTTTGAAGCTGACTGGTAGCACACATCAGTGAGAAGCTTGGCCAGTAAGCCCCATTACTTTTACAACTTTCAGGCTTAAATAACTTTTACGGTTGGCATGTCAGTGAGATTATACAAGGAATTAATTTGAACCTTCAAAACTTACCAGTCTAGGTATTATTCACTTGAAGTGCTTATTGCAAAATTCCCCTTTCAGAGGCAAATGTTGAAGACAATATTTTGCAATATTCATATTAGGAAGTTGAAATACCTTCAGTTGAAAACCACATTTTGGTGTGATAAGTCTCACACATGGTGAAGCACATTTACTTCAGCTTGTTTCAGTTCCCTCTAAAGAGTGTTTGCATTTGTACAAAAATAGAGTGAGGAAAAAAAATTGCATTTTGGCTTAGCACAGGCTGAAGTTAATACAAAAGTAACTGCTTGCAAGTGCAGGTGAATATCCCACAGAGCGAATTTTCCCCTTTTTTACCAATTTGAGTCAATGGTTAGGTCTAACTCTCTTGTTTACACAAGCCCATATCAGGTTTATCCTGCCTGACGGTTTTGCTGAAACAATAGGAAATTTAAAAAAGCAGAATGTGGAAGAGCCCAGGATGAGATTGCAGGGGTGCATTGGGACAAGGGGGTGAAAAAACAAGCCGAGATGAACTAGAGGTTGTGAGGAACTGGCCACCAACATCAAAGGCAAGAGGTGGTCCAGATGTCATGGGAAGGTGTTCCTGAGGAAACTTGGCAGAAGAAGTCTGGTCAGTGGGCTCTGGGATGATGTCTCCCTGCATCTGGCAGAATGGTGGAGATATGTGTAATTCCCAACAGTTGCTAAACAGAGAGGACATATCCCACATGTGAAAAATGGAATTTTAACTCGGAGGTGATTTGTTGGGGGTAGGCAGCTTCCCCTCAAAGATGAACATACCCAAAAGTGGCTGAAAAATACATGATATGTTGTAACTTGGGATTTTTTAACTTCCAAGTATTTTGGGTGTCTGATTCCTGGCTTTGGAAGTCCTTGGGTTCATACTACTAAAAAGTGTGGACTGTGGAAAAGATCTGATCCCTCATTAGAGATATTTCCTTGTCCGCTAGGTTTGAAAGAAAGGAGAGACTGACTTTTCCTCTGGCATTTTCCTTTGGTAGCTCTTCCTGTCTCATGCTGCATTTTCATCGCACACCTCTAACCCAGCAACTTCCTTAGTGTGAGAATAGGAAAAGGGGAGGTGTGCTGAGTCAACAATGATGCATCCTGAGTTCTGATTTAAATTTCCAGCCTGTATTTATAGATTCATTTTCTTCCTTTTGTCCCGTGAAAACTTCCCCGGCTGCAGCTTGTGCCCGTTGTCCTTTCACTGAACACCCTTGTGAAGAATCTGTCGCTATCTTTTTTTATCACCTCCATTTTGGGAGTAGAAGACTTGCAGTTAGTTTTTCCCTTTTGCTTTCTTTTCTCCAAGCTAATTCCCTCAGCCTCTCCTTGTATGCCATGCACTCCAGCCCTCTGACCATCTTAGCAGAACTCTACTGGACCCCGTTTGTGAATGCCTTTCTTGTCCTGGGGATGTGGAGGTGGGGAACCAAATACAGTACTGCAGATGTAGCCATGCCAGTGAAAGCAGAGTTTTCTCTTCCCATGACATGGTGGCTCCACTTTTGCTAATGTGATCAGGATTCTGCTGTGTTCCACCTTGTAACAACCTTAATACCTTTAGTAAAATGTAAAATCCACAACTATAGTAGGTCTCAAGGGGAGATCAGTGATATTGCTGATGTCTCAGGTCTCTGCAATAGTGAAGAATTAGTTGAATAAATTTTCCAGATAATTGTAGGAAGGCCCATGCCCCTTGCTATAGAGGAAAGAATCATCCTAGCTTTCTTTAGGATGCCCGTCTAACCACCAATAGTCGTTCTCGCTGATTTGACCTAGAGAGAGGGCTGCTCCTCCACTGATCTGATGTCTGACATGGGTTCAACCATGAGCAAGACACCGCAACCAGGCACCTTGCAGACTTCAGTTTTGATATGTGCTTCTGTGTGCCTTGCCCAGTGGCTGGTTTCTGACTGTGTCAGTCTCCAGTGTGTTAGAGCAAAGTGAAAAAACCCGACTCCAAACAGTTCACGAGTGGCATGAGCGAGATTTCTTCCTAAACCCCACAGGCTATCAGCAGATACTTTGAAGCAGAGGATTAGTGAAGTCTATGTTGCAAACAGAAAAGTATTTTGTGCTGCAGAAAAGTAACAAGAGGATGAATGGAACATGCTCTTAAAAAATGTGATCCAGGCTGATGAAAACCAGGCACTCCTTTACCTTTTCTGATGCCATTTCTCTTTTCACCACATTTAAGTGGGCTCAGGGATTCAATTCATATCCGTAGACTTATTCTTAAAATAGCCTGAATTCAGAGAACTTCTAGATAGACTTTGACCACCTATTTTCAATTAGATCATCTGTGGAAGCTGAATTTTAGAGGTATTTTCACAGTGGCAACCTTTTTCTTTTCCTTATGTTCTGATGGCAGGTCAAAGCTTCCATTTGGCTCTGTATGCTTGTTCTTAAAATGAAGTTCATCTATCAGTAGTGGAATTTCTTGTGCGGATGGCTTGCTGTCTTGGGATCATCAAATACCTAACCTCAGAGCTCCACTGCCATCCATTCCCTTTACATCAGAGATGTAAAATATTCAAACAGCAGCTTCCAAGGAATAAGAGAGTTCAGTTGAAACAGTGGAGAACACACAGATCTGTTGATTGAGATTATACCCTATTATTATTATTGTTGTTGTTGTTGTTGTTATTATTATTATTATTATTATTATTTGATGAACTTTGGTAGAAATTGCGGAAAATTAAGCCAGAAAGTGGACACACCATAGACAGCAGGCATGGCATCAATCACAGACTGCTGGGGGATTGGACCTGTAGTTCTGGTTTTATGCAATAACTTTTAATAACTGCACAATAAGTCCTGGGGTTCCTTGATATGTACCTAAAGGCCTCTTGCCCCCTCCTATTCCATTGCATTTTTCTATGTAAAGAGCAGCTCTTTTGTCTTACTGAACCATGTAACTGGAACCAGAAAGAGAAAGCTCGGTTTAATACAGGTTTCTTTTTCTTCCTTCCCAGTCAAATCTCTACCCTACAGTGGGTCTCCAGACTCCAGGAGAGATAGTCGATGCCAACTTTGGGCAGCAGCCATTTGTGTTCGACATTGAGGACTACATGAGGGAGTGGCGAGCGAAGATTCAGAGCACCATTAAGCGGTTTCCCATAGGAGACAGACTAGGCGAGTGGCAAGCCATGCTGCAGAAGTAAGTCACTGTTCTGGTGTCCAGCATCTTTGGTTCTGCTAGGCTTTAAATACTTTTTTTAATGCTAACTTATCCTTTCTTATGGCAAAAATTGCTAGTCAGTGCATTTTGCTCAAATTGTTTTACCCTCTGTTTTGTTGTTTAATAGTCTTTCCTGTGTAGATTGCTGCTGTTTCAAATGTAAAAGACATGGGAGAAGTTTTCAGCCAAAGACTGCATGAAAGCTTGTAGGAATGGAAGAACATACACTATGAGGTGATGCACTAGGGGAAAGGGAGTGGAGAGGACACCAGAAAGACTCTTACATAGGAGGAAAGCCAGTATGTAAGTCAGCTGAATTCAGAAATGAAAGAGCAAGAAATAGCCTAAACCAAAGGCTTCCAAACCCAACCTAACTGAAATCACCATTATCGCATTTATAAATTTATGAATATCGAATGCATTTCCCATTGCAAAAAGGACTGAGTGGAACTTGATGAGAATAATTGACAAGAGTTGTCAGAGGTCAGGAGTATCTTCTGCCTGAAGAAAGGCAGAGCTGACCAAGGCTCCGCAGCTTGGAAACAGGTAATTGAAGGAGGTGGACTGTAGTTGTCTGTCGGTCATTTACACCATGAAGAGCATGACTAGAAAGTGATTACTTACTGTTTCTCAAAATACAAGAATTAGAGAAAAAGCACTTTCTGGCTTAAAAACAAAATAATTTTTTTTTCACTAAGTATATGAAACTGTGGGACTTGCTGCTGCAAGAAGTTGTGGTGGTTTAAGTGGGTTTTAAAAGCTATGCATTTAAATATTCATGGAGGCCAATTCCATAGTTATTTTTTAAACCCCTGAGTCTATGGCTGTTGGTTCTATCTCTGGTTGCTTATACCTCTGATTACAGGGAGCTGTGTGTTTCACCTTTTTATTATATTCTTTCCTTGAATACCTGATACTGGTCACTCTCATCCAGGAGGCTTAGATGCAACAATGATCACACCCATGTGATTCTTCTTGTTTTCTGCTATTCCTGTATTTAGTTACTTGCAGATAATTCAGGGCAACAAGCAAAACCTTTGAAAAGCAACCAGCCAAAGCTATTGAAAATAATAATTTTCTTCAAGAAAATAAGGAGCAGGAAACCTGCCAGAGAGTTTGTAGGGCCTGTAGAGGATTGCAGTATAAAAAGGGACCTTGAGGAAGATAAGACCATATCCAGTTGAATTCTTTGCCAAGTCCAGAAATCAGGTAGCTTGTCATGCTGGGACGCTTTTTTGTGAGGGACTTGGCAGAGGCTGTGTCTGGGATTGAAGTGTCTGTCAAAGAAGCACTGGAAGAAACAGGTGAGGGGAAGCGGAGAAAGTCTCTGGGATCAAATATTTACCCAGAGTCCTAACAGGACTCAAGGAGAAACCGGGTGAACTTGTGGCTGTGGAGCAAAGTTTCTTCCAAACTGCCTTGGGTCAAGCGAAGGGGACAATGGTATGTATGGTGCCATGTTTCATGAGGGGTTTCATAAGAGTCAGGCAGTGGTGGACAGAAAGAACCTTGATACCTGTCTTGGACAAATCCATAGAAGCACTGCTGAAGGGTAGATGCATTGGGCACATGGAGAAATAGGATGTGGGTTTTGCAAAGAGAAGCCAGCAGACACGTGGATACAGTTCTTGAGCCATTATCTTTGTCTTGGAAGTTGGAAAAGCTTTTGAGAAGCTCCCTTGCTGCAAACTAAGGGGGTACTATGCAGTGAGAGGCTGAGGGCACATGTCTGATGTGGATTATGAGTTGTTTATGAGAGAAAAGAGAAGGGAACAAGTGGGTAAGGGATTGTCGCTTTGTGAGGAGAAGGCTGCAGAAAGAATTAGATGCATGCTGGTAGTGTCTGTGGTGTTGAGGATGTTCAGAAATGGCTGGGAAGAAGGGACCCTCCAGGAAGGAATGAGATCTTTGGGTTATGATGAATCATTGCATGGAAATGTCAGCTCATTTTTTTGATAGCAAGCAGAAAAAAAAATGCTAAGATTTGTTAGAGGAAAAACAGAGGACAAAAATCATTCTGTCACTGTGTGAACATGTGATGCACTCTCAATGTGAATGCCATGTGATGTTTCAGTTCTTTCTCTCCAAGTGTGAGAAAAGTGAGAAGAGCATGGAAAAAGACCAAGGCAGGATGTGCAAAGGCATGGAGTGGGTGTGAGGCAGGGAACAAATATACAGACCCGCAGCGTTGAAGGGTATGATTGTGAGGGGTAAGGCAGAAGTATGAAAAGAGTTATCTTGAATAGCCTGAGAAGGTGATGAAGGAACAATTATACTGCAAGAATACAAGGGCACCAAGTGACCTTCTATGACAAGGTGACCTGCTTAGTGGATGAGGGAAAGGCTGTGCATGTTGTCTACCTTTGACACTGTTTCCCACAGCATTCTCCTGGAGAAACTGGCTGCTCATGGCTGGGACGGATGTACTCTTCACTGGATAAAACACTGGCTGGATGGCCAGGCCCAAAGAGTAGTGGTGAATGGAGTTCAATCCAGCTGGCAGCCCGTCACCAGTGGTGCTCCCCAGGGCTCAATATTGGGGCCAGCTCTATTTAATATCATTATCAATGATCTGGACGAGGGGATCAAGTGCACCCTCAGTAAGTCTGCAGACAACACCAAGTTGGGCAGGAGTGTTGATCTGCTCGAGAGCAGGGAGACTCTGCAGAGGGATCTGGACAGGCTGGATCGATGGGCCGAGGCAAATTGTATGAGGTTCAACAAGGCCAAGTACCGGGTCCTGCGCTTGGGTCACAACAACCCCGTGCAGCACTATAGGCTTGGGGATTAGTGTCTGGAAAGCTGCCTCGTGGAAAAGGACCTGGAGGCGCTGGTCAACAGCCAGCTGAACGTGAACTAGCACTGTGCCCAGGTGGCCAAGAAGGCCAATGGCATCCTGGCCTGTGTCAGAAATAGCGTGGCCAGCAGGAGTAGGGAGGTGATCGTGCTCCTGTACTCAGCACTGGTGAGGCCACACCTGGAATGCTGTGTGTGGTTTTGGGCCCCTCACTACAAGAAGGACATTTGAGCTGCTGGAGCGTGTCCAGAGGAGGGCAACGAAGCTGGTGAAGGGTCTGGAGAACAGGTCTTATGAGGAGTGGCTGAGGGAACTGGGGTTGTTTAGTCTGGAGAGGAGGAGGCTGAGGGGAGACCTGATTGCTCTCTGCAGCTGCCTGAAAGGAGGTTGTAGTGAGGTGGGGGTCGGTCTCTTCTCCCAAGTGACAAGCAATAGGACAAGAGGAAATGGCCTCAGGTTGTGCCAGGGAGGCTTAGATTGGACATTAGGAAAAATCTCTTTACCGAAAGGGTTGTCAAGCACTGGAACAGGCTGCCCAGGGAAGTGGTGGAGTCACCATCCCTCGGGGTGTTAAAAAAACATGGCACTTAGGGACATGGTTCAGTGGTGGACTTGGCAGTGTTGGGTTAATGGTTGGACTTGATCTTAAAGGTCTTTTCCAACCTAAACAATTCTATGATTCTAAGTGAAGAATCTAGAAGAATCTAAATGAAAGAATCTAAAAGAATGTGAAGAATCAAAATGGCACATTTAGAAAAAAATAAAGGAGGTGGGGTTTCACACTCTGCCATAAGATACTGTGAAAACGGCATGGATTCAAAAAGTGACTGGAGATGTTATTAAAAAGAAAAATCTGTCGGAGCTATGATGTAGAGAGGTACAACCTCTAGGACAGGAAGTATCTGACTGATCATTGGAAGCTGGAAGGGTTATGAGGAAAAGTATCATTTCATATGTGCCTTGTTTCTTTATTTTTTTTCTAGTCATTTGCTTTTGCCAGTTAGGAGGTACAAGTACTGGGTTAACTGGGTGTTTGGTCTGACCCAGCATGGATGAGATGTAACAACTGGCATTGACTTTACTGTTAATTTTCATTCTGATATACTGGATTATTGACTTTACAGGATCATTTCACTCTTTGCAACGCATCTTGTCACGCTGTGGAAGGACAGGATCTGCTTTTGGAAAGCTTGCTTAGCAGCCAAAGAGAATGAAGAGGTTCATTGATATTTAAATGGAAATACTTAGTTCCTAGTGCTCAAAAGGCAACTTGTTCAGAAGAAAGTGTATGCCCGGCATCTTTGAACACAAAAGCACCTGCATTGGGTGAGATTGCTGGTCCGTCAAGCTTAGTTTTATGAATATGTTAATAGCAGAGGTTCCTGCAGCACTAGAGTATTTTTTCCTTTCCCTGGTAAAACTGATCTTTTTTGCCACCCCATTATTTAACTGAATATTTAGCTGTGTTGGACCTTTTCTATTTATCACATGGTAACACAGTTTCTTTGAGAGGCTTTGCTGAAAGGCTCTGTGAAATATCTTTGGACAACCAGTGGACTGCAAAAGCATCTCTTTTCTGCTTGCTTCCAGACTCCCTCCACAAATGTCACAGATTAGAGTGCCATGACTTACCTTTACAAAAGCCGTTGATTCTTCTGCAGTAGCACCAGTTTGTCCCTGTGTTTGTTCCTTCTATTCTCCAGAATTGTTTCTTCTGACGTGCATGGTGGACGTGTCAGGGTCACTGCTCTGGAGTTCCTCTTACCTCCTTTGGACTTCTTTTTAAGAATCAGCATTATGTTTCCCATCTTCCTTCTCTCCATAGGCAGGTTTAAGTCAGGGCTTGTACCTCACGTTAGTAGTCCAGCTGTTTCAGGTTGGAGCTCTTGGGCCAATATTTTCTTGTCCTCTGGCTTTGTTAGGATTCGTAGTATCTTATTTAATCTCTAACTGTGCAGCTAAGTATTTCCTTCCCTTCAAAGACTCTCCTTCCTGACAGATCCTGAGAGGCGCAGTCTTAGAGAGGCTGTCACTGGGGAAAGTTTGCTGTAGGGAGTGCCTCCCTGAAGAGCAGAGGAAGAATTAGCCTGGCAGAATTTTTCATTTGTGTTCTAATCCTGGATACGCTGTCACCAGAGAGGCTGATCTGACAAGGTTTTCAAGTGCTTGAAACCTTGAAAGGGACTCACATGGACAACTCATCTTCTTTGGGTGTTGTTACAGTCCTATAGGATCTCTACTCTTTTTAGCTCCTGCCATGAAGTATCTGAGTTGGAGTCATCTGAGACTTGAGATCAGCTGGTGTGGTTGATTATGGGAGGAGGAACAATATAGGACCCTATTTCTGATAAAGCAGGAGGACTTGGCATTGTTTGTTTGAGAATCTAAGTGGCGCTGTGTAGAAGGAGGAGAACTTTATGTAATTTGTACAGAGAAGCATGCAGTCGCTGTTTTGGAGAAGAATTTGTACAGAGAAGCGTGCAGTCGTTGTTTTGAAGAAGAAAAGCCACAGACGGTACAGGCCTCTACCACCGCCATGACCGCTCTAGGTAAGAGAAGCACCCCTGGATGCAGCACAGAGATAGCTGCTCCTGTGATTTGAGCACTTCTGCCCTCAAGAAGTTTCAACCATGGCTGCCAAGCAGTAAAAGCTATTCCTTTGGAGAACCTGGGATTCTGAAAGGTTTTGATGTCTGCATGAACATGTCATGTAGGTCACAGTGGAGTGCGATAATATTCCCCTAGAACTTCAGGAGAGGTACCTCTGGATGCCAACATGCTGCTGAAGGTTTGGGAGTGTGCAGTACTGCTGTAGTAAGTAGCTGAGACATAGAACTGATAACTCATTGCTGAAAATTAGCCTGGCGTAGTGACCAGTGTGTCATACACAGGGATGCTTCCTGTGGTGCCCCGGGCAGAAGTGGCATAGGGAGGAGCTCAGTTTTTGTGCACCTTTGTAGAGCATTTAAATCTTTGCAGCCTCTGACTCTGGCTACTGAATTACACCGAAGCAAGAATTGGCTTTTCCCCTCTGTTCCTGCCAGCCTGGATTGCTGCATTCAGTGTTTCAGCCTGGCTGAGCCAGGGTGACCTCGCTGTTGTGCTTGACAGTGAGAGTGATGCATTTCGTTATGCCTGTCTGTACCATGCCAAGGACAAAGGGCCTGTCCTGTATCAACAGCGGTCAGAAGCACTGGTTTCTAAAACAAGTTTTAAAAATTACACACCTGCTTATGATGTAACGCCTGAAAATGATTGCTGACTTGTAACATACTTTTTTCTTGTACTGAAAGGAGTCAAGTTGAATGTGTGTTTTGAGCTGTGACTTGATCGGATCAATACCAGCTTCATCATGAGACTCCTATTTTGAGATTCATCACTAGAAGCTTTGAAATCCTGTGTTGGCTTTTTAGGTTTTGTTAAAATCCAGTGAGCATTAAAATTTACCCATCATATCCTGGGAAGTGCTTTAGAAATGGTGTGTCCAGAAAGACGTTTTTGTTGGGTTTGGGTTTTGACAGTAATACTACCTCCCCCCAATATTTTTTGAAAATACAACTTAAAAATGTGTTAATATTTGTAAAATCAGTGCTGACAGTCTACTCTTTGATCAGCAGCTAAAAGTATCTATGAACATGTAGAATTCATAAGGTGATTCAACTACCAAAGATACAATTGCTGGCAAAATAAGTGATGGAAGAAATTCAGGACAATGATCTTTTTTTTGAGATCTACTTGAAAGCCATGAGCCTCTCTAAGGTTCAGATTTTGCATCTATATAGGATGTCACTGGCAGTAACAGAGTACTGAGCTCTTACAAGTGACCCTTGGACAGCCATCATTAAATAAGTAAATATTGTGTATGCATTGGGAATCTTAATTTTTATTCCCCCACCCCTGTAAGGTGAATTTAGAGCCTTCCTCCTGTTTGCTGAGGACCAGGTGCCTATCTTGTAGAATTACACTGTCTGGACCCAGAAGTGGGAGCCTGGTTATGTCCTAAGCAGGCTGAGTTTGGTCACTGGAATTGCAGCTTCTGTTGTGTTGACTTTTTTCCTCCAGTCTGATTACCCTGTTTCACCAATGTATCTTCATCTGTTTCTCTTTTCTTATTTTCTAGTATGGTTTCGTCATATTTGGTTCATCATGGGTACTGTTCAACAGCAACTGCCTTTGCCAGAGTCACAGACACCACAATCCAAGAAGAACAGACCTCAATAAAGAATAGACAAAGTAAGTCTCTTGGGTACTCGTTCCCAAAGTGTGGCACGCTGGCCACACATTACTTTCAGGACTGCAGAGGAATGAAGTGCTGTGGAAATAGGGAAATTATTCCATGACAGTACAAAGCTGTCCACAGCATGCTGCTGAGCTAGTGTTGCTGCCTGTGGGTCAGTAGAGCTTGGGGACCGCTGCTGGGAGCACTTTCCCATCGTAACTGTGTCCTCTCCATGCTCTGCCGTCTTTGCCTGAAGAACTGCCCTGTTCTTTCTTTTGCCTGTCTGCTCTGAGAAACGACCTGCACACCTGGCAGTGTTGAATATGCTCAGTTTTCTGGTTGACTTGGTTAATTTTCCTCAGTCTTGTTGAAAATGAATAGCTGCATCCTTGAAGAGATAAGGTGACTCTGAGCTTTGAGACCAGCAGTTTGACACATCAGGCTAAACGTGCTATCTAGCACAGAAGGTGCTTTCTTGGAGGTAGTGCCAAATTGATGGAGAATAGAACGGTTTTACCTTGGACTTTACCTGAAGTCACTGTGCACCAGAGAACCCTTTGGATTTGGGTTCTTTGATGCAGTCTGTTGCAGCAGGGACAGTTTCATTAGCATGATCATAGGGACCCAGACAAATCAATCTAATTTGACTACAGCTCCCAGAGCTGATGAGTCTTCCAGTCCCTTTGCACGTTTTGTCTTCAGGTAAAATGTTTGCACACTGTGCATTTTGCAAATTCACAGCCAACTTGTTTAGTTCACAGTAGGTGAAGAATTTGTGTCCTGTGTCTGTTTCGGTTACTGCTGTTTCCTCTGAAGTGGCTCATCTCTCAGTTGGTGAGGCTGTAATTGCTTTTGGTTCCTGCAGAATAAGGTTTGCAGCTTTCTCCTGCTGTACTTTTTTTTTGAGCTTTTCTATTCACAGGCTCAGACTACAGAGTCACAGAACATTGGTGTGTTTTCTGCATTCTCCTGGCTGTTGAATACAGGCAACATCCCGCTCTGTACATTTCCCTTCCCTTTGTGAACCATTTCTCATGTGACTGTAAGGTACCAGGAGCATTGTGCCCCTTTGTAACTCACTCTCCATACATTACATGTGCTTAGCCAGCATTCAGGTTCATTTGAGGACTCTGCTTAGTACCCAAAATAACTTGTAGTTGCTGCCCATTAGTGCTGATGGGCTTTGTGCTTTCCAGGTCATACATTATGCAAGCCTGACCCCATCCAGTGTTCGTGCTGGTGTGGGTTTAATTGGTAAAGCCTTACGGGAGGCACGTGAGATAGCACAGTCTCGTTTGTCTGAGGACAGGTGACAAGGCAGATGGAGGGAAGGAATATAGAGCTCTGAAGTTGGGGCTTAAATAAAAGGTGTGAGGAAAACACAGATGGGAAAACAAAGAGAGGGGAAAATATTAAAGGCAACGACATTGGTGAGAGTTGCCAAACAAGGCAAAGAAGAGAGCCGTCAAAAGCAGTGAGACATGAAAACGGATGTGCAAGTAAGTAGAAGAAACACAGAGCAAAATGAAGGAGACTGTGCAACACATATCAGTGTGAGAGCCACATCCTTGCTTTTAGCTTTCATCTATGATAACAAGCAAATAGACACTGAGAAGTGGGAGCCAAGACAAGTCATTGCAGACTGTTACTGGGGATTGCTAATGAGGATTACTGGGATGGGCTTTCAACTGCTCGTGACATGCAAAAGTCACAGCCTGTTGTTATTAGAGCCTCTGCTAGCAAAGCACCTCACGGGCCATTCAAAACCTTCTCTCTGTTGTTTGTAAGGAGTTCTGGAAAAAACAGAGAGGGAAGTGCAGTGCATTTTTAGTTTCAGGTACATTTA
Source organism: Leptosomus discolor (assembly GCF_034619465.1). NCBI lineage: Eukaryota > Metazoa > Chordata > Aves > Leptosomiformes > Leptosomidae > Leptosomus > Leptosomus discolor. The sequence goes on along the minus strand of NC_141398.1, from coordinate 39,234,002 downwards.
ATTTTTGATTTTAAGTACACTTAGAAACAAAATAAAATGTGAACCTCTGTAGATCAGGAGCTTCTCTGAGTGTTCAGGGATGAGATCTTAAGTTGAGTCTTGACACTTGTGTCTTCTGACCCACTGAAGGAACATACGTGGGACATGAACACCCAGGATGACAGATGGCTTCTGCCTTTGCACCTCCTAGAAGTGTACAATTCGTTGAGCTGTTTCTAGCTTAGTCAGTAGCTGATTCTTGAAGCTAGCTTACAGGTGCCACATCCTCATTGCAGGCCAAACTCAGGTTAATTCTCTGGGAATACATTCAGGTGGGACTTGCAGGAACCCAATTTTATTGATATAATTACTTCTACTTTGAGGTAGGGATGTTGGGGAAACAGTACTGTGCCATGCTTTAAGCCCACAGACCGTCTTAAGAGTACTCTGCTTATCTGATGCTCAGCCATACATAAGCTTCCAAGCGTGAACCAGCCAGAGGTTGTAACGTGGGGATGGCCTAGGGGCTTCCCCTGTGAAATTACCATTTCCCCAGCAGCCTCCCATCCAGTTGTCGTGTCCTACTTTCTTCTCCATTGCTGCATAGCTGTGTGACTAAAGGACTAAAGTCCCAGCGCACCCCACCCCAGTGCACCTACTTCATCCTTCAGATCCTTCTACTCTTGGTGTTTCTGAGCTACTAACAGATTCTCCCTCATTTTCACAGGCTTTTCCTCACCCAAATCCATAATAAACAAAATACGGTCCCCAATTCTCCCTAGCCCTTGTGCAAGGTGGTAATGGGGAGCTGGCTGACATATGTGAGACAACTCTTCTGGCCATTCTTGTTGGCCAGTCCCGTGTGTCAATAGGTCTCCTTTTGCTTTCAGGAATACAGAAGCTAGTATTAGCAGGCAGAGTGGGAGAGGCTATAGAAGCCACCCAGCAGCTCTATCCTGGCCTCCTAGAACATAACCCCAACCTGCTCTTCATGTTAAAGTAAGTATGAATGGCTTTATACTCCCTAATGCTGAAATGTGTAGATGAAGGAGAGAAGAAGGAGGTTGTCCAGCCATCCAGTCCAGCTGCACAGCTTGGTCTGAATTCAAACTGTTTGAGATCACTTTGGGAGCAGGTGGGTGAGGACAGAGGTTCAGTCCCTTGCACAGTGCTTGTAGCAATGTAGATGTAGCCCTTTTGTTGCTGCTCAGACGCAGTATGGCCTTGCCTCATGAGGTCAGGCAGAGGTGGGTGAAATTTTATCTCTGCTGACTACCAGAAACTCCTTCACAGACGGCCTTTACTTGTCTTGTGGAGGCCTTGCAACGCTGGAGCACGTGGTGGTCACTGTGAAGGTTCCTAGAAAGGCAGATGCATGGAAAAGGCTATCCGGGATAGAGACTGAAGGGAAAAAGTTCTTATGTGTCCTAGTTCTCCCAGCCATACAGAGTGGCTCTCCCCAGCCTCCTGAGACATATAAGGATGATTGCCTGTAAAGCTAAATGAGGAGCTGTCCTCCCTGTCACTGTGGATATTGCATTTTTTACTCTTCCTTCTCTATTTTCTTTTGGCCACCAGTATTTCTAGGTTGATGGAGTAGTAGGGGATCTATGGTGTTTGGCAGATTTAGTATCTTCTCCCGGGAAAAAAAAAACTCAGTTGAATTTTTGAGTACCTGCAGAGGTGGTGGAGATGAAAGCATGATGTAAAGGAACAGTTTCTTCTTAGAACAATGGAAATAAACTTGCTTTTGTGGAATGTCTCCACATTCATTAGCATCAAAGTTGCAGTTTCTAAACTCCTTCTTCCCATAGCCCGATCAGAGCACTTGCAATGCAAAGGTACCAGGAGCCTGAAATGTCTTTTTGAAAGCAAAGAAATTTAACTCCTGTCCAGTTTCTAGGACTTCTCCACTCAGTAACTAAGGAAACCTCAATGAGAGCATCCTGGCTGTCACGCACCCTTTTCTCCTTCCCTCCTATGAAATCAGGTGTCGGCAGTTTGTGGAGATGGTGAACGGGACAGACAGTGAAGTACGTTGTTTCAGTGCCCGCAGCCCCAGATCCCAGGACAGTTACCCCGGGTCCCCCACCTTAAGTCCAAGACACGGATCAAGCAACTCGCACATTCATAGTACAGGTAAGTGTGTGCCTCCTAGTGAGAAGAGGAAATGTCAAAGGTGGACATAGTTGTGTATTACATTACCTGCTACTTTCCTTGCTTTATTCTATGAAATGCTTCTTTCCTTTCTGATACCCAGCTGAGAGGACATACTGTTATCACGGATGTCTCTATACTGTTACAGAATTGGGTTGCGCTAGTTATTTTCCACAGACAATTGTCTGCAGAGCAGGTTTTTTTCAGAATAAAGAAGCTTTTGAATGTGGCCTTCTAGTGCAGCCACTAGTGACTCGGTGTTTCACTGATCAAGCTGTAAGAGGGGGTCTGGAAAACAAAGCCTGTTTCCTCTACCTTGGAGTCTGCAAAAGAATTGCTTTCCAGTAAGAACCAAGCAGAAGATGTGCTGTTCTGGCCAACTGAGTGACAGCTGAGGGGGATGCCTTGATTGAGAGCTTCTCCCTCCCCCATGGACTTTACCTTGCAAGCTCTAAACCTGTGAGAAGGGAACGGTTCTGAACCTGCAAAACCAGTCTCTGGAGCATCAACTCTTTGCAGTTGAGGAAATTAAACTTTAGGATTTGAAGTGGAAAGAGCAAGATAAACCAGGACACCCAAGATATTTTCCCGAGGTAATTATTGACTATGGCTTTGAAGATGGAGTGGGCCAGGGAGTATGACCTGCAGAGCCCCTGATCAATCTGAGCTGCTTTGCTGAGCCTTGAGCTGCTTACAGCCATCTGAGTATATTTTGTTTCAGTGTTCCCGCAGCTGCATGTGACAAACTGTGGACAGGAAAACATTTAGGGGAAAGGAAGACAATTACTTGAATGCCTCCAAGCTGTCACTCACCTTCCCAAGCCAGTATCTTTGTTTTCCTATAGTGTGTTGCGAGAAACCTTGGGTGTGTTTCTCTGACTAGATAGTCAGAACGATCCCGTCAGTCCATAAAAGCTCTGAGTAATACCTGTTTTCAACCGGGAGATGCCTACATTAAAAAAACCCTGCAACACAAGGCAGCATTCGTACATATTTGTCTCCATATGTGGGACATCACCTTCCACAGTTCTCTCTGTTAGCCCTTGTGCTTTCAAAATAGTGATAATTTCATCAGTGCATGTTTCGAAGATGAAGCAGAACTGTTGTGCACTGTTTACTGTGCCTTTGTCATTGAAATGCACAAAGCAGCCCGTTGCTTGAATCTGTGTGTTGTCATGATAAAAATATAAATAAATTCCCTAGCTATAAATGTAACTGTGGGATCAGCTGATGAATTTGGGTATATCAGCATCACTTCTGGAGGAACAGCCATGCCAGGTCACATCATCTAGCCAAGATCCTGTGGTCAATATTGGTTGCCTAGGGAAGAATATATGAAGAAGGCAAGCCCATAGTGAGTTTTTTCCAAAATATTATTTGAGCCCCTAATGGTTTGCAGTTGTCTTGGTATTAAATAGCCCCTGTAAGTTTAGCCAGTTGGTTTTGAATCCATATAAAACTTGTGGTAATGACCGAAAGTTTGTGTCCTGTGTCAGTGAGTTCCACAGCTTGATAGGCACCTTTTGTGGGGGAGCGGATGGGATTTCAAGCCTGACTCTCCTTTCAGTGATATCTGTTCTCTTGAACAACGAAGGTTAGCTTGTGATTTTTAAGAGGTTTGTTGTTACTTGCTGAGTGTTGTGTGAATCAAGTATATCCCTAATGTAAGATAGGTTGTGGAAGGCCTGGGAAGTTCTGAAGAGTTCTCCTTGTGCTCCAGTTTTCACCTGTGCTTTCATAGTTTTTCTGGATAGAGTGTTTATGAGAAGAGAGTTTGTAAACTTCTTTACAAACCATCCACACTTCATATTTCAACAATAATTTCTGTACTTGTGTAAGCTGTTTCTGCCAGTCTCTCATTTACAGCCCATTTTTAGAACTTCCTTAAGCTCAGGCATTGCTGGTGAGCAGTGGGGTTCCTTCCATATCCATTTGTGTTTTCTCTAAACCCCATTGAATTTAAGAATGAGGAATCTTAATTTAAGATCGGCAGACTTGTCTTGCTTTCTTCCTTTGGGGCCTGCTTTCTTGGTAAATTGTTGACTTCACAATAGAGTGATATTGTTAGTCTGGTCTCATTTTTCCCTTTCTTCTTGACTTTCAGGAGCAGATAGTCCAACCTGTAGCAATGGAGTCATGTCTGCAAAAAGCAAACAGAGTCACAGTAAATACCCAACACTGAGTTCATCATCTTCATCTTCCTCTTCCTCCTCCCCCTCATCTGTGAACTACTCTGAGTCCAATTCTACAGATTCTACCAAATCTCAGCAGCACAGTAGTACAAGTAACCAAGAAACCAGGTACTTTTTTTTTCCTTCGTAGATGCCTGAGGAGGGTGAGAAGGTGGGAGAGGGCTCGGTCTGCATTCTGAGGAGCCAGAAGGGCATCTGTCCTGCTCTTTTGAACAACAAAATAACTCTTCATATCTACAAGGTCACTACTATTCCCAAAAGACACAAGCCTGTTCCTGCTCTGGCTCAGACTTGAAGGCTCCCCTCATAAGGAATATTATGATGCTTTTGTTTCAGACACCAAGCTGTCCCATTAAACTGACATTGTCAGAGCCCTATCATGTTGGGTTTACATAGAAGCTCTGCCCTTGAGCCTGTTTTTCTTAGTGTTGCCTCAGCCAGTCGATTGCTGCTGCTAAGCAGCTTGCCTGCCCTTTAGTGGGTGAGGCAGCAGCTCAAGTGATTACTGGTCTTGTGTGTTGCCCTTGAGTATTTTTCTTGGGCCGCCTCTACCTGCTGCCCAGTTCCTTCCAGATGAGCCTCTGAATCAACAGTAATTTGTTCCATACTTCTGACAGCAAGTCAGACCTTTAGAAAGCCTCCCTTCTCCGAGAAGCCATAGGCAGTCTAGGAGATGGGGATAGTTACTGCTGCATTTACTGGAGCGTGGAGCATACTGAGCCGTGGTGAGAACTGAGCTTCCTTTGGGCTCGCTCTCCAGGTTGTCCGAGGCTGTCCAAGGCCTTGCTGGAGCAGAGGATATCCTTGTGATTAGTAGAATCTCTTGCTAATTGCAGCTGGCACTCATCCTCTGGGTCCTATGCCGAGCGCAGTGTGCAGAACAGCTTGTAGTCCCTATCATGACCTCTTGAGAGCTGTAGAACACGTAACTGAGTGAGAAACACTTGTTCAGACTCAATTTAACAGAATCATTTGATAATGCTGGATTTATGATTCTTTTTTTAAATGTAGAGCCCAAATCCCAGCAAGATTTTCTCAGCATTTCAGTTAATCAGCAATCTCTTTTAGACTGCTGTCTTGAACATTTAAGCCCTTGTGTTCTGTATTGCACTTTTTTCAAGGGTTGATGGCTTACCACAGCCAAGTTTTGTCACCTGTTTAGTGTGTTAATATGTTATCTGTTGTCTGGCTGCTGTTTGCTGTCCCAGAGATGACTCCTTCTTGAAGGGAAAGTGATGAGCACTATGCACCTGTAATTATGACAGGCACTTTCAGAACAGAAACCTGTTTCATAAATTGCGTTCAGAAGCCTGCTACAATTTTTGCTACACTGAATTAGACCATCTGGCTCCCTATAGTCCAGCTGGCACCGTTCCTGGTTTACTAGCCGTTGCTGGGCACCATTTGGCATCAGAGCTCTTAATTTCTTCCCTTTCTAATTTAAACATCTGATCTTTCTTTCTTCCTTTCACCTCAGTGACAGTGAGATGGAGATGGAGGCTGAGCATTATCCGAACGGAGTCCTGGAAAGTTCATCCACCAGGATAATGAATGGCACCTACAAACACGAAGAGATCCTGCAGACAGATGAATCCAGCATGGGTAGGGCCTCTGGGGCAGGAGGGGTAAAGGGAAATAGAAAGAGCTGATATCAAGAGTTAAAATTGTGATTGGACTGTGGGGAAAAAACATGTACTTTGGGTTTCTTTCCCTACCCCAGTGAATGAAGTTCTCAAGGTGCCTGTTTCACGGGGAAAATGAATCTGTCCTGGAACTAAAACCAGGTCTGGCTTTTCATAGTCTCGCAGCAGTGCTGGTGATGTTGTGGAGCAGAGAAGGCAATAGGAGTAAAAGGTTTGTTCAGCGCTGGTGATGAAGTCCAGCTCAGAGCAGTCCTGGCACTTCTTCCAGCTGAGGAACTGAACGGAGCTGTGAAAGGCTGACTGATGCCCAGCCACAGCGCGTCCCCAGCACGGTGTGGTCAGCTACAACTGTCTTGTTTGTGGGTGCTTTAGCCAGGAGGGAGAAGGTGAATTAGCTACACTACCTCCAAAACTGGGGATTCCTCCAGTTTTAATGGGTCTTGTGGCCACCTAATACTGGGAAGTTGATGGTGTTGGCATCTCTGACTGAAAGTTTTCTGAGTCCAGTGTTTGTTAGACCAGGGGTTTCCATGTTGTGTATGCTGCGTCACACACATGAAAGGGTAACACACCTGGAGTTGCAAGCTCCTATGATTTTATCAGAAAACTTGATTTGTAGGTAGTCCTCAGGCATTAGACAAACTGAGCTCAAGTCTTCCCTGTACCTAACAGGTGCTGTGAAAAAAACACTACTGGCTGTTGTAGTGCAAGGGTCAGAAAAAGCTTCCACTGGGATAAACTTAGAGCCAGGCGCAGCTACCTACTCCAGAAGGGGAAGGAGTTTATGGGTAGCATGACAGAGTTCGCAGTGGTGGGGAATGAGAGACGATTGTTACTTCTCCGCTGCCTTTCCTTTAGAAGACAGCTGCCCCCAGAGGCAGCTCTGTGGAGGGAACCATGCTGCCACAGAGCGAATGATCCAGTTTGGACGGGAGCTGCAGATGCTGAGTGAGCAGCTTTGCAGAGAATATGGGAAGAACACAATGCACAAAAAGATGCTTCAGGTAAGCCTGAGCCTTGTGCTGCATCGCAGCAGTTCTCTGGGCCAGGAATGGGGTTGTGGGTTCTCTTGCAGAGCTCTGGGTGGCCCCTGCTTGTGCACCTGGTGAGGAAGAGGGGGCCTGCATGGGGGATCAGAGGTCGAAACTCAGTGAACGTGGAGCATCTAGACCCAGTTCTCGGTACAGGAGAGAAGAAATACAGCCCCTGTCTGCCTTCGCACTTCTCTCCAGGTGACACTCTGCCTGCCTTCCCGTGCTGGCTCCTTTGCCAGGTGGAGGGGGCATCCTCTTTAATCCACTATCTTGATGGCTCAGTGTGGTCCCTTGCTGCCAAGAAGAAAAGGGCTATTTCTTTTCAGGAGGTAGGCACCTGTCACTTGGCAATGGCAGGAGGTGCCCTGACTGATGGACTTCGCAGTTTTCCTGTGAGTTTGCAGCCGTGCATGACCTTACTGTGCCTTTCTGTTCTCTCATACAGGATGCATTTAGCTTGTTAGCTTACTCAGACCCTTGGAACTGTCCCGTCGGTCAACAGCTGGACCCGATCCAGAGGGAACCTGTGTGTGCTGCTCTTAATAGTGCTATATTGGGTAAGGCCTGGTTCCTGTGTGAGCACTACCCACTGGACACACCTGCTTTCAAAGACTGTCCTGTGGTGGGCAAGCCTGTGTTAGGGAAAGTTCGGAAATACTTGTGTTTAGCCTTTGCCTCTCTGTTGCTGGGGACTGACAGGGCAGTGAGGCAGGAAGGGAGGCAGGAGGGAAGCCTGCAGAGAATGGATCCTCCTGATCTAATTTTCTTTTGTCTCCCTTCCTTGGGTCTTCCTCAATGCTGCTTCCAAGGATGCTCCTCGGGATTTTCCTCCCCTGCTTACTGAGGAAGCCAAGATCTCTTCAATGCGTTTCCTGCCCCTCTTCTTCTTGCTCTGAACCCCCCTGAATCAGTTTGCTGGCATTAGCAGGAGTCTTTTCCATGTTGTTTGGGTTGGCAGAGTTTTGTCCTGGCATCATCCTGCTTTCTGGTAGGGAATGCAGTTGCACTGTTGCAGCAGCTTGTAAGTGAAGCAGGTTTCCATAGCGTTGGCTCTGAAGCAGAGAGGGCCAATAAATCCAATTACCTTTGATCTCATGTTGGACATGCAGAGTTAAATGGGTCTTCCCTTTGAGCATTGCCTCTGCATGTTCCCGTCATGTGCTATGCCTGCTAGAGCCCAGAAAGCCTGGCTGCCTGCAGGCCAGTGTTGGAATTGGGGCTGCGGTAATGGTCCAGCCCTGTTGCTCTTTCCTTTCTGGTCCTAACTGTGCTGAGAGGACCCCACTCTGTGCAGAGATCTGGTTAGAGGTTGGTTTTCTTCAGCTAGCAAGACAGCTCCCCTTTTTCTGATGGGCTTTGCTCTTTGTGTCAGCAGGATAGATCATGGTTGTATCTGGATATTAGCAGTCTCTTACCCTCCTCTGTGTCCTTGGCCCAACAGCTTGTTGTCATTTACTCTTCTGTGTTGAACCTGGTGTAGTAAACGCAGTAGCTTTCCCTGTTGGAAGTCTTGTGCTTGCAGTCAGTGAGTTGCCATGTCGTTGCTGACCCTTCATCTTCAGCTACAGAAAATCCCATCATGGAGAAATGGGTATAGGGATAAGGAGGTTATGGCCTGCCACCAGTCTGCCAGAAAGGGATTGATTCATTCTAGGCAGAACCCTTGATCATGTCACCAGACCATGTACATGCTGTGTCATTGCTCAGGTAACTTCACAGGACGCTCCCCAGTCTAGGTTAGCTTAGTCCATCCACAACTGGCCAAACACTGTCCACTGGACAGCTTCTCTGTCTCAGAAACCCATGCTTGACTCCTGTGCACCATCTAGCTCACTGTGCCCGGTCGTATTTCCTAGTGGGTCTGTGCACTTCACGTTGGGTGTGCCAGAAGGAGGTTTATAGATTGGCTTCTGGAGGAAGCAACAGATTGATGGACAAACCAGTGAGGGCTCCTGTTCTGTCTGAGTAAAGGAACAGAAATTATATGGTTTGGAAAGGAGAGTCCCTTCCCCTGATAGTCAGCATGGGCCAGTATCCAGCAGGATGGCTCAGTTCTAGGCACTGTTTGTCCAGTGCTTGAGGAGCATGGACAAGTTGCTGAGGGGTGCCACCAGGGAGACATGAAAGATGGTGTCTGGACATGCTTTGTCACACAGGTCGTAAGACACCTTGTCTAGCTCAGCTGAGGATTCCCTCTTGCATACATAGCAAACATGAAGTTGAAAAGAAGCAATGACCAGTGAGTGAGTTTTGTTTAGGGCTTGGACTACTGTGTGGCCTTGCACAAGTGGGAGAGGTGGAGAGGTTGCCTCTCACTTGGTGCCAGTTTCTCCTGCCTTTTCTTATTCTTCCATGCTTTGATCTCTCATGCTTTGAGGTGTTTCTGGCAGACACTGAGGCAGCAGGAGCTCCACTGCCTTTCTTTTGCTCTGGCCACTGCAGCAGCACTTTCTCAAAGGCCTTGTTGAGCTGTGGCCCCACGTGGGATGTGTCACGGGTGGCAGGGTGTGTGGAGGAGCAGCAGTGCAGAGCCAGCGGTGCTCAGGAGTAGCTTCCTTCCAGATCCAGCGCCTTCTGCCAGGGATGCTGGGCTTGGTGCCCGGGTGGGACTGAGAGGGACCCTTGGGCATGCAGCCAGGACACCTCTTCTAAACAGATTTCTTTTTTTGCCCCCACAGAATCTCAGAACCTGCCAAAGCAGCCCCCGCTGATGCTTGCCCTGGGCCAGGCCTCGGAGTGTTTGCGGCTCATGGCTCGCGTGGGCTTGGGCTCCTGCTCCTTTGCCAGAGTAGACGACTATTTGCACTAGCCACCAGAGCAAGATGGAGTTGACATCGTTGAGTGCTGCCCTTCACCCGCCGTTGCTGCCACTCTACACCACCACCTCGTTCAATAGCCTGACCTCCCTGCCACCAACACCCCCTCTAGCACACACACACACACTGCCTGTGAAAGGACTGAGCAAGTCCCTCACTGTGTGGCTATTCCTGACCCCAGGAATGACTGGCAGATCTTACCTATCTCCCTGCCATTGCTGCGGCTCCAGCAGCACTCAGTATTTCGCTGGTTATTCTAATGTAGCGCCTTCTGATGTAGGGATTTCTCTTTATTTTGATTTGAGTTGTTTCTCATGAATCCATCAATATTTTATCTGGAGAGTTTTGCTGAGCTGGTTTCTGGTGATTTACTGAGGAAGCTCATCACGTTGATGACAGCTTGTTCTTTTCTTCCCTTCTCCCTCCATCGTGCACATACAGCATCATCTTCTGTGCTAGTTATCTGAACTTTTCTCGCAGTGGCAGTTCAGAGGGATTTTTTTTAATTTTATTTGAATCCTGTTTATTAAAAAGGTCTCTTCCACCTCCACAAAGTCATTGATGTATTTATTGCCCACAGGCTCAGTCCCAGCCATACACATCATACAGCCCTGCAGGAGACTTGGTGAGGTAGGTCCTGTCACGCACTAATGATGGGAATCGGAGGAGCTTGGTCTTTCATGGTGCCTGCCCCTCTTAGGAGCACAAGGCTCTCGAAACGCTTGTCTTTGTGAGTGGCAAGAGTAGAAGACTTGACATTGCTTATGTTGGTGGCTGCACTGCAGAAGCTTCTCACAGCCCTGAGAAATAGATAAATCCAGCTCTCACAGCAGCTCGAGGGACTGACGAATACGAAGCCATCTACCACTGTATGGGTAGAAGCAGGTCATGTTAGCCTGCAAGAAACATCCGTGGGTGCTGCCCAGTTGGACTGTCATTTTTGTGTTAATTCACAAATCCCCCTTTTTCTTCATATGGGGGGGCTCTATCACTAAGACTCAAAAAAAATAGTATTTACTCCCCCTTCCACATAACACTGATCTAAATGAGCACTTCTAGATTTTGGAAGTGTGTTGAGAACACTGGTGTGAACTGTGCTCACCCTTGCAGGTTGCACGTGCCGAGATCAGGTTGCGGGTTCAGATCAGTACAAGCTTTGTAAGGTCTGAGCTGGTCAGAAGGGACCAGCAATGTTTCTTTAAGGATTACTAAGAAAATTCTTTTAGTTTCAGGCCCAAAAGTGACCAGCAAGGATCTGTGAGTGAATAACCTCTAAGTAAGACAGACTAATGTGTCCCTGCTGCGTACATATCAAGCCCAGGGACTCAAGTGCTGCTAAGCTTTTGGCATTCAAACCATCTGCCTATAAGTGTTTCTGAGTGTGTACCGTTACCTGCTGAGGCTGTGTAGCAGGACCACATGCTTTGCATCCTCTGGTGTGCTGTTAGGAGACTTCAGGTTCAGTCTGGCTGCACGGGAGCAGTTGTAATTCTGCACCAAATGAGGTTTAGGTCCGTAGCTCTGAGGAGGGCCCAGGGGAGCTCAGACCCCGCGTGTATTTTACGGCTGTTCATGACTTTGTTTTTTTTTTGAAGGGTCAATGAAAGAGAAACAGATTGTGTTGAAGTTTGCCCTTAAAATGGAAGTTAACCTGTGCCAACTAGCAGCAAGAGAGCTCGTGTGCCACTGAAGACAGGAAGGTGGTATGTGACCTCTGTGCAGTAGCCCATAGCTTTAAGGATTTTCTGCATTTGCAGGCTTGATTTGCAGCTGGATCATGAGGTCTGAAATCAAGGCAGAGCAGGGGGGCAGGTGCCCCCTGCATTGCAGAAGGCGACTGTGGCAGTGAATGTGCAGGTGGTGTTGGAGATGGTTGGGAACACCTATCGCTACGTTTTGATGAAAATATACAATGGGTAGAGGCAGTGCTAGAGCCGTGGTGGCCTAAGAAAACAGGCAACGCGAGGCTTAGAGATGGAGGAGATCTTTTTGTTAGATCAGCTTGTAGAGTTGAAAAAACCAGGGGGAGCTCTGCATACCAAAGCCTTTCTTGTAGGCAGACAGAAGCAGTAGACTGCACGAAGCAGAAGAATTTAACTTGCAAATCTGGGGCTTCTATTTCAGTTCTGGGGAACAGCTTATGTGCCTGAAAGCTCATCTACTGATTTTCAACTCTGCTCATTGTCCTAGTGATGGATGTTACCACAGCCTGCTGTCCTTGTCTCACTGCAGATGCAGAGACACTTGAACTGGGTGGGCAGGCCTCTGATGCTGGACCTGCCAGGCTGCCCAACCTAACCCATCATGCCCCAGTGCCATTGCTGAGCCTGAGACAGCATGTGAACTTGGCCCGGTGAGAGATTCTTCTGCATTTCTTAGACCCAGGCTTATGGCAGACTGAGGGGCTGATTGTGGGTACTTAGGTTGGAAATACTTTAGTATTTCTGGCTTTGCCTTTCACCTTTGGCAACTTCCTCTGCTGTTTGTCACCATTTAGCTTGCTGCTGTCTGTCTGCGGTTGGACCTCTCATTGTAGCAACACCGTCTTTATCTTTTTTGTTCCTTCTCCTTGTGGTTCATTTAAGCCAGTGAAATGACTTAAATGTGTTGTATCAATGTCCCACTTGGTCTCTCAGCAAAGCTGTGCTGACTACCCAAGAGGATTTTTATTTTGTTTCCGTTTCCCTTTCACTACAAAGAACCCAAGAAATGCGTGATGGGATGGTCTGTCTGGCTTCTCATGGAGACCCTCCCTTTGGTAGAAACCATCTTGCTCTTGTGTCATGGTTAGTGCTGAGAGGCCGCACTCTTAATGATGGATGATTAATTGTGAATCACTCTCTCTGCTGCTGCTGATGTGCGTCAGATGGTGGCAGTAGATCCCTGTAGACTAGACAGCAGTGATGCTTTCCACTTCTTGCACTCAAAGCAATAGTTCTAGCTTGAGTTGTTTTTCCCTTTCCAGTTGACCCAGTTCCTAACTGGCCTCACTGTAATCAACACCCATTGCTGCTGCCAGCTTCTCGACAGCTCTTTTACCTGCTGCCCTGATGCTGGTTTTTGAGGAGTGCAAAGGCTTTTCTGCTGTGACAAATCTGTCCCGTACCTATTCCTTGGCGTTTTTTATTTCAAGCGTTGTGGTTTCACTAGTGGTTTCTGCTTGTTGTTCTCAGATTCTGACTAACATGGCCATGACTCGGTGTGGGGAAGATAAGTGTGTTTGCGGTGTGTGTGGGGTGTAGGTGTAGGCTTCAACCTACCACATTCCTAGGTGAGATTTCTGACTTGGTTTTCTCAGGTTATTTTTCGAAGCCTCTTGGTCTTTGAGTGTCCCTGGCTGCTCCTTGATGGTTCATGTCAGCTGAGACTTGGTTTGCGGTCATTTTAAAAAACAGAACTAAACTGAATTGAGGTCTTTAACTTTGGATGTGGTTGTACACCTAACCAGAGGCTACGTGCAGTTTAAAAATTAGTTTTATAAAAGTGATTTGGGATTTGTTATTCCGAGTGCCTCATGCTTTACTCAGAAACAGATGAACTAAGAACGCCCCAGCTGAGGCTCTGCTTCATCTGGGCAATCCCTCACAGTGTCATTTCTCCCAAGAGTCCTTCATTAAAGCCGTGTGAACGATGGTGGAGCCCGTGGCAGAAAATGCTTGCTTCCTGTTTCTTGGTGAGGGTGACAAGATCTTAGCTATGGCCCTGTGCTATAATGCTGATGGCATTGGATAGAGGACTTCCATCACATGATGTTGACATGTAGGTTTTCTCTCTGGTGGGCTGACTTCAGATCCTAAAAGAGGGATTTCCAGACCACAGCTAGACACTGCTCACAGGCAACATTTCTCACCATGCGAGCCCCAAGAGAGGCTTTCTAGCTGTGGCATCTTTTTCAGGACGTGTGAAATGTTGCAGCACTAACAACTGAACCTCTTCCAGCTTTGCCGTGTCTGCACACTGGAGAGGTCTTGGCTCTCCACTGATCAGAGTCACCACCAAAGAGCTGTAATCTACAGAGTGGCAAGCACACTCCAGCTGTGTATTCTGGACAGCAGCCACTCCAGCTGCCTTCCTCAAACTCAACACTGCAGCAGGGGCCTCTCAGAAGGACAGCATTTCACAGGGACCTGGTGAAAACCTGTTTTCAAGGGTGGTGAACTGCAGCCCTGCACATCGTGGGCTTTGGTTTTGAGCTTAATGCCCTGCCTGTTAAGTGACCCTTTGAGAACAACATTTTGGTAACTCCAGACCTGGAGCCTTGGTTGAAGTGTCCCTTAGGGGTTCTGTGGAGAGAGCTTCATGGAGCCAAATTACAGCACCAGGCTTTTCTCCCTGTGGGCAAGGGTTTGTGCTGTCCCCACAAGCAGTGAGTAAGAGCAGTCACATCAACAGTAGCATGGGAGAACTTCAGAGTGAGATGAAGGATCAATACAGGAGTAGTTGGGATAAGTGTTTCCAGCTCATACACCTTGTACTCCAGCCTTTGACCATCTTGGTGGCCTGTGCTGGATGCATTCCGGTTTGTGGGCATCTCTCCTGTATTGGGTGAGCTAAATCTTGTTCCTTCTGTTCCTCCTGGAACCAACTTGTTCCAGACGATTCCTCTTGCTACTCCATGATCCTGTCCTAGCAGGTGTTTAACTAAAGCTAATTTGACACATACAGGGTTGAGTGAGCTCTCTGTGAGCAGGGAGGGCAGAGGGCTATTTCCCATGCATCCTTAGAGGTGCTCCCAGAGCCAGCTTGTGTTGGGAAAACTTCTTACTGCTACCAGCTTTCTCGTCTTGCTCCTTTGCCTCCCACAATCCCAGTATTCTTCCATCTCTGTGACCACCAAAAGTGGTATCTGCAGTGTTTTGCACTGTGGGAGCTGCTTTGAGACCAGGGTCAGCTCTGTGGCTCATGCCAGCAATGCGTTTGTCGAGCCTAGACATGGCAACTCCAGCTGCTCTTCCTGGGCTTGCTTCTGCTGCGCTGGCCTGAAGGGGCAGATCTGCGTGCGATGGTCCCTTTTTGTTGTTTTGCAGGATCCCATCCACCTGCAGCTGGGCTGGCTCTAGCACTTCTGCCATTCTTTGGGAGTCTGGCTAGAAATTGTGCCTTTGCGTGTGGCCAGCAGAATGGAGAGGGACCTCCAAAGTGAAGCACCGGGTACATGGCATCCAGCTGTTGGGGGGAGGTTGTCCAGTGGCTGCTCTCCAGACCCCCATGTGTACCAGAACTGTAGCTTATTGCTTTGGGACACGTGGAAGGTGTGTGGTTATCGGTGCTATAGCCTGTTTCCATTTCCAACATCCTGGTGGTGCTTACCATGCTGCTGACGACCTGATTTGGACACCAGGAGGTGCAGCTGTGACTAGTGTGGAGAACAGGCCTCTCTAGGAGTGTCATTCCTCATGGTTGCATACACCTAGGACTTTCCCATCTGCTTCCTTATTCCTGGTTTTTCACAGTGACATCTCAGCCTGTCCTCAAGCTGTGTCCTTATTTTTCGCATAGTTTTATTAAGGCATCTTTACCATTCTTTAAATAGCTTTGTTCTTGAGGCTCCCTTGAACAACTGGAACAACCAGAGCTGGTGAAACTGGCTCTGGGGATTGAATTTATCATTTTCCTCCTTAGGCATCAGAGATGATGAACTGTCTCCTTCTCCAGCAAAGCAAGCCTTGTTGGATTGCTGTGATGCTGCAGTGCTTTGGTACCTTAATACTCTCGTAGCACGTGTTGCTTAGGTGCAAGTTTCAGAGTTCTTTCTGCCATCATGGGATTGATTGAGAAGGTGAACCATGGTAGCCAGGTGATATAGCAGTGTGTAAATGCCGTGAAGCTGCGTGGTGCACAACACGGTATCGGGAAGTTCTGTCCATGAAGAAGCAGTGTGCAGACTTCAACTGCCCTCACACGGCGACAGGCAGAGAGGTCCAGCACACATCTGTCCTGGGTGCAGTGAGGCCCCATGGAGCTGGTCACAGCATGAGAGCAGGAACATGTTCCTGGAGAAGGTCATCCTGCTCCACCTGGGAGTCCCTGTTGGGGAAGGAGCAACTTCCTTGAAATCCTGCCCATGTTAGCGCAGCGTGAGTGGTGGATCCGGAGGGGAGTAGGTCTCTTGTAGAGAGCTGGTGTTGGGACTTCAGCTGTAGCTGGCTGTCCCTAGGTGTTTCAGCAAAAGGGCTCAGGGGTACATGACAAGGGATGTGTGCTGTGTGCTGCTGGGACCCTTCTGCCCCAGAAGAATGAGTGATGGAGGGAACTGCAGTCCAGCAGCTCTTGCTCAGGGCCAAAAGCTGCGTGTAAGCCGTGTCCCATCCACTGTGTAGGTCAGAGAGCTGGAGGAAGTGTTGGGGGGGGGGGGGGGGGGTGGTGCGGGGTCGAGGCAGATTTGGGGAGGAAAGGGGAGCAGTTGAGAGCCTGGAGGCCTTTTCCAGAGAAAGCACTAGCTGCTCTCCACCATCCTTCCCTGCAACACGAGGTGGCGTGTGATGGATGAGTGAACGTGGCATGTCTATCCCTCTCCCTGTGTCCCACACCAGAGCTCAGAGCCTGCAGCCTTGAGCTGTAGCAATGCCCGACAAGCCCAGGGTTCATCCAGGCTTGGGGAGCACATGTCCTGCCAGCCATTTTATTTCCAAGAGGGAGGCTTTTAACTCTCTCCTGCTCGCAAGAAGCCAAGTCCTGTGTGGGATTTACACTCACATTGCTGCAGAAACGTTCCTGGAGGCCATGCAAACCTCTGCTCCTTGTTGAACTTCCTCTGGCCAGGCAGTCACCATTTCTCTGGTTGCTTCACTTGGGTCCAGGGATGTGCTCTGACCCCTTTGCTCAGGAGGGCTTTAGCTGCATCATTCCTGCAGGAGGGAACACAGGGGGTTGATGCGGACTAGGCTTCTCACAGGCTCAAACTTGGAGAAAGGAGGCGCAGCAGCGGCTCTGGGGATAATCAACATTTTAAAGAAAATTTTTAAAATTAAAGTGTGATGACTCTTCCAGACCAAGGACTCTGCACAGGCGTTTGATTGGGATTGTCTCTCTCGGTTCATGCCTGTGCATGGCTCTCCAGCCAGGGGAGGCAGGAGGAGGCTGCTGGCACCTGAAGCTCTTGCACGCAACCTATTCGACAGTGCAAGCCCAAGGACCTGCCCACTACGCAGTTAACTCTCTTCTGCTGGTTGCTCAAAACTCAGGTATGAAATGCTCAGCTGGAGCATGGGGTGCGAGGTCTTTGCAGGTTTCCAACCAGCCCTGGAGGAATGGCCACCGTTGGGCTGCAACAGAGCAGATCTTCCTCTGCCACTCCAGACTTCTCATCACCTTTGGAGGGGAGTTTCTCCTCTTTGGTACAACATTGGCTAAATGGACATCACACAAATTGTGCACATTGGTTCAGTCTAAGCTTAGTATTTGTGAATTAAGTTATCTGATGCTTCGCATGAAAACTTCAAAAAGGGGAGGGGGGATTTTAACAGAAAAGCCTATGAAAATATACTGGAAATACGGTAAAGAAATCGACGTTCTGCTGTATATTGACAGAATTATTTTTATTAAAATACACATCCGTGTGCAAGAGCTAGTGTGGAGCCATGTGCTTTGTCACTCTCTGCTCGCTGGGGAAGACGAGCGGTGGAGCTGGCTCAGGTGGCAGCTTGTGTCTCCTCTGACAGGGGATGGGGTCTGGCCACCATCGGGCAGGATAATGGGGTGGTTAGCGCAGCAATGCCCCCCAGCTTGGGAGGCATCAGCCCTGGGACCAAGCGCTCGGTGGAAGGAGCTGGGCTCTGCCCAGCAAGGATGAGCTGGCTCCAGGATGAGTTTTCCCCATCCAGGGCTGAGCAGATGCCAACAGAAGTGCGTCCCTGTCATTAATGCAGGTCCCTTGGTGGTCAGGGTGGGCTCTTGGCTCAGGCCTTGCTGCCTCACTACAATTATTAGACGGAAACAAGGAATCACTACTAAGATTTTCAGGTAACCCCTACCCGGCTTTGATAATGGGTATTTATGGGGCAGTTCATGATGCAGCAGCTGCCAACACCTAGGCATATTTCTGCTATAAGATTTTCTTGGCGTAACAGAAAGCCCATGATGGCTGTTCTCCAAACCCTTCTGCAAAATGGCTTCCCCCACAGTTGTTAAGCCCTACCAGAAATGGTGGGCAAGGGGCACTTCCAGCACGCACTGGTGGTCCAACCCCTAGGGAAGACCCTGGCAATTAGTTTTTGTCCCTTTGCCGTGGACCACCTCCTGCATCTTGGGTGCTAATGCCACACATTCGGTAACATTCCCACTTCACAGCATCTCACTCATCAGTTCACATGAGTGGTCCCTGAGCAGGAGGTCCCTGGGGTCTAGATGAGTCCTGAACGTCACCACAGCTCCATTCCCCATCGCCCAAAACAGGCAGGGTGGTAAAATCCTCAGGAGTAACAGCATGGCCAGTGGAGTGTCATTTTATTTTGTTAGTGAAGGAATAGAGTCTAGTAAAATCATCATAGTGATTTTTTTTCTTCATCAGGGGCTGCTCTGTGATATGGGCAGATGGTGTTTGTCCCACATTTCCATTACCACCTTTCTCATAGCTGGTGCGATGTGTCATCCTCAGAATATTCCTAGATGGCCTGCTGGCCTTCCTCACCTCTTGTTGGCAGTAGCAACTTCTAACACCTTTCATGTCTTGTTCAACACTGCTCTTTTTGCAGGTCCAAAATTTCCAGATTGGCTCTGTGTCATGGCAAGAATTACTTTTTCTCCTTGAGCATCATGTTGCCGCTTGTAATATTCTGGCTGTGGGCCTATGTAATTTTGATTTTCAGTGGTGTTTAAAAAAAATATGGGGGAAATGATCTTTGTAACCGTCAAACTCGAATGACTGGGGAAAGCTGCTTAGTTTCCTAAGTGTTTAAAGAGTTTATGAAATACAGACTGGGGGTGTCTATACAGAAGCTTGCCACCTTGCACGGCTACTTGCACATCCGTGTTTTCTCTCGGAAGACAACAGCCCTCAGTGTTCCGTGGTGTGAAGGTGTAACGCTGAAACTTTGTGTCTGTAAACAGCCAAGCACAATCCATGAGACATGTGTCCCCCAGACTGGATTCTGCCTCAGCTGTCGTTCCCACCCTGCCTCATCCCGTGGTGCTTAGGATTTGTGGGTGAAAATGTCATTTGGGATTTGTCCCCGGCCTACAGTCAATATCCTAGAAAATACAGCCCTGCCCTGTTTTCTAATCATGAGCATGAAACACTGATGAAGCTTTAGGTTGAGGATCAGTCCGTGGCACTTCCCACAAACCTTTTTTGTGAGGTTTTCCCACGCACACTCTGCACCTCTCACATGAAATGATGGACCATCAGCCTGGTGCTAACAGGGTCCTGTGCTGCTCCCACCCCTCCCCAGCCCTGCAGAGGGTCGGCAGCTGGGACACCTCTTTTCCTGCCCAGCTGAAGGAGTTGTGCCCTCCTGGCACTGCACACATTTGTTTTTCATTTCCCTCACTTATTTTGCAGTTGGCCACCAGCATATTCAGAAGCTGACGAGGTATTAAGGGCTTGACAAATCAGTATCTTCTCCCTGAACCCTCCACTCCCGACCATCTGATTTTGGAGCGGCTGTGATGCCCGTGGGGCTGAAAGCATACTGTGAGGACAATAGCCTTACCTATGGGTCCTTGGCCTATGAGTCAAGACCTGGCCCCACTGTCACGTTCCCAATGATGCACACCATGACCATACAGTTTGCTCCAAGCCTGGAGAAACACGTGCCCATGGCAAAAGGGAGTTTTCAGTCACACTGTGCCCTGAGCTTGTAGGATCTGCTCCTTGGGCTGAAGAATCAGGAAAAATTCAAAAAGCAACTTGTGGCAATGTGTGTTTATTTTAAATATTTGCTCCACTGGGTGCATCCTGGCAGGGCAGTGACAGCAGGAGGGACCTGGTGGCCAGCTGGTCCATGCCGCTGTGACACCCGGTCCTGCCGGGGTACAGGCTGGCTCCACCCGCAGTGAAGCACCCACTGCCGCGGGACCCTTTGGGGAAGTGCCGTGAGCGCCGTCTGCTCCCTGCAGAGATGGGAGGACTGCATGGGCAAGTCAGATGGTGGACAGCAGAAAGAGGATTTTATTATTTCCTTTGAAGCTTTTTCATGGCTTTCTTCACCCAGGGCTTCCTGGGGTTGGTGCAGACCTCAGCACCGGTGGCAGCCACAAACCTGCAGTGAGGAAAGTGAAAACACGAATGATGAGCCGTTCCCTTCCCATACACTACTTCCTCCTTCCCTGTGTGCATCCCCTATGCTGGATGGAAGCTTGGAGCCATCTCCAGCAGCCCATGCCCTCCTCCATGCACGTCTGAGTCTTCCCAGCCCACTGGCATTAGCAGAAAACACCAAAACCTAATTTTTTTCCCCCCTCTGCCCGCCCCACAGAGCTACTTTCCTGCTACAGCCCCCTCCAGGCATGTTCTCCCAGCTGGGACTGGGCTGTCTGTGGGGCAGGATGGGTTGGGGGGAGCTGCTCCATCTCCCAACTGTGACAGTGTGCCAGGCATGGGAGGTGAACCTCAGGGTTACTCACACAACTGCATGCAAGGGGCAGTTGCTGGGTGTCTCATAGAAACTCTGGATGTGTCGGATGGGTTTCTGTGCGTACTCAAAGCAGCATTCGGTGGGCGTGAAGTGGGCTGTGGAGGGAAGGGAGAGACATTGTGAACACCCTTGGCAGCATTTTGCAACTAATTGCACTGCCAGACAGTGACACCACAAGGTATCGAACGCAGGATGGAGGTCATGGAGCTTCTCAGCAGCTCCCACAGCCTCCCATGGCAGGGATTCGTCTCCCTTCATGGCAGCAAGTGCAGGACTGTGAAACGTGGACAGCGGTGGGGAGGGGAACAGGGTGCTCAGTCTGGGGACAAGGTTTTGGGGGTTTCCAAGGCAGGGGCACAACTTGTAAGGTGTTCTGGGAGGCTCCAAACAGCAGCACATGCTCCCCCTCCAACCACATGCTTATCCAGCTGAAACCTGGGGAATGGGTTCCAGTCTCCTCCAAGCTCCTCCAGCATCTTCCCAGGGCTGGCTTTGCTGAGGCCACCCAGCACCCTCTCCATCCTTCCCTGCACCCCGGGACGTGCTGCCCTGCCCCGACCAGGGGGTTCTTCCTTCGGCTAGCAGCACCGTCCCTGCTGGGGTTTCCTGCCTGACCTCCCCAACAGGACGTCCCCACCCCTCCACCACCACAGCAGTGGCCCAGGTGGTGCCTTACCTGCGGCGCAGTGCAGGGAGAAGATGAGGAGCAGGACGAGCAGTGGGACCATCCTTGCAGTGAGCATGGTGAGGCAGCTGGACATGAGGGCTCTTCCTCCGTCCTGCTTCGTGTCTGGTGTCTGTGGCTTTGGCTCGCACCGCACCGTAATTTATCCTCTGCATGCCACTCACTTTAACCACTTTTCCAAAAATTTTGGACATGTTCTAAGAAGCTTCTTGCCACAGACGAGGAAATTTCTGTATTGTTTACTTTGGGGGCACATCCCGTGGCGGGTGGAAGAGGGCAAGGAGCAGGGCAGCCACTTCTGCTTTCTGCGGAAGAGGCACGAGGGGCTTCCAGGAGGCTTTGGGGGAACTGAAATTTACCCAGGAAAGCAGATTAAAAACAACTTTCTGCGAAGGCAAGGTATCAAGTCTAATGCTTGCCTGTTTGTTTCTAACAGGAGAGACAACCCAAAATCCTGAGCAGGAACAGGTCATTGATGGGTTTAGCTGGTTTGCCTGAGTTGTCAAAGGCAAGTGACTAATGAGTTCCCTCCAAACCGGCTTCCCCAGCCACCCTGGCTGTACCAAGGGCACTGGGTTAGGCAGTGAACACTCAGCATCGGGTGGGGTGGGGTGGGATGGGATGGGCTGGGATGGGATGATGTCAAGCAGAAAAAGCCACACTGGACTGAACTAGGAGGAAGCCCAGAGCAGGGGGTCACAGAGATGCTTTTGGTGGGTTCAGGAGACTTTACAGAAGGGGAAGAAATGGGGCAACCACAGTGGGGCATCTAAGGAGAGTGTGTCTGATCCGAAGTCTGAGCCCAAGCATTGCCTCTGCCTCCCATACCAGCGATAGGATTGAAATGAGAGGGTCAGAGGGATGGAGACTTGTGGTCATCAGTGCACAGACAGATCATTTCTGCAGGGAGATGGGACAAACCCTACCACAACCTCAAGAGGGTCATCCCAGACCCCAGAGAGGACCGCTGAGGGCAGTGGGGGTGGGTGGCACAGACCCTGACAGCAGCACCATGGAGCACTTGTGGACATCAGTCCAGCTGCGGTCTGCGTGTGAGGAGGGGGTGAGGACCCAGTGGGAATCCATGTGGGATAATGGTGAGTGGGGGCATGGGAGGGGAAGCCAGGGCTTCTCAGAGGAGAAGAAAGGTGGAAACAGACTTCCTTGAAGATTAGCTCATGTTTGCACTTCTCTGGAAGAAGAAAGGAGAAGGAAACAAATCAAATGTGCTGACAGCTCTGATTTGGAAGATGTGGTCTGCAGGACATCGGGTCTGGTGGCCTGGCATGGCAGCAGGGTGGCCATGCAGAGAGCTGGGTATGGCACCACTGGTTTCTAATGCCACTTTCCCCAGGAAAGGTCTCTGCAGAAAGAAAACACCTGATACACGGCCCCTGAGCCCCTTTCTACAGTCTCTGCATCTCCCCCCAGCTCTCCCATCTTCCCTTTTGCAGCCCCTACAATGTCCCGAATGTACAGACCTTCAAGCCCAACAAGCTGCCAGGGTCACACCACCTCCTAAACATTGGTCAAAAGTGAAGGGCTCTAATTAAGGGAGAACTGAGCTAATGGCTTTTTCCAGCCAACAGCTCCTCATGTAGGAAACCTCATGTGCCAAGCTCTGAGCTCCCTTTTCAGATTTATCTGAGGCACATGTTGATCCTGCTTTTCCCTTAGCCAATCAATCTTGTCCCCAGTCCCATCAGAAGCATTAGCAGATGCCTCCACTATCTGCTCTTCATAAAGCAAGTCAGCACATGTGGGGTATTTGAAGGCCTGGAGAGACCCCATGAGGCTCTCTGGAGGACTGGGCTTTCCTCTGTGTCCCTGCCCCAGCAGCGGACCTCTGGGCTTGGCTTTAGTCTTCTCCAGCCCCTTCAAAACCACCATGCCTGGGTTGCTCCCGGCAACCTCCCAGGCCATCCCCACCAGTGGCACAGCCTTGTCTCCAGGTGTGGAGTTGCAGGGCCTCCCCCCCCCCGATTTGCCTGGTTAGGCAAATGCAAAGGCAAGCAGCCAGCTGGGCAGAGAGGAGGGCTGGACACATGATTTTATCAGTGCCCAGACCAACTGCAACTTCACTGTAATTTATAATTGACTACAAATTGTTTGACTGAGGAAAAACGCTGCTTTAGAGATTAAAATGGGTAGGGACGGACAAAAAAACCCATGTAGAGATGGGAAATATTCTCTGACTCATACAATGTTTTGGTTTTTGAGTGGGTAATCATAAAAAATTAATAGTTTAACAGGGTACGTGAATACAATAGAAGCCAAAGACAATGGAAGAGCAAAGGCACTTGCACACTGGGGATGCTGGTCCCTGACACTGATGCCACCAAAACCCTCTCTGCAGGAAGCCTTCATCACCATCCACCATGGCTGAAAAGACAAAGGTGAAACTATAACAGTAACTGATGCCTTAGATAAATTCGCCAGAGTCTTCTTGCCATGGCTGGGAATTGGAAAAGGTGATAGGAAATGTGTCGAGGGAAATAATATTACAAACTCTACAGTAGATAGCAAAAAGACCTTACAAACAGAGGTCAAAAGGTTATACAAACCAAATTAGCTTTAGATGATCTAGTAGAGGACGAAGGAGGCTTTGTGCTCTCATAAACACTGGTTGTTGTTTTTGTGTAGACCAAAACAAAAGAACAGAAACAGATGTAATGACAGTCCAAAGCCACTTAAAGATTTTTCATAAAAATGAAAAAAAACCCACTGCATTTGAGGGGTGGGGTTGGACACCAGCCATTGGCAGATGGTTTGGAAATGTACTTAAAATATTGTTCAAATCTGTCTTTATAGGGCTGATGACTATAATAGTAGCCTACATGTCCATTCAATTAATTATTAGTTGTTCTGAGATTATGTGTCTAAGCAGTGGGCAATTACTCAGAAAGAGATAAAGCTGATGGTAATGCAAATACACGGGAAAGAAAAATAAATTAAAGCAAAAGAAAACCAATTCGTTAACATACAAGTATAATATAAAGGCTGCCCTGGGGCCCTGTGTCCCTGCCATGTCCATTCTTGGGTTCCACGGACCCCCCTTGGAGGGGATCAGAGGTGAGGTGTCTGTGGGGCCAGTCTGTTCCCTGTTGGTCTGGGAACCAGAGGTCTCGTAGGCACCAAGAGGCAAGTGGAGATCTCTGGGGTGCACCAGGAGGTGCTTCAGCTTGAGGAAGCCTTTTAAACTGTTGCCTTTACTCTTCAGGAGCCTTCAGACCACAGAGATGTCCTGTTTGCTTGGTCTTGGTCCCCTCTCCTGACAACATGCAGGTCCTAGGACAGAAGGTCCTGGATTACCCAGACCTCCCCATAGAACCCACAGCCATTGTCCCAGCCGGGCACCCATCTCTGGTCCTGGGGCCAGACCCTCTGCCAGGAGTTTCTGATGCATGTGATGGCATCACAGCACTGGCAGTGGCCTCACAGCCCTGGTCCCATCCCCAGGCAACAGAAGCTGCAGAGGACTGTGCTGGTTGGAGAAGGCAGCTCCAAAGGGTGGCCTGTGGCCTGGCCCCACCATGCTGGATGCCATGGGGCTGATGCCCCACAGCTCGTTCCCCCCCTGCTCAGGGGCACCAGCTGCCTCTTATTCCTCAGCCCCAGCTTCCTCCTAATCCTGGTAGCCTGGGCCACCCTGCGCTGCTGGCACAGCACCTCCAGCACATGCCAAGGGGTGGGAGGGATGCTCTGGACTAGCCCTTCCTGGGGATCTGCTCCTGCTCAGCAGGACGGCCTCTGGCCAGGGAGCTGGCAGGGACCCACACATGCTGTGGGACAGGGCAAGAGGCCTCTTGACGGGCTCAGCCAGGGCTGAGGTCACAGTGATGCTGGTTCTGTGGCAGTGGGTCTCTGCCAGGAGCCAACACTGGGGATGGCAGATGAAGGACCAGGATGGAGGTGAGGCCCTGCTCAGCCCTGGCACCAGCTCCTCCAGGTGATGGGATGCTCCTCCTTGCTCGGCTCTGGGCTCCCGGGCACGCTGCACTCACCCCCTGCATGGTGCCAGGCTGGACTTCCCCATCCAGTCCCAGTCCCGGGGTCTGGGCTGCATCCATGCCAAAGCTGTCAGAAGAGGGCACCAAGACCAAGCAAACAGGGTGTCCCCGTGGTCTGAAGGCTCCTGAAGAGTAAAGACAACAGTTTAAAAGGCTTCCTCAAGCTGAAGCACCTCCTGGTGCACCCCAGAGATCTCCACCTGCCTCTTGGTGCCCATGAGATCTCTGGTTCCCAGACTGTGGTGTGTCAGCATCATTCCCCCAGCTCTGGATGGGTTTTGCTTCTGTTGTGAAAGCGTCCCTGGGGTTGCTGCAGTCAAAATCCCATTCCCCAGGAGCTGGGCATGCTGGCAGTGGGCCTGCCAGGGTGACTGCTGCTCAGGGACTGGCTGGGCATGGTCTGGCTGGTGTTGAGTGATGGCTTTTGCATCACTTGGTGGGGTTTTTCGGATGTTTTTTCTTTTTTTGGTTGGCTGGTTTTCTTTTTTTTCCCCTTTATTAAACTGTCTCGGGGAAAGAAGGAGGAAGTGGGCAGATGTTCAGGGTTACAACATTTGTCTTCCCAAGTCACTGCTACGCATGACGAAGCCCTGCTCTGCTGGCAATGGCTGAACACCTGCTGGTGGGAAGGAGTGAACAAAGGCCTTATTTTGCTTTTCTTGGAGTGCAGCTTTTGCTTCACTTATTAAACTGTCTTTAACTCAACCCACGAGTTTTCTCACTTTTGCCCTTCCAGTCCTCCTCCTCATCCCCAAAACCCTGGCAGGGGTCACTGATGAGCTCCCTGTGGCCCCTGGCATGGAGGGGATTTCCATGGCTGTATGTGGGTGAGTCCCTTGTCTGCTTCAGCATCCCCTGTCTCTTCTGCCTGCCCAGGGAGCTCTGCAGAGAAATCCTTCCTCTGCAGCACAGCTCAGATACACTAAAGTCTTGGGCACACTGTGGCAGCCAGGCTGTGCTCATGCATGGCATGCACGGGGCAACGCAAGGGACAAGCTGAATGCTCTAAGCCCAAAACTGATGGCAGTCTTGCACCTAAAA
Source organism: Leptosomus discolor (assembly GCF_034619465.1). NCBI lineage: Eukaryota > Metazoa > Chordata > Aves > Leptosomiformes > Leptosomidae > Leptosomus > Leptosomus discolor. The sequence goes on along the minus strand of NC_141398.1, from coordinate 39,207,871 downwards.
GCCATCAGAAGAGTCATCAGCCCCTTTTGGGTCCCCTTGAAGCAAGTAGCCAAAATGCCCAGAGCATCCATGCAGCACCTTCCTGTTCCACTCCCTGCCCGCCCCAGTGAGACCCATGAGGTTTTGGGAGGCAGTGGGAAGAGCCCACATCCCACCCCTCTCCATGGCTCGACCAGCCATCAGCAGCATGGTTGCTGGGACTGGGAGAAGAAAGGACACCACTCTCCAATACCACATGAAGTAAACCTTTATTTTGTGGCTGCGCTCAGCAGGCGGGTGCTGGCGGGGCTGGCAGCCCCCCAGGAGCTGGTGCCTGGCTGGTCAATGCAGCACAGGGCTCTGGGAATCAGTGCTGTCCCTCAGCAGCAGGAACATCCACAGCCCTTGCCAGGAGGATGACTGTAAACCTTCCTTCCCACCAGGATGTTGGGTAGTCCAAACCAGGGCACCCCACTCTACATCATGGGGCATGAAGTCCTTCCTTTTTTTGAAGCCTCTGAACAGCTTTCTGCACCCAAGTCATCTCTGGGTCTGCACAGACCTTGCTCCCATTCCTGGTCTCAAACCTGCAGAGATGAAAGGTGAAGCTTGGTGAGAAATGACAGCTATAATCCCACTTGTGCCCGTGCCATCCTGCCTTCCCTGCACTCCTTCTCCTTCCCCTGTGGCCCTGCATGCTGCCCCTGGGTACTTGGTGTCCTACAAGCAGCTCCTCTGGCAGCCCAGTGCCTCTAGAACCCGTGCAGAGCTCCTCCAGGAGCAGTGATGGACCTGTGTCCTTAACTGCCCTGCAGAAATGGCCAGACAGTCATGTCCTCCCCTCTTCATGCTGGAAGACAGCCACTTGTGGAGGCCATGCAGACCCAGCCCCAGATGGGATGGATGAACTGAACTCGTGGTGGCCCAAGAGACAGCACAGTGGTGAGAAAATTACCAGGACTTACACAATTGCTTGGCAAAAACAGTCCTTGGGAGTTTTGTAGGAACTCTTCAGGTTAGCCAGCCGGATAGGGGACTTTATGTAACTGAAGCAGCACTCGAACGGTGCATAAGGGGCTGGAAAAGACAAAGAGAGATGGTGAACGCTGGCTTTGGAAAGCAGTCTTTAATATAAGACCTTCCCTCATGACAAGGCTGATGTACACAGCAACCCCCAAGTGCTGCAGATGCTGCCGTGAGGAGCCACAGGTGTCCTCCTTCCTTCCCGGGGCAGGAGGATGCTCTAGGTTATCACCCAGCACCAGCAGCCCTGCAGGCAGCTTTGCCAAAGCCACCCGGCCCCAGGAACAGTCTCCATCCTTCCCTGAACCTCAGGACACACAGCCCTGCCCTGACCAGAGGGTTGCTCCTCCTGCCAGCAGCACCGTTCTGGCTCCACACCAGGGTTTCTTGCCTGACCTCCCCAACAGGACAACCCCAAGCCCTGACCTGCAGCAGTGGCCCCTGAGGTGCTTTACCTGCATCACAGCATGGGGAGAGGGTGAGTAGCATCATGAGCACCAGGACCTTTCTTGCACCAAGCATGGTGGCTGCATGAGGGCACTTCTTTGCGCGGTGCCGCTCTGCCTCTTTGGAGGACCTCAACTGTGAACTCAGGCAATGAGGTGCTGCAATTTATTCTCTACATCCCCTCCCCACATTAGCCCTTTTCCAAAGAATTTTGACCAAATTCAAGCTAAAGCCCTGTATGTTTTCTTCAACCGAGGGGATTTTCGTGTCATGTAGGTTCTTCAGGGTTACTGATGGAGACAACACCTAGAAAGACTGAACACAGTTCAGCAACTTCTGCATTTGAGATGGGTCTGTGGGAAAGCCACAAGGTCCACGAGGGAATTGAAAACCTCCCCCTGCAGAGGTGTAACCTGGAGGGCTCCCAAACCCACAGAGAGGGGACTCGCAGTGATAGGAAAGGCAAAGCTCAGCTTGCCATGCAAAGTCACTCTTCAGCCCCGGAGCCAACATAAACATGCCAGAGATGGCTGGATGGCTTGTGGACTCTCCAGGGAACATTAAGGAGAAACACAGTGACCGCAGCTGCCACCAGCCCTCTGCAGCTTGAAAGATGCAAGAAGTCAAATACTGACAGAAATTGCTTCACATTCCATGCTGTTCCTATGGAGAGGAACACAAGTTTTTCACCAAAAATCCCTGTTCATAGCTGGGAAGCGTAGGGTGAAAGGAGAAGGGGGTGCAGCTGAACCCTCCCTTGCAGATGAGGCTGTCTTGGCTTCAGGGCAGCGCAGGAGGCTGAATCAGGCTGAGGAAAGGCTTGTGTTCAAAGTTCTTGGGTGTTTTTCCAACATCTTCCTCCCTTCACAGCCTTGAAGCTTCCCAGATCCTGCAGGCACCTACAGAAAGGGGGTCAGCCTCTCTGTGTTAAGCTGGGGACAGCTTCTCCCCACTGTGCTCGACTCCCCCTTCCTCACCTGGCCATTCAGACCACCAGACCCTTCTGCAGGTCCCTGCCAGGCATGCATAGCCCCTGCTCTGAAGCTTATTTCCCCATTCTCTCTTTTTTTTTTTTTGGCTGTAAGTGGATGCATGGAGCAGCAGAGTCCCACGCAGATCCCCAGGGCACCACGGTTTCCCCCTCATCTGCTGTGAGCTACCCAAGGGGCCTCCTCAAGCCCTTCCTCACATTTGCACCCCCCCAAACACCCTCTTCCCCTCTGGAGCAGGACTGTGTCATCCCTGGGTGCCCTTTAAAAAACCTGGGGGAAAACCAACCAGTGCTGAGAACTGCTCTGGTCATGCCCAGGTCTCCTCAACCCCAGCTGCAGGAGACACATACTCAGACCCCTGTATTGGTTCAGCTGCTATGGAGAGATGGAGATCCTACGTCTCACAAGCATGACTTGGCCCAGGAGGAGTTGACGTGAGGCCACCCATGCAGTGTAGGCACCAGAGAACTAAAAATAACCCACAGCCCCTAAGGACAATGCTGTTCCTTCCTGCCTGTTTTCAACCCAGCGACTCAGGGTCTCCCTGGGCTGTAATAAACTCCTCGTACCCTCCTCCTGATCCCCAAAAGCATGTTCCTTTTCTCCCACAGCTTTCTGGGTCCTCCCTTCCCTTCTTGGCCACCTCCCCACCTCTGCTCTGCCCCAGGCTTTCTTCTTGCGGACTCGTGTGCCTCTCCAGGAGCTTCTCCAGGAGCCTCTCCCAAAACCTGGGCCACAGCTGCTGGGATCAGAGTAGCCTTCCAGCCCATGGAGGCCATCCCAGCCAGCAGCCTTTTGGAGACTACGACACTCCGCAAGCTGCGCCCAAACTGGCAACGCCAAGCTGCGACATGGGTCGTATTGCTGCTCCCGATGCGTCTTTGTCTTGCCTGTGGTGTGCACAGGAGCAGGGCCACCAAGCGCAGGTGGCATGATGCTGTCATACCCATGGCAGATATCCTCAAGATGGGGGAACACAGGCTCCCCTGCAGCCATGGACCAAGGGAGCACACAGCCTGCTCTAACCACGCCTGGGGCAAAGCCACCATCCAAGGACTGGACCCTGATCGACGCAGAAGGATTTGGGGAATAGATAGGCACAGTCTTGCTGCAAGCCCGTGGCATGTCTACCCATGGCCTAGAGCTTCACTCAACCACTCCTCAGCTATGGGGGATGCTTTGAGTGGGTGGCCAGGGCAGCACATAGTGGTGGTGGCTGAACAAGTATGGAGCACCTGTCAGCCAGGGTCGAGGAAGAGGCTGCTCTGGATGGAGAGGACCTCAAGAATTAAAACTATTAGTGTGTTCCTGCTTTTGCAGGGTTGTGCCTGCTTATCTGGCAGGAGATGTGGCCTGGGATGCTCTGCTTCCCCTTTCTCAGATTTTCAAGCCATTGCCATTGCAGCCAGACGATTCACGACTCCCTGGAGATCTTTTGATGTTTATTCTTTTACTTTTGGGGAAGGGAAAGGCTTATGTGCAGTCATTAACTGATGAGTGCTGGAAAACCCCACTGCTGGCCAAGTTCCATTTTCATTTGAATGGGCTCTGGAGAATTTGCTTGTTTACGTAAAAAAATAAACAGCATCCTCTTGATTCTGCAAGAGGAGGAGGAGGGAAGCTTGGAGGACACCTCAGGTGCAGCCTTTGCCAGCAATGGTGCCAGTGTGGGGAGGAAGGAGCTGGTCAGGACAAGCCCCACTCTTGGAAATGGGGTCTCAGCAGATAACTGAGCACACCCAGCTGTGCTGGAAAACGCATCTACATGGTCATGGTGCTGCTCAGGAAAGCACAGGCTCTGCACTGCAAAAGCAGCTGGGCTGCCAAGGCAGGAGGGAGGTGGCTGAGCATCACCTGGGCATCAGCAAGTGCCTGAAACCTGTTGTTAGGGAGGTGGTGTGAGGGTCAGGAATAAGCTTTTCCCTATTATCTTCTGTTCTACCCAGTCACTTTGAGTCTTCTCCATTTACAATGTGAAACATTCTAGGTTTTCTTCTATTAAAACCTCAGGTTTCTGAGTGTAAAGCCCCTCCTCGTTTCTTTGGGGTGCTCCCTCAAGGGTCTCCCCAGTTCCATTTTGAAGCTCTAGTTGGCTCGGGATACAACCACAAACTGCATTCTCGCTCCTTCCCGGAGTCAGCGGTCACCCTGCAACTCCAAGTATGACCATGCTAGGTCCTACAGCCTGGAAAGACACTTTAAAAAGAGGAAAACAAGGGCCTCTTCCACAGCCTGCTTCCTACAGCTGGACACTTGGGACCAAGTACTGGAAGCTGGTGATCCAAGCCACATCCTGTGCAGTAAGTCCTGCCCATCCTCACGAGACATGGAGGCTGCAGGAAGGATGTGTCCAGGAGCCCCTCCCCAGGGGATTATCTGCACTGACTGTAAGCTTGCCCACTGGTGAAGGGGTAGAGCAGAAACTCACTGCAGCCGGGCAAGGAACACTCACCATGATGGACAAGCAGAGAGTCAGGAGTGGATACACCTGGACCAGAAACTGGAAGTAGCCACTTCGCTAAGGAAGAGAAAAAAAGTGCGTAATCCGAGTTTCCTCAAATGCACTAAAAAGGAGACATTTTTTTCATTTTTCTCCAGTGAGGTAGATAACTACCTTGTGGTTAAGTGAAGGATGGCTCTGGGGTGTCAGGAGGAGCTGCTGCTCCCAAGGAAAACTCTGTGCGTGGAGAGGCTTCTGTGTCAGGTAGCAATCAGAGGAAAAGATGCTTGATGGGGCTTCAGCCTCCTCTTTTCAATTCTGACTATTCTGAGCTTTTTTGAGCTCCTAGTTACAGACAGCAGTGGAGAGGCTGCATCAGCTCAGCTTTTAAAGCAAAGCTGTGAAAATAGAAAAAGAATACGACACGGAAGCAATTTCAGTCCAACGTTTAGTAATTTAATTCTGAACAGAATCACTCCTGATTGTAACTCCAAGGAGGCAGTAGAACAAGTTATGAATTTACTCGCTCCTTAGTTTTTTATTAGGATGAAACCCAGCAATCAGAAAAATAAAATCAGTTGAAAGAGTATGATGAGAAAGCTACATTAAGGTCCCTAGATATAGTAGTAAAAAAGTATTTGTGTCGACCATGGTCTGAGCTGGCAAGCTGACATCACATCCCCCTTGGAGGGCTCCTCTCATTTCTTTCTATTATTTTTTTTAATTATTTGCTTTGTGGCCTTGTAGCTTACCTGGCAGAATTCAAGGGTGCTTCAGAAAGGAAGCTTCCTCTGCCACCCGAGATGGTCACGGAAGAGGTATGGCCCTGGAGTGTCCTGACAGACTCTGTTTACTGACAGAAGTAGACTTACACTGCTCACACACCCTTATCGTTGCCCACTTTGGATACCAAGTATCAGGCCAGATGGACCTTCGCCCTGAGTACCGCTATTCTCAGACTTGTGTGTTTTAGTTATGTTTTTCCCAGTGAAACAGCTCACGCATTTCTAAAAATTAGTACAAGGAGATAAAAAATCCATGGGGAAATGAACAGCTATTGCTCACCTCCAAAAGATTTGCAACTGTTCCGTTGATGAGCACGTTGTGCATCAGACTGAGGGCTTGATCTTTGAGCCTCGCTCGTGTCAGAAGTGTGGGGTTTTGCTATCCTAAACTGGATGAACACAGACTTTAAAAAAAAAAAAAAAATCACACTTCACACTTGCATTTTGCAAATTTGTTCAGATGGTCCAATTATCTTGAGATGTTCCATGGCTCTCACCCCTGTCAGAGGGTACATGCCTCCTTCCCAGAAAGTGACAGAGCCAATGCCTGGGCTGGGACATGGTTACCCACTGAATGCCTTCTGCTAGTGCAGGGCTGGGAAGAAATGTCATCAGAGTTCTCCCCAGCATATACTCCTAGGGAAAGGAGGAGGTAGGAAGAACACTAGACTAGGCTAGACCAGAACAGCATAGATCTGCTATGTCATGCCTAGAGTTCTGCATGACAAGCTCTGGCCTAGGTCTGCAGGCTCCATCCAGGACAGGAGCTCTCTGCAGTGCAGGCCCCAGCCCCATCCAGGAGCCAGGGGCAGGGACGGGCACACCTCCAACACAGCTCAGGCAGGGACCAAAGGCCCCAGGCTGAGCTGAGACACGTCTCCTGGGCCTGCGGCAGGAGACAGTGGGGGTCCCTGGAGAGGCCAGTCCCAGCCACTGAGCACTGTGAGCACCCCCGGGACCCTGGCAAAAGTAGACTTGCACTGCTCACATGCTCTCCTTTAGACATTTATGGCTGGCCACTTTGGAGACCAAGTACTGAGCCAAATGGAACTTCTCTCTGAGGGAACTTCACTCTGTGTTTACCCAAAGGGGGACTTTGGCTACAAGAGCAGCCCTTGCGGTGACATGAACAGGGACACAACCCTCATGAAAGTGGAGGCTAAGCAAACGCAAAGCATGGAAGAACCACAGCTGCACAGCAGAAAACTGCGGCTGTGCAACTGGAGGGTCAAAGCAGCTAAGGGGACGTCCTGCATTCTGCTAAGCCAGCATTATGAAAGTGGTGGTACCTTAACTTGGCTGGAGGCTGCCCTAAGCACGAGCATGCTTACGCAACACTTCATAGGATAACCACCACGCTGAGCAGGGACAGACATTTCATAAGTCACAATCCCAGTCTCAAACCAGAGAGGATAGAGACTGCAGGGTGTCTGCTTCACAGGAGTAACTGTGCCCCTCATGCATCACCCCGGAGAGAAGTCAGGGCTTGGAGAAGACAACGGCAGAGGTGTCTCACTGCCAGGTTGAGGCTTCAGGGAGCAGCGAGAGGGGACAAGCCAGGAGCCAAGGGTGACCCCAGCACAGGCAGTGTCCTCACCAGTGAGGGGAGGTCCCACGGGGTCTGAGCATGGGGGGCAGAGCCAGGTGCTGGTAACAGGGTCCATCGACCATCCCAGACACACCAAAGTAAGGAACCAGATCCAGGATCCGTTTGGGAGGCGTCCATTCAGCAGCAGCAGGAGATGGGGACAGAGGCAGGGCTATAACACCAAAGGGCCCAGCCAGCCAGGAGACAGGATATCTACAGCATAGGTCCAAGGTCTATTCAAGAGACAGGGCCAGAGCCACGCCGTCAGACCAGCACTCTTACAACACATCCAAAGCAGGGACTAGAGGTTCAAGCCTGAGCTTAAATGGAGTGCCTGGGCCTTGGGCAGAGGTGGAGGGGACAGAGTGTGGGGAGTGATCCACAGGTGAGGCGGGTCAGGGTGATTAAGGCCAGTAAGTGCCCTCAAGGCCTGCCACCATGCCACCTGCTGGATCCCGTGGGGGTGTGAAGGCATGGAGGTGAGCCTGTGTGGCGTCCCAGTGACTCCTCATAAGGTCAATCAAAACAGCTGGCTAAGGAAGTGGTGGAGAGGGTTTGCACTGATGTGGAGTTGAAAACCAAAGATGTGGGTCAGCACAGAATTAGAAGGGGCACACCATGACCGTGGCCCCGCTGTCTCCTGTGGCTGGAGGGGAACCTTGAGGCAGAAGCATGTGTCTTGCACAACAGGTGTAGAAGACAAGCCTCGTTCCACCTGAGCACGACAGTCTTGGCATTAGTTGTCTCCTGGATCAAGTCCTGCACCTGAGGCAGCCCATGGACCTTCAGGAGGAGCACGGGACTGTGCACGGTTGGATATCCTTCACACAAAGTCTTTCCCTGCTCTGTCCAACACAGAGAAGCCAGGGAGCAACAGCAAAGCCAGTGAGTGTGTGCCACCAGCCAGACGAAGGACCTGGCATCCAAAAGCTCTCTCAGTGCTCTGGAGCCGCAGCCCCTGAATGGCCCCATGTTGGCGCCTGCGCTCGCTCTGCGTGTCGGAAATGATTCATCGCTGTCGGAACTGACTTGTTTACACAGCCTCCACCTCCCTCGCCCACCCCCTCCCCACAACAGAGAGGAGAAAAGACAAGAAAAAAAGTGCTTTCCTTTCCACAGAGCTTCTTATCCCCAAAATGACCTTTCTGGCCCTGGTGATTCATCTAGGGGAAATTTTCACAGGCATCACCATCCTCCCAGCACACTGGTGGTGACAGAGCATGGGGCAGGGCGGCCGCGCTGCGTGGGGCTGGGACATGGCTGGGACGAGGGCTCCTGGGATGCAGGGGAGATGCTCATCCCTGACCCTCTTGCTCTTTCCAGCTCCCCACGCCAGGCAAGTCCCTGGGCACTGACTCTTGTATTGCGTTGCCTTCCCCCCCTCCCCCCCACCTCCTCCCCAACATCTGAGAGGAGCACACAAGGGCAGCCCAAGCCCTGGCTGGGGTGGGAGAGGTCCTAGCTCAGCCCTTGGCCCCTTACAGAACAGACTTGGAGCGTAACATTTGCTTTCTGTGGGTTGCTGTTTGGTTGTAGCTCTGCTTCAACAAAGCAAAAACCTGGCTTTTCAGTATTGCCTTAGCAGGATGGGAAGTGCGACTCTCTGTGAGAAAATATATTCCCTGCAAATTTTTGGCAAGATTGAAGCCCTTAAACAGTGAAGAGACAGGGCAATAGCCCAGCTGCATCACCTGCTCCGGCTTTGCCATCTCTCAGCAATGCTGGGAATTCCCCTCACGGTGCTTAATCATATGCATTCATCTCCACACCACTGCAGAGACCAGGCTTGGTCACCCAGCCTTGGGCTAAATCCCCCGAGGACAAGAGTTTTTAACATAAGGACATTGTTACTTCTACTTCTAAAAAAAGGTATAGCACATGTATCTTGCGCACACAGTCGTATATACTCGATACACAAATGAATCAGAGCTTGCGACCATCGCTGTGCTCTACAGCAAAGGACATTTTAAGCCCCGGGAACCAGTGACACTCATAGGCTCCATCCTTCTGCACTGACATTCATCTTGTGCCCTCCCAGACTGCCCATCACACAGCATAAAGCAAGGAGGAACAGCGATCCCTCCCCCCTCCCAGGTTTTAACTGCCCACCATGAGGCGTGCCAGCGCCCTGCCTGCTAACAGCCTGGAAACAGGAGAGGGAAGCAAGGCGAGCACAAGGATGGAGCCAGGCTGGAGGAGCAGCTCCTCCTGATGAGTGCCAGGATGACCATCGCTGCTGGAAGACCATGTGACACAGACGTGGAGCTGAAACCAGTGTCTTTACAAATACTATAGTGGGACTCAAAGTGATCAGATCTGCCTGGTGCACATTCATCTCCCCAGCATTGCTCCAAGCCAAGGACTTCACACATAGCCAGACAAGACAAGTGTCCACTCCATTTTCTGTAGTGCCTGGAGAGTGACCCAGCTCCCAGGAACATGCGTAAGCCATCCAAGACCAGCAAGAAAATAGCCAGGGCACAGTGTTTTCCAGAAAGGTCTCGACCCTACGATGCTCTGGTAACAAGGACAGGACATTACATACATTCAAATGGCTACAAAACTTTACTACAAAAATAATAACTCTAGTGTTTCATACAAAAATAATATCATAGCACACCACCTCATGAACTGCAAGGCCACAAACCCCAGCCGTGCATGAGCGGGGCAGATGCGGAGGCAGCACTGATGGTTCCTGATTTACCCTCCAGGCAAATCAACCCCAGCCAGTGTTACATAGCTGGGCTGCATGAGCATGCTGCTGCACAAGGAAGAGTTTCACCCCAAATGCCTGATTACAGTTAATCTGATTTTGCACTCTGTACTTGCAAAGCCCAAGGTGAATCCCTGGCTCCCCTTCCTCAAGCCAATAAAAAGTAGAAATAAGGTATTGAATAATGGCAGAAAACAAAAACTGTTGTGGCCTATCCTCTCCACATCCAGGGCTGGATGGATGCCCTGAAGGTGCAATCTGATGGATCTAACAGGCTGCCTTCCTCTAGCTCTGACTGGCCTGCCTTTTTTGCTTTGATTATCTTGCTTATTATGTGGTTTTGCTTTCTTTTTTTCTACATGCGTATTTATACTTTGGATCTGATCCACTGAGGTTGGTTAGAGGAGGATCTGACCCTTGCTATGTGTCTCTACCTACAAAGCATTGTATCGTGAAGATCTTTGCATGCTCCAGCAGAAGTCATACTGAAGTCAATGTTTAACTGATCACAGATAAAAGATAAGGCTTACATACAGCAATGTCTAGATATGCAGACATTAAAACCAATTTGTGTTTAAAAAAAGCCTGGTGCTGTTATGGTGCTTTAACAGCCTGGTAACCAGTGCTATCCAAAAAAAAAAAAGAAAAACTAAAATGCAGCTGAAGTGTAGGACCATGACCAGGCATTTTTTGCTTTTTTGTGGATCAGCAGATGTGCTTATTTCTAGAGAGAATATGGGACCAGAAGGATGGTATGTCTACTGTGGTGGAGTAATTCCTGTACGACCAAATCCAGATTGCATTTAAGTCCTCCAAGAAAGTCTTTCCTGGGTTTTGTGCTTGCAAAGAACAGCAAAAGCCCTCCAATGTTATCATAGGAATAGCAAAATTACTGGGTGACTTCTTGTTTCCTCCCATTTGCACAGGCTTAGACATATTATCCTGCCCTGGTGCTGGATGCAGATGGACACAGGGCGCATCAGCTGGCAGAAGGGTTTTATTGCAGTTGATTTGCCAAGAACCAGGTCTCAGACTAAATCTGCAAGAAGAAGTGCCCATGACTGCTGGAGAGAAAGGTGGCCTGATTTCAAGGAGGTGATTGATTGCGGGTTGCCAGCTCCTCTGAATGTGAAATCTGTGGCACTGACCTTCAGTCCTCTAATCAGATGCAGTTTTTGTCACCTCTGTCTGAAAAGCTAGACCACCCCTTATGTCTCCAGTAAGAGTAAATGGGGTATTTGATCAGCTCAAGGAGTGCCAGCTCCCAACTGACCACCAGCATCAGTCTTGGTCTGACAGAGAAGTGACCTGAAGTGCAAAGAAAGAAGCAGCAGAGAGTGCAGATTATGCAATCCTGGTGTTAAGTTTGCCAAAAGTGGCTGAGCCTGAGTCCTGCAGCGTGGGTGAGTGGGTGGCTTCTCGACTGGACCATGATGAAATGCAGAAAAATTCCCAACAGCAATTTGGAAACTTGCTTCTGTCCACCACCTGGCAAAGAGCCACCAAGCAGCTCTAGAGAAGCAACAGCTTTTGTACGTAAGAGTGGCAGAAGAAAAAAAGTGTCTCATTTATTTCCAAGATATCGTCATTGGTCAGTGACAAATTAGATATATTTTTGGATATTCTACTCTGCAAAAAGTTCTGTTTTCTCTGGTATTTTTATTCCCTGCCTTGCTTCCTACTGGTCACCTACTGGTCACCAGTTCAGCATAAACTTAGCTTTCTTGCAGCAACACACATAGTTTAGGCCAAAAATGTCCACGCCATAAAGCATTCAGATTACTTCCATTAGACAGACATTGTTCTGATGTCCCTGCTTCCGGTAGAGCAAGCCCTGTACTATTTCTCTTGACATTTCTTCTGTTTTGACTCCAAATTTTAGATACAGCCATACAACAGCAACACTGAGAACCATCAGACCACCTACCACAGCAACTGGGATGACAAAGTGCATTTGAGATCTTGATAAGAAGCTGGGAAGAGGCAGATCGCTCGGTCTTTCTGTAGGCATCTGCACTCTGGCTTGGTCTGAGAATGCCTGACTAGTCAAAACTAACGTATCTGAAGGCTCTTGCTTTCCTACAGGCGATGAATAATCAAATGTTCTAGTACCAAAAGCTTCTGCAGAGGAACTGACAACCTTGTTGGTAGCAACAGAAGGGCCTTTGTCTATGGCAGTGGAGTTTAGAGTAGAAACTGAAGTAGTCTCTGGTGGAACTGGTGTGGCTGGGACTGTGGTGATCTCCATGCTGTCCAGGATGGAAGGAAGATCTGAACTAAGACTGCTAGAAGCAGTGTCTGGTGCATTGGCTCTTGCACTTGTAGGCTCTCGGGATTTATTTGTAGAAAGTAGAGGATGGTCTGATCCTTTAGTAATGGCCACAAGGTCTGAATTTGAGCTAGGAGAAGACGTGTCTTGAACAGCAGCCATAATGTTCGCAGTATGTCCTACAAGTTCTTCTGCAAATCCTACAGCATTGTCAAAGCCATGCACAAGAGACATGGGATATGGGGTGGGCTGGCTGGAGACCATGCCTGCTGCAAAAGTTGTTGAAGGTGCAGGAGATATTAAGGAATCTCTGTTTGGTTGTGAAGTGACTTCAGAGTGGGCAGCAACTTCCCGTATCATGGGGGACGATCCTGCAGGGAGCTGGGTGGTGTCCTGTGTGGCTGGTGGGGACTTGTTGGATGCCTCCGTCTGGGCAGCAGGAACATGTATTCTCTCCAAAAGTGTTGTGCCAGTCCCTTGGAAGAAACTAGTTGGAGCAGTGGCTTGAGATGGAGCTGTTACTGTAAGACCAACATGTTTCTGAAAAACACCGGGCTCTTCTGGTGCCACTGCTGAGTCAGCATCAGGTGGAAGCAGGGAGGCTGTGGCCTTTTCCTTGTCTAGTTTCTGTATGATCTTCTTAACCCACTCTGCCTTCGGATCTGCACAAATCTCCATGGACTTCAGAGTAATAAATCTGAAAAAAAAAGGGATAACTTACTGGATAAAGAAAACACTGTTTTAAATGATCAGCGCGACAGGGAAGGCGCACAGACAGCAACACTGACTCTCTCAAGCCCGTGGTAAACATGACTGGGTTGGATGGATTATTTGTTTCAGGAAGGGCAGGTGCTCTGAGATCTGACTGAATGAGGAGCAGCTGAACGTGAGTCATGTATGAAGGGTTTCCCCCTAAGAAGTTTTTATCTTTCTAAAGCATTGCCCTGGTGTTGGGACACAGTGTTTGCCACCAGCACCCAGAGCAGGAAGCTCCACAGGCACCAGCTGCCCAGGGGCAAGCATACATGAAGACAAAACCCTCTGATTTACTGAATGAGACTTTCCAAGGTCAGCCCGGCAGGTTCACTTTGGACCAATGTCCTGGCTGCAATAAAGTGGTCTCGATGATGCCTCCTCTTCAGGGTAATTTGAAAACAACAATTATCCTAGGGAAAAAAAAAAAAATGTAGCTTTTCTCATCTCCAGGCAAGCTCAGAAGCCTGAATCTGTCTCCAGAGAAAACACGTGCTTTCACAGAAACGTGAGCTCTCACCCTGTGTGCTTCTGCTGCCCTGTTCTCCCAACAAGTATGTCCGTCAATCCCTTTCCCCATCCATTTATCCCTGTCTCACTCTGTGCGTGAACCCCTGATCTCCCTCGGAGGCTGTTGGTCTTTAAATTACAGAAGAAACCCCACCCACCCTTCAAATAAATATCAGCGTTTGCTCTGCTTCCAGATTGCTCCTTGCTCCAAAGCAAGGGCATTTGCTAACAGGCTCATGCTATGTCAGTGCCAGAGAGTGCACGGCAAGAGGGGCAAGTGGTGGGGCAATGCTTACATGATGGCTTCTTTGGGGCAGTGGCGTTCTGTCCTGCGGTAGCTCCTTATCCACTTCACCGCTATCTGGGATGTAAAACGGCCACACTCTCTTGAACACTTCAGAGATGCTTTGGGTTGCCCTGAAATAAAGTTTTCAACATATTAAACATTGGGGTTTTATTAGCTACTATAAAAACTGGCACAGCTTCTTTTTCCCCTTCTCTGGGGAGAAGGAGTCCAAAGCTTGCCATGAAAATTTCTGATCCCTGCTAAAATGAGATGAAGACAAATCCCATCGAGGCCATGACTGTATCACCCAAACAATGATACTCAGAAAACTGAAAAAAAAAGCACTGTGAAAATTGCAGGGTTCTTGAGACACTGTTGCAGCTTGCCTTACAGGATGAGCAAGCACTGGCTGGAGGTCACTTGTGCAAGCACCTGGACCTGCGGGTCCTCTCCCCTTTGAGTCAACGGAGGACTTCTGTCAGTACAGTGCCCAGAAGACACATTTCTTCATCCCCAAAAGACCTGCTGCAACCATCACCACCAGGCTCTTGGTGCAGATGGTGCAGATCAGAGGGCAGGATGCTTGTCCTCTCCTTATCTGGATCAGTCACATTTCTTCCCCGTGTAGCAGTTCTCCTCCAGACGAGCACCCTGCCTCTGTCTTTGCTGGTATGTGATCTCTGAACACCACTTGGACTCAGAGAAAGGGTGCAGAGAAAGAACCTTTTGGTGAATGATACACTGCTCCTGTAGGTAACTCAGCAGCCCAGCTTCACAGCACAGTTTCTCACCAAACATCTCTTTTCCATCTCCACCAGAAAATACCGTTTTCCTTTTGCAAAGTGTAAGAATAAACCCCACTTGACCCTTTCAGGGCGCAAAGCCAGTCACCACTGGGGACCCTTCGTTCCTGCACCTACCCCCAGCCTCCAACACCAAGTGTTTGCCAAGCGAGGGGTGGTTGCACAGCGCAGCCTGGCAATGTGTTTCTGACATCCCAGGGGGCAAGGCTTAGAACAACAAGCCCTGATTTATCTGAGGCCCCCTGTAAAGAAAGGAGCTGAGGTCTGGTTTAGATCAGGCAGTCCTTACAAAATGCTGTCTCAGATTCCCAAATTAATTTGGTGAATTTGATGCCGTTCACTTGGGAATGATCCAGCCACCAGGTGCAAGAATGAGCATTTTTTGATCCATTTACTGGGGAAACCTATGGTTGCAAACAAAGCAAACCCAAGCAAACCCTCCTGTGGCTCTACAGAAGTACATTTCAATCTCTAGGTCTCTGTAACTTTAAAGCAAAATTCTTTATTCACACAATAATAAGTCTGTGGCATTTTAGGGTCAAGAATACCCGCTCAGGGGTGACTGACTTCCCAAATAACTCTCATTAATCAGAGGACAAACTGCTGATGTCCTCCACTTTCAGAAGCATTGTTCCACGAAACAGGCACAGCAACAAGAGGGCCAGATCCATCCCTGTGGACAGCTGGGGAGGTGCTTGGCAGGGACTGCTCCCAAAGGCTCTCTGGTAACTGTTAACTGATTTTCCAATTATTGGCATCACAAATAAATGGTTTGCAATTAGCTGAACTCCTGATATGCTCTTCCCAGCATGGAGGACCTTGGAAAGCACCTTCCAATGAGAAGTGTCACAGGGACCACAGGCCCAGCCCTGGTGGTCACCCTCCCACTGGGGCATGCAACTCCACCTCCCCGAGTTCCATCTGAGTCTTTGCCAAAGGGGTCTCAGGGACACCTGGGATCTGGGCATTTATCCACCTGGGACCACCGCTCCTCTGAGGCACCGCTTCTGGGAGCCATTTGTATGTGCTTTTCAGCATGGTTCCTCAAGAGACCCTGGCCAGGGAGCACCACCAGCCTTTCTGCAGAGCCAGCCTGATTTAATCACTTTAGAGGAGATGGATGCTTGGCCGCAGACAAGCGGAGCCAGGCTGTGCCAAAGCAGGCAGCAGGTTCCCAGGGCAGGATAAGCTGCCCTAGCATCCCTATTGCCCACTTTACTCAGGCCAGCCCTGGTGAATCTGCCTAGAGGTGCGAGGAGAGGAAGAAGCTCCATCCCTAGCTGCCCTTGCTGATCTCCCATCTGGTGGCAGCAACCACAGATCTCAAGGTCTCTTTGCCTCTCTCGCTTCCCATGGTGGGAATAGATCATCCCTTTGCCCTGGACAAAGTCCAGCTTTGCCTGCACTGCTGAGAAGCTGACAGCCTGGCAATCCACCCTGCTTAACTGCTGCCCTGAGCAGCAATCACTGATCTGTGCCATCCATGACTTAACCGAGACCAGCTGAGGGAGAGGTGTGCCCACCTTCGCCCAGTCCTCTGGCCCCGCTCAGCACCACCCCAGAGCACGTAAAGATCTTCATGAAGCAAACAGGAGAGTGTTTCCCACCTGTGCACACACACACACACACACACACACACACACACACTGCACAGGCACTGGAGCTGCAGGCAACAGCACCCTCCTGCCTCGCAGCGAGGGGAGCACCAGCATCCTCAGGACAGGGAGCCTGTGTGGACAAGCATCCACCCTTGGACAGGCTGAGCTCTGCCCCCACGGCATGTCCCTAGGGGACATGAAAAAAGGGGAAAAGAAGTCCATTACATTTCTTTTCTAATACGGATCAACAGAAAGTCTCTCTGACACTCTCCCTACCTACCCTCAGCAGTGACAAAAGCCATCACAGGGCTGCTCGGACTTACCTGCTGCCAGGATTGCTGTCTTAGGCTCCCCCCGCCCCTTCCCAAACTCAGCCTGATCCTGCTCTGAGGTCTCCCACAGTCCATGAAGGTTTCTTAGTGCCCGTAGCCCAATCCAGCATCACCTTCCCCCTGCCCCCCACGCACACTTCATCAGCCCCTTATGAACCTGGCTGCTCCCCGGGGGAGCCTGGCGGGTGGCAAGCAGGGCTGTGGCTCACCTCCAGCCAGGGTCACCAGGCACAAGACCCTCAGCACAAACAGGACCTGGAGAGAAACAGCCTTCATGTTCCCGTTGTTGGCAGGAGGAAGGTCACGCAGGGAAGGATGGCAGGCAGTATATTCTGCTCCTGACTGCTTATTGCATCCTCTGGAGCAACACAGCTGCTGCAGCTCATTCCAGGATTATGAAGCCCCAAGACCGGGTTTCAGTAGTTATTCAGCTCCCCCTCACGTGTCTCCGGATGACGACAGGAGGCGGAGGGAAGAGTGGGACAGGGGAGGGAATACTGTCTGCTCCGGAGCTAGACGGCTCCTGGAATTCCCCAGCTGCACTTACAACAGCTTTTCTTAGCTCACACGTAGCAGCTCCAGCCTCCTTGGCAAATTATTCAGGCAGGGACTTTCAGGGACTGCTCCATCCTCCGCTCCCACTGATGTGTCTCTTGGCCTGAGAGCCTGTGCTAAGGCGCCATTGTCCTTAGGCTCATAAAGCTCTCCCCACCTCCAGCCTGCAGCTCCCCAATGCACATTAAGCTCATTATTTACCCTGAATGCAAAAGCAGCTATTCCCTTCCTTTTTGTCGGTCATCTTATAACAGCAGCTTTGGTCGTCAGGCCAAATGAGGCAGAATTTACTAATCAGGATTACAAGCTCATGCCAGGCTGCCTCTCAGGAGCATCACCAAAGCAAAGGGTGAGCAGGGACCCAGTGGCCTCCCCAAGCAGCTCTTTGTCCCCTGGGTGTGCTGTCTGCAGCCTGTGCTTGCTTCTACAGCCTTGGCTTTCAGTATATGGCAGGGTCTCAGCCGTCGGGGTCTTGCTGATGTTGAGAGCAGGAGTACGAGGCCCCCAGATCTGCAGGCAACCAGGCCAGACTGGGGGGCTTCCCAGCGCCAGCACAAAGGTTTGAAGCGGACATACCAACACTGCAGTCACATCCTGCATCTTTACTTTCTCTTTCATCTCAGATCCCAGCTGAATGCATACCGATTTTCCCCGGTCAACTCCCACAACTGAAAAATGAAGATAAAATCAAGACTGAGACAGTGTGGCTGCCCTCAAAATCTTTTTTTTCCCAGAGTTTTCTTAGGACTGGTGGAAACCTGGCTTCTCTGTGCTGTGAGAAATTCCAACAGTTCCCGTTAGGATTTTATTCCTAAGGAGTGAAAACACCCAGGTTTCCATATGATGGATTTTTAAAACTTTTGGTGAAACTCCCAACCTGTAACTTCATCCTTTGCTTATATTGTAATAGAAAAAACCCCAAACCAAACCAAAACAAAACCAACCCCCCAAACATTTCAAGGCTATAAAACAAGCCAAAAAGACCTTGAAATAGTCTGTTTGATTCAACCAGCACAGAACACGCTGCATCTGCTGGGATGTTTTCTGGCCCCTTCCCCAAACGGTGTTTTCTCAGGCTGGGCAGAGCCTCACAGGAAACTTTTGTTCCAGGAACTGGCATTGCCCGAGGCCTTGGCTGCTGGAAGTGATGGCACTGCCCACACATGCTCAAAACTCCTCTGCAGCAACAGGTTCTGCTGCTTCTGCAAAGGGATTACTGCCAGTGATGGATAAAACTGAGGAAGGGCTCCAGCATGCACATTAAGTGGGAGGGTGAGTGCTTTGTTTGCTAAAGGCATGACTTGCCACAGCGTTGTCGTTTTAAGGCACAAACAGCTCTTTGGCAGGGTAACGCAGCTGCTTTTCCTGCACAGACTGGGCTGGTGGTGTTTTACCTGCTAGGGGACTCCTCCAGGATGCTCTTAGAGATGTCCCTTTGCTCCCAGTGAGCTGGGCAGCTGGATTTGGAGGTGGCATCTGCACAAGGCAGTCCTGCAGCAGGAGGGTGGAAGGCAGCCCCAGTGCAGCTCCATGGGACCAGGCAAACCTTGGCTGGTATAAGACTGTAAATTAAATTGTGATGTGGAAGAGGGCAGGCAGAGGAGGACACCAGCAATCCTGGTCCATAAACACAAATCACAGCACTCAAGCAATGGAGTGTACAACCCTGTGAGTCAGGGACGACCAGCTTTCAAGGAAACAAAGGTCAGAAAAACTGAGTAACTGGGAACCAGCAAACACAGCCTGTGCTAAGAAAACATATAAAAATGAAACAAAGAAGACCAAGACTGAGGAGGAAGAAAGCCTACCATGAACACCATATCCTTCCAGTGAAGACCACGGGCCCTTCCCCATTCTTCCTTAGGAGGACTGGAAGGAGGGTTCTTGAGGTTACCCTTAGCACCCAAAGGCTCTCTGAAGGGGTGGTGCAGCACCAAAGAAAAGCAGTAGATACTAGGTGGAGGTTTGGGTTTTTCCCCCATATAACTTCAACTGCAGTATGAGTGAGGAAGGCCCTTAGGCTGATCTGAAACAAGGGCAAGGAAAAAAACATGAGCAAACATAGGTTTGTGCACCTGCTATCAAGTGTGGTCAGAGGGACGATCACAGGGCACTGTGCACTGCTGGGGCTGGGACTGTAACCTCTGGGCCACCTAATACCGCTCCAGGTTTGATCTTCAGCACCCACAAAAGGACTTGGTGGCTCCTGCCAGACAGTTCTGTGTCAAGATTCGAGTTGGGGCTCTCTGGCTTCAGTTCCTGCTCTGCTCTAAGGACAGTTTCATATCAGGATGGACATCCTGCTACTTAAACACCGGCCCTGCTGTGGAGAAAGGGGGAACAAGCTCTAGTGTGGCCTGGATGTTGGTGAAAGCACAACGCATGCTCAGAAGGCCGATCTGATGCCATATCCCTAACCTTGGTTACTCACTGGCAATTCATTAGCCAGGAGCTTGGCTTATTGCTCCAAATCACAGTTACCATGGGCCAAAGGGCCAGATCCCATCTTCCCCATGAGAGACATGAAAGCAGCTCCAGCATTTCCCACCCACTGCAGCTTTGCCAGGGCTGTTCACAGGCAGGTACTCAAGCTGTGCACAGGATCAAGGTCCTCGCAGGTAGAAGGAATGTATGACTAATGCCAGAACTGCTCTTGAAGGCTAAAAGCAACTTGACCCTTCAAAGGCAATATGCAAAGAGAATGAGGGCTGTGCCCTAAACAAACAGGAAACTGCCCCAGAACATGACCTGTCTCATACATGGTATTTCCATGCTAGAAATTTACGCTACTTGGCTATTGTTAGTTCTTTGTGCAAGAAAGACTGTACGCTGTTTGTTACAGTAGCTTTGTCTTCCTGGAAATCAGGTGGTGACTGGAGAAAAAGGAAGACTCAGTGAGACCTAGGAAGCTGTATGAGACCTGGAAGAAAGAGATGCCAGCGTTAATTAGATGAGAACGCTGATGATTTCCACCACATGGTCTGTTCAGCAGCTCCCAAGACCTCAGGAGATGGTCTCCCTGGAGCAGCAAAGCCTAGCACCCCTGGTAGCAGGTATTAACAGCATCCTTTGCTGTCCATGATGTTGTCCATTATCTCTGTCCCAGTGGCTTCCTGGAAAAAGGCAGCAGCTTTTGGGAAGACCCAGCCAGTCTTGATGCTGCAAAGGAGACAGGTTGACCCAGGACTCCAACTCTGGACATATGAGATTCTCTTCCCCCTGCTAACACCCCCAGCTCCAAGCTGCCTTGTGGCAGCTCACCCTCACACTACACCCACCTCTCCTCAGTGGGGTTGACAGCTCAGACACCACCCTGATGCAATCCCCCTTTGCTGCAGCCCAAGAGCATTAGTCTCAAGGGAGCTAAAGGACCACCACTGCAGCAGAGCTTCTACGCTCACCAGAACTGGGTTCCTCCAGTTCCTCTCGACGAGGATATGTGCAGCGAAGTCTGTGAGCCAGGATGTGGGGAACTGGTGGTACATGTATTGCAGATGAGGCCAGTGAGTGCAGCGGTCCCCGATGTGTGGGAACAGATTCCCAGATTTCAATTTGGAGAAACCCTGATGGCTTTTCCAATGACACAGCACTGGGTAGTATGGCTCAGAGCAGTCCAGAACTGACCGAACCATCTCCTCTCTCCTGGCCAAGGAAACCAGTGCCAGACTCAGGAGATTGTTCCTTAGAGCCAAAGGTGGCCTCTCGTTTTGGAGATGCCCTCAGCCTGTGCTTAATGTAGAGCTCTTGAGCCGTTACTGTAATAAGGGAGAGAAACAAATGTCAGGGGATCCAAAAAATCTGTTTGACACGGCATGACTTTGAATTTTCTCACATTAAAGAAAAAGGCATGAAATGAGGAGATGTCTGGGGCTGTCTGCAGCCAGCATCTCCACAGGGGACAGAACAACCCCTGTTTGGGCAGTAGTGACCAGTGTGGGGCTTGTGTTTTTAAGAAAACGCTTTACTTTTAGAAAACATTTTCAAAAATAGCAGAGAACATCACGCAGGCTTTCACTTCTCTGAACACAATGGCTTCTTCCTTCCTTGTGAATAACAACAAATTTGGGCTCCAGCACACAGTGCAAAACACTGATAATCTGTATTTTTGACAGTGAGGCAGCCCACAGCTACTGGTCAGCATCGCAGCCAGGCTGCAGGACATGGCTCTTTCCCCTGGCAGCACCACACCTGAGCTGCAGGCTGGCGGCTGATCCCAGTGGGATGTTACGGAAAGGTGCACACCTGCAGTGGGAACTGGTGCCTCTCCTTGGCAGCCGGAGCGGCCAGAACTGAGGACAACTCATTCTGCGACTGTCCTATGAGGACTGCAAGGGCTGCTGCAATAAACAAGATTTAAGTTGGTTGCAAATATTGTGTGCAAACACAGAGCTGTCTAGTCTGCAACACAGTCAAGCTCTTCCTAAACAGAGAAGAGTCACTTTCACTCCGCAGAGCAAGGCAGCCACCAGGCACAAGCTCCTCCTGAGGACAGGGCACAGGGAAGGCTCTTCTGGGGAGAGTGCCTGGATGGCACAGATGAAATCGGGGCAGCTTTGCAGATGAGGGGAAGGAGCGTGCTGGGACTCGGCCAGAATGGGCTTGCCTGAGCACAACAGGCCCCTGGGTCTGGAAGACCAGAGCTGGAGAGATGTCCTGATGTCGCAAACCTTCTGCGTAGCTGTAGGCCCCAAAGGCAACATTTCCATGGAGCTGTCATGATGAAGGAGAGCCAGATGATCCCTGAAAGGGCAGTCTCTCACCACTGCACTGCAGGGAAAAGAGGGTAGAGCAGCAGCAGGGCTGGGCAGGATGGGCACAACAGAAACCTCCGTGAGCCACAAGAGACCATAGCTGCCGCAGGAGCTGCTGCCAGGCTTTCCCTTGGTGTAGGAGTGGCTGTGCTGTGCCTCATCCCAGGGGGGGTCTCCTCTCCTTCGCATCCTGGAAAAGGGTCCTACCAAGGCCGCTGTGGGAATAGGCAGAAGTGGGGAGCAGGAAAAGTGCCAGGGCTCTGCTATTTCACCTCTGCTAGAGCCCAGGGCAAGGCTAGTGTCTGCCACCCTGGCTGAGGAGGAGGATGAAGCATGCACCTCTTTGCAGCAGCCCCAATTACTCCCCTCCTCCCTCCCTCCTGTAGCAGCAGGAGCAGAAAGTGTCAGCAACGCCCCTGTCCTGGAGGGGTCCTTCTCCTGGCAGGAACGGCCAGGTTCTGGCCCCAGCCCTTCGCTTGGGGGCACAGGGAGATCCTGTATCTGCCACAGACTCAGCCCTTCGGCCTCCTTCAGCAGCATGTGTGGGCCAGCACAATCACCACTTCTCCACATCTCCACTTCCCGCTTCTCCATCCAGCATGTTTGCACACGAATGCTGCCAGTCTCCAAGAAAGGAGCTTACCAGAAGCAGCTCTGTTTATTGTGTTCTCGGAAAGGCTCACCTCTTCCCGTCTCTTTTGGGCAGGAGAAGGCTGTGTGCCTTTCCAACAGCATCTGCAGGACCAGTTTGACATGAGCGTATCGTTAGGCCGTGATGGTGAGTGAAGAAGAGACCCAGCAAACCTCTCTTCAGCGGTGCCACTGGAGCTGACTCCAATGGTGTCTCCATGAGAGCCAGTGGCACCTGTGGGCCAGCCCCAAAGGGCAAGAGGAGCTGCCACGTGCAGTGCAATGATCTGCTAGACATCACTGCGCCGGGGCCATTGGCACCCCCTGGTCTGAGCTGAGCCCTCCCGTCTCACAAGCTTTCAGATCTCTGACAGGCTCTTATAAAAATGTCACCCCACTCATTCAAGGGGATCTTTTCGCCAAGTCTTGGCCACTGGCATGCACCGAGCTCCCCGCCGTTGCCCAGGGACAAATGCCAGAAGCAGCGGAACAGCCCCAGGAGCCCGCAGGGCTTCCAGCACTCAGCAAGCTTTTACATGAACTAGCACAATAAACAGACATGGGCTGGGCAGGGAAACAAACCCAGCCACACATTTCTCTGCCCAGGATCTTCACCCTTTTCAAGCCTTGCTGGCTCAACTGAGAAACCAGGTCACCAAATCTCTTCCCTCCTCCACCCCAGCTTTTCTGCATCCCATGTTGTAAGAACAGGGTGTCTCCTTCTCCTCTGCTTTTGCCCAGAGCCTCCATGCTCCTGCCAGGTTTCAGCTGTAACACCACTAGTGACCTGCTCCCTCACCAGCTTCATCCCAGGGAAACAGGCTTTTGCCTTACACAAACTTTCTTTCTGGGAACATCATGCCTGCCCCACCACCTGATGCAAGAGCTCCTTGGGCTCCTGACCAGCTGTAGTGACTGTGGGGTGTATTTTTAGGGTCAATGCCGCTGTCTCACCTCCTAACGGAGCAACAGGCTACAGATGCTGGCCGTTAGCATTTTGGGGATAGTTAAAAAAGGGGTTGCTGTGGGTAAGGCTCAGGGAGATTCTTGCCCTGGGCCATGATTCCTCATATCAACCCAAGGAGGCAGCAGGGGAGAATCAAAGAAAGCAGAGATGAGGCATGTCTGGGATTCAAAATGCTATTTGGGGAACAAACTCCCCCCCAGGATAGAGCCAACCTCAAACCAGGGCTCATGACCGAAGGCAGTCCTGCTCACACCCGTGTGCCAAAACAAAATGAACCTTGTGCAGTAAGAGCTGATGTGCCCCTGCTCCTTCTTGCTGAACTGGACCATGACCCAGAGACTTCCCTGTGGGAGTCCTCCTTGTCCAGCCCCAGCCCACACCAGAGCACTGCAGGTTCACCTGCTCCAGGACGCTGGGGTGAAATTTAGGCAACAGCCACGTTGCAGGCAGTGAGACCTCCTAAGGTCCCCCAGAGCTGTGACAGAGAGGATAGGGGAGCATTGGCAAGCGCTAGAGCAAAGGCTCTCTCTGGGAAGGGTGCAGGGCGGTGGTGCAGCCAGCCCCCATGAGCCCTCCGGCCACCACCGGCAGACATCCGCCAAGAGGAAAGGCCCCCGTCAGCAGAGGATGTGCTGCTACCCCTGGGCACTCACCAGATGGCCGATACAGAACAAACCCACCCAAAGCGCCCCCAGTTCCTGGCCCCACTAGCCTGAAGGTGACAGGGGCCATGAGGAAGGGACACATGGCCTTTCCTGCTCTTTGAAAGGGTCGAGGAGCTCACAGCAGGCTCTGTCCCTGGGGAAGGCTTCTGCGGAGTTTCCTAAGGTGGAAGGGCCTCTGCCTCTTGCTGCAGCAGACAATGCCATCGTGTGGCGGTTATTACTTTCTCGGCTGAAGCATCCACGCTAAAAATTGCTGCTCCCGCCCTGGAGTTAATTAATAAACTCCTCTGCCCTGCTGAAGTGTTTCCACACCACAAGGAGATCGATCCTGCAGCTGGGTGCTGGTAACATGGAGCCTGTACGGGTGGACCAGGGCTCCCAAAATCTGACCTCCCTGCAGGTGCTGGATACCTCCAGAGGCTGGGCTTCTCCCGCAGGGCAGGAGAAGGACTCCAGGGACAAGCCCAGCCCATGGAGGTGCCAGGATCCCACGCAGGAGCTGGACCCACACCTCGAGGGGCCACGTGGAGGAGATTATTTCAGTGCTGCTGTATCATTTCTTGCTTGTTGAGCTGCAGCACAAGGATGCAGATAAACATCTCTGCTCTGAGGCCACCGGGACTTTCACCGCAGGACAATGGGCTGACCGAAAAGTTCAAAAAATAGCTTTCTGTGCTGGCTGTTTATGTCGCTCTGGATGTGGCTTTTTCCCGTTCCGCCTCCCCATTCACTTCTCACCCTTCTGGCTGCTCTCCCAGCTTGCTTTCATAGCGACAGCTCATGAAAGACAGTCAAGAAAAAAGTCCTCTGAGCTGTACCCGTGGGCAGGCAGGGTAGGAAGCTGCAAGCAGGATAAGTACGGATCTTTCTCCAAAATGCCTAAGGATTTCAAGGAAAAGCCATTTCTGGGGAAAGGTTAAGTCAATCCCTGGGGAGCACATGCCTGTGGCCAGACCCGGGCCTTGAGCCACTGCCTGGGGCTCAGCAGTGGCTGAGGGGGTTTGAGCTGAAGCAGCTCTAGGTGAGAAGTGAAACCAACACCACGTGCCACTTCCCATTCTGGCATGGCCTGGTCCTGTGTGCCAGGTATCCTGGCACCTTCCTTCAGTCCTCTAGCAGTCCTCACTTCTCCAGAATCCATAACGCCATTTTGTGTAAAACCAATGTTAAATATACGCCTGGGAAGCAGCAGGAGCTGCTGGGAGGTGCCGAAGGGAGTTGTGTTTTTCTGTAGAGACATCCAAGCGCTGACTTCCCTGCGACTGGCCTGTGTAGCGAGGAGTAGTCCTCCAGCATCCCCTTGCAGGGACACCGCTGGCTGTTTCAGGTCCCTTTCCCAAACCAGAAGACAGACGGTGTACACCGAGAAGCGTCATGGTGTTTCCTCTCCTCCTCGTGCTGCGACGACGGCCCAGCTTGAGGCACTGACGCTTCCTGCCATTGTGAGGCGTTGTGAGATTTGGCCGAGGCAGCGACGGCACGTTTCTGCCTTCGGGAGGGTTTTTCCCTCTGGAGACCCCGTCACAAAGCCCCGCGGTGCAGACGACGCGCGGTGCAATTACCTCCCAGCGCCGCCGCTGAGGTTTACGCGCAGGAAGGCTTCCGGCCCCGCACCCCTAGGCTTGGCGGGGGGGAGGTCCAGGCCTGGGGCGGCAACGGAGCCGCCGGGAGGGAGCCGCGGGAGGCTCGGCCGGCGGTGCCTGGCGCCCGGGGACTCTCGGGGGCGGCGGCTGGGGACCGCCACAGTGACGGGGCGCGGGCCGTGTGGCGCGTGGTGGAAAAGGGCTTGCAGCGGTGTCAGGATGGCCGAGCGGTCTAAGGCGCTGCGTTCAGGTCGCAGTCTCCTCTGGAGGCGTGGGTTCGAATCCCACTTCTGACAATGCGCCGCCATTTTACGGCACGCTTGCCCGTTAGCGTTAGTAGGTTTTCATTGCAGCGGGTGGTGCTGTTTTTGTTAATGGGCGCCCCGCCCCGTCCATGGGAAAAAAGCGATCGCGAGGTGACGCAAAAGCGAGCTGTCAGAAGTGGGATTCGAACCCACGCCTCCAGAGGAGACTGCGACCTGAACGCAGCGCCTTAGACCGCTCGGCCATCCTGACGCGCCATACGCGGTGTCCCCCGCCGCCATGTTCCTCAATATCACCGCCGGGTCTTTCACGATCATCTCGGAGCGGTCGCGATGAGCGGGGAGAGGTGCCCGAGGGAAAGTGGGTGTCACCGCCGGCTTCCAAAGGGCAGCCGGGGAGCTAGGGGCCGGCCGGCCTCATCCCATTCCTGGGAGGGCGGTGGAACTCCCCGGGAGTCACCTGCCGGCAGGTGGAGACCATCAGGAGCAGCCAGCATGGCCTCTCCCGCGGGAGGAGGGCAGCTCAACAGACTTTTGCGATGGCGTTATGGGCCTGGCAGATGAGGGGAGAGCAGCAGGTATTGTCCACCTGGACTTCTGCAGGGCCTCGGACGCCATCTCTCACAAGATGCCGCTAGAGATGCGTTGATGTCCGGCCACGAAGACCAGCTGGAGGCCAGTCGCTGGTGGCGTAGCCCAGGGGTCAATACTGGGTCCGGCCCAGTTTAACATCTCACCAGTGACCCGGATGATGGGGCAGGGCGCAGCCGCAGCCCCCCCAGGGAGGAGGGGCTGGGGCAGCCGCGGGGGGTCAGCCCGCTGCCTGGGCATGGGGAAGGCCCACCCTCGACGGCCGAGGGAGGTGGCGGGACCGGCCCCGCGCTCCGCCTGGGGAGGGGCGGGCGGCACCCCGGGGCCCTGCCGGTCCCGCTGCCCGCGGCATGGCGGGGTTGCCCGGCGCCGCGCGGACCCAGAGCGGCTCCCCAGGCTCCTCTGCCGCCCTGCCCGCCCTGGACGGTGCCTTCCTCTGCTCGCCGCTCGGGGGGCTGATGGCCGCCCAGGCCGTGAGTACGGGGGAGGGGGGACCCGGGTGCGGGGGAGTGGGCACTCGGCTGCGGGAGCGACCGTCCGAGCATATCACCCAGGCTGAACGCTTTTCTTCATTGCCCTGGCTGGAAACAGTGGGGGTTCCCTTTGGCTGCCATCCTTACCTCATCCTTGCTCTCTAACCCTAATTCATCATCACACCGCAGCCCCCCTCTCTCCTCCTTCCCTCTATAAGGCCAGAGAAAAATTCAGCTGCTTGTCCTCACGCCCTTTGCCGGTTGTAACTCGGCTCGACGCCTGGCAGCTCCCAGCGCTGGGCACTGGCCGATGCACATGGGCATCCCTGCAGGGAACAAGCCAGTGGATCAGGGGGGGGCTGTATGGAGCACGGTGACCCCAACTGACACGTGTTGGGGTGGCTCCTGGAGTGCCCATGGGGCTTAAACACTCCCTGGGTGCTCCCAGCCCTCCAGGTTGTCCTCCCCCCGTGGTCAGGCTTTGGTGGCCACTCTCAGACAAGCCCAAGGGTCTTTGCATTGTCACAACGAGCAGCGGCATTACCTGTCGGTCGCTTCAACGTTGGAGGCAACCACAGAATAAACTCTGGCTGCTGCTCTCTCCTGGGACCTGGGACTTCGAGTGCAATGTATGCACGTAGAGCTGGGAGTTCAGCTGCACACGGGGCCCCGGTGTTTGCCCACGGTGCTGTCCCACTGCGGTGGGGGAGCCTGTTTGTTTGTCCCCTCTCCCTGAGGCAGCATTGTGGGGGACGTGCCCTGAGCAGCTTACTGTGAAACAGCCGGCATAGACCTGGCTCCCTGCTCCAGATTTCAGCCCTTGGGCATGGCTGAGCTAGTTGTGACATGGGCAGGGTCAGGGAAGGATGCTGCCAGGGAGATCTTGCAGGAGAGGTGGAACCAAGGGACCCTTCAACCCCATACCTGGTCCCACCTCTCCAGCCCATTGCTGGGGCTATACCATTACGCATGCTCACCCAGCTTCTGTCCACTGAGACCTGCTGCTCCCCAAAACCTTTCTCCTAAGGTCTCCTGCTTTTCTCCCCCTGGCAGCTGGAGCAGGGCAGCTCGCACATGCCACCTCCCACTCCTGGAGCACATTGGGCTTTTTCCTATAGATGTTTCTCCCCAACACATATTTTGCGATCACAAGTGTTAGAGATGGATGTGACGGACAAGGAGGCATTGTTGGGGCAGCTGAGCACCAGGGCGTCGTACTCAGGCATGACAAAGGCCGTTGTGTTTCTTCTGTGACAATAAGCGCTGCAGGCTTACGCAGGGGCAGAGCAGCTTTCCAAAGAGCCCTTCTCTCCACTTCTGGGAGACGACTCCGTGGTTCCCCTGCCAAAGCAGAGGTGAGCGCAGGAGCCAGGTGGTGCTGGTGGCTTCACCTGGCTCTGCACAAGGAGCTCCCAACCTCAGCTGGGAACCAGAATATGTGTCAGCTGCACCTGGGGCACATTCTCACCACAGCCTTGCTGTGGGCATCTCCCTGGGATGTTTGGTCATGCTGGGAAACGGGGAGGGCACAGGGCTGGAGCCTCCATGCTTCCCAGGAAGTGGGTGTGAAGGCTCCCTACTTTGCTCTGGTCCAGCTGGGAGGTGATGAAAGATGGTGAAGCAGAGCCCACCAGCACCCTGCAAGCTGCCGGAGCCCCGGCTCTGTCTCCCAGTGCACAGGCTGTGGTTGAGGCTGCAGAACGAATGGGGCAAATCACAGAAAGTGCCATTTGCTTTGCAACAGCTTTGCTTTTCCAGCTGCCAGCGCTATGTGCTGATGTCTCATCCTCTGCTTGCTCCATCATGGGTTAGGGGCTTTCTAAATAAAAAAATACCCACAAACTTGCTGCTCTAGGGAGGTCCCTGGAGAGTGGGTGTTTGAGAAGGTGGCTGCTCCCTGGCCCCATTGCTGTGGGCGAGGCAGGGTAGCATCTCCTCCAGAGTCCAAAGATCGGGGTTGACACAGAACTGGGAGGGAAAAGAAAAAACATAAGAATAAATGAAATGTCACCTGGGCTGGGCTCCTCCATCCCTGCCTGCCAGGGAGCCAAGGGCAGAGACCTGCTCCCTTGCCACTGCCTCTGCCTCGGGGGCTCTGCCAGGGGCTGCAGGGAGGGGAGAAAACAGCTCTGCCCTGGTTCTGCTTACTTCTCCCTGAGCAGACCCAGAGACAGACTCACCTACCTGGGTTTTTTTGCGATTCACTCTGCAGGCACATGATGCTGCAATTGCTATGCAGTTAAACCTGCTGAGCAGTGACAGGTGAGCCCTAGAAGCTGTAGATACAGGAGGTATAAACCAGACCAGACCCAACCAAACAGTGGAGAGAAGCTTGCTTTTGCTTTTTCTTTTCTTGTCTTTTTTTTTTTTTTTTTTAATGATGCGGCACCTGGGGGAGGTCAAGGCTGAGCTGGTGCCCCAAGAGCCCCCACACATCCAGCTCCCATCCGGCCCATGAGATGTCCCTATTACTGAGCCAGTACCTGCGCAGACTGACCCTGGGGGCTTCTTGGTTGAGAAGGGACTTTCGGTGGCAAGAATGCCCAGGTTTCACCCAACCTGCCTTGCAGGACATCTCTGTATCATCTCCTGCAGTAGCAGTATCCCCAAACAACGAGGGTCCCAGGTGGGCTCCCCATCCTGAGCTGTCCCCAGGGTCCAGCAGCTCTTGTGTGTCCCTGCTTTGTGGAGCCAGGGGGACCCAACTGCCATAGGTGCTGGTGAGCCCGGGCCTCTGGGCAATGCTCCAGTTCCCACCTGCAGGAACCACCACACGAACACTTTCCCCATTTCACCCTGCAGGTGCTCGGCTTACTGGTGTGGGCTCTCATTGCCGACACAACGTACCACCTCCACGCGGCATATGGCTGGGTGATGTTCGTGTCCATCTTCTTCTGGATATTAACAGTCCTTTTCTTCATGACTTACCTCCTGCAGCTTCAGCTGAAGTTCTACATGATCCCTTGGCCCCTTGTGGTATGTAGCCGACAGGGAGCAAGAGGGGGTCCCAAGTGAGAAACATCCTGGGGAGATGCTCCAAGAGGTCCAAGGCTTCAGGCTTTCCTGGGCTGATGGAACTAAGTCCCCTGCACTTTGCTGCTGGGGAGATGCTCCGAGAGGTCCAGGGCTTCAGGTTTTCCTGGGCTGATGGAACAAAGTCCCCTGCATTTTGCACAATGACATCATTTCATTCTGCCCCTCAATTGCATAGGAAATTTTCAGAACAGGGAGCCCTGTATCAATCCAGAAAGTTACAGCCACCACGTCACTGCTGCAGTTGTGGTGTCAACCAGAAACCTCTCAGCACAACCTGGGGTGCATTTAATGAGATGTTGAGCTGAGGTTTGTTCCCAGCATGAGAGGCTGGATGCCTTTCCTCTGGTTCTCCTGAGGAAGAGAGGAACGTGAAACTGAGCCCTTCGCTCATCCCAGCGCACAGGAATCTGAGCACAGACCTCACAACCTCCTCTTTGCCTTCCCCAGCTGATGATCTTCAATGCTGCAGCGACCGTCCTGTACGTCTCTGCCTTTGTAACTTGTGTGGCTGCCGTCCAGCCTACATCCTGGCGGCAGTGGGATTACAACCGGAGAGCTGCGGCATCCGTAAGTAGCGGCGGTCAGGCGAGGGCTGCGGGGCTGGGGCAACCACCGCGCTCATGCATGGGGTGTGCTCCTCTTCCAGTTCTTCGCCTGCCTCGCGATGATTGCCTATGGGGCGAGCACCTTCTTCAGCTTCCGTGCCTGGAAAGGGCTGGGCAGCAACGCGGCCACCAACCAAGTGACTGACCATGTGTAAGGAGGGGACAGCAAAGCCCAGCCACAGGCCACCCTGGGTTAGCTCATGCAGGGCTTGGTGGCTTGGAGCCTCACGTGCTGTCAGGTCTTGTTCTTGGACCAGCCTGTGCTGGCAGCGACGGTCAGTGCCAGGTCACATGAATGCTGCTTTGTGGTCTCTGATGATGCTTCCAGCTGTTGTACCCACAGCACAAATCCACCCGTGCCATCCCTGACAGCGTTGCCAAGAGGACACAGACTGGCTGGAGGCTGAAGCTCCTGCTTGTCCTTGGGGTTTATCCAGATCCTTGCTGGAGCAGCTCCGCTGATGGCACTCAGCCAATTCAGCACACTTCAACATTAAAATGCACTAAACCAAGCCCAGGCTTCTGCCTCCGGTCTTTCACAGCTACAGTGTAAGTAATTGCAATTAACATGATACACAGCGGCACAGCTGGGGGATGTAGGCTAAGCAAAGGGAAAAGTCTAAACTCTTCTTGTATTGCTTTCTAAAAATGTAAAGCACAAATTTTATGCTTTAAATTAAAATCTTCCTAAATCCATCACTGGAGTCTGTCAATAAAAACTTTGTCTTGTGAGAAGGTGGTACATATAGCCTGGCGTGGACAGCAGAGATGTCACTGGCAGAGGCAACTGCCCCTTCCCAAGGCATATGGGCAGCCTGGCCCCAGGGGAGGAGGTACTAAGCCCCCAGGGCTCACCTGGCCTTGCTTTACTGTCACACACACGTACATAGGTGCACACACACCCCCAAGACCGCAGGAACATGGAAGAGGTGCCAAGGCTCTGGTGCGCTCCCTCTGGGCTCAGCACCACACACACCCCGGCGTGAACAGCAGCACCCATTAACCCTGCAAGCCAGTGCAGCCCGTTAGCTACAGGCGTCCTTCACAGATTAAAACCAAATCTGCAAGCGCTCTGGGCATACACATAGGGGCAGTGCCTCAGCAGAATGCAGAACCACACTGCTCCCCCACGCTGCAGACGACAAATTCACCTTTTATTTCCTGGGGACACAGGCTGGCATTTGTCAGAACTAGAAGCGATGCCCAGACAGTCACAGCAACTTTTCCCTTCACACCCTCCTTGCACAAGCTAACAAAATCAGATGAAATGGGTTCAATTTATTTCCGGATTTTTCTACATGGGAAAGTTGGTGCATGATGAGCTACATGGCAACATTTACTGCATGCTCTGCACGAGAAAAGATTTAACAGCTTGTGTACAGAGGCTCAGGAAATTTAACTGCATTAACGGAAGGTGTGAATTGGACTGGACAAACTGCATCAGCCCCTGGCCCATCTGCCTTTCTTCAGTTTTCAGCGAGCTAAACGAAGAGTCAAGTTTCCACAACCATGAAAATATATATATATATATATAAAAATCAGTCAGAGAAAGAAAATTATGCTTTGTTATGACAATGTTAAAACTCTTAAAATGTGAAGCCAGACTTGTACACAGACAGTTCATTATACAGGGAAGTTTAATCTCTTTGAAAAGTCCTTCTGCCTGATGGAAAATGCACCGAACCAGGGGCGAGGGACAGGAGTGTTGCAGAGGGACAAGTTATTCTGGGACAGAAGAGGGTGGCAGAAAGGTACTGCAGGAAACACTGAGATACAGTTCCCCATCAGAGTGCAAATTCATCCCCAGCTGTGCCTTGTGGCTCTGAAATTACAAGAGACTTTGCTTAAAATACACCAGAAGTCCCTTCAGAAAACAACTGCCCGAGGTATTCATTTACACTGCTGTCAGCTTAATTAATTGAAGCAATTGTAACGGGAAAAGAATGAAAACTTTTTTTCAATTAAAAAAAAAAGACAGGGTATTGTTAGCTTTAGCTGCTAATAAGTATTGTAGCTCTACCATTAAACATTAAAATATGTCAACAGGATTCTTTAAAAATTTGATAAAACCTGTTCCTGACATTAAAAAGTCAACAGTATCTAAAGAGGTAAGGAGTTAAGTGAAGAACTCCGGTCCATACGCTGACAGTAGAAACCCAAGCAGATTTAAGCCTTCTGTTTCTCTGATGTTAACCTCAGGACTCACATGGCAGAGGAGCTGCAACCAGTTTGTATTAAAACCACAACCTAACGTTTTCATACTTTTTTTTTCTGGGAATACACACATCGGAGCATCACCTCTGCTCATTAACTAACCGCCCATGCATGCCTGAGCAGCAACTGCTGTGCCCACAGGAGAAGCTACTCTTTGTGGCACGGTCAGTAGGATTCTTAATTCTGCTTCAGCTTCTGGCTTTTATCATTCAAATCCAGCAAGCATAAATTTGTCGAAGGGGATTAGAACGAATTCTGAAGGAATAGTTTGTGTGGTTTTTTTAAAAGGAAAGGTATGTGCACCTGGTGTGTGTGCTTAGGAAGGAGATTTCAAAATACCAGAATAACTCCAGACAGAAAACTGCAGAGCCATAAGCACAACACACTAAAACCTCATGAGAGCCAACTACTGCAGCACTCCTGAATTTGGTACACACGGAGCCAAAATACTGGGACACTACACTTCGCATTGCTGGCCCACTTTTAAAAAGCCATTATAGTCTGTCCACAAACATGTTTAATTTTATCGTATTTTGTAGTATAAGTATGGCTTATTTTTGCCTGCATGGCTAGGAGCCTTCCCTCGTATCCAAAACCTATTTCAGTTGAAGAACAAAAGCCTAGCACTGTTGAAATCGCTGTTGGACGTCAACAGGAACAGGATTTCATCTCGTTCGTCCTTGTAAGACATTTCTTGTACAGAAAGAAAGATTTGTAACAGCCCAGCCATAACTTTGCTCTAGGTTCTCATCAGATGACAGCCTCCGCTCGACACCTTCACTGCTGCCGAAGGGCACCTCCCCTGCTGCATCAACCCCTTGCGGGACAGAGCGGAGGGCTCTGCCCATCACACTCGTGTTGCCCGAGCACTTCATTAAGCGGCAGATGAACGTGTCTGAACAGCATGAGAACAGTGGGTCCCTGTAGCTCCAAACGCAGTTTAAGGCCAGCCACCAAGAGAGGTGTGTGCCTGAGGTTTTGTGACAGGCTTATGGCTACACTTCCACCAGGAAGCCACTCGGCTGCTTTTCAAGGGGTGCTGAAAAACGCATTGCTGCCCTGATGTTGCTGACAATTTAACAGCAAACATGCACCTTTTAATCAGCATGGTACTGAGAGCAGGAAGTGACATGGTGGTAAACATGTCTGTGCCCAACCTACTGTCAAGCTTGTACTACCAGAACTAATGCAGCTGCGCTGCTGACAAAAAGAAAGTCAGCGATTGCATACATAGGCCAGAGTTTGGTTTATCATGGCTATTTTTCCCAATGTCGAATAGCTGGTGCCTGAACAAAAATGAATCTGAGAACTTTAAGGGCACATTAAGGATGAGACTTAACAAAACACAGAGAACAGGCAGATTTACACACTAACTCATCAATTGTCAGAGCTGAGAGACAGTCATATGCTAGAACATCCACATATGAAAACATGTTCTTCATTAGAAAGCTGTAGCACTTAAGATCATTTTAAAGTATTAAAAACAAACCCAACCAAACAGCAGGAACTCAGAGGTTATGTATGCGCACCTGCCCTCCCAAGAGCTGGAGGGACATCCTCTTTTCACACTGTCTTCTTGATTCTGAAAAGTTCTGCGTTTCAGCAAGATGGTGAAGGTGCCAAGCCAATTAACACACACGCAGGCCTATTTAACTGTCCTCTCAGCATGCTGGGCTTCTCAGCATGCACAATGGTTAGGCTGGTGTACAAATACTGTGTATTTATTAAAAACTATTACTCTGGTAGAGGTGAAATTGTCATCTTCTGTGGTCACTGAATACCAACCAGAACTCACAAGCAGATGTTTCTAGGACCAGGCCTCTGAAGGTACAGTCTGGAGGGTGAATGAGTTTTCATCATGTAAAAGCACCTTGATTCCCATGAATCAGTGTCCAAATGAAAGCAGCAGCACTCATCTGGAGAAAGCAAGTAGTGCATAAACTGTTCTAGGAGGACAATATTGATGATTTGTTTAATGAAGTCACCACTAATCCACTGCTTAAATCCAGGCTTCGACCCTCTTTTTCCTAGAAACATGGAAGAAAAACAAATCCATGACTCAACGCTGTTTTGAAATAAGCAGTTCACTGTTTTGAAATAAGCAGTTAAAAGAAAGAAACGGGCAATACATATTCCATTTATTGCATCAGATCAATACAAAATGACATGTTACCCGAGCACCTATGACTGAATGAGAACCTAAACTCACAAAGAGATTGTGCGGGACTCCTGCAGTAAGGTCACTGTCGCTCTGCCAGCCGTATGTCCAGGTCAGAGCAGAGCCTTGCTCACAGCTGGTCAAGAATGCGCAGCAGCAGGCTCACCCGGTGCTCCAGGAACCAGTGAAATCGAGCACCTGTGGTTTGCCCCTCAGGAGACCCAAGGGTACAAACCCCAGCTGAAACTATTCCTGCTGCTGAGACACGGACTGTCTCTCCTCAACCTGTCCCTGTTTTTCACAAAACTTAGAGGGGGGGGGGGGAGGCGGCAGAGGGCAGAACTCTGACAACCCCAACTCCTGCTCCTTTGTCAAATGTGACTGGGCAGACACTGGAGAGCACTTACGTGTTTCATTTCCCTAGGAAAAAGCTCATCCAAAAACATTAATACTTTTGTTTGCTTGTTTCTCCAGCCTGCACAGAGAGGAGGAGAAATATAAACGGAGTAAGCTTAAAAAGCTAATTTAGGATTGGCTGGGAACAAAAAGGAAAAATAAAAACCGTATCACAGAATCACAGAAGGGGCTTCTGGAGGTCACCTGGTCCAAACCCCGTGCTCAAGCAGGGCCACGTCCAGGTGAATACCTCCATGGATGGAGACTCCACAACCTCTCTGGGCAACCTGTGCCAGTGCTTGATCACCCACACAGTGAAAGTGTTCCCTTTTGTTCAGTCGGAAATCAACGTGCAAAGACGCAGAAAGCTTGCCTTCCTGAAGAACTGCTCCACAGGCCAGCTTCATCGTGTTTTCTAGAAATTATTAAATGTATGTTTTGAGTTTAGCCGGTCAGTGAAGTTATTTTCCTTCTGACCCTGGTACAGCCTTGGAATAAATGCTGCTACCTACTGTAGTAACACTACCTTTGGTACTCTCAGAGAAACCTACATGAAATCAACAGCCATTATGCCAAGGAAAATGAACAATGTGATATACTTACAGCTCTGTAATCCAAGAACATTTCTTTGAAAGCCAGAAAGTCAGTAAATGTGAGAAGCATATCAAATATATCCCCTGCCATTTCATCTTTGTGCTGTCTATAGAGAGAAGAAGTTGAGGAATTAGAAAATTGTGTCGTAAATAAATTCATTACTTTAAAATGGAGTGAGGTCGAAAAGGATAGCAGGACACATGGACCATGATCAAAATCTAAACAAGAATGTTATTACAGGTCTATCGTAAAGCAAAACTTTAGCAAAATGTTACCTTACAGTATTTCCAATCCAAGTACATTAATATATTATATTTATCTAAATCCAAGACATAAAAGTATCACATCAGTCCTTGAAAACCAGACAAAGAAACTGACCTGTAAGTTGACAGAAGTAAGACTTGACTGGCATCTATCTATGGGATTATCTTGAGCACTGAAACAGTGAGACAGTCCCTTGGAAGGTGAGAAGGGTGGAAGAGAGGCACCGAATGCTCACAGACATCCCTCAAGAACAAGGGACTGTACTGACGATACCTGGCAGAGGACTTTTGATGAAAATATTGTGGAGGAAAGACTGCGTGCTCCCACATCAGCGTATTTCAACAAGACTTTCATAACAGTCAAGGGCTGGGGTTTTTTTGCTTTTTAAAAATTATTTAATTCTTACCAAAAGGAACTTCACCTTAAACAATCTATCTTCTAAGCGTACTATGTGCATTCATAGTAACGTCCCAATGTCTTATTAAAAAAAAAAAAAAAAAATTATTCAAATATCTTAAGCTACTCAGTTCCCAATTACACTTGCTTTTCTTACTCAAGGGGAAGAGCAGTGATCTTTCACAAGTGAGCTCTTCAGTAAGGTGGTTAAGCTAAAATGACCAAATGCAAAGGCCGAAGACAAACCAAACTCCTCCCCGAAAGCTTTGTACAAGAACTGCAATAAAGGCATTTCATCACATGACTCTTGAAAGACTACCAGGCTACTCAAGTATCCAACACAGAGCCGGAAAGAGATAAATCTTTTAAGGTCTGCCTTCAAAGCAACAATGATTATGAAAACCCTCCAGTATTCTCATTCTGATTTTTCTTCCCACCCCTTAAAAGCCAATATATTTCAGCATGACACTTCAGAAATTTAGAGCAGCAGGACATGTTCAAGGCAAGAGAAGGGGTCAGGCATTGCCTGCATCAACATTTTTTCTTTTTTTTTCTTTTTTTTTCTTTTTTTAATTAAAAAGGAACCTCCTTCTAAAGGGAGAAGTGTCAAACCTAAGCTTTAACCTAGATAAAAAGAATTAATTGAGAGGCACATAGAGACCGCCAAGCAAAGGAAAGCAGAGACTTACTGCAGTGACATTGTGAAAGCAGTCATATTAAAACCAGGAATCCGATCAAGCAACTTTTCTTCAATGTATTTCTCCACTAAAGAGATCTGAAAAAAACCCAAACAAACCACCCCTATAATATCCTAACGAATTTCAGGAAGAGATTTCAAAACAGCGCACCTTCCTCGCACTGACACCTTACTGACACTTTGTATTGTGCTCACCAGGTAAACACCTGCAGATTCCTTAGCTGGGTGTTGCCAGTTCAGCTATTCACACCACCGCTGGGGCACAGAGCTGAACATTTTTGCTGGGAACATTGGTGAGAAAAAACCCTATTTGTATCTGGTAACAAATTATTTTTAACTCATTTAATGGTATTGACTAGTAGGCTGGCATAGCTTCATAATTATGCTTTGCATGAGGAATGTAATTGAAGTGTCCAATACATGAAATAATACAACTGGAAAAGACCAAACTTTGTTATGCACACGTTAAACTTATTTACTGCAGCAATAGGCCAAATTTCTATTCAAGAGAGTTACGCAGCTTCCAAAACATCTACAGAAATTTTCAGAAACAAACAGAAAGGAACCTAGAACTCCAGAAAACATCTATCTGGCTCACAGATCATGACCTTGCTTCAGAACGAGGCAGCAGGCAGTATGTTGGCTCTGCTCCATGTAAACCCAGGATTTTACAAGGTGGGGAATACAGGACCTGACCCTAGCCTTAATAAAAATTAAAAAAGCAATACATACAAAAAAGAGGAAAAAGTATCTTACATATTCATTAAAAATAGAAGTATAGACAAGCTTGTTTTCTTCTGAGTCATCAAACTCCTGGTAGTGCTCCTCCATAAAAGTCCTCTGTATTAACTGGAAATCATCATCTGGGCCACAACAAAAACCATCATACAGTTACGAGTGCCGTCATTCTTTTTTGTAAGACAAATCCCACATTCACTAGCCCTCTCCTTCCCTGTGGGAACCACAGAGCCCTGCACACATGCAGAGTCAAATCACACCAGCACTGTAGCTGCCGCTGAGCCACCACTTCTGCCCCAGCTGTTAGAAGACAGAGGCTTCCGGCGAGGGCAGTGCTACATTGGGTCAGGGACCGCAGCACATCGGTCGGCACTTGACAGCAGCTGCCTATGCAGAGTGGAACAGGATGGACACGCCCACCTAGTGAGGTCTGCAAGCAGGAGTTTCATTTACGCTTCGTATTAGTGAAAAAGTCCTCCTGCTTTATGTTTTATCAATAAGGTTATTTATTCCAAACCTCTTTTTGTTCAGGCTCTGAAGTCAGCAAAACGTCTGTATTTTTTTTATAAAGTGAAGACCTTTTCCCTACAAGAATTCAAAATCTTTTTTTTTTCCTTGAATTAAAAAAAAAATAGTGAAATTCCCAGATTCATTTTCAATTGCTGAAGAATTTTTTTCCCCGTTGTGGAAGGAAACAAGAATAAATATGAACATGGTAGGTCAGAACCAAACTCAACAGAACAGGTATAAAGTTAACTTATACACAGTGTTAAAATACACCTGTCTCAATCGTCTAAACTCTAACACATTAAAAATTAGTTTTGTTAGCATTTCTCCAGATTTGACTACATCACCAGGCAATCGAGACTGCAGAAGCCTCACCTCTCTGGGAAGGATGTGGTCAAAAAGATTATATGCTGTTCCTGTGAAGCAGCTGATGGCCAATTAGAATGAATTCTGTCTTGGTGTCTTGTGAACTTGCACGCACTGACTTCTCAGTTAAAATTACGGTCCTGAGAATTCAGCACCTCTTATGACCTAAGCTCACACGATCAGATGGGCACCATTCAACGTCCCTGCTATGAACAGGCCCTGCCATGTTATGACTGTATGCATACAGGCATGTTACATGCGACAAAATTGACTCAGGATAGTCTCAAAAAGTGAAAAGTGGCAAGACACGAGGACACCCATCTCCAGTTCCACAATGCTGCTGCAGCAACGGCAGAAATAAACTGTTCTCCGTGTTCAGCAAAGACAGGACAAGGAACGACATGCTTAAACTGCAGCACAAGCACTTTGTATTACAGACCAGCAAAGGCTGCCTGCAGCAGCAACAGCTGGGCACTACAGCAGGTTGCCTGGACAAACCATGACAGCTGCCAAGATTATCCGGACAAAGACGTTAGGAGAAGTTTAGGCAGAGCTGGGGAAGGGATGGCTGCTTCTCACAGTCTCTTCCGTCCCTGTTATGAGAGGCTATAAAAGTCCTAGAAAGCTTTGCTTTCTCTGTGAGATTTACAAGTATATTTACTGTTTATTTATGAAGCAGCGTATTGCAGCAGTGCAGAGAATAATTTTCACGATTCCTAAGCACACTGCTGTGCAAACAGCACACAAAAGACTTTCCTGTGTATTTTTACTATGCTACCAGACAGGGGCTCTTTTAGCTCTGTATGTCTGCTAACAGAAGGGCAACTTGCAATATGTTTAGCACCCATCTTGTTCTCTGTAACTACTTGCAGAGCTTACCCATTATGATATCCTCCAGATACCCAACAACTGCATCAAACTCTGCATGAGATGGGGAGGAGCTGAAAGCAAAGACAGACGGTACTGCATAAATATATATTTCAACCACAGCAGAAGTAAAAGTGAAAAAGTGTTAACAAAGGCCTGAGCACAAATAAGCCCAGTAATTACAAGATAACCGAATAATTTCCTAGTTTCAACCCACAAAATAATCCATGACACAGATAAGACTGCTTCACGGGGATTCTCATCAGGCTTCTACCATATTTTCCCCACACAGGTTCCTATAAATGTTGTTTTACTGGCATTATTGTTAAGGTAATTCCAGTCCAGGTGCAGAAGGATGCAAAGGGTGTAATTAGAACAGTAAATTAAGCATTTTCCAATCCACAAATCCCAGCTGCTACCCCAAGCTTTCCTTCTGCTCTCTTCCCTGAGAATGCTACATGGTGATCACAGAACTCCAGTCACTCTAGAGAATATTTTTCAATACATAGTCTTGTGGAACCACTTAAAGTCAATGTATACACACGTATTATATAACTGAAGAAACGTAAATATTTTTCTTATGCAGGGAACATCCCTGCATGGTACAAATAAATGGCATAATCTCCTAACGTCATTCTATCATGGGCAAATATTAAACACCATTATGGATCTGAAGTCATCCAGGGAAGAAACGTTTGGTACCAGCACTTTAGGATTTTGGATCCCTCTGCTAAACCTATTATTGAGCAGCTTGTTCAGACGCAGTAAATAATCCACAGGATCTCTTTGGCCTTGGCATTCACAGCTCATCTTTAGTGGGGGATAAGCTTTTCCTATATTCTCCAGGAGATGAAAGACAGGTTTTTCTCACAATTGAGGGAAGCAAGTCTCACAGGACATTTGTCTTCAAGAAAAAAAATCAGCTTTGATGAGCAAAAGCACCATTTAAATTAAATAAAAATGAAATTGCTCTTTCTCTTTGAAATGTCTCTTTAGTCTGAAAGAGTGTTCTGCTCTACTAAGTTTTAAAAAACCCATTAAAGTTATTTTGCTATTGAATAATATTCCAGTTAAATTAATTCAACAACAGTTTAACTCTAATGAGCCATAGGGTTCGTTCTGACCAGGAAAAATGAAAAGATCTTTGACTTAAAAAGGTGTCTGATCACCAAGAGATGTTCTAGCAACATTTCTGATCTGTTAAGCCTTGGGAGACAGCAAGGACAAGGCAAGGGACTGGAAAAGCATGTTCTTCCACCAGAGGGCACGACAGCACCAGGAGGGGAGCCGGCACAGCACAGGCGAAGCACTACATACATATCCTGAGCATCACACTTTGGACATCAGGCAACAGGGTTCACGCTTGCCATTTACATGCAAGGACAGGAGACTTTGCTATGGATAATTTCCACTCTTTTTTCCCCTCCAAATAAGTGCTACTACTAGTTTTATAACTTATTCTAACAGCAACAGAAAATTTAAAGTATTAAATTAAACCTTGGCTTAAGCCTGTAAGGCAAATAATGGAATTTTAACTGTTTCAAAACAGCAACAATTCCATCTCTCAATACAAGACCCGTGCACCCGCATACCTGAAGAAACACATGTCACCAATCTTGCGGCTTAAGCCTCTGTCACCTCATCATGCCTAGTCTAGGCCAGCACAACCAGCGCTGCTGAAGCAGCCCAGGGAGCATGTGGCCTTTCAGTCCATAGAGTACCACAAATGAACCAA
This sequence comes from Leptosomus discolor, assembly GCF_034619465.1. Taxonomy (NCBI): domain Eukaryota; kingdom Metazoa; phylum Chordata; class Aves; order Leptosomiformes; family Leptosomidae; genus Leptosomus; species Leptosomus discolor. The sequence continues at coordinate 39,166,302 of NC_141398.1, read as the reverse complement.
ATCTAAGAACCAGAGCGAGAGGCACAGGCACACATCTCCTTCTGGCACAAGCTTTAGTTTGTATGTCAGACAAACGCGGAGCGAAGCAGCTACCAGTGTAAAAATTTGGCTGAGGCCATCTGTAGGAGGTCTCACCTGTCTACAAAGGAGCACAATCAAACACAGAGGAATAGCCTCCTCTTAGAATCTACGATGTCAGACAACATAGGCTCTTGAAAAAGAGAGAGAAATTTTGAATTTAAAACAAACAACAACAAAAAATATTCACAGTGCTTATTTTGATCACTCAGCCAGGGCTACCTGGTGCTACGCTCATTTCGGTTAGATTTAATTTGACTTCACCTAAACTCTGCACTGACGTTATTCCCTCCTGGCGCTTTGTGTTCTGTGCTCTTGTTCTTCTCAGAGGCAGAATCTGCTGATCAGTATGGTCTAAATTCATTCGTGTAATTACATTCCTATCAAGATATTTTAACAAGTAATTAGCTTACTGAAAATCTCTGACACAGAATGTAGCATACTCACATGGCTACATCAAAGTTTTCTTCATCAGAAGTCTCCATTGTTACTGCATAACCAGACTGGAGGCGAGGCAATCTGCTATACTGCTGCTGTTTGTGGTTATTTCTTTGTTTCGGACAAAGCGCTAAGGAATAATATGTGACTTGGCATTAATACAAATTCAATTGTTAAATGTCATACGCTTCTCAAACCGTGAATCAGGAGGGAATCTTTAATTTTTAGATGTAGGAATTTCAAAATCACATTCTTCCAAAGTTACTGCTACTTGTTTTCTGTAACAACCCCAATTCTCTAGGAACTTTCTCTGCTTACTCAAGAGATCAGGCTCAAAGCTGCACACACCTGCAGCCAGTCTCTGTAAAGGGGTGTCAGGTGACCTTTACATCTTTTCTCCTGAAGCATCTATGACTGACACTTATAAAAACACAAGAAAATGAAGCCAGCTAAGATGAAGATGCCACCCCAGTCTGGTGCATCATGGAGAGGTTGCAGGCCAAGCTTTGGATAGTGATCCCACGTGTCAGGCCAGGGACTCTGGCCAGCGCTGTGCTGTGTCCCAGCCAGGCCCTCAGCCCGTGGCCGTGAGCAGCTGCTGACCCATCACACAGGACAGGGCACGCAGCACCCCAGGGCCACCGAAGATGGTCTAGCTGGCTTCTGCGTGCTGGGGACACCCTGCTCCTGCCACTCTCACAATCACCGAATGGTTTGGGTTGGAAGGGACCTTAAAGATCATCTAGTCCCAAGACCCCACCATGGGCAGGAACACCTTCCACTAGACCAGGTTGCTCACAGCCCCATCCAGCCTGGCCTTCAGAGCAGTCTGCCGAGGGTGGGAGCCAGCTCTACGGCATCATCCCATGGCACGTGAGCGTGACTCTCGCGTCGCCCTTCTCAGTCCTGGCTTCTGGGGAGCGGGAAGCCCCAGCCCTGTGCCCCCCCGGATGGATCCAGGCGCCCGGCCCGCCTCAAAGGGACCCAGGCGACCGGGCCGTCAGCTTCCCGCTCCAAGAGGCGCCCAGGTGACCCGCCCTTGTCAGCCCCGTCCCGTCCCGAGGAACACGGCCGTCAGGTCCGGGTCACCTCCCCCCACCTCGGAGAGGAGCCCAGGCTCCCTGCCTTGCCCCGCACGTACCCCGCTCACGGCAGCCAGCGGCGCTCCCCCACCGCACCCCCTTCCCCTCCGGCCCGGCCGTCTCCTGGGCAACGTTTCCTTCCGCTCTATCCGCAGCCAATCGGAGAATGGAGGCCGCCGCGGAGATCCCGCCCACATCCCGACGGCCCAATGAGTGCGCGCGGGCGGGGCCGGGCGGGAAGGCGGTGCCCGACGCCATAGTGGGGCCTTAAGCCTGGCGTGGCGGGCGGCACCGCTGGCCTGGGCTGAGTTTAGTGTCTGGGCATCACAGGGCTGTCTTAGGAATAAAATAAAAAGAGAACATAGTTAATGTGCTTCATTAGGATGCACTAGCACCCCCCGCCGTTACTGAAAGGGGCTTTTCCCTCAGAGCAGGGCCCCAAGGGCTGGAGGGCAGCACTCTTAAGGCAGGGCCTGGGGCGCACAAGTCCACCTAACCCTGGTGTAACCCAGGTCACCCCCGCAGAAGGCTGCTCTCGGGTGTTTCACACAAGAGCAGACACCTGCCTGGCACAGGGCTTGCTTTTCTGCCTCAGAGCCAACTTCCACAGGCAGTCTCCATCTCCAGAATGTTACAGAATCATTAGGTTGGAAAAAGACCTCCAAGATTGTCAAGTCCAACCATCAACCCAACACCACCATGCCCACTAAACCATGTCCCAAAGTACCACATCAACATGTTTTTTGAACACCCCCAGGGATGGTGACTCTACCACTTCCCTGGGCACCCTGTGCTGATGTTTGACCACTTTCCGTGAAAACATTCTTCCTAATGTTTGATCTAAACCTCCCCTTGTGCAACTTGAGGCCATTTCATCTTGTCCTATCACTTGTCACTTGGGAGAAGAGACCAACCCCCACCTCACTACAACCTCCTTTCAGGTAGTTGCAGAGAGCAATCAGGTCTCCCCTCAGCCTCCTCTAGACTAAACAATCCCCATTCTGTCAGCTGTTCCTCACAGCACTTGTTCTCCAGACCCTTCACCAGCTTCATTGACTTTCTCTGGACACACTCCAGCACCTCAATGTCTTTCTTGTGGTGAGGGGCCCAAAACTGCACACAGGATTTGAGGTGCGGCCTCACCAGTGCCAAGTTCAGGGGCATGATCACCTCTCTATTCCTGCTGGCCACGCTATTGCTGATACCAGCCAGGATGCTGCTGGCCTTCTTGGCCACCTGGGCTCACTGCTGGCTCATGTTCAGCCGGCTGTCAACCAGCACCCCCACATCGCTTTCTGCCTGGCAGATGTTTGTAACCCTGGCTCTCAACAGAAACGAAAGAATTAAACAACAAAATAGCCTTCAAGATGTTTTTATTGTTGAATGGATAACTTTGCTACAATTTATTTCCCCTTCCGAGGGCCTGCAGAGCCACCACCTCCTGTCCCTGGCCCCAGAGGCTTCAGGGCATGCAGGGACCGAGAGGAGCACTGCACTGGGCATGGAGGATTGAGCTTTACAGACACCCCCTGCATTGTGGATTTCAGCAGAAATTTCAATCAAATTGTACAGTCTTTCCCTCTGTGAAACGAACAGGACAGTTCTCTGCAGCACAGCTCCCTCCTCTGGCACCACTGGCTTTCCCTGCCCTGCACCAGCTGCATGGAAGACAGTCTGGGGCAAAATTTTCCAAAGCACGTACATCTTTATCTTTTTGAAGAATGCAGGCACTTAGTCCCATGTCCGCAAAGGCAGTGAAGTTCGTAGGTCACTGCCCTTTCAAGAGGACACCAGACACCTCAAAGCCATTGTGGACCTGGGCCTTAAGAGCTTAATCTCGTATAGCAGTTGATACGAATCAGGAGTCCTAGGCACTTCTGAAAATTTTACCTCAGTTAATCCTGGCCAGGGAACCCAAAGCCCTGAAGTTACTAGAATCTATTAAGGCAGAGTTCAAAATGGTTTGTCTCACCTCTTCCCTAAAGCATGGTTTGTATCTTTGTACCTTAGGGATGAAAACCTACCGTTGCTTTTGGAAGCATTTAAAACTTCATTTCAAGTGATTCTGAAATTCTGAGATCCTTGTGGCAGTGATGGTGTTCACGTTTGCTCATTCAGCACTGAGCAGGAAGGGACTCAGCTATGATGTGGATTAGAGCAAAACACCATAAAGGACAGCCAGTGAGGAAATGAGGTCCCTGTGGCACAGACTTGCCAGTCTGACTTTAATCAAAACAGGCATCCAAGGCGGAAGAGAATTCACATTTTAGCAGAGAAACTAACCAGCGCTCCATTTCTGGATTCAGTCTATATTTGGAAAAAAGTCAACAAGAAGGTGATGGACAGAACTTTTCTAATTCACACATTGTACTCCAGAGGTTCCATGGAGGCACTTTTTTTCCTACACCCCCCAGCCCCCCTCTCTGGATGAAATTCAGCACCCTTGAATTAGCAAAGGCAGAAGGTGAAAGGAGTTGCTAGAGCTTGATTCTGGGACCTGTTTGCAGAGCTCTCAGCTCCTGTTTAGGTCAGTAGGAAGCAGGAGTGCTCAGGAGGAAGAAGCAGCCTCAGCTCTGCTTTGTTAATACTTGATAGTAAAATAAAAACAATAAACAATTTAAAAAATACGATACCTCACAGAATGAGAATTCACTACAGCAGCCTCTGCTGTTGAATCACTGCCAAGAAGTGGGATGGTTTTGGTGTAATTGCACGTGAATTAGTAAAGTTCTACTATATAGCCAGAGAATTTAAAAAAGTACGAGTCTTGGAAGAGACCTCAGTTGGTGCAAAATAAGCTTAACTCCACTGATTTTTCTGCTACTTCACTGACACCAGATGTGAACCCTGACTCCTTGCAGAAACCTAGTAAAACAGTCAAAAGCTGCCTGCTGAAATGCATCCTTAACATACAAACGTCACAAATGTGTAAACTGGAGCAGAGAGTCCCACTGTATGATCCCTATCAAAAATATCAAGTGTGGCCCCAAACCTGCTCAGAGCAGGACTGACACATGGCAAGCAAGGTGCATTTTTAAAGAGTTACAGAATAAGACCAAACTTGCTATCTAAATAACTTTTTTTTTTTAAATAATCTGGCCCAACATTCTCCTCCAATCTTTTAAGATAGCTCAATATTTCCAAAGTGAACATAACTTTCAAAACCAACACTAATTAAAAAATATGTTCAATGATACCTTAAAAAATTCCCAGAATATCAAATTAATTCCAGTCCAGCGTTATAATTAGTTAAGAACACCTCCTGAAAATTATATCCGCACAAAAAAATGTGGGTACTGAAGTTAAAAGCATCAGAAACATTATGTACTTGAAAATACCACCGATCTTTTAACGTGTAAAAACAAATCAGAACATTCTTTGGAATCACCAAGTTATTAAAACATGTGAGCTTCTCAGTCTCCACACTGTCTTTTCAACTCAAGTCTATGTACAGATTAAGTCTTTGACCAGTTTAATATCCACTGTCGGAAAACAGAGTCTCTGACCAGCAGGAGGCTACATTAAACAGGAAAACACTGGCATTCTGTTTTTTAGTACTGACTTCTGCCAAAAATAGAGACTTTTGAGCATGAGACGGAATGGCCCTGTTTTAGGAGATATTTCTTTTCTCTTCTTTTCTAAAATGCATTGTACGTGTACTTCCAGTGCACATTTTTTCAGTACTTGCGACAGGCAAGAAGGGGGAGGAAGAGAGACACTCTCCTATGGTCTTGCTTGGAGGAACCAGTAGCCATAGTGCGCTGACCTACCAGCTTCCCTTACTGTTGAAACCAGTCCCCATCGCTGGCAACCTGAAATAGTTTATTAAAGATTTCATTTTTAAGATAAACAGATTACAGTTTAGCATGAAATCTGGCCACGACTATGGTTCTATGTGCGCAGAGATTGGTTAGAGATGCTTTCCCCTTTCAGTATCGGTTGGAGTTCATTAAAAACAAGTCTGTGGTATTTCTCCACATGTGTCATGAAATATGAGAGATCTGTCTGACTCGGGTTTGTATTTCCTGTCGACACAAAGGGCAGGTCTCCAGTTGCAAGGCACACTCCATGCACAGGTCACTGAAGGAGATGAAAATAAATCAGTTAAAGTCTGTGGTTTTTTTATGCTGTAAATGCAAACAAAAAAAAAAAATCCAAGCACTTAGTCAGCTAGAAACACAGCAAAGGTGGAGATTAGGAATTGCAAGTCAGGTGTTGGGGATCCACAGAGAAGCTCCTGCTGCTCAGCATCTCACAGATCTGAAACTGCTCGTGCCCGCTTTTGGTAATACTAACACTTCTCTGGTCTGGAGAACAGAAGCCCCAGTGCTCTGAGTGAAGCTGCCTCCACTTGTTGAAGTGCACTGGGCGCGTCTTCTCTTTCTACCTCTGCAGCGTCCATCCAGAAGACCTGTGGCAGGACTGCTTCCATGAGTGCTCTAAAAACACTAAGGAACTGGATTTAACTGGATTAAATTCCTAGTAGGCTGCTTATGGTATGACTTATACTGCTGTCCCATTTTTAGATTTTAGATGACTTTGTGACTTGAGACAATGTATTTGTTGAACATTTAATGAGTATTTGAGGATAAAATTAATTTTCTGCTCTCCACAAGTGATCTGGATTTCACAGCACCAGTACTAAACAAGTACTCATCAGTAAAACGTCTGAGATCAGGCAATTAAGACTTGGTAGCCACAGTACTCCCCCAACCCCAAACACATACACAATTAGGGATTAAATCTGCTCAAGTCTAGGGCAAGGGGAACAGTGGGAATACTACGCTTAACCTCTGTCACATCTTTAAAAGGAGGGGTTATTTCCTTTATGCTGGGGAGTCAATCAAGATAAGCAATGACTGCATCTGGTCTCACCTAAACTCAAATACACACATTTTCCTGTTTCTTTGGTTTTGGGTTCGTTTTAAGGTTTTTACCTGTGTCCACATGGCCTGAGCTCTGTGTCTGCTACCTCATCACAGCAAAGTGTGCAGCAGTTCTCTCGGATACTCACTTGCTTTAACAAAGCCAGGCGCCTGTGTCTGAAGAAGAGAGGACATCCCGTGCACAGATTAGTTGGACTCAAAACAATGGATTCATAACTATTCTGAGTATTGCACAACTAAACTAAGTATTGTGCTACTCAGCACTACTGCTGATAAACATTGATGTAACTTCCCACAAAAAAAAGGCTTAACACACCCAGAGATGTTCAAAACAGTCTTCAACTCACTATTCTGGTCTGTCAGAAAGGGACAAAGAGGGAGCTAGATTACAATTCTTCTAGCTCCCACAGCTGAACACTTAAAATTTCTTCTTTAGTATCTGTGTACTTTCAAGAGTTAAGAAAAAAACCCAAACACCACAGACACATGTACCAACAAAATTCAGAAGTGCTATAATGCTATAACACAGTTTAAAAGAATAGAAATTGAAAATAAAATCAACAGCCCAGTATGGCAACTGCCACAAGGGGGAGTAAAAGGATAAAAATCATCCCACATTTGATGAAATAAGACATCTCAGATTTGGAACACATACACCACACAGCAAAACTGTTGAATGGCAGAGGGACACGTCTAGCCCAGACTATGCCCCACACTAGATGCATTAAATTCAGCACAACTCCACAGAAGCTTACCTTAAGTTCTGTGATGGATAGTTAGGGTCCAGTCAGGCCCCTGCCTTTTTTTCCATATCACTTTTAAGATCAAAGCTATCTTTTGATTTAAGATTGGCTTATTTCCAAACAGTTCAGGCTGTAGGGCAGGGATGATCTTTGTTTACAAAGAGCTACAGTGTCCAACCTTGAATGGAGCCTTTCAGTGCCATCACATCAGCTCTAACACAGGAGGCCAAGTTTCTCCAGTCAGACACCAACAAGAAACAGTCTCCTCCAGTTTCCCTCTACACCTTTTGGCACAATCAAATAACAGCTCTCACAGCTAATGCTTAAACGTTGCCAGAATGACATCAGTAACAATCACATATGATCATCAGCTAAAAACTGCAAAACCCCTCGTCTAGTGCATGACACTAAGAAGACAGAAGAACACTTAATTTGAAAAGGGGGCTGACCAAGAATGACAACTAACAGATCATCTTAAGGGATTAAATCAGACTCTCCCTTAAAGCATCTGCAGCCACAGGCAGGTGTAAGTTATTCTGGCTGTCTGCAAGTACAAAACTGTCTTGCAAGTTGCATTTGATTGTCCCTGCATAAACACAGTTCACAAGGCTCAAACTTGGCCACCATGTGACTCAGATACAAGTTTTTTTTTGTTTTCTTTTCAAACGCTAAGATACTTAAGTACCTCAAGTACATTTGATTGAACAGCTAGATGATTCAAAACAAGTCTCTGAATTTTATTACAGCCAGGTGTACTCACCTCCAACAGCCCCCACCCCACTTAACTAGATGCAACAAAAGATAATTTCAACCACATACACCAGTAGCACTTGAGGGCCATCTCTAAACAAAGCTGCAAATCTGGGGTACACTATATCCCAGATTACACTGTATACTGTTACCATTTGTGTTTCAGTAAGTTATTTCATTACTAATTACCTAAACCAGAAAAGCTATCAGTTTTCATTCCTGCCAAAAATTTGGCAAGTTAAGGAAAAATGTATCCAAATCCATTTCTATCTGGCTTGATTTATATTTGAATAACCTTTGTCAGTACTATCATTCACAAATGGGGAAATTTTCATCTGGATCAGAAGAGAAGGACAACTTCAAGTCTCACAATCATTCAGTACCTCCATGCTGCCAACACCACAAATTAGGTCAATTTTAAATATGACATTTTTTTTTTTAATTAAGACTATACCTCCTCAACCAACCCATCAATTCTTAGACAGCAGGAGGCACTTCTACTGAAAACGGTTTACTATGCAGCACTAGTTAATTTTAATTTAGCTTAATATTACAATAAGTTATTTTAATTGAATGGATTTTAGGTGTATATCTCCTCCTGTCCTCCTTGAGTTGCACTGCAGCCCATGGTCTAATCCTTTTCTGAAAGAGACCTACAGAGCAACGACCCCATAAAATATAACTTTGCTAAATACAACATAAGACTATGCAATGCCAAAGTGAAACATTTTAGTTTTTCGTATGCAGACACACTCAAACTAGACAGGAGGATTACCTGGGCAAAATGATTTTCTCTTCTGCTGTCAGAAAGGCATAATCATTAAAGGTACTGAACTTCATTGGTGGCGGGTACTTGAAAGGTTTTGCCCCAAAGTTGAACTCGCATTGTTGATAGGACATGAAACTAGCTGCAGCAAAAAAGCCAGATCTGCAATGTGATGAACAACAGACATTTTTACCTGAACAGTAACAGAGCTCTCCAGACACATTACTATTACCAGACAAAAATATACCATGAAACAAAGAGACAAGTTCCTTAAATAGAAGAGTTCTACTGCTAATTGGGAGAAAAGCCTCCAACACATCCAGTTTCAGTTGCACATACTTCCCTCATTTAGTTCTCAACTTCTGAATTTACTATCAGGGTTGATCTGAATTCACCAGCCAATAAAAGCTGCCTACTCTACCACTAGGATTAGTCACACAGACTAAGAGCAGATACATACATCTAAACAGGCTACAACCTGATCCTCTTTACGCCAATCGGCTCGGATATCTCCTTCAGCACCAGAAAAAAAGTATTTTTCTTCCACACAACTGCTGGTTAGCAGAGCTGTGAGGAGCAGCACCAGCTGCAAGGGACACCTCCACATCCACTGCTCCTGCTGCTTTAGTTGAGCAGACACAAATCTGGGGAACTTGCAACTCTTGTACATTTGTGGTATGGGACACGTGCAGGATGAATCCAGGTCTGAGCTCTCTTCACACAATGCCCATCTGCTTCTGCTTGCCCTTGCAGGATTACCTCAGGACAGCTGTCTTCTGCACAACAACTTTGTAAAAACACCACAACTATCACCTCGTTCAGTTTTATTTCCTGAAAGGGCGCAAGTTGACCAATACCCCAAATTCTAACCAAGTAAGAGAACTGTTGAGTATATAAATGACATCCTCCACATGAACAGAGTACTGCAAGCTGAATAGACAAGATATTCTGCAACACTTTAAACTGAACTGCTATTTTGCTTGCATCTTTAACTTTATTTTGAGGAGAAAATATGCATAAAATTATTAGCACAGTAGTATTCGTTTACAAAGTACTGTAATGTTTAATTAAACTGCATAGCTTCTCTCAAGTATCGCACCAGCTTCTCTTTCCAGAACTAAAGGCCTGAACTTCTCCATGACAGTCAGATGAATTAGCCATGTGTTAATTTTAACAGAGCTGGCAAAATAAGCCTAACACCTTTCTGTAATGCTACCAAGAGACATCATTCCATGAATATGCAATATGCTACTATAGGAACTGGCCCCAGTGAACAGCAGCAAGTTACTACACAGTCTTCAGCATTTACAGGACTGAGACTTTATTTTTCGAAAAGTTCAAAAAATCCAAACTAAAAATTTGTTCATCTTTGCTACAACCTCACTCTATTTCAATGCTCCGCTAGTTTGACAGTAGACAACAGAGTTAAACTGACCTTTGGAAGGTCCAAAGTACTTATTTTGGACCCTGAAATCCACCTGTAAAATTATATCCTTCTCACTGATTTCTAAGCAACTTTCAATTGGGAAACCTGCTTAATGATGGCTTCAGGTAGGCAAATACAAATTTACATCTCAAATGGGAAACACTTCATATAATTAAAACAATTATCCATATAGGTCACTGTCTTTCCAAATGAGCATATACTTACACAGCAGACGAAAATACTTGCTTCTCAGCAGGAAGATGGTTTCCATTTAAATAGAAGATCATTTGCTTTTCTTGCAAGTCTAGTAGAAATCCTATTGTGTCTCCTTAAATGCAAAACAAAGATAATTTAAAGATTTCACTTCTGTTAATAACTGTTTCAGCTGTTGGCATTTAAGTATCACATATCTCACTATAGGTTGACTCAAAGGAACTATTTGTAACAGCCTAAAGGAAGAAATACTGATACAGATAATAACTAATGAAAAAAATCAGGACAAAATAGTGAAAAAAAAATTTAATTATTTTTAGTCTGCTAGAGCATTAATACTACATAGTTTTGGAAGCATTGCAGAGTATTTGCCAAAGCCAGAAAAAAGCTGCACTTTGTCTCTCCTTGGCTATTTTACACCCATTGAAGCTATCCTCAGAATACCTACTTGTTAAAGTCTGAGTTTCTAATATGCTTGTGTATATGCTTATTTTTAATAAAAATTTTTAAGATAAGAGAAGGCAGCACAGTCTACACAAGCATGGCATGCACCGATTCCTACCAAGGTTTCAAAGAGATCAAGAACAGGATTTTGCTGTCCAAGTAGTTATCCAAGAATTTAAAGTAAGCAAGACTGTGCCACTCCCCCTTAACCTTGACCTCTAAATTAGACAGGTTTTTTTCCCACTTCTCTAAGATAACTCTTTCAATCCAGAAAGGAACATTTCAACCCTGTTCATAGGACTACGAACATCCAAGAAAAAGTCTTACGATAAAGTGTCCAGCAACATTAGTTGATGCTATGATTTGTACTCTGCCTATGAAAAGGCATTTACCCAACAAGATTCTCTTTACACCAACTATGGAACAAGAGCACGGTGCCCACTTTGTGCATTTAAACAACTGCAAATACTAGCAAAGGCACAATAATTATTAAACCTTTAGCATCATCAGGATTAGACAGCAACTGCTGCGTTCGCACCTACTAACAGTTTTCTAGACACCTGCAAGAGGAAAGAGTCCTGTGCAGAAACTCAGTTAGGATGAACAGCAGGAGATGGACTGAATACCTTCCTTCCAACAGGGATGGGAATGTGGTTTACTTCTGGCATTATACCAGATCAGCTGCCGGCAGCCATCGTATGCACAGGAGTATTCGTCGTCCCCGATGCCATAGCCTTCCTTTAGAAAAAAGAGCAAACCATTTCAGTCTGAGGCCATTCCTCACGCAGAAGGGCTAAAGCTTATTTTTATTCAACCAAACCATTCATCCAAGAGCAGGAAGGGTTTCTTCCACCCCCGTGAAGACAATTTTTTTTCAAACTAGTCTTAGTTTCATTTTCAGATCAAAAGGAATTTTCTGGTGTGAGGAGGGGGGAGAAGGGGATATTGTCTCCAAAGTGGTTTTCATTCTCTGTAAGCTCAAATCACTCCTGTCTATTAAAATATTTTAAAAATCAGAAGGCATACCCAAATAGCTAACTGCATCTTAAAAAGTCAACACAGAAGTCTAACCACTCTCTTGCCTTGAAGTCCCAGCACCAGACTTGTAATACTTCCCCCACAAGATATCCGAGTGCCACCAGAACATACAGTACACAAAGAGAACAAACCCATAGTTCCCTCACTGAATTTGTTACCCTTCCAGTGCCAGTCTCCCTCAATTTGTGAAAAGGTTATCAAGTGATAGTCCCAAGGACCAGGACAAATGCAAAACTTAAAAAGTTTCAGAGCAGGAGAAGAATCTGTCATGTAGGAGAGCCCAAACATGAAACCCCAAAGCATTATGGAACGTAACTTTCTCGTGCTCAGCATGGTTTGTCTGGAGCGCAAATACTACACAGGGTCTGATTACACAAGCCCCTGATATCCCAAATTAAAGCTAAGCCCAGCTAATGGGTGTTTAATATCATATTTAGGACTAGTCTTTTTGTTACACATGCTGCAAATAAAGAGCATAGGGCTACTCTGATGACTGTGTTTGTGACATACCCAGAAGACAATATCCTCATATTTCAGGCAGACACCCGATGAACTTAACAGTAGCATTTAGCCACCAGCAACACATTTGTAGCAACAGAACTATCATCCTGCTCAGAAAGGCAACACCTCCTATTTTCATACCTTGTACAGGAAGCACAGACAGAAAAATGCATATACACCAAGCTCCTTAACAGTAAGTGGGGAAAAATCTTTTAAGCCTCTTAGTCTAAAGGCAGACACATGGTTTTTTATTTCAAACAGTTTCCATTACAGTCAATGTCTACAATGCCTGTGCTCACGACAGGTCTGTATGGTTTTTTGTTTGGTTGTGCGTTTCTGGTTTTGTTTGTGGGGTTTTTGTTTGTTTGTTTTTTAAATTTAAATCACACTTGCAATTCCAGCTTAGAAATTTGGGACTGGACTTTGGATGTGATGTAGAGAAATATGCATGTTACACACCAGCAGAGGACAATGCTGTTTACGTGAATAATTAGAAGAAGTTGAGCAAGGTCACTGAACTCACAGAAAGACTTAAGTGAAATGGTCAGAAAAGCTGCTCTCCCATTCCTGTTGGGTTTCTGGCCACTAGTGGGGTTTGCTTCATCTCCTTGATGCACTTTGCTCATACTCCCCACCATCAATATTTACTTACATGTATTTATTTGGCCTATCTTCATATTAGCTTCTGCATTTGACTCAGCTGTAGAATGACTTTTTCTATAATAATCAGAAATGAGCAGTTTTAACTGCTTATCTCTACATTAAATAGATACATAATCCTTCTCCTAAATTAAATTCCAAGTAGGAACAGAAAGCCACGCAATTACAACAATAAAGAAGGGCTACAGGTACATTTCTCATTCAAGCTCAGCCAGTAGAAGTGTCAGCTTGAAATCCCAGCACTGTATTTCTACTCTGGTCAGTGGCAGCAGACTAGGCCACACATGCCTTCTGTGCTAAAATTCTAGCTTGCACTTCGATGAACTTGAATGGAAGTCTGGAAGGCTGATAATATGCAGTCCTCTCTAAGCTGAAGCAGCCAAGTTCTTTGGGTAGTAATCATTACACTTTCTTAGTATTACGGAAATACTGAAGCAAATTATGCTACAGCATATTGAGTCTGACAGCCATACAGAGTTACCACAAAGATTTAAGAAGAAAAGTCCTAGTTACATATCTACTAATGTTCAAGATTATTCTTTAACTATAGGTTTGGACTTCACGTGCACATAGCACATTTTGCTTTAACGCTAGTAAACACATAATTTTAAAAGTAGGAAGAGGAATACTTGAGAATAAGACATTAAGTTAGGTGGATAAGGAGGAGAGCAAAACAAGCTATAAAATAAGACAGTGTCCTTATTTGGTATTATCAGAATAAAGGCAAGAAAGGAGAGTTTTAATCTTTTTGTAATCCTTATTTTATTAATTAAAAAGAAGCTGTCACATACCCAAACCATACTATATTGATGCTACCAGCAAATCCAGTGATACCATGCTATCCCAGAATCAATTGAAACAATTATTTCCCCTGTGACAGTTAATCTAATGGGAAAGTATGTTACAGAGGGTAATCAAACGGCTGCTTGGTGAGTTATGTAAAAGTGAGCGCATGATAATCTGCTAGTTCCTAGTAATCATTTACTTCAAAAACAGGCAGTAACCACTGCTGTTATCTAAAGAACTTCGAGGAAGAAACTAAGCCACAATAAATAAGAAATAACTTCACGTAGCTTCCAGACAACAGCAAGTAGATAACAAGCTGTCACTGCTAGCAGCTATGCGTGATTTGTGTGAGCAGTATCAAGTCTGTAGCAATGACAATACAGCTTTTTCTCATACCACTAAATTCCGCAAAAATTAGCTTCATGAAAGTACAGAAAAATTGAGGAAACATGAAAGTGCTCAGTTACTACCACAGAATAACCAGAGCTATTTCTATTGGTGTTGTAAGTAGAAAAATACTGAAGTTACATCATCACATGTACTCACATGATTGAGAAACTTGCTGTCTTTGGTAGCCCATCCTATCTGCATCACTCCTGAGGTAATGACTGTAACTTCATAGTACCAAACTCCAGAATCGACACAGAACGTACATCTAACACTTTCAAAGGATGAGGCATCACATCGAGCCTACCAAAACCAAACCAAAAATCAAGTTTCTACAAAATTAGCATTCAAACAAGCCCTTTTCTTTCCTGGATCAAGTTTCTTGCATATAAGAATACACCAACATAATTTTAGAGGCATTTCAGACAGAAAGTGCCCTGGCTTTATAGCAGTGATTGTCACACAAACTAGCAACTAGGCAAGACTGAAAATTGTTCAGTGGTAAGCCACAGGAAAAAAAAAAAAGTAGAAAGTAAACCAAGTCAATTTAAAGACTAAGACAACCAAGACAGGAAGACCCAAGCCACTGGTTGTTAGCTGACTCCTAGTATGCAGGACAGAGAGGTATTCAAGGGTAATTCATGAAAATCCATCTGTAAGTAGTCAAACAAGTTTTTAGAAAAAGTAACAGAGAAAAAGAAGAAACCATATGGCAGATAATAGGAATTACACTTTGTGAACCAGTGAGCGAAAAGCCATCCGACTCAAGCATCTTCCTCACTTCTCTGAAGTTTTGGGGCACAGATAGAGGGGTTACTTTAGTGTGAATATTTCTACAATTGAGATCAGTATAGCAATGTTACAACCCTCTGACAAAGCAAGTTTTCTATACAAAGCTGGCAGAGATTTTACTCATTCTAGGAAATCACAGGAGCAAGCAGCAAACAAAAATAGATAAAAAGGAGTCTGAAGAAAAAGGCAGGTTTTAGGTTGAAATTGTGAAATGATATCCTACCTCTAATCCATGTGGTGAGATCTTCAGGTATTCACTGACATCGTTACTGTTCAGCATAGCCCTAATGTTGGTCAAGTCAACCTTCTCATATGTAAACTGCCTGCCTTCTTTTAAAACTGCAAAATAAAACTAGTTTTAATCACTGCTGCAGCAAAACTTTTAAACGTTTCACACAGTGGCAATCTCTTTAGGATCCAGTTAATTTTTGACATAACCGGATGAAATATTGACATTTTCCCTGCATGAAAACAGCATCACTTCCAATACACTTTGTGTAAATAGGCTCTAAACATGAGAGCACGAGCTATACCTCTGACTAGAGCTCTTACAATCTAATTACGACTTCCAGGAAACCCACAGGCAAGTGTAAGGCATCCAAGTTCATACCAAGATGACACTGTTTCAGGGTTTACCATTGTATTTGTATATTCAGCTGGGCAGAGTTCTTCTGATTCATCACAGTGGAAAAGATTTTGGGGATGGGGAAGAAGGGGAAGGGGAACACAAGGATTTAAAAGTTTTTCACCCTCTCATTTTCACATAGGTGATGAACTTGAATGGAGCCAAAGTAGCTCTTTCTCCAAGCATTCCCTTTTCACACGGAAGGATCAGAAGCATTTCTCTTGCCAGGTGTCAAACTGCTGACACATGAGTGTTAATTTAGAGATCAGAGATCTTATCCTAGGACCCTTCATATATCCTAAACTTGCTACAACACTTACACAGGTGTTTACTAAACACAGCTGACATTGGTCTTCCATAAGCTGGCTAAAGCCCCATAAAGCCCAACAAGACCTTTTCCTCGGATTTATCTAAAAGGCATTAGAAACTACAAGGTCCTTAGAGCTGTTGCACCCTTGAAATCACAACTAAACAAGCAAATTTGATGATTTTCAGTCATCTAAAAGGACAAACCTAGTAAAATGCTTTATCAAACACTCTTCACTTTTGATCACAAGATAGTATCTTTTCTTTAAAAAGTCTTTACTGCTTTGAGACTGTGCACTGCTGGGGTATAATCACAGTAGTGTCTGTCACCAGGATATGTCCGTAATCCAGCTGTTCCACAGAGACAGAGCTGCACTATTCAGCTACTCAGCACGTCTGCTGAAGCATGGGTTACAGGAAATACAGTGCAAAGAATTTTCATTGCAGCTCCAACTTGCTGAGTACAAACCACTTCCTTTCACAAACATCTTCCTTGCCAAAATTTCCTTTCTATGCAATTACACTGGATTGATTTGCCCCCCACCTCCCCCGAAGGACAGCAATTACAAATGCTGTCAGGTATATTTATAATAAGCGCTTATACAAACAAAACACAGAGTAGTCCTCCATCTCTTTGGAAAAGTGATTAATATTAAATTAATCCATCCCTTTGTTATACCTACACAGATTGTCTAAACTCCACTGGGCACAGAATCCAACCTGGCGTTTTAAATAGTCCGGATTATCTGTCCATTTCTCTAGCAAGATCAGTTGGTCACTAATGCACGATTCAGAAACTGTCATTTTATTTTCACCTGCAATTTAAGAGCAAAAAAAAAAAAATTGCTATAAACTAGGGATAAGTTTACTTAAAAATAGTAACATTCTACCAATGCAGCAGAACCCTACACACACCTTCAAACCTCAGATTTACAGACAGCATGAAATTCTTTCCCCAAGCAGATGTGACATTAGCATAGGTATGTCATATATGACAGCATGCTCAGACATACCACTTCTCAGCACAGAGCTGCATCATCAAGAGGCTATCAGGTCACGGCTGTTCTCCATCTTAATAGATATATTTCTCTTCATGTAACAAAGCCCTCATGTCATATGTCTTTACGTAGCAACTTCTAAGCTGAGAAGGACTGAGTTTCAGCAAATCTCTTAAGGGTTTGTGGGTGGGGCTGTCATTAAAGGAATAAATATTTTTTCCTGCCTGCAAACCACCAATCATAGCTGTTCTCCATCTCTAATACAGATCCACAAAGGCCTCATGTCATAAGTCCTTCTACAGCAATTTCTAACTGGGAAGGACTGCACTGAGTTTCAGCAAATATCTCAAGTGTTTTGAGGGGTAGAGGGACATCACTAAAGCAATAAATATTTCTTCTTGCTTGTAAATGGACAAACATTTCTCTTCTACATTTGTGTTTCCACCAATGCAGCCTCTCATGCTCACAAGTGTTATCAGATGAAGCAAGTGCTTATCATGCCGTAGAAGCCATAGTATGACTGTTAAGAGCCGTATCAGGCTAATACTCACTCGTTTGTGCAAACTTCTCCAGTGCTATTAGTGCAAAAAGCATCACTGTTGGATGGGACTGGAAGTTCTAAACATGGGCAGTAAGAAAAGTTATTTAATAAATACCCAGCACAGATGGACAGGAAAAATTTGTTAGTCTGTCACAGAATGCTTTAAGTTGAAAAGGACCTCCAAAGCTCATCCGATCCACCCTCCTGTAGAGAGCTAGTTCAAGTAGATCAGGCTGCTCAGTGCCTTGTCCTATTCACTTCTAATTATCTCCAGGGATGGAGATCCCACAGACTCTCTGGAATCTCAGCTTTCTATAAACATAGATTACCAGTCTCTACCAAACATGACCCCTAACTTTTCACAATAATAAAAAAAAATAAATAAATTGCATTATAATTGCTAGGTATGGGCACATACAAAAAGATTGAAGACACTTACCAAGCTGTGAAGTAAATATTCCAATATGCCTGGGCTGAGTAAGCCTATGCTTGCAGGACCTACACAAATATTAAAGATTAAATCCATCCATGGGAACTACCATACACTCATCATCATACAGATCATTTAAACACGAGGCAACAAATAAGAACATCTAAGAACTTCGCAGCAAAGCAGAACTATAAAACAATTACCATTGTTCCCAAATATTTGCTACACATTTAATAATTACACAGTTACTGGCAAATTACAAACATAGTCAGTTTACCTGCTATAAATGGGCACGGCATTCCAGCCACACTTCTGAGACTTTGGTGTAAGACTCCACCAGCCTCTACTTAGCATTTCCATGCTCATTACTTTCAAAAAGAGACTGGCTCCCCGTTACTTTCAAAGTATAAAGACCAGCTCCATTTATCAGTAGCCCAAAATAAGCAAACCTGAGCATCTAATATAGCCTGCTTGATGGTTAATTATATAATTTGCAGCAGCACCATAGCAAGCAGCCAATTAAAAAAAAAGCCCTGAAATACTGTCTTGTCTGCTTAATCAAGAGAGAGATATACAAGGGAATCGCACTCTGGCATCTACGAACTCCAACAAATTGCAATGGTTCCAACACAGCATCAACAGATTTACTGCCTGAGCTGATACAATGAAATCCACGTCCACCAAGACAAAAGTACATACAGGATCTCATTTTGACTTCATATAACAGGGCAGAGGTATTAGATAGTACAAAAATGCTTCCTGCCCTTGTTCTTTACTTTTTTTTTTTGACAGAAATACTGAAATTATTTTTTAATAACTATTAGGTGATGCTGGACAATCACTTTTCCCCCATTTTTCTGTCCGCTTTCAGAAAAGGAGCAAAAAACTAGATCAAAACTGATGATCAGCAGGAAGGAAACTTAATCATCAGTTTCCAGGAGGGTACCAGAAGTGACAGGGTTCTATACAAAAAGTCACCTTAAAATAGAATCGCAGCCATTTTCTTTTAAGTTACACAGAAGAGAGAATCTTTTCAGCTAACTATATCAGAACTATACATGTTTAACAGAAAAAGCATCTTTCTTTTTTGTTCCTCCAAGCCTACTCATTTGATACTCCTACTCACTGGCCAAAGAACTGTGTGCTCTCAGTAATTCAGACACGGCCAAAGTAGGTCTACAGGAAAGACTGATTACCAGCACTAAGGTAACATACCATAAACAAACATTGATCCACAGTCACTCGCCACACATCAGAAGGATTTGACCTTTTTAAGTATCTGAGATTGTGAATGGCTCATTCGGACCCAAGCCAGTGAGTGTTCAACATGTTAATCAAGCAGTAGATTCTCTCACACAAGGTCTCTCCTCGATGTAGAGCATTATTCAGCCCTAAGAAAACATTTCTGAACCAGGCTGCATTGTGGGTGCTAAAGCAGAAGCTGCTTCAGCAAGCTAAATGCAAGC
This sequence comes from Leptosomus discolor, assembly GCF_034619465.1. Lineage (NCBI taxonomy): Eukaryota > Metazoa > Chordata > Aves > Leptosomiformes > Leptosomidae > Leptosomus > Leptosomus discolor. Next base: position 39,146,946 of record NC_141398.1, on the reverse strand, counting down.
TTTCAGAAGAATCCCACGGCTTTACCTGCTAACTTCTCTGCTAAGCAGCCCAGTACTGCAGTTGTATTCCGGTGTTTGGCAGGGTGACAAGCATCCTGGCAAGCAGCAGCTCCACTTAAGTTTAATATTTCAGTTAACTTTTGTAATGCATCCTGAAAAAGAAAAAAATCGAAAGTCTCTTCAACATTACCGATAGATACAGTTTCCCCTCAACTCAATATAGGAGCACAAGGTATTTTTACACTATATTACTAAAGTCAGCATCATATTCCAGACAGCATGGGATGGTTATCTTCCAAGGTAAGAAGAGAATACAGAACAGGTGGGAAGGAGAGTTCAACATCCCCAAGAGCTGTAACTTTAAAATCACCACCATATTGTTGGTCATTGTTGTGATCAACAACTCAGGACACTCCTGGACAGAGACAACCGAGCTACCTAAAGCAAGAGAAATTACAATAGTAGACAAAAGCAAACAATACCAGTCAGCACATATGGCACTACTGCCATTGAATGTATTTCCAGTGTCCTAAAACTCACACCCTTTCCAAAAGAAGGGCTGTTTTAGACTTTAGAATTCAGGACTAAAGAGACATGCCCAAAACCAGAGCCACATCCCCATCATAAATTTAGGATGCTGTCAGCTTTACAGGATGTCATTAGTGATATTCTTGAGAGTGTAAAAGGCTTTCTGGAGTCACAATAACTTAGGAAGTAACCAATGAGGATAATAAATCTAAAATGCCATGCTTTGACTTGCTTCATTCAGGCAGTATAGTACGGATAAAATTCAAGATAGATCTAGAGCATAGCCCCCATGTTCAGAGTAGTTAGGGGTTAATCTAGAGCGAGAACAAGTTATTCCACAGGGACAACCCTACCCTGCAAAGTTCCAAATGCCCCTCAACTTTCCAAGACTTCATGAAAGTTTCAGCTCATTCTGATTGAAACTGCATAATCTCAGGCTAGGATCTAATTATAACAGAACAACTCCTCATATTGAAGTCATCAGCAGGCCATTTGGAATAAAAAATTAGTATTGCTCAAGTCAAATACATGGGGGTTTTGTTTGTGGGGTTTTTGTTTGTTTGGTTTTTTTTTGTGTTTGGTTTTTTTTTGAATTGTGTTCTGAGCCACACTCAAATCAGTTTACTGCACTAGAGTCTGAGGTTTGTGCAGAGATCACACTGAAAAGCAGTTACGTTCCCATAAGAAAAGCCACAAAACCAGAACCAATGAACAGGACTGATGCTAAATGGAAAGAATAGAGGAAGAAAGGATGACTGAGCCACAGACTTGGAATGGAAAAGCCTCACTAAAATTAGACTCTTGACATACTCCAATACTACTTTTAGTCATTATTAGAACTGTCACAGAGATCAAGTATTTTGAGTTAAATAAAGACTTTATAGAATAAATGGTTTACTGCACTGTCATTTTAACTTTATGGACTTTATAGCCTACAATAACAGAAAATGAAATACAGCCTGCTGCTGTTCTCCAGCTGTCGCAGAAGTACAGCACCAACTCAGAACTCTTAAGATCAAAAACTTAAAATTTGTCCTGAATAGAAAGAAAATGAACAGCAGTAAACGCTTTACTAGGCTGCATGTAAGGACCAGCAGATCCCGTAACTGCAGCTCCCTGTGCCATAAGGAGACTGCACAGGAAAAAAATCCTGTGCACCCCAGAAATAGGCACCTTATTCCTTTTGTCTTGTTAAGGTCAACTATTTCATAGCTAACTTCTTAAGATTGAAGTACTTAAAAGTCATGTGGCTTTTGAAAAACAAATCATTTGATTGCTAAGTACATTGTATAGGCGAACAAAAAATACAAAATCGCTCTTCAGAAGGGGCACAGTGGTCTCCATTTCCCAATTTCTTTTTCAAAGCAGGCAACATTTCTAGTTATAGCTTTGTTTTCAAAACCATTTTGCAGTCTATGTAACAGCCATCATACAACATTTAACTTGTTCAAAAGTTTCACATGACTTTAAACAACAACTTAGAGGAAAAAAACCACTGAGGTAGAGAGCCTGACTAGCTCTCAAGGCACACCTGCATTTACGTAAAACAAAAAGCCACCAGCTTTTTATATCCCTAACAATGCAAAATTGAAAGCTAAAATTTTCAGCATAAGAAGTAGATTGATAAATGAAAGCTGCAATGATGTAACCATCAATTTCTGATGAAATGAGATCATGGCAAGCATTTGAAGACAGTTAAGTACTCTACAATCATCACATTTAAAGGGATTCAACAGTGGTTAGCATCCTGACGCACTCGAGGCTCTCACTGAAACACCCGTGCCAACACGGTGTGAACACCTCAGGTCTCCACCCAAAAAGCAGATTAGTAGTCAGTAAAAAAAAAAAAAGTATTCAAATTTACCAAAACTGTATCTAGATATTTAGTAAAAAAAAGTTACTTGTTTAACCCAACACCCCCACTTGTGTTGCATTCCTTACGTGCAGGGCAGGAACAAATTCAATAGCGACTGGTAAATGCACAGCTTTCAGAACTTGAGAACAAAGCAGCAGAATTCGCACTGCTTTGGCAGCACCTGCACACCCTCACCGCACAGCATGCATCTGCCACATGGCAGGAGAGGACAGCAAGAAAGGCAGCTAAAGACGAATGGCCTCTTGTTCTTCCCCATGGACCAGATTTATCTTCCCCCTCCCTGGTCGTGTCGTGTGTCTGTGTCATCCACCTGTCCGTGTCCATCGTGTCGTGTCCAACGTCCAACACTCACCCCCCCTGGTGCTTCTAGCATTAAGTAGCAATTAGATACCAAGTCAGTACAAATTACTCAAAGTTGCAAGTTACACCCATTTTCTGAACAACTAACAGTGTCCTGCATCACTGTTGAAACCCACCCAGAAGCTATCATGGGTGTGACAACCATGAATAACTGAAGTTCAGCCACAGATAAATACATGTGCTTTAGACTCACTTTTGTTGGCAGTGGGCATTCATCAAGCAGTAGCGTTATAACAGCTGGTCCCAGGGGGTCTTCTAATGGAATAACTCTAATTAAAGATTGGACAACTTCCAACCAGCCCTCATCTGTCAACCACAAAACAGAAATAACGCTCAGAATTAACACTGCAATTCCAAAGTGTTCAAATATGTCCATAAGCATAAATTGAAAAATCCTCAAGATTACCTAGTGACTTTACAGACACTAGGAAAGAGGAAAAAACCAAAAGCCACTTTACTTCTTACATCAATGTCTTAGTTTGCAGTACTTTAGAAGTTTAGATTCAAGGAGGAAAAGTTTACAGCAGCACAGGTAACAGTGAACACCTCTGTTGTTTGGGGAACAGGCTTGCCCAGGCCAGAGCATCCTTTAGTTCCCACCAGTCTTAGGAAGGAACACTCACGACCAGTATGGTCGAGCATTTTGTTCCAGTGTGATACTCAAGAGTTTGGTATGCAATGTCAACTCCATGTGTTAAATGCTGCATTCGCAGTGACACTGAAGAAATATTTCTTCTAGTGAGCATCAGAGCACTCTTCTTGAGTTCCCTCAAGCAACATGGGCCTCAGAGGAACTGCATTAGTTGCCCCATGCCTGGGGCTCTAAAGAAAATTTGCTGTCATAAGGAACAGCTCTTGCTGTTGAATGTGTAGACAGGGGCTTCTACTTGCAAGTAAACGACAATGCACATACAAAATGTTAAACTACTAATAAAGTAAACAGATTTGGGTTTCCAAGAAAGTAGTTCCCTTAGAAGTTAAAATAAAGACAGAGTCTGCTATCTGCACACAAGCGAGTGAGGCTGAAGAGACTTAGTGCTCCCTTTAACAATGACAAGTAAATGTAAGTAACACATTGCGGTTTGAATTTTGTTAGCACGTTCTCCTGAAAAACATTTTACTGAATTGCTATAATATCTAATAGAGTTGATTAATTAATTTTGATACAGAAATAAATTTCCTAAGACCAGTAACATCTCTACTAAGAGACAAAAATTCACCTAACCAGAAACTTAGTGGAGGTCTTGAGCTGGGAGAATTTCTCCTACTGCAACATAGATAAAATAGCCCTTGCCCAAACGTGGTTCACCTTGCAGGAGTACTCAGGGACAGGGTTGGAACTACATCAATAAAGCAGAGGTCTAAGGACAGCAAAACCCAAAATAGAAAGTATGTACACTTGGCCAACACTACAGCATGTGGGTTTAAACCATGTCTACATACATATATGGGTTGTTTCTGCCTTACTGCAAAGAGACATTCTTCATGGCTTACAGTTTAATGCCATTGCAGTGTGTTTGTGCCCATCCGTTGGCTGCTTCTGGAGAGTTCATGGAGGAAGTTTAACAGAGTTCAAAAAAACTCAGGCAAATGCAATGAGCTCAGTGAGACTTCTGAAGGGCAGAACTGTGTTTTGGATCCCACATCCCTAGAGCTACAGCAAGTTGTAAAACATACAGCTAGTAGGTATCTTTCTTCTCAAAGAAAAGGGGGGTTTGGTGTTTGTTTGTTTTTGCTTTGGAGTCACAACTGAAATGCCCAACACAGCGCCTTGATACCTGTTTCTGCCATTTCATGCAACGTGATCATTGAATAAGGAGGCTCCTGGTCACTGAAAGAGATATTACATAGGTCAAAATTTATGCATAATCATCAACATAATACACTGAATAAAATGATAATACACAGACAGAAAACAAATCCAGTATGTATTTAACAAAAGGAAGTTACACAGGCTGCACACTGCTAATGCCATTTTCAGATCTGAAACAGATGGGATTTGAGCCCTTCTCTGGCTCAAAGTCAACATCTGCATATCTACAATAGTTGATAAATGAAATGGTGATCTGTATCTGCATGCCTAAAAGCTGAACATAATGCTTAGGCTTAATGCTATTCATTAGCAGTGTTCCTCAGAGTATACAACTAGAGACCATATGTTAGAGGTCACGAAGTGAACAAAGACACAAGGGACACAACTTAAACATGATCCCCCCCCCCAAAAAATTCTCTGCTAAATATACAAATAATAAAAAAACCACAAAACACAAAACTGAAAGGCAAGCCACCTAACAGCATCATAGACTTTAAACTCATTAATAAGAGCTGTAAGAAATAGTTAACGCAGTTTAACAGAGATATTTAACCCAATCCCCTTCCCAACATGAAAAACAAAAAGTTGAGTTAGATCAGTTCCTCAGTCTGGTTTGCTGGTGCAAGGACAAGCAGTCCAGGTTTGTATGAGTCCAGGTTATGTATTGAGTAGGCAGTACTGTTGAAAGTACCTAAAAAGCAAGATCTCAAAGTCCTATTTAGTAAGCACCTCCAGGTCCAGAAAGAGCTTATGTGGCAGCACATTCTAAATGCTTTATTCAGTGCTACTTGGGCACTACGAACTAATGCCAGGCTTCAAATGGTTCCACACTCAATTTCTATCCCACAGCTCTGAAACTGATTTGGAAATGCAAAGTACAGATGAATTTTCAAACATTTCAACACAGACTAATCATGCAGCTAATAAAATTACCTACTTTGGAGGGACTAATTATAAAAGATGAAGGAAAAAACCCCTCAGTTTCGACTGAAAATATGATGTAAATACATGCTTTCTTATTAAAAAAAATAAACACATTCTTAAGTATTTCCACAAGAAAATGCTGAAGTTTAATCCATTTTTAGATTGTCATAACATTTGAAACAAATAGTGTGGATTTTTTCCCTCCAAGCATCTCTTTGCCTTTCTTCTCAAAACTAATGTCCCCAGCAGGAAAGAGATACTGCAAACAGAATCACCTCAAGAGAAAGGATGTAAAGACTCAGTTAAAAGAAAAGCCCAAAGAACTCCACCATAAGTACAAGTAAAGGCTATGATAAGGGATGAAATTTTTATCAGCAAGACTTCTGATTCTGTTATGGGTAGCAGGTGTCAGCAGTACCAGCCCAGAGCAAAGGAAAGTCTTGTCCCACTGATTTACCATTTTAATCACTTAATTTTCAAACATCCCTCCAGCACACACCTTCCTCATTTGGAAACAAACCAGTCATTTTGCTAATATCTTAATTTGCAAAGCAGCACTTCATATAAACTCCAAAATTAGTACTTAACCTTCTGAGGCTAGGAAAGGAAACTTAACTCCTTTCCTTCTAGAAAGGAGATTATCTCTAGATATGAGAAGAAAAAAGCAATTGTCAGATATCATGTAGGTCCAAACTTTGCAATTTGATAAAACAAAACAAGAAAACCCAAACAAATAGCAAACAGGGGAGGCAACTGTTCATTGCAGATCACAGTATAACAACTTAATTTATAATTCATCTCAGTGTCCCCATGTATTAACTTTTAATAGAGGGTTTGAAAAAAAAATTATCAGAAAAAGGGTTTTGCCTTCCATTCTGTAGACTGCTGTCTTTTGTTCTTTAAGGCTGTACTGTCACACTGAAGCCCGTATTTCCAACCTGCTGTTACTTATATGGTTTCATTTTAGTTTGACTTTATTCTTGCACATTTTTTAACATGAAAAGAGATTTGTCAGCTTCCCTACCGTTTCCTTCAGTTGTGGTATTTTCAAAACTGAAAAATAAGGCTCTAGGAGAAACAGGTGATAATGGAACATACTTATTCCTACAGTCTCTCACTTACACTGAAACCCAAGATTTCCAGACATTTTTTTTTCCTTCAAGTGAGCATTGCTATTAATCTAAAAAGGGCTATCATTAGCTTCAAGTCCAGCAGAAAGGCTCCTTAAACTTTTTTCAGACAGATTTATGTAGTTTGCCTCATGAACAGACCCCTCCATTATTCATAGCCACAGGTCTTTGTCTTCTCTGCAAGAACTTGTAATTTGTAGCTGTGTTATAAAACCGTCTGCGTCTTAACAATGGTCTTAAGAAACAAGGGAAACCAGTATACCAGTACAGCCCACTTCTGGGCTCCCCAGGACAAAACAGACATTGCTACACGAGAACATGTCTAGCAGAGGGCTTGCAAGACAGTCGAGGGCTGCAGAACATGACACAGAAGCAGAAGGTAAGAGAAATAGCTTTGTTCATCCTTAAGGGGGAGGTAAGTGGAAAGGAGAAGTCCAACTACTGTCTGCAACCATATAATGGGAAAGAGCAGAGAGGACAGAGTCAGGCTCTTCTCAGAGGTGCACAGCAACAGGACAAGAGGCAACGGGGCTTTGCTGGAACATGGGGAATTTCAACTTTTAAAAATATTTACTTAAACCATGGGGGTGGTCAAACACTGGAACAGGGACCCAAAGAGGTGGAGAATGTCTATATTCTGAAGCTATTCAACACTGGACTGGATAAAACCCTGAGGCTCCTGCTCCCGCTAGACCTGGGTTTTAAGCTGGATGTAGATGAACTTCAAGAGGTCCCATCCAACCTATGTGATCATGTGAGTCTAAGAGAAGTATTTCACTGGAGTCTGTATAAAAACAACAACATAAAACACATTTGCTTCAGGAATTTGTCAGAGATGGGACTCCAGGATCAGTGAAATAACTATGCTTATTGTCCCTCAGTAGCATCGGAAAGTGCTTACAAGATTACAAAACCACAGGAACAGGATCAACTATGCACAAAAGCACTATGAAACATCTTGAGCTGAACTTGGGAAAGCGGAAGGCATGCGAGATTAGGGAAAGACTTTAAAAAACATCTGCCATGATTTTAACTTAATGATTTGAAGTCAGACCACAAAATAAAACCTGTTAAAAAAAAACCCCTTCGATTTAAATGTTCAGGAAAAAACTGCGTCCTGGTATTTCCAGTTAAGCATTTTACAGCAGGAAGGCAAACTCCTCCTCTGCAGGCACATTCCAGAGTAACGTTGCAGGTATAAGAATCAAGGCTCACCCATCCTGAGCCTCATCCACCTTAAACTCAAGCCCCAGCTGTGAAGCTAGAATAGCATTTTTCCTTCCATTTTGGCCTTCCCAATTCCTAGCCTGCATCTAACCCAAAAGGTATTGAGCTAACTTAACCCATCACTTTTAAGGTCCTTTTAAAGCTTTGTAGAAAGCAATGCAAAACCAAAAAAAAAAAAAAGGATGAATCCATAAATATCCCCCACACCCTTAATGGATGATTTGAGCATGTGAGGAATGCAACACCAGGATCATGAGTTGAACAGTCACAACATGCGGTCTTTAAAAAGTAGTCAGACTTAACTGGAAAGAAAACCTCAGTCTGTTTATATAAGCTAACAAAGATCAAAGCTCTCAGTTTTGCTTAACAATTTCTAATGAAGTAAATACAGCCTGAAAACAGAAAACTTGCCCAACAACCAATTTTTAGGACAGAAGTTCCCAAACTCTGGAGTGCTCATTGCTTCCTAAACTGCGTATCTATTCCACGTAAGACTTACTGAGTGCACTCCTCATCCCACCTGGGTGTAGGCCCGTACTGTGAGAAAGCTCCTCAGCTCCTGGAAAAGTCTGTACCTGGGCACTCAGGAGCTACTTCTATTGCCTAGGAAAGGTGCTCCTCTCCTAAGCCTCCAGAGGGAAACACATGGCTGCTTCAGGGAGGGTCAGGTGTAGATCGGCGGGAGGATGGAGCCACAGTTTGAGAGAAGAAAAGAACATTTTCATTCATGTTGAATTATTCCTTGAAGAGGTACTTACTTATCTACTAACGTCCGAATTACAGCCAGTGTGTCAAGTACTAGCCCATCCACATTCTGTTTTTTCCTTCTTGGTTCATGAGGCCCTCGACCCCTCCTGGGTGGACGGACAGGGTCCCTTGGGTGGCTTCTTGCTTCAGGTACATGTACTCTACTGTTCTCCGTCTGCCGACTCTGAGATTCCACATTGTCTTCTGCTCCGCTGTCATCACGGCAAACACATGAGTTTCCCATATTGCTAGCCCCCAAGGCTCCCAGTAAATGGGGAACGCGGTGCTCTAGAGTCAACAGTAAACCTTGAAAAAGGCTTCTGCTAGCATAGAACACAACAAAAGCAACTACAATCATCTAGAAAGTTTTAAGAGTAATGTTTGTGTAATCCTGAATTGTGGTTTTTTTGCATTATAAGTGTTGCTAGGAGCTGGAATGAATGCGAAGTTGGAGACTTAGTTTCCAATATAATTGGTTAAAATACACATTGGTCATCAGGAAGGAGGTCTGAAAAAGCAAACCCAAAACAAGAGTCAGTGTTACTTCCAATGAATAACAGAATTCCTGTTTTAGTAAACAGAATCAGTTTTGGTGGATAAAGCACCTAGGAAACATAAGGTTTGTACCTGAAGTCTGTTGCAGGGAAGGGGAAAGGAAGGAAGAGGAGGAAGTTCACTGGGTAAGTAGCTCTCGCCCACACACCATTCCTTTCTACAGTACCTATTATTTCCCATTTCTTCCAAGGTTTTGGATGCAGAGGAACAACTTTGTCCTTTAATCTAGCACAGATTCATTTGTTCTTTACCCTTCATAGAGATATGCTGCTTAGGCCATTCAACTAAAGGCTGTATATTTAAAAATCTCATTTCACATCAGGAATATTCAGTATCATTTCCATACAGACTCTACAAAATAGCCAAAATCGTAAATAACTGATCTTACAGTTATGGCCTATCTCAACAAACAATAGATTTAACAGTGAATGGTTTAGTCCATCTGTGCGTAAACATGTCTTTCTGGAACACGCCTACATCAACTGGATTCTCACCCAAAGAAGCACCAAGTACCGATCCAGAAACAAACAGGAATCACAGACGCCATTTTAATGCCTACAAATCTAACCAGGATTTTGAAAGGGGTGTTTTCTGTGCAGGTTGTATGCTTGTTCAGACCTAGCATCAAACCAATCTTCCCTTTTTGGGAACAAAGACTAATTCAATCATTCTTTTGTTTTTTGATTCAAATGGCTTGGATCAAATACAGACCCACTAGCAACTGAGGTTGCAGGGCAGTCCCTCCAAAGCATTAAACTGAGACTGCTAGCAAGAGCAATAGGATTCAAAACCCTATTTCGTTACCAGTTATTTTTCAAGCCATAGGGCACAGTTCTATAGAACATTACGTAAAGTGTTGGCTAAAATAAAGCCCTACAAAAGACATCATTTCCCTATTTATGCACTTCAAGCATGCCAGAATAAATAACTTAAGACTAAACACACGTTATTCTTTTAAGAAGCAAGCTCAACATTTAAACTAGAAGTTATGGTGAATATCCTTAACAGGTTATTACTATTCTACAATTAAATAATCTACTTAACAGCAGACATGTAGCACCACAAAATTAAAGGAAGTCAAAGACAGTTCCCACCTTTCAAATATGAAAGGCCCTCACCACCAGAGTGAACTGGCAACCACGCAGTCACTGGCTGCCATTTGGGACAAGATCGTAACATTATTTGGGAAGCTCGACAGTGGTCATCAGAACAAGTCTCTGGATGTATAGCTGTCCCTGGAAAAGCACTGCAAATAAGCTCTCACAGACTCTTCTGTAGTTTTAAGTACATTGTCTTCTTTCAGCACAGTGAGAACTTCAGTATTAAGAAATTAACTAACTAGGAAAAAAAAACCCTCAAGGGATATTAACTGCAAAAAGAATGCCAAGATCTTGACTTCTTGTTCAAGAAGTTCCTAAACCACAGATCATTAAAAGGCTTTCAGCATCACAACATGCTTGCCTTACTCTCTAAGCAATTTGACCACAGCAGGAGGTGGGGCACTAGGCTCAGGAGTCCTTCCACCTGAGTCAATGCAGCTGCTATCTTCTCAGTCAGCAAGTAGAAAGTAGATGTGAGGGTGCCAATACAGACTGCATAGGTCTTAAACAGAACTGTACAACATCACAGCCAGTTCAAATGACTTGAAAAGGTTGCAGGTGGTGAGGGGAGGTGGCGGTGTTTCTTTTTTTACAGAAGAGCTAGTTATGTTAAATGCAAAACATGTCTTCCCAAGGAAAAAATATGCATGTATTTATGAATCTAGATCATTTAAGGGCATTTTAGTAACATAAGACTAAAATGTAACTGTTACAGATTTAGAATCTGAATTAAGTTGTTCTGCAACTTACAAAAACATTGATACAGTGAATCAGACTTGTCATCAAAATGAGCACAGAAAAGCTGTATTTTAGGGATTAGCAATGAGTAGGAACCTACCTAAGGAAACAAAAATAGACATAAGTCAAGATTAGAAGTGATTATTGAAACCTAGGTTTTTCTGGTTGACAACTTAAAGCTTGATTAAAAACAAGTGATTATGATCAACTCACCCTTAAGTATGTTTGGTTCATGAACGTTTGGGCTTGCTCAAAGTGCTGTCGCAGAACTGGACTGTATTTTTTCAGGGCACGGATGCAATTGTAGCTGGAAAAGCAGCACTCTGAGCCTTTATCTTGGGCAGCAACTCATTATGGCTGACTGCTTTCACTTTTAGGAACTACACTGAAGAGCCCCTAAAGACAGATGGAAAAGAAAGAACAATTCACTTGGAAACTCTGCCTCTAAGGTAGATGTATTCCACCTCCTCCCTACATCCGCCATGACATCAAGCCATGCTGTTATTTTCAGCTACATTCAGCCTTTACAGGAGAAATTCTTTCAAGGCTTCAAAAAACACTTTGTCACCTACTAGCTTTAGGACTAGACACAATTCCAGAAAACCCAATCTGTTTTTTACAGCCTTGGTATTCCAGACACCATAGCACCAAATGCAGAGCAGTGACCGACTCCTCCCCTCAAATTACCGCTTACAGGAGGAAGAAGGGAAGTAATTCTACCTGCTCCAGAACACCCTTAAGTAGAGACAGCAGAAAATAAAAGCAAGTACACTATAAAAGTTGATTAGGTGAAAGGAGGAGAGAAATGACAGGATAAACGCCCCTTATTTAGTAAGGAGCAGAGTTTGACAGCATTCACTTGGCTATTGCTCACCATCATGTACAAGGAGTTCATTGTCAAGCCTCAAACAAACTGAAAGGCTAAGTAATTAGGAACATAAGGTAGAAGAAGAGATTGCTACAGAGCCGCCTCACAAACCAGCTTGTCTGGACAGAGTATGACTACATGAAGAGAGGTTCTGAAGTGCAAAGGAAAAGCTTTTTACCAGAAGTTTTTTAAAGCAGTGATGTACTAGATTGCATTTCAGCTGACATTTTTTAAGGACAGCTTTACAACATTATAATGAACTGTCACTTCAGCATCAGGCTGCTGGCAGCCATCCCAACTCCCTCACTCTCACTGCTGAAAAGGGACAGAGACATCAAACTCCAGGTCAGCTGCAGGATGGAATGGGGAAATACAGCAGAGAAGGGAGATGCAAGTGATAAGCGCGATCAGTTCTGCTTCTGTTCAAACTCTGAGACCTCAGTGACAACCAACACACAAAACCAAAAGCATTTTGCACATGAAAGATGAAATATATTATTGTTTCAATAAGAGGTAACAATCTCTGCATACAGAAATGGAAAGAAATTTTAAAATTTAAATTTCATGCCTAATTTTCACAAATCTCAACAAGCTCTCAATAAAACCTTGACACAAAAATATGGGTTTTTTAATTCCAAAAGTCTACTTGCAAATATTGTAGGAATAACAGAGAAAGGGGGTTTTTAAAGACTTTGTCTAAAAGAAGAAAAAAATTCAAGGAGCAAAACAAGAATACAACAGCAGTATCGAGACAAGCCAAGATAAGCCTCCCGTCTTACCTGGCAGACCATACTTAAAGTCAGGCACAACAGCAAGCTTATTATAACAGACAAATAGGCTCTTTCCTGGTGCACTCACCCAAGAGTCAGTAGCTCAGTCTCCCGAGAAAAGGGCCACATGTTTGTTTTGCTGTTAAAATACAGCTAAGGAAAAGACCTAATCTTTCATAATCCATTTAAATTCTTTTTCAGTAGTTACACAGCTGAGTCCCTGCAGCTGCTTTTAAAATTTAGCAGTCTTCCATTATAAGGCTGGGATCAATTGTTAACCAAAGCATACTAGTTTTCTTAAAAATTATGCTATTGGAGAATTTTGTGTAGTTTGGGACTTTTACTTTTCATAATCCAAATGTGTGTGAGCTAATGGCTAAGATTTACCTAAGCAACAGCACAAGAATAAAGGTAAGTTTCCCTGGAAGACTGCTGGAAGAGAAACCTATTGCCTCCTGTCAGCGCTACAACGACATGTGCAAACATCATTTTTTTAAACAATTAGTGCAAGTCAAAGTAAAACTGAAAGTCTTCAGATGAAGAAACTGTGTGTGAAAATACCAGCAAGAGCTAAGCTACAGGACAGAAAGAAAACAGGTTCTCCATGTTAAAAGCTGTGGCCCCTTAAATTTTGTGTCATTCAAACACCCTGCAATGCTAGAAAGCCCTACTCCCTCAGTTTTGCACTTGCCCAAGGAATACTCTTCAGCAAACTGTGAAAGTGATAACAAGACTGCGAAAGCTGTTCACAACAGCAGCCAGATTTATAGAAGTGATAACACTTATTTTAGTTTTAAATGGTATTTTATTAAAAGTTTGACCCCATGGTTTTAAGTGCAAGAAATGGCAATGGCAGCAGCCAGTACCTGCTTTTCAACAGGTAGGGTCATCCATTCACTCCGAATTCTGACCACCAGACATTACTTTGGGATGCAGGAGTACACAGTTGTCCAACACATGATCAGAATGTAAGTTTTTATTCTATAAGTAGTATGTGGTATCAATATCTCTCACCCTGAACAGATACTGTGGGGACAGCATAGGATGCCTGTGCCTGACACCTACTCCCTTACACCAGACAGCACCTGCAAGACACCTACCAAGACACCTACCAAACAACAAAAGCAGTTGCTGTGGCACTGCTGGAGCCGGGGCATGGCCGGAGCCCTCCAGCCGCAGCATCCCGTGCCCCCGGGACCAGCCCCACCACAGCAAAGCAGCTGCTCTCCTGGCAGGCTCAAGTACATGCATGGATGCATGGAGGAGTTGCAAGCTGCACAGACTGACCAACCTGCCACAGCTGGAAGTCCAAGTGGAAAAGATGAAAGAAATCATCATCCATTGAAACAAGTGCTATTTGAGTGGATTCGCACCTGCCTGGCAGCACAGCTGCCCAGCCTGTGCAAGAGAGGCCTCCTCTCGATCACCTGGCAGAGCACACCAGTGGAGAAGTCAGCTCCAAGTGGCATTAGGCTCATTTTCTCCGTAATATGCGGCCCGAGAGTCAGTGATTCATTCCCTCAAATATTCAGTTACAGCCAACCATAATACTGCCTCATGATGGAAAAAGCCTCTCCTTTCCATGAAACGGAGCACGTTACCAAACAAACAAAAAAACCCTCATGCACATAAACAAGCAGAGAGGATTTCAGCTACTAGAACCACTTTTCCACCTTTGCCACTGTTACAAGACTAAGACCAGCAATTTCTCCTCTCAAGAGCAGAGTAACACAGGAGCTCATTCAGCAAACCACACAGTGAAGCTGACGGCTTTTCAAATGCAAGACTGTGAGAGTTTTGGGCAGCAGCTTCCTATTAAGGAGATAAAATAATTAGAAATATTTCCTCAGCATTTCTTTCCCAAAGAAATGACGGTACGAAAAAGGACGAGACGGAAATACTTGTGATGCCCATTGGATGAAAGGTTCAAACTACCACAAGAAGGAAACACAGCTATGACTTGCTGCAAGATAATCAACTGTGATACAGGAATAAAAGGGGAAAGAAGCTTGTTTGCAACTACAAGCTTTTACAACACAGAGAGGATAATAGCTTTGAAATGACTTGCTGATGAAAACCAAGAATTTCCAGTAAGTTAAATACAATTGAAACGTGAAATTGAGACTTTCTCAGGAGATCGCAGTGAGATCTGAGGTTAACCTCTCAGCTGTAAGACCCATGCAACCAAAAAGAAAGAGCTACTTGGCATTCAGTGCAACTACCACACAGCGCATGCAGGCTTCAGGAGAGCAAGTAAAGGCCATGCTGGTTCTTTTGCATGTAGTAACCAAACATCATATTGTGTAATCTGAAGCAAACCCCTAATGTAATTCTATTTTCTTTAAAAATATCCCAGAGGGCTAAGACTAGTGTCAAAAATCAATGGGAAACAACATTTACTGGCATGCAGTGTGTCACCATCCACAGGACAAAGCCATTGCCACAGTCATTTGCTTTCTTGCTGTAGTAAGGGCACTCTAAACCGAAAACAGACTAACCTTGAGCGTGCCCTTTTCACAGAAAGTGAAGAGAGACTGATCAAGTCTCAAAACTTTCCACCTTCTGCCCAATTGCTTGTCAGTGAAAACCCCCGGGGTTGTGCAGGGCTTACGCAAAAAAAAATGGGCTTTAACCCTCCAGTCTTCTCCAGGTAATTCTGGCTTTGTCAGAAACACAGAGCAGTTGAAGGATCTGATCTCTTATTCACCTTGATGTGCTAACAGGCAAAGAAGAAAGAAGCAGCAGACACTACCCTCCACAACAGTAGTTTATTCTTCTGTAGACTCACTGTGAAAGTCAGATTTTATGGTCACCTGCACATTGGACCACTTTGTCTTTTTACTTCCCTTAAGTCTGTTTTTTAAGCTGGTACAGGAATGCTAAAATTGCAACACAGATTTAAAGGGAACTTCACCTTCTCACTCAAACTAGTGTCTCCCAAGTAGGCCTGGTTAAAGAGACTCCTGTCCAGCCCAGGTTTTCCCTTACCTTGGGATACAGAGACACCAGTGCTCGGGGCTGCTCAGGCATCAGCAGCTGCTCTGCTACAGCTCTTTCCAAAAGAGAAACTAAAGCATTTACCACTTCCTGAGCTTCCTTATCTCAGAGGCCATAATTTGTCATACCACAATCGGTTAGGTGGAACTGTCCTTTGTACCACTGACCTCCAGAAAACCTCAGCTTCACTTTATATCTAAATCACCCATTCAACGTTGGTATTGATCACGCTTCCCAGTTCTCGTCTCCCCAAATTGTAGACAGATCATTACATTTCTTTTCAGAGACAAAGCTTTAAGTTATGCTTTGAGGTAGATGAATACACTTCTGAGATACTCCTATCTTTTAAAAAGATGGTTATCTGACAGCTCCGGTGAAGTTGAACAAGAGTTGCCTCCAGCAGCCTGACGTGGTATGACAGAGCTGTACAAGCTCAGTAGTTGCCCAAGGAGCAGAGTATCATGCACTGCTTCAGAAGTGGCAGGAAGATAAGGAGAACACCCTGCAGAGGGCAGGGAACATTAATCCTTCAAACTGAAGGGATACAAGCATGTGAAAAAAAATTGATTAGCTATATCATATTAAGTTGTGGCACAGACATCCATTTGGAGGTTTATAAATAAATCCTTCAATTAATTCAAGTTAATCTTCCCTGCTGCCCTGAAATTTACAGATGTTACCAACAATAAACGAACTCCCTAAATTTTGACAAAAATATTCATGATACCAGGATTTTTTTATTTTTTTTTTTTAAAAAAAAGATTAAGAAATTCCGGAACAGGTAGTGCTGGGAAGAAAGCGTGGACTCTTTAGGTACCGAGCAGAGGTGTAGAATTGTAAACAAACAACACAAAAACACAATGCCTTTTTTTTTTTTGTAAGCTTTATCTAGTAAATTTAATAATAGTCTATTTCAGAAAGGATAAGGCTTTACCTGTATTACTATCCAGAAACCTACGAAAGAGCTCTCTTAAATTACAGGGAGATCAACTCTTTGCAGTAAACTGCAATAATACATAGTTCAAAGCACCTCATATTAACAAAATATGAACCACACAAGCATTTTGAGGGACAAATCAAGAGACTGAACAGCTCACACAGTCATACAGTATAGTCCTGCCACGGGAACCAGATCTAGGGCTAGCACAGAAGCATCTGAGTAATTGCACCATGGGCTACGAGCAGGGACTGCTGGAAGCAGGGACAGATTCTTGTCAGCAAACCACCAGCTTCATGTAACTGAGCCGGAACACTGACAACCCAGTTGTCCTGTTTCTTGTCTGTAATCTTAGTGCTTTTGTTTCTACTAAGTCAGAGGTGGGCTCATTTTCAAAGGTTAAGTACAGACCTACTCTGCAGAAGGCAGAGCAGTCTCCTGCTGTAGACCACTGAAACGTGCTCAGCTAGATGGCATGACCAAGCTACAACAAATGCATAAAATACACTGAAAACAGTTTTGGATGTGTGAAAGATTTTGATAACATTGCTGAAAAATTCAGTGGTGCCTCAGTTGGAAGCTTGCATTGTCAGCTGTCTGACAACTGCCTCAGAGAGTAGAGCACAGAGCAGACGATGTCTAGACCTTCCTATTCTCAGCTTCACCAAACTAGTCACTTGATGACACTGGTTATCATCTCAAACATGGAAAACCTAACAGTGTGGCAGGAAACAAGCGGAAGAAACTTCCACTTCTCGTTAACTCAAGCAGCATCAGAAGATGCCCAACCTTTCGGTGGCCACAGCCAAGAGCCAGTTTTGTGACCTTCCTTGCCAACCGCGGGAAGCCAGCAGCTCTTTGCTAGCCTAAGTTCAGGACTGTACCGGCAAAGCAGGAGAGGTCCTTCTAGTTCTCCTTCCTCCTATAAGTGGATACAGCACCAGCTCAAGAAACTGCCATCTCAGTCAAATATAACATGCAGGTCACTAGGTTAGCAAACCTGCCTCAGAGGCACTCACGGGAAGCATGATCCCTGATAAGTCTGGGGCTTCCAGAGCCAAAGTCTACAGAACTTGATGCACAGCTCTGGGCAGGTCACCAGAACCCCTTATCTCACCTGTTAAAAAGAAAAACAAACACACCCACGCAAGACCCAGCTCCATTTCTCCCCACTTATCTCTTCAAGGTTCTGCCTTGAGGACTTTTCCTCTCTGCCCCACTACAAGTCTAGCAGGAAAGCATGCTGCAGGAGGGATCCCAACATTAAGTAGGCAAACACATGTAACACAAGTGCTTCTGTCAGCAGCCGAGCCATTGACTCTAGGTCTCACAGGTATCTACTCCTACCACCAATCTGTGGGGTTTTTTGTTGTTGTTTGTTTTGTTTTGTTTTTGGTGTTGTTTTTTTTTTTTTGTATTTTTTTTTTAAATAGTGTTTTACAGCCTCTGCTTGCATAAAGAAACTCATAGGAAGCTGGTCAATGCTCCCATAGCCGAGGAGGAGGGGACTGACTGCCCAAGAGACAACTCAGGCAAGTGCACATGCGGTAGGAGGTGGGCCAAAGACAAGCATGCACATGTTTCACAAGGAAGTCTAAAAATGGTTTAAACAACAGCATGTACCAGTTCTGGTTTGTTATGGCTGCACATCAAAAAAAGCAAAAAAGCTCAAAAACAATTTAAGAAGCTTCCAAAAAACTGGAAAACAACGTCACGGTCATCTGAGGCTTCTATGTAACTTTGTGAGGAATTCCAGGAAAATTAGGATTAAACTGTTTTGATTATCATATTTAGATACTACTTTACCAAATGTTCCTGAGGGGTAAAGCTCTAAAGAAAGAACTCATCTGTTATTCAATTATTTTTTAAAAAATCTTTCATTCCAGGACTGACACATTGACCAGAGTTTGAGTGCAAACACACACATCACTCTTCATTCACCATTAGGTGAATGTTTTGAAAAGCCACGAATAATTCTAAGCTTTCTCCATGCCAAGAGCCAGCTTTGCTTTTAGAAAAAAAAGCATACCTGCTGGATTTTCTTTTTTCAATATCACTTTCTAGCATGTTTACAGGAAGGTATAAAAACACACAAATGGCACAGCCTTCTGGCACATAGTTTACCAGCTGTCCTCTAACCTGCGATTCCAGCTATATTAATATCAGCTTGCGCACATGCGCTGAAACAAGCAATCCGAAAAGCCACACCAAGACTTCAAATCAAAGTGTCCTCAACTCTCATCCATGTCCAGCAAAACAGCAACATACTCAGAAACTTACAGCAAGAGTGAAGCATTTCCTATAGCAAAAGCACCTTAGAAAGGAGGAAAATAACTACAGTTGCAAGTGTTTTGCAAACTTAGAAACCACTACTTCTCCAAGGGGAGAGATGTATCAGGAAGAGGATGGATTTCTTGTCAGTGATCATGGCAGCTTGCTGAACCCCCATTACTACTAATAAATGAGGAGCAGTACCTCACCCCTAGACTTTGAACAGTCAGGTATACCTACTGAATGGACAAAATCTATCAAATACACAAAGCTCCCATGGCAGAGTTGTGCTTCTAAAGCACAAGTTTGGCCACAGTAGTGGCAGATCAAGGTATCCAGGTAATCATAAGCACAGCTGAAGAGAACTCATGATGCCTTGGTCAGTCACACAGCCTTATGAGTCATGTGTGAACATCTGACTTCCATTAGACCTCAGCAAATAATGAAGAATAGAAAAGGAAATAAAGATCATGCTGGCACAGCCGCTGCCATGCCATGCCAACTTTACAGTCACTGCATACAAATCTGGAAGGGAAAACAAAATAAATGGTCAGGACACAAGGAAACCTAAAGTGACGTGACACAATCCTAATGAGCTACTTGAAAGACAATGAATCCCAGTGCAGCACCTCTGCCCGTGCTACTTTAAAACAAGGAATAAATTAAAAGTCTACTGAACAATAAAACTCATGAGGAAAAAAAAACCCAAATGGTTTAAAATGCTGAACACAACATTTGACAGGGGAGTAGAATAGGACAAACTTCATCACATTAGCTGGCCTCCCATTTCCTACCAGGTGACAGTATTTTAACTTGCTGCCTCTGTGTCGAGAGGGAAACCCAACAGTGCACGTGATGAGCTCTGCTCTGTTTTGTGAAGAGGCCACCACATATCTAAGTAACCAATAGGAGAGATTTCAAAATACAATACGTTATCAGCTAGGGGAGATACTCATGTAAAAGGAAATTTGAACAAAGAAGCCTAAAGAGTAACAGGCCAGTAAGCATTCCATTATCATTAACTTAAAGCAATACACGACTAAATTTACGCTACTAAATATCTCCCTTTATTCCTTACTTTTAACAATCAAGCAAAAGGCTTGAGGGAAATGGACTTGGATACCACCAGACAGGCAGAATATGAGGGATGTCTTACTTTATAGAAGGCAGCCAAAATATTGTAAGTAATCTCTTTCAGCCCATCCATTAGGCTCACGGCAAATGAAACATGCTGAGAGCCAAGATCTCCGATGTGAAAATACTAAAAACGTACCAAGGAAGAGCACCGAGAAGTTGTGCAGAAAACCATTGCACCCCTTCTATGAGGGGAAAAAAAAGAAAAAAGAGCATTAAGAAAAGCACAGAACAAGGTAACAGTGAGATTAATGGAGCCACTGAGCAATCACTGAATTATGAGGCCAGAGAGTAGGATACCAGAGTGGGTGACATGAAGCATTGCAGTCAAACTCCGTGTATAGGAGGCTGAAGGCAAACAAAAAGGAAGACGATTTCAACTCCACCTACCCGGAAAGACGCACCGATATCACAGCTGAAGATAAGGGAGGTGCGTGGGCTAGCTGAATTAGATGTATCTGCAATCTAAGAGTAGGCAAATAACCAAGACTAAGCCAACAAACAATCAGCAACAGCAAGAGTAATGACAAGAGTTGTGCAGAACGCAAAACACCGCATGAAAGTATCCTGGAGGAGCTTCCTAGGCAAGCGATGGACAGCAGATGCTGAAAACTTTCAGACTTAGCAGGAGCCTTGAAAGGGCGCTTGGATGAAAAGGGGAGAGACAATGAGAAGCAATCACATAACTACAGTTGTGCTTCACACATCTGAAAAGAACACACTAGGAGAAATATACAACCTGTTCTACCAGACTTATAAATGAGAATAAACAGCAGGGATTGGGGCACAACACACTAATAATGTCCTGAAGGAAGCGACAAGGAACAGGTGCCAGCAGGGGAAAGGATCCCTTTTGCTGAGTGGGCTTCAGCAGAGAACAAAGACACGTGCAAAAGCACTTGCAGAAGAGCAGGCCAGATTTAGATCAAAGGACCAATCAAGTCTTTGCATTTGGATAAACACAAAAGAAAAAAATACATTCAATAGCATCCTAGGCTCTTAAAATAATATGACAAGTTTTTAGAATGCAAAGTCCTCCAGAAATCCAGTCAAGAGAGGAGACAGGATGCAAGGGAATATTTCAGATGGCTCACAGGTGATGAGAACATCTACTGTTACAAGATTTGGATAGTTTAGCAGGGAAATAGCAAACATCCTAATACTGAGAAGTCTGCAGGGGAAGAGTCACAGTACACAAATGTATGGAGGGCACACATGACAATAACCTCATAGCACTGATGAGCAGCACATCGTACAGAAAATTATGATTAAAGCAGAAGAACTGAACAGAGGACCAGCATGAGGGAAAAAACCAAACAAAACCAAACACCAAAACAAATAAATGCATTCACTGCAAGACAAAGGACAGAAAAAAATGAAAAACCTGAGGCAAAGCTAGTGCTAAGTGGAAAAAAAAAATCTCTCTTGCTTATGTTGAAGAAAACAAATACTGACACAGACATAAAAGAAAAAAAAAAACCCAACAAAACCATCAAACACACCAGCATTCAGAAAACAGTGCAGTATCTACAAGGCTGAAAAAATTTAGAAGAGAAAGGGCAGCTCAGATATCCGTGCTTCCCCGTGGACCAAAGTTCCCCCATGTGAGAAATACTGATAAATGCAGGCTGAGCACCAAAATGAACTCTGGGCTCGGGGTGGATACCAAGAGAGTCAGAGCAAGATTTTGCAGTAACAAAACAGAAAAAGAAAACCAAGATGACCACAGTTGTTCTCGGGATCTACATTAAGACTTTACCCAGAAGTGACACTGTACCTACTGCTGCATAGCAGAAGATAAGAAACAGCTACATGAGACAGAGACAAGGAGCAGCAGGACAGAATCAAAGGGCTTAAAAGAGAAATGCACGCTTGATAGAGGCATAATACGAGCAGTGAGAAGACCTGCACTGAAGTAAGAGAGCAAAGCAGCATCGTGGTGTTACCACAGTACTAGGGAAGGTGCCACTGCCAAATCTATTGCCCAAGTACGCAAAACAAGAGACCTAGGTAAATAGTTGCATTTAGTAGCTCATGCCACATCTTCATATTTCCTCTGTAAAAGAAAGAAAACTTGCTCTGAAGAAATATTTTTATGCTAAGAGCAGTTTTCAGAATTCTGACTTTTTACATTAATGTAAAAATATTCAAGGGCTCACCAGAATTCTCCTGAGTGTTTCTGAGCTCCTACGAGGTCCCAGAGCACCGTGTCATTTTGCCTCCTGCACCCCAAATCCCAACCCGCACCAACCCGCTGTGGCCAAGCCCTTGTTTTGCAAGTCATACAAGTACTGGGAAGGTCTCCTAGCACCGGAGACAAAGCCGGAACGCCTCAGTGGCCCGAAGAGCAGCGGCCCGGGTGTGCCCCATTCCCGCAAACCCCCGTTTCGTTCCAGTTTTGCAGATTTTTTTTTTTTTTTTGCAAGCTCCTAACTCGACACCTTAGCCCAGCTCTCACCAGCTCCCGGCCTCCCTGCGCAGCACCGGGAGCACCCAGCGGGCCAGTAGCCCGGCCGGGCACAAGGCGAGAGGGGCTGCAGTGTGGCCACCCGGCTGTTATCGCTGGTTGCCCTCCTCGGGGGAGTGGGTACGGGTGCTCCCGGTGAGACAGGGCGCCAAGCACCCGTGGGAGCGCAGGCCGCTGCCTCCGGCCGGCGGGGCTGCGATGGCCGGGCCCCCAGCCCCGCACCCGGGCGGCCTTCCGGCCCTCCCCCCAGCCGGGACCCTGCACCGGCGACAGCGGCACGCGTGGGTCCCGGGGAAGCGGAGGGCAGGGTGGGGGTGAGCACTGCGCCCTTCCCTCGTTAACCCAAGGCCGGCCGCGGCGGGCCCCCCGCTGCACAGGGCCCACCAGCGCCCAGCCCGGCGCTGCCCCTTCCCCTCAGCGCCAGCCCGGTGCGCGCCCCGCCCCGCCCCGCTCCGCTCCGCCTCAGCCCCGCCGCACCCGCCCGCCCCGCCGTCGCCCGAGAGCGGTGCCTGCCCCGCCTTACCTCAACTCAGCCCCACCGGGGCCGCCGCGGGGCCCACGCCCCCCCTGCCCGGCGGCTCCGCTCCTTTGTGCCGCGGCGACGCACGGCTGAAAGATGGAGGCCACACACCGACCAGTCCCGCCCCGCCCCGCCTGGCCCCGCCCCCCGCCGTCTCCCGGGCGACTCGCCCAGCCCCCGGCCTCCGCCCCGGTCCGAGCGCTTCGCCCAACCGAGGCGCGGGGCCGTCCTGACGTCTCCTGTCAGCAAACTCTCCCGCGCGCTCCTCTGCTTTCCGTAAGAGCGGCGAGGATTTGCTACCGGGGGGGAGGGGTCGTCTGAGGAAGAGGTCACTCGGTTGGTGCTTGCGAGCGGAAGGGGCGGGGCGACTGGCCTCGGCGAGGGAACCGGGGCGGGCCTGTGAGCGGGGATCAATGGCGGCGCTCTGGTCTGGGCTGTGTGTCTCGCTCTAATAGGCCGGTAGCGGTGGTGGTACGTGCTGGCGGTGGTGATACGTGCTGACGGCGGCGGCCCGAGCCCCGGTGGGCGGCAGGGTCTGGGGCGGGGGTCGGGGGCTCTGCGAGCGCGGCGGGGAACGCGGCCGTGGCTGGGCTGTGGGGCCCTTTGGGGGCAGGGGCGGAGAGGGCCCAGTCTGGGCCCTGCGAGCGCGGCGGGCCGGGCCGGGGGCCGGAGCGTGGGGGGAGGCCGCTCCCGGAGCGAGTAGGTGGAAGGAAGGTCGAGAGGGGAGGTCGCGGTGAGGGCTCGGCGGCGCGGGCTGGGAGCAGGCCCCGGCCCCGCACGGCTAGGCCTGCGCCCGGGAGGCTCACCGGCTCCGAGCGCTACCGTTAGTAGCGGGTGCCGGACCCCGGTGGCGGGTTTCAGACTGAGTCCGCCACGGTGGGGAGCGCCTCGTTCCCTCTGGCTTCAGGGCGGCTCCAGGCCCGGTGCCTAGCGCTTTATCGGGCGCGGCGCGGGGGTGCGGGGAGCGCTACCCGATCGGTTGCGGCGATGGTGGAGGAACCCGTTATTTAAGGGGGGACTGAATGTGTTGGAAGCTGCAGCCGTTGTCTCTGCTCTAGATCTGTCCCAGCCTAGGTGGCGGCGAGGGCTGTGAAGTTTTATTTTTTCGATCCTGGGAATGTTACCATCTGTGAGTATCAAGAGGTGAAGTTTACAGCTGTGACATAAACTTCTGTCACAATGGCAGCGTATTGCTCTATAGAATACGGTTGCTGGGCAAAACCATTGGCAAACAGGGGACAGTGTCCAAACACGTGTGTTTTGTCTGGTCTGGAAGATTTTGTGTGTGTTTCAGGTGGGGGAGCACAAAGAATACAACAAGATTAGCAAACTTTGTAAGTGCAAGTCAACTTAAATGTGATGCTGCTTAGTTGTTTTGTTTTTTTTTCACCCCATCTTTGTGCCCCAGGATGTGGTTGCCAGTAAAGTTGTTATTTGCTGAAATGGTTTTTAATCAGACACCAGTTTCCAGGGCTGTAGTGAGAGTGCTGTGGCTATGTCAAGTCAGAATTCAACCTTAATCCATTTCAGGTATTGTGAAATATATTGTCTAAGTGAACTGGCTGATCCAGGAGGCAGGTGGTTTGCTGTTGAAGGCTTTAGATGATATTGTGCCCTTGCTGAATCCCTCTCAGTTTTTTTTTATGGCTTTCTGTCACCATCGTATTGGAACCTTTTGTTTCCTCTCTAAAAGGACAGGTTGAGATGGCACAACTGGCAAACGAGGTCATCTTGTTTATACAGCACTTGGGTAGGCCTCATGCTTTGGACCTGTATTCAGGAGGGAGATTCAGTTTTCATATTCTCTATAGGTTTCCAGCTTGAACCACCTTCAGAAATGACACTCGAAGAGCGGGTGTTCCATGCTTTTTGGAAACTGCACTTGTCTTAGGGTGGAATTTTGTTAGATACTAAAAAAGAAACAAAAGAAAGAAAAGTAAAAATAATAATAATAAAAAGAGAAAATCACCAGCCCTTGGTCTGTCCTTCCTTTCCCCAATTCTTAAGCAAATCCTTTTGTCGTCTTTTGAGAATTCTCACCTTAAGAATGCTGTAATAAATATCTGTCCAGTGCTCTAACCTGGGTCTTTCCTGAGGCCTCAGTTTGTCACCTGTATTACAAACAAACAATAACTCGCAAAAAGCATTAGTTTTTGTAGGAATTTTAGGACTCTGCGTCCTGCAGGAGCAGTTCCTTGTGGTACGAAGGAAGGATGCTAAACTGGTTCCTTCCATTATTTGGGTTACCACATCCCTCCCTCACTCCCTGGAAGAGGAAGTGTTCTGGGTTCTCTTCCAGTGCTGAAATGCCGGCAGGGTGAGATCCTAAATGGATGGTGCTTGGCGGTGCAGGGGGCAGTCGTCTGTAGTCCTTGAGGTACTTGCTGAAGTTATACCAAGGCAATAAGATGAAACTAGGCAAAAGCGTGAGGTTAGCATGACTTTAAATCGATGGCTGTACTTGCATACACAGGCTTGGCGTAAGAAACAAAAATAGGCATTGATGCCTCGTTCTGTAGCATGGAGCTGGCAGAATAAATCTTGAAGTGAGACACTGAGGACTAGCACAAGCAGTTTGTTTCATCCTGGGCTTACAGGTATCAAGACCATGAGTTTCCTTCTTAGCATCACTCCTTGGAGCACCTTCACCCTGCACCGAGTATTGAAACAGGGACCTGGCCAGTGCTCAGTGTTGGGACCTCTTGAAGCAGAGGGTGGGTGTACTGGGTGAGAGGGGCTCTGCTTGCTTGGTCAGAAGTGCTGCTCCTGTCTTCTAATCCCCGCCCCGTCTTAGCCCAAGGAAATTCCCTCTTTCCCGCACCTCTGTGTAACCCTGACAGCACAGTCTGTCCAAGCCTAGCTCTCCCCAGAGCTGCAGAGAGGTGCAGAATGCTTTTGAAGGCTAGAGAGATTAGTTGCTAAATTCTAGTAAGCACTTATAACTATGTATTCAAATCATTGAAAACAGGCAAGCTTTCTTGAGTTTTCACAGGATGGGTGAAAAAAACTTAGGTAAAGTGAGAGCAAAGGGTCAAATCCTTGCCCCAGAGCAGAAAGCTGTAAGAACTGAAATAGAAGGATGTGAGTGTAGGTGTGGAGTTTTAATTATTTTTTTTTTTAAATATTTATTTAAGGAAGGTAAATCCAAAGCAGGGTGGGGAAAATTCCATTAAAATATGACTTTTAGAAGAGCAGCCTGAGGCAGACAACAAACAAGGAAGATGTAATTATGAAAAAGAGTAAAAAACGAGTAACAGGGGGTGCTGTTTGTCTCAGCAGTTGTGCGGTGAGTCGGTATCTCAATCAATACTTACTCTGTAGTGGTCTTTTTAGTTATTAGGAGTGCAGCAGGCCTGTTTTTCAGGATGTGTGGTGATGTCTCATGCACTGATAAGTGAAATCAAGCCCACAGTGTCTCTCATATTGTGTTTTTAGGACGGGCTGTTCCACAATGGATGGGGGAGATGGTACTGCTGACCTTGTGATTAACAAGAGGTTTGTGTCTGAGTCGGAGCTAGAGGAGCGGCGAAAGAGAAGGCAAGAGGAATGGGAAAAGGTCCGAAAACCTGAGGATCCAGAAGGTATGGGATAGATTTGAATAATTGTAGGAAAGAGATCCGAGAATATTTCACTTTTGTGGAAAACAGAGCTAAAAGGTAATAACTTGTATTCTACAAGTTCAAAAGGTTTTTACATGAAGGAACTAAATACTGTCAGGGAGTTAGTATTTCTAACATGGTCTCATCTCCTGATTTGTTCCTTCCTTCCAGAATGCCCAGAGGAGGCGTATGACCCACGTTCGTTGTATGAAAGACTTCAGGAACAGAGAGAAAAGAAGCAGCAGGAGTTTGAGGAGCAATTTAAATTCAGTAAGAACCAGCAGTTACTATTTTGAACCGAAACCCAGCAAACTGTGCAACAGCTTTATTCAACACCTAAGGGACATATCTGTGTGTCTTGTCTGCCTCGCTGAGAGATAAACAGAGGCTTCAGAAAAGCAGAAAAGTGCTGTTGAAATCTTACGTTTTTCAAGGATGGTAGGTGTTCCTGCAGCTAACATGTTGTCCTGGACACCGAGACAACACTGCACCCATGCAAAACTCAAAAGTTGCTTGCAGTTATGAAGCTGCGTTCCTGTAAAGTGTGGAATGCTAGGCTTATTTTGCACATTAAATTAAAAAAAAAGCCCTGATACCAGTCAACGGAAAAGTGGAAATGTAACGTGGTTTTGTGGCTCTTGAACTCATGTGTTTACACAAGACCGTTCTGTTTGAATCAATGAAAAATCCTGTTCCAGCAGCTGTTACATTTCCAAGCCGTAATTAGTTGATGCAAAAGTGATTTGAGGCTCAAGATTACTATTTGGAAGGAGTAAACATGCAGGTATTAATTTTTCAAAAAGTAGATGTTTAAACTCTTCTAATGAAATGGAAACCTAATTTCTACTGATGCTTGAATTTCTGGTTTTATAGAAAAATCCTTTGCATTGTATCACCTGTATATGTGCTGCTGAGTGCAAAGATGATAATGAGAACTAGAAAATTGTTAGTCAACCATTTTGAGAAAAAGGGAGGTATTTGCTCTGTCTAAAGAGAAATAAGGATGATACTGTGGGATTCCATTTTAAGGTGGGTTCTTATTGATTTTCCTTCTTTAGCTGGAAGCCTTACTATCAAACTATTACGTTCTTTAGGCTCCTGGATTCTGACTAGAATTTCTCTTGTATTTGCAACGCAACAAAGCTATGTTTTACCTTTAACAGTGGCACGGTCTTTGAGTCCTGCTAGGTACCACTCCCTGCCCCTGCAGATGCTGTTGAGTGTGTTACTGTTTGCCACAATTGCCTTTCCTGTTTTGTAGCAGATGCTTTTAGAATCATTCCTGTAGCCAGATTTCTTTGGGAGAAGGTAAGTGGGGAGAACTGACTACCTAAAGATTAGTGCTGTGTGAACCATGGACCGCTAGTTTGCCTCATCAGAGTTCAGCCCAGTTTGGCCACTTGTGACGAGATTTTTTCCCTGATATGCTTGAATTTGCCTTAAAATGTTCCTAAGTATTTTTTCTATCCATGGGAACTTTGGAGGAGTAGGAAACAAGTTTAGTGCCCTGTCATCTGGTCAGTCAGAACTGATGCTGGGTCTTGGGAGGAAGAACACCTTAGTGCTGAAGAATTGTGTTTGCATGAACACACAAACTTAGTTACTCTAAACCTTTTGTGTAGATAAAAGCCGATATAGAGACTAGCAGTTTTTCTTTCTGCTAGGTTATTCAGCATGGCGAGAATGTCTTCCTTTTCAAAGTGAAGTGATTTTCGTAGGCTGTTGTAGCGTTTGAAATGAAAATTAATACTAGTATTCTCTAAAATGCAACTTTAAAAATTTTCTTTCTGAACAATTATGGTAACCAAAGTAAGGATATGTGAAAGTTATTTCCTCTCTCTTATGTTTCACTTGTATTTTTAGTGGTGATCAATGGAAAGTACAGATAGCAGCACTAAGGTGTTAAAGTTTCCAACTGTACCTACAGGATTCTTTCCAGCTGGAGAGTTTCCAGTTTGCTTCAGTAAACTTTTGATCCAAGTCATCTTTGGTAATACGGCTAAGCAGTTCTTGTCCAAGTAGCCACCAGAAAGCTGACCGCTGTCAACCTGGATGGGAAAGGCTTCCAATAACTGTCTAAATTAATTGTTTCCTTTGCCCAGTTGCATGAGATCTTCAACGTCTTTGTCTTCCCTTTGGTTCAGGAAACTTGTAAACCAAATACTGGAATGAGATGCATCCCTGAGAGGAGATAACTGAGAAGTAAAGCAACCGCTGCTTTTAAGGCAGCCCATGCAGAATAACAGATTCCTGCTAACCCAGAGAACAAAACCTGCTGCAGACTGTTTAGTAGCGAGGCTCAGTGATGTCACCATAAGGATCTCTACGGCTGCTTCTCTTAGTTTGCAGATCAGGCAGGCAGAGAGTGAAATGAATTCATGTCACTCGCTTCAAAAAATGTCCAGAGTTTCACTGCTTGTGCCGTTTGAAGGGGCCCTCAGCAGTAGTAGTGAATGCTGCAAGTTACTCCACAGATTTACGGATGAGCTCTGCATTCTTAGAGTTGGAAAGAGTAGGGATCAGCCTTTAAAAAGTAGCTTCAAATAATAATTGATTTCTAGAGCTTTTTTTTCCGTCAAAGGCAGAGGCTTGCTAATTAATCAGTGTAAATGGATTTCTTAGCTGGCCATGGGAGTGAGTGGGACTTGGCTTGGGTGAAGATTAAAAAAAAATACAACCACCTCATGTAAAAGCCTAAAAATCCCTTTGCAGAGTTAAACTCTAATGAAGGTTAAATGTGATGTTTGGGTTAAGATTTCTGTGGGTGTCTACAAACAGCAACATTTGGTCTTTCTAAAAAAATATTTTTTATTACCTTTCTAACAAAATGATTTGATTAAAAGACATTGAACATATGCAGAACAGAAAATATAAGACCTTCATTATCGTGAACTTTCCTTAAAGTAGGGTAGCATGTTTAGAAAGAATTTGGTTTTATTTGGAAGTTAGGAATTGTCTTGCTTCTACTTTTTTTTTTTTTTAAAAAAAAAGCATGTTAATCTCAGTTAATTTACTAATTGTTTGCCTTTAAGGAAATGTACTTACTATCTTTAAGCAAGATTTATGGGCAGAAGTAATGCATTTTTTTCCCAGTTAGTGGCTGGTGTAAGAACAGATTCTGAGGACACAGGGTTCAATTCGGTGTCTGAAACCAAAGCAACAAATGTATCATTGCTTAATGTGGTTGTTCCTTGTTTTGTGTAACCGGTTTCAGAACTGCAGAAAGACTGCTTGTGTGAAAACTGGGTCCGTTTCCCTTAATCATATCAGCAAGTCCAATAGCATTTCATGGCTTCCTGTGACCTGTGTCATGATTTTCTCTGTGGTAATAGCGTTGCTTTCACACTGTGTTAGTTTGTTGTAGTTTGTGTGCTTGAGCGTGTAAGACTTTTGGCTTGTTAGCATCTGGTATCATTAACTGGGAAGTATTTTTACTCCTTAATTACAGAATCCAGCAGAGAGCTTGTGGAGTTTGCTTTGTAACCTTTTCTTGGCCCAGCAGCATGACTGCTGGAGTACCTGATTCACTCAGTCACCCAGGACTCTGCTCCCCGTGTTCCCAGTGACTTTGTGCACAGCATTCTACCTCGGCAGTATTAGAAATGTGTGTGAGATGTGGACGCTTACCTGCATTTATGGAGCAGTTTGAAACCATCAGAAAATGTTCTAAGAGACTGGCGAAGTAACGCAGAATAAATGGCTGCTCCCTAAGCGGTTTTAGCTTATCAATGTGCATCCTTTTTCTTTATTCAGAAAATATGGTAAGAGGCTTAGATGAAGATGAGACGCATTTCCTTGATGAGGTTTCTCGACAGCAGGAGCTACTAGAAAAGCAACGAAGAGAAGAAGAGCTGAAAGAACTAAATGAATACAGAATATCCTTTGCATTAAAATGGCTGGCGGTTACATAGAGGAGAAGAGACTGGCCTGTAGTTTTATTTGTTGACATTCTTTCTATAAAACTGCTTTACAGAACATGTACAATGATAGGCTTTTAAAGATTAATGTTCTCATTGGAGCTTGGATCTCCCACTGTAATGTTTGATGTTCCCTCCCCCTCAACCCCCACATGTCTTTAGTACTTTTCTTTCCTTCTCCCCCTCCCGATTGTTTGGGGTTTTAGTTGTTTTTTTTTTCTGTTATTGAGGGCATGAAATACCACAGCTAAAATGAGAAAGAGAACATAAAGGAAAACCAGCCTGTTACTTCTAGTCTTTTGCTTTTGCCTTCTTATTGAAAAGTGAATGTTCTTGTTTGTTTTTTTGTAATGGCATATTGCCTGGTTTTAACCTGTTTGAAATAATGTTTGAATTGCTCTCTCTGTTATTCTTCTGGAGGTATTAGCTACTTTCTCCCTTGCTGATAACTGCAGGATGACAAATTAAATACGTCTGTGCAGAAATCAGTGCCCATGGAGACTCAGCCCCTTTGGGTAATACAGACTTTTAGGCAGTACTAAGAGCAGGACAGTTTGGCATTGCTGTTAAATGTGAAGATGTGCTGGAAAATAATGTAGGATGCTTTTTCTCTCTAATCAGTGCCAGTCAAGGGAGGTGGAATGGTTTGAGGATTTCTGTGCTAAGTTAAATGTTGTTTTTTGAGGCTTACTGAATTTGTGCAGAGCCTGATGGTTTCTTTGCCTCCTAGTGAAAACCATTGCTTTTAAGTCATCAGTGAACAAAGCACAAGTTCTCAAGGATGCTTTAGTATCAATGAAAGAGTTTGTGGACACAAGGAGGTGACCAAAACCAGTCAGCAAATAAAGCTGAATAGTGCCAGCGCTACAAAGATCTGGTTACCTTGTATTAGTTAATGATTTACAACTTAGAGCATGTGTTCTGTGCAGAGCATCTGAGTTCTCAGTAATGCGTTTACAAAAAAGCAGTACCAGTGCATTTTTTTTACTTCAGAAACAGGCTGTAGTTGGTTGACGGATTTGGAATATTTTCTTGATTTGTTGGATCTAGTAAGGGGATGTTCATGGGATATATTTAGTTTCGGCGATGGTTGCTTGCAGGTCTGGCTGATGCAGGGACGTGCAGTGTAAGATTGTTCTGTGGAAGCAGCTGACAGCTCTAGTTAGGTCACGAACGTCTGGGGTGAACCATACCAGCCCAGAGGGAATCTTACATGGTCTTGAATTAGCCACATAACACACTGATCCCTGAATTTACTGAGCAGGGCGTGTTCAAGATGTACAGGCCATCTAACCTCAGTCTTTGCAGTCTTACTAATATCATCAAGCTCTCGATCTGAAGTCTTGCTGTAAATTAAACTAGAACTTATGGTGATGGGGCAGAGGGAGGGAGAATGGTTTATAGTTGCCTTATCTCATGAGAAAATGAAGTTTTGCCCATAATAGTTCAAGCAACGTCAGAGCAACTTGCAAAATGACTCGTGTGTTTGAAATTTTTGGTGGTGGTCTTTTAAAACACAAAAGGTGGTTTTGCATCTGCAGGTTGTTACTAATAATCACTGCAGTGACAAAACCCAGTGGGTACTAGGTAAACGTGCTGGATCTGTAGGTGCTGTTGAAGTGCTCTTCCAAACTAATAAAAGGAACGTCAGCCCAGTGGGTTTGGTTATTTGATCTTTTTCCTCGTACAACATCCAGTTTGAAGGTACCCAGAGGCATTATTTTCATGGTAAAGCCTACATCAGTATCCAAGTACTGAGCTTTTATTCTTTCATTTTTTTTCTTCATTTTTTAGGTTGAACAATCATGAAATCATCTATCTTAAGGATAAACATGCCTTGGACTATTTTAATGTGCTCTCGAGCATAAGAAATTCATATGCATGGATGCATAGGAATTTTACTTCCTCCTCCATGAACAACTAGAGGTTTTTGTCTCCTTAACCTATCCAGACCCCACTGGTCTGACAGTATTTAAAGATTTACAGATTTTTTTTTTTAAGCTGTTTGCAAGAATTGTTCAAGAACAACATCCTTTTGTCTTAAATACTGTGTAAATTTAGGAAAAGTCCCCCTCCAAGAAGCAGGCTTTACTGTAGGACAGCTTTTTTTAAGATTGAGAGGTTTATTTCTAATGTAGTCTTCCTGAGAGAGGACGCTTCTTGGCTAAGTTTAGTGTTACATTTGCTAATGGCATCAAAAACGCTGCAAAACAAAATCTGTGTTAAAAATGTGCTGTGTCCGTGGTAGCTGAGGAGTGTTGGGAGAATGGCACCCTGGGTGGAAGTGAAAAGTCTGTCATTTGGTATCCTAAAAGAAAAGTCTTTGATTCCTCAGCTGGCTGTTGTAGTGCAGTATTGGAATATAGCAAGGTGATGAACCTGAATGTGGAGGTTGAACGCTGCAGCGTGTGGAGTTGTGTGTTGCAATATCAAACCGTGTTCGACACAATGAGCTTTCAGATTGCTGTGATAGCCACAGGATGGCACTCCTGTGCCACCTTAAAAAGTGAATAATGTGAACAGTCTGGTTTTGACTGAGAAGACTTTCAGTTGAGGTGGAGAGCAGCCTTGGTTACTGCTGTATCCATGGGAAAATCAAATAAGGAATGGCATCTGAACACTCGGAATTGTAAAGTGATTGGAGACTTTGAGGGTGTCACTTCCAAAGAAGGTGTAAGAGGTCTTATTTGGAGATGTTCAGTGAGGGGAAAGAACCTACAACTTCGAATACATCATCAGTCAATGTGAATTCGCTATCCAATATTTGTCTGCAGTAACTGGGGCACCTGTGAATCTCCAGCTTGTGGTTATGGCACCTGATGAGTGGAACTGTAGTTGGAGAAGAAACCGATAGAAAGCTTCATTTAGGGTTATAAACAAATTCCCTTTTAAATTAGGTCAATTTGCCTTTGCTATGTGCAGTTTAAAAGTTTTGCAGATTTTGTGACTCCTCTGGCACCTCATTAACAAGCAGGATCTTTGACAGACCTCACTTCATCAGATAGAGCTGGACATTAACCATTTCCAGGGATGGGACCAGATCTTGCCACAGAAGAAGACCTGCTCACTGTGTGTGCAGAGTGAGTGCACCTTAGTAACAGACCAAGCTCCTTATCCCATTTGAGAACCTGCTTAAGCTTCTCCACCTCATTATAGGTTTCAGCTGCATCCCACCTTGCTAACACTCTTTTAAGCTACTTAGTTTTTCTGTGCAGTGCAGTCACAGTCTTTTTTGGGTGAATCTTGGACCACATGGACCCTTAATCAGATGTCTCCTTCGTCTTGGGGCTGGTGTTCCAGCGGGCAGTAACAGCTTTGGGGCCCTTCTGAAGAGATGAGCTGAAGAGTTAGTGACGAGTACCAATACAGCAAACTGAACTGGTTTGCTCTGGCAGGCTGAAGTCTGCTGGGCTCAGCAAAAGCAGGGTTTGAGGAGTGGAAGTGAGCCCAGGAGGGAGGAAGGAACATATTGCTGCTTAGTGCTTTTGGTAAGGATTAGGGGCTGAAGCAGCACATTTGCATTGCAAATGCGTTGATCCCTGTAGATGGGGAAAGTACTGCATTGCCTTTTTTTTTTTTTTTTTTTTTTCCCCTGGCGGTTCAGCCAGAACTTTTGACTTTTGGTTTTTCTAAGACCTTTAGGAAAAGACAGGACGATGGGTATGTTTATGGGTGCTGGCTGTGTCATGTGTTGCACCTTTCCAGCTGTGGAAAAGCAGCTCCTAGTCTGCTGCCTGGATGTCTGTACAGGGAGAGCTGGTATTGATATCTGAGAGAGCTCTGAACCCAGAGGGTGAAGTCTCTTCTGTCTTGGGCAAAGGTTAGAGCTAAATGTCATTACAAATAAGTTTATTTTGATAGAATATGTGAATGAACTTCGGTTGCTGCTGTCAGCAGGGATGGCTAAATATATCAGAGAGGAAGTGTTTGTTCTCTCCGTTCCTTCCTGGTTGATCCTTAACCCTTAATTCACAGCACTCTCACCAAAGTGGGAGTCAGTGTGGACCCAAAGAAGGAAACTGAGAAGAAATTGCCCGTGAAGTCAATGGAAAGCAAGAACAAATTCTGTCAGGCGAAGCTGTTGGCAGGAGCTGTGAAACACAGAAGGTTAGTTTCACACCTCTATAAATTCCTGAGGAACGGAACCCAGTTAGCAGTGTAAAGGAAGGCAGGCCAAAACTGCCTTCAGAGAGTGAGGTGTGAACCTTAGCCCTAAAGAAAAAAGGGGGGAGGTATAAGAAAAGGCCAGCCTTGTTTCTATAGGCTCTCACAAACTGTGGGAAAAACATGAAGCAATTCAAATAGATAAGCGTGTGTAAAGCAAGCGAGTAGACTCTTCATTCTGGCCTGCCAGGCTTGGGCAATCCTGCTTGGGG
Source organism: Leptosomus discolor (assembly GCF_034619465.1). Classification (NCBI taxonomy): domain Eukaryota; kingdom Metazoa; phylum Chordata; class Aves; order Leptosomiformes; family Leptosomidae; genus Leptosomus; species Leptosomus discolor. The sequence goes on along the minus strand of NC_141398.1, from coordinate 39,112,092 downwards.
ATCTAGAGGGAATCTGTTTTACATCTCTGTTTGTAGATATCAGTGTCACCTCGCTCATGTAATTCATTCAGGTTTGCGTAATTTCTCCGCCGATTTTTGCCGGTGTCTAAAATGGATTGTTTTAATTGCCGCTGAGGGCCGCAAGGGGGAGACATAGGTTACAAGAGAGGAGTTTTGTGTACCAATTTGATCCTGAGGGCATCAGGCAAATTTCCCTTGTTCCTTGCTGGTTTGCACTGGTACATCAACATCCTTTCCGTCCCAGGGAGATGGCGGCTGGGTTTGTGATCTGTTTGCTGTTTTGTTCTTGGCATGTGAACGCAGCTGCTGGTGTGCTACAGGTTATGGAGAAAGCAGGCATGTGGGACCAGACTTATTTCCCACAGATGAGTCGTCTAATACTTAAGATGATTACTGACATCTCAAAATTCAGTCAGTGTTTTTGAATCTGTCCCAGAAAATGAGAGATTATTTTAGAAGCTTATCTTGTAGGGTGATGTTTAGCTCCCAGTTCAGCAGTAATTACATGTCTGAAAACTGAAGTAAGCACTTACACCATCTAATGTGTGTGGGGGGAGTTGGGTAGTTGTTTGGGTTTTTGAAAAGCAGAGAAGAAAAACCCTGAACTGATAACAAGCAGCCAACAATGTTTTTTTCTTGTAACAAGCAGTACTGAACCCAGTAGGATGTAGAGAATGAGCTGGCATGTGCTTAATGGCACATCTAAAGTCTGCAGATGGCATCTGTTTGAAGAGAGCATCTTAACTGATATGTCAGTGCCATCACAGACTTGCAGTCTCTTATTTTTGCCATCTTATCTTTCATCGCAAACTGGCCAAAACCGAGTGTAGTGTGAGCTCAACATCTGCTCTCTGAGCTTTGTAGCTCCCTGTAAAGGATGTCTTACTATTAAAACCTCCCCACACAGAAGAATCTTTCATTTGCACTGCATGTTCTGACAGGGACAGGAAAGAGTTAATGCATAAAAATGCTCATACTGCATTGCCTTAGTTCATCACAGCTGAAGCTGGGAAGCATTTGGTTATGTGGATGGCTTAGGATTGGGAACATGCAAGAAGTCCAGGGAACGGTCCTTTTCCCCACCACCGCTTTGGACCCAAAAAGGACCCCTTTCTTTTTTAGGTCAGATGCTGCAGCTGCCTGTGAATTGCTGCAAAACCTCCTGGGCTTCTCACTGGGTGCAAGATGTCTAGGGGTTTTCTAACAGGCTCTCTGGGTGCTTGAAGGAGGGGAAGGAAACCCTGGCAAAGAAAAGACACAGGTGTTGCGCCAGCAAGCGTGGTGATCATCCGCATGTGCAAGCCTGTGGTCATGTGGGCTGTCTGAAGCTCAAGTAGTTGCTCCTGATCTCCTGGGGGGTACTTGCAGCTGCATAGGCAGCTCTGGGTTGCTGCGCAAGAGGTCTGACTTGAACTCCCAGAGGCGTGTTTCTGTGTCCCGGGTTAACAGGAGATGCTTGCAGCGTAGGTGTGGACTCTTTCTAGGATCCAGCATGTTCTCCAAGAGCCCCATTTGACAGCAGCTAGACATGGTGGTGGTCGTCAGGGGATCCTGCTGACATTTGCTGTAGCATTTGGGGCAAAGATGGGACTTGACCTTCTCAGTGATTAAGTGGTTGCTTATGAGGAACAAGACACTTTCTTATTTTTTTCCACAGTTCAGATGGTGGTAACAGCGTGAAGAGGTTGAAACTAGATACTGATCATGACGAAAAGAATCAAGGTATGTCCTGATTTCTGCATGTGGGAAGCTGCCTGTCTCTCACCTGAACAGCAACTGACTTGGTGTTAAATCTGATAGAGGATTTGCTTTTCTGCTCCTTCGTTATGCAAGACAGCGCGGCCTGCCCTTGGCATGTTCTCCCTTAAAGTGGTAGAAGTGGTAGCTACAGGCGCTGACAGCCTTCACGGGGCTGGAGGGAACCTCTGTAGGTTATCAGTCTGTCCCCTCCCTAAACCATCCCTGACAGATGTTTGTCTAAGCTGCTTTTAAATCTCCTCAGATAGAGATTGTGCCCCCTCCTTAGGCAGTTTATTCTAACGCTTAACTGATTTAACCTTTAAAGAGTTTTACCTGATAACTGATAGGAGTCTCCTTGGCTGCATTTCGAGCCTAGTGCTTGTTCTGTTGACAGGAGACATGGGGAACGGATCACCCCCTTCCTCTTCACGACAGCATTTGATGTATTTGTGTACATCCACTGTGAGCTTTTCATGCTATGAAGTGATCTTGTCCATCCTGAAACAAATTTGTTCCAGAAAATTATGCGGAACTAAGCAGAAAAATTAAGTTGCATTTCAGTCTTAGCTGTCAGGGCTGCAGTTGACTTGCTGTCGAGATACTGTGACACAAACAGGGTGAGCTGCCATTGTGTAATGACAAGCCAAGTTGCTTCCTGAGTCTCCTTCAGTTCAGTAAACCTTCGGAACACTGGAAATAATTAATTAGCCGTGGAAGATGGGAGACGTTGACTAGCAGAATGATGGAATAAAACTTTTCCCCAGCTATGCAAAAAATTATTCAATTACACAAAACAGAGCTATTTATTCTTATTTAGTGGGTTTGGTACTTGACAAGCATCAAACTGACAACTTTAGAATAAATATCTGTAATGCCAGCATAGAGCTGGGCTTAAAGTAGTGATGAGAGGAAAATAAAAATCCCCTGAGGTAGCAAGTCCTTCCTGTCAGAATAGCTTTATTGCAGTATAAAGCTGCCTTATGCTTTAATTAAATCCTGCACTCATCTGGCGCTGATGTGGCGATAGCAGGTGAACGGCACGTGGCAGTTCCTGGGCTGATTAAAAGCCTTTCCCTGTGCTCTCCTTTTTGACTGAGGTACCTCTCTTTCAGAAAAACCATCCTGCGTTCCCCTGGGGAGCAGCTCGGTGGGCGGCTCCGCAGTGCACTGTCCCTCGGCAGCCGTGTGCATTGGGATCCTGCCTGGCCTGGGCGCCTACTCAGGAAGCAGTGATTCGGAGTCCAGCTCGGACAGCGAAGGCACTATTAATTCCACTGGAAAGATCGTCTCTTCTGTCTTTCGTAGCAACAGTTTCTTTGATGGTCCATAACAAAATCCCTCCATGTGTAATGTAGTGCAGAGTACCTTCCAAAGCCCCGATGGATGCTTGATGCGTCCTTCTGCCCCAAATATAATCTTTCTAGCTTACCTCTCGACTTTAATACACTCAGATACTCCTAAAATAACTCATTGTATCTTTTTTTTTTTTACCCCCCAGCTTTCCATTTCTGGGGTGCACACTGAGCCTGGAAGAAGGGCTGCCATCCTAAAGCAGAAGGCACACCTAGTAATGTCATGAAGGTCTGAGGGTAGGGAGGAGAGAGCTTTATCTTTTAAAATTCTTACGGAAAGAAAGAATTCTGGTGATCTATGAAGTTTATACAAGACTAACAGGCACAAAATACTCACTTGAAGCGGTGGAGTCTTGTAGAAACAGCCGTGTGTTCTGTTTTAAAATGTCATTTTTATTCTGTATTTGAGAAATGGGGGCAGAACAAAAATCAAGCAGATGGTGAAGTGTAGATTGCCATGACACTGTAAAGAAGTTTTAGTGTAACATGATTAAAGACATTCTGAATGCATTTTTTTTTTTATCTCCGCTTGTGCCATTCATAATTGTTCCCATTCCATTAAGCAATTTCTGCTCTACCCAACCCTTCCTCAAACTGCCATCCAGGAGAAGTGCAGGCCAGCCTCCTGCAAACGCAGAGTGGTGCTGGAAAACTTGTTCTGAGCGAATTCAGAGGAGCTGCGGTTGGCTGTTCTGCTCTCAGGCCATTGCTCCCGCACTGGTGCTTGACAGGCTGTTCAGCCTTTCTGCAGCAGTTTCCTGAAGAGCATGAATCCAGAGCGGGTGGGATTCCCCCGTTCAGCCCAACCTCTTTGTGCAGAAGCTGGAGAACTCCACCATCCTTTGCAGTCAGTGGGGTTTGAAGTTGGAGTTAAAAACCTCACATGGGTTATGGGTGGTGTGGACTGGGGAGCTAGGCATGAGCGAGAAGGAGGCTGTGAAAGCTGAGGGCCCGTCCTCTTCACCACTGTGAAGTGCTGATGGGAGGTTGGTGGGTTGGAACAGCTCAGTTTGACTGCTCAGGGGGGGAGATATCTTTGTGACGGCCTCCCTCGCAGCAGTCCTGCTCTATGGACCATGCTGCGCTTTGAGCAAACAGCCCATGGGTGCGTACCGAAGGGCGGTTACCTGCACATGACGCCGGGCAACTTGTATGAGAGCAGCTGGGGTAAAAAGCCCTGGAAACTGAAGGTCTTTAGTAGGATTTGTGCCTTAGTTTAAGTGTTGAACTTTCCCAAAGGAAACCAGGAGAGTTGTGCTCACACTGAAGCTATCCTTAGCCAAATACCCTTTTGTTTGCACAACCCTGTTCTGCAGTCAGATCTTTACAAACACGCTGTAATTCTTCCCCTGTTCTGGGCTGCCTGGCACCTCCTGTGTTTGCTCCAGAGTTGCTCCTGCCTCTTCTCCAGCTGCTGTAATTATGGTGCTTTCAGGAGGAAAATAGCTAGATCTCTTGCTGCCTCCTTGAGGCTTTGCTCTCGATGACTTTCATCGTACTTAGCTATGGAGTGAAATGGAAGCACAAAAAAAAAAGCCTATTTTTCTTGGAAGTTGGATCTGTAAGATCCTTGAGCAGTTGGAGTAAGAGGTGTAGGTGTCCTGTCCTGGCATCAAGCTAAAACAACGATCTCTCTCTAGAGTCAGAATGGCCTAGCCTGGCTGCAAGCACACTGAGGCCGTTTTCTCAGGGATATTTTGCACGGCTGCAGTCACAATGGCTGATTTCGACAGCAATTGATAGTGGGAGTTGCCAGCCAGTTGTGGGCAGATGGGATGGTGGTGGTGGTCCACAGGGGCTGCAGGTGAGATCTGGAGGGGGTTATGTTGGACCCTGCACAGCCAGAAGGAGACGTTACTCAGTAAAAGCCAGCATGGGACCCCCTCTGCTTTCCTCTTGCTCCCAGAAGAGCAGGAGTGGGCACTTGAGGAACACCTTTAGCTCACACAAGCCTTTGAGTCTGAGTCACCTCTGCTGTTCTCATGGCCTGGCCGCTGTAAACACACTGCAGAGCTGTCCCAGCTCATTGCTCCGTCTGTCCCATTTACCTTCTTACAAGCCATCTCAAAAGCCATCTGACATGAAAATACTGAAGTGCGCTGAGACATGCTGGGACATGAAGAGTGCAAGGGATGGAGGATAAATCAGACCTTCTGGAAACGGCAGCTGTGGCAGTAACCTTGCCCCAGGCCCGACATGCTGGAGAGCGGCTGGCTCCAGCAACTCTCGTTCAGTGGTGGATGCAGATTTTTGTTGTTTTGTTTTTTGGGGGTTTTTGGTTTTTGGTTTTTGTTGTTTTTTTTTTTTTTAAGACTATTCTCTCTCCCCTCCCCAGGGACAGCTTCAGAAACTGCTTGTTTTCTGTGCTAGCTGTTAAAGCTTCAGAGAGGTGTTAAAAAAAACCCGACAAACACTCTACTAGCAGAAGAGTGTACTAGCTAGTGCAGCTGCATGTGAGGTCCTCTTACAGAAAGGAAAAAAAAATATTCCAGAGCCACAGGCTTTGATCTGGAAGCTGAGCTGTGTACAGCATTATTTTGAAATGAGCCACTGCTTCTCCAGTTGGAGAAGGGTGGTGTTGGTTGGGTTTTCTTTCCTTCCAGGGGGCTTTGCAAGGCAACTGCTTCACTGAGCAGTCCTGCCTCTCCCAAGGGATGGGAGCTAGGAGCTGGCTCGGGGCCTGGCCCTTGGCTCCATGCTTTGGGACTGCATGGGGCAGCCTGCGTGCTGGTGACTCAGTGGCAGCGGTGACAACCACGCAGTTGCTAGCGGTGGTTGGCGGCAATGGGCACAGCGCATGCAAATGGGCTCCAGGCTTTACAGAGAGACACTGACCTCCCGCCACCAGCACTTTCGCTGGGGGGGGGGCAGAGAAGGGAGGTCGAGTCTCCCTGAGTTTGGAGTAAGGCTGGGGATCCCTGCAGTATGTTCAACTTTCTACCTGCCAGCCTTGAAAGACCACGATCTAGTTAACAAGAGAAGAAAGCAGCAATTAGCGCTGAAGATGGTACATTGCTGATGAGCAGCTCAAAGGAGCTGCTGGAGAGCAGGATTTAATTACCCAGCCCATCCTCTTGAGAGATGAAGCAGCAATGAACCACAAAACTCCCTTTGCCAATTTGTTGTGGTATTTTCCCAAACGCGTGTGTGTGTGCGTGTGTGCCCATCCGTCCAGCCCCCACCCCCGCCCTTGGCTCGGGCAGGCACTGAGAGCTGACGGGGGGGAGTGAGGGGACGCTGCCCTCCCTGGGGCATCTGTATTCCCCTCCACCTTCAGTAAATTGCCCTCTGGCATGCTGCCACTGCTGACCTGGGGCTGGTCCCAGGGCACAGCACGCAGAAACACTGAGCACAGGGTGAGGGGCTGGGGAACCAGGACAGCCCGTGTCAGGGTGACTCTCAAACATCCAGCACTGCTGACCATGTAAGGTGCCCCCAGACCTTCCCACCTAGGAAAGCCTTGTTTTAAATGTCCAAGTTTGTTTATTAACCTGAGTATAACAAATATAACATGTACACAGTATAAAAATGAACATAGAGCATGACATGTACAGGTACAACACAGATACATGAACTATACAATGACCAGTTTGTTGAATGACAATAATATATTAAGCATTTCATTGCTTGGAAAAAGCAAGTTTTGATTGTAAAAATTGTATCCGGTTCCACTGAAATTATACAAAGTACATTCAATACTGAAAATTGACTCAGCAGAGCAGGACCAGGGCATGGCCTGGCCGCTTAGTGTTGCTTTGGGCCAGGACTGTACAAAATGAATCCAGACGCTTCTCTGGGATGCGTTTTAAGAACTTAGCAATTAAATTAAGAAGTACAAAGTATTTCAGGGAGGGTATTCTCTTAAAAGCATGTGGAACACGCATGTTCGGTAGGACCAACAGGCTTCGGCAACATGCAGAGGGCGCAGCCTGGCACAGCTCTACGCGGGCTCCGAGTTGATGGGTGGCAGGTTTTGGTGCTTGAAGTACTGCACAACTTGCTGGGGCAGCTCTGCCAGCACAGCTTTGGCCAGGGTCTCCTTGGGGGCCTGCAGGCGAAAGTGAGCCAACATGGGTGTAAGAATGGCTGTAGGGGATGTGCCTGGGCTGTCCCCAACTCCAGACCGTGACGTTTCATTTAATACCCACTAGTCTCCTGGCAGCCAGCATTTTATACACCTGGGATTATTAAATTCTATGCTACACCTTCCCTCCAGGAGATAATTCACAGGTAGGGAAGACTAAAACATCCTCGGTAGGTTAGAAAAACCAGGTATTGAGTAACAGCAGGTGAAATGGAAAGACGCTGATTAGTTGCAAAAAAAGGGAAGAGAAGCACGGGCTGATTTTCTGCATCCTCTGCCAATACTGTGCCAGCAACAGTGTCAGACCCAGGGCTGACTCCGGCCCGATCAAGATGGGCAGAGAACTGTGTCTCATTCTGGGTTTTTTTTTTCCCCCCCTTTTTTTTTTTCTTCCTTGACTTTTTTCCAACCCACAATGGTGGGTCAGGCAGTGGGCAGCAGGAAGCCATCCTGCAGCGGGGACAAGTGCAGGGCCGGTGGCGGTGTTATCCTTTTCTGCAGGCGCTGGGAGGGGACCAGGGCGGGGGGGGCTCAGGGCTCACCCCCAGGGCAGGGGCAATTCTGCATTAGGCCCTCGGCACACGGCACTTCATGGGTGCCAGATGAGGCCTGAGTGAGAGACGCTGGCACAAGACCACGGCGAGGGATGTGCACCCAGCACCGCCCCAGCTTGCTGCGGGAACACGGACCCTGCTAGAATTAACTGGGTTTTGCTCCCACCTGCCTCGCAATGACAGGGGTTGGTGGAGACTGGGGGATGCTCAGATGGAGCACACTATGGAGATGTGGTGTGCTGTTGCCCCTGCCTGCACCGCTGATTTCTGTGGTCCATGCCAGAGCATCACCGAGGGATGTGGTGTAAGGCAGGCGACTGCCAGCCCTCCACCTCTTGCCTCTGTCTGCCTTTACCGCGCTTGCTCCACTTCGAGGGTAATTTCCAGGCTTGAGACCCTATTTCTGCCTGTGATCCCCTCCCTGCTGCCCACACTCACGTTGCGGAAATCTCGGAAGGGCACAAACTGGACGATGTCGCGCACGGCCTCCTCGCCAGTGTGGGAGCGCAGCACCCGGCTGTCCCCATCCAGGAACTCCATGGCAGCGAAGTCGGCATTGCCCACGCCAACGATGATGATGGACATGGGCAGCTTGGACGCCTGCACCACGGCATGTCTCGTCTCATCCATGTCACTGATCACCCCATCTGTGATGATGAGGAGGATGAAGTATTGCTGCAGAGGGGAGGGTGGATGGTCAGACCCAGTGGGATGCCGGGGCACCCTCACACCACAGCCAGGGCCCACAGGGTGTGAGCAGCCGGGATGCTCCACGTGTTGGGGGGAGGCAGGTCCCCCAGGGATTTGGGAGCATGATGTTCACTTCCCAGGACAGCCGGCATCACCCCCCCGTAGCAGCACACAGAAATTTCAGGTGCTCCCATTCCCCCTGGTTTTTGAAAGATTATAACCAAACAACAAATCAGCTCCCACACCAAAATATTTTGCTGACTTACTGATTTACTGTACTTAATGGTGGAAAAAAACCCCACCAACCTGTGCAGAGCTTCCGTGTCACGGCCAGGAAGAGTTTGGGGCCAGGCAAGAGCCCAGGGGAGATGAAATCTCCCCCTGCCCACACACAGCAGGGCACGATTCGGGGTGGTCCCCATCAGCACGTCCCTGCGCCAATGGGAAGTGTCTTCTGCATCCCAGCGCTGGGTTGCAGGGCGAGGGGCCCCATCCCATACTCAGGGCTTGCCCATCTCCTGTACAAAGCCGTGGGTCATGGAGACACCAAGGGGGGGATGCAGAGTGTACTAGCAAGCTGGGGGGATGCCAGAGCAGCGGCATTAGCACCCGTTCCCCTTCCCGTGGGGAAAGGAGGGCAATGAGGCTGGTCCTGCAGAGCTGGGGGAGGATGAGTGGATGGACGAACAGCCCATCCTGCTGGACTCAGCTCAGCAAATCTGGGGCATGTGGACCCTTGAAAAGCCCATCTCCTCCACCTCCAGAGAAAGTAATGGTTCAGTTTTGGCACATTATACAGCTTGCGTGTGCTGGAGAAATGACAAAAACAAGCACTTAAGCGCATTAAATAGCCCTTTGTTCTTCTCCTCATTCTTTCCATTTCCTCTGAAAACCACTAGCGCAGCTGTCCTGGAAAAGCAAGAGAGCGAATGCAGCCCCAAGCCCATTTTCTTGGTTTTCCTCCAGCCCACATCTCCTGAAATCTTTCCTAAGCGTCATCTTCCTTCGACACCCTCCAGTGCTAAACTCCAAGTACAAACGAGGCTGCGTTGATCTTAAACACAACCCGGGGATGTGGGTGAGGAGGTTTTCCTGAGCCTGGGCAGGCAGCCAGCCCCTTCCCAACCCCTTTCAAAGCATTAGCCCTACTTGCAGAGCACTGCCCAGGGTTTATTTTTTTCCCTAAATCTGAATTTTTCAGAGCAAATCATGGGGACACGTAGGTCTGAAAAGCAGGACCCCAACATCCAAGTCTGGAGGGTAAGACTAAGCTCCAGAAGACCTGCATGGTCCTCTGTGGTGGCCAGCACTGGTCATCACTGCAAGCAGGACCAGCGACAGGGACCTGACCCTGTCTGGGATCCAGTAACTTGAGGGCAGCAGCTGACAATGGGAATGACTTTAAGCTGATTCCCTCCTTCGTCCCCTAACCTCTGTGCATGGTCAAAAAGAGGAAACCCAGAAAGGACTATTTCCCTTTGTTCCCTTTTTTTCTGTGAAATCCATAACAGGATCAGAGAAAAATGCTGGAAAGTATGCAGGAAAAGAGGGGGGAGCAGAGCTCATCAAATGTTTATCACGACATATTTCAGAGGCCAAGTGGAATAAGAGCTGATGCTGGGGCTCAGCCTCGAAGCCCGGGGGGCTGCAGCGAGGCGAGCTCACCGGGAGCATCGTTACTTGCAAGGGAGCAGCGGGCACTGCATGAGAGCATCGGTGGGAGATTCCCCAGGGAGCGATGACAATTTTGGTGGTGTCAGTAAATGGCAGCGGGGCAGGAGTGCTGGTGGCACTTGGGGACTCCGGCCATGGTGCCCAGCTGGGGTGCAATGCCTGCCGAGCTGTGACCAGAGCTGCTGGGGCAGGGACCAGGCTGGCGTCTCCATTGGCACATCAACACAGCAGCACCTTCCCCTTTCTCTCCTCTTTTTTGTTGTTAAAATGGCCAATCTCTGAATCCACCAAGGGCTTTGGGGGTGATTCCTGATCATTTGCTAACGATATCAGCAATTAGGCTCACATGCATGAGCAGGACTTGAAGGGATTAGGCAGCATTAAGCAGCACGCAGTAAGAAAAGGGGAGGTTTGGATGCAGGGACCCTGCTGGAAAGGTGTGCTTTAATTCCCCAAAGCTTATTAATCCTTCCCTGAGACTTAAATCATGTGTAATCCCTCTGTCACTCCCCCCACCCCGACACGTTTTAGTCCTCCCATCCCCTAAGGGCTGACAGCTCGGGTGTTTGTGATCCGCGTTGCCATGGAAAAACTACGAGTTTTTTTTTTTGTTTTATTTGAAATGTTGGGAGCAAGCGAGAGCGGGAGGAAGAGGAGAGCAGGTCCAGGCAGCCACCGAAGCCAACAGCACCAGGGGTGGCTTTGCTGCACGCGTTGAAGATGGGATGGAAGAGGAGAAGACCCCAGGGGAGCGAGATCCCTCATCAACAACGCTTTGTGCTGCCATAAAAAAAAGACTGAGCCAACCCAGGCTTGCCTCTGACGGCACTATTAGTGCCCATTATTTAAAATCTCCCTTGATTAAACTATTAGTGCCAACGGAGGCATGCAATTTGCATACGATTAGTGCCTCTGCTTGGTGCGGAGCCTGTGGGCTTCTCCCTCCCCCACTGATGCCAAGACAGAAATCGAAAAAATGAGGAGCGACCTGGATTTGCGCTGAATTAAACCCAATTCAGTACTTCCTTGTGCCTGCAGCTGGGAGAACACTGGAGCTCAAGGCAAGGCTGGAAAAGGTCCCCTTGTGGAGGAGCTTTCAGGTGGGATCCAGCTCTGCTCCAGGCAGAATCAGGAAAGCTTTCACTCTGAGGCAGCTTGTGCCACACACATGCTGGTGTCCAAGCTGAGCTGCTTTTGGCCAGCAAAACTCAGGGGCCAGACCTGTCATCCTCCATGGGCAGCCTGCTGAGACAGGGACACAACAGGCACCCAAGTGAGCTCCCTCTTGCAGTCTTCAGATGCCCTTCACACCCCTAAGAGGACACCCTGGTCACCACCAGCAAGGCTGGACCCACAGCTGCAGCTCCCAGCACACACGGGCATGCCAGGATGCCTTCAACCACCAGCCTTGCCCTCCAAAACCCCACTGCAGGTGCCTTGTGGACTGGCACAACCAAGCCACTGCGCTAACGAGCAGCTTTTTGACATATGGATGTGAACAGTCTGATGGACTAATTAACAGGGACTTCCAGGACTGCCAAGTGGCTGGAGTGGCTGCACGGGAATCTTGGCCCTGAGCCCGCTGCTTCTCCAAGTGGCAACAATCAAACCAAGCCATCCCATGGTTTTCTGCAATTCCCCCTCAAATATAAAAACTTATTTGAAGGGGAATAGCAGAAAGGTCTTCTCTTGGCAAAAGGTTCAGATTCAGCCATCAGCTGCATCAGAAACATGAGGCTTTACACCACGGCATGGGCTTGCTCTCTCCTTCTGCTGTTTGCAAGGCTGGATGTGCACCCCTAGATCTCCCCAGGATATCTTCATGGAGGAGGGGGAGATGCTTCCTCCAGCTGTTTGTGGAGTATCAAAGGGAAGTAAGCCAAAGGTTTGAAGTCATGCTCAACCTCTTCCCTGTCACTCATGTTTCTTACCCTCGCATCACCATCCCCATGCCTCCTGGGGACCCCAGGACCCTCCAGTCTGTCCCGCCCCAGGACAGTCCTGCAACACGCAAGAGCAGGAGGCTGTTTTCAAAGCAAGAGCCACACTCCTTAGGACTATCATCCCCCACTTAGCCACAAGGACAGAGGTTGTCTCCTCAGAGCAAAGCCCCTTGGAGCTCAGCAGAGGATGTTTTAGGAAAAAAATTTCCTAAAAGACCAAAGTTGTACTTTCCTGTCTCTTGCCAGCTGCTGCCTGGCATGTGTCAGGGGCTCCTGAGCCCAGGCTTGCCTAGCACAGTGGTGAATGGCCCTTGATAGTTGGGTCTGCCACAAGCACATCCCTTCCCTCTCCGGACCTCCACAGTTCTCAGCCCTAGGCACCATCCTGGGACAGTCTCAGCTCCCTGACTTCACTGCACGCTGGCCTGTTGGATACCCATCACCCAGCCACTCCTGGGGGGCCCCACAGGCCTTCTCCATAAAAATGAGGGAGAAATCAATCACTTTTTCACCTTTCATGATTTTATGCATCTCTGATATTCCCAGCTGACTTCCCTGGCCAGCCCTACTGCTTCTCACAGGGGAGCTGTTCCACGCCGCTGAATGTCTTGGCCAACTCTCTCATTACCATCCCCAGGGCTGTTTGATCCTCTTTGAGATAGAGGGACCAACATTTTAGACAGTGGTCAAGGCATCTGTATAAACTCACCCACCTCATGAGGACACTCACCTCAGGCATCTCCCACCCTTGTCTCAATTGTCTCCCCAATAATTTCTGATTCTCCACAGCTGCAGTTCTGTTGACTGTTGTCAAGTTTTTGAGTTTTTTTTTTTCTTCCTAAGAAGCAAGTTTTTGACTTTTTTTATTCTTCCTGCAAGGAATTCCATGAAGTGATGACAGCCAACTGAGAGCCCACAGCTCCAGGGACCCCAGGAATAGTCCTGGTGGGAGGACCCTGCCTCCCTGCCCACAGTGAAGGAAAAGACACAAAATCAAGCTCAGCCTTTGCCTTCCCCCACCCGAAGCCATCAGGATTGCCATCGCATGACAGGATCTTACGGACTTACGGATGCAGCCTCCTGTTGGGTGGCCTGAGCCGCGAAGCGGGCCACATGGTTGATGATGGGGGAGAAGTTGGTGGGTCCGTAGAAGCGGATGTGGGGCAGGCAGGCTGAGTACGCTTGGACAATGCCCTCCACACCTGCAAGGAAAGCAGAGGAGCCAGGCGTTACAATGCTCCACAGCTCAGGCCCACCACAAATCCAATTAAGCATCATTAGCTAATGCTGTCAGAGCAGCTGAAGTTAGACCTATTCCTCCCCCCGCAAACTCATCCAGCTCCACAAGTTTTATCCACCTCAACTCAAATTTTCTAAAACCAGGGCTTTTTGCTATTGAGTCATTTTGTAGTGGGTCCTCAAACCTTGTCAGGTAAGACAGCCCTCATTGCACTCACAGTCTTTCCTTGCATTTCCACAGAAATCTCAGAACCAGCCAAAGAGGAAGAGCAAAAAGAAAAGCAACTCCCGGTCTCTGAGCATAACCAAAGACTGTATTTGGGACACGCAGGTCATGAGAGACCCTTCTGCTTCTGCCACACCAGGTAAATGGCTGCTCTCCTGAAAGGATGCATGGGTGTGTAATTCAAAAATGACCAATTCCACAATTAATCTGCTGATAATCAGTTCTTTGGGAAGGACCTGCCACTGATAAAAGAGTTCCAGAATGGTGGCTTCTGCACCCCATAACACCTGCAATAAATCAGGTCCAATGAATGCTCTACAGCTGCCGGAGACAGACTGAACAAGGCAAAGGCAGCAGAAAAGCAGATGTTTGCAGCCAGACTTCACGAACGAGCCAGTGAGGTTTGGAGGCTGCCTGAGCCCCCGTTTTGCTGGGGCAAGGCAGAAGTCAAACCAGCCAACTTTTGGAGTTGCACAGTAGCCCTTACCACTTCGATTTCAGCCATGACTGTGACCAGTTCTCAGCTGCTAAATGAAGAATTAAGTCTGAATTCCCCATCTGCTAATCAGGCCTGGTGTTACTCGCAGGCTTGCTGGAGGAGCAGACGGCTGGCAGGACACACTAGACATCAGCGTGAAGACGGATTTAATGCTGTCTGAATCCAGTTGCAATTTTACCCTGGGCCTTCCTACACATCCCCAAATTTTCTCTGCTTTCCTCTGAGTGCACCCTTAGCATGTGCTCTGCTAACAATGTTAGTGTCTGTCTCTGAACAGACCTTGAAAAATCCCCAAAATGTTATGGGAGAAATGCAGAGGGAAGGACAGAAGACACTGAAGGCATGTAAGGAGTCTTAACGACCTGGTAGACACTTACCTGAACAGAATGGGTTTGTGGGATTGAAGTTAATGGCAAACTCGTGGGATACCTGTGGAGAAGAAAAGACCCAAATTAACAGAGAGGGCCAATGCAGAGCAGGTTGCTCACCGTGGGAAAATAATGGAGACTGGTGAGGAAGACTGTAAACATACTCAAGTGTGTAAACACGCAGCTGGGGTGTTGAAAAACACCTATATCATACTAATTGTTGTTTAGTTCTGCATGTTGTACAAGCAGAACATCTGTGTCCAGATAACACAGGCCTGTGATAGACTCAGAGGCATCTTATCTAACATGCTTGAGATTCCTGCCCTGCTGCGGGAAACATCAAAGCACAGTGGAAAACCATTCCTGCAAAAATCCCTGATACACAGGCAAAAGCAGCAGGTTTGAAAGCTTTGTCGCTCTCTAGCAAGGACCAAGCCCCGTGGTGCCTGCGTCCCCGCTTGCGTGCCTCCGCCTGGGTGCTGCTGCGGGGATCCCCCAGATTGCGAGGTAACAAGAATAAATTTACTCTTTGCATTTCATCTGTGGTTCTGTGGTTGTTCCTATGTCCTGCCTGTGCTGGCTCACACACTCGCTATTGGTTTAGCTGAAGCTGCAAGGCTGGTTTGGTTCTGACGCTCCCCTGGGACAGGACCTGGTGGTTGCAGAGTTACGGTCCATCCTGCTGGGTCAGCAACACTTCCCAGCCCTCTGCTACCCAAACAGCACGGAGCAGCAAATACAAACATAGTCAGGATTGTGCAGCATCTGAGGATGCACTGGTTCATCAATCCCCCCATCATGGAGCCACCTGAAATTATCACATCACGCATTCTTCTACAGCTATCAAAGTGGGTTTGTCCATACGGCTTCCCACTGGCTGCCCAGAGGGAAAGCACATGGAAGGGATGCTCTCAGCCAGCTGGGCCATCTCACTGGTCACTAGGAGGAATTACCTCATCCTATTGCAGGTTATAAAGGCAGAAAATACAATTAACATCACAGGGAGCCCCCATTTCTGGCAGCATCCTGGTTCCCCATCTCTCTGCCACTGGCATGGTGCAGCAGGAGGGAGGCAGGCACAGAGCAAGCTGGGTTGAAGACCAGATGTGGCACATCAGCTACCATGACAAAGCCAGCAGATGATTAGCTTCATCATCTGAGTCAACAAGAGGGTGAAAGGCAGAGCAGGAGAGGTGACGTGAATGCTTGGGTGTGATGGTCAGCAAGTCCCAGCACAAGCTGGGCTGGTTTTCATTGACCACAAAACCATCTCTCCTCCAAGGCAAGTGCAAGATCCTACACCTCCTTTCAAGCCGAGGGAGATGCTCTCACAAGGAGGTCCTGTGGGACACTGGTAACAGCAGACAGCCCTGCACACCCTGATCCTTGGCCTGTTGCACTAGCCCATCCAGAGAAGCCAAACAGCACTGCTGACTGCGAATCACAAAACCTTCCTCACCTACTTCCACAGGAAGAGCCTGCAGACAGAAACCACAAAACGCTGGGCAACAGTTGCTTTGAACATACCTCAGCCAGCAAAGGCAGGGCAGCTCAACAGCCCGGGTGCAAGAGAAGGTCAGGACTCCTGGCCTTCAGAATGAACCTTGCCAATGCTGGCATCCGTCAACAGCTTGCCTGGGGAACAACCATCAGATCTGGGGGCTTAGGCATTCCTCACGCTGCTACCTTCAATTTAGGCACCTTAAGAAGCAAACGGACTCTCAGGAGCACCAAGGACACGCAACTGCCTCTTCCAGCACCTCTGAAGGTTGAAGGGGATGATTTAGGCTTTCAGGCCTCCAGCTCAAGGGCTCTGAAACAAAAAGCTCCCACTCTGTTCGTGCCAGAGTTTCAAAACAAGGAAATTTTCTCCCTCTCAGAAGGGTGGTGGTTTGCTGAGCTTCTCAGCCAGGGGATTGCTTCAGGGCATGTGTATTCCTAAGCTGGCAAAACGACTGTCCTCTAAAGCACTGTGTGAAGCAGAAGCCCTCCTGAGACTGCAAAAGCAACACGCATCTGATTCAGACTTTCCAATTATACTGGGCATTGTGTCGAAAGCAGCAGAAACTATTTTTGCAAGAGGCTGTGGGGTGGGAAATAGCCACCAAACAAAAGTAGGTCAACCAAAAGTCCTCCTTGTGCTGCAAAGCTGATGAGCTGTCGGACTGGTGAACTTCAACAGCCTGCTTGGGTCTCTCCATGCCTGCTGAGCACAACCAGTAACACTCCCAGCCACCAGTAACCCCAGGGTTAGAGACAGTCTGAAACACATGACTGTGTTTTGCATACACCTTTTCTCGTTGAAGCCTCATTTTTGGGCAATACATCCAAATTCAAATTTCTTGATTTTTCAGTTGTAAAGGGCTCACTTCTTTTTTAGACAATGTTCAAAATTCTGCCATGCGAGTATTTATAAACAAGGGAAGCAAAAATATTTCTATGTTTTGCACTGCAAGAGAGGGGTTTCTCTTTCTGTTAAGCAGCAACAAAATGGCTTGGAGCTGTGTTCCTCGCTGTCTGCAGAGCAGACCCCCTCCATGGCAGATTACAAAACCTCCTCCGGAGTTTTTACTGACTGTATACATATATATCTCTCTCTGTGCTAGAAAATTCAACAGGAGGGCTTCAAAATAACAAATAAAACAAAGGATCTCTATTCAGCTTGTACTTTGATAAACAGTTTCTGTGGAGTCCAATTAAATGCATATGGAACATCCACAGGTATCACATTCACCAGTAACTCACAGGGAGAAACTCTTTCAAACCACCCCAGAGGGTAAGACGTTCATCTGCAGCCAGCCTGTGTCCTCTTCCAGCCCTGGACAGGGATGGCCCTAGCTCTATCTTTTCCCATCAGGAACTAGGGACGCGCCTTGCAGACGCATGGCTGGAGCCTCTGCCAGAGAACTGAGCCCACAGAGGGTTCTCTGCCACCTCCTCGAGCGATCCCACCTCTGCTGTGACTCAGTTTCCCTATATATATTCAAGAAAGGGCAAATAGACGGAAAGCCTTGAAGGTGGCACATTGGCAAAGCTGCCAGCTTCCTTTGGCCAACCCCATCTCCCAAAGCCGGGTGACCGGTGGGCTCCGATGTTAAGCACCATTCTCTCCACTGCCGCCTTGCCTTTGCTCATCCCCCAGAAACTGCACCCCATCTGCTTCCCTCTCCTGTTCCCTACTGGGAAACCGCTCGAGGCTCTGTACAGAGCTGTTACACAGCAAGATGTTCTTTGACATTTCCAACGAGACTTTTGTGTGCAAAACATCTCGTTCCTACGATGGGTGCCTGGGAAGCATTGGGGGAGCCATGGCAACGGGAGCTCAAAGCGCCATTTTTATGACTCTTATCTCTTCATGATCTTCCCCATCTTCACTCTGGTCTCTGGGTACAACATCCGCCCTTCGTCATGTCCCCTGTGGAGCATCATCAGCCACGGGTTTCAATGAAGAACTGTTGCTTCGGCTTTGAAACTACCCAATGAGCCCTGATGGCCAAAAAAACCTTGAATGAGTGAGCCAAGCCGGTGGTGCACACACCCCATGGGCCAGGCAAGCTGGGAAGGGATGAAGGCCAAGGCTGGAGTGGTGTGGGGTGATACATGGGGGATGCCCCTACCGCTAACGTGTGACAACCAATGGGTCACTCTGGGCATTAGAGCTGGTGACCTTTAGGCAGGGTCCAAGCACCTGGGGAGGGAGTGCTCTCTCTGCTGGGGGTTACGTAGGCTTAGACATCATTCTGGGTGAAAATGAGGTGTTTTTTCTGATAGGACTTATGGAGCATTCCCAGGCCCACGGGAGTGGGCAATATTTCTGAAGCGGGCAGCCGCAGGGGGGCAGAGGAGTAGCATCCCTCTGCCCCACAGCCCCCAGCCAGCACCCTCGACCCAAGACCCACTTCCAGCCTTGCAGGAAGGGCCGTTTCCAGCCCAGCGATGCCTTTCCCACGGGCGCTGAGGGACGCTCACTGTAACGATTTGCCCATTCCCCCAGCAGCCTGAGCCACCATACCCTTTCTATCCCCACTGCATTTTCCATTCCCATTCCTCTCCCCAAGTAATAAATCCCTGATGGCAGCTAGCTGTTAGTCCTTGGAAGCTGCCTACTGAGGTTTTCCCACCAAAAGTGGTGAAGCGACAGATATTTGCTGGCCAAGGAAGGTGAATCTGCTCCAAAGTGCACACAGAGGCAAACAGCGAGAGCTCCTACTCGAGTCACATGAATTTTGGCTGCCAGGAAGGTGGAGAAAAGCACAAAGCTGGAACAGGCAGGACATCCCCAGCCTTGAGGGCTGGCAGTGATGAGCGTCCCGGCCTGATTCACGTCCGCTTGTGACTTACGTGCCCCACTGCTCTCAGCCCAGAGCAATGCTCCCCTCCCAAGGAACACAAAAGGCTTGCTCAGATTCAACCCCAGCCCAAAGCCCGGAACTTCTCAAAACCAGCGAGCGGAAAGAAAATGAACATTAAGGGTGTGAGCAAAATGCAGCCAGAAGACCCAGCCAGTAATGAAAGATGGTGGTGGTGTCCCAGCACATCTCAGGTGTGAGAAGGTGCTCCCCATCAGGGATTGTGGGCTGCAGGAGCAGCCCTAACCCCTGCCCACCTGATGAGCAGGAAGCTCCAGCTCAGTCCTTGCAGGACCAGGGTGCCTTTAACTCCTTCAGTGCCTAATCCCAACAAAAGATCAAGGTGGCTTTTGGGAAAGCCCCTCTGCTCCAGTCCTTGCAGTCTCTGCCCGTGCAACATCCTGTCAAGGCTACTCAGCTCCCAGCCCCCTTTCAGACTTTGTCACCATCTGACACATTCATCCAGGGGCCTTTTCTCTTGCCCAGAATTGTGTCTGGCTCTGCCCATTAATGCCAAGGAACTGCTACTTTCATGCCAGCTTAGAAGGGAGGAACGGGCTGCCTGTGCCCCATCCCCAACTCACTGCCCACCCACACTGCCACATCTCATTCTCCACCGACTGAAATCCCGCACCTGCCCATTCCCCCTCTGCCTGATAGCTTTTCCCTGACCGAGCCAGCTGGGAAGCCCCAGCAGCTCCGCTCCTGCCCAGGCAGCATCAGGACAAACCCATCTCAAACACGTAGATGGCCACTACACTTCACCTTCCAGTCTGGCGGGAGCTGGGCGCCGAATCCCAGAGCAGGAAACATCTTGTCTCTAAAAGAGAAGAAGAAGCAGGTATGGGTATATTTACACACACGAAGCAGGTTTGCATGGCTCTTGCTACAGCCTCCCTGTGCTACCAGCTGCCCAACACCCAGCTACAACAGAAGCACCAGCTAAAAAAAGATGCCAGCCTTCCCTTTGCCCAAAGCAAAAGAGTGCCTTTAAAAATCATCAGAACTGAACAGAGAGAGAATAGATGTTCCTCTTCGGCTTTTGATCTTTAAAGAGAAGAGTCCAGCTTTGCTTTGTCACCTGCAGGGATCAGGAGCATTTTGTTGCCCAAATACCTGAGTCTCTTGCAGATGCATAACCCTGGAGATTTAAAATATTTAACCACCAATTTTGGTCACAAAAGCCAGTGTGGCGAGACCAATAGATTTCTGTTTTGTTTTCTCTGTCAATGTCTAAGATGATATTTTTCTACGTTGCACCCCTCAGGGTGGCTGGGGAATGAGGCAGCCTGGCAGTCAACAGCAAATACCAGCAAGCTGAGGGCATCTGCCTCTGCGCTGAGAAAGCACCAAGCGCCTGCTCTCCAGCTGCCCCCGGTAGAGGATGCTCCACCACTGCCAATACACCCTTCCTCTCAACAGCAGTGATGGGGGGAGAGAAGAAACCCTTACCCTCTCCTTCTCCTGCATCCCAACGTATACGGTAATTGTCTCCAAAGGAGCTTTTCAAAAGCAAGGTATTATTTAGCCCTGGTTTTGCAGATGGGAAATCAAGGCACATTGCTCCCAGCAGCTCCCTGGGAAGCCAGAGAAGAATCTGCAAAACAGGGGTGGAGGCAGGAGGGCACAGTGCTTACGAGTCATAGTCCTGGATGATCTGGCCAACAGCCCAGATAGCTGACAAGTACTCGTTTGTCCCCATGGGGTTGATATAGTGCAAAGAGGAGGGGTCTCGTGGGTTCCCGTTGGAGGCTGTGAAGTCAATCCCAACCTGGGGGACAAGAGAGAAGCACAGACCCATCCTTGGTTAGCAGACACCACCACAGACCTGGCCACCCAGCCTCCATGGCCTTTGAGGTCCACGCATAGTCCCATCAAGACCCAAACCTCAAACTTTTGAAAAAGTTTAACAAAATCCAGCTCTTGACCTTCCCTAAAAAAAAGCTAAGTTAGGCAAAGCCATTCACTATTAGACGTACATTTTTCACAGCAAGCATCACACAAGGTGTCCTGAAGCAGCCCCTGCTCCTGCAGCAGGCCACCACCATCTCGCCCAGGATTCTCGCTGCCCATCTCCCAGGCATTAAGCTCGGGAACTGAGTAGCTCCATGGACACACCAAAGCAGCCAGGACCACCTGGGCATTTCGGGTCTTAAGGTCTTTGACCAAAAAGTCACAACCCTGAGCAGACCTTTCCCTGCAGCCACTCTTCATCAGCCTTCCCCCGGGACCAATCTACGCTGAGCTCTCAGGGGACTTTGTCAGCAAGGCATTCATTTTTCTCCCCCCTCAATTAGGCTTCCTATTTAAAGACATTTGTAGAAATGCCTGTCTCAGACCCAGTTAAATCTGGTCAGAAGAGGCGAGATGCTGAGCCACCCGATCCGAAGTGACTGGGAAGGAAGAGTTGGGAAGAGGTGAGCAGGAGGCATGACTGCGCTCGCCTTGTTTGCTTAGCAAATAGGTAAAACCCAAAATAACTCCTCTGGCTAAATTGAGCTCAGGAGATTCGCAAGGGATTTTGCTCTGTGTCTGTAATAGGAGAGGATGAACTGCGATTTGGCTGGGAAGGGACCTTGGCCTGGCTGGGACAAGAAGATGTCACAGCCCAGGATGTGCCACCACCCTGTGCCAGAGTGGCTGGTAAAACAGGCTTGACAGGACAAGGGGATGTGGTTTTAAAGTGGAAGAAGGTAAGTTTAGATTGGAGATAAGGGAGAAATGTTGTACGATGAGGGTGGTGAGACACTAGCATGGGTTGCCCAGAGAAGCTGTGGCTGCCCCCTCCCTGGCAGTGTTCAAGACCAGGTTGGATGGGGCTTTGAGCAACCTGGTCTAGTGAAAGGTGTCCCTGCCCTTGGCAGGGGGGTTGGACTAGATGATCTTCAAGGTCCCTTCCAACCCAAACCATCCTATGGTTCTATGAAAACCCAACACCTTCGTCAAGCAACCTTACAGCCTTACCAACCTGTGGTTCACTGCTGTAACACCCATGCCCATGCATCCAGCTCCTGCCAAGCCACCATGGGCATGGTCAGAGGGCAACAGGGAAACTGAGGCACGAAGAGGGGGCTCAGTGGAGGCAGACAGGCGCATGCCCCACTTGTGCAAGCAATGCCACCAAGAGCAGCACTCAGGCAACAGATTTCAGAGGGACACAGCTGGTCTGCCTCCAGCACGAGGCAAGCAGTCGGGCACAATGCCCTTCTTCTCTGCAGCTTCAGCCCTTCTCTTCCCACTGTCTCCCTCGGCAGGGAGGACACCAGCAGCCTTTCCAGATTGCAGGGGTGCGTGTGGCAGTGTCCTCCTCCAGCTCAGGCATTGCTACAGTGTTGCACCCATTTCAAACTCCTCCCCCCAGGTTCTGGACCAAAGATGCCTTGGGAAGACAAATCCTCCAATAACTGACAGATCTTTAGCTGGGGGGAAGATTTCTACGTTCAAGCCTAATTCACACAAGAGCTTCACACTACCAATAAACTTAATGATTTCCTCTTCTATTCACTCTCCAGCACCAAGACCTTAGCGTGCAGCAGCAGAACGGCACACAAAACGCTCTCCGAATTGCTCCTGTTTCTATGGCAACTCTTCCTCCTCCTCCTACTCTCCACCCATCACGTTTTTAGACAAAACAACAAAATACAAACTGAAATACTGGGAGTGCCCGCATCTCTCTGGATACTGCACCAGAAAAGTTTGCAGAAATTGAAAATCCCACTTCTCTTATTGTGGCAGTTTCACTCAGGGTTGTAATGTCCTTGGTTTAGTTACTCCTGACAAGCCATGGTCCGGCTTGAAAGAAGATGGAAATGCCAGTCAAAATGCAGAAAACCATCTCATTAACAGCCCAAAGCCTCTCAGCTGGCTTGAAAACAAGGAGAGCTTCCATAAAACACTGGAGGGTGGTTAAACCCTGCAATGGGGAGAGAAGTCGGTAACATTTTGTGAAGGGTCAGAAGGTCTTTGTGTGGGTCTGACCTTCAGCCGAAGTCTAGCCAGCCTCCGCGCTACTGGATGCACCTGAGCATCACAGTAATGAACGCCCAAAACCACATGGTTTAACAGCAAAACGAGGCAGCTCCTCATTGCCATGAAAAGCCACCCAAGCTCGTACTAAATCTCATGCAGAACCTCCCCTCCCCAGTTTTGACCGCTACATATGTGTTACTGTTACTCGGCAAAGAGGAGTAAAAGTCCTTACCGTAAACATCAGCTGGCAGCCTCCCAGGATGTAGTCCAGGAAGGAGAAATCTCTGGTTATCTGAAAGAAAAAATAAAGAAAAGTATTTCAGCAATCTTCACACTGCAGAACAAAAAAAAAAACCAAAACCCCAGAAAATATCCAAGCTTGCGGTCACTGTGAGTTTGGGCCTTCAAGGACCTTCAGCTACATGGCAAAGCAATGGGAAGAACCACTTGGGTCTCCCACGGCAGCATTTTTGCACTTCACAAGTTATATGGGGCCAAGCAGGGCCACATGTTGGTCCAAAGATGGGGTGGGAGGACTGGACAGGGATCCTTGAGAGCTGCAAGTGTCCATTATGGTGAACTGAATGGAAGATCCTCTTCTCATGGCCAAAGTGGTCTTGCACCACCTGCAGATCTGGTTTGGAAAGAGCTTTCCCCGCTGTGCTGCTGCCATACGACAGGAGGACTTCAGCAACACCTCAGCTCAGAAGGACCTCTCCCACCTGCACCCAACTTTTGCCCCCAAGGAGACACCAAGCAGTTGGCAAGCACCCACAGCCTGGGCTTCATGCAGACACTGCCCATGTTGAACATCTCCTCCTGGGTCTGTGGCCACCTGAGTGTGGAGTGGCACCAGCAACTTGGAGCATCAGATGCTCCAAGCGGAGAGAAACCCAAGAAGAAAAGAAATCACACTTTCATTTATGCTCCAAAGGACCTGCACTTGGAAACGCAAGGGCGCTGGAGGCAGAGGGATGGGGGGAGCTTGGGAAGACCCAAGCTCAGCCAGGAGCAGAAGAAAACATCCCAGCGTCGTACTCACTTTGCAGGACTTGACAATGACTATTCCGGAGTTCTTGTAATTCTTTTTTTTCTTCTGCTTTTTGGGGTTAATGCACTCTAGCTCAAGCTGTAACACATGAGACAGACAATGGCGTGAGAGCGGTGCTCTGGATGGCTGCAGATGCCAGCAGCAGCCACACCCTGTGGGCACCCTCCCTCCACATCTTTCAAAGTGCTAAAGAGACAAACAAATCACAGCAAGCTAATGATATTTAATGATGGAAATGGAGGCACTGCTTGGGAAGGGGCTGCTTTTCCTTTCCAGGGGCTTTCACCATGCCCAGGACCTGGCGTGTGGCAGCTGAAACACCCCAGTGAGGCTACATGGGACGACAGGATGGGACAAGGGCGAACGAGATGGGATGGGTCAAACACATGAATCATTAGGGCAGGACACCACTTTTCCTCAAAAGCTCTGGGAAAACAAAATGCATCTTGAATATCCAGAAAATTGCTGCAATGTTTCAAATTTTTAAAATCTAAAACTGAATAAGAACTCTTGCTGAAGAGGAAAGTTTACATGGTGGTTGGTCAGCAGGAGAGGGCAGGACTGGGCAGGGGGAGCATGGAGAGAAAGTCATGTCTGTTCTTACAGCTGCAGAAAATGGGAACATTTTAAATACTAAAATCCTTACATTTCCTGAATGTGAACGTTTCATTACACTGACTGAACAAAATCAAAATACAGATCTATTGACAAAATTCCCTAACTCTGAATAAACCCAGGCAGATGATCCAGACCCACTAGCAGGTAGCTCCCACATAGGTCCACAGGGGCCCCATGTGGGACAGTGGTGGCCAGTCCATGCCTCCTCCCCCAGCATCCTGCTCAGATCAGCCCAATGATGGCCCTGGACCTGCTCAGACCATCTTGTGATGGCTCTGGAATGTGCTCAGACCAGCCTGGTGATGGCCCTGGACCTGCTCAGGCCAGCCCAGTCACAGCCCCAGACCTGCTCAGAGCATTTGGTGATGACCCTGGACATTCTCAGACTGTCCAGTGATGGCCCCAAACCTGCTCAGACCAGCCCAGTGATGACCCTGGAGATGGCAATGAGCCTTTCCCCCCATCTTGGCCAGGTTGTGGCTGGACAGTGCTGCTCCCAACCTACAAGCATGCCAGCATGTGGTGCCTATTCTACTGCTGTAGAGCATCTCTGTTCCTGTTTCTGTATTTACCCTTATCTGCGTGACCACACGATGGATGACACAGGTCACAAGGAGCCACCCCAGGGAGAAGAGATGCTGAAGGGCGATGTGCAGCGGTGGCAAGCAGCAGCCACTTGCTTTTGGAGCCACCTTCCTCTGCCTGGAGCCCATGGCGGCTCTGCTTGGACAGGGTATCAGCTGGGGAACAGCTTCACCAGGGAAGGGAGGGTACCTGACCTTTCACAACAAGCCAGGCAAGGGAAAGAGGCAGAGAGAGCCCGTCCCAAGTTGGACCCATGTTACACACAGGGGCATGGCAGCACACGCACGCAGCAAGGCGAGGTTTATGCTCTTCTAACCAGCATCTCTCAGGGTCCCATGGAGAGAACAGATTTTATTGCTAGCCTGGTAGGTTGCAAATCCAATGGGAAAACAGGCTCAACGCCTGTCTCTGGCACCATCCACTTGCGCAGTCCTAGACAGGACACTTCATGCCTATATGCCTCAGCTTCCCCAGCCAGGGAAACTTTTCTCATTGTACCAAACATGGTGTTTTACACACCCCCACGTCTCAGCCAAGATGTCCTCTTGGTTTTGTAATCCTAGCAACAATGGCAGTGAAAAGCTCTGCTTATCCAGGAATCTTCACAACATGCCTTCAATCAGGTGGCATCTGCCAAGGCTTTTGGCCAGCACTTCAGGGGGAAGATGGGGACACCTTTGGCCACAAAACCAGTGTGGAGTTGCACGGGAGCTGGTGCTCCTGGGAACCAGGCTGCCCCTGCTGCAGACACAGCCCCAGCAGCACATCACACCTCCCCATCTGACCCCCCAAATCACAGGGCACCCCCTAAATCACAGGTGCTGCTTCAAACATCTCATCAGAGCTTGATTTTCAACCAAGAATGCCTTAGCCCTCTCTCTAGCTCAGATGCTTTAGCTACAACAGTGGCCTGGTCAGTCATGGTGCAGGTGGGAGGAGAAACAAGGTTGGACTTGGGTTCTTCCTGGCACAGGTTGAGGCTCTCAGTGAAAGTACCAAAATCCACCACCAGCCCCAAGGAGCCCCTTCCTCGTTCCTCCCGAAAAGCATCGGCACTTACCGGAAAGGCATCCTGGGCTTCACACATCCTGGCCACCGAGGTCTGAAACTCCCCGATGAAGTCATGCCCCCCATCACTGTCATAGTCGTAACACATCACCTAGGGTGGAAGGAGCACAAACCAGCTTCAGATGCAGTAACTATCTCCCATGAGGAGACCTGCTGAAGTTCTCAACCTCACCTGTTGGGAGACCCCAGACAAGTTTTTTTTTTTTTTTTTCTGGGGGAGTGGTTCTGCTTTGGTTTTGGTTGAGTTTTTTTAATAAACCATCCATGGGGTTTTAGATGTTTAATGATCAATCCCAGAGGCTGACCACCATGATACAAGCTGATGGGCCCCCATTACCTTTATCAGCTTCTCCACATCTCCATCGCACAGTGACACCAAAGGCACAGTGAACGGCTTCCAGATAGGGTCCAGCGTGTACTTGATCACCTGCAGGGTGGGAACGGAGGGATGCTGTTACAACGGGCATATCTGCAGGGGGAGACTGGCGAAAAGTGGGGAGGACATCTCCAAGAGCGACCCTGGACCAGGTCCAGGCAAGGCCAGGCAAGCTGCAGAAAGCCCCATCTCAGCCCTCTTCTGCCTCCTTAGACACAGTGGTTCCCCCTTCTCAGGCTGTCCCATGTGAGTTACAACAGATTCGTTTGCATTACATTGGGTGATTTATCCACCTCCGGGGGCAATTAAGCAAACCTGCTTGAGAAAACAGCTGCAGCAGACCGGGCAGCATTGGGCACAACCATGCCCAGAGCATGGGCACAACCACTTACCCATCAGTTCAAGGCCAGCGGCTACTATTTATGCCCTCTGCATCCCACTGCTTGCACCCTACTCATTGCTTACTCCCGCCCAGCACCCCAGCACAGCCTACATCCATCTGGGGTCTGACCACCACGAAGATGGAGCAGTGGGATGCCACAACCAGTCAGGAAAGCCAAACAGCCCTGGGCATGTCCAGCTGTCTTGTCTCATCTGCATAACATCTGCTGCCTGAGCTGGAGAAATAATTAATGCTTTTTGACATTTCCTGAGAGAATGCAATCACTTGGTGGAAACCCAAGCGAATACTAGCAGGCTCCACGCGCACACAGTGTACATCAGAGATGCCTCTTACACAAAGGTGTTGTGCTCAAAAAGAGATTCATGTCAATGTTAGGAAAATCAGACATGGGCAGCAGATTAAACCCTCTCTGTCCAATTTAAGCACAGGGGGATATCTGGCATGGAGGCTCTTTGATCTTTGCAGCCAGAGCAGCAACAGCCCAGCCCACCAAGGAAGAGGTCCACGGCTGCTGCTGCAGGCAAACAGCCGTGTGGGACCTCCAATGGGCGTCTTGTTTTACAGACAGGCTCTTGCGCGAGACCGGGGGAAACCCTGAAACTGTGAGCACCGTTTAGTCGAGAATTTGTAAACATCTCCTCCAGGAGGCTGGGAAGAGCAGGGGGAGCCCACGCACCCCGAGATGGCGCCTGCACGCTGCCAGCCGCCAGGTCCCTAGGGTGGGTGGGGGAAGGATCCGGTGTCTCCATCATACGGTGTCTGCCTGGGCGATCACACTCATGCTTAAATAACAGGCTGTAATGAGCGCACTAATCCTTCCTTGCCAGACACCTCCGTGGTGGCATGAGAAATGCCAGCATCAGCCTGAGAGCTGGTTATACTCCTGCATCGAAAGAATGGGAAGCCTTATTTCTTTGTATCCGGCCTCAAAACACAAAGATGCTTGCCTGGCGTGGGATTCCTCTGAGGGCAGCAGGTTACATTCAGGGCTGGGAAGGAGGAGGTTGATGGAGCACCCATCACTTGAAAGAAAACCTGGCTAGACCCTCGTCCAGCAAGCAGGAACTGGGCAGCAACCCAGAGGAAAAATCAGTATATACACCTACTCCCCATAAATGTGATCTGTTTACAGGGATCCCAGTGACACTCGTGCACAGCCGCACTCCCAATTCCTACGCCTCTTCCAGGAGGAAGAGCTGGAGGTCACTCAAAATCGCCACGTCTGAGAAATACATCTTGGTGAGTCAAAGCCCAGCTACCCACACTAAACCAGAAGGAAACAACAAACAAGCTCCCAGCCTGCTCCCACAGAAATACAGGTGAAATTTTATGGTTGATATGAATCAAATATGCACAGAAATGTGTATGGGAAAGCACCAAAATATAAACAGCAGAGCTAGGGTTAAAAGGATGGCCCGTATCAGTACCACAGGACACACGGTGGTACACACATCCTGGTGCTCATGCGCACGTGGGTGTGCGAGTGAAGGAAATCCTCGTGGACTTTGCACAGCAGTGGTAAAAAAAAAATGTACGGAAAGACTTTGTAAATAAATACCACCCTCTCCTTCCGTGTGAGTTTATACTGTGTTTTGTTACAATAATTCGCTGCAGTGGGACAACGGGGTCCTTAATCAAGCCTTGAGGGGACAAGAAAAAGAGGGAGGTGAAATGGGGAT
Organism: Leptosomus discolor; assembly: GCF_034619465.1. Taxonomy (NCBI): domain Eukaryota; kingdom Metazoa; phylum Chordata; class Aves; order Leptosomiformes; family Leptosomidae; genus Leptosomus; species Leptosomus discolor. The sequence goes on along the minus strand of NC_141398.1, from coordinate 39,083,604 downwards.
GCGAAAAAGAGAGGTGGGAGATGAGGTGTGATGGGATTCCCTTCCTCTGATATGGGGGTTGCTGTGAGCTCCTCCTGCAGTTATTGCCCCCTCCTCTTTCTGCCAGCTGCCGGGAACTACATGCAAAAAAAAAAAAAAAAAAGCCTTGAAACAAGCTTTGAGGAGGGGAAAAAAAGCCATTGAAAAGTCTCCATTAGGCTGGTGCTAGAGCAGAAACCAGTCTGCTGCTGTGCCTCTCATTCATAACATCACCAGCTTTAGCAGCTTGAGAACATAACCAGAAAGGAGCTTAGATCAAAATATGGCAGCAGGTATAAAGAAGGGACAGGGAGGGGTCAGCTGCCTCTGACTATACCCACCAGGACCCCAGTATAGGTCTCTGCCTCCTTGGCCAGGGTTCTGGCTCTGTTAGACACCAGCCCAAGTGCTCATGCACTGAAGCTGGAGATGCCCAAGCATCCTCCCAGGTTAGCTGCAAACCTAGCAAAAGTTTGTTTTAACCTTTCTCCACTACTGTTCCCTGGGCCACCTCCCATCACCTCTCTCCACCATCTCCTTGGGTTGCAGCTCATCCTGCTGCTCCTGCAAGTGGAGGGAGAGTGGTCCAGGACTCAGGCCATGCCCAGGCTGAGCCTAGAGGTTAACACAGGTTAGAAGATCACACCCCTCTCTGCTTGGTAGATACAGTAGTGAGTAGTACAGAAAAGTTCTCAAGACCTTGCTGGCTCTCAGTAAATCTTTGTCCACTGGAGTCCAGCAGCCTCAGCTGGACACCAGCAAGGCAGACATAAGGTTTTGAAATCCCTGTATCCTACCCTGCTTTATGGGTGATTGATGAGATCGTGCCATGAAGGGCAAGAGGAGCTGATGTAAGGATGGCGGTGTCTCAGCAGCTTCGGTTAGAGTTGCACTCACCTCCGTTCTGTGGACCAGCATCCATTTCCCATCATCACCTGGTTTATAAAACTCCAAGAAGGGGTCAGACTTTCCAAACAGGTCCTGGGGTAGAAGAACAGGATGGGTTACATGGTGCTCTGCAAGCAGTGACAGCCAGTCCAAGAGACCTCCTTTCCCTGGCATTGCCAATTCTGCAGACACCCTCACACCCTCACGAGACCGGCTCAAGCACACCGGCAAACAGGCAGCATCCATGGGCAGCACCCTGCCACCCCTCCGTGTCCTGGTCACACAAATCCCGTTGACGTTTGCACGGTGTTTTGGCAGTGATGTGGCAGGCAAGTCAGCACCCCAGTGCGCATCCAAGGGATTTGCTGGCAGGCATCTACAACCCAGTGAGCTCTCTGGACATAGATGCCACAGAAAACAACCTCAGCTGGGAGGCAGCTGCGTTTGGGCTTGGAAAAACACCCAAAGCTTCAAAGGAAAAACAGAATTATGAAGTGCACACATGTCTTGGGGGAAAAAGGAAAAAAACCCCACCCTCCTACACACAGAGGTAAAGCATGAGTAGAGGAAATAGTTAAGGAGCAAGCTGCCCTGGTGTTGACAGAGATCATGGAACACCCTCCGAGACATGCAGCCCTCAGTCAGTGTGCGCTGCCTTTCCTGCCAGCCTCTCCTCAGATATTCCCCCAATAAAAGGCTGCTAGTTTATGAGAAATATGTACACAGACACACACGTCTCTGCTGGGTATTGGCATGAGGGCTACTTTGGGACACCCCCAGCCCGGAGAGGAGGGCAGCGCTGGTGGCAGCCACACAGGGAAAATCCAGCATTTCTAAGCAGAACTTCATTCCCATTCAGAAAAACTGAAAAGTGGTGTGCTGGTTTTGGCTGGGGTAGAGTTAATTTTCTCCATAGTAGCTGGTATGGGTTACGGGTTTGTGCTGGAAACAGTGCTGATGACACAGAGGTGTTTCAGTTACTGCTGAGCAGTGCTTGCACAGCTTACACTTTTCTGCTCCTCACCCCACCCCACCAGCGAGAGGGCTGGGGGTGCACAAGGAGTTGGGAGGGGACGCAGCCAGGAGAGCTGACCCCAACTGACCAAAGGGATATTCCATACTGTACGATGTCACGCTCAGCATATAAAGCTGGGGGAAGAAGAAGGAAGGGGGGAATGTTCAGAGTGACGGCATTTTGTCTTCCCAAGTCGCCGTTATACGTGATGGAGCCCTGCTTTACTGCGGATGGCTGAACACCTGCCTGCCGATAGGAAGTAACGAATTAATTCCTTATTTTCTTTGGCTCACGTGTGCAGTTTTTGCTTTACCTATTAAACCTATTAAGCCGTCTTTATCTCAACCCACAAGTTTTCTCACTTTCACCCTTCCAATTCTCTCCCCAATCCCACTGAGGGGGAGTGAGCGAGCAGCTGTGTGGGGTTGAGCTGCCAGCTGGGGTTAAACTATGACAAGTGGCTAACAGGAAACCAAGCCCAAAATATTCCAAATTATTTACTGAGAACTCAAGCCATTTCAGTTGGGTTTTCCTCCCAGAGGGAAGGGAGTGGACCACCTCTCTTATGAAGAAAGGCTGAGAGACCTGGGCCTCTTTAGCCTGGAGAAGACCGAGAGGGGACCTTATCAATGCTTATAAATATCTGAAGGGCAGGAGTCAAGAGGATGGGGACAGGCTTTCCAGTGGTGCCTGGGGACAGGACAAGGGGCAACGGGCACAAACTGGAGCACAGGAAGTTCCACCTGAACATGAGGAAAAACTCCTTTACTCTGAGGGTGGCAGAGCACTGGAACAGGCTGCCCAGGGAGGTTGTGGAGTCTCCTTCTCTGGAGATACTCAAAATTCACCTGGACGTGGTCCTGGGCAACTTGCTCTAGGAGTTTTTTGGTCTTCCAAGCGACGCAGTAGGGATGCAGGGGGCTGCTCATGGAGGAGGAGGAAGCATGGATGCCCCAGGAGCCCCTGTACACAGCCAGCCCCGGAGGTGGTGGCTGGGATGGACACAGGCTCTAGTGATGCCCCAGCAGAAAAACAATTAACATTTCTATCCAAATCCTGTATCCCAATCCAGCGAGAAAAGCAAATCACTGCAAAGTGCTTTGGCTTAGAGAAATGATAACCTGGTTCAGTCAAAATTCTTCTGCCAGAAGAGCAGACCATAAAGGCTCACAGGGACGCTCTTTGGTGAGACGAGGCTCTTTTTCTTCCACCCTTTTTCACATGTTTTTAGAAGAGAAAATCAAACCATTCTTTCTGCAGGGTTACGTTTATAGCATAGCTCTGATCCTGCCCACCCACAGCCTGGACTTGGCACTTTCAAGCTCCACTGACAGATTAAAGAACCAGCGGTGGGTACCTGACCCTGCCTATGCTGGCTTAACCTGCAACACAACGCGGTTTCATCGGTGCCAACCCAGCGTGGGTTGGTGGAGGCACCGGCTCAGATGACAGCGGGGAGCTTTGAATGATGTCTGCTGCCATCCCACGCGTAGCAGCCCTGTTTGCAAGTCTGGTCAGCTTTGCTCCATTCAAAGCAGGGTGAGAGATGCCTCCAAGCCACAGGATTGTGGGCTGCTATTTTAAAACATCAAAACCACAAACGTCTCACTCCTGCAAGCCTGGTGGAGATGAAACCTGAGCAACCAAAGGAGCTCAGCAGCCCAGATCGATCTGCAAAATGGTCCAAGAATCTAAATCATCCAAACTGGTCCTTGCACACCATGGACAAGGAGGATAGAGGTGGCACTTCCACCAGATGCAGCTCCCAAAACCACAGCTTCCAGCACCATCCCTGGCTCACAACTCTTGCTCTCCCCGAGCTGTGCCAAAGCATGGCTGCCCTCCTGCCGTCCCCACAGCTGCAGTGGCACACACAGCTCTGGGGCCGAGCCCACCAGGTCTGGTCCTAGGTGAAAATACTTCCTCTTCTGCAAGACCTTTTTGCTTAAAATAACCCTTTCAAGAGCTGATCTGACATAAGGTACAGGAGCCTCAGGCTAGTTCTGCTGCTAACATGCTCCCGCTGTGCAGCTTCGGCTTTTAAACCAAGGTAGTGAGCCATGGGTGGAGAAACCATGGATGTGTGATGGGGAGAAGGACCTGCCTACAGCCTGAGAGAGGTCCCAGCCTCAGGGTGGACACGGCAGAAGGCTGCATGGGGCCAGGCACAGCTCCAGGCTGGGTTTGCGGCACAGCTGCCAGTAAGGAATGCTCAGAGCTTCAGCTCAGCATGTGCAGCAAGATGATCCCATGGAACCACCACAAAGTCCTGTGAGATCTGACCCCTTCACACGATGTCCAAGCCATCGGCCATGCTCCCCAGCTTCGTGCTGTGTGCTGCAGGAGGGTGTTACCCCCCTAGGCTGCAACCTTACTCCTGTGGGTTTTTGCTTAGCCACTTCTCCACTTCTTTCCTAAGCTTAAATGAGTTCTACCCAGCTCCCAAAGTTGCATTTCATCCATGATCAATAATGACCCAAAATACTGTGTTTCACCCAATTTCCTTGTTCAGAGACCCTTTTAATTTGTGTGAAGTGACACAAAGGACTTTGAGCACCGCAACCCTGTGCTGTGTTATGGGAATCGGTGAAGAAACCTCATTAGTTCTTGATGACGGCAGGCGGTCACCAAGGAAGGAGCTTTCTGCTGACACCTATTGATAAACTGGAGGGAGACCCAGAAGGAATAGGATTATTTACAGTCCTTATCCCAGTGTATCCAGGTAGATGCTGAATTTCCTTCATCAGTGGGTCTGAAGGGCAGCAGATCTAGTCCTAGTTGAAGAATACCAAAAGATGTCACCTTCGAATAACCTGGTAGAGGAACTTTGTTGCAAAGCAGATTAGAAAGGCAACTCCTCTTTAAGAGGAGCATTTGGCTCCTTGCACTAGGCGGGGTAAGCAGAAGGGCAAGAGAACAGCTGTTCCCAACAGGTGGGAAAAACAGTTGGATAAACCAGGCATCCATCCAGTTTGGACAACAGGTCTGGACAAACCATGTCTTCTGCCCTAGCAAGTACCCTTCTGCCTGAATGCTTGCTTTACTCTGAAAACAGAGGGCCATCCTGACAATAAAGCAAGCTCTGGAGAGATTAGGAAGAAGGAAAAAATATTCCCATCGATTGCTTAGCAACAGCACTGGTTTAAGAGGAATAGCTCTGGTTGCCTGGTAAATAAGGTCAGATGGCTTTGTTCAGAAAGGCTCATGGTTTCTCATGTATCATATCCAAAGCAAAATTCATGCATCACCTGCCTCCATGAAGTCAACATTTCTCCCTTGGAAAGGATGGGCCCTACTGTTCGATACAGAAGCAGATTTTCACTCCATTTCCAGAGGGGCTGAAGGCAACAAGACAGGAGCTCTCAGCACTTGTGAGATACGGGTTCAAGGGGCATCAAAACTGCCGGCTCTGTCAGGAGACATTTCCAAATGACAGCCACTGGAGTAGGAAATCTGCTCTCTTTAAGACATGCTAGGACACAGAACCCATGCCAGATGCAATCTTTCCATCTCAATGTGCATCATGAAGAAAGCAATACTGTGTCAATAGGGAAACTGAGGCACAGGCGTACCCAGCAGCCAGTAGCACCACCAGGATTTGAACCCCTCTAGTCTCACCCTAATGCTTTCTCCAGCAGGGCTATTTTCTGTCACTGCTATACCTGAAAGCAGCGATTTCTTTAGATACCTTAGCCTACGAAGGACACCATTTAACATTGCATCCCCCCAACGCAATCCCACTCACCTTTTTATCCAGTTTTCTGCCAGCCATGCTCAGAGTAATCACCCTGTTATCTGAGAGCTCTTGGGCAGCTATCTGAAAGACAAGGGAAGGCCGCCTTCATTTCCAACACAAAAAAGAAAGTGAACGCCAAGAGCGCTGAGGACACGTAGTCTGAAGATACCTGCATGACTTCTGCGCAACCCATTTCCCAGCTAAGAGACTGGATGATCTAATGCACACAGTGTTTCACCATTGAGGAGTTAAACTGATTTTACCTTTGCAGATCAATTTGGGACCAAAGCTGGAAAGTATCCCAGCTTCTCCCTGGAACGGAGAAGGATGGAGGAAAAGCCCAGACTTCCCCTGGATGGGTATTGCCATCTACCCTGTGCCAAGACAGTGACACACCAGCTTTAACACAAAACAGGATATGTTTTTTTTAGCAGGCTACTAGCTACGATGTTGGTGCTGCAGCAGGAGTCCCCGTGACATCCACCGACCTCCACAGCCTCATTGTTGGCGCTGGGTCCACATGATATACGTTCATTTGCAGGGCTGGGAGTCAACAGGTACAATCAAGCCTCTTGAATGGACAACCTGAAGGGAGAATGAGGTGCCAGGACACTCTGAGCAGCCTGCTTCCCCCATGTAATCAGATCTAAAATGAAGCTTCTGGGAACAAACTCATCCCCTTCCTTGAGTGACACACTTGAGCTGGTTTTGGATGGTTTTTTACACATCAGGATCTGGTGAAGCCTCCAAGGACCAAGCCAAGAGGATGCAGGAACCATAGAAATCCTTGCCAGCAAGATATGCCACCTTGCCCTCCGTGTCCCAGGCTGGGCATGGCAAAAAGCAGGTGCCCCATCCCTTGGGAAATATGCCAGTGGCACCAAGGACCCAAGCCACATCTCTGCACAATCACCTGACACGACAGCCCCAAGGGTGAAAACTCCATTGCTCCTCCTGAGGAACTACAACAGGCAGGAGTGCAGCCCAGATTACTTCAGTTTAAGAGACTTTATTCACATGCGCTCCAGAAGGGCTTCAGCTGCTAACCACCGGTGGGCTGGTTTTGTCTGGAACGTGGTCTAATGAGTCTCTTGGTATTTTAAAAGAAAGGGAATGTTTATAACAAAAAACCACATTTATTCACTACTGTTACCAGCCATTTTCTGAATCACTTGTATTTTTTTTCCTCAAGGTTGTGCTCTGCTCAAGTATCTGCTCCCCACCTCTCCCTCCTCTGCTCCCTGGGGTGAGCTCCCACCATCCCCGGCTGCAGCCGGCACCAGCCCAGCCTGGAGCACAGCATGGACATTTTCCTTGTGCACAGTGTTCCCAAGCACGGCCATTTGCTGGCTCTCACAAGGAGGCTGTCCTTCACTGGAGATACACAGCATAATTACAGCAAGGCTTTTAGAAAAACTTGCTGAAATCAAGGGGACAGTTTTCTGCAGAATGAGCAATCAGAGGGTTATTGGCACTTAGGAGAGCGGGGTGTTTGCAGAGACAAGGAGTCAGAGATGCAGCTTTTGAATCTGCCTGGACAGCTGGGTGAGGGGACAAGCCACAGCTCCTGAACAACCTCCTAGCCTTTCCATGGCAGATACAACTCTGTGGTCCACAGAGGATCCGTTCACCGCATGCAAACCCCAATTTTCCCCTCTGCTCCATACAGATGTAAGGTTGGAAGTTCCCTATTGCAAAGCCGCAGCATCCATTTTGTCTCCCACCTAGTCCTTGGTGGGCACACACGGTCATCAAAACCAGCGTGAGGAAGAGGAGCTGTAGGGAAGCGGATGAAATTTGCCCTTTGCTGATCCCTACAAAAGCACATCCAGTTGGTGTCCAGAGTTTTAGGGCTCACTGGAGACTACGTAAAAGCCAGACCAGGCAGACAAGCCAGGTATGTCCTTCTGCCACACTGCCGCAGGCTGCTAGTGGCAACTTCTCTGGGCCAGCATGGACAATAACAACATCCCCACCGCTATGTCTGGCAGAGGCATGTGACAAGATCTCGGGACTGATTTCTACAAACACGGTGCTTGCTTTGGGATCTTCCCCATCTCTTCAAACCTAGGGACCCCCACGGAATCCTGTCCATCCAGCCAAGGTTCTTCTGTTGCATTCATCCTTGCAGCATCTCAGTTGAGAATATGGATACTTGGGCAAAATTGAAGGGGATGGGGGTGAGAAAGGCAGGCTTTGGCTCCAAACTTAATATTTTATACGTGTGAGCCCAAGTTGAAGCCTTCTCCTCCAATGGTCTCCATAGCCTGTGCTGCCATGACAAGCAGTGAGGAGAGGTGCCCAACACACGTGACCCTATTGTCATCACCAAGCCAGGGCAAAAAAACTCAGATCAGAAAATTGCATCAATGGTACAAAATGAAGCAGACATTTCAGGCCCTTTGATTTTTAACGACACATTAGTGACAGATTGGAACGCTCCTTTTTTTTTTAAAGTGTGTAACCTTCAAACTTGATTGGAAACTTTTCACCTGGTCCAGCTCTTCCAACTCAAGCATCGTACAGGGTATTGAGAGCCCGCTCTTGGGGGCCAGCACATGGCATCGGGCACCGCTTGTGACCTTCACTGCGGCTTTTCCTCTGGCATTTAAAGACTAACTGCACCAATTAAGAGAGAAAAGCTGGCAGCATCTTCCCAGCCTCTAGAGCAAACAGCAATGGAGATGCCCTTGAAGCAGCCAGGTCCTGGGCTTTTAAATCCTTCCAGTGCTTTTAAACCTGACAGAGGTTTAAGTCCTTGCTGGCCTTTTCTTCTACACCTTTGTTGCCCATTGGCACATCTCGCAAAACCCATAACACAGGAGAGGTCCATAAAGGATGGCAGATGTGGCAGGAGGGAAACGCACCTAAATTTAGTCTTTTCTTCTTTAAAAAACCCCATCACTAAAGAGATCTGCAGCGGGAAGGCCACTGCCCGAAGGGGTCTGCATCAGGAGCAGCGGCTGTTGCTATGGCACAGCTCCCATCCTTTTCCTACAAACAAAATCACCCATTTCCGGCAAAGGAACCAGTCCTCTTACCTCCCGCTGCTCCAGCGAGGGCTGAGCAGGTGTGTCATACCAGATAACATGCAACAGCAGCACAGATTTGCTTTGTACTTCTCCAGATTGAAGTTTTTCTTATTTCAGAGACCAAAGCAGAGGTTGAAGACTCACAGTTCTGGGCACCAGGCAGACACCAGGCAAGATGGTCCCTGCCCCAAATAAAATTGTCCTCCAAACACACCAAAGTGGGCAGAAAAATGGGAGGTAAAGGGAAAACTGTTTATGAGATAAACCCCAGTCTCCTGAACCCCAGGTGAGTGTCCTGTGTCGCCCCCAGGTTATTATCCGCCTTTACACCTCAGGAGGTAAGGTAAAGGAGTAACCATACCGTTATCATCCCTTTCCCAGCTGGCTTGCCATTCCCCAACAGGAGGGTCCTTGTTATTTTCTTGCTGGAGACAATCTAGAAAAGCCAAAGAAAATAAAGTCATGATTGTACAAGTGATCACAAGCAGACTCATAAGCAACTGATCATTGCTTATGTTAGTTAATTAAAATTAAGCATTCACAACAGTAGAAGAAAGACATCATATTCAGGGATGACTCTGATACTGTGAGTATCACCACCATCACCCGAGCCCATGGGGCGCACGGCAGCAGCTGAACAGTGCAGAGCAGCGAGGGCGCAAGAGGCTGAAGCATCACCTCCCGTTGAACCCAGGGACCAGCTCTTTGTGTGGAGCAGGTCGGCTCCCACACTGCCAGAGCTACCATGATTTGCTCCCAGCAAAATCACAACTCAACCTTTCAGACCTCACTTTACATAATTCTAACATGACCCCTGCCAGCAACTTGTTTCCAGGCCACGTTTCCAGGGTGAATCCTGATTACAAGCCAGATGCTCTCCCCCAGCGTCGTTCTGGACCCCCGACACACCTGCGGCCAAGCAAGGCACAGGGGTCAGCACCCCCAAAAGGCATGTTCTCCCCTTCACTTCTGGCTTGTAAGAGGATAGGCAGGATGATCTGGGAGCTGAATTGAACCCCTTGAGATTTTTGCCAGCTCGCTGAGTTTTGGTAGCCTTCACATCTGGAGATCCCCTAAGTTTTCCCCACAAGGCGTAGACCCCACACAGGGATCCAGCAGCCTGCTGGAACTATCTGTGCTCTCCTCCCATACCTAGTGGGGACCCCTTTGAGATCTAGGGGTTGCAGTTTAAAAAGGGCAGTCCTATCCACTCTTCTGCCTCCACTCTTGGTACTACATCTCATGGTCAGAAAATAATAATATTAATTTTAAAAAACCCACATAATGAAATGGCTTAACTTGTTGCTCCTGCCATCCAGGTGACCCAGTCACGCTTGGATTCCTCCCATTGCTCCCCAGAAACGTTCTCCTCACTCTTCTTGCAATTTCAAGGCAAAATCTCTTTCCCATTGTGGCTAGCCAGCCATGTCTCGGAGCTTTTGATCCATAAGCGCACAGGAAGCACTAGCCAGCGTAACTAGCTGTTTGCGCCATGCCATGTACAGGGAGGTGAAATCTCCTTGCAGCCCTGGCTAGCAGAAACCACGGACACTCTCCAGCCTGCAATTTGATCCCTGCTACATTTTGTTCGGCCGCAGAGGTCATTACAGGCCCGCAAATGATCCAACCGTCCTTTTAAATCTTACCACAGACCTAATTAGCTGCAATAAAACAAGCCAGCTAATCTGACAGAGCTCCGACGCAAACTCGAAACTGAAAGTCAGATGCTTGCTGTGTGATTGTTGCTGCCCACAGCTGCTCTCTTTCCTTTCTAAGAGCTGCTCATACCTCAGAACTGGGCAGGCTTGTGAAAACATCTCATCAGAAAAAATCCAACCATCAGAGAACCCACAGCAGGGTGGCTGAACCCACAAACTCCCATCCACCCTGTTTCTCCCCTCTCCTCACCAGGCACACTTGTGCATGTGCTACCCCTTTGGTCCACCTCTGCCCTGCAACTGGGCTGTGCCGCTAGCCTGTGCTGTTCACAGGGAGAGAATTTCGGGAAAAAAGGGAAAATGAGAAAATCCCTCCATTCCAGGCTGGTGTCTTGTTGTGGACTAAAGGTCACCAAGAAGCTCACAAGCTGCTGTAAAAACTCATCAAAAACTGGGCATACACATGAGCAAGTTCTCCTTTGCAGAGTGTAAATATTTGCATGACATTACAGGAGTTCAGAGCTCTCTTTTTTTTTCTGGTGGATTAAGACCCCCAGCTGTGCCTAAAGACACAATAAACAGTTATGCCATGCCCGTCAGCCACCATGGCTAAACCATCAACTGTTTTGAGCAAGCACCTCAAATGTGAGACCTGCCAACAACTGCCCGTCCCCACCATTACCACAACCACAGGATGGCCTCTGCAGTCTCATGCTCTGAGCTAATCACCTTTCAAAGCACCAGAAAGGGTTGGGCTCGTCTGGGAGACCCACCAAGCAAGAGGAGATAGGTCAGACTCTTCCACCTTCCTTCCCAGCACATACAGATAATGTTCCTCTCTGGCATGAGCCTGCAGAGCCCTGGCCTTCTGCAGGGCCTTGTTTAGGAACACTAAGCTTTCCAGCTCTGTTTCCTTATGTCCATAAATTCTCTGCTTGCAGCTTCCACCAAGACCGTGACCTTCACAACAAGCATTGCTGAACTGCCCCATACCAGAGGCGGCTGCTTGTCAGCAACAGGAAAACTAACGGTACAGGATGGGTTTGGTCTAAATCACTGAACACTGGCCTCAGCTGTTGCCTGCACTGTCTCTTAACTTTTGCAGGAGCAGAATTAGGTCATCACAGAGCACTTCCAAAAGCCCAGATGTTAAACCTCAAACTCTGTAAATGTCAGAACTCTTCTAACACGTCAATCTCTTGTGTTGGTAAGGTCACTTGCCCCCTCTTGCTATGTGCAGTGCCATATTGCAGTCTGTGTAATAAAACGACCACATTCACAAACCTCCCTGAACACCTTGGGCTGGTTGTCCACGCCAACCCACCTATTACAGTGTCTGCTTCCCCCAGGTTCCCAGCACCAAGCCCAACAGAGACAGTTTCTCCCAGCCCCTGCACTTGTGCCAGGTACCACAGCAGCCCCGAGCCGCCAGATGCTGCAAAAGAACGGAAAAAATCCCCCGCATTCCCTGTGTCTGAGTCAGAGCAAGCTCAGAAGACAGAGACGTTTGGAGAATGTAGCTGCCAACTTCTAACATGTCTGGGCTCATGAACACAAAGACTTTCCAAATCGCATTGTGCCCTGAAAGCTTTTCCACAGGAAGAGCAGAAGACACATTCCTGCACCAACACACTAAAGTAGGAGAGTATTTGCTACACAACGGATGAAGCTTTTTTTTTTTAAAAAAAAAAAAAAAAAGGAAAACCAAAACTGAGATAGAAAGGTAGACAGCAATGCATCCTAACTTTAAACATCTGGAAGTTTCCCAAGTCCAAATCCAAGCCGGTCATCAGCTCTTACTATAAACCATGATGAGATATGGGTACCTCCAAAACCTTCCAGTTGATGTCTCTCTGTCTGCAGCAGCCCACACTATGACTACCTTAGACTTGAGCAAGTAGCCAACAGCCCTAACGTGGAACAGTTCAACCTCAACAGCTGAAGTGTGACAAGCAAATTAAATTAGTTTTGCCAGGAAGGACCCAGCAAACTTTACAGTAGATAAGAGTAGCAGCTCTAATCCCCCCATGTCCCTGTGGCTGACGTGATTTGGGGTCCCTTTGCTGGAGGACAGTGAGCTGCAGGGACCTCAGAGACTCACCATGCCCAGCGTGCAGGAGAATTCACCCAGGAAGTCATGCTCATACAGCTGCATGCTTGACTTGTCCTGGTCAAACAGGGCAAACTTGAGCTTCTGCACTTCTTCAAAGTGATAGTCGATGATGAACTTCTTGGCAAAAGCTGGGTTGAGGTTGTTCACGGCTGTCTCTGTCCTGTCGAGCTGCAAAGAATATAAAAAAAGAGGCATTTAGGCATGTGCATCTTGCATCTTTGTCACTGTGCTGTTTCTACTCTAACTTCAGCCAGAGCCACCCAGAAACCCTGCAGTGACCATCAGAGAGCGAGCGCATCAGGCATTCAGCACAGCTATCCCTGCATGCTGGCCGTTATACCCAGCGTACGCAAGGTGGGATCTGTCTAAATGAGTAATGACATGTCATGCAGATAGCTGCATCCCCAAGGACAGGGTGCGCAGGGCTGCACACACCTACCCCAACCAACAGCCAGGACAGGAGCGCCCACCCGGCCAAAGCTTGGCACAGACTCAAGGCTCACTAAAGCCAGAGCCATTTCATTTGCTTCTAAGCCCTGTTCTCCCAGGAGCTGAAGCTCTCACACATCTCTGATGCTGAACCAGACCCTCACAGCTGTAATGCCAAACTTGTTTCTTTCAGGCTGTGCAGCTAACAGCAAAGACAAGCAAAACAAGAAAATGTGTCACGAGCCAGAACAGCAACCCTCTAGCATTTCCCTCTAGACCTCAAACCAAAACATTCATGTGGTTTCTTCTTCCTTGGCCTTCCGTGGAAAAAAAAAAAAAAGGGAAAAAAATCACCACAGGCCATTTTTCACAGATTTCATCAAGTGTTAGGAGAAACAAGAGGCTGGAAGGACCCAGAAGACAAGACTTCAAGAGGCTTTGTCACCCTGAGCTACTGCGAGCAGGCTGGAAGAAATGATGTCTCCGATGGCTTGGAAGGGCAAGCGCACAGAGGTTGATGGAAACCACTAGGCGCGTGGGGAACCACTGTTGGAGAGGAAGCACCACCATGGTTTGCAGCATTCTGCAGCAAAGACCAGCGATAAGAGCAGAGGAAACTTGGCAGGCAGCTGGTGGAAGTGTGGGTTTATGATGCAGCATGGCACAGGTGGACAGAAAGCCTTGTGTGAGCCAAAAAAAAAAAAAAATCCCAGGGACAGCCACGCTGGAGATCCCGGGATGCTGCCCTCCAGTAATGGAGCTTCAGTCCCAGACCCCGTAACTCAGACTGCAGGAGGGCTGGGTGGATGGCAGCACCAGCCAGGCTCCCAACATGGGGTCGTCCAGAGACAGCAACCCACAATTTTAGCCAAAGTGGTAGAAACTGGAAAAACTGGGAAACTGAGGCTGAGAAAATCTGGTGTATTTACTTCTGGAAGTCAATGGCCAAGGAGGGTCTGAACTCTAATGTGAGGACCCATCATCCCCACCAGGCCGTTCTCCATCTTGAGTGGCACCCCGAAAGGACAAGTTTGGAGCCCAACATGCAACATGCCCTTATAAAGCTAAAATGGGCAGGAAGGACACTGGTGGCACAGATGGAGCTCTCAACAAGAAACGCAGCCTGGGGGGAAACCCTCCAGCAAGCAAATGGAGCAGGAGCTTTGTCTGGAGAGCAGCTATTGATATCATATTGATATCAGAAGAGCTGGGAGCTCATTTGGCAAAGGGCATCCTGCCCAGGCAGCCCCACGGGAAGTGCTGACAGCTCCAAGCTGGAACAGCCCCATGCCCACCCACCAGAGCTGGCAGAGAAGCTGGCAGCGTCAGCCTTTTGCCACATCGCCCTGTTATCCCAAGCTACGGTAACAGGGGCTGTTAAAATAGAAAGAAAGGCAGGCGCTCGCCAGTGTGATCTTATCAAAAGCTGCTGCCCCCGGTGGTGCCCGGAAAGACCATCCCGTCTGCCTGTGGGACAGCACAGAGCCTCCAGGGCCATGCCACAACCTCGGCCAGCATCCCGCCTCATCTCGCATCTGGGACACCCGGTCCCGGGCAAGGCTGAGCTGCCTGCGCATCCCAGGTCCCAGGGCAAGACCTCTGTGGAAAGCAGCCCCTGTGCCAGCACTCCCGGGTAGCACTGGGCTGAGGGACGGCAGGATGTCTGCCAGAGCTGTGGAGCCAAGAATAAGTATGGCAGAGCAAAAAAAAGGCAAACACATACCTTTGTCCCAAAGAAACTCATTCAGCAGAGGAGGCAGGTTTTGGAGGGGCTGGGTGGAAATGTGGTGAGTTTGCTATATATACCGATTACCGCAGTGTTTTTTGAAGTTCGTCGCTCAGTCTGTCTTAATTGCCAAGAAACGACTAAAGTACATGCTGTGTTCCCAGAATAGCCACCTGCTGCACTCTGGGGAATCAAACACATCAACACCAGTGGGCTGCAAGCTGGCCAAGGCCACGGAACTTCACACAGATCCTTCCATCTCTGCTGCCATCCCATACCGAAGAACGCCAAACGTCTGCTCAGAGATGCAGTGGACCAGGAGCAGTGGGCATCCATGAGCTCTACCTTATTTCAGCAGCACAACACATGAAAATCCCCGTTCAAGCCCAGGAAATGAGACTGTGCAGGCAACAGAGATGGATGATTTTAACTCCTTCCATGTTCTCTGAACTACTGGGAAGGCAGGGACCAAAGGAAACCAGTCCTCTCACTCCCAGGCACCAGTTCAAAGGAGATAACTTGAGGTCCCATCTCCAGCTTTTCCCTGGAAGGGGTGGCCCAGGGAAGGGGAAGAAAAACCCAGCCAATGTATCTTGAGCTAACCCTTTGGAGTGATGGGGCTTCCTTCAACACCCAGATTAAACTGAGTGTTTAATCTCCTGCCTATTATCAGTGTGAAGCACAACAAAATCACAAGCCCCAGCTGATTGCTGCACATGGTTTGGTCTGTGGTTTGATCATCACCTTGCCAGTGAGCATCAGGTATGAGGCCTCTTCACAGCACCTCCACTAGGAGACAAGTATGCCATCAGCTCCTGCCTTCCCCTTCGCCCCCAACACTTACAGGTCTATGTTCCCTGTAAAGAGCAGAGGTGGCTATGCCACTCAAGAGCAGAAAAGCACAAAGGTTTTTAAGAGGCAACCAGGCTAATTAAAGATACCTGTTTGAATAAGTCTTGATTCTACAAATCAAGCACAAAACCAGGAAATCATCTCAGCGACAGCCCTTGTGTTCAATGAAGGCAGCTGGAGAGTCCTCCAGTGTCCAAAAGACGGTTGGCTAGAGATCTTCAAGCATCCCCAGCATGTGGAGAAGCTTGATGCTCCAACACTGGGAGATGCTATCCCAAGTGCCAAGGCATGGGGCTGGCTGGATGACTCAGAGCAGCACAAAAGCAGCAGCACAGCTGAGTCACGTGTCCCTCCTCCCAGCATCACAGGCCAGGTCTTTCATGGCTCCTGCAAGATGATGTCGTTGGGCAGAACATTTAAACAGCATCCATCTCCATGTCACTTCCCGGCCTCTGGTTTATTGTCCCCTCCCTCCCCCACCCCCTCCAAGGCTGATTCACAAAGATTTTTTAATTCCTATTAAGCTCAGTGAGACAAAATAATTGTGTTTTGGAACAAATGTGACAGCTACAAAGAACAGCGAGCAGAAATATTTGTGTTGGCATCAGCTGGTGCTGCAGCCCCGCCACCCAGCTTAGATGCTGGCACCACCATGGCTAGAGCTGGTCCTGAAGGAGAAGACCCACCACCTAAACCAGGTCTGATGGCTGGGACATGTTGCTAACCCGGTGCGGAGGATGCAGGGACAGTGTGGTGGGATGGGTTCATGTTGCTGAGCTGCTGCTGTCCCCATCCATCCCCTACATTTCAGCTATGAATTATGACCACCGCCTTCCAATGGCAAAGAAGTTCACCTTAGAGCAAGGGGCATGTCTGTGTGGCCAAAATCCATGCAGGACAACACAGGCACACCTGGATAGCTCTGAACCATGGTGGCATGAACTACCAAGGGTCCACCAAGTGTCCCATTCAGCGAGGCTCTTGCAGGCGAGTCCACCTCTCCTGGCCCTCACCGGCACCCAGCCACAGCCCAAAGCCATGCACCGCTACTGCCACATGTGGGTGTGGGGGGATCTCGGTCCTGGCTGTGTCCCCAGCGTGCAGGTTGACCGGGGCCAGCTCCGTGCATGACAGCACACCACACCATGTGCCAGCTCATGCAGCACACTAACCTCCACTGAAACCACAGCAGTGGAGCACCAAGCAATCTGCTGCTCAAGGATGACGTCCAGTGCCTATGGTGCCAACTAAAAAGAAGCTAAAAATAGCACAGAAAAAGAAAAAAAATAAAACCACCACACATTTGTATTGCAAAAGAAGCTTTGGAATCAAAACTGTTAGACTGAGACATCACTGACAGAAATTCCTGAAAACTACAATCAGGTCAAAGAGATGACACCTATCAAGGCTGGAAAGCTCATTAGTCTCATCCAAGCTGCTGAGCAAAGTTAATTGCAGACCAGTCTCCTCCTGGCCGACAGTGAAGAGATCAGGTGCAGGACACCTGAGGTGATTCCCATTGATTCACCAGCTCCTTGGCCAAGCGCTCAAAGGCTGCCTAACTAGTCCAAGTATCTGAAAAACAAGACCACTTAATTTCCCAGGAATCAGGATAATTTTTCTTTGGCTTACAAGATTTAATGTTTTTCAGCTGCTCATTTTGCGTGCATCCAACACCAGTGCCTGTATCCATCCATCACACCCCCATGCCCTCCTTACCTGCTCCCTCCCAGACCAGCTGAAAAGAGGTCTTACGGTATCTACAATCGCAGTAATAAAATGAAATCCCCATTTTTTTTCTGCAGGTATTTTAGCCCAGAGTCTTTCCCCCTGTAGCCAAAAGGTTTTTCTTAGGCATAGAGCTAAATGATCTTGCATAGACTCTGGAGTTTGGATTCATGACACCAATTTTATTACAGACGGCACCTTGCACAACTCGGACTGCTGCAGAAGAGACAACTATAGTTTCTCCATGTGAGATGCTGAACAGTCAATAAAGCACCATGAAAACACTCCTTAGGAGTTCCCAGTCCACATTGTGCACATCCCGACTGCAAAACCGGCCCGAGACATGCATCTGCCTGGGACACCCACCTAAGTGCGACCTCTTGCTGTTGCAGCAGCACTGCTGGTGATGACCAAGGTCATGATGCTCCGAGCCAATACAGGCACCTCTGGGTGAACTGCGGTGCCAGCAGCATGCACACACCCAGTCCCCGAAACAGCATACCCCTGTCCCCCTTCCCTGCAGCAGCAGGATTTTCAAAGGAGTACACATCTAGTTACTGGGCATGCTGGGAAGCAAGCCTTTGGGATCAAGCCAACATTTTACCTATGCTACGAAATAATTCAGGCAGCTGCTGAGGGTCAATTCCCTTGTGCTCCACTAGCCTAGTTAGCAGCAGCCTCGTCCCGCTGAAGCGGAGGTGCTGGGAACAACACACAAGGGCTCCTTGTGCACTGTCTGCGTCTCGGAGAGGACGGATTTATCCCATGTTCACCCACCGCCAGGAATGGTGCAGCCATGGAAAGTTGTCCTGTCTCCAGGGTCTTGCCCTGGAGCAAGCTTCTGTTGCAGTGGGTAGGGAGGCAGAGGAAATGAATGCAGCTCTCAGCTCCTTAGTGCATACAAGGAAAATAAAAACATACACACCCTGAGCTGCAGGAGCGTGCCCACAGCCCACAGCCCTGCACATCTGCTGAGTGGGATGTCTTGTTGCAGCAAGGACACCCAAAGCTGGCAAGAAGGATAGTCATAGAAACACAGACTGGTTTGGGTTGGAATGGGCCTTGGAAGATCATCTGGTCCTGCCACGGGCAGGGACACCTTCCACTAGATCAGGTTGCTCCGAGCCCCATCCAACCTGGCCTTGAACACTGCCAGGGAGGGGGCAGCCACAGCTTCTCTGGGCAGCCTGTGCCAGTGTCTTACCACCCTCATCATAAAAAAATTCTTGCTTATGTACAACCTAAACCTCCCTCTTCTAAGTTTAAATCTCCCGAAGTTTAAAACTGTTGCCCCTCATCCTATCCCAATGGGAAGTGCTAAAAAGTCTCTCTCCAACTTTCTTATAAGTCCCCCTTACTTATATAGGAAGGCCACAATGAGGTCTCCCTGGAGCCTTCTTTTCTCCAGGCTGAACAACCCCAACTGTCTCAGCCTGTCCTCATAGGGGAGGGTGCTCCAGCCCCACGACCATCTTCGTGGCCCTGCTCTGGACTTGCTCCGACAGGTCCATGTCTTTCCTGTGCTGAGGACTCCAGACCTGGATGCAGTACTCCAGGTGGGGTCTCACCAGAGAGGAGTAGATGGGGAGAATCACCTCCCTCGACCTGCGGGCCACACTGCTTTTGATGCAGCCCGGGATACACTTGGCTTTCTGAGCTGCAAGCGCACATTGCCAGCTCATGTCCAATTTGTCACCCACCAGTATCCCCAAGTCATTCTCCACAGGGCTGCTCTCCATCTGTCCATCCCCAGTCTGTACAGGTACTGGGGATTGCCACGACCTAGGTGCAGGACCACGCACTTGGCCTCGCTGAGATTCCCATGGGCCCACCCCTCCAGCCTGTCATGGTCCCTCTGGATGGCCTCCCTTCCCTCCAGCGAATCAACTGCACCACTCAGCTTGGTGTCATCAGCAAACTTGCCAAGGGTACGCTCGATCCCACTGTCTACGTCATGATCTCTCCCCTCCCCTCCTCTCTTCCTGTAGGAATTACCTTTCCTATTTGTAAGGAGCCAGCTTCTGAAACCAAGCAAATAACAAGATCATCTGCAGTTTCTTCTCAGGGCCTCCCGGTATCAAATACAGCAGTTGAAGCACCTATTTATGAGATTTCTGGTAAGGAGGAAAGACCAATGTCTGCAAAGAGTTCAACCGGGATTTGCCAGACGGTTGCCGTCTGTCTGCAGCTGAACTGATCCAACTCCATGCGCACCCAGCTCCCAACAGTCTCTTTCCCCATCCCACAGTCCTGCCCTCTCCACAACCAGTCCATGAAATGCCAAGCTTAAGGACTGTCGACCTTGATATACTTCCTGGAGGAGGCCACAGGATCAGAGCACGAGCTGCCCTGGATAGTGTTTTTCCACTGGACTGACCTGTCAGACCCTCATCCAGCACACTCCTGGCCCCTAGAAAGAGCGACTCTTCAAGCAAAACCCAAAGACCAGCTTCCTAATCCAGCAATTCAGGATCCAAGAACCAGCTCATCTTGACTCACCTAGAAACATGCCGCGTTGCAAGCAGGACCTCGCAACATCTAAGTGTCACGTGGGATCAGCATTTCAGGGACCCAAATCTGAAGCACCTCCAGCTTACAGAAGACTGAGAAGGGGCTGGAACCACTTTGAAGGTGACAAGATCCTTTCACGCATGCGACGTGACTTGCCAGAGGTTGGCATTTTGAGATCTGCATTTAAATCTAAACCCCAGTACAAAGAAGAAAGCACCGATGGGGAAAGGACTTGTTGCAAAACACAAAATAAATAACACATGGGCACCATGCACACAGCTTCGGGAGGACTAGAAGAGGACCTCCTCTTCCTCGGGGAGGAATGAGGACTAGCCTTGTAGTGGAGCATAGAAGGAGGAGACACCAGCACGGGCAAACCACAGGAGGAGGAAATCCACACAACTTCAGGACTTACCTCCACCCATTTCCCGTTGACTTCCATGAAGAGGACGCAGAAGGGGTCGGATTTGGAAGTGACATCCCTGTCCAGAAGGTTTTGGCCACAGACGGACAACTCGACTTTGCAGACGCAGTACTGGGAGCCAACAGGCCCCGCCAGCATGGGAGTTACGGTGTATGCCATGGACTCCAGCAGCAGCAGCTCCAGGCAGTCTGTGGGACACGAGAACGGATAGAAACCTCAGTGCAAGCAGAAAACGCTCTGTCGGTGTCAGTGGGTTGGGCACAGACAGAGGGGCCACATCCAGAGCCTCATGCTCTAAGTTACATGCAATAAGTTATGAGGCTTTCCTGGCTCCAAAGCATCTGCCCTGCCCAGTCACCATCCCCATGTGGCCACCACACCAGGCAGACGCCCTGAGTGGGAGCCCAGCAGAGCACCTGCAACCTGCGTTGGTTTTGCTCCATAAAGAACAGATTTTCAAGGAAAGGTAATGTCGTCTGCTCACTCCCCTGAGGGAGCAGAGGGTCCCCCAACATCTTATTCCAGTATGCTGGGCTTCTTTTGTGGGGAG
This sequence comes from Leptosomus discolor, assembly GCF_034619465.1. Taxonomy (NCBI): domain Eukaryota; kingdom Metazoa; phylum Chordata; class Aves; order Leptosomiformes; family Leptosomidae; genus Leptosomus; species Leptosomus discolor. The sequence continues at coordinate 39,062,924 of NC_141398.1, read as the reverse complement.
GAACTACACTTCCACACCACCTTTCAGCACAAAATCTGGTTGTCATCTGGCTAGTCCCAAGCCATGCACCATGAACCTAAGCTATGAGGGCCAAACTTGAGCTCTAATTGTCATAGGGAAAGGGGTGAGACCATGAGGATGAGTGAGGTGGAAGGCAGCTCCAGCCCTGGTTCAGCCCTACCTCCACCCAACTCACCAGGCCAGCAGAAAGCAGTGGCTCTGGCAGCACTTAAAAAAGCAGCAATAGTTGGTTCACAGATGAGCAAGGCAAATGTGACAACCGCTGCATGACCTGGTGCACAGGGCGATTTACAGGGCCCTGATAAAAAACGCTTTGTCATTAGAAGAACTTAACAAAAGTCGGCTACCAAAGCCACTTTGCAGAGATAAATGTGTTTTATACCATGATTAGATCAAAACCCCATCCCACATGACAGTTTTCCCTCCTGATGTGTGCAGTTTACTTGGCAAACCCACCAAAGATCTTCAACAGCAAAGAGGAAAGAGGGGGAAAAATAAAGAAGAAAAATAATTTTCTGATTCATTTATACTAATAACCTTTGCAGCTGGGGTTGCTAGTGGAGAGAGAGCGTTTTCAGCAGCTGCTTCAAACCTTTCGCCCTCTTTTTCAGGAGTGGTTCCTGGCTCATCCACTTTATCTGAAAACCCCAGACAACCTTCCTCCACCTTGATAAGCCATCTGCTGCTGTTTGGCACTGAAACCCCAATTATTTGTTTGCTTTGCTCGGGCATGAGTATTTACAAGCACTTGTGCTGCTGGGAGCTGGGCTGCTGCCGTCTTCCCTTGCAGCTCAGCCTCCAAGCTGGGATGGGAATGGAGGACAGGGATGGGGTAATCCCAGCATGGCTGTGGGAGAGGGAGCTCCAGGCTTGCTGCCAGATGTCCTGAGCACTCTGCCCCAGCTGCTTCCAAGGCTCTGAGCCCTCCTCTCCTACCTGCCACGACCTCTGCTTGGCACTAAGTCACCAGAAACAAGCCTGATGTTAATCACAGAATCATCAAATGGTTTGGGTTGGAAGATACCTCAAAGATCACCTACTTCCAACCACAGGCAGTCCTTCCACTGGACCAGGTTGCTCAAAGCCCCATCCAACCTGGCCTTGAACCCTTCCAGGGAGGGGGCAGCCACAGCTTCTCTGGGCAACCTGTGCCAGTGTCTCACCACCCTCAGAGTGAAGAATTTCTTCCTAATGGCTAATCTAAATCTCCCCTCTTCCAGTTTGAAACCATTACCCCTTGTCCTGTCACTACAGCCCCTGACCAAGAGTCCCTCCCCACCCTTCCTATAGGCCCCCTTTAAGCAATGGAAGGCCACTATAATGTCTCCCCGCAGCCTTCTCTCCTCCAGGCTGAACAACTCCAACTGTCTCAGTCTGTCCTCACAGGGGAGGTGCTCCAGCCCCCTGAGCATCTTCATGGCCCTCCTCTGGACCTGCTTGAGCAGGTCCACGTCTGTCTTACACTAGGGGCCTCAGAGCTGGACACAGTACCCCAGGTAACCCCCAACACTAAATGCAAGCCCTTCATCACAGCCTCCCGCTCAAGGCAAGAGCGGTGCAATCATTTCAGCTCCACAGGAACCCAAAAACATCTCCAGAAGAAGAAAATCCCTATGCTTGGCTGCACGCACATGAGCACATCACCAAAACAGCACCCACGTCCCTTCCCCAAGCGCAGCTTCCCCTCATCTAGACCAAGCCTGTCTCACACCATCACTCGCCGTCCACAGCAGCACAACACCAAAATGGTGGCACATGTGGGCCACCATCCATCTACCGTGACTTTGAGGACAAACATACGCAGGAGCAAAACTCCTCATGGCTCATCCACTGTGAAGCCCCTGCAGCTGCTGGGGTGATGACTCTGAAACACCTGACCTTGCCAGAGCTGCTTTTGCTTCTCTCAAGCCCATGTTGCCAGTTGCAGCTAAAACAAATTTCTTTTTCTTTAATGCACAGATCATGTAATCAATGTCTTAAAATAGCCGGGCCTGTTCTATTTATGCCGCTGTCTGTCTGCCTGCCGCTCCCTCCGAAAAGCAAACATGGGGCAGCTGTGCTGGCGTGGACCTGGTCCTGCCAGAGCAGGGAGATCTGGGCTTGGTTTTTCCATCTCCCCTTCCCCCAGATCTCGGCACCGTATCACAAAAAGCAGAGGCAGCAAATGACTCAGTGGAAAAAGCTTTTTCCCAGAGCTGGCAGGCGCCAAAACATCCTCTCGGCATGCTGTGCATCGCCCAAGCTCCAGCCCCTGTGCTCAGCCTGCCATGCTCTCCAGGGAGCGCACGGTCAAAACAGGCACAGGGAAGAAGAGAGGTGACCACCGCCAGACAGGGCCAGCTGAGGGCAGAGATCTGGTGGGACTCATGTCCCCTGCACAGACACACTCCCCACCCAGGCACCTGAAATCAGGGACTGGGATACTCGCTTCTCCCCCAGGTGCCAACTTGGAGAGCTTGATGCCATCTCATGGGTCCCAAGTACAAAATCCTGCAGTTGCCCCCTCCCCAAGAAGGCAGAAGGCAGTAGGAAGATGCCACCACCCCTTCCTCCATCATCCCAGTAAAGATGATTTCTCCACCCAGGAGCTGCTGGTCCAGCCAGCCCACCAGGGATGGAGATGCCAAAGAGATGGACAGCTGTCCCGAATCATGGCTTGGGCTACTCCTTCCCTCCAGCTCCAGTCCCTGTATAAAACCCTGAGGAGCATAACCATCCTAATTCAGCCAAAAAGTAATTCGTTTAAATTAAAAAGTCATTTTCCCAGCCAGGTTGGCTCCCCAGCGCTCAGAGAGATGGCAGGGACAGAAGGTGGTGATGCCACCAGGGCACAGCCACATCTGTAGATGCCACCATCGCTCAATCACGTGCACTATCCTGCCCTGGGAAACAGCCCCAGCAGCCACCTCCTCCCTGCCGAAGAGTCGCAGCCACCTCTCCTCTTGCTGCACCAGCACCGATCCAGCACCTTCCTTGAGGCCAGGCAGGGGTTTGGCCCCTGTGGCCTTGACAGCAGCCATGGGTCCCCCTGGCTCAGAGGCTTCACCTCTGAGGCACCACCAGGCTTCAGCGAGCCAGCGGCGTTTTAAGCCCCCAGCAAATGCTTTGAATTCAGAGGGGGGATTTGAGCTGGTACCAAAAGAGCTGGCTTGCCATCATCTGTATTCCAGTCTCTTCTCCTTTTATTGTTCTCCTCTCACCACATTTGCTGCCCTGAATGAAGTCCTGTAACTCACTCAGCATCTGCAGCCAAATATTCTCCCAACATACAATCCCAGCTGCCAGCTTTGTGCCAATCATGCGGGCACGTGGTCTCCTGCCAAAACACGGCCAGGCTACCAATAAGAGGTCTCAGGGACAAGCGTGAAGGTCTGATTGCCCCACAGTCCTGTCTGCCATCAGCCACAGCAGAGCCTGAAGAGGTGTCACAAGAGCAAAAGCAGGATGAAGGGACATTGTTCCCAAATCCTTTCTTTGCTCCAGCTTCCAGGACCTTCTTAGCCAGATACATCTTCATGCTTCATAACCTTAAAGTGCGTTTTCCTCCATGACTTGGTCACCTCCAAGCTGCTCCATGCCCACAACATCCCGCAGTGCGGGGTTTTGCTGGCTGGAGGCACACACAAGACCTGGGGCCACCCAGAATATCTGAGATAAACATCTGGGAGCCCCAGAGCAACGCAAACAGACGTTCTCCTCCTCCTCACCCCATGGTCCCCGAGTCCCTACAGCAGATCCCCGAAGTATGTGCAAAAGGGCCAGCTGGAAGCCCTGGGATCTTTTCTTCCTCTCATCTGAAAAAGTAGGAGGAGAAGGCATTATCTGTTTTGCAAGCTACCTTCTGCCCTGGGAGGTTCCCCTTCCCTCTGCTACAGAGAAGCCCCACAAGAAGCCCTCGTTCGGGCCATGCTAAGGCCCCATTTTAAGCATTAACAGGAGAAAACACAGAGGGAAAAAAATAAAGCCATACTTTAAATTAAACACTTTGGGGGCTTTTTTTTAACATTAATAATGCTGTCAAACTTCAGCAATCTCCCCTCCTTAAAGAAATCAGATTTATTTTCATAGGGAATGTGAGGCATATTTGAAATGGCCCCAGAAGTACCGATATCCATCAGTGATACCATGCAAAGTCGCTCTGGGTCCCTCCCAGGAATGTCCCGCCCCTTCTTTGGGATGACAATTTCTCTAATAAACCACAAAAGTCACCCAAGACTCAGTTCACCCTCTCTCAGTCTGCCCCACTACAGCCTACTGCAATTGCAGAAGCAAATTTATTTTCTGGAAGGGGAAAGTGAGAGAAATGAGTATCAAACAGGTAAATTTGGGTTCCTATAAAGCACATATCTGAGCTTACAGGCAGCGGAGACACAGCAAGAGAGCAGCAGTACCCGAGGGAGGATGAAGAGCAGGTGAAAATGGACTGTCAGAAGATTGAAGCAAAGAAGAAGAGCAGGAGGACACAGAAACCAGCTGCCCAGAGCAGCAGCAAAGCTGAAAGGCAGCACACATAGAGACACCAGGAAAAGCTGGGATGCACCATGACAGCTGCCTGATGCAGCTACCCAACGCCATCAAAACCCACAGCGGCCGCTTTGCTCCCTCCTGTCAACAAATATAGTCATCTCCAGAATTATTTTTCAAAGTAGAAATGTTTGCCTTTCAGTCTCGCCTAGGCAACACGGTGGATTCACCAGCCTGCACCTGGTCTTAATAACAGCCTTGTTACCTTCTGAATGCACGTGCAATTAGTCATGTATACAGCATCATGCTGCTGCCGGTCGCCTCCTCGGCAAATGCCTCTGCTGTGGGTGAGCAGGCTGGGCAAGGCAGAAAGGAAAACTCCCTGCAAGGATGTACCTTGGGTACCCACTACCATCAGAGGATCCTTCTCTCTCCTGCGAGGCAGAAAAAGGATGAAAACTGCCTCCGAGCATCCCAGCACGTGTGGCATGGCTGGGGATGAGTTCAAATGCTCCCAAATTCCCAGAGATTTGGGGTAAACCTGGCAGAGGGGGATGCCCAGGCTGGGCTCTCCTTTCCAGGCTGTGAGCGAGTCCCACGGCCCTGCCAATGGAAGGAGCCAAGGGGACTGTACTGGGATGTTTTGGGGGCCTCATACAGTGGGAGAAGGGTTTCAGGACAACATAATTAACTGATTTCCCCAATGAACTCTTCCTGATGGAAACGGTGCCTAATGATGCTTCCACGGGTAATGCCGCTCATGCTGACAGCTAGTTTGCTCATGCTGGTGCTGCTAAATCCCATCCCAAGCAAGGCATGACAATGGCTGGTGGCCACCTCAGTGAGACAGTGGCTGCTCCTTCATTTTGTGCCCAGGCAATAGTCACCCACAACATCCAGCTCCTGAGACTTCTGCTATCCCCAGAAAAGCCCTCGTCCACCAGGTCTTGGCACATTTTGGTGCCGGTGTAGGCAGCACCCTCCTTGCCAAAATCTCAAGTGGCTGTGCCAACCGGTACGCGGGCAGCACCCAGCAAGCTTCTCCTGTGGGCGATGACCAGCAGAGTCATGCAAAGTTGCTCAGAGTGACCTGGGAGTCACAAATCACAGCAAAGCCCCAAGGCAAACCCCGCAGTACCAGAGCTGGCCCCCCAAAGTGGCTTCACGTTTCAGCCCCTCCAGCAAGGTTGCATCCCCACTTCCCAGCCAGCCAGAGATGATGCTACACAAAGAGGGCTGCCGTACCCACTTGCGTTGGAGACCGCAACCTCCCAGCCAGCGTGCCAGGCCAGGCAAAGGAGTTTTCCTGAGTCCTGCAGCTCATGAAGGGAAGAGGGACAAAAGCTCAAGAGAGAAACTGAGGCAGAAAAGGAAAATGAGCCGGAGTCCCAGATGAAGGTACTGAACACAAGTCCATCCCGGCAGCATTTCTTGCATTCAGGCACTTTCAAGGGAAAGAGGTCTTTGGTGGAAAGAGGTCTTCAGTGGGTTTAAATGTCCCATCATCCTCCGTCTCACCGCAACCTCTGCTTTGCTTTAAGGTGGTACTATGCCATTTGGCGACAGCTAAATGAATTTATCACGGGGGAGAGAGTGAAAGGCAGCTTTAACGGTCTGGGCCAGGGGCCAAAGGCCTTTTCTGTGGTTGGATAGCTCTAAGTCAATTTGAATTTGAAGAGTCAGCTTTGGCAGGTAGGGCTATGCAAGGAGCTGGGGCAGTCTAGCTGGGAATAACACGAAGCTTGACCCAGAGTGCCCAAAACCCTTTCTAAAGTCACATGGTGAAAGCAAGAAGCACAGGGCAGTTGCCACCCAGACCCCCAGCTCAGCACACCCACCCAGACCTTGCACAGCCAGATGCACCACCAATTCCTTGGGGTCCCTTGGGGGAGGGCGGGGCAAATCACACCTCTTAGCAAGATCAGGGCTGGCCAAGAAAGTGCATCCTCGCCTGACCCAGGCATACCCATCCTCCCATGTACCCCACCCGGAGGTTACCACTCAGCAAAGGGCAGTCTATACCTGTCCCATGCCCTTGATGCTTAGATATCCATTAAAGAGCAGGTCCCACCCTGGGAAGATCTTCCCAAACCACACAGAGACCTCCTGGGGTGTGTCATGGATGGAGGATGAGGAAAGTCCCCCTGTCACCGACACCACAGAGCAGCCACCACCAGCCAAGAAAAAGCCCCAGCCCTTCCTGTAGCACCCAAGACGGATGGGGCCAAGGTGGTGAAAGAGAAGAGAAGGGAGAGTGCCAGGATTTGCAGCAGGACTGGGCAGGGAGTGGGATGGGCAACACAGATCCCAGCCAAAAAATGAGGCAGAAAAAGCCCCAATTCCCTCGGCAGTCCCTGGAGAGAGACTGGCATCTGCAGGGGGTACCTGCACCCCCCACGGGGTCTCAGGCTGCAGCATCTGCTCCCCTAGCTCCCAGGGAACCCTGGCAATTAGCCTTGTGGCAATTAGGTAGCTGGAGTTAGGTCAGGTTGAACCCAGCACCCCAGGCCCAGCATGGGACAGGTGGGGACACTGGGATCCCACTCTGTCCATGCAGGGAGAGTTTCACCCAGCAGGAGATCCGTCTCCAGAGAGCAACAGGATGGATAATGGGGACACGACCCACTAAGCCACATCCAAGCACTGACAAATCCTTGGTCATAACTCTGAAGAGAGAAGTACTTCCCATGCAGAAGGACCTGCCCATGGAGATGCTCATCGCTCTCTGCAGCCCTGGGACACGCACCTCTGAACCGGAGATTCGGGAGCCCCATCCAGCTTCTCCAGATGGATGCAGGGGGAAAGATCACTGCTTCCCTGCCTGGGATGAGTGATGGGTGAAAGGGAACCTACAGCAGCCATAAAACCTCCTGGGGACCTCCCAGTAGTCCCTGTCCCAGGGAGCTCCTGGGTGAAGCCACCTTTGCTCCCTGTAGAGGGGACGTTGCAGCCCTGCCTCCACACACCCCTCCAAGCAGCCGGCTGGCTCGCAGAGCTCCACGATGCAAGGAAAGGAGCCATGACGCAGCCTGCCCCACCCATGGGTGCCACTGCTGGATGCCCTGGGGACAGCCAGCCCTGGATGGGTGCTCAGCCGTGACAGCCTGCTCGGCCTGGCAGCCAGCAGGCAGGCAGGGGCCACCAGGCAGGACCTGCCGAGGGAGAATGGGCACGTACCGGGCCATGGGACAGCAGCATCTCCTGCCTAACTGCCATTTCCCAGGGCATGCCACGGGATGCGCAGGGACACCTCTCCATGCATATGAAGGTGCTGGAGCATCAGCTGCCCCAGTGCCCCGTGGAGTCAGGACACTGGCAGGTACTGTAACAGCACAATATATCACACCGTAATACCAGTGTAATCGGTTTAACAGGTCCGGCACATAAGACCCTCAAGGGAAAGGTGATTAGGAGACATCATTATTTACTGTCCATCACGCTGGCAGAGCTCCTCTGCTGCTCGTGCATCGCCAACAACAACACTCAGCACTTGCTAAGACCTCACAGGCTCTGGGTGCTCTGCAGGCACCACAGCCCCAAACTCGGTGGTGGCATGCAGCGATCCTGCCACATCCAGAGAGGATGAGCCCATTCCATTTTCTGCTTTCTACAGACCTTCTCCTTGGGCAAAGCCTCTCGCTGCTCTGTGCCATTGCCCCTCTCCCTCATCTGAGGGTCCAACCCAAGGATGACCAGTGCCTGGTGGGATTTAGGACCATGAAGAGGGCTGTCAGCAGCCAGAGCTAGGAAAAATGCTCTGAAGAAGCTGGGTGGATGAAGTAACGATCCTCTCGCCTGGACCCATGAGCACAGGGGCCTCCCAGTGCTGCCTGTAAAGCCCAGCACTTGTCAGCACCATCCACTGCTCATCTCATTTTGAAAACATCATCACCTGAAAAGCCACTCCAAAGCACTTTCCCCTGCCCAGTCTAGAGCTGAGGAAGCTGCCACAGACGTCAAGCACAAATCCACTGCCTCCAGCTGTCTCTCTGCCATCCCCACATGTGGCACAGTGGTTGCTGGACTCCGGGAGACAGTGGCACCAGCAAAGAAACTGGCTCATGATGAAGGACCTGCAGGGTGGGAGCAAGACTCCTCCACACAGTCCCACCCTGCCCTGCGTCCCCCCTCTTCTACTGCAGCCCTGCTCCCTGTACCGCCACGCAGTCCCAACATCTCCAAGGGTCCCCCACATCCCCTGTGATGCTACCCTGGCTGTTTCCCTGAGCCAAGCAGAAACTGGAGGGACCTGGGGCTGCTCTGTCCCTGTAGCTAAGGGGAGCTGCCATCCCCCTGGGACGAGGGCATCGGGAACAGCAAGAGCCCCCGCAGTGGCCTTGTACCTGTGCCAGCATCCCTCTGGGGTGGAGGCCGGTCCCCCCACAACTGTAGGGACACAGCCACTGCTCTATCACTGCTCCAGGAACAGAGGACGGGACCCACATCCTCAGAGAGGGGCTCACAGCCGCAGAGACACCGGAATCGGAGATCTCAGTATGCCAGGGGTAGAAGAGTAAAGCCAAACACCCTTACGTGCTTCCGGCACGCAGGCAGCTGCCGATGCTGGCTGGTGGCACCGACCCAGCACCCTCAGAGCCTGCCCTGGCACCGGGGAGAAAAGGGCAACAGGATTCATTCACCAACCCTCTCTGGATGAAGCCTGAAAATGTCATTACGTTGTCCCCAAAGTATCTAAAATCACTTACCGGCGAGAAATCACCAGCCCTGAAGAGACGGAGAGCTGAGCGCTCCAGAGAGGGCAGGGCCCTCGAGCTCCCGGCAGCAAAGGTCTTTCTGTAATGCTCACCCGGCGGCAAGCCAAGGGCTCCGGCCTGGCAAACGAAAGCAAAACTTGCTCCTCGCTCCTCCACATCCAGTGGTGACGTGCAGAGGGAGGCAGCGCCATTGCTGACAGGGGCTGGAGGAGCTACAGAGGCTGAGCACGTTTTGGGAGAGCGTTTGGAAAACCAGAAAGTGGCAAAAAAGCCCCCCCCCCAAAATGTATTTCCTTTACACCTGAGAGAAAACAGACGGGCTCTGATGGCTGCTACCAGACAACCGTACCCAGTGGTGCCTCTGCAGGAGGCAGAGCCCAGCCTTGCTGCATGCTCTGTGGTCACTGCATGCCCTGTGCCCGCTGCGTGCCCTGTGCCCACTGCATGCCCTTGCTTGCTGCATGCCCCATCACTGCTGCATGCCCTGCACCCACTGCACACCCTGTGCCCGCTGCATGCCCTACTCGCAAATCTGCCTGTGGTCTCCAGAGCAGCAGCAGCTCTGGGCTTGCTGCTCAGAAATGGAGAAAGGGCAAGCGAGAGGCAGGGCAAGCCTAGAGTGCAGCAGCAGCCTCTGTTAAGGACGTGCAGCGATGGACAAGCTGCACAGACCAATCCCATTCAGCCCCCGCTGGCAAGCGCGTGTTTGGCTTAGCTACGCTGAGAAGCCTGCATATCTTCACTTGACTACAGGCTTCCTCTGGGGCTCAATTTAGAGAAATCTGTGATTTAGGGCAGAAAACATAGTGATGTCACTGTGAATACTGGCAATCGCATCAAACCCCGTACACAACAGCCCCACGAAGGCGACCCAAGGCAAAGGTTTACGTGCCAGCTCTGTGCCTGCTGCATTCACATGCTGCTGACAGCCGGGGTAGTCACTTCTCTTTGCCATGCCGGAGCAGAAAACGACGTTGCACGTTGGCCACAGGCAAGCAGGAGGCTGGGTCCTGCGGGCAGCAGCCCGGCTGTGGGCAGCCCCAGTGGGAGGCTCCATCCAAGAGAGGCAAATGCCAAACACGAATCTCTTACTTCCCCACAGCAGCAATGCTCATCCCGGACATGTGCTCCAAGTGGGCCAAACAAGCAAACCAGGAGGCGCAGGGAGGAAGGACAAGGCACTTTCAGGATTTTGGGCAGATTTTAACTTCCAGCTGCTGCATGAAAACATTCCCAGCCCAATGCGAGAGCAGCTGTACAGAGCTGGGTACGCTCTCCCGATGAGGGGGGATGTATCTGTTTCAAGGACCAGATTTGGAGGAAATAGTTGACTTAATTGAAACCAGACCCTATGAAATGTAAAGGCGCAGGGCAGCCCCATGAAGGTGGCTGGGCTGTGCAGGACGAGCAGCCAGCAGGGCTCCCTCACAGGTGCAGAGGGAACCTCCTGCATTTTATGTCTATTTAATGTATACTGGCTGTTTAACTTATTAAAGGCTTTTATAAGCTTTTAAAACAAAAATGCTGGCTTTCTGAATTTTAATTGAATTCCGATTTCTAGCCAACACCATATATCACACGTGAGAGGGGAAGAAAAAAATCATCACTTCAGCAATGAGAAATATCTGTATGTGCTGTCTAACATACTCGCATACCAAAATTACAAGCATGCCAGCCAGAAAGCCCCCGCCAGCGGCCACAACAGCGGGCAGGCACATGGGTCCCTCCATCCTACACCATTTCATCCCCATAGCAGCCAGAGCTTCAGAGCCCTTCCCCTGATAACATAAATAAATATTAATTAATGGGTAGTTATGTACAATGCTCATTTGCACCAACACCAAGCCCTGCAGAGCCCCGCTGATGGCCCCATGGGCTGGAGCCACCTTCACCCAGCATGGAGGTGACTCTCATTGCTATGACCCGAGCATTTCCTCAAGAACTGTATTTTGTCGGCCCACTTTGCAGTAGAGATGCCACCACTCGACGTGTGAAGCTTCACCCTGAGATGGATTTGTATGCCAGCAATACAAAAAATCATTTTATAATGAGAATTACATCTGATAAATTCTTGACACCTTCCCAACTGCTTTAGACACAGCTTAAGGGAATATAAAACTCAGTTTAAATAGTTGCACAGCCCTGGACTTGCTGTTTAACAGCAAAATTTGTGTTCCCAGATTGTCTCATTTTTAAAATCAGCCTCACAATGGCTGATGTTTCTTCCTAAATCCTCAGCTTCTGGAATCACGTGATGACGGAAAATCCAAGGCTGGGAGGAAGGTGACTATTTTAGACACCAGCTTTTTCCTGCTGGCTACAGGCAGAAAACCTGACAGCTCCCAAACCCAAAACCTTAGCAGAAGCAACAAATAAAAAGTGGAGCCTTTCTTGCTGAATACTACACTTGTTTTTCTGCTATTTTAACAATATTGTTATGATCTCCAAACTCACCTGAGTTCCCAGGAATTACGTTTTCCCTTGCTGCTGTGATCCAAACAAGTAATCTTACAAAGCCAGCAGCCAGGAAACCAAGCCAAAGCAGCCAAAAGTGATGACTTGGGGCCCTCAACAAATATTTTATAGAGGTTCAAAAGACAAACTGTTAGATTTTGGGCAGGGTGGAAGCATTCAACTCTTTTTTTTCACACTGTCGTGTGGTTTTGCATCCTGCCAGTAGCACCATTTCAAACACCTGGCTACTCCACCACGCCAGAAAATTTACCTTTTCTTCTCCCTTTCCCCCCACCCTGCTGCTGAATGCAAGCCAAGACTCTCACATAAAGAGTTCCTTATGAGAGCTGGCAACCCTGAACCAGGACAGGAGACCACAAGCGTTGCTTTTTTCATCAATTAACTGGGTATTACGTTCTCAACACCCCAACGGCTCCTGGAAAACAAGCCCTGATTTATCGTGGTGTGAGCGACTCCGTCCAGTTTTCCCTGTGCAGAGGTTTCCACTGAAGACAGCGGGAAACTCTTTCCACCAGGTATAACGGGAGCAAGAGAAGTTATTCCTCCCATGCTCTCCACACACCACACTGAGACTGCTAAAAGGTGAACAAAGATGATGAAATTCCCATATACAACTGGGCAGATTGGGAAGCCACAGGGTAGCTAGCGGCTGCTCCAGCACGGTGCAACCCCACTGTTTTGGGGCAAGGGAGGAGGATCGCTGGAAGACGAGCAGAGACAAAGACCTTGGGGGCTGCATGGCTGACACATCCCCCCCAGGGCAAACAGCATCTTCACCCACAGCTCAGCTCCAAACCCTAAGGGGATTGTTCTGCACTGGAAATCCCAGTGCACAGGGCCATGCCTCCCCCCAGCACAGACTGGCCATGCACTGGGGTCTCCCGAGCCCCACAAGCAATGGCTTTACAAACTGCACCAGCTTGCCAGTAACCGGCACAGGGTCCCTTGCTGTCTACCAGTGCAGACCCCAGGAACGTGGATGTCCCCAGGGCAAGATGCACTGATGTGGCTCTACATGATCTCATTTCTCTGTAGATTAAGCTCAGAAAGACAGCAGGGAGGGAGAAGCATCACAGCAGCATCTCAAATACTAGCAGTCGTACGACCCTGCCCACCCTCACATTGCTACAGTGCAATGTCTGCAAACCCGTTCAAGAGATGCAAACTGCAACCCCAACCAAGCAGGTCCTGGGAACAGCGGGGCACACACCCACGGTGCCGGCAGAGCCACGCTGCCGGCAAACCCCATCCCCAGGGTGTGAGGGATGCCAGGCTCTCAGAGAGCAGCTCCAGGACTGCTGGTCTACTCAGGCAAGTGTTAGGGGCTGCCTACACCGCAGGTAGGTGCAATTTTGGGAACACCTGGAAGCCTCATCGGGTGCCTTCCCTCCATGTTATCCCAGCCGGGATGATCCAGAGGCAACAGCAGAGAAATAAAAAGGCACATCACCAGAAAATGTTTGTCCCAGGCTATCACACAGCTGTAACCAAAGCAAATGCAGCATTTCCCCAAGGCTACTCCAGAAAATATCCTCCACTAACTCAGTTCTTCAAAACATATCCCTTCCACACACCCCAAGCTTTTGTTCCCAGCCTTCCTCCTCCCATCGCTCTGCTCCCTGCCCCCCACCAGGCTTCAACAGGATGTGATTTCTGGCTGTAATAAAACATTTTCTAACCCCAAAAAAGCACAGTGGTATCACATGCCGGCACAAATGCCCCCAATATCTGGGCTGGCAGGAGGAGGCTGATGCTGATGACAGGGGAGCAATATCACAGCTGCGTGCCCCTGGGCTGTGCTTGCACTGGTCTGATTCTGACTCCAGCTTCTCCAGCAAGGTTCAAGTGCATCTCCAGGAGGCTTCAAACCTGGGGCTCAAGGTTGACAGGGATCCTCCCAATTCCTTCCCACAAAGCAGCTCAGGCTTTCGGGGAGTCAGCAGCAGGCACACAGCCCTTTAGAGACATTTCTGCCACTGAAGCTCAGCTCTTGACTCACCTCTCTATCCCCTGTTCCACCCTCCTTGCGCTGACCAGCTCCAAATAGTGTGTTTGCCCACCAAGTCCCCTAGCCCCGCTAGCTTTAATCCAGCCACTTGCCTAAATTAGGGTTACTCACCCAGAGATTTATTGTATCAAGACCTCAGGCTGGCGGAGCTGACAGGAAAACACCTCCCAGCCTGCCATCCTCTGAGTACCCTCACGCTGCCAAGCAAAATGCTTCACTCGCTGTTATCTTGGAGGATGATGAGTCTTGCTGGGTGCAGAGGAGAGGTGCAGCCCATCCACGAGTGTAAACCCTCTCGGTTCTCCCCTAAATGTTCTGCACAAAGGATATCACCACCAGCCAGAGCAGCATCGGGCTGCAAACGGCTCCCAAAGAAGTGCTTCCGCACTTCCCCAGCCTTCAGCTCGTCAGATCCCCCTGGGACTCGCTGCTGGAGAAGGAGAGACGCTTGCAGCAGCTGCCAGCAACTACCAAACATCCCCAGCCTTGGGGAGTGAAGCCACCAGGCCCCGGCGTTTGCTTGGGGGTCGCGCATTTGGTTGGCATCTAGCGGAGCGGTGCACGGAGAGTGGGGACTGGCAGGACAACTTTTACACGGTGTACGAACGGAGGGGCCCAGCCTGGGGAAGCGGAGTGTAAAGCAATAGCAGGGGCGGGGGGATGTCAAGGGGGGGGGAGGGGGGGGGTCTGATCCAGGGGTTGGAAGTTCTGTCCCAGTGGATGGAATGTCTCTCCGAGGGCTTGGAAGGTGTGTCCTGGGGGATGGAGGGTCTGTCCCGGGGGATGGAGGGTCTGTCCCGGGGGAAGGAGGGCAGAAGGGACACCACGCACACCCGGGACAAGCTGGTGGGGACGCCGCCCTGCGGGTCCCCATCCGGGAGCTGACAGCGAGGTTATGCCGGCCGGCCGGTGCAACCCTCCCGCCGGGATATCCGAGGTCACCGCCGGTCCATCCCCCACGGCTCTCACCGCCCACCCGACCCGCGGTGAACGATCCCGCCGTGGGACCGGCTTCGGCCGCCCTTGCCAAGACAGATGGCCCCTCTCCTCGCCCCCTCACCCATCCCGCGCCCATTCGTTAGCCCCACGGCACCCGGGGGCCGCCGGTACTCACCGCCGCGGGCCGGGCCGGGCCGGGCCGAGCAGCTCCCGCGGGGCCGCGGGCTCGGCGCCTCCCCCCGGCCGCGCCCGCCGCCCGCCCCCGGCCGGGGGGGGGTGGGCGGTGATGGCGGGGGGCGGGCGGGGCCCGGTGCCGGCATCACCCCGCCTATATCAGTTGGGGATCGGGGGTGGGAGCTTGTACCCTGCCGCCACTCCCCATGGGGAACAAAAAAACATCTGGTTAGACAAGGGAAACGGGCGGGCCCCGACGGCGCGGCCTGGGGGCGGAGGGGAGCGCGGAGGGGAGCACGAGCCGGGAGCCGGCCAGCGCCCCCCGCTAGCCTGGCACCCCAGCGGGCACCCTGCGCGCCTCGGCAGCCTCATCTGGCGCTTGGCGGGCACGTCGGCAGGGCCAGGGGTGTTTGTAGAGGTATTTCTGAGCTGGGGATGGGGTAACGAGGCTGGCAGCCTCCGTCCGAGGCTCCCGCTTCAATCAACCGTCATGCGGAGCCCTTGACTATGGGCTCCCTTCACGCTTTTAAAGACGAAAATAAGCAAGTCCCGTACTCCCCTCGCCAGCGCTCCCCTCTGCTGGGGCTCAGCTGTTAAAGGCACAAGAGTTTCCAGTCGGTTTTCAGCGCCGGTGAGGTCCCCCGCCTCTGCCAGCCCCAGCCCCACTCCCTTCCCAGCACCCCAGGTCAGGCCCACAGGCCATGAATGCTCCTGCTCAGCACAGGCAGCACGACAGGCAACATCCACCTAAAAGCTGAGCCTTGCTTTTCAGAGCAAAAGCCTTCTTACTGCGTAAACCATCACAGGAAGGGACAAAGTTGTGCCTGAGTGAGGAATTCAGTGGGAGAAGTGGGGTCTCTGCCAGACTTGCCCTTCTACATCCACACACGTGGCTTAAAATGTCGCTTTGGGGGAAATAGGGAGAGGCAGTGAGCACCTCATGAAAGCCAACGTGCCTATTTTCTCCAAAATGGGTTTTTCCTGTGTTTTCTCTCCTGCCCAGCATGACGCCTCCAAGTCACAGCAGGTTCAGTGCTACCTCGAACTGGTTTTAGCAGAGGGGAAGCAGAAGCTGCATTTCCAGCTCTACAAAACAGCAGCCATCGTGTGCAAAAGCCCAGCCCAGCCTGGCTCCGGCTGCTCCCTAGCACAAAATCCAGGCTCCTCACCACCCTCCAGCAGAGTGTTTATTTACAGCAGTGTATTTCTTTCTAAAGATCTAGTCTCAGGGGAAAAAAAAATCCCTTCTGTGTATGAAACCAGTACCAGCTAGCTCAGAAATTGTCTTCCGGAGACTGCAGGCAGCCTGAAACAATAGCAGTGTGTGGAGCGTCCTGATACATTGCCATTTTTGGACCACGATAAATCTGAAACCTAATAGTAACTGCTCTAAAAACGGCCCACGTTAATTAGCTGTTTGGGAATCAGCTTGGTATTCAGCCATCACACACAATCCGCAACAGGCTCACATCTTCCTGCATACCAGAAGATTCGTTTAACTCCTCAAAATTGGACAAAGCCTCCAGATTCCCCTTGGAAACTTTCAGGCATGACTACAAGCCAGAGTATGGACGTGGACACTACAATGAAAATGGGAAGCACGATGGCAAAGGGCAACCCAAAAGTCCCTGTCATTCACTGTAACAAACAAACTAGAGACCGATTACATTGTTGTGTTTCATGTACAACTCAATCCAAATCTCTGGGTTTTTTTAAAACGCAACCCATGCAAATCAAAATACAGCACAGAGCCCGGTTTTAGCCATAATCGCCCGACTCCATACAACCACCTCCCATTTTTGGGGTTTTGCTGACACCTGGTGTTCTGGAAGAGATGCTATGAGATCCTGCCAGTCTCTCTTCCCTGGCTCGCGCTGGGATGGCCGCTCTCTCAGGGCAGACAGATGTGTGTTTGGGAACTAATCCTGAATTTGGGGAAGAACCTGAGAAACGTTAGAGATTTCAGAGGCACTCTACCCTCTCAAGCCAAGAGAAGCGCTGCAGCAGTATCTGTAGCGTGCCTTGTCATGTTACTGCAAAACCCACAGTATGGATGTACACTTCCTAACTTCAGGAGTCAGGACAACTGCAGGGAGGAAAACTCAGGCCTTGCTTATTTTTAAACAGTGCATTTCATTGCAAGGGAAAACAAACTAATCCAGAGCTGTGATCCAAACCCAAGAGATCTCTCTACGGTGGCTGCTCTACCCAAGGCAGCCTACATGGCTCAGTTAGCACCCAAGACCCAGAAAACAAAACTGACTTGAAAAGCCAAGTGCTTCTCAAAGCAGCATTCTCATTTATTCAGTTAAAGCATATTTTTTTCCCCAACAAAAAATGAACAAAACCCAATAAAGCAAGAAGCCACGTTTCACACCAGTAAAGGAGGAAAATAAATTATCACGACACCTGAACAAATTAAAACGGAGGAGTCGGTGGCATCAGACCACACAATAGAGCTGAGCAAAAATCAGTTTGACAGCAACAGTGCCTGGTTTTCCCCTGGCACATGGGCCTGTGGTAGCAGCAAAAGGCTCTGGCTGTGGATGCTATCAAAGATGACAAAATGGCCATCACAAAGTGCATAAAAAAGTCCAATCCCAGTACTTTCCTTCTTCATACAGGATAAAACTCAGCCTCTCTTAGTCATCACACAATCCTATTGAAATGATGTTTCACATGCAGGAAGAAATTAATTTTCTGCTCACGGCCTGGACCAAAGCAGGCCATTACTGCAAACTCTGACCAATCTCTTGTACCTCCAGTAGAAGTCTGGGGAGACCAGGGCCTGAGAAGAGCCCAGCTGACAAACTTGCTCACCTTGAAAGCTGCAAAGAGCTAACGGCACTGAGACACCTTTTGGCACGTGATCACTCTGCCTTTTGTGCCATGCTCTTCCTCTGCTGGGTGCTGGGAAGATCTGCATCTGCAAACTAGATCTGAAGATACAGGATGAAAATAAAATAAAATAAAATAAAATAAAATAAAATAAAATAAAATAAAATAAAATAAAATTTTAGCCACATTTGGTGAAGCTTTTCCTCAGTTCCAGTGTTTGAAATGCAGGTACCTGAGTGCTTAATTTAATTATGGCCTGATAAGGAATTTCACTACCTTTTTTTCTTTGTTCTTGTTTTTAAACCCTTTTCAGAGTACAGTCTCTGCAAAATGTGTCCCACCTCTACGCAACAATGTCAGCACCTCACAGAGCCTAATGCTGATCTTGAAATTAGGACAGTGACTCCCCCAGGAATAGGAGGCACCAGCTGTCCACGTCCTCTGCCCAAAGGTTTGCTGGACCAGCACTTCCATCTCATCCCAAACACCCGCCCTGCCCACATCAGATCTGTTAGCTCTCCTCAGGCAAACATTGCTACAAACAGAGTCCACAAATAAATCCACCATAAAGATTAAATATTTACAGCACAAACACGTAAGAAAAACGTTAAAACACAAATTAATAAATAATGAGGATGATGTGGCCTCCCTCCTGCTATACAAGCTGGAGTTCCACATGTACAAGGGGAGCTGTAGTCCATCTCCTCCGCTGAGTGGCAAAGTCAAGTGTTTGGGATCTTCTCCCTCCAGTTCCCACAGGTCCAACATCCATTGCCCAGCGACGCGAAGGCTTTGGGATTCAGGAGATAGTAGAGGCTTGGAGTATCGATCATGTGGTCATCAAGCTAACTAACCCCTCACTTCACCTCAAAGAGATTAGTGCAATTGAGTCTTCCAAAACCCCCACAAAGGTCTACAAAACCCCATGTGAAAATAGTCAGTAGTACACATACTCTCGCATAGAACGGTCACAGTTTTCTTACAAATTGTTTTACAACCTCAGTAATCTAAGGTTTCTCACTGGAATTTATGGTGACATCAGCCTTTCCACATTATCAGAGTATAAATATTAATAATTTTGGGGAAATTATTTGAAACTTCAAATGTCCTGCAGTTTCTACTTGGCAACTCAGGCAATTCTGTATAAAAAGGAGCTTGCACGAAGCAAACAAAACCACATGTTGCTGTAGAGGCAAAATCAGAGAGGTATTTCACACACGGTTATATATCATTTTCAAACAGCCTGTTTGAGTGCATTTGCAACAGGGTCAATTATTTTACAATTTTGGAAATAATTTTACTTCCTCTCCCAGAGGTCATGCATTAATTTATCGGCACACCCTGTATGTGTTGTAGTCTTGATTAAAGACAATTAAATACTCTGTTGTCTTTCTGAACACCTGAGCAGATGCATCACATCCTCTTGAAGAGAGTTTCAGTGTTTTACACCTAGAACACTACCTGCCCAGCAGTGATTCTTTACAGTCTTTTGCTTTTCTGTACAATAAAAGCTCACAAGAAACAAAACACTGAAAGCATTCACACTTGGTTCAGTGCCACGCAGGAAGACCTAATAGTTACAGTTTTTAATTGTAGGAACTTTGATTTCCTGGGTTCTTCAGTGCAATTTTTGAGGGCAGTGGGAGATGGAGTGCAATTCCCAGTCAGGCAAGGGCTCTTCTTTACTAGTAGAAGGAGAAACACAATCTTGGGTCTTGGCTTGTCAAATTCTCTGCGAGTCCCTTGGGCACTGGATTGTCCCACAGCCTGCAATGACACAAATGCAGGGCTAAGCATGGGGAGTGAGGAGGTGGCATGCCCAAGACAGTGGAAGAGGCAGCTTTGGGTTTTCATCAAAGCAGGTCTGACAGCAAGACAGGAGTGATGTGTGGCCATTATCTCAGTGACATAGCAGCAACCCAGCAGCTGCCTGACTGCTGAGATGGACTCAGTGATCTAGCTTGGGAGAGAGATTAAGGCTTTGAAAAGCCCTCAGGTCACTAGGATCTCAGAAAGTGGAGGAAGAACCAAGTTACATACAAGCAACCCGATTCACAAAAGCCACCCTTCTTCATCTACCTCATTTGGTGGAGTCTACCCCAAAGCTCCTTGTACCATGCAAAGCAGAGTGCCCTGAGGAGTCAAAGGGACTGCATGCTATGCTGTGCCCACCAAGCTAAGCAAGAACACAGGGGCCCCAAGCTTCAGCAGGGACCAGAAACATTCCTCAGTGGTTGCTCTTGGGCTGCTCTTGCTGTTGCGGAAGGCAGAGCCTGTTTGGGGCCAAAGAGGCAGCTCAGGTAAGAGCAGACGCTTGGCTCTGGGACCTGTGTTACCAGAAAGTTACCAGAGGCTCTCTCAGAAGAGTGACTTTTCAAATGGGTGAAGGATGAGTGGGTCTCTCCTACAACAGGTTTCTCGTGGAGATACACAGGGTTTGGAGAAGCAATGACAAAGAGTGGGAAAAATCAGGTGTCCCAAGTATCTGCAAGATATGGATCCCAGGACAGAGTGGGACAGGGCAGGAATGTATCTCAGAAGTGAAATCAGACTTAACAGGAGAAACAAAACTTACAGGAAAAAATGCAACAAACTTCCTGATGGGGATGTTACACAACTGGGTCTCCATTTTTACCTCATTCCAAGCCAGTAAGCTTTTCAGTCCCTTTTCCCCAGGACTTTCTGAAGGGCTGGAACTGGCCTACAAAGCCCTCAGCTTAACTGGCTTGCAGCTGCATCCCCTGCAATACCCTATTCCGTGCCAGCTAACCCAAGGCAGCAGGCCAACATGGGTCATGTCTGTCTCAAGACTGGTCACCTTGACTTCCCCTCATTGAGCTGATATCCAGCCACAGAGCCCCATGATACCTGCTCACCTTATTGAATTGAATTTCCGGGCACTTGGCAAGTTCCTCTGCTAGCTTTGTGGCCCCATAGGCACCAATGCGATTTTTCTCCAGACCGTTTTAGAAACAAAAAGAGAGTGTTAAAATCCAAAAGCAAATCAAGAGTCGAAACCAGCTGAATAATCACTGGCTCCTTCTCCTGTCCCAGAAGAGCTACACTTCTGCATAAGCACAGCAATGCCATACAACTTACATCAGCCTCATCTTTAACACTGTGGCCCTATTTATGCAAGAAGTGTGTGTGCACTGTTCCTTATGACCTCCTTCTAGCAACAGGACTTGTAAGCAGATCTCTTGCCCTTGGAGCACTCTAACAGATCCCACTGCAAACTTGGTGCCAAAAAACCACTAGTAACAACTCCTTCTGCCTCGGGCACAACCTTCCTCCTTGTACCTGTGAAACAGCCAGGCTCTACTACGTAGTTTCCCTGCGCAAAAGAAACAAAACTCAGTTCCTGACCCTATGACCCACAGACTAATATTTTCATACAGCTGAGACATGGAAGACACACACCATGTATTCCAAGGGGTTGATGGGAGGAAAACTCCATGAACAGTTCTTGAGCACAAGATGACAGTCTCTCCCATAGAACAGTTTTGGTTGGAAGAGACATTCAAGATCATTGAGTCAAACCTTTGTCCTAGCTCTATCAACACCACTAAATCATGTCCCTAACTGTAACATCTACCCGTCTCTTAAACACCTCCAGGGATGGTGGCTCCACCACCTCCCTGGGCAGGCTGTTCCAATGCCCGACAACCCTTTCAGTAAAGAAATTCTTCCTAATATCCAGCCTGAACCTCCCCTGGTCCAGCTTAAGGTCATTTCCCCCTGTTCTATCGCTTGTTACTAGGGAGAACAGACCAACCCCCGCCTCGCTACAACCTCCTTTCAGGTAGCTGTAGAGAGTGATAAGGTCTCCCCTTAGCCTCCTCTTCTCCAGACTAAAAAGCCTCAGTTCCCTCAGCTGCTCCTCATGCTCCAAATCCTTTACTAGGCTGGTAGCCCACCTCTGTACCCTCTCAAGCACCTCAATGTCCTTCTTGTAGTGAGGGGCCCAAAACTGCACACAGTACTCGAGATGCGGCCTCACCAAAGCCAAGTACAGGGGCACGATCACATCCCTACTCCTGACAACACCGTTCCTGATACAGGCCAGGATGCTGTTGGCCTTCTTGGCCACCTGAGCACACTGCTGGCTCGTGTCCAGCTGGCTGTCAATCAACACCCCCAGGTCCCTCTCTGCCTGGCAGCTCTCCAGGCACTCCTCCCCAAGCCTGTAGTGCTGCTGGGGGTTGCTGTGGCCAAAGTGCAGGACCCAGCACTTGGCCTTATTGAAACTCATGGAACTGGCCTTGGCCCAGTAATCCAGCCTATCTAGATCCCTCTGTAGAGCTTCCCTACCCTCAAGGAGATTGACACTTCCACCCAGGTTGGTGTCATCTGCAAACTTACTAAGGCTGCACTCCATCCCCTCGTCCAAATCATTGATAAAGATGTTAAACAGGAGTGGCCTCAGTACTGAGCCCTGGGGGACACCACTCGTGACTGGCTGCCAACTGGATTTAACTCCATTGACCGCAACTCTCTGGACTTGGCCATCCAACCAGGTTTTCACCCAGCAAAGCATATGCCCATCCAAGCCAAAAGCAGTCAATTTCTCTAGGAGAACACTGTGGGAAACAGCGTCAAATGCCTTACTAAAGTTGAGGTAAATGACATCCACAGCCTTGCGCTGGGCTGTGATGCCACCAGGCCAGCGCATAAACTGCTGACATCAACTCCAGCTGCTGGTTGCACTGCAGATCCTGCACAGGAGCTGCATCTGAGCTTCCTGTGAGCTCCTATGGCCCAACGTCCACAGTTTGGCCGCTCCATCCTGGGGCTGGGTTGCTTACCTTACTGCTTCCTCTCACAAAGGAAGGCTCTCTGGGCATGGCACCCATCTAGACCACCCCAGACAGTGAAGGGAAGTAAAAGCTTGCAGGAAGTACCTCACCTGAAGTCACTAGGTGATATGACTCATGTTCTAGAAATACCAGTTTGTCTTCCCTAACTCGAACAGGAGGCCTTCACAGACTAGCTTCTGCTTAGATACCTACGCTGCAAACACCTTAAATAAAACAAATGCTGCTTCAATGCCTGTGTATGTATCACCCAAGCAAGGCTGACTCTCGGTGCATGGAACAGGCTAAGCAAGAAGTTAAACTGCAGAAGCCTGTCTATCTGTTGTTCCTAATGCTAACTCTCCTTTTTGGATTCCTGTGATCGAAGGCTCAACAACAGAAAAAATAAGTCTTCCTGTGGCTGCTCTCAGGGCTGTACTCACTCTAAAATCTTCAGCTTTTCCATTGCTGGGAGAGCACCAGCCAGCTCTCGGGCTCCTCTGTTGCCAAGGGCGTTCCAAGACAATCTAAGACAGACAAGAAATCTCAGCTGTGACTCAGTTGATAAACACAAGGGAAACAACAGCAGTGCTGTGATACAACTCCCTCACAGAGTAGCCTGTTTACAAGAGCTTATTGACATCTTATCATGGCAGGTAAACATTCCCCTGATTGACAAGCTTAATTTTGAGGAGTTTCCTCAGTTTCACCACATATTTTCATGTATGGTAAGACACCAGGGAGTGTCACCACAGAGCCTGGGGACTGTGGTTATCTCCAGAGTCTTGCAGGGCCAGGGAATGAGATGGGAAAGATGGAAATCACTGCTGACCACACAACTTTAACCCAGGACAACTCCTCCTTGCACTGATGGTGTTAAAACTATTGCAGCAGCTAAGGCACCTCTCTGACCTGCTCTTTTGATTCTGAGCTCTTTCAAAGGATAGCTCACAGGGCTCTTAAAAGGCTGGGGTTTTCACTTTCTGGCACATTAGCAAGTGAGAAAGTTCTTCAGATCCTTTCTTTACCAGTAGCTGAACAGTCTGGCCATTTCCTCCTCACCAGGAAAACAGAAACCTAACATGGCACCATCAGTGCTTTGCTGCAATACTCAGCTGGATGATCCTGGGGCCACCCCACAGAGCCATTCCTCTACCCAAGTCTGAGGAACTCTAGAATTTCTGGATTGTGTGTGGGAGCCAAAAAAAGAAAGGCAGGACAAAATCCAGCTCAGGAATTGAGGTCTTCTACCAAACAAGTCCACGGCCTGTTCTGGGATTTCAGGGGTATCAGCATATTGCTCACTGAATCACTCAGATTTTTGAAAGACAGAACTCACATATGCCTCCACTGACAAGACCAGACCCCTCCTAACACTACTATTAAAGGAGAATCTGCCTATCTGTTAGTAATCCAGGAGTAGTAATTCCCCACATGGTTAACTAGTCTTAGTGCCATGCTGCATGCAACACACCTATGCACAGATTTACTCATCCCATTACTCCACTGGATTATTGCCAGACTTGTGGGCCTGGCAATAAAATCCTGGCTTTGACCTAACGCCCTGAGTTCTAAGACATCTGTGATCTCCACACAAATATCTTATGGGGGAGCAAGAGGAAAGCCTGATGGGCTTATGACCCATGCATTGTTTTACTCAAACCATCCACAAGGACTTTGCAGAACTGAGGCACATAAGAGTAGCATGACAATCAAGTGTCACTCGGCTAGCCGCAGCAGAGATGACTAGAGAGCCTAGGTCTTGCAGATCTATATCCTGATAAGAGGAGTGATCTCAGCCTAGGAGGTCTGTACCCTGCCAGCACCTCAGGCAGTGTTAGTCTTCATTAAAGCTACAGGTAGCTCAGGATTGATGAGACCGCTGCTGACCCTACATGATCCTGTGTACTAGAATTAAATGTAAGGTCCCTCTAGGTCAATGGGTCAAATTGCTTTTAAAAAGACGTAAGCTGGAGCAGGTTCCCAGCAGGCTCCTCGCTGAGGTTCTCTTGGGCAGGTGAACACATGTCAGAATGTAGTAAGCCCATCTATGCAGTTTGTTGAAAACATGTTAAACATCAGAACAAACCCCTTTTCTTCCAGTGTGGAGAGCGAGACTGCAGCTGGTGGTAACACGCTGTTCATTTACAGGCTGAATTCACTTTGCTTTGAGCTCTCAATTCAGCCTTACAATTGCACAGAGAAGCTCCCGCTCTGCTCCAAGAGTCAACTGTGGCCATCTTGTAAAAAAATGGAGGCAACGCTTTGGCCCAACAGTCTTCAGTGCCTCGGTACTCACTCGACCTTCTGGAGGTTTGAAACATGGAGAATGAGATGGGGAAATTGGCCTGCCTCACAAAGCAGGTGCTATAAGACCAAGGATAATGGGCAGAGTTTGAAGATGAGCGTTTTCCTCCATATTATGTTCAGCTCTTCACATTCAGCTTCCAGTAAGTTGCTAGTTATAGCAGGAAATTTTTACCAGTGAATTTAGCCAATTAGTAAATTACTAGCAAATTTATCACGAAAAAGTATTTAGTGGTAAATAGCAATAAGTATTTAGCAGGATCAGAAGTGTACTGCAGTTGAAAATAGGAGCAGACATTAAAATGAGAGTGACCTGTGTGTTGAAGGATCTCCCTGTCCATCCCCACACTCACATTATCTCCTCCACAGAATGGCATTGTTGGAAGCCATGAGAAAGTGATTTTGAAGTATCATCAGTGATTCCACAGAGTTTCAAGCTGAAGCAGCGGAGAGAGAGAAAACAAAGAGCACAATATGCTGGTGTCAGAACTGGTGGGGAATACAGCACTAGCACCCTCTGCTGAGCTCCTGCCCTGGCAATGCTACAAAGCCAGCAATGGTCTGCCCCAGCAGCCTTCAGCACCCTGGTACTCACTCGATCTTCCGGAGGTGTTCCAAGCATGGCAGCCCCTCAGACAGGGCATGGATACTTCCTTCCCCAAGGTCATTTTCTGATAAACTGTAAGTGTAATGGAAAAGCTTTGAGTGGCCACAGAAAAAGCAGGTACAGTCAGAGAAAAGTCACCACCAAAATGTAACTGGGAATTAGCAAGTCAATAACCAGTACCCAGACTAAGCGAGGACTCTAGACATCAGGGCGAGCCAGATTAGCACGTGGCAACTCGGGGTCAATTCCCTGCTTGGTGAAATGGGAATGACAGCCCTGCTCTAACTCACAATGTAAGGCCATTCAGCACTGAATTGCTTGCAGACAGTAGTGTGGGGTTATACCAATAGCTAAGACGGACAGACCTGCAGCACATCATGTGTTGTACATGAAACTGGAAGTAAGAAATTATACTGGAGTTAATGCCTGGTGTGACTTGAGAGGAAAAGGCAGTAAGGCAGAGTGCAAAGAAGACATGGCTCTCAGGGAGCAGCAGTAACTGCCTTCCGCCTTTATCGGGATGTGCTGCTCTGTTCTCATCCACCAGCAAACACAAACACAAGCCATGGCAAAACCTCCCCTGCTCTAACGTATCTCACACTTAAATTACCAACACCGTAATTCATCCTGTTATTTAAGAATAAGATAGGATAAAATAAAGTATTATATTTCAGTTGGAAGAGACCTACAATGATCACCTAGTCCAACTGCCTGACTAATGCAGGGCTGACCAAAAGCTAAAGCATGTTATTAAGGGCATTGTCCAAATAACAAATAAACATATAACAATAATAAAACACATAACAATATCAATAAACAAACACATAACAAAGAATGGTGGCATCAAGGATGCAGGAAGAAGCGTTAATTCACATCACCTCCATTCCTTCAGTTCCATATTTAGAAATTCTACCACTCCCCAGGTTCCTGTACACAGTTGTTGAAAGGCACAGAGCTACACAGAGCCTGGCAAACAGCACTGGTAGACAAGGTTTAACATCTGAAGTGATCTAAGCTACCCTGCAGCCAGCACACTGCAGTGACCTTCAGAGAGTGTCTCCTCTCACCCTACAAAAAGAGTCTAGGATGGGTAGAAGGATTGCCCTCTGCAGAGTCACCCCTGAGCACAAAAAAGCATGTGATAGCCTCAGGCCTGTGAGCCAAAACAATTCCCACCCCAGTCCATAGGTTTAGCACCATCCCAAGGGTACCTGCCATGGCCTACCTTATCTCTTCTAGCAGCCCACATGCCACCAGGGCTCTGGCCAGCTCCATCCCTCCTGCTGGCCCAATGTTATTGTTCTGCAAGCTAATAAAAGAAACATAAGCATTGGAGGATTATTTTAGAGTAAAGCTGTAACAAAAGCTCATATTTAACTTGCCATGAAGGTAACTGCTACATCTTTTGAACCAGCACCCGGTGCTGCTAATAACCTGGGATCCTTGTAGATTGGTCTTAACGAAGGGGCCCAGAGAACAGGGAGACAACTGTGGGGGCCAGCAATGAGGCTGGCATGTCATGTGGCTCCTGCTGCTGTCAGTGACACCTGGGCTAAAGACATGCGGGTTCAGTGGATTTGCCCATGCTCACAACAAAGGAGTACAGTCAGGCAGTTGTTGCAAAAGCAAAGCCTGCACAGTACCACCAGGAGTCTGTCTCCATCTCTGTGCACATGGGATTGCTTTGAGATGAGCGTCTATGAGAAAGCCCTACATGTCAGAGCCCTGGAAAGACTCACATAAAAGGTTTAAAAATAGAATAACACTGAGTTCAGAGGGAAAAATGACTCAAGAGATGCCTGCAGAAAACAGTGAGGGTCCACAAAAGGTGCTCGTATTTATGCTTACAGTACACCAGAACGAGAGGACAGCCAGAGGCATTAGAAGCTAACATAACCCAGAACGAATTTTAAGGGTTATTTTACTGTCCATACAATGCCTGATTCACCTCTAAAGTTAACGTTGCAAAAGGTTATGCAAGTTGATGTGACTTGATGCAAGCAGAGTAATTGTGGAGGGTTTCTCAATCCTGAGTTGCTTAAGATAACATCTAAACAAGAGACCAGTACACTACTGCAGTCTATGCCTTTCCCCATGCCTTCTTTCCACCATCCCACGTATTCCCAGGATATCCAGCTTTCCTGGGGCAGAGGCTAACACTTACTGCAGGATCTTCAGACTGGTCGTGTGAGGTAGACACAGGGCAAGTTTCACTGCTGTCCTGTCTCCAAAACCATTCCTTGATAGTCTGGAAGAAGCAGAAATGAAATGTTACTGGCAGTGAACTACAGGGCCTCATTCCTCACCTGTGTGTCACCCACACATATCTGTGACCCCCATTCCTCACCCACATGTGCATGGGACTATGCTGAAAGGAGCCAATGTCCACAATTCAAAGGACACGGAGGGTGGGAGGAAAGAACAACAAGGTTTTGCAATCCTGCAGCAGAAGTTAAATAGGAGAGTAAAACGGACTTGCACTTCTTAGGAGCACGCTGACCTCCCTTTCTAACTGAGTTGCCCTGAGCTGGAATTAAGCTGAAATTTCACTTTTTAATATAAGCCCTTAGTCCAGTACACTGTAATCTGAAGGTTAGATGAATAGCTCCAGCATTTTAACCGTAACTTTTTCTCATCTGTTCTTTTTTTAAAATTTTATTTATTTAGTATGGCAGGGCATTTATGTTCTATAAACTGGTGTGGAATGGAATGGCTGATAATACATCTGGCTGAGTAAAGCTCCTCTCTGTCATCTGTCCTCCATTTTTGCAGCCAGACAGATTAATGCTGATTTCTTAGGCAACACAGGCACTGCACAGCCCGTGGGCCTGTGCCACTGCCTATTAACCCGCAGATTCAGCTCTTCCCCACTGAGTCAGTCTGTACGGTTCTTGGGAATCTCTGAGAGATTCCAGTGAACAATCAGTCCCCCAACCTCCCACACCCAGCACCACACACTCCTATCCCATGTAGCTGTGAGTTTTTACTCTGCTCTCATAAGAATCAGTGGTAAAACTGATTTTGGCTTTACTGGAGCCATATTAAGATTTGGTTTCTATGCCTTGATTTCTGCCCAGGTTCCTGAAGGGACATTGGAAATTACACACTTACAGTAACTCCTCGATGCACTTGCAATATGCAAGAGCTTCCATCAGCTTTTCCCCTCCAGCAGGACCTTTCCCTGAAAGGCTAAAATAAGCATGAAAGACTCTCAGTGACTGAACAAGAACCAGAATGTCCCAGCTTCAGGTATTTCACTGTTTGCCTGGCATGACGGGAGACTTGGGTCACTGCAGTGATTGGCCACACAGGGCTGCAGTGATGTGTTCAGAGACACAGGTCTCTGGAAAACGGCCTGGGGATTTGTAGTGTGGTTTTGCAAAGTACTAAGTCACTCCTGCTCCTGCAGGTACTGGGGGGAAGGTGCAGTTTTCCCTCTCCCAGACAGAAGCGAGAATTTCCTTTTCTTGTTCAAGTCATTTCCGGGTTTTTAATTTAAAAAAATTACAAAGCATACCCCAGAACTGAGCCTAACAAACAGCCTGGATGCTCTTAATTTCTGTTCCCTGGGAGGAGGGACAGTCTGAATCCATGTTTCTGAGAGAAAGACATGTCTAGAGACTGTATCCTCGTTTTGACAAATTCTGTTTCACTTCTACATCGACTAGTAAAAGAAAGCAGTGTAGCAACACTGGGGACCACCACACTGGGAACCCTACATAGGCCGAGGCAAGTTGCTGCATGGATCTGAGACTTGTATGATCCCCTCACAAGCTTGCAGATTAACTTTCCAGGACACAAGCAAGCCAGAGAGCTCCCTGTTCAAACAGCTAGCGAAGGCTGGCAAATGCCCACCGGCTGTCTCTGCAGGTGACTGCACAGGGACATAGCTGTAACCTGCACTCTCCGAGTCTCTGCACTGGCAGAAAAAGTCGCAGCTAGGCCCAGCTGTACACGGGGAGGGCATGAGAGGGAACACTTTCCATTGGTGTGGTAGGTTTCATGTCAGGTCTTCAATGACACTGAAAACACTGGAAAGTGGAACATCGTATAAATGAAGGTGGCACAGGGCTTCCCTCACAGGCTTCCCTACCAACTGTGGCCACAACCAAAATCGCTGCAAACAAAACAAAGGGACTCACTCGATTCTCTTCAGGTTTTGCATTTGTAGCAGGACAGCAGCTAGATTTATCAGGCCTGGATCTCCAATCTTGTTGTGGCTTAAACTTTAAAGAAGAGAAGAAAGGCTGTGTTGTAAGGCAAAGTATGAGATCTTACTTAATGTCTCACATCTGCTTGTTGACACCTCTGACCTTGGCAGCAGAATCAAAGACCTGCTTGTCTCAACTATCTCATGAAAGACTAACAGCTGTTAATGAGGCAGTAAACGAATTGCAAAGAACAATCAGAATCACTGGATCTTGTTAATGGGTAGGAAATTACTTCAGCCAGAATGCCAAGACAGTCATCAGGTGGTTATCTTCCAAACTACTACAGTAGAGAACGGAGACCATCTGGCTAGAGAGAGAGAGGGAAAAAAGTAGAGCAAGCCTGGGGCTGGCTCTACATTCAGATCTTTTCAGAGAAGGGAAGTGCTGGGCCCAAGGCTCTCCCAGGAGAGAAGGAGGCCTCTGGTCCTGTTCTGGATCCCAGGGCTTCCAGAGAAGATTTAAATTCAGAGGCTGTTTAATCCATTTTCTACATGACTGCAGCATAGCAGGGTTAGACCAAATTCTCCTCTTCTACACTTCAAGCTCTGACTCCTTCTAGCCCAAGGTACCTCACACATGAGCATTTTGCAACCTCTCTGCTTTTGTTACAACATTGCGTATAAGCACTACCTGGGTCTCTCCAGATGTTGGCACTAGTGGCAACCTCTCTGCTGATGATAGACTGCAAAAAAGGAGAAACTTGCTTGATTTCCTCCGTGTAGTGCATATTCCTCAAGGCTTCTGCGAGTCTGGAGCAGCTATCATTACCAATGCTGTTATGGTTCAAGCTGGAAAAAACATCCCCAGGATAATAGACATTAAGCTCCTATTACTCAGTACCACACGCCGGGCTATAGGCAAGCTGCAGCCACATACTTACATAAGCCTCTTCAGGGATGTCATTTTATGAAGTCCCAGCACAAGCTTAGGAATGGCAGCACTGCTGAGTTTCATGTAGCCCAGGCTGAAGGATGAAATAACACAGGAACAACTAACTACCCACAGGCAGTTGTGCAAGCACTCAGAGCAGAAGATAGCAGAACAAGGGTAGAAGTGGGAGTGTGAAGTTCTAGTCCCTGTGAACAGCTTTCGATTTTGTTCTTGAATGCAATTCTACAGGATGTGTTTGGATCCTGATAAAATACCAAGAGAATCCCAAACCTCTGGAGCTAGAATCCAGCCCCTCATGGAGCAAGGCCACATTGAGCACAAGGTGACTAAGCTCTCGAGACAGCGATACACACAGTTCAGTGGCACTTCATAACAGAAGGATGCCTTACATGTAGGTGCCTGGAAAAGCCATCTCTGCATGCAGGCCACCAGATTATCCTCCAGGAGTGAAATACTGGCTCTTGGATTGCTGCTGGGATGATCCATGCAAAACCCAGTACGAAAACACTTGATTTCTCCACTGGGCATTCCCTGCCACAGACTACTGATCTAGGTCTCTCTCACTCATTGATCATTGCAAATAAAGAGGAACTGTTCCTTCTTCCTTTATTGGAAGTCCTCCAACCATCAAGAAAACTACATCTGTCCACAGTGCAGGCAGAAGAGAGGCTGCAGTTTAACTAAAGCTTCTAGAAAGACCTGGCAGACTCTGGACAGCCTGGTAACACCACACTCACTTGAGCTCTTCAATGGCCTGGCAGTTCTGCAAGCCCGTGATCAAGTAATCAATTCCAGTTGGCATAATACTGCTAGAGGTCAGCCTGCAAAACAGCAAGGATCAAATAAGAAGGTCAGGTCTCAGCACACTGAGAAACAGGAGTTTATTTCCCTGACAGGCAGGCCGTTCCATCCCACACCCCAGCCAGCATAGACACCAGGGACCAGTTAAGTTTGGAGAGATTTCCACACCTCCCGTGTACAGGACTATGAGGACTACATTCAGAGGTGTACACGATGTACATGTACCAAACACCAGAGTCTCTGCCTGGGTCAGCCAACTCCCAGCATTTCACTGAGCAGGGATGCTCTTTACAAGCCTGTCTTTCACTTACAGGCAGCTGAAGAGGGCTGTGAAAAGGACTGAATGCTATTCATACCAGAAAAAGCTCTTTTACACAGTGGCGTGGCATAAACTTACCTACAATGTAAGCAAGAGCCAAGGGCTCAGTCTCAAATTGCTTTCACTTCAAAAAAGGGGAGAGCAAAAGACATCAAGACATGCACATGGTGCACCTATAGCCACCTTTAGCATGAACTGCAGAGAGCTGTTGAGTTTGCAACCTAGACACAGCTCAGAAGAGATCACAGAGCTCATGGCCATATTCCAGAGAGGATCAGGGAGAGGCACAGGGCTAACTGAACTATAAAGATCTGGAAAAGACCACAGCTGGGGAACATACCCAAATTTCTTCAGCTCTGGAAGAGGTAGCAAAATCCTGACTAGCATTTCTGCTTCATCATTGTGTAGCTCAACTTGAGACCATCTGCAAGAACAGAACAACATATCCGGGCTACGTCCACTGATGACGAAAGGTCTGTACCAAGCCCACAACTAAAGCACACTGGTGCTGGGACACTGAAGTGTCACAACACTGATACTTGGCGAGGTCCCATGGGAGCTCCCAGCCACGATAAGAGAGTATAGGTTATCTGCGCACACAGGAGAGATTTAGATGCCCCAGGAAGCCACTAGGTCTATGCATCTTCTCTATTTTCCATCCAAACACTCTAAGTAGGGGACCTGGAGGGCAGGGACTGGAACCTTGCACTGGCCTCCCCCTGCCCTACTGCGTGCTCTCCTGCACAAACATGGACAAGCTATTCCCTTCCCAACAAAAAAAATCCTCTACAATGCCTGGCTACTCATCTCAATTCCTGAAGCTGAGCACATTTTTCACGAACCCTTTGGTAGAAGCAAGCATGCTCGATTTCTGCCTTGTTGAGATTCAATCTGCAGGATGCAAACACACAACACAACTGCCAGTGATGAGCAGCAGACGCACACTGCAGCGTCTGGTGCCCCTTAGGGCCAGGCTTAGGAACACGTCAAAGGTTTTCAAGCGCTCTCCCTGGGCCCTCCTATGTCCCATATACACCACAGTCCAGTGTAGAGAAACACAGCCCTTCCCCAACTGCACAAGAAGGCACCTGCCGCCTTCTTCAGCTACACAAAGGGAAAAAGATGCTCATGCTGTTCTCGCTCTACACATTCACGAAGAAGTCAGCATATTTTAAGAGTTTTCAAAGTGCTCATGTCTCCTGAGTGCTCCAAGTCCTGCAGGGAAGTAGGTAGGTTTTTCTGCCTCAGGCAGGTCCAGTATGGGCCTGAAGGAGGGTGGCCCAAAAGACACATGCATGTGAATAAGATTCCTTCTACAGGTGTGGTACAGAGGCACTCTGTGACTGCACCCATGGAGACCAGAGCCTCAGATGCTCTGAAGGTATTTTTCATCCCATGGTGAGTTTCAGAACAAGCAGAAAATAAGGACAAATAGTCACTTTCTCACCTGCTAACAACTGATTCCACCTTCTCCAGGCAGTATGGGAACCCTATGCCTAACTGGAAGAGGCGTTTATCTTTACATATCCTGGAAAGGTAGAGATGAGAGAACATCATAAACCTATGAACTCTTGAGGGAGAGCAAATGCTATTTTCCAGAAGAAAAACCAGGAGGACTGGATGGCACAGGACTAAGCTGGTGCATGAATGCTAACCAACCATCTCTGAAAAGGTCTGCAATATTTGAACTAGTTCCAAAGCCAGCCTAACCTGGGCACCCTTCCTCCCAAGGGAGACCAGGAACATGGTCTCCTTTCCACTACACCTACTAAGGTGTGCAACCACAAACTTTCTAAGCACTTCTACCTGCCGGACATTTGGGTCAAACTGGCTTCAAATTGGCTAATGGCTTAAAAATGCACTGGAGACAGAGAATAAACAACAGAAGAGCAAGTTCAAGTGCTGGCTTCAATCCCGTTTCCTTAAAAGTATCAGGCTACAAGAAAATATTTACAAGTTACCGGAACTTGAGGTGCTACTTACGTGATCTCAGTAATGTTTCCACAGGCCTGGACAGCCAGCTCAAGAAGGTTTGTGCCACTTTCTTTACATACCCATGACTCTTCTACGTTGCAAAGCAGAATATAAGCAGCTCTGCTTGATTCACATGCACGGATCCATCTCTGCCTCTCTCAGCTGAGTGCTCAGCACTCTAATGTACATGGAAAGGCTGCTTTGCTCATCAGAGTAATGTCTATGTAGGAAACAGCGTGCAAACTGGGAACAGAGAAGCAGCGCAGCTTCCCTGCGGAGGAGGACACAAACATCTACTTCTCTCCTCCCTGCCTATCACTGACAGCAATGAGAGGGAGCCTGGCCCTTGTGCAACACACTTTGGGAGAAGTCAAGAATTCTTGACTACCCTCAGGTGAACTGCAGGATGCTCTGGCCAGACCTCTGGCGAGGACACAGTAGGAATGTGTTCACCAGAATTAGCAACCTTCTTTGTAAGGCAGGTAGAGGTCTAGAAACAGCACAGTTCGTGGCCACAGCTTTACGTGACACTTGGTATGAATCAAGGAGATAAAGCCAAAATGCCAATAACCTAACAGCCACCGGTGGGAATTTCTCAGGCCAATGCTACCTATCTTTGGAAGAAGTACAATTGACTTTTGGTTTTGATGAAAGGAAATCTTAGACAAGCCCCAGCTGAACATCTAAAACAGCACAGTGACACAGTACCTGATTTTCAGAGGACACAGATTTTTCCTCAGCGAATGCAAAAGTCTCTCTGCAGCTTGGACTGTCACGTTGTTATTTGAGGATCTAGAACCGAAGGTCATTGTCATGAACGGCTTAAAAACAAGCCCGGCCAAATGGGTCCAAACAGTCATTAACTCACATGCACTCTGTCAGACCAGTGCACTTTTCCAGAAGCAGTCACAACTTTTCCAAGTGCTCTGGCTGAAAGTTGCTCTCTGCAAGTCTGAAAGGATGCAAAAGAGAACAGTCTTAGCTCCTTACAAACACCTTAGGCTTTCTGATCTAGAAATCTCAGACATCACAGCCTTTACCCACAGAGAACGAAGGATGGCACCAAAACCTTAAATGCCTGGCAGGGCTTCCAAAAAAGATTGTGGCAACATTTCAAAGGCATCTGTGGAGATGTTCTGATACAGCAGATACAGCATACGTGTATAGTAATGGTGCAGCTTTTTGTAGCACCCTATCCTGTGACAGGGACTGTAGGTACACCTACATGATCCTAGGTGAGGAATGGTCAGTGGGGAAGCAGTGCGAGAAAGGGATATGGGATTCTCTGCAATGTAAGAAAGTTCTTCTCAGAAAGTGAATCAAAGCAAACTTATCATCTATTAGTGTAAAATATCAAAATACCACAAAATATCAAAATCGTGCCAGGAGCTAGAGGTTACAAGAGATTTTGTCTGCCTTGCCCCCAGAAAAAGGGACACCATCTTTGCCAAAGAAATCACCAAAAAACCAAAATCTGTATCATTACCTCAAAATCTTTCTCGGGTCATCTCTGCTTGTCAACTTGATGATTAAAGTTGCTTTGGAGCACAAACTGCACAAAGAGGACACAGATTTTAAGATTTGGAGGGAAAATGACTATTTTTCCCAGTGGTAAGAATTTAACAATACATCAAACTGCACAAAGCAACACAGTGCAGCATTGACAGAGGTCCCTGGCCCAGCTCACCTCTCCCTACAATAAACCAGCTCAGGGAAATGCTTCAGTAAGGTTTTGCTAATGCTAAACTGGCATAAGGCAGCGCTGGTGGTTGGAAAAGCAATCCTGATCTGCCCTGCTTCTGCCTGTTTCCTCCTGCCCCTGCACTCTCTGCCAGGCTCTGGGGAGAGCTAAAACAGGACACTGATCGCTTTAAAATAACCCAGCCAAAAGATTCAGCACCATATTTAACTGCAGGAGTAAATGTAAGTGACCCTGGTTAAATTTGGTTCATGACAGACCAACTGCTCTGTGAGAACATAAACATTGATAAGGGCAGACCTGCAGTATGGCCCAGCTTTGTGATTTGAATCCCTGACAAAAAGCAGTTCATGCCATTGCAACAAGCCCAGAACCCATGGGCTATTTTTTCAAAGACATAAATCCAAGTAAAGAACATTGGAAATTGCCTTCAACAGGCTCACTCTGAAATCTCTACATACTGAAGCGAATTAGGGACCACATTTTTAGAGAGCAAATGCTAACTCCTGCCCTGAAGAGGTTCGTTTACAGATCCATGCATTACAACAATGAGTACAGCTGAATGCCTATGTCTTTATACAGAAAAATGACTTGGCCCTGTGGAATAACAGTTCTTCCAGCTTCCACCTTGGCAGCTATGTTTGCCCAGCAGACACAGACAGGAACAAAAGCTTTGCATGCACTTATACATAAAGGTAGTTGAAAACGTGGCCCTTACCATTATTACCTGAACATCACAAACTTTTGATAATTAAGAGGAAAACATGCAGGGAAGAATCAGAAATTAATAAGGAGAACACACACCTGATGTGAACTTCAGTGGTATTTCCAGATGTGGCAAAGGCATTCAGGAGATGCAGAACTCCATCCTGAGAAATCCTATTATGGCTAAAACTGTACAGAAGAGAAGGAAGGTTTTTCGGATGTTAAGAGTCAGGGTTGTCCCCAGGCACCTCAGCCACACAGGCAAAATTCAAGTTCGTGCTAAAGGCAGAGAAGTTTGTGGGGTGCTGAGCCCCTTTGGCTGCACTAAATACACCAAACCCCTCCAAGACACAGCACTGAAGACTTTGGTGACGCAGCCAACTTCCAGCATGCCTCTTGCACTACAGAGGCAGCTGACTGCTGGAGCAGTTTCTTCCTCACCAGAAAGGGAAAGGGAGAGATTGGTATAGGGCACAGCTAAGCTCACAGCATCTATGGACCTTGAGTTATTCAGAGGACAATGTACACAGAAAAATGATGAACTGAAAACTCAGGGAACTGGGTCAACTTCTGTCACACTGCCCCACTCTGGGCCTTGTTATCTCCTGCTGACACTAACAGAAGGACTTTTACTTACTTCAGCATGTTTTGGATCAGACCCTGAGTCACCCTGGCCTGGAGGTCTTGAGTTGTGCTCGTGGCTCACTCAGACCTTACCTCTTAAGGCAGGAATGGGCAAGAAGCATGACAACCAGCTTCAGGAGGGATCACATGAACACCTTTCTGCTAGGGCGCCTTCGATTCACTGTATGTTTTCTTACTTGAAGGAACAGGTAGTGGGTACTTGATGCAAGTGGTCCAAGAGGCACCTCAGGCCTTCATCCCCCAGCTGATTCCTGGAGAGACTGAAAGGCAGAATAACAAGGTGGCCAACCAAAACTCAGCCTTTTAAGCAGCACCGCTCCTCTGAGAAACTTTGAAGAAAAAAGCCAAACTTCCTGGGCTTAAATCCCCACTTCGCCATTAAAGGTCTGTCTAAAACAAACTGCTGCCCTACAAAAGTTCCTCATGCATAAGCTCCAGATGTGGTCGTGCAAGGACGGACTCTGCATACCAACCAATATGGTTTCAAGCAAAAGCCGTTTATTGAACGTTTAGCTGTGTCTTATATACTGTTTTATTTCCATACATGTGATCATGCATTTTCAGATTGGCTATCTCGCTTTGTCCACCTGTCCAGCATGCAGTTACCTTACTTATGTGATTGGTTACAAGTTCTATGCGACAGTGTCTGTTGGTACCTACTATTCACCCCTTATTTCCTCTATGTCCATATTAGGTATGCTCTCTCTCTGCTAGATAGTCTCCTACATCCAGAGCAAGCTCAAATGAAGAGCTCTGAACACAAGCTCAGAGCAGAGCTCAGATGAAGCAACAAATGCCTCAAAACACCCACAGAGTGAAAATCTCAAGGAATTTGTCCCACCAGCTCAAGCTCTCTTAAAAATATATATAAAGGACCTGTACGATTACTAATCAATTCTGTTTCTAAATGGCCTGAACGAGCACAAAAACACACACAGACAGGCTGGGAAACCCCAGGCAATGCTGAACCATACCAACCCAGCTCTCCCTCAGCAACTCCTGTTCAAGGTTGTGGTAACAACCCAAGCCCCACTTATTCTATTTCTGCCAGCTGCCCATGCTGCTTCAGGACCCTGCAGAGCTCATCTACCTGCCCTTGACCGATGGCACAGTCTGTCAGCCTGCATATGAGACAGCAAGAGAGTTAGAGCACGGCCAGCAATCAGATTCAGCCTGAGTAGTGAGAGCTGCCCATCAGGAGTTGCATTTTTACACCAGTCTC
The DNA here is from genome assembly GCF_034619465.1 of Leptosomus discolor. Classification (NCBI taxonomy): domain Eukaryota; kingdom Metazoa; phylum Chordata; class Aves; order Leptosomiformes; family Leptosomidae; genus Leptosomus; species Leptosomus discolor. Next base: position 39,025,116 of record NC_141398.1, on the reverse strand, counting down.
CATGCAACATTCACAGAGATGAACGCCCTTAATTGTGCCAATTACTTCTTGTAACACCTCCCTGAGGTTAGTAATGACAACCACTAAGTCATAAGTGGGAAACAGATCTTTTCACATTTTTTGCCATCTCCTTGGTGCCTAACTGGAGACATGTTACAGTCTTCTTTACAGGGGCACCCAGCAACCATCACTCCCAGAGAGGCTGCAGACACGTATCATAAACACAACACACTGATGCTCATATGGAGATGATCACCCAGAATTTGAGGTGCACATTTGGAAAATCTGGTGGTTAGGGCTCAATTCAGTTGCTTGTGCAGCAGAATTTGGTGCCACTCAAGGTGATCATGAGTAGTCCAGTGGCCGCTCAAATAAGGCACAGGCCTCTACCATCCCAATGCATCCAAATGGTACTGAGTTGCACTTAGGCAGCTGAATTGAGCCACAAAGCTTCAGCCACTAGCCCAAGCTCCTTGACTACCAGCCCATGAGTTCTTCACACGAGGAGATTTGGATACCTGCACTAGTGTTTCAAACCTAATCAAAACAAGTGAATTACAATTAAGTGTTGTATGCCAGTATCTGCAGGATGTCTTCTGGCTTCACACACTTGCTCCTAGATGCAAAAAAGCATTTTCACTTGACCTGAAGCAAATACAAAAGACAGGCCTTCAGCAATGCTCTTCAAAGATGACAAGCTTTGTAATCTCTTTAAAAGCTCAGTTGCTGGGCTCCAATCTGAGTGTCTTACCAGACTTCTACCATTCTGATCCGCTTACAGAGGTTGATGGAGTTGATGAGTAAGACAGTGCAACGTGGGGAAAATGCATTATTCCTAATACTGAAAAGGTGGGGAAAGAAAGAACAACAAAATCGTCTCTCAAGAAGAAAGGTTCTGATACACATGGCCCAGTTTCCCCATTGTTTACTTGGAGATGCAAAAGGCTGGATCCACCCCATTTAACTCAAGATCAGCGAGCAAGGATCTAAAGTTTTGAGCATTGGCACCCCATGTTCCTCTAATTCAAGGAGGCTCTCTTTTAGTCTCCTTTGACTAAAAGGGGAGTACAGACCAAGGGTTTACACTGAACAACTCCTCTTCAGGTCTACTGCGCTAGATACCCCAAACTGGAAGCAACCTCCTGAGTGAGCAAATTCAGTCTCTCGAGGAACTGCAGCTTCTCCACACCAGGCTCCTTCTGGGCTTTTTGTCCACATGGTGGTAGAGCCCTGACAGCACCTCTCTAGCCTAAATTCCCAGCCTCAATGGCTGATACGCTGCCAGGAAACAATTTCGGTGTTGAGTGTGGAAGGATACCAGATCCCTGCTGGGGCAGAGCTGTGACACCCTGACCACAAGAATGGCTGTCACCGTGGGCCTACCAACAAGTCCTACATCTGTTATGGATACTGGAAGTCATGTTCCATGGGACCTGCTGAGCGAGGATTATCTGGGATGCTGTGCCTAGGGCAGGTATTTCTCTTTCCTGTGCTGCTTTGGTTCTAGAAACAAGACAGGAATGGGTCTGAAAGAGTTTCTGCATTTTCTTTGCCTAGCTTGTTAATCTACAATTACTGATTAATGTTCCTAAGGTATGCTGTGTCATTCGCACTTTCCAACCCAATGTTTCGTGGCAGCAATCAAAGCAGGGACCCCAAACATTACCTCAGTAGTGTCAGATGACAGAGGTACAGCAGGAAGCTCAGCAGTTTCTCAATGCTGTGGTCACTCAACAAATTTCCAGACAGACTATAAAACATGGAAGTAAATAAATCCCAAGAGAAACTGGGACAATCTGTAAGTATTTCTATAAAATCTACATAGACAAGCACACATACATGTGCATGAGGGTGTTATGAGCAAATTCTGAAAAAGGACATGTCCAGAAAGGCCCTGAAAGGTGGGCAAGATTTAGCCCTTACAGGCTGATCTCTGCATTTCCTTATATCCTATAGCAAATTAACATTCCAGTTTTAAAAGTGTTACTTTTCTATTACTGTAAATTTATAAAATGATATTGATGTACTTCGTGCATGCAATATGGGTAGTATGCTATTTTATTTGTTATTACTCAGTTTTTGTTGTGACCAGTATTCATCTAATATTCTTAGCGCCCAGCTCCTGCCTGGAGTGATCAGTTCTTCAGGAGTTCAGTTCATGGCTTAGTGACCCAAGTGCTCTTGCTTTGGCTATACTGCAAGCCAGGGTCTCAAGGAGTAGATGACAACACTTGTGTCTAGCCACGTAGTTGAGGAAGACTATGAGAACACATACATGTTCTGGGGTGTTTACACATAGACATGGTAGACTTAGGAGAGGCCAAACTCTGCTTGAAACAGAGAGGAAAGTAGAAGGTGTGGGTTTATCTAAGCATCTGGGTGAAGTTTCGTGGGGATTTCTAGGAGGCTGCAGTGAGAGGAGAGCAAATTTATGCCAGTTGCTAACTTCAACACCAGCTGTATCTGCAGTTTGGGGAAACAGACAGACAGGCAGGGTTGCAGAGTGCACAGCACTTACTCAATTTCTGTCAGCTGGGGACACTGAGCCAGTATCTGGCACAGCCCAGTCACATCCTCTGGACCCACTCTGCAGCCCCTGAGACTGAAGCAAACAAAGCACTCATGAGCTAAACATTTCGCATGACCATGGAATGGCAACACTCCCTTCATATCCCAGAGCCTCACACCCTAGGACAAGGCCTGTAGCAACCCTCTCACTTCCACTACATATATTTTAGTACTCATAAACTAGGACTGAGAAGTCAAAACCTGTGACAACCAGATGATTTCACCAGCTCTGAGCTGATTCAAGAGAGCCAGTCCACCAAAACACCAAGTCACTTTGAGTGTTGCCTCCCTAGAGCCACATCATTGATACTTAAATTGTCTCAGGATACTGGACAGCATCTTTCCCTGCTCAGCACTGCCTCAGCTTTCCCAAAGCAAGACTGGGAATGGTGCTTCCTACATCCTTCTCCAAGAGGGAAATCACAGAAGCCTTCCTCGCTGACAAGCTAGCAAGTCTCCATGGGATGAATGTAGTAGCCAGCCAGATCTGTAACTCATTATGGGCAGAAGCTTTCTCTGCAGGAAAGCAAGACAATCCCCTCAAGCCTAGCCAAGCAAAAGATGCATTATTTATCTTCCCATATACACCTGTAACAGTAGACAAGACATCCCGAGTCTATCCCAAAAGGGTGTATTATTCACCCAGCCATCTCTGGCATATCACTGCATCCCTCCAGAGACCACAAAATACAAAAACCTGTTGGCCTGGGTTGATGCCAGCTGGCCCAATCTCTTTAAGGCTTTGCCAAATTATACTACCCAAGACCTTCTCCCTTGTAACCAAGTGTTATTTTGGGGACTGCCCTCCCTGACGAGTTTCAGCAGGGAAGAGGATGAAAAAGAGCTATATTAAAGATGCACCTTTTCTAGAGGTGTCTCATGTGGAATCAGTCATGATGGCAAACAAACAGAGGAAAGAAACATCTGCTCCAAGAGAGCTGAGTCTGCCCCCGAAGGCAGGCAGGACACAAGACAGCTCTCTGAGGAGACGCAGCTGGAGGGATGGGTCTGTTTCACACTTTACGCTACAGACACAGACCTCCACAGCCATCTGTCCCTACACTCCTAGGTGACAAAAGGAAGCTGGGGCTGCCATACCGAAAGCATTGTCCTTTTGCTTCGTGCTTGGGATGTGCCAGGAAACTACTTCTCCATCTGTTGGTACTTCTGACCCTGGGGACAGAATGGTTTACTCCATGAGTTGTGCTGATGTTACTGCTCCCATGTAGCTGACTCCTGACGCTGCAGCTATGGAAGAGGGTGAGGTGATGAAAGTGGCCTCACACTCCAGTCTGCCTTTTCTCACCAGCTGCCAGAATTAGGTTCACATCATCCCCAGAAGAAAAAGGGCCTTATCATCCCTCTTCCAGCCTCCACAGAGTTCTGCCTGCACTCAGCACTTTGGGCATTTGCTCTGCCCTGGCCCCGGAGGGAGACAACTGCAGCCCGATCAGCAGTCTGCTCCACACCCTCAAGCTGCTGTCAGTCAATCGGCCATGAAAACATCTCACACTGCTTCCACCACCCTGACTGGAGTTTAGAGCCAAATGGCTCTTTAATTGACACACCTCAGGGACTCACACATCATCATCTATTTAAGATTTCATAAGGAAGAGTTTGAAAGATTTAGACAGATGTGTAGGCATGATTTTTACCTGATTCTTTCCCAAAAGGTTAGATAAACCACCTGCGTGTGTCCTAAGCTGTAACCAGAAAAGAATATAATTAGGATGGAGTCCGAAGACACATGCTCCTGTATCACTCCTTCAAAAACCACAGCTTGAGGCTTAAAATAGAAAAAATAGGAAAAGTACTTCTGGTCATACATGAGGTTCATTGTTTTAACGCGTTCCAATGTAGATAAGGACTGAACTAAGAAAAACGCAGAGTTCAGGGAGATCTGGTTGTCATTAAGCTTACAGGAAGAAGAGATGAAATCAGCCGCTGCAATCGCAACTACTAGCAATTTACACTGCATCACTCCATAATAGCAATCCTTGCTCAACACTGTCAGAGACTGCTTCTTTACCACCTTCTGCCTATGCTTACAACTACAGTTCTTCAAACACAACTCGCTCCAGTATTTTTTAAATTAATCTCTTATTTTTACAGTTCAGAAAAATCACAGAATAATTGAGGTTAGAATAGAACTTGGGAGATGATCTAGTCAAACTCTCCTGCTCAGAGGCTAGAGCAGAGTGCTCAGGACATTGTCCAGCCTGGTTTTTAACATCTCCAAAAATGAAGAATCCACAATCTCTCTGTCAGCCTGTTCTAGTGATGGACCATCCTTACCACACAAGTTTGTTCTTAAGGTTAAATGGAATTTCTTGTACTTCAAGATACCAATTCAAGGTAAAAACAACTCTTTGGCTGTAAGTGCAGTTGTGTCAGTACAAAACCCACACTAATTAAGATTGTGCTTGGTCTATTAGGTCTATCACATTATCTAGATCAACCATAGGCAGTGCGCTTGATGCTGGGAAAAAAATCCCAACAGATAAATAGCAGTGTGTTTCATTGCACTGATGAAAAGAGAAGCTGCAGACTGTCAGTAGCTGGACAGTCTGGGCTTGAGAACTGTTCAACTAATCAAACAGGAACAATACAGCAGACTGGTGCTTATTTAAGCTGCAGTCCTGTACAGTGCACTTGGCGATGGGAGTGCTAGGTAAAATAGCCAGGTAAACATAAGCCACCATTGCTGCTGAATTCAGACACCACTGCTGAAGCTGAAGCTCCCCAGCATTTATCTTGCAAAGGTGCCCACCTCAGGAGAGGAAGGACTGCTCTCTCTCCTGATGGGGAACCAGGAGAGGAATAATTCAGTGGCCTGTGAAAGACTTCAGCCTGTTTTAGAAACCAGGTGCCACACCTGCACACAAGACCACCTGTCTCCTTCACAGAGAACTGAGTGCAGAGGTTCTCGGGCACTGATCTCAATCAAGCTTCAAGTGAAGTCAATCTGTTCTGGACTAGAGGTGGGGACAGACCAGACAGCACCATGGACCTATCCTCAAGAGGCACAGAATATAACTGCACTTGACCCTGAAGAGCCCTTCCCAAATGTGGAACATGCTTCCACAACCAATATTCCCACGAAAACCCATCCATGACTAAGGAGAAACAGGAGTTACTCACTTGAGAGAATTTAACATTTTCAAATTTGGGAGGAACTGAAACAGCTGCAGAAGTCCCTCGTCTCCCAGATAATTATTTGATAAGCTAGGATTTAAAGAAATGCATTTAATTTTCATAGGAAAAAAAAACCACAATAGGCGCAATCAGCTCTTAGTGACAAGAGCTCTGAAAGCTGAACACAGACACCCTAATCAAAACAACACATGCACTGCCTCTCTCCACTGATGACTAAAGACTACAGTGAAACCAGAGACTGGAATTAACCAACACAAGACAGCCAAAAACCTAGCTCAGGGCTCATCCTTTTCTCATGCCCACCAAGTGACCCTTCTGGACTCTGGACTGACAGTGCTTTTCAACACCGTTACCAGGGACCGGAAGTCCACAGCTCTGAGAAATTATCAACCTGGACAGGCGCAACAGAAAAGCCACAGGTTAGTCCTGGAGAAGGGTATTAGCTTCTGATATTAGAGCCTAAGGATTACAATGGGCTATGGCCCATGTGAGATCAAGGGATGTAATTGCTTAAGAATAACAAAGGCTAAAAATCTCTTCCATAGGCTGCCAGGCCTAAGGGAATAGCCAGCCCTCAGGTGGTGTACATGGACTACATGCTTGTGCTGGTCCTTGTTCTGTCCTCAAAACCTATATGTGTGAGGGGAGGCACTGGATAGCCTTTCCATCAGGGCTGGGTCTGCTCCCCTCTTGGTGTTAGCAAAAAGGGTGACTCCACACACACAGCACTAACAGAAGAAAGTGCTTTGGTGCTGAAGGTCCTTGCAAGCCATATGTGGAATCACCAGCAAAACCACAGGCTCCCACCCTTGATTTGGTGGCACTCCTTAGCCTCTGTAGCTTTGCTCCCAAATGGCCCAAAGGCAAAAACGACAGGGCAAGATTTACAGCTTTTGTAATACCTGAAGTTGGGCTAACTGATATCAAACAGCCCCTTTCTAGATTCATGTCCTGCAACCTTTGCCCTAATAGAGCACTAGAACTGTAGGTCTCCTTGGCAAAGGACATTAGCCTTTGTAAAGCTATGCCTTTCATAAGGCTACATCTCTACCACATTCTCCATACAACACTGCAGAACAAACAAGTGGCATTTTCTCAGTATCCCAAAGAACTGCTGATAAAGACTATACGAGTTAAGGACTCACTCCAGTTCAGAGATGCTGCTACATTCCTTCAGGACTGCACATAACTTCTCCAGGTCATTGCTTGAAAATGACTCTTTGTCAGCCTAGGGTGAAAGGGAAACCAATAGTCCAGGTCTGCAGGGTTGCAAACAAGATTGTAAACTTCACTCCTTCAGAAAACCAGAGAATAAATGAAGAGAGAACAACAAAATAAAAAATCCCCTTGAAATATCTTGCTGCTTTTTTTTTTTGTCTGCAGCAACTGATAATCTGTACTTCCAGCTCCTGTCTGCAAACAGAGAATAAAGAGACAAAGTAAAGAAAACTTGTGGCACAAGAAAGAACCAGGTCCCCAAGGTCCTGGTTAGAAGGCTTTATGCACAACTTCTTTCCTCTCTGCAGCCTAGAAAACAGACAGGCACACTCTGTGCTGGAGTAAGTGCATGAGCTGATATGCATCCGAACACGGGTCCAGCTTAGGATGCATTTCTCCAGGTATCAGTAGAGAACCACCCACCATCAGAAACTCTGTCACTGCCAGCTCCCCCCGCTCCCTCATGGGAGCCGATGCAGTGACCACACAATCACCACACCAATTCTCTGAGTAAGATACGTAACCCACAATCTGTTTTGACTCCTGTAGAAGACCACAGATGCTAACCACAGAGCTTCTAGTGCTGCAAGCTGCGATTATGAACACAGTGACAAATGACCAACAGCTCTCCTGTGACTCACCTTGGAGATTCAGGTTACATCAGCTACAGGATCCTACAGAGAAAGGACATGCATGAAATACAATGAAAATTTGCCACGGTACCTTATTTTTTTTGAAGCAGTAGGTGTCTGGTTTTCCTAACCATATTGTTGGTAATCAGCAGAGAACATAGGCTCTTCCCTAGTAAGCAAGTACAAAACCAGACAAGGATAAAACACTTACTCTTTAGCAATGTGGCAGGTCCCTGGGGCTACCCTGGCTCTAGCCCACATCCATATCTTGCCAATAGCAAGCTCTTCTTTCTTTCAGTGATTAACCAAATACTTGAGCATGCAGGCAACCAGGGAGAAGGGGAAAAGACAAAATTCTCATCTAAGCTACAGTTTGATGGAGAACTCAGCTTTTGCCTAAACATGTTATGTGAAAAGAGTCCACATCTGTGCAAAAAACTGTTCATAAATAAATGGAACATCCAAATCCTGAAACACCTGAGTTTGAAATGTCACCTGGTGCTTTAAAGGGGTCACAGATCATATGTCTCATGCTGTCACTCTCTTTCAAGCATAGCCACAACAACTGGATCCCATGACAGCCCTACTGTTCCTCCTTGGCTAAGAGGTGGGATTCAGGTGTCCCATGGGAAATGCTCTTTTACAGTGGGCACAGTCCATGGAAAACAAGGGCATAAATAAACGAACCTACAGCTCCAGGAGGAACAGGAAACCACTTCTTAGTGAAAACACTTGGGTTGAGCTGTTTTGACCATAATTTTCTGAGGGGAAAAATAAAACTCCAAATTTATTTTGATTTAGGGGTACCATGATCCAGAATGCATGGTGTAGTGAACTAGATGGTTTTAAACACGCAGGGATCTGTGAATCTTTTTGGAATTTGGTCTGGAGGTGTGGGGTTCACTCATTTTTTTACTGTTCACTATTATCAGATAGCACAGCTGTCATTGAACAGTCTGCTTTGCTTAGGATGCTGTGGGTTGAAATGTCTCCTAGAGACATAAAACATAGTCAAACACTATAGAAGGCAGTGGACAACTTCCAAAGTGGCTAAGAAAACCAGGAGAAACTACTACGTCTAGATTCAGGGGGGAGCAGGGGCAAGAACTGCTGTGAGATGAAGTGTTACCCTTGGTACCTAAACAGGATGCAAGAACTAAATGAGATGCTGAGAAAACACCATTTGTGCACACACACTCTACCTAGGAGGATGGGAAGCAAACTCTCTGTCTTCTGTAAACCTCAGGACTGCAGTCCCACGACAAAGGCTGTGAAGAAGGGAAGGAATCAATGTCACATTTTGGTTATTTACAGGACTTCTTGTTTTAAGAATGCTTGATTTTGCTCTGCAAAACTCTTTGGTAACATCAATCACTTAAAACACTCCCAAAGCAAGCAAAAAATAATCTCCGCTAATTTTAAATCCTGGTTGGATCAAACCATGCAGTATCAGATGACCCTGTTTCTCCGAACCATTAGAGAAAGTGCAGACAAAATTGTTACACTTGAACTCCAGGGGGTTTCCAAGGGAAAGCAATAGAAGAGAACTTCCAGCTCCACTTCAGGAGATGTCACCAGTACTCATACTCCACAGAGACCCTCTCTCCCAGGCCAGAGAGCAGGAAAGAGTCTAAAACTGCCCCCACACATAAAAGGACACACAGTGCTGTGCCTTCTCAAATTCTGTTTGATAGCTCAGATAAAATCAGCTTCCAGCAATGTGTTACCAGGAGTCAGTGTTAGTAATCATCTTTGGACAGGTTCTTCACCCACCCCACTTCTGAGGTGACTCAAAAAAAATCTCAGAAGCTGACTCTCAGACTTGTATACTGGGATTAATGTCAGGAATGACTCAAGACCTACATACCTGACTTGTACCTCCATCACCTTCTCGCAGGTATTTGCTGACTTCAACAGACGGCAAATGCCATTAACAGAGATGCGGTTTTGACTGAGACTAAGAAAGATATAAAAGGCAATTAGCTGGTCACTGAAATCACACAGAACTGTCCTAGTGGGAGTGGTCATCAAGTGTGCTGCATGCTGGAACCCACTTCACTTCAGAAGTGGCATGGTGGAAAACACACAGGTCTACTACTCCTGAAGAAGGGGTTTCAACAAAAGGGCACTTAGATGCATTTAGATCAGTTTCCGTGCATGATGCTCTGAGCAATTGACCAATTTCAGCCTGAAAAGTCTCATGAGCTGAATCTCATCCTTAAAGAGTTCTCAGAGCTGCTTCTGTAGCATGGGTCTGGGTGAGGCCTTTGCCTCCTGGATGCCTGCTCAGCATCTCTTTACAGTCCTTGCCAGGCTCCAAAGAGGGCAGTTTGGTTTTGTACAAGGCAACACTTACTCCAGCTGCTTTGAAACTCATATCTGAGGGAGGCTTTCCAGCAGGCAACTGCAGCCTTCATCTCCAAGCTTGTTACCTGATAAACTGAGGCATTTTCCAGTTAGTGGGGACTGTTTTAAACAGTACAAACTACAAAGCCCTCAAAATATGCTTGCTTCCCTTCTCCTACAATTGCTTCTTTGCCTGGACTGTTCTTCTGATCCAGATCAATCTTCCCTGCTTATCTCTGCATGATAGAACTTCAGACAAAGAGTTTTATCCCTAGGACAATGTGATTTATGCTTTAGCCCCAAAACCATCTTACTTTAGGAAACTTAAGCAAGAGTACAAAACAAGAAACCAAATGAGTGTTTTCCATCCTCCTGGAAAGAGGAAAGGAAGAAAACACTGGATGACAAAGATGTCCAGATCCCAATTCAAATTGGTGAGCTAGAAAACTGGAGTTTGAGGTGTAGCTAAATTCAAAATACAGTCAGGCCTGAACTATCTTGGAACAGATATTCCTGCATTTTCCAGGGCTGACAACTTTACAGCCAAATCCAGGCGGCCTCATATATAGGCAAATAAGGAAAGGTAGGGATGATATTCATTGCAACATGCAGGTTATGAAGGGGATCTCTCTCGCCTTCCTCCTATCACTTCTCCCAACAGAGCTGGATGGCTTTAGAAGACAAAAGGGACAACACAGAAGCAATCTGTGTCCCTTCACTGGCTCAGAGGATTGCTGGAGGAGCTATGCCTCTGGAACAGCTCCATACTGCCCGCAGCATGCAGCACTGCTTCCTTAGCAGGGTCTGCTATGTAACCGGCATCTCTGGTTACAGTCTCAGGAAGCCAGAGGATGCAGTTGTCACAGGAATGAAAGGTTGCTCAGCATTCACCTCCTGCTGAACCTCACCAAAAATCCCTAACCAGGATCCCACCAGACACAGAATGCTAGGACCCCTCCTTGAAGTCAGGCCGCATGTCTCACTGCCCTCTACAGGTACACCCCGTGCTCCCCTCCACCCGCCTGCAGCCACTCAACAGGAAGGAAAGGAGACATTTACTCCACTTCGAAGAGACAGGGACAGCTCTGGAGAATGGCAACGATCTCCTCGGCATGTTGGGAAGTCAGGCTGCAATCCTGCAAGCTGTGAACAGGAAGCGTTAATGAGCAGTGAGTGGACAGTGGGGCCCAGGCATTTCTGGTTCTCTCCAAATGAGGGCACACAGAAGTACCACCAAGAGGGGGAAGTTTTACACTCTGCTCTGACACACAATCCTGGGCATATTACTCTGTCTCTCTGTAGCTGGCGCTGCAAAAGGAGTGCAGAGGGACACATTTGCAGAGTGCTGTGCAAGTGCAACGCTTTGTGTCAGAGCTGCCTGGCACAGTCCTCCACAACAAGTGGATGGATGTAATTGTTCCTGTGATGCAGAGTAGTGAGGGAAAGAGAAGGAGGTAAGGGAGGGACATTTCCCAGCTCTAACATGCTCAGATAACATGCCTGAGTCCTATTTTGCAAAAGCCACCACTCTTTTCTGGAGCCCAGGCAAGAAAGAAAACTACATGGCTCATGCCTTTGGTAGCTATAAGGAGACACAGCAAGATGGGCATTATCAAGGGAATTCTGCCTCTCTAGGGCTGTTAGAGCCCAAGACACAAGAAATAAAGCCACTGGCTGGGCCAGACAGGGATTTCTATTGTCATTTACTGATTCAGGTTTTTTTCAAACTTGTTTGTGTGTGGAAATTTCCTCTGTACTTGAGGACAAACACAGCTGCTGTTCCTGTCCTTCTGTAGTACCTGTCATCTGCAAATCGTATTCCCCAGCAGGAATTTCAATGCCTTCTCTTACCAGAACTTCACAAATCTAGTTGGAGTTACACATTCCTTATTCTCTTCCCACGTCAAATCCAAAGATCTGCAAACAAGCAAAATATTTGGCCTTTAATATGCCTTCACAAAATGTAAGGACCTGGGAGCTGGTTAGTATTTTCTGGAAGAAACAACAAGGTCTGTGTTCTGTCCAACCATTCCATGCCAGGTTAAGTGATTTTCAAGAGCCAGAAGACCCCCATCAGGAGATGGAAGCACAGGGGGCGTCCACATGGGATTTCACTGTGTATTTGAATCAACATGATAACTGAGCCCCAATTCAAAGGCACTACTAAGATGCAGGATGTTTTGCCTTCACGTGGGATTGTGCCACCACAGGAAGGGATAAACATATGCACCTGTGCCAGGATGCCTACAACAGCACAAGAGGACTGTTCAGGCATCTGAACAGGAGCAGTTTCTAGCTGACTCAGAGCCAGGCTGAGCCAGTTTACACATGGAAGCAAAATATTGTGAGGTCCCTGGGGGACTGCACAAGACAGGGCAAAGCGAGCTCCCTATCAAGGAACAAGAGATTGTTTCATAGATTCTTAATTAAGGTCAAATCCACCCTTCCCTCCAAGTATGCACAGGCAGGGAGAACACAGGAGCCAGCCAGAGAAGGAGCAAAGTCTTTTCCTTAATTCAGCCTCATGTTCAACTTTCAGCAGTTTTGCAATAGAAACACAGCACTTCAAGCTTACACAGGTACTGCCTTTGTGGAACTGGCTGGTAGGTCTGTGCAAAGACCAGCTCTTTTAGTTACCTTTCCCTTTTCTCAGGTGGATCCAGCTCTGCCAGGCGTAAGGGCAGAGGCAACCAGTTCTGGTGCTGGAGCAGTTTATAGTGACACCAAGCTGATGGTTTGAATCAGCGTAACTCTACAGCATAACCCCAACTGCAGTTTCTCACCTTGGAACATTCCCAGACAGGCCAGAAAAATATATAATCACGGCGTCCTTCCTGAAAAAGAGATCCAAGCCAATATTAGGTCACAGGCGGAAGGATGCCGTTTCTTTAGTAGAGGTGCTCAGTAAGGACCAAAGCTGTTGCCTGGATGCTAAAAAGGGCCTTGACATCTGCCATGCCAGCACACTGCCACAGGTGAGCAATCAAGCAGCCGTGTGGCTAGCAGGCAGCAAGACACCCCACGTGTTGAGCTGGGGCTGCAGTACAGACAAGACAGTAATATGGTTAAAACTGGGCTGGGATTTTTTTTTTTTTTTCAAGACCAGTAGTTTGGTGGAAAGAGGTTCAGCAGAAACTCCATTCCAGCAAGAAAAAATAAGAAAAATCTGTACACAATTTGACTTCCCTTGAGTTACATCAAGGATTAATTTGGCCTGTTAAACTTTCAATGCAAGGCAACCGTAAGAGCTAGGACTTAAAAATTCTACCCTTTCTCTATCACCCTGGACCCATGAAAACACCAAAACCTGTAGTGTAATGGACATAGAGCTAGAGCTACTTAAATCTACACCTTTTTGGTAAGCTTAACTGATTTATAGTGAATTTATGCTAGCTAGTAAAGAATTTCCCTGTTGATATATTGCAGAGTGTAAAAGCAAGTTTAAATTCTGTTACACAAGAAGAAATACTACACCCTGCAAATCGATTTACAGACCAAGGATGAAATGACCTATTAAAAAAAATACAAAGAGAAAGTCCATAATACGATTAATTCAAATTTTGTTTCGAACAGACAACAAAAAGGATTAAAATTAATTTTTGTTGATTAGCCAACAATTAAGCTGTAAAGCAGTGTCCATTTAAAAAGTCAGCGCCTAAAGAGACAACATATCTGCTTTGGTAACAGCTCTTGTGCATTGGTACCTGATATGTAGTTCAGTGGCATTTCGACATGCAACAACTTCCTTTGCCAAAATGAGAACATCATTCAAGGAAAGATCATTGTTGCTCAGGACTGTGAACATGAGGAAGAACACAACCTCAGCCGCTGGACCTAACAGGATGCTGTTTTCTTATGCAAATGCCCTCTGCTCTGCACCCAAACACCCTGAAGCACACATTCTTTTAGTTAGTGGATTTCTCCAAAACGTCAGAATTTTGCATTTAGGACCCAACAATAGCACTATCAGATCATAGCTCTTTTCTGCAAGCCATGAATTTAGAATCAGAGACACTTCCTCTATGTTCAACAGAAGAATCATTAACCATTTTTGGGTTAGGTAGGGAAAGAACTTCATACCTGTATGATGACCCAACTGAGCCACAGTGCAGTTAAACTCTGGCCATAACAAATCCAATTTGAGTATGGCATATTAAAAGTAGTGTGGTCTAAAACCTCACCCTTAAAACATCCCCAAAGACACAATACTAGCAACCTCTGAGGATTTACTCTTTAATTGCATGTTTCTTCTCTTTCATTACTCGTTGAACCTCATTAAACATAAGTTCTTGCTTCTACAAATCCTCTGCTTGTTCTCAGGGCCACAGATCACCATTCCTGTGAGCCTCAACAGAATCACCCACGACAACGCTGCATGTATGTAATAGAAACATGTAAAGGAATGAGGCTTCCTACCTCTTCCATACGATAAACTGCTTCACTGGGCATAGGCTGGCATTTCCCACAAGCTGTTATCCAGTGTGCCCACGAAAGCGAGGAGCAGGTACATTCCCCCTTTCCTCCCTCTTTTTGCCATGCTTTTCAACACTTCTAACCATACTGCAAAGCCAGTAATTAATTCCTGGACAGGAACCAATAATACCTGCAGGTATTTTGGATTCACCTGCTTGCACCTGGCGGTTTGTGGAAGACCTTTAAAGGCAGAGTCACTCCCTTTTAACTGGGGCAGGCAGGCAGTGGCTTTGTGGCTATCCCTCTCCTGTAAGGTGATCTACACTGAGACTCCAACACTTGGAGCAGCTCTGCTCTGCTTTCCCTACTGCTGCTTCAACTGCCTCTGCTAGCTTTTCAAAGGCTTTAAATCCCTTCACAAATCAGGCTGGTTCTCTCCACCTAAAAAGATGCAGATGCATCTTTAGCGGTCAGGTCAGTCCCTCTCATTCAGCACTGTGCATTACAGGAGCGTTAGGAGCAGTAGAGAAGGCAGCGGCTAACAAAAAGGCTGGAAAGACAGGGATAGAGCCATCCTCTCTTAGGCAGAGGTGAGGCATCTCAATCTGAGCCTAACCAAGGGGAAGAGAGGAAAGAAGGCAGAAGAGGAAAAACTCATGCCAGGCACCAAACTGAGCACATGCATTGTAATTCCTGGAGAGGTGTCAGTGGTGTCAGGACTCCCTTGAGATTATTTTAAAACACCTGGGTAAGAACTGTGAAGCTGTGTCTATCTCAAGCCAGGCCTCCAGCACAGACCTGCTTGCACTTAAATGTCTGTGCCTCAGCTTAGTGCCCCACATGTCCCCCACTGGCATCTCTAAGAGTGAGCATTACCCCTTATAGAGACAGCCAGCAACTCTGCTCTGATGGGGATTCAAACTCTCTCTCATGCTATGCTTGGCTTCACAGTGGCTACCATTTTTAATACGTTTAAGCCATTTTTACTCACTTTATTTTCTTCAGCTTTTCCATTCTGGAAAACAGGTCCATCACCCTCTTCACCTCTGGATCCCGTATCCGATTGTCCTGCAAGCTGCACACAGGTTCATTCTGATTAGTACCCCAGGCCCCCAGTGAATGAGCAGTTGATTTGAGGGTCACTGCCACAACACACTCACATTATTTCCTCAAGCTGGAGGCACTGTGATGAAGCCTGGACCAAGTTAGTCATCCCCTCAGCTGTGACGCTCCTGCCTGTCAACCTGGAAAAAGAAAGAATCATTCAAACCAAGCAGAGGGATGATTAGCATCCCCTGTGCAGCATGTGGCAAGCCTGTCTCAGATGCGTGCCTGCACCACACTCTGAGCACACCAACACAGAGTGGCCTGACTTTGCCATCTGCAATCAATTTTATACTCCTTTTCAAGCAGGGCAATGCAATACTTACCTTGATACCAGCATAAAACAAGAGCCATACATATCTGTGCTGCTCTGCATAGCACTGCCTTACTCTATAGAGAGTGCTGCACGCAGCAGATCAGCCTTGAGTGAGCCAATGTAATTAAACCGCAAGACAGAAACAGAGGACAGACACAGAGAAGGTTCTGACCTCACGAGCAAAGACTTACACTAGGTTCTCCACACTCCCCATTCCTTGTAAGCTCTTTGAAAGAGCAGCAAAGTCATTGCCACATCTCCTACTGCGAAAGCTAGAACATGAAGAAAAGGGAAAAAACATAAACACAACAAAACCCAAAATAAGCTAGCCCACAGAGCAGGGTAAAACATTATTTTTAAAAAAGCATTTAATTTCTTTCTTAACAGCCATTGATCATGCTCTGCTTTATCTTTTCAAACATCTGGTTAAAAAAAAGAATAAAAAAAAAAAACATTAAACTTGCACATCAACTGCAAATACCTCAAGAGATGGCTTCTGCCTTTTGGTACAGTGACGCCATGTGTAAGGGCTGCCACAGATGAAGAGTCAGCCCTATTGCATGTCCCATCAGAGTCAGGACCCTGGAGACAAGGGAGGTCACACTGGGGCAAACCAAACTCATATAGATGGTGTCTATCAACTCCCGTGTGATGACCTGCTGAGTTACAAGAGGGTTGATTTCAGGACAGATACTTTAAATTTGTGTGGCAAAGTAGCCAGTTGTCCAAAATATAAAAGACACAAGGTTTTTAGGGAAAGTATCTCTTTTATAGAAGGAACTGGTGGCGTCCAAAAAACCAGACAGGTAAGACTTCAGGCACGCAAGCTCTCCTTTGAATCAGTTGCAGAATGTACTAATTACGAGATGTATTGGTACAATGCACCCTGGGTTACATGTCTCCCACAGCATGTTTGGGGGCTATGAGAGCTAAAACCCACCTATGGCCCTGTTGCCTGACGTGCCTCCACCACCCTCCGCTAAACCAGATAGAGTCAGGAACAAACTGCAGAGGTGTGGTGGCATGATGGACATGGCCCACGGTCATTAGGAACACGCCTGAGGTGATGCTTCTTCTTTAGACAGGTTCTGTACAAGCACCATGCAGCTGAAATGCCACTGGCCTTTGCCCATCCTTCCAAGAGACAGTACTGAGAGTGCTAGTATCCTGCGGACCATAAGCGAAAGCAGGCACAGACTTGAGTGTGTATGAGCCAAGGAAGAACCCTCAAAAATCCCCTGTTCCGCTCTCTTAATGCAAGGGAACAGCCCAACCATCCTCAGACATCTGCCTAATCTGCTCTTCGAAAGCAGAAGACTCCATGCACTGCCCTGTGCCTGCATCAGCAATTTAGAGGTAGGAGGTATCATCAGAAAGCTTTTCTAACAGTAAATTAAGTGGTATTCCTATTCTTAATGGAGGCAGAGAACACTGATACTGTCCTTTTTGCAATGACATCAACATCCAGGAATAGCAGTTTTCACATCTGTGTTTCTGCTTCTCTGCTTCATAGCAGACAACATCATTCCCTTCAGGTCAAGGTAATTCTCACCCTGGCTGCTCCCCATCTTCTCCACATTAGCAAGCTCTACACATATTCCTCTAAGTCATTCACAGAAATACAGAACAAGACCCATTCCATGACAGGATCCCAGGCGATCCTCCTTAAAAATTTCTTCCAGCATTACAGCAAAACACTGATAGAGAGCACCTGAGAGTGGGGTTGTCACCTCCTGTTCATCTGGTTTATGGTGATTTCACTTAGATCACAACTTTCTCATTTGCTTGCAGGATTCACCCTGCCTTTGTATTGTCAAGAAATGCCCATCGTTTTCTCTCTAATCTACTACACTAACTACCCTGTTGTTCGTTCTAATCAAAGCAAAGAAACATACAAAAAATACAGCCAGAATGAATTTGTCACCTTAGCATCTTTCAATCACTCATAAATTCATTATTTCATAAATGTCTTCAGTATCAAAGTTATGCTGTTCAGATCAGAATTTCTCACATCATCTTTCTCTCACTTCTAAAACAAATACTAGGCTTCCTCTTCCAACCCTTTAGCCCCTCTCTCCACCTCCCAGCTCACAGCACTGTGTGCTTACCTGAAATGCTCTACATTTTTACAGCCAGCCAGAATCTCTAAACAGTCAATATCCATGAGACATCCTGCAAAATCCAAACGAGGCAAATCCTGGCCCAAGTTTATGACAAAAACCAAAGCTGACAGGTCCAAAGGTGTCAGTCTGAAGTTTTTAAACTCGTACTTGAAATTCAGCAGGCTCCCAATGTGCTGAGCTACTTTGAGGTCTTGTGTTTCAAATGTGCAATGGCAGAGCTCAATGACCTTAGGACCTGTCAGATGAGTGGTTGCCACCAGTTTCTTGAGAGACTGCAGGATTGTGTCTTGCTTGTCCTGCACCCAAGCTTCATCTTGTTCAGCTAGCAGCATGAGAAATGTCTTACATTCTTTTGATGACAAGCCTGAGAGAAAGATGTGAAAACTCTCCATGAGCTCAGTCTTTGCCTCATTCTTTAAAGTCCACTTTGACTTCAAAGAGAACTTCTTCTTCAGGTATTTCTTGTCCACCCTCTTACTTACCATGAGACACAGTGCTGCAAAAAATTCCTGCAAGCTCAAGTGCACAAAGGCATAGCCAGCCTCTGGGCAAGTGCCGCTCCTCTTCACCTCAAAGACAGTCAGCAATCCATGTAAGGAAGCAAATTCCTTCACATGCTCTGGAATATCACCAATATAAAATACAAGCTTCTTCTCTTCCAGGCCTTTCAGTGCAAGATCACATAGACCCAGAATGGCCTTCTTGTTAAGGTTCAGCTGAGTCTCCTCGCTACCCGCACGCTCTCCCTGCTATTTGCTAATGAAGATGAGAAGTATTTTCATATAAAACTGTGTCATAGTCTGAGGAAGCTCCACACTCATCTGATGCTTAAGGAGCAAATACTCCAAACAGATGCACACAAAGTAACACAGAGCAGGGATGAGGCACATGCTGAGGAGCTTGGTGTGGTTCTTCAGGTGAGCAATGGCTTGTTCTTTGAATGCTGATGAAAATAGTGGCTGACATATTCCTCAACCTTCTCATGGTCAAATCCCCAAGTTTCTGATAGGAGATCTACTGTGTTTAATAAGAAGTCAGGTAGTCTCTTAGGTCAGCTGATGACCAACACGGTGCAACCAGGCAGGAGCTTCCCATGACAGACGTCTGCAAAGAGCTCAGATATGGACATACGGGAGGTAAGAGTTGGGCTCCCCTTAGAAGAGGATGACTCGTCCATGTTAGCTGCAAACTCATCCAGCCCATCAAAGATGATCTGTGTACAGCAGGAGTTTTCCAGGAGGTACTGGAACACTGCATCAGGGCTCTCTTCTGGCTGAAGGAATAGGTCAAACAAAAGCTCCTTCAGAGTCAATTTTCTTTTTAATAAATTCAGCTGCCAAAACTCAAACAGAAAAGTGAAGAGAAACTGAGGTAGCACGCCTTCTGCCCATTTCTGACCATTAGCATGGTCTTGCCTGTACCTGGTTTACCAAACAAAAAGATCACCTTTGTCTTTCCTGAAGGGACCACACTACAAAACAGATCTGACACTTTCATGGCTGTATCCACACATTCTTCTGGTTCAGGAGCACCTGCCACATCCTCTCGGGGTTTATCTGTTCTCTCTTTTAAGTGGAAGGCTTTGCTCTGCTGAATGACAAGGTTGACAAAGGCTTGGTTGAAAGCCAGTGGCTGTGTTTGTTCCTGTGCTGCTGCTCCTGCTGCTCTCCTGCTTCCATATCTCTGGTGGATAGAATCAATGAGGAGATGCTGGTACTTTGTAGGTGAAACTGAGAGAGCAGAGTGAGTATGAGGGTAAAAAAGTTAGTTCTGAGACGTGACAGATCCAAAATACTATCATTTATACATAGAGAAACAATGGCCCTGATCAGAGGCTGCTCCACAGAGCTAAGTAGAGATGACAAATTTTGATCACATGAAAATAACCCATAATTTTTCCTATTTTTGCACAGGGGCCGAAGAACATGAAAATTCAGGGTGAAACAGATTTATATAAAACCTCAATCACCTTATCTCTTGAAGATGAGAATTCGGTAGTGGTATATTATCCATGTAATTCCCTGTTCACTAGCTCCCTGTTCACCCATGCTGGCCTTGTGCCACTCTTGCTCAGCCATCTGCACCTCTGAACAGGCAGAGCTTTTGCTTTGAGAATTTGAGATCCCTGATGGTATAAGCATCTCTTTGTTGAAGAGACAACAGTGGTGATAATTAAGGGCACTCAGCACCTTCTGAAAAACCCTAACCTCCTTGCTGTTAAGTTTGCTGTCAATGGACAAGATCTGGTCTCCTGGGACACCTCCTCAAGAACTTTCCTGTATGCAAACTTTCAGTCAAAAACTGGCTCCAGATCAGCTGCAGCTGCCAGCTTTGCCATGCTCTCTCTGTTCTCCCACCAGACACTGGGCAGCACTAGACTGTGGGGATGGGAAGGCTAAAAGCAGAGGCAGAAAAAGGTGAAGAAGGGCAGATGATGAAGGAAAGGGTGTGGACACTGGTGTCATACAGCCTGCAGGTCTGCTCAGGCTACCCAGTCTTTCCTGGGACCATTTGGCTTTCCTGGGACTCTGGCTCAACTCTGTCATCACTCATGTCTTCAGTTACTTCTCTACTTCAGAGTGAGCTGAAATCATATGAGTTTTTAATGTGCTAGAGAAACTGGGGAGCCTTTAGTGGGTTTTAAATTGTCAGTATGTCTCCTGATTTGGCTAAAAAAAGCAAACAAATACAGGGATGACCTACAACTGAATGCTTTACCAGCATATCACCCTTTCAGGGAGTTCTTAGCCTACGCCATCTGCATCCTTTCTCCTCAGGTAAGATTTAATATATCTCTGAAATGGAAATGGTTGTTTCTTGTTATTCGCCAGGTCTCATTGCCTGTATATTTTATAACCTGTTGCATTATGAGTTTATGCAGCTACTAAACAAAAGTTTCACTCCATGCGGGAGGCTGATTTCTTGGGTGTTTCTGCAAAGACGTTAAACAGGTCCTTCCTTGGAGGAAAGCACACCACCGCTCTGCTCCTGGAACATCTACATACCTAGTGGTTGCTGTTTAACATCCTTATCACTCACAGAGCTGCTGCAATGGTGATATTGAGCAAACCCTGAAAATTGAAAAGTCAAAAACATGTCAAAAGGGCATTTTGAATGACAGCTTATTAAAGCCAGGCAAGCTTCTCCAGCAAAGCATTTGGGGAGCTGAAGAGGCAAAATCAGAGATACAAAACTATTTGCAAATTCAGGCTTTACAGAACTGCTTTTGCAAATGTTGAATTAAAAGCGGAGACGCATCTAGTTATAGAAAGCCAGCTTGGGCTGGTCCTCATGAGACTAATCCCTCCTCTTGTCCCACCTCAAATATGCTACAGCTCTCAGGAGTGACCAAGGGGCCTAGGCTGGTTTAAAGACCTTCAGTAATGGAAATCGCTGAACTTCTCCAGGCAATTCATTCCAGCACTTCAGTTTATTTATAGAGATTTGCCTAGTGGATAACATCAGTCTTGCCTGCCACAGTGTGATCTGCTTGAGTGTTTTTGCAGAGAAGTCAAGCAGGTCCTTTCTCTTCCCTGGGACACATGATCAGCTACGAGGACTCAACATTTATCTAATATTGTGACATAACTTTGTACTTCACAGAGCTGTTAATACTCAAATCTTACCATTCTCAGCCAATAGCTGCTGGGACATCAGAAATAGGGAGGTACAAGCTGCTGGTGGAAGCCTGGCTTTGAAAAATCCTTGCAGGAAACAACATGAATTTTAAAAGGCACGCTTCGCAAGAAATGTGTTAGATTTAGCAAATGATGCTCAGATCCTTTTGTTCAATCCCTTCGTTTGCTTAGAAGTACAGTGCTACATAGTGCAAGAACCTTAGCAAAAATCTATCATAACAGCCCATCAAAAAGCATCCTAGGAAATTACCCTACTGGCAGCACAGCTGCTGGAAGGCAAAAAACCCAAGATATGTGCAATTCTGGATTCGGAGAAGCACACAGAAGTACAGAGAGCATTAAAGACTACAGACAGCCTAATCAAAGACTTACACCACAAGCACTGCAAAGTTACACAGGGCATGGAGAAAGTGGCTCTGAGCTTATGAAAGAAGCCTGGCAGGTTTGAGATAGAGATAAACCAAACAGCAGTACTACATATCCCAGCTACACACTGTAGCAAAGCCCACAGCCCAATTTCTTTCAATTGTTCTCCACTCCTCCTCAAGATTTAAGTCCACCCAAAGCAGGATAAGCCCATGTGGTGGACTTGAAAGACAGCAGGAGCAGGAAATATCAATGTTTAGATACATCTCGGCTCCACAGAAAGTTTCCTTGTGAGTGAAGCCAGCTGCCAGGTCAGCCTCCACAAGCTCAGCTGGCCGGGGAGCACTGGGGGAGGGAGATACACATACTGCTGTGAAAAGCCGCCCTGCATTTTCCGAGACTGATCACAACCACCTCACTGGTGAGTCTTTTTGTAGGGCTGGGTGATGCACCTGCCCTGCTTTGAACACGAGAACTGCTCTGTTACCCTGGGGAACAGTTTCTGGTGAACGCACAGCCCACAGATTCCCAGGGCTGTTTATGGCGATTAATTCCCTGTTTATGGTGTGCTATCAGATGGAGAGAACGGGTGGAGCTGAGAGAGGCCCGAGTCTTTCCTTCCTTAACTGGTCCTAGTAACTTTCAGCACTATTTTTCTGTTCCACCAGCAACTGGCAAGATCCACTGTCTGCTCACTAGGCCAGCACAGCAGCTGGCAGCAGCAGCCTGCGTGTAGAACACAAAGGTCACTTTTGTTTTCAGGATCTGTGACACACAAGATATAGTATTTGCAGTGCCACGACTCAGAAGTAGTCTCTGAGTGAAAAGCAGAGGCAAAAGTGCCTCTGTGACCATACGACCAGCTGGAATTGCAAAGGGTAGGTTGGGAGCTATGATTTAAAATGGGTAACACGAGCAGAGATGGGCAAGGCAGGAGTCCTGACTGCTCAGGGAGCACAGAGCTAAAAGCCTGCCTCTGTCTGGCCAGGAGCAGGGAATGCGAAGAGCAGCGGCAAACACACAATTATAAGGTACTGAGGAAACTGGCAAACCAGATCCAGAGCCAGCTCTGCAAGAAGCTCCTGAGTGTGAGCCTTGGCCAGTCCTCAAATTCACGCAGCAGGAAAAAAAATGAAGAACAGCTTTTCCTTCAAATCATCTGTTTTTCACCAATGGGCAATCCAGCACCAATCCACTCCCTGCCACCAACGTTCAGCACCTCTACAGGACACAAGGCCTGCGCTGTGCTCCCTGCACTGCCAGAGTCCTGGCTCAGCGACTCCTCTGCTGCAGCCTGCAGAACACAAGGCTTCATTTCCCGCTGCTTCTTTCTCCCCCAGTGCACATTTCCATGATGGCAGCTTTCTGTGATAATATGGATTCCTTTTGCTGCTACCTCCACTCTTTACCCTCTCACCAAGCCAGGTGCCAGAACCACACCCTTTCTCTCTCTTTCTGCTGTGAGACTTTTCACATGGGGAGGACCTGGACTGGTGTTTCATTTTCTGGAAACTGAGTAACTGGTGACTGAGGCAATTTGGAATTTAGCAGTTTCCAGTTATGCCAATAGCTGTTGCGTGAGGGCCCAGGCACGTCGCTCAGTGGTGGCACATACCTTTGGTATTTTCACATTGTACGAAAGGCTTTTGATAGACAGTTGGGTGATGGGCGCTCCTGCAAAGTGTCAGGGGAAGAGGAGGGATCTTGAAAACAAATCCCTCATTTCATGATCTGTACTGAGTAGGAAGGCCTCAGTCCCTAATTCACCCCCAAAGAAAGTCCTAGAACTACTACTATCTGTCCTTTCAAGCTTTGATTCTGACAATTCTGCAATGGTTTCTGCTCGATGAACTCCTAAATAGTCTTTCTGCTCTTCCTTTAAAAACCAAAGCAACTTTCTCCACCTACAAGTGAGCCAACCACAGCAGAGGCACAAAAAGCAGGGATTTTGCAGAGTGGGTGGGAGATTCTCTTGGCTAGAGAAACTAAAATGAGTGAGTTCCTTAGCAAAGTCAGGGCCAACAAGGCTTTTCTGAAATTCAGGGAGAGAAAATGAAACAGGGGAGGTTCATCTGGAAAGCACCAAGAACAGAAAAATCAAACCTGAATTTGCAGTGGCTTCCGCACACCTTGCCAGCACTGTGGCCAATACGTGGGACATTTGTAGTCCTGCCCAGCCCATGGGCAGAGAAGATAAACACCAAGAGCAGAGCACCCCAGGGTCTGTTCCAGCCTTACCTTTTGGCACAGACAACTGGACACTCACAGCTGTGCATGCTTCTTGTTTCTGGCTTAAGTTACCCAAAGGAGTTGGATTTGAAAGGAAACAGAGTTACTGTAAGCCTGCTGCTCTTGAAATCTGGGGTACTGCTGGCCAAAATCAAAGGGCAAGGAGCTCACAACACACACAGTGGCACAAGCCAAGACTCAGTATGAGGGCTGATGCAACGCAGCAAAGTTTCAGGCTCCGCATCTGATCTTCTCCTTTCAGGTTGCTCTAAAATAGTTAACCTCTGCTTTCAAGGGAGGAATGAAACCACTTTTCTCTATGATACATGCAAATTCAGAGCGTGGGCAGCTTTGGCTGATCTAAAACCACACCGTAGCCTAAGGGAAGCCCTACTCTTCCGCCTTCCTGGAAAGGTTTCTGTGATGAAACCGTTGGCAGAGTCAGTTAGCAGCCCAGTCAAGGGCCTTTTCTGACTCACTGCATGACGCAAGCTACCACAAAACTCCACTCAGCACAGCCAGCCCCACGGACAACATTCACAGAGCTTCAGATGGAGAACCTGCTCAGGCCAAACAGGAGGCCATATACCACCAGGACTCTTCTGTTCAGATAAACTCATGCCTGAAAGCATCACTCTCCAAAATCAGATGTGAAGCCTTCAGACATTAATTCCTCTCACTGTCATTTCCAGCATTTCCCAGCTGGGAGGGCAGGCCAGTACTCTGGTATTTCTAGGTCCAGCATCAGCACAAAGCAACACAGAACAAGGCTCCAAATGGGCACATGTGCTGTGCCATGGCCTCACACAAAATTCACTCAACAGCTCAAACATCCTGACTCTTGCCCTGTGTCCTGGTTTGAAAGACAGGTGTCTGCTGAGGAAGGCAGGAGCCTCCCTTGAAATGGAAAATGCAACCCCCTTCCCTCCAAATTATTATAATTTTGAAATTAACGGGCCTTCAGGCAAAGATATGGGGAATAGGAATAACAGTACTTTACTAATATACATATGTATATAACACAAGGCAGGGAAAAAAACAACCCACTGGTTTACATTGACAGAGTCAGAAAATACAACCTGCCACCCTGTTAGGGTGGCAGTAGCAGTCCGATAAGATGCTGGCTGCAGTCCTCCTGAAGCGATGGATGTAGTTCTGTTGAAGTAGCGATCTTGTAAAAGGGTCTGGTCTTCCTCCGAAGGTCCAGTGGTAGGTAGGTAGCTCTTGTCCTCTGGAACTCCAGTGGGGGGAAAACTCCTCTGGGAATCCAGTGGAAGAAGGCTGCTAGGGTGTTCGAGATCTCAGTTTTTATTTGGCATGGACTGCTTGGCTCCTTCCCCCCGGGCGGAGCATCTCACAATGGGATGGGGAGTTGTGAGGCAGTTCCTTGATGGGCCATTAACAGGAGATATTCCAGAGGGGGGAGGCAGGGAGCACTGCCCCACCTGGTCTCAACAGCTCCTGAAGATGGTAATAGAATACTTTTTTTCTTTTGGCACATTTTACACTGTAACCTAGGACACCCTGTGTGCCACGTAAAGCAAAGTAAGACAGTTCTGGTGCTGGAAGACTCAATCCCGCTATTACTCCGCTGCTTATCCCAACCACTGCTTGGGCTGCCCCTCAGGGTGGTTTTAGCCCACAGTCAGTTCTCCAGTCTCACTCACCAGGAAGACAGAAACCCTTTTCCCTAGGAGTCACTTCAGCTAAGGCAATCTAGTGGTTAATCTTGCCTAACCGAAGACTGCTTCACTACTGTAAAATGTGGTCCCATGTCATCCTCCTCCAAACCACCAACTCCTGCCGTTTGGACAGCCCCTGCAACCCCACAGCTGTGCAGAGGGTCAGGGTTAACTGAGAGCCATCCCTAGAGCAAAACCAAAAGCAATTCATCTTCAGAAGGATCAATGATGCTAAACTGTAAATACTACAGTTAAACCAGCATGAGCCAACTCTAAAACCTTAAGAGACATCTTTTATGGTATGTCACATCATTAAAAGGCTGAAATCTGTTTCAGCTTCAGTCCTGAGAGAAAGTCCCCATCAGTCCTGGCTCCCTGTTGCTTGTCTGGCCTTTCCCTCCGATCATCTCTGCAAAAGTTACTGTAAAGAGGATGTGAAGGACAGTACCGCTGAGAAGGACTCTGTGTAACCTGCAAACCGTGATGTTAACAGAAAAAACTAGTAACCAAAAGAACCCAGTAAGGGAGAGGTGCAGCTTAGCTGGCGCCGCAGGCTTTCATCAAGGAGAGCACATGCACAGTGAGCATACAGTCTACAAGGTAACACGTGGCACATTGACTGCACTCTTTATGGATCACATGTTTTTCTCTAAAGCCATTGCCTCCAACTGCTAATGACAGATACGGGGAAGCTGTTTTCTTGTGGTGTGAGTATTTCAAAACTTCTGTATTTCTTGCGTCCCTGGATCAGAAAAATAAAAAATAGCAATAAAAAATCCATGGAACAAAAAGGTAGTGGTTTTTCCTTTTTCAAATAAATCTATCAAAAAATTTCATCTCAGCTCTACTGGAGAGGGGGTGCACCATTTTTATTGGTTTTGGCTTTTTATGTCTAATTTTTTTTACCTCAACTTACATTTCTAAGCCACAAGTTGTGCTTCCAATTATAAAAATACTAAAACAAATTTCAGAAGTTTCAAAACCTTCCTTCAAGAAATCTGGAAGAGAAAACCTGGCAAAATAAACTTTCTTACCAAGAAACATGGACTGAAGCTAAATTTTCCAATGAAGAAAATCATTGCCATCAATGTTTTCTCTCTCACAGCCATCATGATGCTCTCCACTCTCACAAAAGCAATGGAGTGACCTCACAGCAGAGCCATGCTACTCCCTGGGGCCCATTGCATGAAGAGAACATCACCTCCCCACATCGCTGCTGGGCATTGCATGCACCCAGAAGAAGCTGAAGACAAAACAAAAAGCAGGTGCCAGCTTGGAGCACTGGAGGTAAAATTGCTTGAGACATTTGAGGGAACTGGCAGATGAAGTGGCTAAGCCACTGTCCATCATATTTGAGAAGTTGTGGCAGTCCAGTGAAGCTCCTGCTGACTGAAAAAGGGGAAGCATAACTTCCATTTTTAAAAAGGGAAAAAAGGAAGGCCTAGAGAACTACAGGCCAGTCAGTCTCACCTCTGTGCCCAGCAAGATCATAGAGCGGATCCTACTGGAAACTATGCTAGGGGACGGGGAAAATAAAGAGGCAACTGGTGACAGCCAACATGGCTTCACTAAAGGCAAATCGCGCCCGACAAATTTGGTGGCCTTCTACGACAGGGTTACAGCATTGGTGGATATGGGAAGAGCAACTGATGTCATCTACCTGGACTTGTGCAAAGCATTTGACACTGTCCTGCATGACATCCTTGTCTCTAAATTGGAGAGACAAGGATTTGATGGATGGACCACTTGGTGGATAAGGAATTGGCTGGATAGTCACAGTCAAAGAGCTGCAGTCAACAGCTCGACGTCCAAGTGGAGACCAGTGACAAATGGCATTCCTCAAGGGTCAGTCCTGGGACCAGGGCTGTTTAACATCTTTGTCAGCAACATACAGTGGGATCAAGAGCACCCTCAGCAAGTCTGCCGCCGACTGTGTGGTGCGGTTGATGCACTGGAGGGAAGGGAGGCCATCCAGAGGGACCTTGACAGGCTGGAGAGGTGGGCCCATGTGAATCTCATGGAGTTCAACTAGGCCAAGTGCAAGGTCCTGCACCCAGACCAGGGCAATCCCAAACACAGATACACACTGGGGGATGAAGGGATTGAGAGCAGCCCTGCAGAGAAGGATTTAGGGGCATTGGTTAATGAGAAGCTCAACGTGAGCTGGCAATGTGAGCTCACAGCTCAGAAAGCCAAGCATATCCTGGGCTGCACCAAAAGAGTGTGACCAGCAGACCAAGAGAGGGGATTCTCCACCTCTACTCCACTATGGTGAGACCCCACCTGCAGTGCTGCGTCCAGCTCTGGGACCCCCAGCGTAAGAAGGACATGGACCTGCTCGAACTAGATGATCTTTACAGTCCCTTCCAACCCAAAACATTCCATGATTCTATGATTTCAAGTTTAAACAAATTGCAGAATAACAGGGCTTGTTCCAAAACAAACTTCATTTCCCAGTAGCCTGATCAGTTAATCTTTACGGACTACCATTTTACATTTCTCCAGCCAAAAATCAGAAACCTGTAGACAGCAATGCTCTGACTTTATTCCCCTGATGATCAAGAACCATCCACTTAATAAGACCATATTAAATAAATAAATAAATACATAATCAGACCTTAATGCCAATGAAGCCTGAAGCCATTCAGGCAAAGACGAGACTCACATGAAATAATGAGAGACTCATCCTCAAGAACAAAATAACGCTGAAAAGTTAGATGAAAGTCCAGGTGATACTGCACAGCTCCTATATAACTACTACTGCTCTGCTAAATAAGACCATCAGAAACAATAGGCAGCAACCTACAGTAAAATACCTCTGAGCTCAAAACAAAGCACAAAAACCTCCCAAGAAGAGTCAGGAAACTTTGCAGCCTTGACCCTTGCCCTCGCCCTTCAAATGCAGAAACACCATTAAAACACATTGCAAAAATATTCCTTCCCTCCCCAACTCGACATTCACACCATTCTCAGCCATGAAAAATAAAACCGAAATGCGAAGCTCCCCGTTGCAAGTCTACCAACTTCTTGCACTCTAAGCATGTGCTACTTACCAAAGGCCCAGAAACCAAGCCTCAGCACCAAAAACAATGCGGGAGTCACAAACCAAAGGAGCTGGGGGACAATGTCCACTGCCTTGATTTCTTCACTCGCTAACTCACTGCTCTCCTGAAGCACACAGCCCTTCGGCACCATCTCAGACCTAATGAAAAAAAGACAGAGCAAAATGAAAGTAAAACCAGCTAGGAATTCCACAACTGCCACTGTGGCAAAAACAGACAAGCAAAAATACCCATTCAGAACAGCAGAAAAGTATTATCCTATTCTAAAATCTATAGCTAGATGATAATTTAGGTAAAGCTTTTGGGGAGTGGCCCAAAGAAATGGGACTCAGTAAACTCCAACTTGGTTGTGGTTAAGTCTCTTGCAATGAGAACATGTTTATACGCATACATGTGATTATTCTGGCACATGGAGAAATCTTTATTTACCGTTTCCATTACATTGAGGAGAAAAAAGCAACCTGCCTTTCCTTTGGAATGGGGATAAGCTTTAAGTCAGGCAAATGATTTGAGGAAAAATCCCAATTTTCTATGTAGAATTGTGTGCACAGCGATCTCCCTATTTAACCAGATAGGGTGCAACAAGCAATGAAATATTATTACTATTTCTTTAGATGCCAGGGAACCTACACTGGAAAACCAGATGCAGCCTGCAGCCAAATCCCAGACAAGGCAAGATGGCACACAGCGCTGTTTCAAAATTTATCGGAAAAAAAAACCCCACAGTCCACCGCACCCACATCTCCAGATGTGAAATGCTCGCTCCAGTCATCTTGCCTTAAGCATGGGGCAGAGGATGGGGGGAGATCTGAGAGAACCAGAGGTGGATGAAGGGGACCATGGGTGGCGAGGAGCAGCTGGAAAGGCAACAGGCTGCTATGGTCTGCTCCGTTTTGCTGCCCTCCCTGCCCACCACACCTCCCACTGGTGCTTCCACCAGACCACAAGCCATCACAGCACTACCAACACAACCCCTTTAAGGCCAAACTAGCAATTCTGTACTTAAAAATCCCCAATCTCATCCTTGATGGCCTCCCACAGTTCGGTCCAGCTAGTAAAAGCTGTGATACTGGTTTGCTCCCAGCCCCTGCAGGTGTAAGTCACCTCTGGAAACACTTACACCCTTAAATTTGAACACGGGGAAGGAAAGGGCGCAGCCAGACCCCCACCCCCCCCCAAATCTAAACCCTCATGGGTTGCCCCAGCACGACACCTCAACTTCCCTCCACCTCCTCCCCGCCTGGTGCGACCCGCCAACGGCACTCACCCCACTAGTGGTCCATCGCGGTGCGCTCCCATAGCCCTGCCACAGCCGCCCATGAAACCGAAACTACCCAACGGCGAAACTTCTTTGCCGGGAAAGCACGTGAGACCACGGTGCAGGCTCCGCGCCAGGTTCGGTGAGGCCCAGCCGCCGGCTCCACACCCCTCAACGCCCGGCAGGAAGGGCGGAGCCGCCATTTTGTGGAGGGGCTCGCGGCGAGGCACGGCGCCCCTCAGTGCCCAGCGCGGGGGGCGGGGTTGGCCACCATTTTGTGGTGGGCACTGCAGCCCTGCAGGGAGCCATGGAGGCAGCTCGGGACCCTCTGGGGGTCCACTGGCTGCTTTACTGCCTTTCCCCACCTTCAGCAGAGTCTCTGCTCCCCCATGCAAGGGCAGCCATCCTGCGCAGCCCCAAGGGGCTCTCACTGCTGAATGTCCCCAGCAGACACCTTCCCCCCAGTGGGGCAAGGCACCTCCAAGAAAAATGCCCTTTTTTCTGCCATTTTTTTTTTATTAATGCTCATCACTCTATTGGAATGTCATTCAGGAGGACCGGAGGGCTATGTCTTGACAGAAGCCAGTGGCCATGGTCTTCAGCAGATATTGCCATGCAGAGAGGGAAAATGTCACCTCAGCACTTGTGGCTTTAGAGCAGCAGGGAGCACAGACAAGCCCTTAGCTGGTAGTGAAATAGCTGGTGGAGGCAGTGATGAGAACAGGGTAGGAAGGGAGGTGGAAGGTTGCCCACTACACCAGGACTTCTTCAAGGCTCAAGGCCACCGTTGGTCACAGCATGGTGTCACACCTTTTGCACCACTGGGCTCCTGCTGTGTCATGGACCCGGCTGATTGAGACCCAGAAAGATAAACCATCCTTGTCTGCCATGGAGCAACATGTAAACTCAGCCTGCTATGTGTGCCCTGGCCTTCTCCTCCAACAGCCTTGGCACCATGACCACTGAAGAGATGTTAAACCCAGCAGTCACGTGGAGCACCGAAGTGCTGGGGGAGCTCGGTGGCCTCTGGCGTTGAGGGTGGGGGAGGAGCTGGTCAGAGGGGCCTGGCTCATTTCCCAGGGAGGACATCCATGGCAATGCAGAGGGAGCAACCATCATGCCCAGGGAGCTTGGAGAAACTGAGGCCGTCCTGCTACCAGCCTCGCAGAGCTCTTTGTGGAAGCCCCAACTTTAATATCGCTTTGTGTGGGAGAAGAACATCATCCTCTGCCTTTGTTAATGTGATCACCATTACAGTCTTAGATTTGTCACCTGAGATCTCTTCCAAGTGAAAAGACAAATTAAAAAAGGGAAGCATGAATTGGTACAGGAAAATAACTGAGCCACTTCAGATAAATTATTGCACTGTAGTAGGAAGGAACAGGAACCTGCTGTCTGACTAGACACTTATACTTTCTCTTATAATCTCTTTAGCTTCCTTATAATTTTTTATTGCTTTTCTCAAGTTTGCTCCCACTGTCTCAACCTCATGGGCATAACAATTTGCCTAGAACTCTATGCAGAGTTTACAGGCTCTGTAAAGTACCAGGGACACGAGATCGCTCCATTATTATACAGCACTGTAAATCCACATCCCATTTACTTTCTTTAGCCATACCCAGGTCTTTTAGCATAATGGTTCTGAGCTTACTTGGAGTTTGGTAATGTTATTTGAGTTGCTGAAGTCTGTCAAAATCAGGATCCTCTGATAACTCATGGTAGAAATGAAAAGCCAGGGTCAGCACAAAAGGTGCTGCATTTCCAAAATGTAACAACAGAGATGCCAAAAGGTGGACAAAGCCCATTTTTGCTGCCTCCGGTGACTGCTAACCCGGAGCCCATGCACTTCAAGAGTCCAACCCTTGCTCCTAAGCACACAAGTCCGTTAAAGATCCTGAAAAAGTGGTGTGCATAGAGGTACAGGCTTCAAGATCTTTGCAGAGGAGAGGCTCTGTGGAAGTACAATTGCACAGAAACTGGAGCGTTTCTCAGGAAAAGGAAAGAAAACTCAATCAAAGCTAATTTAAATCAGCTCATCTTTTAATTGGTTCACAAACAATCTTACTGTTTGTACACCAAATTTCCTACACTCCTTTATGAAGAGATCAATTCTACATTTTTTTCTCAAGAAAATCAAGAAGCAAATTGTATGGGAAGCTAAAGTCAAGTTGTACAATTATGTATCCCTAAAAAGGGAAGAGAAAAAAGAAAAGGTTTGTATTAGTTTATGCCACACACCCAGGAAAGGCTTTGAGAGTCAGGTATATCTGAAGTCTGCTTACCTTTCTTGTGATGATCTCAGGATTTCTGATCTCAAATAGATGAAGCCCTTTGCTGTTCAACAGTGAAGTCAAAGCTGGTTCAATCCCTATGGAATCAGTAAACCCATCCAGTTACAGGAACAGCTGTCCTGGTATGTGTACTGAGCATGCTCATTGTGTACTACAACCTTGTCTGCCTGTTTCCAAAAGCTAATTGTGCCCCAACGCCCCATGACCTTCGACCTGACAGAAAACTCAGTTTTCCTTTGTCCCAGCCATTTACAAAGGCAGGTTCCCCATTCCACAGGTGAATCCAGCAGAAATTCACATCAGTAATGTGGTCCCCCCCCTGCCTGTCAGGGTTATTGATGTATTTTTTCAGTGCTTAGGTTTTGGAGATCTGATGTTAGACACCTTACGGAGTACGTTTGCGCTTCCCAAAGGGAAAACTCACTTGAAATCACTTCTGGGATCCCAACAACTGAGATCATTGTCTGCAGGAAGTTTCTTATGGATGGGTCATTCTGAAAGCCAGAAAATTCATACAAAAACCTTGTAAAGATATCATTTAGCCACAAATGGCCTAGAGGATACTTTCTTAGGACTTACCTCACTTGGATCAGCTGTGCATTTAAAGACTTTAAACTCTATCCTGAAAGGAAGGAAAAAGGGGGGAAAAAGGTGACTAAAAGAGATCCTCTTTTCGTGCTGTTCTTAGACATGGGCTAAAAGAGGCAATGAACCCCCCAAAAGACCACAGTACCAACCTGGAGTCCAAAGGGTGCAAAATGAGTTTCTTTTCCACATAGGCAGCTTGGATAGTGACCATGATCTCCTGCACAGAGATGAATAGCAGGTTGACATGTAGCTTATCTTGCTTTATAGATGGGAGTTGCATTTGGACATTCTGGTTTACTTTCTAACAGCCCAGAGTTCGACAACCTTCTGGATTTACCTCCAGATATTACTAAAAATAAGTTCAGCATTTTTCTTCTCCATTTGCATGCAGCAAACTCCCCCCTGATGCCCACAGCCTCAGCCTGTGGGGCTCTAGACTGGCTCATCCACAGGACTGATGCTTTTGCCATTTTGTGAACCAAATCCTGCATAAAGAAGGAAATGGTTATGTAGGGTGTTGTTTCCTGGTCATCATCCCTCTCAACATGAAAGATCGTTAGACTGGATGTGGAGAGAACAGTCGCAGGTTAGCCAGGGCTACCACAAGTATTCTTACCACAGTGTTTGCGTTTATAGCCAAATTAAAAAAGAAAGCAGTCTCTGAAATCTGGGCATTTAGGCTCATTTTCTTGCTTTTGCCTGTGTGCAAACATTCATTTAAAAGGAGCATTTTGTGATCCAGCTGAAGGTCACAACCAGGGGACTGACAGGCCAGGAGCAGATCACATCCTATTTCCCCATAACACTCTGCTAAGGTGGGATACTTGCAGAGGGCAGGAGGGAATTATTCTTGATTACAGTTTAGCCCTTTAAATTAAAGAGTCTGGTCTGCCCCTCAGGCAGGGATTTGCTTTTGTGCAGTGTGTAGTGTCCATACCAGCTCATAATTACAAGGCTGGACAAACATACTGCTTTCTTGTGATGTTACCCATGACAGCAAGGCTGTTGGCATTTCTTTTTTCTGCCTCCTTAGGTTCAGTATAAAGCAGTTTGCAATAACATACAGTGTAAGCAGGAACTTTCATACAGGCATTCTTCAGGGCTGTATATTCATTTCAGAGACAACAGTCTCTGGTGGGGGCCAGAGCTAGAATTTGGGAACAAGATTTCAAAATAAATGCATTCCCATGGTGCCTTCATTCTCTCCTAAAATACCTCGCTAAAGGAGTTTCACTGTGTCCGATACAGGTTAACGGGGGCTCGTCAGAGCTTCCTGGTCCTTCACTTACCACCTTGCGCACCAGTGATGGGCTGGCCTCATAGAGGAGTCATTGAGGCAACACAGTCACTATCATCATTCCTAACCTCAAATGTTGAGGGAAGAGATGGGAATGTTAAAACGAACTGTTAGGCCCTCTCCACCTCTGTGGGTTAGCCACCACCCCCTTCCCAAAGGGCTCCCTGCTGTTACTGTTCCGGAGCGCTAGCCATGGTCCAGAGTCAGGACAGAGCCTGTCCCAAGGTCTTCACAGTCAGGAGAAGCAAGAACTGACCTTCTCCATGTACAGAACCATCAGGGGCTCTTCTCCTGCGGGAAGGATGCTGACCTCCACTGCTACCAAGGACTTCACAATTGTCCCTTCAGGCTGAAGAGAGATCTGGGGATGGGTGAGACTCCACACCTTGGCCACAGAGTCATTATAGGAGGTGCCCTGAAAAATCTGGTCAAGTAAGGAGCAACAGAAAAGTCAGGCTTTTTCCATACCATGTCACAATTTCATGCCAACTTGCCACACAGCTATATCCCTTTTGTAGTCCCCAGTTGCTCCTCCAGTTCGCACTGGAGCCCAATAACTTAGACAGGTTTCAGGGAGGCTGTGCCAGCATGGAGAGTAGAGAAATCCTCCTTGCAAAGTCTCCATCAGTTCCTGCTTTTCCCCCCTCAAGCCCACCCACGACTCAGGCTGTCAAGGGAAGGACACCAGATGTTACAGTGCAAGAGAGTCCTTTTGAACAGTTCCTCATTTGACATAAAA
The DNA here is from genome assembly GCF_034619465.1 of Leptosomus discolor. Lineage (NCBI taxonomy): Eukaryota > Metazoa > Chordata > Aves > Leptosomiformes > Leptosomidae > Leptosomus > Leptosomus discolor. The sequence continues at coordinate 38,990,090 of NC_141398.1, read as the reverse complement.
TGCTCTAAATAGGACCAAAATTTACCATCTGCACTGCCTTCCGCTGTGCTTCTGTGTCTTCCATTTCAAACAGCGCCTTCAGAAACAAACCAGAAACAGATTGTAGAAAAATGAAATACGAGGTTATGGTTAGTCCTGATGCAGGCTGGATGAGCAAGAGCGCCGATATGTGGCTTGTGGCCGGTTCAGAGGCATGGCTGAGTTCACCCCCCTCCTACCTCGGTACTCCCACAGAAAATCGCATTACTTTACAATTCAGAATACAAGTTTTCTATCAGCTGGTGTTACGGCTCTAAGGGATAACACTACCTGGTAGCACATACTTGCTAAGAAGGTACAAATTTCTGACCAGGATCACATGCAGTGACTGACTATAGATTTCTATCTTCTACAGAAACTAGCTTTCACTAAAAAAAACAGTATTTAGAGAATTTTTTACTCTTGCCCCAAAATATAATGTATGAGGTAAGGACGGAACCACCCCTGAAATCACCTGCAACTTCTCCCCTGTGATAGTCAATACCAGGCGCTTATCTAAGAAAGCTGCCGAAGCCAGAGAGTTGAGGATGTGTTCGGACAGCCAGAGGTAGAGCATTCGGGACTCGGTCAGCAGCAATGGGGAGAAAACAGAGTCACTGAAGACATCGGAGTAGTTCTTGTATAGGACAAGGCCCTTTAAAGGAAAGCAAGCATGTTGGCCACGACGAGCAACAGGGAGACAGGACAATATGTCAATACCTGCATCTCCAGTGCAAGGCAAAGGCCTGGCTGGCTGGACTCACAGCAAAGAGCGGGCTGCTCAGCTGGGCGAAAGGCTGGCATCGGCCCATGCTGCAGACTTACCTTGGGCTGCAGTGCAGGAGCACTGCATGGCAGCAAGGGACCAGTCCCTCCCAGCCCTCCAGCGAACATCATCACCAGAAAACCTTTGGTCTCTGAACAGCCTGGGTTACTTTACCTTGTGATGTGATTCTAGGTAATTCGCTTTTATTAACGGAACAGATGCAAGGGAGATATCGAGTCTGATATCCTCATCCTGGACAAAATTTGCTGCAAGAAGAAAACACAAAAAACCTCACACCAGAAGTATGACCTCAAGCGGGGCTTGCGACAGTTGCTTTTAGGACTTGCAGAAGGTGACTGGGAGTTATAAAAGAACATGGGGATGGGACTGGGGTGTCCCACTCCTTTGGGTGCTAGCGCTGCTCCTGCTCCTGCTCACTGACTCAGTTTCTCCACTGGGAAATAGGGGTAATTACCCTCAGTTTTAAATTCTGCTCCTTTTCCCTGATACTTGGGACTAGGAACCATGGGAAAATCTCCAGCAGGTAGATACAGATACTGCAATATCTCAGCCACAATACTCCAAGGCATGCTCCTGTTCTAGCTAACATCAGTCCTTCTGCAGCTATCCTGCACCTCTGGTCATTACATAATGAAGGAGAAATACCTTATGAACTGAAATGTGTCTTTCAACCAGTGCAATCACCCTTAAAAATCAACCTGATGCAGAAAATTAAAAGCATAACATTGCTAAGGTTTATTTTGCTGTTGTCTGAGGGCTTGGGATCCCATACACATTTTCAAAGGACTTTTTTGATGGATGTGGCTGCTGCCCTGCCAGGGCTCGAAAGTTAAAAGAAGCATATAAAAAAAGAAAGCAGAAAACCGAGGATATTTACCTGCTAAATCATGTACAAAATTTGCCAGCAACTGGGCAAGAAAATTTATTTCATTGCACACCTACAAGAGGAAAGGAGAGAAAAACTGAAGGTGGGGAGAAAATGTGGGGTTATGGCGTGGAGTTGGGCCACATGGTGAGACCTGGGGGCTGTTGGTCAGAGTCCAGCACTGTCAGCAACCCCAGCGTCAGCACAACCTCCCACCTCATCCAAGCTGGGGGTTTTGTGGGTTCTTTTTATCTGTCTTATTTTTTGCAAGCACTAAAACTGTATTGCTGTTATCTTGTGGGCATACGTGAGCAGAGGAGTGTGCAGCATACAAACCGACCTTTCCTCCATGCACAGGCTGTAACTGACCTTACCTCGCTCTTGAGAACAAGCTTCAAAGTGAAGGAGATGAAATCCGTGAAGAGCTGCTTCAGCCAGCCTGGCCTGCACAAGACAGGGAGCACAGTCGAGAACCACCCATGATCCCCATGGTGGACGATGCTCAAGCTGAAGCACTCAGGGACCAGCAGCTGAGCAAGTGAAGCCAAATTTTGAAGGGGGACAGACTCACTCCTTGTCTCCTTGGAGGTGAAGCATAAGCTTGTGGAAAGTCAGGTAGCAGTTCGAGGCATCGGCAGCCACTTGGTCCTTCTGGCACACTGAATGGGATGAAAGAAAAAAGAAAAAAATAGGAAATTTGCTACTGCGACAAGTTGGACAAGTGCACTTTGCAGACCCTGCAGACCTGGAGCAGGGCATCACTGCAGAGGGGCAGCCAGAGTTCCCCACACCTCTCAGGGGATGTTTCCAAAAGATTCAGGACCCTGCAAAGTTGGGGCAGAGGGTCTACCTTGCGCATCTGGATGGTGGGTTTCAGCTTGCAGCTCCAGCTGAGCTAGTCTACTGGGCACCCTTCTTCACTCTTCATTTGGATACCTGCCAGCTTTGCCAGCTGCTATCGTCAGGGACTCGGTTGTCCCCTAACATCACCCAAGAGAACCTGGGCAGTATGTGCAACCCACAAACCAGAGCAAGGAGGAAATTAAGTCATATTGCAAAAAGTTTGGAAATTGCAATATACTGTCATTGAGAGCTTCATGCTGCTCTCCCCCTGGGACCTTACCAGCAAAATGTGTTTTGAGGCAGGAAAATTTATTGGAGCCACATGTAATAACCCACATCCCTCTCATCCCTTATGAAAGGTGGAGGAGTGTAGTTTGCCTCTTGTCCCTTTCTAGTCTAAGTCTATTGACCTTCCTGAGGGAGAGGCTTAATTTCCAAGAGCGCACCTTGAGCCTTGACCTGGAGACAGCTGAAAAAGTGGACTATAAGGACGTTCAAACCTCCTGCATGAAAGCCCTCCTTTGGCTCACTCCTTTGAAACATCCCCATGTTGTTTTCAAGTCATCCCGAGCAGCAGGAGACAAAAAGCTGGTCCTGAAGAGAGTCCAGAAGGCCAGACTGTTCTTCACTTGCTGCTGGTGTGAATCAGCATTACTTTGCTGAAATTATTTATCCCAGCTTCATCTGCTTGATTTCTTAAAACTATGAGGTCTTTGAGGGCCATGTTGTCTCCTATCCTGTGTGCACAGGGCAGCAGTGACCCACTTCCAGCTTCTGGGTGCCATCTGATCTCCGCAGAGGTGAGCAGAGCTGGCCTGGGCTCGCTGCCCACCACCTGGTCTGTCCTGCTCTGGAGGAAGCACACACACAAAGAGCCCCGCAGCTAGAAATCCCCAGCTGTTACTTACTCAGTTTGATGTTTATCTGGAGGTCAATGGAAGACTCGATTCCAAAATCAACTGAGTGAAAAAGCTGCAAACTGCAACGGCAGAGGAGAGGATATTTAGCAACCTGTTCTGGGAGCAGCTTCTCCCTGACCACAGGTCAGCCACAGGGTGGGTTTTATAGCGCCTCTCACGTTGGTCCTTGCACTGCAGTATGCAAAACCCTGGCGCACAGCAGCCCAACTCAGATACCCTGGCTTAAAATCATTGCAAACCACCGCCTCAGTGGCACTTTGGAGAACAGGAGCATTAAGACCCTTTTTTCCCCACACTCAAGGTTTATGGAGCAACAGAGGGAACTGAAGGAGTCACCTTGTATGGCTTTGGCCATCTTGTCTCCTCATGCAAGGGGTGATGGTGAGAACAGAAAGGCGGAAAGCAAGATGAGAAGAGCAGTGATGGGGCTAAGCAACACTGCTAGCGTATAAAATCTTGTCTCACTTAGGCAGTAAGCGATACTGCCATTGCTAGAGATCCAGAGGAACACAGTCTCTCTGCATCTACTCGTGCCATGGGCCAGTCCTGCCTGCGGGCAGCAGCAGGAGCTGGGGCCGTGGTGCCCGGCAGCAGCCAGCCCCCAGGTACTTACAACCAGGCCCCGGCGTAGCCATAGGTCAGGGTCCCTTTGAAGAAGGCCGTCACATTTTTAATGGCAATGTGAATGGCATCGTTCTCCTTGAGCTCCAACTCGCTCTGCTCTATGGACAAGTCATTGACCTGGATGCTAGAAACAACAGAAACCCAGTTTGTCCCCAGCCCTGGGGCTGTTTTCTGTGACCGAGGGAGACAGGTTTGCTCCTGAAGACGTGGAGTCTCTAAGGAGCCTGTGCCAACTCTGGACTCGGGAGCTTTTGCAGTTCACAGGAGCTACACACAAGGACAGCGGTGCTTTCACTCAGCCTGGGCGCACTGTTCATCCCCTGCAATGATCGGATACGAGGTGGGGGAATGCTTTAAACAGGAAACACGGAGCAACGCACTGCAGAAACAACCCCGCTTTGTTGCAGTGCTCTGTGTCAGCCGCAGTCACAACACGAAATCCATCCTGTGCTTGCACCGTTGCACTTATTGTCCCCAAAAGTTAGTAACACGGCGAAACCCAGCTTTGTTTGTCACAAAGCTCAGACAAGGGTGGCTCCGGCAGCCCCGGCTGAGTCCCCTCTGCTGCTCCATGCGCCGCGGGCACCATCTGTCGGTGACGGGCCCCAGGAGCTCCATCCCGCAGGGACAGAGCTCCCCATCCCTGTTATCAGAGATGTGGTCTACACGCTGACTTACCGAGTTGGAAAAGCTCTTAAATAATGCATCAGCAGCCTAAACATTAACGTGCAAATTGTCTGCAAGGCAGAGATCAGACAATGTGTCTGGCCTGATCAAGACCTTTGCTTTCACCAGGAATTGCTGGATCAATGTTCCCTCCAAGGCCAGTTTCCATTCCCCTCCGTCAGCCCACACCTCCCCTGGCACAGAGACGGAGAGGTACTCACTTGGTCAGCCCGTAAGCCACCTTGCCAAGGAGCCGCATGGACCTTTCCCCGGTGATATTTGGGAATTTGGCATTTCTGAACGCTGCTTGAATGACCCGCGCTGTTTCCTGGTTTACTGTCGGTAGAAGAAAAGGGCAAAGACCCCAAACTGCAGTCTCTCCTGGCTGCAAAGTTGGGTCCACACTCTGGAATAAAGCACTACAGAAGAGTTTTACCCAAGGCTTTTCCATTAGATTATGGAAGCACTAGAAGTAGCTTCAGAGTAACTATAAAAAAAAAAAAAAAAAAATCCATAACATCAACAGCTGATGGAAGCTGGGGACAGTAGCGTGTGTGGCTCGATAGCCACCAGCAGGGCTGTTTGCAGGGAATCAAGCCCAGCTTTCACACACCTCACCTGCACCTTAGGGGCAGATTTTGGAAAGGTGGAGGCTGTGCCTTTCCTTAAACCACACAAGCTGTTGACTTTATCCCAGTGCTTTACTCTGTTGCTGCTTGCTTGTATTGCAGTCAGCTGTTGGGTCTCCAAAGGAAAACTTCTGAGTCTCAAGTTTCTGTACCCATTTTCCTAGTGTTATCCAGCCCACTGCAGCCTGGGCTTCAGGTGCAAGCTTGTACAGGATTTTTTTTTCCTCCCAGAAATACCTTTAGTTTGGCCCAGCACCCAGGGACACCTGCATGTATCACTGTCAGAGGGGATGGGACAGAGCTGTTCCCACCCTTTGTGAAGCACTAATTATTCTTCCTCACCCACAAAGCCCCCAAATCCTTGCAAATAAACACACAGCAGCAGAGAACCTCAGTTTCTCCCCTTCTGCACATCAACCCGAAGAGGTGAGATTGCAGCGAGGTGAGAAATCAAAACCACATTTGCCCTAGCTCTTCCAGCCAGCCCCCAATGAGGAACAAAGCTAAAACTTTGAGCTAAGGAGAAGGGTGGGGGACCATTTCCTAGCTCCTTTGAGAAGTTGTGCCTGTTCAGGTCGGGTGTCCATGTGTTAACCTGTGCTCTCAGGCAAGTATTAATACATCTTACTAGATAAACAGTTTCCACGAGAGCCAGGGAAGCAAGAAAGCCCCTCATTTGGCTGATCTATCACTAACTTCTCCTGGTGGACAGCAGGGAAACAGCCCCATGCAGCGGGCACTTACACAGCAATGCCGCGGACTTGGTCATCCTGCAGACGATCCCTGTGACGCTGTAAGGGAAGGGCTCAAACTCACAGGTTGCTGATGCACAGACAAGCATTAGCAAGATCCCAAAAGTCTGAAGCCTCATCCTGCCAGCCCAGAGCATCTTCAGCCAGAGTGGAGAATGGTGAATGATTCTTGACTTTGGCAAAGGCTTCTTTCATACCTCCAAGCAGAGCTTGTTTGAAGCAGGACATGACCTGCTTCCTCCAGTTATCAAAACTCATCACACATTTCCTAATCTTCCTATAGTTTCCTTAACACTCTTTGAGTCACACACCACCTTCCTCCCACAGCAGGCGCTCAGGCTGCAGGACTTGGCTCTCCTGCCAAGACTGCTTTAACTCAGGACATGCATGCATTGAGGCAGGTAGGGAAAGCTGGAGGGGGATGGAGATTGGTAGGGGATGAAGTCAAGGGAGCAGCCTGGTGCTGTGCCTCCAGCAGGTCCGTCGTTTGGTCTTCCATATTTTGCATTCCTGCAGCAATTTCCCAGCAAAGCCCTGTTCAAAAGGTATGCACATTATTAACTGCTCCCCCTGCCACTGATTTTAGGCACACTGTGAGGAAACTGAGGCATGCTCCTGGGAAGGGTGTCTCTGCTGCTACCACTGGGTGAACCCACATCTCCCACATCCCTGGAGAGCTCCATGACCACAGGACTGGAATGCTTTCTGCCTCTCAGTTGGATTTGTGGACCATCTTTGGTTTGGCACTTTCCAGATGGGGAAGAACCTGCTAAACTGAAGCTTTTCATGTGCCTAACCTCTCAGCAGCTATTTGGGAAACATTAGAAACCCAAGTTCGCAGCCACTCCTTGTGCACACCTGCCCTGCATGCCACCGTTGTTCCCCGCCCCTTGTGGTGCTAGGACCATCCCAAAATGAGCTCCAGGGCAAAACAAAGTCAGGTTATTTCAGCAACAAGGCTCACAGCAGCTCCCATGAAACATTTTGCCAGCAAAGACTGATGGAGAAGGAAAGGTGAGACCTTGGCAATGCTGCTGGAGCACACTCAACCCCCCGAACAGGACAAGGTGCCAGCCTCCCTCCTCTCCCCAGCAGAGGCCTTGTCCTCCCTGCACTGGGCGAGCACATTTCCTCTGGGGAGCCCCACTGTCTGGTGGCCCCCACCCTGTTTTCTTCCTGAGTTGAGAAAGTGAATGGCCTCGGGTACCCCATGGGAGGCACTCACGGTCACTGACTCATGGAGGGAAACCGAGCATCTGCAGGCTTCCTCCAGGCAAGCAGCATTGTGGCCCAGGACAGGCTGCCTACTGTGAGCCAGCACTGCATTATAAATCATAGACTGGTTTGGGTTGGAAGGGACTATAAAGATCATCCAGTTCCAACCCCCCTGCCATGGGCAGGGACACCTTCCACTGGACTAGTTTGCTCAAAGCCCCCTGTCCAGCCTGGCCTTGAACACTGCCAGGGAGGGGGCAGCCACAGCTTCTCTGGGCAACCTGTGCCGGTGTCTCACCACCCTCACAGTGAAGAACTTCTCCCTATTACCCTTCATCCTATCGCTACACGCCCTTGTAAAAATTCCTCATCCAGCTTTCTTGTAGGCCTTCTCTTCTCCAGAATGAACAATTAAATGAACCATTAAATGTTGGAAGCACATATGAAGATAGCAGGTGTCCGACTAGCATAGTGCCCACATGGCAGCCCAGCGCCATCATCTCAGCCACCATGGTATCCTTGCTGCCCTGGCTAGGAGGCCTCTTCACAGGGAAGCCGGGAAGGGCACAGACATGTTACAAAAGGATTTAAATTCAAGAAGCTTTAAACTTGTAACAGCTCTGGTTTCCATCCTTCAGCTTACAGCTTTCACCTGCCCAGACCCAGCAGCTTGCAGTTCAAGGGATATTGGTGCAGTGGCCAAGACCTGGGGTGAGGGAGTTCTGCAGCTACAGCAGGAGCAGGTACCCCAGGCACTGCAGCGCAAACACATTGGAGGCATCAAGGCACTGAAATCAGCAGTCAGAGACATGGTGCTGCTGGGTGTCACACGAACACATCTGCCCATGTCCTCAGCACAGCTTTCAGCAGAGGAAGGACAGTTACTGCAGGGGACAAACTTGGGAGTGTTGCATGCAGTTTTAGTTTTACTGGAACAGATCTGGAGGAGACACTGCAGCCGGTGTCAGTCACTATAAATGAAAGCAGAGCAGGACTCAGGAGACCACAGCCACCCCTCTGCCCAGGGCAGCAATTCATACTAGCATGAAGGAAAGGGAAAACCAGGGTGTTCTGATACAGGAGTATTTGTCACTGGTGTCCCAGGGTAGATAAGAACAGAAAGGACAAGAACCCAGAGCCAATGTGCTGGTCACAGTAGATCTAGCGCATTTACAGCCCCCTTACAGACCACCTTCCCTGCCCCATCACCACTTGAGAGGCTGCTGCTGGCAGATGACCGGAGCTGAGAGCAAGTGAGGACAGTGGACTGCCGGGCATTGACCTCCAGCAAGAACAGGAAGGCCAGAGACTTTCCGCCTACAACAGCAAAAGCACGTGGATCATGGAGGTGCCACAAGCATCCCTGCCCTGGAATAATCAGGCAGAGGCCATGGCAGCAGGGACACGGTAGCCCACCCTCCTCCTCCCAGTGCAAGGTCAGGCTAGTAGGAGGCAGGTCAGATTTAAAAACTCAAAGAAAGGCTAAATTCACTAGCAGGAAGCAGGGCAGGCTTTAAAACCCAAAGAAAGGTTAAATGCCCAAGCTGCTGCGTAGTGCAAAGGGGATGCTGGAAGATGCTTTGATAAATACTTGTTTTGTAAGGCTTTATCTGAAGGCCATGCACACACACACATGTGCTCACCGTCTTGCTGGGGATTACCCTATAACCAGGGTTGTTTTTCCCCTATGCTATCCAGAGCAGAGGTACATCACAGGGCCATTAATCTTTGTGCTGCATTGACCCAAATGTTCAGTGTTACCCTGCAGCTGCTTCCCACAATAGCCTTCCAGGTAGCCTGGCCACACTCCGCTTTGTCAGCAGGATGGGCTCCAGGACTCAGACAGCAGACCAGCCCGGGGGTGGCCAGAGGGTGAGCCTGAAGCCAGCTGCTCCCATCTCACACAGATCCAGTGCTCAACAGCACAAGGCCATGGTCAATCCCACACATCCAGCAGCAGCTCTTTGAGACTGCAACCACATGCCTCGCATTGTCCAGGGTTGTGCTATCAATTGAGCCCCAGCAGCAGGAATCTTTGGTTGAAAAGAGACTCAACTTTGAAGAGGTTGCTTCTTACAGTTAAGAGTTATGGATGTTAGGTAGCAAAGGACATTGGACAGCAGATAAATTCACATACTCCAGTTCATGATTTGTGGGATTTTAACAGACTATCACTTGGAAAGGTAAACCACCCATGAGGGTTTTTTTTTTAAATTAAGTTTCACATTGTTTTCCATTAAACTCTCCTGAAACCAACCCGATTTCTTCTCTTCCCTACTAGTATCACCCATAACAACCTCCGAAAACCAAAAAAAATAAGGTGACCCACACAGGTGGCCCTAGGTCAGCCCAGTCTTTTCACAGTTAAGGCTGCCAAGGGCAATTGGGTTGAAGCCTGGAAGAGCAGCCAGCTGTGTTTCTGCAGCACTAATTCTGTACTGCCAAATCAGACTGAAAAAGCAGCAAATACAACTTCCTGTGCTAATACAAGAAATTCTGGGTGGTTCCTCCATACCACAGGCCAGTGAGCAGACACGGGCCCAGAAGCAGCATCTCCCAGCATTTGCCCAACCCTTCTTGGCAGGCAGCTGAGCATTAACTGACCACAAGTCCTTCACTGCAAGTTTGTGACCCTGGCTGCACACCAGGCCTGGTTTACCTCCATGATATCAGTTCATTTAATATCCAGACAACACTAATTACTAGCAGACATTTCCAGAGCTATTCTTATGAAGTGGAGGAGCTAGGATGAGGTCATGAAGGTGCAGTTGGCATGTCCAGTAACACAATGGGGGAAAATAACCCTGGGATGGCCTCCAGCTGGCCTGACATCTCTCCAAGGAGAGACCCTTTGGATGCACAGCTCTGCAAATCCCACCAGCCTCACAGCCAGAAATGGATCACAGGGCAGAGACCAGAAGGAGGTTATAACAACTTTGCTAGGCAAGTGCACAGCTATTGGGATGTCCCTGGCTGCTGAGAATAGCAACAAGTATGTGCACAAGTGAAACAGCTCTTTAAAGAAAGCTGGTGGGTGTGTGACTTCCCCTTTGCTCAGCAGCAACCTCATTGAGATTTATGCTGCACAAATTGATGACAGGAGCATACCCTTGGTGACAAACAGAACTTCAATGACACCTCAAGTGAGCAGCCTGTTAAAAGTTCCCACAGCAAGAAGAAAGCTGCCCGAGAAGATAGACTGTACATTCCTCCCTCAACTTGTCTTCCAGCAAGGACAGGAAGCTGCCACAGGGTCTCAGAGCAGCAGAGAAGCTGGGTTTATTCTGCTGCTCATTTCGCCACCCTGTGGACTACAGCCACCTGCACAACCCACCTGTTACAGGGAAGCTCTGCACAGCACACCCATGGTGTTAGCTGCAGCTGTGCTACACTAGTACATTTGCATGCAGCTGTGCTTGCAAGCATGAAGAGGATTTAAATTAGCAGCAGAATCACACAGCTTGAAGCATGAGCCAAGATAAATCCAGCTTCCTAAACCCATAGCCTCAAGGCCCTTTATTTCCAGCAGCTTCTGTCCCAGCACTGGGCCATGTTACTCCCAGAAAACCTCTCTGGAATTCCTACGCTCTTTCAGCAGCCTTGCTCAGGAAGTTTCAAGGCTCATTTTAATTCCAATATGAATTCCCTCAACTATTTTAAGGCCCATGCTCACCATCCCACCCACAGATGGCACACAGGCTATATCCCCTTCCATGCCATCACCATTTACGTATCTCAATGTTTACATTGCCCTTCCTCTAGGCTGAGCTGCCTCAGTTCCTTCCACTGCTCCCACACCTCAGGCATCCCTGCTTGCTCCCCACAGGCTATCTCAGGAGAAGCTTCACCAGTTTGGGATTAGTGACAGGAGCTATGGCCATGCCACACTCCCAGCTCCACATTAACACCAGTCACTGGTGCTCAGAGTCCTCTGCCAAGCACTGCTCTCTTGCTTCCCAGTGCTCCTGCCCAAGTGCAGCATTGGCAGCTCTCTGCAGAATTGCAGGGTATTTACTTTCACATTTGCCCAGTGTCCTCAGCTGTATTCACAGCTTCCCTCCACCCCAATGGCCAAGAGAGGTATGCATGTCACTAAGCCATTAAGGAAACATTCTCTAAGGCCCAGGAGCCTCACTGCATGTGATACCTGCAGAATTACCAGCTTCAAGACATCCATGGCCTTTGTGCCAGCAGCTTTCAGTGAGCAAACACAAACTACAAGCTATCGAAGGCACTTTAAATGCTAAAGGTTGCTCAAGAACACAATTAGGCAAGGGGCAGAGTTTAAAGCTGTGCAAGCATCTTTTCCCCTCCTACCCCAACTCATGTATCATGATTTTTCAATAAAAACAAGGTAAAAGCACATCCTGTGCTTTGCACAGGTAAGTTTTCAGATTGCTATACAGTGCATACAAGTATGGATGTAAATGCCTGCAAATTTTATTGGAATCAAAGCCCTTAACCATATCTGAAATTAAAGGGAACACAAAGTAGTAATACAAGAGTTGCTCTGGCATGAGGATGCATCAAAGTTTGAATACAGGCATTAGACTGCTTTAACTTTGCATCCAAAAGCAGTGAAGAAGTTTACATCTTGCATAAATTCTTACTAGATAGAGCTGAACATGCTTACTCTTCTCCCATGATTTGGCAGGGCAGGGGGAAATTAAGCCTTGAGTTTAAACTATCTGAACTTGGCAACATGAAATTTAGCCTGCAACTCCACTGAGGTAATCAAGGACCTTATCAAGAGGTCACCATCTTACAGTCCTCCACTTTGTCCAACAAGGAAATTGCACAATACATCCTTCATAAGAAACTATTTACACAGAAATTTTAAACTATTGTTGAAGCAACTTAACAGATCTTTCCTAAAAGTCTGCTAATGCATATCTAGCAATTTTTTTTGAGATCCTACACTCAGTGTAATTTAAATAGCATTTGAAACATTCCAACAGGAATCACATTGCACAGAAGCAGAAATTTGCTTCTCTAATTTTTGCACACCTGCTTAGAGCCTGTGCATTTAGTGCACAAGTTTACAATGCCAAGCCTCTACATAGGTACCTAATAAATGCTACGAAACAACATTCTTTGGGATGAGGGCAAGCATCTTTTCATCTCTAGGCTGTGATGACTTAAGGCTTCTTGCAGCTCTGTTTGCTTGGGCAATGAAAGCCAGAGAAAGTGCCATCCACCTTCACTCCTGGTTTGGAGTTGGTATCCAATTTGCTCTGGTAGACTAAAGCCCACTGCAGTTTCAGACAAGTAGACTGGTGACAAGTCAGTTGCGGGTCACTCTGGGCCCTTCCGGAAGAAGAGATGCAAAGAAAGTCTTGAAAAAAACCCATGCTGTGCTCATAAATGAAGGGTTAGCCTGCTGCAGTTCTTGTAAAACTTGTCCCTCATCAGGAGACGCCTCGGATTCATCTGCTCTGCCTCCATTTGCCCCCTGCCAAAATAAAGGATATTTGGTAAATGAGATAAATTCAGAAATGCATTAGAAGAATCAGGTGTCAAACAGCATGTTTTGTTACTCAGATGTCACTGTCAGAATATAACAAGCTTGCAATTATCCCCAGACAACCAAAGTCAAACACTAGTATTACTGGTTAACCTACACTGCATATCCAAGAACACCGTTAAGAACAGACATGAAGCACCAGATCATGTAAACTATGTACTTACAACTTATTAACTTTCACTGACATCAACCAGAAGCCTCAGCTTGAAATGCAAGACTCAGATTGCTTATATACTCAAATTGTGCCACTGAGGTCTAAACCCCATCTTCAGTAACAGAATCTGCTCAGCCTGTGGCAGGCCACTCTCCACTGCAACATGCTAAAAGGACAGAAGCAACTAAAAGATAACATTCAGCCTGAAATATTTTGTAGAGGAATTTGCTACACTAAGGAGGACTCAGGCTGCATCAATTAGTCCCCCATGGAAGACAGTTTCTGAGAAAAGTTTAGTGAGAAGTTTTTGCTACATGTAATTAGTACACTGAAAGTGAAACTTCAGGGTTTCACGCTCATGGTTTAAAAAAATAGCAAGACAATACCTGTAAGTTATTGTTCTGGTCCTGGTTTATAGCAGCTTGAGGAGGAACATTGCCTGGAACTGGTCTTTGTCTAAATGGAAGCCATCCAACCTGATGCCTGGGGAAGACAACAGATTTTTATCAATACTGCTTAAACATTACTCCTTCCTGTTACACCAACACAGTTTAAGTAACATCTGACTGCTCAGAGCTGCAGACAGGGGGTTCAGCATATCAAAGTCTCTCTGCCCTGACCCAGTAAGTACCTTCAAAGCCTCCTGTCAGCAGCAAACCATGAGGTAAGAGGGGAAGATCGAGCATCTGCTCACATTCAAAACAAACAGCACTGTGTCCAGGTTCGTATCCAGCATGCTGCTAGAGGTACAAAGAGCCTGCTTGTTTACCACATTATGGATACCCCTGGGTAGCTTCTGTGTTCACCCTAGGAAAGGGCACAACGCAGGACACGCAAAACAGCCTTATCTTACCAAAATGTAACAGGCCATATAGACCTTCTTTGGAGGTCTGTATCTCTACAGCACCTGCTCTTTGTAACCCACAATATCGGGTGTTTGAAGTTACACTTTAGAATTATCAATAGTAAAATTTAAGACTTAATAAAGCCATTAAACTTCACTCTCCAAGTCTGCACAGAGGTTGGAAGAGCTGATCATTTGAGCTGCTCCAGTTTCAACTCCTAGATCTACCAACAGGAATTCAGAGACCAATGTCACTTGTTTCACTGGTGAGCAAAGAATCTGAGAGGACATATTATCCTTCTCAGACAAGACATCCCAAGCACATCTGCTGAGGGCCCATTATCTTTATTGTGTTTCTAAGATTTATCCCCCCCACCCCTAGCAAGGCTCAAAGGCAATTCAGAACACTGCATGCAGTTTAGCTTGGTCTGCTCTCCAGAGAGAGAACATGCAGCAGAAAAACCTGCATGGGTACATGACTTCAATAGCAGGTGTGACTTCAAACCCTTGTTTCCCCAACAAGCCACTGTCATTTACTACACTGAACCTACAGGTCCATCTGCTCTACACTGCCAAGCTGCTGGGGCTCTAAACTGAGAGCTGCTTTGGCTTCAAGTAGTTTTCTAAAAAAAGAAAGCCAGTCACACCAGGAGCATTAGTACAAAAACCAGGTAAGATTACCCATTATTCATTTAATCCAGGCATAGGCTATACATCTGTTTTTGCTAAATAGCAAGTTGTACCAGGATAGAGGAGTGGTTTACCCTTTCCAGGTACAAAAGTCACATGAAGTTTAACTGCCAGAAAGCTGCCCACAGTACAAAGCTCAGTACTGCAGTGAAACATTTCTGAATACAACAGTAGATATTAATGCCATACACTTACAGATACATCAGAAAAGTGCCACCCATGACCAGGAAGAATCTGCTGACACTGGAGTAGAAATAGACAATGTTGACAAAAACATAGAAGAGTGTTGCTGAGTAGAGCCAGTCCAGCCAATCTCGATTGCCACCCTCCTCCTCTTCCTCCATGAGGGGACCCCCTTGGGCATTCATCCGCAAGTTCCGGTTGGCCACTGCGTTAACCTGGGCAGCAGCATCCTGGTTTCCAGGCTGATTTTGTGCAGGAAATGGGTCTGGGAGAGGAGCTGGAGGTGTCACTGGTGCCACTGGTATCTCCTGAGAACGTTGTGCGTGGGATGGGTCAGTAGATGCAGCAGTAGAAGCCAAGCTGAAACCAGAGAACAGAAAGTACAAAATAAGGCTTAATCAAACCCTTCCACAAAACGCAGGCCCTGAAAATTTGTCAGTCTTTAAGTACAGAGTCAGATCACATGCAAGTAGAAAGCATCAAGTTTAGAGGCCACAGAAGTTTTAGTTCTTCCCATGACAACAGTTGCATAGTGGCTTCAGCAAGTCAAACCAGGCACCTTTCACTTCACGAACAAGTTTCAGTACTTTGCAAAAAACTTTAGAGCAATCTAAAGGTGGTCTAGAAGGCTTCTGCAAGTCTCCGCTTCCATGTGCTACTTTAAGCAGTCAAAAAAATGGTGAAGAGCTAAGGCTCAGCAGCCAGATCACATTTACTCAACAGACAACTACCCTCCCCAGTCAAAAGTCAGATCTGCAATTTGCAAGACTCAAAACCACTGGCCTGAACAGTAGGCCACGCACCACATGAGGTACGTTCCCACACCATTCAGCCTAAGTTACCACAAAAAAAAAGTCTCCCACCCATCATCAAAAGGGGAAGAACTGCCAGAAATTCCCTTTCCTTGCAGTAGTTTCTACTTCCTACTGGTAGCCCTGGACAGAAAACTTACTATTGCATGTAGTATTGTCTTGCATAAACCTGCTGAAACCAGGACATCTGCAGCATGCTGTAGGTTGTATAAGCAGAGAAGCCAGAAGCCACACTTTGGAAGGGACCCTGAGTTGTTTCCAGCCTTGGTCAAGATTTGAACACATTCGTTAGCAAATACTGGACAAACTGCAACAGTCATTTATTACAGGACAATGTAAACAGCCTCTGCCATTTTGTGCACCCAAATGCAAAATTAATTCTTCCCTCTAGAGTATTAAAGACATCTCTTTACCCACATGAGCAAAGTGAAGATTTCCAACTAACAGCAGTGCCTTTTCATTTAGCTTCTTCCATGCCCACTAAAGATTTTCCACATAACCTCATCATCCTTGGCCCATGTTCTATGGGCTTAAGGCAGCATGTGTGACATGAGGAGCTGATAACCAACACAAAGCCAACATTTTAAAAAAATCTTAGTGATATACATAAAAATTGTATTTACCCATTACTGGTTTCTGCTGAAGACTGGCCACCAGAAGAGCATCTCAGTCTTTCATCATTTGAGGAAGATCCAGATGGTTCTTGACTAGCTTCTGACATTAACCCTAGCTGATCAGCTTTAACCTAGGGACCACAACGCAGTCAGTGAGGTTTATTCAGGACACTCCACAAGGCTCATCTTTGGCTTCCTCTCCACAGGCTGAGTCATTAACAAGAGCAGCTGAAGTGTCTTCAGTGAACAGCCTTCTTCCTTCCCTACACCCCCCACACAGATCAGAACCACTTGAACTGCTGTGTCTCCTGCCCACAAGCACAGCCTCTGTCCAGAAGAGCCTGGGACACGATTAGTCATATTCTATTGACTAAAACAGAATTTACCAAAAAGCGTTTTTCCTGAGCAGTGTGTTACAACTAGATCATAGTTTTGATGATGCCATGAGAATCTTTACTGATGAACTATAGAGTGTGGTTTTGTTTGTTTGTTTTTTACACTTAGCTTCATCCAACTACATATTCACATTCCTAAACAAGTTAACACAAAGTAATACTGCCACTGCACTAGCAGTAAGAAACTGCAGTACCAGGGAACTTTAAAACAGCCATTCAACACTCCCCATTTTTAGTCACAACTCCAAGATTCAGAGTAATGTGTTAACTTAGTGTAAGTACCTCTGCAGTGGTGTCTTGCACATTTGCAGGAGTCCTGAAGTTGTATACCAGATGAAGAGCATGCACCTCCCCATGCTAAAGTGTAAGGGAAGAAGACACATTAAAAAATCACTTTCCTTGATATATTTCAGCACATCATAAAAGGGGTTTTTTGGTACCTTTGGCAGCAGCTCTTTCAGACAATGATGATCAAGCAGCAGCTTCCCAGAATAAATCAGCTTTTGGTCTTCTTCAGGCTTTGAAGAAACAAACAAAGAAGGGGATGATTTGCTCTGCAAATCTCATGCAAGCATTAGCCGACACAACCTGCAGCCTGCTGGCCAGAGGTCCACAGGGGGAAGCACCCCACGTGTGAAGGTGCGCAGGGAGCTGTGCACATCGCAATTCAGCTCCTGAGATGAGAGCAACTCAAGTGCAAGATCACCAACTGAGGGTTAAATCAGCAGGAGGATGTACAGCACCCCTTGGGCAAAGATCTTTGGTACACGCTCTCTCCTTTACAGTGCCGACAAAACCATCTGGGTTTCTTAGGAACGGAGGGCTGGAGCATCACTTAATGCAAGCAGCACCGCGGTGGGGTCGGGCACCTCCGCCCCAGCGGCTTTGGGAACAATCCCATCGCTCCTCGGGAAAGCGAGGCAAAAAAAACGCAACCTCCCGCCGCAGCGGCCCAAAAGAAGCCAAACTTCGGCATTTTCAAGCGCCTCCGCAAGCTGGTTCCCTCGCTGTGCACGGCCGGGGCTGCCTCTCGTTCGACGGGGTAAGAGCTCTCCAAAAAAGCCAACCAACAACCCCAGCGGGGCCCGCAGCTCAACCCGCCACCCCCGCGGGAGGGGCGATGCCCGCCCGCACCAGGCCAGCTCCCCGCCAGCGGCTGCCGTTCCCCAACACGCCGGCCCGGGGAGGGAGGTTAATATTTAACAGCGGCCGAACCAGAAACCGAGCGAAGTCCCAAAATAACGCGGGCCCGCCCCGCCGCTGATGCAACTGGCTGCGAGACACCCGGCGGCGCTCGGCCGGGCGAAGCGGCGGCGGCGGCCCTGGGAGACCCACGGCAGCTCAGCCCACGGCACCCCCCGCGCCCAGCACCCCAACGGCAGCGGGATGGCGGGGAGAGGGGCGCGCACTCACCGGTGCCTCCGGTACGAGGCGGCGGAGCTCGGCCTTGAGGCGGCGCACGGTCCAGGCGGGGGCGACGCGGAGGCGCAGGTCGGGGTGCCGCTGCGTGGGGCTCCGGACAAGCAGCGACAGCTGCTCCTCCATAGCGGCCGCAGAACCCGCAAAAGCACTAAGACCGCAAGTCGCCCCCGGCCCAGACCTTTATAGGCCCCGCCGCGCCCCGCCCTGCCGCAGGGCCGCGGTGGCTGCAGCTGATTGGCCGCGGCTGGAGCGGGGGCGGGGGCTGCGACGTAGGCCAATGGGACGGAGCCCCGAGTGCGGCGTGGCCGGGCGGGTGGTGGCGAGAGGCCGAGAAGCTGATTGGGCAGCGCCGGGCGAGGCCTCCAGCTCTCGGCGCGGCGTCACCATGGCGACCGTGCTCCCCGCCCCGGTCTGGGACCGTGAGGGGCTGGCGGCCGTTATGGGGTTGGCGGGGCCCGGTCGCGCTGTCCCCGCCGGCGCGAGGCCCCTGCCTGTCCTCCCTCCCGCCCAGTGGCGGCCGGCCGGGCTCAGCCCGCGGGGCCCGCAGGCGGCGGGGCGGCCTCCCCGGGCCGCGCTGGCCGCCCGACCCCTCCCCGGGCCACGTTGGGCCTGAGGGAGCTGAGCCCGTCCGCCAGGCCGCAGCCCCGCAGCCTCACCAGACCCGGCCCAGGCACCCCTGCGGCACCCAGCAGGGGATGCGTAACCTGCGCTCCGCTGCGCCTTCTCCTTCAGGCACCCACCCCGTGGCTCGCCCGCCCGCCCGCGCGCTCCCGCCTCCCTTGGCCTCGCTGCCGTGCGGCAACGCAGCCGCCTGTTCATCTCTGGTCCTCGCAGCCCCAAAAGGCGGAGGGGCTCAGCAGTGGTGCTCGTTCACTGCAGTCTCTTGGTCCCCTGCTCAGGTGAAAGCTCCACCACACACCAGCTTTGCCAGCAGCGCCAGTTTTGGGGACCCCTGGCTCCTCTCTTCCCTTTCCCCTTGGCCTGCAGGAGCAGCACAGCCCTGAGCACGCTGGATCCCAGCTCGATCCAGGTGAAACATCGCCTTTTTCCCTATGGCTATCATAACAGAGCTGCGTAGCTACCTCAGCAGGCTTGTTGCTGGCTTCGTGAGGATAGGACACACCGTGCATCTGTGTGGAGCCAAAAGGAGTGTGCAGGGGTATTGGGAAAAGGTGATAATTCAAGAAATCGTCGCTGACAAAAGAAAAAAAAAAAAACAACATAAAAATATAGAGCAGCAGCTTCTGAGTCCTCCTCCCCGTACTCTTCTTCCTTTGAGATGTGATCCGGCACTGGGAAAACCAGTGGTAATGATCCTGATGCACCAGGAGGGGGTTTTAGTGTGCTTGAAACAACATCGTAAGATGCAAGAAGTCAGTTTGGTCTGTCAGCACCACGTATTTCCTCTGTGTGTTTCATTAGCTGCTCAGTATTCCTCGGCAGGCAGACCTGTTGCCCAAAGGCATGGATGAATTTGCAGCCGGTACCAGATTTTGCAACCAGAAAAGACGCTCCGCCACAGGGATGCATCACCTTGCAGCTTCCCGGGGAAGAGCTGTGCCGTGGGGCATTGCTGCCTTGGGAGCTGAGAAAATAAAATCACAAAGAGATGAACTGAGCCTACATCTGCTCCGCAGCTGCCAGGGTTCATCCTAGTGAGGTTGTAGAACGCTGGTGGAGACTGTTCCCATGTTGCATCCCTCCCCACGATGAGCACTTCGTCAGCAGGTATTGCTCTAGCACTGAGGCTGCGCTCCCCGCTTGCTCTACCCTCGGCTCTCCCGGCAGAGGCTCAGTGCTCCGGTGGGGTTTCCCTCCCTGGCCTCAGCTCCGTATCCCCAGTGAGCAAAGGGGATGTGGTCAGAGCATCTGCTGCTCTCACTGTGCTGGCAGGGACTGTGACCTGTGTCCCCCAGCTTCTGATGATGATGGAAGAGGCAAAGACAAACGCAGTGTGCAAGGCCATCCTTGCCAACGTTCCCCCTTAAGGTCAAGGTGACTTTGCTGCTCACTGGGCTGCAGCCTTTGCTCAGAGTGCCCAGAGGGCTCCCGTGGGTGGCAGCGACAGGGTAAAGCTGCGGAGATATCGGTATCAAACCAGGTTCTCAGGCTCTGTGTGTGTGTTTTGCTGGGACTCCCTGTGCTGTTGCTGGCCCGTGGACCGAGTGAGCAGCTGTAGCCGCAGCGGGGATCCTGCCTCAAGCTCAGACTCCTGCATTTCTCCCTCCTGTCACAGACAAGGTGGGCAAAGCTCACCTGAGCTGCCTGCTGCCCATCGCTTCCCATGGCTGGGAAAAACACCTGCTTGAGGCAATGTGCTGGACAACTGTCCTTGAACCCAGCGCTGACCTGGCTTTGAGCAGGGGGGTGGAGGAGCAACCTCCCAAGGCGCCTGCCAACCTGAGTCCTAAACCTCAGCAGTCCCCCTCCAAGTCAGGGGGTGCTGAGCTCCCTGGAGAGCCAGGCCCTTGCTGCCCACGCCTGAAGCGGCCAAGAGCTAGTGGATCCGAAGCCAGTGAATACGTCTGGACAGTTGGTAGCATGTGCTTCGGTCCCAGCAGCTGATTCAGAATTCCTGGTACCAGGGCAAAACAAATCCCTGCCCCAATACTGTCTGCTCAGCTCAGGTCTTGCTCTGTAGCTGCAGACTCAGGAACAGGGCGCAGAACAGAAGGCTTGATCAGCATGTCACCCCCACCGTCCTGCTGAACAATTAAGTCTGATTTACCAAAATTGGAGACGAAGGGCTGCAAGCTTCTTTTGTCACCGGTGCCTGCATAAACATTAACCCTGGTGTAAATCAGGATTATCTCTCTGACCTCAACACAATTACTCTGTTTTAAAAAACCTCAAACCTGGTGGGGGGAAAATTGCTGATGAGTTTACAGCTCTGTGTGAGGTCAGGCTCATTTTCGCTGTGTGGCAACCACTCGGCACAGCCAGCGGAGAATTTGCCAGTATGCAAGGAGGTGTCCCGCGGCCTGCCATGCTCCCTTTGTTCACACAGGCGTGGTGATGCAGGGGAAGAGCCTGCCAGGAGCCACGGTCTGGCTTATGCAGGCCTGGTGTGGTGGTGATGCCAGGGTCTGATGCAATTTTGTGCCATCCAAACGTTGCTCTACAGGCCGGGATAGGGCAGGGATCAGAGGACTGTGTGATCCAGCCACACTGGGCTGATTCTCGGGATTTGGACAGGACTTTTGTCTTGTTTAGGCCCTGGGGACGGTGACCCCCGTGCCAGCAGCGTGCAAGCCGGTGGGGAGCTCCCAGTGTGCTCCGGCACGGTGCAAGCAGAGCTGCACCGTGGTGGGGTCTGCGGGGAAGGGGCTGCCTGCTCAGCTCCGAGCGTTTCTGTGCCTGAATAGAGCCAGTTCTGCCGGAGACACACTCCGAGGGCATTACCCACGGAGACAACGCGGCAGCGCCCGAGGAAAGGTGCTCAGGCAGCACGTCCTGGCACTGGGATGGACGCAGTGACGTGAGCGCTTTGCCAGCGAACTCCAGCAGTTCCTCTCCTTTCGCTCCGTTGTTCCACCGCTCAGTAAAGCAACTTGTCCCCAAAACCACCAACCTTCCCTGGCCCGTGCTGCTCCGAAGCGGGAACGGAATTTTCCTGTGGGACAGGGGAGAAAAAATGGATGGAACATGTAACCAGGAGGCTGGCAACAAGCGGCAGAGCAGCGTGTTGCAGCCCAGGCTGAAAACCGTCCCCTGCTGCCAGGGGTGCCAGCCCTCTGCCCAAAGGCCACCGAACCGTGGCAGGTGTTCCCACCGTTGTCACCCGTGGGATGACTTGGGGATGCCGGCCACGTGTCCGAGCCCGGCGGCCCCGAAGAAGAGCAGGCGCCGCCCTCCCTGGGTGTCCTTGTGCCGCTAATGGCGTTCCCGGGAGCGATGGGATGCCCCGCACCACCGGGCAGCGGGGTGCCCGGTGCCGCCTCCCCGCAGCCCGACCGCGTCCGGCCGGGAGAGCGGAGCGGAGCGGAGCCGTGCCCGGGCGGGGCGGGCCGGCAGCAGCGGCGGGCGGAACGGAGCGGAGCCGACCCCGGCCCGGGCAGGGGGGAAGCGGCGGGGCCGAGGCGGGGGGGGTGGGTGATAACGAGGGGCGGTGTGTCCTGCCGCCCGCCCCACCCCCCGTTACCACGGCGACGTTGTCAGCAACCCTCCGGCCACGCCTCCCGCCCCGCCTGGGCCAATAGCGCGGCGGCTCCCGACCTGCTCGCCGGTGACGTCATGGCCGGTGAAAATCCCCCGTGGCCGCGGGAGCGGCGGTGGCGGCGGCGCGGCCCCGTGGCCCGGTGCGGCCCGGCCCGGCCCGCAGCATGGCCAAGCACCACCGCACGCCGGCGCGCTCCGCCGAGCCCGTCATCGAGGTCAAGAGCAAGGTAAGCGCCCGCCGGCTCCGGGGCCGGTACCGGGGCCGGTTCCACCGGGTCACGACCGGGCGCGCCGCCCCCGCGCCGTGCAGCACACGTGGGGCGGCACCGCGCACCGGGGAGCGTTGCGGGAGCCGGGCCGGGCGGCCGCGCCGCTCCGCTCCGCTCCCCTGCGCCGGCGCTGCCCGGGGCCTCCCCGAGCCCGGCCCGGCCCGGCTGCCGCGGCGTCCCGCCACCGTGGTGCGCTCTGCCAGGCCGCGAGCGCGCTCGACGCGACCGGCAGCGGCCGTGGGAGCGTCGCCGGCGAGCGCTGGCCAGATGTGCACCCTCGCCGGGTGCGCGGTGTCTGCAGCCCCGGTGTGCGGGATGGCCCCGCCGGTGCGGGCGTGCTGGGTGCGCGGCGAACCCGGGTGCGCGCCTCGCTCAGATGTGCACATCCCAGGGCACGCGCATCCCTGGCTATGCCGTCCCCCAGATGTGCACCCCCAGCAAGGGATGAACCCCCTGCCGTGTGCCCAGATGTGCGCGCTCGACTGGCTGCGCGCTCACCCAGGTGTGGTCTCCCCCCCGGATGTGTGCTCACCTGGAGCACTCTTGCCCAGATGTGTGTCCTCACCCACATGTGCACCCGTGCTCAGCTGTGTCCACCCACCCCCTGTGCTCACCCAGCTGTGCGCACTCCCCTGCTGCACCCCTGTCCAGCTATGCGCTCGCCCAGATGTGCCCTGGCCTGCCCGGGATGCCCGGCGGGCTGCGCAGTGCCCTCCTTCCCGGGGCCCCGCAGCCAGGCTGGGATCCTCCTCGGGCAGCCAGAGCCTCGCAGCGTTCCTCAGCCTGTTCTTAATTGGCTTCCTCTTCGTCGTGACTGAGGGAGGCAATAATTAACGCTGTTGCTCACCAGGTGCTACGGCAGCGCCCGTGTTGCGGGGAAGGACGGCACAGTGCCCGCTGCTGCTGGTGGTTCGGCTGGGGAGTCCTTCCTCTGCCGCGTGGGCACCTCTCCACCCTGTCGCTTCGGTGTTTGGGCAGGAAAACGGCTCCACTCCTGTTGGTTTGTTTTTGGGATGGGCGCTGGCTGACAGGCTCCGCTGCCTTGGTGCTGCCGGGGCTCTGCCTGCCCCGGGGCAGCTCTGTGCAGTGCCCTGCCTGCATCAGTCCCACCAGCCCAAGTCAGCCCTGCCCAGTCTCACCCTCTTCCTCCTCCACAGTTTGATGCCGAATTTCGCCGCTTCGCCATGAAGCGCTCCGGCGCTGGCAGCTTCCAGGACTTCTACCACCTGCTGCAGACGGTGCACCAGATCCCGCGTGTGGACGTGCTCCTGGGCTACACGGACATCCATGGCGACCTCCTGCCCATCAACAACAATGACAACTACCACAAAGCCCTGTCTTCTGCCAACCCCCTTCTTAGGGTCATCATCCAGAAGAAGGGTAAGCAGGAGCTGGAGAAGGGCGCTAGATCCATCCTTTCCATCAAGGGAGATGAGCCACATCCCGTGGTACCACTCGTTCCACATTTGGGCTGTGCCAGCAGCAGGGACGGCCGGTCACGTATCTGCCAGCCACTGCTTTGGTGGATGGATGCAGAAGTGGTGACACCAGGAGGCTCCCAGAGCCCCACGGGGGCCATGGTACCCACACGGGCTCTCCCCAACAGCCGTTCCCTGTGGCAAAGGCACCCATGCCAGCCCAGCCCCGTGTGCCCCAGTGAGCAAAGGCAAAGCCTCACGATTCACCCCTTGGAAGTTGCATTTTCCAGCACGGCTTGCACAGGCTCCCGGAAAACCACAGCATTGCTCCTGTGAGCGCCATGCCAGGAGCCCTGTCCGGCTCCCAGCCCTGCGGTGGTGGCAGCCATCATTTTGGCAGAGCTCTCAGGGTGCCGGGTGCTGCTGAGATTTTGGTGGTGGGAGGAGGCTCATCTCCTCCTCAACAGCCCAGGGGCTCGCCCTGACCACAGTGTCATGTTCCCAGAGAGCCATTTCCTTGCGCAGAAGTGTGAAATTGCCGTGATAGCAGCATCCCTACGAGGACGAAAGCCTCCCGGTGACAAATGCCCCGGGTAGGTCTTCTCTTCACCAGGGAGATGGAGATGAGCCTGTCCCCTTTTGCTCAGTTTAGTAGCACTGGGGCTTTTTAACCATCAAACAGAAGTGGACAAAGCCAGAGCCTGATCTAAAAGTCCTGGCCTCCCCGGCACAGTGCCCAGAGCAACCCTGTTTCAAGCTCACACTGTTGGTACGAAGTGCTGGGGTGAGGAGTGATGCCAGTGGCTAGCCCCAGCTGCCCTGCTGGTTTTCCTGGGCTCTTGCACTGGGGTGATGCCCTGGGCATGTGTTTCCTTTGGGGCCATGCAGCATGGGGGCCAGCAGCGGTGATCCAGGCTGCTGGCAGGAGGGAGCTGGAGCCTGTGGTGCACTCAGGGGCTGTCGCTGCCAGCACTGAGCCATCCCCTGCTCCTGGACCAACACCTGGACCCAGGCTGCCACACAGGGCGCTGAGTTCACTGGGGCATCCATGGGAGCATTGCTTCTGCTCTCAGAGCCACCTCGTGTGTGCTGGGAAAAGCCTGTGAAGGCCTAGGGGTGACCGTGCCAAGCTGGCAAGGTGCAGACAGCAGGCAGCCACAGCCCTGGCACTGAGCGCAGCATGATAAGGAGGGTGAGGAGGCAGCACCAGCGAGCCCTGGCATCCAGCTGTGCCTGCAGGAGAGGGGCCACTGGGCTGGTAGCACTGCAGGAGGCATGTGGAGAGGCCAGGAACAAGCCCTGGGTGAGTCACAGCTGATTTAAAATGGATCCAGGTCATCCTGGGGCTGGGCCGTCTTCGAACCAGTCTGGGTCAGCGAGGAATGTGGCTGCAGAGCCTCTCTCCCACGCCGGGGCGTGGGGAGCCGTTCACATGCATGTGTACATAGGTGTGCACCTGTCAGTGGGCTGGCTCCACAGCAGCCAGTCCTACCACAGGGGGTCAAAAAGCAAAGGCTGCAGCTTGGTTCTTTGTGCCATCGCCCCATTGCATGAAGCCGTCCCCATGGGGCAGCCTTGCTGGGGATAGTGGTGCTGGCCCTCCTCAGCTGGGCTTGGCTCACGGGAAGGGCAGGGGAAAGCTCAGCACATTGCCAGGGCCGCTGGTGGGCTTGTCCATAGGGTGCTGGACCTGCCTGGCCCAGCCACTCTGCGCCCCTCAGAGACGAGCTGTGCAGTGAAATAGCTGTGGGAAAGCCTCCACCGCCCTTCCCTGAGCTAAAAATACGTCAGGCTGTGTGTGCAGGGAGATATTTATAACCCAAGAGTGCCGGCAGGCTGGCTTGGCCAGGGAGAAACCCCGCGTCCCCTGGACCTGGAGGCGTCTCCAGCACCCCTGCGGCTGGAGCAGGGTCTGGGTGCTGGCAGGGGAGCATGGTGGGAAATGCGCCAGCAATGCAGCGTCCTGATCTGGGCTCCCCCATGGAAAGGGTTGGGGAGAAACCAGAGAAGGCCCAGGGGATGCTCGATGCTCCCCAACACCCAGTGGATGCAGCCAAGGAGGGGACGTGACAGAGCTGGGCCCCACGGAGCAGCCCCAGGGCAGGGTCAAGGAGGACGGAGTCAAACCCTGTGTGGTGGTGCCAAATGGTGGAATACGAGATAGTGGCACAAATCAGAGTTTGGGGCGTTCAGGAGCCCTGGGGACGCTGCGGCCCTGGAATGGGTCTCCAGGAGCTGGAGGGTCTCCATCCTTGGGGACGGCAGGGCTCCTCAGGACACAGCTGTGGCCATCCTCATCCTGTGCCAGCGACGGCCCTGCTCCAGTGGGGACAAGGGACTCTGGTGCTGTCTCACAGGGCTGGACTTGCTCTCAAGGACCTGCCTGCCACCACACCACCCCCCCGCATGGGGGGGGTTCCCTCTCCTCAAACCCAAACTGGGGCATGGCCGTGGCTCCTGGGCCATCAGGGCTGGCAGCTCTAGTGTTAAACTGCAGAGTTTGGATTAAAGTGTGATTAAGGCTGAATCACTGCCTGGATCCCACTAATCCTGGCCTTGTGTATGCTGGGTAATCCCAGGAGATGGGCCCGGCGGAGACAGGCTGCTGGAAAAGCCAGGATGATGCTCTGGGGAGGAAAATCTGGTGAGACCCATGAGCAGAGCACTTCTCCTGCCAGCTCCCCTAACACCTGGGGCCGGGAGCACACAGTTGCATCCCTGGACAGCTGTGGTGATTGACTCGTGTCCTCCCTTGCTTCCTACAGCAGAGTCTGATGCTGGTGTCTTCACTTCGAACTCATTGCAGCGGAAGAAGAAAGGGCTGCTGCGCCCCGCACACTACCGGGCCAAGCCTCACCTCCTCATCGGCATGCCGCAGGACTTCCGCCAGATCTCCTCCATCATCGACGTGGACATCCTGCCCGAGACTCACCGCCGCGTGCGGCTCCACAAGCACGGCTCCGACAAGCCGCTGGGCTTCTACATCCGTGATGGCATCAGCGTGCGTGTGGCCCCACAGGGCGTTGAGAAGGTGCCTGGCATCTTCATCTCCCGCCTGGTAAAAGGTGGCTTGGCTGAGAGCACGGGGCTGCTGGCAGTGAGCGACGAGATCCTGGAGGTCAACGGCATTGACGTGGCCGGCAAGTCCCTGGACCAGGTGACGGACATGATGGTGGCCAACAGCCACAACCTCATCATCACCGTCAAGCCTGCCAACCAGCGCAACAACGTCATCCGCAGCAGCAAGGCCTCAGGCAGCTCGGGCATGTCCACGGACAGCACCCCTAGCCAGCAGACCCCCAGCCCAGCCTCCCAGTACCTGAGCAACTACAGCACGGCCGAGAGTGATGAGGAGGGTGACCTGGTCATCGAGAGTGACAGCGTGCCCCACTACATCCCCGAGGGTTACCCCAACGGAGGCCCCACGGACAGATCCCTCCAGCGGAGCCTGTCCCCGCACAGCTCGCGGGGCTCCCTGCAGTCCCTCGGCAGCCATGACGGCAGCCCTGGCCGGGACAGCAGGCAGGAGGACAGCACTCTCCTCACCCTATAGCCGTGGGGTCCCGTGCCACCCTTGGTGGCCGGCTGGGCTTCTGTGTAGCCAGGCTGGTTGTGGGCACCAGGGCGATGATGGGGCCAGTGGGCAGGGGTGGAGTGGGGCTGCCCACTGCCCTCTCCTGCCACCCGTGTCCCTGGGGGCACTGCCCCTCTGAGCCCCCTCACCTCCTGCCCCCTTCTTCCAAACAAGTGGGTTTTTTAAATTGTTTTATCAAAATATGCATCATCAATTAATATATTGCAATGGACAGTAAAACCTTTTCTAGAAAGCACCCCGCTCGTCCCTGGTTCACATCACTGCGGGGGCTGGACCGCAACAGCCGCAGGGCACAGCCCTCTCCAGGACAGCAAACAGCCTTGGTGCCGTGGGATGGGGCAGGCATGTCCCCCACCAGCCCCACTGACCTGTCCTACATGCCACGGCCCATCCTGTTGTGGGCCAGCACGAGCCCTGCGACAAGCTCTGCAGGTCCCCCAGGAGGAGGGGGACAGCGGGTGGGGACCCTGGCCCCGTGCACACAAGGCAGTGCCAAGGAGCGGCACCTTTGACCACAACATGTGTCATGGCTTCACTGCTGTGCTGGGCGACCCCAGTGAGGCCCACTGTGGGGAGGAATGGGGGCGTTGGGGGGACACTGCGGTGCATCCCTCCCCCTGCACATCTCTGTCCCACATCGTGTGTCCAGGCTGGTTTGGGCAGCGAGCCTGGCAGGGTGGCCTGATGCCATGAGCCTTGCCTAGCCCCCTGGTTCCCACCTTGTCCCTGCTGCGGTGCCCTTGCTATGCTGGGGACACCCCAGTGACATCTGTAGCGAGCTAGGGGGCACTCAGGCTGGCAGCAGCACCTCGGCTGTCACTCAGCCCCAGTAAATGCTGCTGGGGGTGGCATCCTCCTCCAGCCCCGAGCTCAGGGGGCTATATCCACCCCTCCTGCTCACCTGGGGCTCCCAGTGCCCTCCGTCCCTCTCCCAGCACCAAAGTGCTGGGCTGCCGGTGGTTTTGGCCTCTGTTTTGCTGCTGGCCTGGCCCAGCACCTTCCTGCCCGCAGGGAAGGACAGAGCAACACCCCAGCGGGGCGGTGCTGGTGGGCGCTGTCGGCCCCACAGCAGTGACAGCTTCTCCTCCTCCTGTCCTCTCCTACCTAGGAACAGGCCTGGCCAGATGGTGGCTGGCTGTCCCCAGGAGCCATCACCACTTCTTGCCGCACCTCCTGCAGCATCAATCTTCTGCCAACACCTCTGCCCCAACCCGCCATGGCCACTGGTGACATTCACTGGTGAAGCAGCCCAGGCACAAGGTCCGGCAGGTAAGGCACACCTCAGGGCAGTGCCTTTCCAGCCCACTTGGGGACCAAGGGCACCAGCATGGTGCCAGATCCTTCACGGCACAAGGGCTCTCCCACAGCCCTCGGATTAAACCCCGTGGGAACCAAGTGCAGATGGTGCTGGGTGCCCTGGCCTGGCTCCCGTAAATCCGGTGGCAGAGCCGGTCACCTCTGCAGGGAACGGGGGCTACGTCCTGTTGCTGATCGCCGACAATCAAAGCACACAGAGCTCCCCATCCCAAGGCACCTGTGCTGGTGTAGCCAAAACCTCGTCAGCAGCCGCATGGGAGCCGCTGGGTTGGTTTAGCGCTGAAGGCTTGACTGCGCCAGCTCTGCCAACCCATTTGCCAAGGGCTCGACAAACACAGGGGCCTCACGCCGGCACTGCTGCCAAGGGCACATGATGGGACTGGGTGAGGAGGAGGAGGACCTGCAGCTCTCAGGGTCTGAAGGGACAGCACCAACTGTTCATGTTCTGACTATCTGTCCTGAGCCCCAGCCCTGGGAGAGGACCGAGGGCTGAGGCTGGCAGCTCTGGGGCTCCCAAGCGGGGCGACACTCCCAGCACACAGCCTGGGCCCAGACAGACAAGACAGCAAAGGAGACAGCACGGCTGGTTAGTCCAGACTTGTTTGGGGCAGGGAGGTGCACGGGGGCTGGTGCCTGCTGCCTCCAGCTACCCTCAGCCCTGCTGTCATCCAGCCGGCTCAGCCTGTTCACCCCAAGAGGGGCCCCAGGGGAGCATGGGGTGATTTTTCCAGTTGGCATCTCACCTCCTCCAGCCCTCAAGTGCTAAAAGTTTCCCCAGCCCTTGGCAGCACTGTCAGACCCTGACGTCCCAGGGCACCGCAGAGCACCGCTCTGCAACATCCCCACCCTGCAAAATCCCGCCCAGGATAGAGTAACCCCGTGCCACAAGGCACCTGCTTTGGGCAACCATGCACAGCATCGCCACCCTGAGCAGCAAAAGGAGACGGGGCAACAGGCACGAGCTGCGACAAGTGAAGTTTTGGTGGGACTTCAGGGGAAAAAGCCTAGCAGGACACGGACTGAGATCTGGCAGGACTTCAAACATTCTCAACTCCGAGTCCATGACCTCGTCCCAGCACCCCAGCACTGTGCAACCGAACCTCCCCAGCCACTTCGGGATGCTGCAGAAAGCAGGAAGAGGACCCACAGCTTTCCCCCTGCCTGCACTATGTCACTGCTGCTGGTTTCTGCTGCCCACCACCACTCCTCAGGCCCTGCTGAGTCCTCCGGGAGCTGCCCACACACTAAGGGAGGGAAATGATGCTTTACTGGAGCATGTCCTGCCCTACAAACAGGCTTCTCCAGACATCCTGACAGATGCCCCTGCAGCCAGCCCAGTTCTTCCCTGGGCAGGAAGGTCTAAAACTCTGCACCTCTTCGTTGTCCCCAAGCTGCTGAGCCCAGCCACCAGCTCAGAGGGTGCAGTGGCACTGGCTGCATAGCAGGATGGGTCAGTGCTCAGGACCAGGGCATGCATGGCAGATGTACAGCACGAGGGTTCTGTGCAGACAAGTCTGCAGGTGCCCAGAAAGAGCCAGCTCAGGAGAAAGAGGGGGACAAGGAACACCACAGGCAGCAGGATGGGAGACCTCCTACGAGTTTCTAGAAGTGTGAAAAAATGGGAAAATAAGAGGTGATGCCATGGATCCAGAGCAGGGAGCTGAACTCTAAGAAGTCAAACAGCACAGAGACAACTGTTTTCCAGACCACAGAGCAGAAGTATATTGGGGCACCTCCCTCCCTCTTCCATGGACAAGACAGAGCACTGGAGGGTGAGCACGAGATGCTGGCTGCACATTGGACACCGTATTGGCACCTGCGTGGGCCCAGGGTCTTGAACTTGCCTTCCTCTCCATTCCTCCCAAAGTGATGATCGTCCCTTCCCAGCAATGAAGGATGTTCATGCAGAGCAGCACAACGCACCCAGCCCTACCGGCTCAGGAATCCAGCTTGATGAAGACCTTGGGCCTCGAGAAAATTTTGATGGCCTCTTCTATCTGGGAGAGCTTCCCCTCTAGCTCTACCCGCCTCTTCTGCACGCTGAGGGTGTCTGCGCGCACCGGCAGCATCACCAGGTCCCTTACCAGCAGCTCCTGGCCTGTCAAAAAAACCCAAACAAGTTGTGTAAGTGGCAAAGAAATCCATCCTTTTCCTAACGCTATGACCTCACCCTCGGTCATGAAAATGGTGGCAGCTCTGGAACAAGGACTTAGAACACCCATCCTTCTACTCAAAGCTCAGCCCTGTGAGGACCTAAGTGACCTACTCCAGCTCTGAGGAACCAAGTGTTGGACTAGAGACCTCTGAATGTCCCTTCCAACCAAAATCTTTCGATCATTTTAAGAGCAATAGTAATCCGAACAGCAGGTCTGCTGGACAAGCCTGCTCTGGAGAGCCAATCTTGTAACCTGCAGGTCTCACCAACCTGAAGGTGATTGCTCTTTCCACACACACAGCTCACATCCCAGCTACACACCTTATTCCAGGCAACTCTCCAAGTGGCAGATATCTGTGCCCCAGAACTCTCTTCTCCCTAATCCTGGCTAGGATCACCTGTTTTTCTGAGCTGGAATCCCCGTTTTTTAGCTCTTACTCTGCTTCAGATTGCCGAGGGTCTCCAGCCGCTGGGCCTCCGGCATCATGGTATGACCAGGTGGCGTGTTGGGATCTGGCAGGTTTCGCAGCCGCTCCTCCATCTGTCTGCGCCACAGCTCCTTCCTCTCCAGCAGGCTGGCAAGGCAAATGAAAGCAGGTGTCAGCACAACTGGCAGGAGCGGTCACCCAGGGATGCAGGCAGAGGCCAGGAATTGAGCCCTTCAAACCCTGCTAGTCTCCATGTCACTGCCTGAGGACCACAGAGACCCACACTGCCAGCACATGTCCTTGCTGTGGAGGGATACACGTGGCTTCAGCCCACGTGCACGGATTAGCAAACACGCTCTGTGTGCACTGAAGGGCTGCTGGGAGAGACACACTGAGGCCAACACAAACTCCTTGGAGACCAGGGCTTCTGCTCCTTGCTTCTGGCCCAGGCCACTGAGTCCTCTCAAAACCATCCATGGGCCAGTGATGGAATGAAGTTGGACAAAGCATCTCACAGCCAGGGATGCTGGCAGAGAACAGCAGAGAGCCAAAGGACTGACACCACAGTCACTCCTGGGACAGGGTCACCCAGCAACTGTTTTCCACTCGGAACCCCAAGATGCGAGTCACCAGTTTTATGTTCTGCAGACTCTGGGTCCAAGGCAGGATGAACGCTCACGAAGCAGAGGAAGCTATCTGCCTCTCTAAAACCAGACCTTTTAACACCAAAGCTACGTCATGTGGAGCAAGGCTTATAAAGGGGCAGGGGCACATTTCTCAGAGCACACAGAGCATCCCCACGTCAGCATCACTGTATGACAGCAAGCACAGGAGGAGGAGACAAAATTCTTAATTCTTTTTGAGTCCAGCCAGACTGGGCACACTCATTAAGTCAAGAAACCAGGAGGGACTGCATTTATTCCCCAGTAAATCACACTGCTTGCATAAGGCGAGAGCGCCTCTATCCTCAGCCCCCTGTCTTTCCACACAGAAGCTGGGAGAACGTGGTGAAGGGAAATGGGCTTGCTACAGAAAGCCACATGGACCAGAGAGGGGCATACGTACTACTGGGGGACATGGCCCTTTTGCTTGGCATTGTACTCCTCCTGCTCCCGGTGCTTCTGTTCCAGCAGCTCGGCCAGCGCCTGCAGGGACTGGGAGCGCCGCAGCGGGGCCCGCTTGGCGTTGCGGGCATTGTGCTTAATGAAGTCAATGTTCTTGCCCTCCACCTGGATCTGGAAGAAGAGAGAGGGAGGCAGCAAGGGCCAGCTTGGCACACACACACAAGGGACAAAGCAGAGAGGCACCCGCACAAGACACTGGATTGCAGGGCTACTACAGCAGGACAGGCACACCCGCAGCCCACCCCATCTCAGGTGTGGAGCCATAGACAGGCAGGAGCTATAGCCATGGTTTGAGAAGGCAGGCACCAAAAGCCAAGCCTAAAACTGGCCGTTTTAAGGTCCCCAAGGTGACCTCATGCTCTCAAAGCCAGAAGGACAGAAAGAACCAGGCTTGACACAGTCCACGTGGCTCCTACTGGTGCATTTTGAGCCCATCAGGGCAGCTAGAAGGTCAGAGGAAAAACTGGTCGGGCCCTCGCTAGGTCAGTAAATGCAACAGAAAACCCTTGGCAGAGCTGGAATTTAGCAGGTACTTGGGGGCATTTCCCCAGAGACAGCACCCTCTATCACAGCTCCTCTGGTGGTCAAGAGAAGGGAGAAGGTCGCTGGATTTCAGTTTTAAGGTTTTCTTGGTTTTTGTCTTTAAGAGTTAATGCCCTGTTTAAATTAAGTCACTCCATGGCATTTGGGAACCAACAAACGGACAATCCCATGCTTGCCAAGGAAAGAAGACATGAGTCATGGAGCACTTTAGGACCTGGCAGACAGACTACCTGAAAGGTTTAACTGTTAATACTGCTTTAACTCTCCTGACTAAAAAGCACACCCATTTCCCAACATTTTATCGAACGTCCAGAAGCCACAGCTCCTTTGGTTAAGGTGGGAGCAGTCTCCAAATCCCCAAGACCTCCTGCAAAGCCCTAGGAAGAGCAGATTTGACATCACTGCCACTTCTACAGCGAGGAGGTGGGATTTTCAAAGGGAACTTTACAATCTCTTTAACTATGAACAAGGATGAAGCCAGAGGGTAGTATCAGCAACCCTTGAACGCCTGTCTCACCACCCCAGTGACCAAGACCCTGTTCCTTCCCTTCAGCCAGGAAGAGTACTTACAGACCTCCTTGTTCACACAGCACATCTGACCCAACACTTTAGAAGAACACACAAAGAGTTCAAAGCAGGAGCAATGGGTAAGTGCCAGAAACCCCAGGGACAGATGAGTGCCAGAAACCCCTGGGATGGATGCAGCTAGTGTGCAACTCACCTTGGTTTCAGCATCCCATGCCTCTGGAGCCTCTGTGTCTGCCCCTGCTTTTGTTCCAGCAGGCCTTGGGGAGAGTGGTCTGCATGGCTTGATCCCAGGGCCACAGCGAGAATATGCCCTCAGGAATTTCAGAGCCTCTGGATTTAGAGGTGGGGAGCTCTCCTGGGAAAGGCAAGAAAAGATCCACGAGTGGAGGGAGGCTGGAGCAAAGAAACCCAGCCAGCAAAGTCTGGGTAGTCAACCACAAGCTCAGCCACAAGTTCCCAGCAGGCAGATGACAGCACACTCTTTCTGCCATGACTTGGTAGAAGTTCTTGGGGGCAGGCAATCTGTATGCAGCCAGCAAAGGCCAAACAGACTGCCCATAGGAACAAATACGGACCTGACAATTGAACTTTGTAAAGAAATGTTAAAAAAAAGGGAAAAAATCTGCAGAAACATGCATTTGGATCAAATGCATGTGTAGCATTGACTGGAGAGTCCTTCTTCACTGACTAATCTGGTAGGCACAAAAGGAGAGCAACACCACATAGCTCAAAAGAGACAGCTACTAGAGCTAGGGACAATCTAAACGGATGGACAGCCCACACTGTCAGTGATCGTAACTCCTTAAGAAGCAGAAATCTTCCTGTGAACAGGGCAAATGGCAGCACGGAGTGAGCATGCTGAAAGTCGAGAGACACAGGCCAGTCTCCCTTGTGGGCCACATGAGAGCACTTGGAACTCCCAGAAGAAGCCATCCCACCTCCGTAAATCCAGAGCGTGCTGCAGAGCCCTGCTACGGCAAGCTTTAAGGAAATGGCACGGGTAGGCACGAAGCTGACTGCTGAGATGCTGTTCTCAAGTGCTGCTCTGCTCAGCACCCAAATCTGTGGTTATGCTACTCCAGACAAAGAGGAGTGGAGAGTGAGGGCGTCTGGGAGTTTTGGGAGGGTGGAATTGCATCTTCAAAGGCTGTGGTTAGCAGTGGCACAAGGTGACACTACTTGATGTATAACAGGCGGTCTGGGGACTACCTCAGACAGTCTTGTTGCAAACAAACCCTGAAAACTGAAAGTTGATGCTGTGGCAAGCGGGTGACCTCATGACAAATGCAACGAGGGCACTGCTGTGCTCTTGGGAGTGGGAGGAATTGTACAGGGCAGCCTCCAGATCTTTAGAGGTACTCAAGGTCTCAGCTGCTCTCTCAGCTGAACTGCAGTCCCCTTGAGGCAGATTCCTCATTGCTTGGCCCATTTAGGTTGGCAGACCTGAAGACTGAAGGTAGGATAGGACAGTAACATCAGTAATTTTGGTGTAAGGACCAGGGTATGCGATGCCCTCAGCACTGCCTAGACTGATCATGCTCCAAAGATGATCAGTCTTGTTTCAACAGGAGCCAGGAGACCTAGATCTCTCCAGTAAGTTAATGAGAAGTGCCTTTACCTAGCTGGTTGGTTGGTTCAAAGTCAAATAAGCCCGTGATCTTAGGAACATGCTAGCAGAGCGCAGCGTGGCCCGTTTCCACTGAGACTGCCAGAGCCCTTTTCAAGGCAGCTGCTACAATGAACAGCGTCAGGGACAGATGAGAGAAAAGAAACGCTGTGTGAGACATCAAAACCTGACAGAATCAACATAATCTCAGAGCAGCAGCTCCACAGAAGATGGGGCATCCTTTGAAGAGAACACCCCAGCTCTAGGAGAGCCACAGCAAGTATTAAAGCAACATGAGTCAGCACCAGGGCCCCCTACCACCTCTCTCTGGAGGAACCCGCAGAGCACAAGTAACGCACCATGCAGAAACTGCACAGAGACCATCCCCTTTCCCCAAAACAAAAGAAGAAACTATCTCAATCTTCCTCTAACAGAGATGATTTGTCAAACAAGAGCGTATGCTTGTGTTCCTAAAGCACACATGGGTTTGCTCCCATGTGTGGAAGGGTCATGGACGTCACAGAGGTTGGTGACACACCGGGAAGAAGGTACACAGCATTTGGAACTACTGGTTTGGAAATCATCTTGCTGTTTTGCAGTTGTTATCTACACACATATATAATTTTAGTGTCAGAAGTTGGCCCAAGGGCCACAGACCAGAGGGAAGCAATGCAGAGATGAGGAGGAACTTGAAGGCTCCAACTCAGCACAGGAGCAGCAAGGGAAGGGCTGTGTACGTGGTAGTGCTCGAGGCGACACCCAGCTCGCACCCACCATCTGCACAAGCAGCAGCTCGCTGTGTCGCTCCTGTCCACGCAGTCTGGTTGGCTGCAAAGACAGAACAGAGATGGTGACCGGGAAGGCTACCAGGGACTCGCAGAAGGACAAAGACCTCTCCTGGCAGCCGACAATCCTGAGGCCAGTGGGAACGCAGGATCTAACAGTTCAGACAGCCAGCAGCTCACTGGCCAAGGCAGCAGCCCTGCACTTCCCCCTCCTCAGGGGGCTTCTCCCATATATGGCTGAGCTGGAAGGGAGCCCCAAGGCTTCTCCTTCCAGCCACTATGGTAAGGGTGGGCACAACACCCCTCTGCTTGCTGCCATGCAGCGGGAGCCCACCCCATCCATAGGAGCCACAGTGCCTATTTCTGGACAAAAGAAGAGGCTAACGGAACACAGAGGTCACCTGGATGAGACAGATCTCCCAGATCCAGACTGAGGACAACAGATCCACCCAAAGACAGTAATGGAGCTCTCCCTTCCTCTTCCAGTGGGCCATAACTTTTTTTTTTTGTACAAACAGGTACACTTCTACCAAGGCAGCCACTTTGGTGCATTTTACAAAGCTCTCTGACAGAGGCACCATTTAAGCACCAGGAACCTACCAGGGAGAAAAAATTATCCAGTGAAAGAAAAAGAAAGCAGCCAAAAGCAATCCAAAACCTTCACAAAGCCAGACACCCACTTGGAATAGAGGCCACGAACATTTCAGCAGTTGAAAAAGCCTAAGGATGCAAGCCATGGCCCTGCACCCCTTCTCCCACAAGCACATGTACAGAGGACAGGAGGTACATACACCCTTGCAGGTTGCGCTGGAGGTATGAGGCCTCCAGCCCAACTGCCTGGAGATGTCTGTGTGCCTCCACTGCACAGTGGTTATTCACCAGGACAATCGCTTGGAGAAGAATCTGGAGATGTACAGCCCATGGTGGGTCCACAGCGTGGTAAGAGTTGGATCGAGGTTTGATGCAGCCTCAAGACCTACCTCTGAGGACCATGATCCATGGGGCAGTGTACCACAGCCTTTTGGCACAAACCCCAGCAAGCATTGCCCCAAACACTGGGAAGCTGAAAAGACAGTTGGATGCACCTCTAGACAGCGAACAGGCCTGTGAGGGCTGCTCTGCACTCCCCAGGAACCACCTTTAGATCCCTTACAACCAAAGGGACAAGTAGGAGCCCCCAGGCAGATGGTGTGATGAGTTTCCTCTTCTCAGCTTCCCCTGCGTGGGGACTCTACTTGGTCAGACAGAATGGGGATTATTACAGGAATTGCTCTCCAGACCGAAGGCAAACGTTCACACTCAGCACACAGCCCCACTGTCACATCTGCCCACCACGCTTCAGCACCACGTTGCCCCCAGACCCATAGGTTCTGCGACTCCCCCATCTCTGCCATCCCACAGAACCTTGTGGCTGAGCCACATCACAGGCCAGGAGAGTTCAAGAGCTCAGTGGGTACTGACCTGCAGTTTGGCCTTCACCTTTGACTCCACGTTTTCATATTTCCGGGATTTCCACAGAGCTTTCACAGGCTTGGCCTGGCTGTGCTCTTGGGCTTGCTCTTTCTCTTTGCACTTCTTCTGAATCTCCTTTATTCGCCTCACATTTTCCTTCTCGTGGACCTTGGACTCTTTCCCTGCACAGCAAGGGGAGACACCACCTTCACTCCTCGGACACTGCCAAAGGACACAGGCTCTTGGAGCACTGGCACCAGAGCCCACAGCTCCATCTCAAAGCTGGTCCAGCTGCTCACAGAAACAGCAAGCTCTCCCCCCTCCTGCAGACTAGACAATCTGCATTTTTCCCATGTTAGACACATGCTCCTGGATTGACCCCACAGTGCCCAGATAAGCATCAGCACAGTCCTGGGCACATCACTGGTGTTCCCTTGTTCTGAGAGAACATGGCTCACTTGTCTCATTTTGGACACGCCAGCATCCTCTTGAGAGCAAAGTCAATTCCCACTTCAGCATCCCGTGGCATTTCTGAAGCGAAGAGAGGGCTGGTTAATGGCAGCTGCGGAGCCTTCAACCTGCGCTGTTCCTGGTTTCAGGGTCAGCCATTGTCCCACATTCAATGGGACATAATCAAGACTATGGATTGTATTTTTTGGTTTTGAATCAAAAATGATCCTTCCTTGAGCTCCCAAGACAGGGAAGATCTCAGTTTACACAACCAGACCCTCTTCCCTTCCCCTCCTGCTTTGGCACAGCAGTTGTGGCAGCCACCAGCTGGCATCCAGCACACTGGCACCAGGCAGGGCTAGGGGCAATGCCAGCACATAGAGTAAATCAAATGACACGCAGTGCTCAGCCTTTTCTCCTTCCTGGACCTCTGAATATACTCTAGGTAACCTCACTGGAGAAGAAACGTCTTTCACAAAGATGTTCTCAGCATCCATATATACAGACAGTCTTCCCAAATCCTGCTTCACTTCACTAACAAGGAATTCCCCAGGCTAAACATCCTCTAAAAATTAAGATTTCACTTGATTCATCTTTAAGTTTGACCGTAAAGATACTAGTTATATTCAGAGGCAGCAAACTAGAAGGTCTTGATTTCTTTCCAGCATCTCTCAATAGTTTCTCATCCATGACTAGTTCCTCAAGTCCAAACTAAACAGCATCTTTTTTACAGTCCCTCCTCCCACTGCAGACCTGGGCCAAACTGGAGTCAGGGTGGCCACAGCAGCACCAGTGATGGCCTGGGGGCACCACTGCTAGGCCAAACGCAGGAGATGGGGCAACCGGCCCTGCGAAGCTCAAGCGCTACTCAGGCAGCAGAGCCGAGGAGTCCACCCAAATCCCTGATGCTTCATCCCTGGCCCCAAATGCAACTCAGGCCAGCAGCAACTCAGCTGTACTTACTCTTGACTGGCAGCCCCCCGTCAAGGGAGATCCCTTCGAGCTGCAGTAAGAGACTGAGTGTCCCCTTCTGTCCCTTCTCCAGGAAGTCCTTTCCACTGGAGCGAATGCGAGGGGCTGGCTGGACCTGGCGGGTACTGCCCAAAGCAGAGTATGATTTGGGAACTGGGTCCAGGGGGCCAGAAGTAAAATCCAGCTTCTGAGCATTCCCTTCCAGCCTCCCTCGAGCTACAGAGAAAAAAAAAGAGATTACCAGGAAACCATCTTACCTCGTGGTTTTCTTCACCCACAGCCTACAAATCATGCTGAAGACCCCCTCTCCACCTCTACCTTACGCTTTCCCAGCTTTCAATCAGCTGTACAGATCACCTTTAGGATCACCATCCATGAGGCAACAGGAGAACCTGCACCAGTGTAAGCGGACACTGTTGAGGTTGCCAAAGAATAAGAACGTCAAATGGGCAAGCTGTGCCATGCCAAAGTACAATACAGCACGTCCGTAACAAGTATCAAGGACTCACCTGAGAAGGAGCGTTTGTAATAGTCTGGATAAAGTGTAGGGTCTGGAGGAATGGGTCCAGAAATCCTGGATGGCCCTTCACACATCCTGCCACTGCTCTGCCTCCGCCACAGAAACCAACCACCACTGAGAACAGAAAGGAACAGGGCTCACTGCACCACTGAAAAGCCATATTTTATATCTATATCTCTATCTATATATATAGGTGAACTTCTGGCCTTCTTAGAGAGCTCACACCTAGCTACAGAGATGACCTGCAGGTAGGAAACCACCCCAAGTTGGACACCATGCAGGTGAGGCAAGGGATCAAGCAGCACTGTCCCTATTGTGGGGCTAATCAGTGTTTTTACCAGTGTTGAACATGAGATGTCCACAGCTGCTGTAATACCGGTACCTTCAGAAAATCCTTCCTGCCTTTGCTCTCCCATTCGGGAATGTTTCATACAACCATGCAAGCAGGAGCTGAGCTGCTATAACTGCCCTGTGTGCCCTTCGTGAATAGGAAAGACAAGGTTGCTGGACATCATCTGACATATTTTAGCCTCAGATTTGAATTATCTTGCACCTTGGGCTCTTTCCAAATAAATCCTGTGGTTCAAACACAACCTACCCAAAGCAGGTTGCCCCACACAGATAAACTTCTCTGCTGCATCCTCTGTGAGAGACACACCAGTGCTGTCACCACCCTTGAGCAGGCTGGGGCTGAACCTCAAAAGGACCCGAGATAAAACACCCCAGGACAGCACAGAGGAAGATGCTTCATTTCTGGGGAAGAGTCCTGAGACAAAAACAGCCCAGCTATCTCTTGGCTCTCTGGGAGAATGGAGAGTTACCAATTTAGAAAAACATCTCATTCATTTCTAAATAACTTTGTAACACAGACCAACACAGGGACCAGCACAGATCTGGCCCACACCGATCCCTGCTGCCTCGCTCCTCCCCATGACAGGAGGAGCACAGATCCTTCCAGCACAGGAGCAGCCAGCATCTATTTCCCCATGATGCTCACCAAAATCTCATGGACAGCATTTTATTGCCTACAAGAAACCTGGGCGACTTGCACCCCACTCAGAAAATGAGGATGCAGGATGCCGCACTGACAGGCACAGGCTGCTGGTGAGCTTTTGGCAGATGCCACAAGAACCTCAATACACCACCAGAGTCACACCATGATTTTGACAGGCACCAGGGCAGCTTGGCTGGAGTCATCACTGTAAGAGCTGGGGCTACAACCTGCATGCCCTGACTCCCGAGGCAGTAATTTGAAGATTTCTGAGACAACTCTACAGGAAGAAGCGCTTTCAGGATCCTCAGCATGCCAGCACTGACGGGATGCAGCATCTGCAGTTTAATTTATAAACCAATAAACGATCAAGACAAGGCTGAGTGAGTCTGAGTCATAGCAACTAATGCACTGCAGTCTTCCTTGCTAAATCACCCGTGTTGACATGAGACCCATTAGCAAAAAGCTGCTGTTGATCTGCCAGACACGACTGCAGAGGCACTGTAAGCAGTGCTGACTATTGCACACCAGCATGCATTTACATTCAGTACCCAGCTGCTCTGGAAAAGCTATTTCTGAAGAGCAGACATAGACTCTCAGCCTGAGACAATGGATCCAACTAAGCCAGAACAGGCTTACTCTAAAAAGAAAGAAAAATAAATAAATAAATAAAATGTTCACCGTGAGATCACTCCAGAACAGCTACTGGCCTTGAATTTCACATCTGTTCTTGATCTGAACTCACCTTCAAACCCAGTAATTTACATGCAAAATGACAGGCTGAAATCAAGACCTGTAAGAAAGCAGATGATTAGTGCAGGGGATTGAAGGAGGAAAGGCAAGTTGATGGGAGGCAGGGGATGGAAGGCTCATTTTATACGTTCACACAAGTCACATTTCATGTCCCAACAGCACCCTGCGGTGCTGCAGGGAATTTGCAAATGACACCCCCTCCCTGATTTGCAAGTCACATCGCCTTTGGATTGGGATCTTGCAAGATCAGACAACCTTATTACAATAGCAAGCATCTTGCCTATTTAGGTACCTACAGTGAACTCACCTATGTGGGACACAAGCCCCTGGCATCAGCCTCCCAGCCCGGGGACGCAGCAGCCAAGCCTCAGTTACCAGTGAACATCGGTACAAACTTCCCAAGCTGCTGACCATGGGCATATTCAGAGGGATACAAGTGAAAGAACCCCATGGCGCGCTTCTGCCAAAAGGAGATGCACAGACCTCCTCCGTTGCCATTCTCATCCTTCTGCCTCATCTCTTGGGACAGCTCTGTAGCGCACAGCCCTGCGCTGAGCCGATTCAACTCACTGCCCCTGCATGAAACAAGTCACTTCTTTTGCTGAGTTAGTTTTCTGCCTGTTTACCCTTCTGTCCAAAAATAACCTGGCTGTTACCTCCACAGGAGGATGGAGAAGCACTGGAGCAAGCACAAGGCAAACAGATCAGGAGCGTGTGCTTATGTGCTTATGAGCACAGAGGAGAGAGGACGCAGGAACAGGGTCAGACCTTCTCAGCAGTGCCCCGATCGCTGGCTCAGTCACACTAATTCACACCAAGGAAAGCATCTTCTCTATCACCGTGATCGAAACCCAAATGCCAAGAATACAGTACCTGACCTGTTGCCACCAGAAAGACGCTATTTAGAGTATTCACAGGCTATGAGACACAGGCAGACTCTGCAAATGCAGTCTGGTTAAGTCCAGGTCAACAGATACATAAGTGCAACACCTCTCCCTTCTTAACACCCTGCCAGACTGTAGAACTCCCTAGGGAAGCAGTGATGCTGCTTGTAGCCACAGGGCTGCACCAACCCTGCCCCCTGCCCTGCACAGCTACAAGAGCTACAGGGCAGTTGCTAGAGTAACCCAACGACTTCAGCATTGCTTACTCACCCCGTCTGAACCCGGCCGGCTGCTCATTTCCAAGCCAGGACCACAACTTAATCCTGGCCTAGGAGTCAAGCAATGCAGGCTCCAGCCCTACCTCTCCCAGTGTCCCTGTAAGTTTAAGAACCATTAATACAACTCTTTATGCCCTTTGCCCCCAGTTTACCAAGTGGTAAAAATGCTACTTATACATCTGGTAAACCGAGATCTTTCAGAGCCTGTATGAACCACAGCTTCCTTTTGTGGCTTATTTTCAGCACGGTAGTTAAAGAAACTACAAAACACGGGAACGGACAAGGCTTTGGCAGGTGTTTTTCACAGCCCTGAACCTGCTGTGTCTGACTCTGAAGCACTCTCTCTTCTTCACAGATCACATTTTCACTGTGCCTGCATCCCTAGCCAGAAAGCCGCTACCACACACAGAGCTGAAGCAAGCCCAGCCTCCTGCCCTTCTGAGCCAATCTCTGCAAAAACCATGGGGGGGGGGGGGGGGGGGGGAAATATCCCACAGCTGTGATAAGCTGTGATAAACAGAGCAAGTCATCTGCAGCAAATCAAAGAGCTAATCTCTGTGCAGCTGGCCTTGGCTGTTTGCTTCCTTCCTTAGCAGTTTTAGCTGAAATGGAAAGTAGCACCAGGATAACTTCTGTGCTCAAGGGCTGCAATAAAACAGGGGGGCACATGGATTTGGGGCTGTACCTCCTGTAGAATCAGGGGTCAGGAAATGAGGTCAATGTGCTGTGAACCTATCCAGCGATGTTAGTCCATGCCTATGCTTTCACCTTGCAGACTGCAATGGGAGAGATTAATATTCTCCTTTTAATGCTATTCCCCATGCCATGTTACCTCTGGTACCATCAGCTCTTCCCCACCCGCCAGTCTCCAAGACCCACTTTCTCTTTTGTCTCTCTGGAAACAAAGAGGGACGGCTATGGCCAACTGTGATACTGGCATTTGCATGTTGAATGTGTTCCCTGGGAGCTGACCATGTGTCCACCAACACCCCTTTAGGAACAAACCCAGCTTGTACAGCCAGCCCAAGGAGTTCAAATACACATCCTGCAGCAGCAGTCCTGAGTGGGAGGTGAATGAGGGCTGTGCTCAGTGCTGGAAGGTGGGCAGAGACTGATGTGGGTATTACAGGGCTGCAGCTGAGTCCTCTCAGGAGAGCAAGAAGGAAGGATGAGACAAGAGAGGCCCCACCTTACCGCGTGGGATTCCTCTCTGATGCAAGGATGAGCCACGTGCTGAGCTTACAGGGCCTGATGTGCAACACCGGGTCCAGTAATGGAGGCTGGAGCTCGTGTCACAATCAACGTCCTCCTCTGGCTGTGCTGTCATGGGAAATCAACACAAACCCTGTTTTGGGGCACGTGCTGAGATCCAACACCCCACTGAACAACACTGGATACCCCTGAAAAACCCTTCTTGGCTCCTTTCCTTCCCCTGGGAAGGGGGCAAGCAGAAGAAGTGCAGCCCGAGACCCAGAGCTGGGG
The DNA here is from genome assembly GCF_034619465.1 of Leptosomus discolor. NCBI lineage: Eukaryota > Metazoa > Chordata > Aves > Leptosomiformes > Leptosomidae > Leptosomus > Leptosomus discolor. The sequence goes on along the minus strand of NC_141398.1, from coordinate 38,946,425 downwards.
TGTCGGAGCCAGACTGCCTGCAAAGCCTGAAGCAGCGGGCGGCCAGCAGCCAGACGGGCGCAGCGACCCCCTCCCCGGGGCTGCAGGCTGTCGCCAGGGCTGCGCTTCGTCCTCGGAAGGGGCACGCCGGCCCCCCCCCCCCCGGCCCCCTGCTCCGGCATTTCCCAGCTGGGCTCCCCCGCGGTCCCCAGCCTCCTAGGGACAACCCTTCGGGGCAGCGGGGGCCCGTGAGGGATCCCTCCGGCTTCCCCGAGAGGACTCACCGAGGGAGGCCGCACGGAAGCTCTCCCGGCTGCGTCCCGGGGCGAGGGCTGGGCCGAGGAGCCCGCGGCCTGGGCCTGGGCCTGCGCCTCGACTGGAGCCTCCCGCCGGGAGCCGAAGGCCCGGCCAGGCTCCGCGGCGCTCCCCAGCAACCACCGCTTCCGCCGGGCGGGGCGGGGGCCCGGGGCGCTGCCGCAGCTCAGGCGTGGCCGGGCGGCGACAGGACCGGAGGGCGATCCCCAGCAGCCGGGCAGGGCAGGGCAGGGGCCCCGCTCGGAGCCGTCCCCGGGTCAGGACAGCGGGGGTTCATCTCCACGCCCCCCACCCGCCCCGTGCCCTTAGCTTCCCCTTTCCCTGGGGTTTTTGCGGGGGGGATCGAGAACAGGCTCGAAAGTGGCACCGCTCATCCTGTTACCATGGCTTGAAACACTTGCGGTTGGCTTTCATGGCTTTTGGTGGCCTGTGCCAGTCCTTCCCATGCTGCCTTCTGGTCGCAGAACCACTTTGCTGGAGGTTTTATGGCTGGAAAGAGAAGCCGGTGCATGCAGGACCTGCAGTGAGTTGCTTGGGGCAGGTAATCAGTGCCTGCAGCTTCTCAGGGTGGCAGTTTGTCAGTTTGGATGTCTGTTTAACAGGCAAAGTAACTGTCCCTTCTCATTCCCAGTGGAAGGGGAGGCAATGCCAAGGCTTCAGCCAGGAACTGGGTGCTGATAGTTGGCTTGAAGGAGGTACAAGGCAGAGGTGTATGGTGTTCTGGGGTGGTTGGGGTCTTCTGGCAGCTCAGGGTGGGGTGGGGAGCTCCAGCACGTGATGTGTTGGGAGGTTTTCACAGTCCTGCATCCCTAGGTGCATCCGGAGAGCTCCTAGGGCCAGAGCTTTGGAGCATCTCGTGGGGGTCTTGGGCTGGGCAGAGCTCAGCCCCTTCAAAGCTGCTGCCCAGACCCAGGGTTGGGAAGGGGGAACCACCACCCTGGCAGCTCAGCAGGGAGAGGCAGCCAGTGCCCGTGTCCCTGCAGAAGGGGCTTGCCGTGGCCTGCTCGGGCTGAGCACCATGCATTGGGGTGAGCCCCCATGCCAAACCAAACACTCATGGAGATGTTGATCTGCACACAGCCCCCACTGGTGGCCTAGAGCATCTGCCATGTCAGTCCCGGTGCCGGAGTCCCTGGTGAGCAGCCCCAAGGAGGGACAGCATGGCGGCCATGAGCCTGAGCATGTCCTTGCTCAGCTGTCTGCAGCCCTAGAGAACCCAGACATCAAAGCTTTGGAGGTGAAGGGCAACGCCGCGTTGGACATGGGAATTGCGATGAGCACAGGCTTCATCCCTGGGCACCACAAGCACGGCACTTGCCCCTGTGCGAGCTTGTGCGGGAACAGGGGGTCCCAATGCGTGCCAAAATTTCGGGAGGGGGAAGGAGTGGGAAAAGCTCCTTTCTGCAGAGGATGGATGTCCCTGGGGCTGGGGCTGCTACCTGGAAACAAAAGGCGTGATGTTACTCCCAAGTTTTTCCTCAAACTGAGTGTAAATGACCCCAAATTGTTATCTGCGAGTTTCTAGTTAAGCTGCATGAAATGGCAGCTGAATGATTTCCAGCCAACTCCTTGTAGAGTGGTTTTCTGGCCTGGTGGCACAGTTGAGGGTGTCCCCAGCTGCTGCTTAGGGCCTGGGGTGCAACCGTGGGTGATGGGGGGGCAACATAGCAACCAGAGCCCTGCGAGGACCAGCAGGACTCGTGGGGCCACCCAGCCCCACGGTCCCACCCACCATAGACAGCCACTGCACTAGCATGGGTTGCTCCCCCTGATCAGCCAGCCAGGCTTGCCTCCAAGACCTTGGAGCCACGCTGGGTGTAATACCCTAAACCCAGGTGGTTACTAGCGGCCAGCAAAGGGTCCAAGCTACAGCGGTAGGGTCATCTGCACCAGGGCCCGAGGAAAGCAGGTGCAGGGACTGGCAGGATGGGAACATCGCTTGTCAGTGCTGTCCCTTGTGTCTGCCACAGTGGTCCGAGAATGGGCAAGGTGTCCTTGTCCATGTGGAGCTGTACAAGGAGGAGATGGGAAAGAACAAAGTGCTCTTCCCAGAGCTGGCGGATCTCAGCTGTGTTGCAGCGCTGCAGGCCTGGCTGCTAGCCTACGGTTTCAAAGTCAAGGGGGCAAAGTAAGTCGCCAAATCTCCTTCACGAGCCTACACTGTGCTGCAACGCAGCTGGGATAGCTGTGTGAGGAGCCACCAGTGAGGCCTGAGTCTACCCTGGGTGGGCTGCATTGCATGAGGATGAAACAAGGTTGGGAGGAAAGGATGAGCATAGGATGGAAGACACTAGTATCCAAGATTTGTGGCTTGACATTGTTCTAAGTTGGGTTCTATTTTGTTGAAAATTGAGGAGCTCGGTTTGTAGTAATTTTGAGAGTTGCTTAGAGTTTAAAAGAGCAGATAAACTAGAGAAGCATGGAAATGGAGAAGCCCAGACTTGTGAGGCTCGTGATGGAATGGGAAACAGCACCTATGGCAATACAGTAGCCCCGAGCCATCCATCAGCCACAGTCAGTGACCACCAGCCATGTCCAAGTCCAGCCAGGGAGCTGAGCCAGCACGGCCAGGGCAGGAGCAGCAAGGTGCTGGTCAGCCCCAGGCACGGCTGTGCCATAGCACAGGCACAGACCAAGGGCAGGGGCTGCACTTGGACACAGCTGCTGTGCTGGAGCATGGAGCACCCCAAGGTGCTGCAGGGCTCCGTCTCCCACTGCAGCTGGACCCTGAGCTGGCCGTGCCCCAAAGCTGGTTTCTGTCCCACAGGGTCAACTCGCAAGTGCTCCTGTTGCAGCACCCTGACTTCCAGAGGACACATCCCACTGCTGAGGAGCCAGGCGCAGTTGGAGGCGATACTGCTCTCTCTATCAAGCAGAAGAGGAAAAGGAAGGAAAACAGATGTGTGAGCAGCCGGCGCCCTCCCAGAAGGGTCATATCCCAGGACACGCTGGGTGAGCAAAGCTGGTGGCTGCAGCTGCACAGGCTGGGCTGGGCTGGGCTGGCATGGCCTGTGCTGTAACTGACTTGTCTCAGGAACGATGCTGGTCTAAGGCTGGGTCCGTAGTACAACAGGGTGGTTCCCAGCCCTTTTGCTTCTCCCAGACTTGGCAGCATCCCCATGGGTCAGGTGACGTTGGGGGCTCTGCCAGTGGTGAGTTTTCAGCTGAGCAGCATGATGCCCAGGCAGGCTCACCATGGCTCTTCCCTCCAGCTGCCGTTTTGTCTCCGAGATGTGGCCATGTATCCCTGGCTTTTATCCCACCAGACAGCCTCAGCTCAAGGGCATCTGCCTCCCCTGCAGCCCCTGGCCCCACTCCTGGCAGGGATAATAATGTTCTTCCTCTCCTCCCAGGGCCACTGCAGCCCATGAGCTACAGCACAGCCCTGACAGGGAAGGGGGTGTCAGCATTGGGCTCTTCTTGTACCTCTCCAGGACAACAGCTGCGCCTGCGACCCTTGTACCAGTACATCAACTATGACATGCCGGAGCTGATGCACCCACCACCAGATGAAGTCCCAGAGCTGGCACAGCCAAGCCAGGTCCTTGCAGCCCCCAGGGGGACAACTGCTCTGCAACTGGATGGTGAGCTCCAATAAAGTTTATCCAGCTCCTGTATTCCCCAGGGAGCTGGCCTTGTCCCACCAGTGACTTGCTGGTTACCACAGCTTATCTCCCCAGAAATGGAGGCTTTGCCCTTGCCTGTGCAGGTTTTGTCACCTTATCCTGTTTCTTCTGCCCTTGCCCCTAGCTTTTAGAGAAGTGGCTTGGATGTCTCTGGGTAACCCTTTACAGCAGCTCTGCCCTTTGGTTTTCTCTTGAAGCTCTGAGGTGGCCCAGACAAAAGCAGGACCCTTCTCCCTTAAGACAGCATTCTGCAGTTGACTCCACAGTCTCCAGGTTCCAGAGCTGTTTTCCAAGATTTGGTGGGACAAAGCCATGGCCAGCCTGAGCTGGAGACAGGCCCGCTCCAAGAAGGTCAGGGTGGGGACCCACAGTGGCCATCCCACCCACACTGCTGGGACCCTGCCTCCTGCTGGTGCAAATGACTCAGCCTGTCTCTGAGGAGGTGGCTGGGCTGTTGATGCACTCCCTCCTCTTGCAGATACCTGGGCCAGCAGTGCTCTGGAGATCCCAGCCCCAGAAGCGGGTGACAAATCCATGCTGATTGATATTGATGGCTTGCTCAGACACGCAGCTCAGGTGATGCCAGCGCTCTTCCCTCAGTATAAATAGCCACGCAACTTTCTGCCTCCTGCTTGGCCACTACAACTTGACCTGGAGGGTGGTGACCATCACCTGGTCCATACAAACAGCTGCAGGTTTACTGTGGGGTTTTTGTCCTGGTTGCAGAGAACCTGATTTGCCTCAAAAAAAAAAAAATATCAAACCAACAATTTTTCATTATAAAATATACCTGCATGTCACTTGGCCTTCGGATGCGTGTGCTGTCATTCCTTCCTCATGCATGAAAAGCAGGACAAGCCTTGAGACCAGCTGCTGGTGATCACCCATGCAGAGGACATGGGAGAGGATGGTGCAGTGCTGCCTTTGAGGCCAACAGACAGCAGAGCGTGGCCTGGTCCCCTCTGTAGGCAGCGCTAACCAGCAGGTGCTTCCACAACATCTGCGTTAGACAAACAGGGGTTGCACAGGGGAATGTAGGATTCACAACAGGGATCTGCCTCATCCAAAGGAGTGCTCCTTTGGCCACCATCCCACTCTGCCTGTGGGGGAGTGCCTCCACATCAGCTGGAGGCTGCAGCCAGCCCATGAGAAGCCCGATTCACCCCTCTGCACACTTCTGCTGTCAGGTCTCTTGCTCACCCAGGAGTCTTGGCCCCCTCCTTCCTTCACTGGGATCATCTGGAGATGTTTTGTGCTTCCTTCTTCTCCTGTAGAAGGAGTTGTACTTTGGGATTTTCCGCCTAGTACAAACGTACTGACAAAGGCACAGAAGAAGGTTCTTGGATCAAGTAGGACAGCTTCAAAACAGATTCAAAACTGGCATGAAATAAGCCAGAGCTGTTCTGTCTGAACAAAGGAGGTGACTTTCACATGAGGTCAGGAGACATTATCTCACTTGCTTTACGTAGCACATAGACGTGACATTAGATGCTCAGAGCTATGGCAGGAACACCAGTCCTCTACCAGTAAAGGAAGGTTTGCAGAGATGCAGATTTCACTGCTCCACTTGCTACAGCTGGAAACAGTGAATAAATTTCAACCATTTGGTTTCTTCATCCAGCTCACAGTGGAGACGAGACTGCGCAGAGCACGGGAGCAGCCACATTCCTACCCTCTACAGCAGCATGTCAGTGGACTTGTTTCTGTCCGAGCTCTAATGTGTTGAAAGTAAATGCCCAAAGGCAAATACCTGATTTACACACTGAGAATGGAAGCGGTCCCATCAGTACTGCGGGTATTTTGTTCCTTAATTGGTGTGTTCCAGCAATTTCTACAGTGAGTCAGGCAGAAAATTAAAGATCCTGTTAATCACAAAAGTTGACATGGTAAGTCCAAGATAGGAAAGAGGATTTCAAAAACCAGCTACTCAACAGCTGTAGTCTGAGGGAAACAGCAAAGAGGTGGGATATAGATATTCTGGTGGGACCTACTTTCCCTTGGTGATAAATCGATGTCCCTTGCTAGCATGGCAGAGAGCTGTATAGGATGGCACAGAGCTGGATCACTAGGTATCACAGAGCTTCTTCCAAACCCAAGCTACCCAGCTGGTAGCAAAACAGCACAGAAGTAGGGAAGGACTCAACAGATAACCGAGCCCCAGCTGTAAGCCTCCTGTTCACATTTATTAGGATGGTTTCAGCATGACCAATCAAACACAAGCATACAGCTTCATAAAGAATGCCCTCAACAAACACAACTTTTTATTTCTGTAGAAAACAAGATACTTTTCAGGAAGGACCAGCTTACGAAACAGCAGTTTGCATGATAATATACATAAATACACAGGGTTACAATTTAGTGGAAAGTTAACGTTAAAAAAAAGCTTTCACGTACATAAAATAAATGTAGTAAAATTGGACTATCCTTCCCGCATACCTGTCAGAGAGAAACGTTTCTCAAAACGGAATGAGCTTCCACCCATCATCTGCCAACAGATCTCTCCACTGGACACATGCTGCAGGAGGCATGAGGATGGGCAGGGCCAGAGGGTTAGTATCCAGTGTTTGAGATTAAGAGCAGACTTACTCATGACAGTTAGTCTCCATTCTCTCAACTATCGGGATACGTGTAGTGTGACAATCACCCAGACAGCACGTTAAGAGAGCTGCAAGAGGTAGGAAATACCTCCTTCCTTCCATCTTCAGGTCCCTGGAAGGTTAATGCTGTACAACTTCATCACCCACGACACCATGGAAAGCCTGTGACCCTAGGAGGCATTTATTAACAGTCACAGAGATGAGAACGTGGCCCCGCAGTCACGGCACCAGTGCTGCCGGGCAGTAAACACAACCGATGGACACAGAGCTTATGGAAAAAAGCTGCCGGACGCAGGCAGCCTCCCGAGTAGAAGGAATAATGTCTGCAGATATGGATGAATAGCACAAATCGTCACAGACTTCCTGAAGATTTTCCTGCTGACACACTGTCAACAGAGAATTCATAGCATCATTTAAATAAAATACCAGCTCAACTGAATTTGAAAGACATTTGCCATGTGCAAGAAGCCAAAAGGCTGATCCTTACGTTACAAACTTCCATGCGTTCCTTCCACTTTTTATCCTATAGCAGTTTAGAGAAGAACTGTTACCTCACAAAAGGTTTTTATAAAATTTTTACAAACTGAGGAGTAAAATTTAATCAGTCCCCAAGAGAGAAGGAAAAGGCATCTGAACAACAGATACTCCCTGATCTTGCTCTATGTGCTCTCCTGTAAAAATGGTTAAAATAAGCAACCTGTGCAACAGGGGTTGTGTCCCATTTCCGAGCCATGCAATGGCAGAGATCCCACGTTTCGCTTCAGCTACTGCAAGTGCAAAGGGCAATTCAAGTTCTCCTACCAGTCCCCAAGACAAAAATTAAACATTTGCAAAACCAGAAACATTTAAAACACTTTCAACAATTTAAATCAGAACAGTTTCTATCAGAACATGGCATATTTTACACGTTTAAAAAAACAAGGAATTCGGGTTATTAAATAAGAATCTACATATCATAGAGAGTTTTTTACATTACAGCCAGAAGTGTTAATTGTCCTACATTCCAAAGCAGGACCGACCGTTCATAAGTTATTTCTTTGAAGCGCCTCGCAGAGGTTTTGATTGGCATCTGGTTCCTCGGTCATCACCTCCACAGCCTCCCACTCCCCTGACCTGCTGGACTTCTTGATGGCCTCTACTACACTTTGCATGTATAGGCCATCTTCAAAGGAGGCCGCCATAGAGACAGGTTTATGATCCCATGTCCGACGGTCTTCCTGGTCTTGGAAGGACTGCCGCAGCGCTTGCGCCATGTACACCATGCCTTTTAGGTAAAGCAGAGGGATATCTTTAAACCCCTTCTCCAAAAGGCCCTTGTTGACAGTCAGAGAGTCTGTAAACAGTAGTTCTTCTTGGAGCGCCGTGTTTTTCTGCCCATACAAGTCTGTCCCACGAGCTATGAGGCGACCGGCAGACCCAACAATCATGACTTCATGGATGAATGAGCCAGGCATATTGAAGTTGAGAGTCACAGTGGAACACACTCCTTCGCTCATCAGCATCTGGAAAAAGCAGAAGTCATCGCTGGTGACGTGGCGGATCCCGCTTATAGCTGTGTTCTGCTTCACAAAAGTCTTGAGCAAACCATGGACCTTCTCTGCTCTCCTGCTGATGAGGTGAGTCAGGAGGTCGATAATGTAGGTTCCCATTGTATGCAGACCGCCTCCTCCCATCAGCTCATCACAGATCCAGTTGTACTTGTGGCTGAGCAGGCTCCCCCCATAAACTCGTACGTCGCAGATCATCACGTTGCCCACATAGTGTTCTTCTATCAACTGCTTCATCTTCACAAAGGCAGGCAAGAAACGGAGAACATTGCCAACGATGCTCATCAGCTTGGGGTAATACCTGGCAGCTGTGACCATCCTGAAGGCATCCACAGAGGTAGCAGCTTTCTCACAGATCACATTCTTCCCTATTCCTGCAGCACAAATAAATAAATAAATAAATATAGCATGTGCAAGCAGAACATGCTCAGATGCCCTGAAGGTTGTCAAGAAATGGGGGCTTTAAGCGTCAGGCTTTCCTGCTGCAATTTCAAAGGTGAAGGTCTGGGAACTAAAATAGGAACGCCAAGTGCAGCAACCATTCGCAGCTGCTTCCAAGATGCTCTGGTTGCAGAGCTGACAAACTCCCACAGAGACAGGCTCCAAGTAAAGAGGATTTTTACATCATGAAGGATAAATGGCCAAATGGTATCAAAACATGACACAATCTGCATGTTGTAGCTATAAAATTATTTGAATACCTGTACAGCCAGAGGGAAAAAACCCATCACGTACCCTGCAGGGAAGAGGTGAGTGAAGGGGAGATTTGATTTTCACCATCACTATGAATTATTTTAAACAGACTAATAAAAATGGGACATACAAGCTACTTAGTGGCCTGTGTACAGAATACAAGAACTAGACATAATGTTTTGGTAGGTGGATTGATTTAAAAGCATCACTAATTGGAAAGCAAAACATTTTGGCCTGCACATACAACCTGCTCATACAACCAGACTGCAAAGGTGACTGTGTGAGCTACACAGACAAGAGCTGCACTTGCAAGCTGACCCGCTGCATTTTTTTTCCCCACTGATGCACTTGATCTTGTGCTCAGCCTAAATCAATGTAGGCAGCCAATATTTTTTTTTTTTTAACTTTAAAGCAGAAATAAAGCAATACAAAAGAGCATCCCAGTGCAAGCTCCAACCAAATTCCTATATTCGGTGCTTTGCTGGTATTCCCTCTTCCTCCCCCATCTTCGCCCTTTTCTCATGGCTTAACTTTTCCATATATCTGATATATCCATATCTGTTCTGATAAAATACTTATCTAAACATTTTTCAGTGTAACAACCAGGGGCATACCATTAACTGGTATGATGTTGACTCAAACTATGACATCTATTTATCCCATGTAAATATGTCCATTGAACTGGGGCCCCAGTTCTTTACTCCCCTGAATAACGTCGGATACCCAAGGTTGCACCTAGGAAGATGTACAATCGGCCAGTGTTGAAGCACATCAGACCATTGCTCTGTCCACTGTAAGAAGCTGGGAGTGTCTGAGGAGTCTGCCCAAATAACCGTCTGTTTCAGATGTACTTGCTTTGGGAGCCTCCCAGTGAACGAACGCTCATTCCAAAACACACTCCATTTTGCCTACAGTTTGAAAAGACCTCCGTGCTACTTGTTACAGAGATGGGAAGCATGATATGCAAAGAGTACTCGCAGGATGCTTGTTCATCCTGTTTCAAGACCAGGAAATCTGGATTTGTCGCAACAATGCAGTGATAGAGCACTTTCTGACTCTTTCCTTCATAATTAACATGTAAGTGCTATAATTTGTAGGGACTCCAGAAAATCAAGGGGTCAAACAAAGATATCTTAAACGATGCAGTCAACCAGGATAAATCAAGAGACACAAGTAAGAGGTTCCTCTGTAGCCACTCCACAAACCACCTGTGGCTCAGTACAGCTGGGCTCAGTACGTGCAGCATTATCTTTAGCACCCTGGAGAAATTTTACTCTGAGGACTTCTACATTCTGCCTCCCTGAACTTTGCCTCATGCACAAACATCCCATATTTTACATTCCACTCCAGCCAGTAACTCTGCTCTGCGCTCACCTAATGCAAAGGTGGATGCATTTTAACTGTGGGACAGGAACCACAACACAGACAGTTTGCGAAACTAATTTAGTTCCCCTGAGATCAAAAGAAGCACAGATTTTAGGATAGCTTCTTCCTCTGCCTGTTGTGGAGGTAAACCATAAGATTACACTGATTTTAATTTGAATTATCCTCCGGGCTTTGATCTGTTCCGTCTGGTTCATGAACTCAATCCAGCGTTACTGCTCTGTCCCCGTCATGCCAAAGTTGTACTGAGGCTTGTTTATGGATGTCCGTCTGTCAGTAAGATACTCATGCAAGCAAATTTCCATGCACCGCCTGGAAAAACTGTGTGTGTCTCTTTTCTTCCAGAAATAGAAATGCAAGCACATTTTAAAATAAAAAAGTATTGAAAAGTACACAAATAAGTAATAAAAATGTAAGCACTTTAAAACAACCCCAACAAATGAAAACACACCAGCCCATTATCACCTCACCATATCATGCCTATATCATCTGACCTTTCCCAAAGCCCACCTCTCAGCTAGTAAACACTAGTCTATTATACACCATTCACAGCCAATAATTCTCCAACTATAAACATCACTGTATCCATCTGAACTTCCAGAGAAAACGTACTTGCCATCTTGGGCCCTACCCCGATTTTGCGTTCTGTCAGCATGCTCAATCCCAGCAAGCCATCCAACACTGCCCTAAAACACATCACAACATGCTTGGTAGCAGATCTAGAAATACCATCGTGACTAGCTTTGCTGAAAGACACAGTCAGCATCATACTGGGTCCGAGATGCCTGCATTAGTTTGCAGATCAGAACACTTCAGGACAGTCAGAAGTGGAGAATAAACTACCCTTTACTACTTCATCCACCCATCTCCCTTGCTTTTTCAGCTTTCCACTTATCGATACTTGCAGTCAAGCATACATATCACCTCTGCACTTCTGCACCATCTTTATCCCCCTTTCCTCCTCTGGATAATGCCATCTTATGGGTTCCTAGCCTTTGAAGAAAGAATCCTAATCCATTTCAGTTAATAATTCATCAGAGAAGATTCAATTCTCTCCTTTTAGCCCACCTGATTATCAAGAGTCATGAGTCCTAGTGAAATGCTTATTACCCAACAAGTGCTTAAAAGAACTTTTACCATATTTCAAGAGATAAATTCTAACTTACAGTTCAAATATCCAAAACCCAGCATACCTTAAATTCAAAGAACAGTACTCTAACAAGGTAAACCAACAGATCTAACAATGAAAAAAGAAAAAAGAAAAAAAGCCTGAAATATCTCTCTGCATATCTCAGTGGCATTGCAAATGTTTGTGCAGGGAGTTGTTTACTTCCAAAACAAACTACTGTAAAGCAAAGAAGCTAACAATGACAAACCACCCTGGCTCACATGGTTTGAGATATTACCCATCCTAAAATTAACTCCTGTGGACCTCCTGTAAACACAGTAAAAATAGCACGCTTGTTATTTACAGAATTACACCAAACACACCCACTAGGGGAGAGGACATTAACACTACAAAGTCACACACTGGAGAATTAAGAAGTGTCAGGATGCCCAGGCTGTTGGCTCCCACCTCCCAACCCAACGAGTTTGGGGTGAGTCCCTTCTCTCCCAGACACCTCCACCCAGCCCTTCTTGCTGGATTCCTCCTGCTGTCCCAAACATCTCCTCCTCCCCCAGCATCTGCCCTCCTGCATTAGGTGGAAGGATTCCTCCAGCAAGTCTGCATCCCAGCCTATACCAGCCGTAGCAGGCCAGGGATTTCCACAGAGAGCTCCAGGTGGTGGCCAGGGTCACAGCATGCTAACTGCAAACAGCATCTGCAGAGAATTTAGGTCCTAACTCTCCTGAGTGCATGCAAACATTTTTTCAAAGGCTTTTAACTTTCAAGTTTGGTTTTATTTGTGAGGAAAACAGAAAGCAGAGCTGAACAACCCCCCCACTGCAGGCAAACCTCGGTTCCCTATTGCAGAACGTGGGAAGATTTGAAATTAATTAAGGAACTTAAGTTGTTTGGGTTTTTTTTGTTGCTTTTTCTTTAAATGGGCATAAAAGCATTTTACCCCCTCATCATCATCATCATCTCTGAAACAGCTCATTTTTATTAAAATCTCCCCACCATAAAGTTCAGTCTGAAGAACACATGAGATAATTTAGCCCAATGGGTTCAAGACTTGCAAAGCTATAAGCAATTATAAACAGTATTTTTACAAAAAATTCTAGGTAACCTCTCTCGCAGAGGACACTACCGATTCCACACAAAACCTTTAGCACCGCATTTGCACGTTGGTGCACCCAGAATTGTGCTGGTGTAACAGCTTCAAACTTCAATGTGCCAACGAGCTACGGATTTTTGGTCCAACTCCAAAGATAAAAAGGTACCTAGAGCCTTCACAGCAATTTGCCGAGTTAGCGGTGGAGGGATATTGATGCAAACCAAATCTACGTCCTGGTGCAGCAAGACATCGTCAGTCCGACTCGTGTAGAAGGAGATGTTCATTTCCTCTGCCAGCTGTTTGGCTTCCTCTTCAGTCTTCCCCCAAAGTGCTTCAACGGAGAAGCCTTCTGCTCTCAGCAAGGGTACCAGTACCCGAGCAGTGCTGCCAGTTCCAAACACGCCCACTCCAGGAAGCATTTTCATTCTGCATTCATTCAAGCATCAAGGTCTACACGTAGGCCTTCCATAAAGTGTTCGGCTCCTCAGCTTTCCATTCCAACCACAGTTCCTAAAATGTGAAAAGTTACAGGTCTGTGTTAAGAAAAGGCATATTTTGATATCAAATGCATCTCCCCTGAATGCTAGCTTCTACCATTATAAATTTTCAAAGATCCTAATTAAAAAAACAAAACCCCCAAAACTTGCAATCCATAGAGAAACAGTACTAAGGGACAAGTCTAACAAGCCAATTGCAGAAGAATGGTAAGAAAGCAGCTTGACAAAGTCACGAGCATCTCCTGAGCTTCAACACTCAGGACACACCGACAGAACCACGCACGAGCATGCTGGGACAAACCAGAGACGGCGAGTACAAACTGGGAGGGACAGGAAGCGCCAAGAGGACAGGACATAGAGTCTGTCACACCGGCAGTCAAAGCAGCGCTGCTGTAGTTGTGATGATGTAAGTCTCTAAGTGAGACAAAGGTTTGGGAGATGTGGTAATGTCTTTTATTAGACTGACTGAGATCATTGGAAAGAATAGGCAAGCTTTTGGGCACACAAATCTTTCTTCCAAATTAAATACACAAACTGAAACCAACTACGTAACAATTTTATGGCCAATAGTTAAGCCACTCGAGAGAATATCTAGAAAATATGTCCTGCGGGGAAAGGCTGGATTCACAGAGCTTCTTTAGCCTTGGGAGGAGGCTACAAAGAGAGAGAACATCAGTGTTTAAATACATAGAAAACTGCTTTCAGAAAGGAAAAGGGCACTCCTGTATGTCCACTGTGGGCAGGTGAAAGTTTTACTTAACTCAGGACAGTTAAAGATATCTCCTTCTGCCCGTGCCATTTAATCTCCAGGAATGCAGGGGTTTGCACAGAATTATTTGTTCCCAACACACAAACATTCAATTAAGTCACGTTTCTTTTAAGTATTTCTTGGTAAATTTACCCCTTCAGATCCCTACTTGCCAGGTGGTCTTCGAACTGCTTCTGGCCACAACTGGCTGAACCGCCTTCAGCATCCACTTGAGCACTAACTTCGAGGTGTCAGAAGTCTCCTCAATCTGTGACACCGCAGCAACTACGATCCAGCTTTTGTTCAGTGACTTTTTGAATTCTTATTTACTACATCCACTGCTGACCTTTTTTGAAATTTTTTTTTTTTTTAAAAAAAGTAAAAGTTTCCTTAATTTTATAGCCATGACAAATTCAGTTTTCTTTAGAAGCCTATAATGAAAAAGCAAAGACCATGTTTAAAGAGAGAACTGATACCACCAGCAGATCAACACCTTTAGAACAAATCCCCCCAAGCAACAAGAATCATGATCCGTTTTGGAAAGAGACAGTTACTAATCTCCCCACGCTAAAATACTCGTTCTAAGTTACAACGTGTGGAAGCAAACCCTGACCCAGCACTGGGAAGTACCAGCACACAAGTCAAACTCCCCAGAGTGCAAATGCTTTGTGTGCGATCAGCACTTTGTTAGTCTGGGGGTGCCTACGCTGACCAGCACAACAAAACTGCAACCCCGACTGAGTTTCTAGGTATTGTTGTAGTACAGACGCTAAACCAGGAAACAGAAACCGCAGCACTTGTCAATATTTATTTTGCAAAACACACGCAAATGTTTACAGATGCTATAAAACACCTTATGAAATATTTACTGAATTAATTCAGCATGCTTTTTCCTTATTCTCTGTGATGTTAGGTTTGCAGTGATCCAGTCATTGTCTGTCTTTATAAATATGAACAAAGTTCATTTGAAATAACTCCTTTTTATCCCACATTTAGCAGAACACTCAAATAAGGATGGTATCAAAAGGATCTTGAAAAGATTCTACATAAAAGGTTAATTTACTGGCAGGAAGGATGGCTTGTATTCAGGCTTGCTTTCTATGAATGACACAAACAGAAAGAAAATCTTGCAACTGGATGGACAGTCAGTGTAACTGTTGAAGTCCCCACAGATCTGTATTTGGCAGCTTACAGGCTGGAAGAAGAAAACAAGCTTGCAGTGAAGAGAGCATCATCTTCTTTCAAACAGCCACAAACTACACAAGGTGAGTGTATGCCTGCTTGCACCGGATCACACAGACATGCTCAACAACATCAAAATTACACAACAGGACAGAAGTTTAGAAAAGGTTGAATCCTTTGAAAACACTATTAAGAGCACACTGTATATCACTTAACATGTGCGACAGGAGACTCCTGCTACTCTGATGAGCTGATTTCTGTAACATTCGCTTGTTTTAAGCTTTGCTTTTTTCTGTTTCCCATCCAGCTGCCTCTCCTCTGTAAGGTGGAATTAATTTTGAACTCACTTATTCCCAAAACGTCAGTGTCGCTAGCAGCTATCAGTACAAACCCAGAAAAGCTACTGATTTACCTCCATAGAGACCAACTCCTGATGATACAAGACCTTAAGCACACCAGCTCACCACCAGTACCACAACAACTCAAGAACTGGCCAGCCCAGCCTCAACAACGACTTCTAGCAAGGTAGCCATGCTCTCAGGGTGCAAAGACATGGCTTGCACAGCCCCAGGGCCCAGCAGGGCTGGGGACCCCCCAACCACTGCAGCCAGCAGACTCTGCAGAGTGGCACTGACCAGGGGCACGCTTCTCTCGCCTCACCTGAGCGCCACCCGCAGCCTCTTATTCCCCTCTCCAGTCCTTCACCAACTGGGAAGTCCTGGTTCATCAGGACAGTCACCATGGGATGAATGTGGATGCTGAAGGGCAGTGAAAACAGAGTCCTTGCACAGGGCAAGGCACAGAGCGGACGTGGTGCAGGCAGAACTAGAGTAAATCCGGAAAGAGCTGTAATGGGAGCTCCAATGGGAGCTTTTGAAAAGGGGTACCTGTTGGTACCTCACCCACGCACAGCTTGCAGACACACTCAAGCGCTGGCAGATGAGACATCCCAGCCCAGGCCACCCTGGTGAAGCATTCTAAAGCCCCACTGCATCAGAATGAGGCCAGAGCTGAGGAGAGAGGCAGCTGTAATTAACAGTCTATGAAGAACAGACAGAAAGCCCAAAAGAGCAGCACTGTGCCACACAAAAGTCCTCAGAGCACCATTCTCTGGAGCTCTATGTGCATTTCTGATACTTCTCCTCTAATGGGGGTGGGGGAAGCAGAACTGGAAATGACACAGACAAAGGTGATCAAAAGCATACAACATCTACGTAAGTAGGACCTAAGCAAGCAAAGATTCCTCAGTCTGGAAAAGGCATCACAGATGTCATAGAAGGTAATAAAGTCATGAGTGGCTTTGGCTGCAGAAAGGCCGATTTTTCAGTTTCTCCCAATACAAGAACAAATCAAATGGAGCTCAGGGAAGGCAAAACCAAAACAACCTAAAGGAGGTGGCTCCTCACACCAAGCTTTGGTCAGCTGGGAAATGCCTTGCCATAGGCTGTTGCGGACATCAGCCATCTACAAGGGGTCAAAAGGGAGACGAGAGAATTTCAAGGAATCTGCTGAGGGTCCCAACTAACACAAGCAGCTGAGCTGAAAACGAGTGAAAATCAGATTCAGCAGAGCATGGAAACAGCTCTGAGAAACAAACGCCTAAAACTGCGACCAACACCAGCTTAGAATTAGGTACAACAGCTATGTATTTACTCTAGGACACAGCAAGTCTCAAAACTTCAAACAAGCCTCAACAAATTAGTTGTATAAATCATTAAAAGCCTTTTATAAGCCAATCTTTCAGAAAGGGACAACACTCACGCATTGGTATCCCCCATGACCAAACCCTGGAATGAACACTTTTCTGAGGACCCTCCCACAGAAATATCAAAAGGCAAGTCCTTTACCTGGAAGTGAAAACCAGACTGAAACAGGTTATCTTGCCCGTTGGGAGATGCAAATCAATCTCCTTTTTAAAGAGATGAACTAATCAATGCCTGCGACATCATTCTGAACTTGAATTTCCAACTAGAAGCACTGCAAGCTCTTTAATCTTGTTGCTAGCTGCCATTCTATTTTGTGGCCACAAAACGTTTCCATTCTTGCCAAATTTCATGGTGAGTTTGAAGTCCCACCCTACAGTCACTAAAAGGAGCTGTTTGACTCTTTTGGTATACACAGCAACAAGCATTTCTGTGACCCAGTGCAATGAAAAACCTGACGATTCCTACAGGATCCAATTCAATTCCATATTGAAGCAGTCAGGGAGTTCAGCAGAAGTCTCAAAAACTATATAGTACAGTCAAGGACTAAGCACCCAGAAACCATTGTGGACCATTACAGATGGCCAAAGGCAGTAAAAGAGTAACAGTCTGTGTACAGAAAGACACTGGTCAGGGTAACACTCGCTCTGCAGGAGAAGAAAACAATTAATGGTTCTCCAACTCATCCTAAAAAGTTCCATTTTGGTTCCAAGGAAGGTGGTGGAGGAGCACACCAGCAACAGGGCACTGTTTTCATCCAGTTGGTCACTGCTGTTGAGTTTGCAAAGAAAGCAAAGACAAGTAACAAGGGCTGTACAAGTAGTAAAGTGGTTACTGGTTGTGACATCCTCATGGATCTTAAGGCTGCATGAGAATCTTTGACAAAGCCAACACAGGAACTACTCAGATTTTCACTCTGCAGCCTGGGCCTTACACCTATGATGTTAATGCACTGCAGGGACCTCCTGTGAAAACAGATGCTGCCTCAAAACTGTCACTTCTGCAAGAACCCCAGAAGAGGTGACAGAAATGCCGGTAGAGATTGGGGGCATCACTCTGGAAGACAGTAAGGTCTCTGCAGGAAAAGAGCTGGGAGAACTTCACTGGACCACCCTGAGAAGCTGGAGGTCACCTCATACGTTAAGTCATTTCTTCCTGTCAAACTGTTTATCCGGCCTTCTGGCACACTTGAAGCTCTGTATGTAATGGTTCACGTGCATGTGGTTCATGTGCTGACGTCAGACACACCAACATGCTTTCTTTACTAAACACACTTTTAACCCAGTGTAAGCAGACTGTGTGACAACCCACGAGTCCAAAGCCTCAAGCAACTTCCACTACGCCCCAAGACAAGGCCGGCTCAGCGCTGTCCTCCCTGGTCCCAGTGTGGAATAGCCAGGTCCCGTTTCTGGCACACCGCTTCCCCTGGGTACCGCCCGAGGTCAAGGCGGCGGTGGGGGCCCTGGCAGAGCCAGCAGCAGCTGGAAAACCGCGGTAACCAAAACGGTTCTCACGCTATCCCCGCGCTGCAAAGCTCGGGGCAGGGCCGTGGCAGCCCCGGGGATGCCTCTGATCTCTACTGAGTCGGGTGCAGGGCTCAGGCAGCGGCTCTGTCTGTAGGTCGCTCGCGGGGCTGGACTGGGCAGGCACTGCCTCACCTCACCGGGCCAGACTGGGCCGGGCAGGCCCCGCCCTGCCTCGCCTCGCCTCACCTCACCTCACCTCACCTCACCCCACCTCACCGGGCCGGGCCGGGCCGGGCCGGGCCGGGCCGCCCACCCCCCCCACCTCACGGCACCGGCCCACACGGAGGAGGAGGCGCCGTGTCCCCTCCGCCCCTCCCCGACCGCGCCTGGCCCAGCGCCCTCGGACAGGGCCGCCCGCCGCCAAGCGGCCCCGGGGCGGGGAGGGGGCGGCGGGGCCTGCCCCGAGCAGCCCTTACCTGCCGGCGGCCGGCGGAGGGGGCTGCCGGCGGCGCCCCGCCTCGCCCCCCGCGCATCCTCCCGCCGGGCGCGCTCCCGCGGCAGCCGCTCGCACCCGGCGCGGCGACACCCTGCCCGGCCCGCGCAGGCGCAGACGCGGCAGCTCCGCCCCTTCGCCGGGCAGCGGCTCCGAAAATGGCGGCTCCCGAGGAGGTCTACCCCGCCGCGTGGTGGGCGGCCTATCCCTCGGGCAGACAGGGGCGGGCCTTCAGCCGACGGACAGCGCCGACAGCCAGTAGATGATCGGTGCGGTCCTCGTCATCTCCTTGCTGCACCCTCCCCCAACCTGTCCTAGGAGGGTGCTGCGGTCCGGGCTGCACCGCCCTGCGCTGGGCGCCCCGATGCGGCTCCGTCTGCGCTGGACTGGGAGCCCAGCGCCGGACGCGGCGCTCCAGGGGCGGCCCCAGCAGCGGCAGCGCCCCTCGGCAACGCTCTGCCCGGGCACCGCCGGGCGCCTTCGCAGCTCACCTTCAGCCGGGTGCCCGCCAGCACCCATGCCTCTGCTCATGGCTTCACCGAGATGGGCCGCAGGCTGGTGCTCGCCCGGCCCAGCTCAGTGAGGGCTCTGGGTGGGATGTCCTGGGACTGGGATTTCAGATTGATGTGCCTCCGAGCCCTGTCAGCTCCTCTATCCACCCGGGGAGTTCATGCACTCGGATCGCCTGGGTGTAGCCTTCGACTCAGAGGATCCATGTCTCCCCGCGAGTCTCTGTTGTTCAAGGAAGTTCCTGATTACGGGCAGGCTGAGGGCGGGATGCAGGCTGAGACCCTGAGGAGGGCAGAGCAGTGCGACGCCCAAAGAAAAGCCCCTGTACAACTGCCGTGCTCCATCTGAGGACAACCCTTCTCATGCTGCTGCTTGTCCTCTCCTCATTGCACAGGAGACTCCTCGCCTGCTCCCAGAGAGCTGCACGGTGCTGCAGAAGTCAAGAGAGGCAGACCATGGTGGCAGGACATCAGGCAGGAGCGCCTTTTGTATTTCCCTGGTTCGCTGCACGGGAGCAGTGAGCTGCTGAGAAACTCTGCAGCCTCTGTCATGTTTCATATATTGCATAATGCATGGTGTAGCTGCCTCACAATACGGGGTGCCCTGTGTTGCTAAGAGCATTGTCATTTCCCGCTCTCCTTTCTCCTTTGCAGATAGCATCATGGAGTGCTGTCATGGAGCTGGAAGGGGCTCTGGTAGGAGAGGAGCTCTGTGGAATCAGCAGTAGGCAAGACACTAACAAGTTCCATCGGCACTGCAGCTGGGAAGACTGGGAAGGCACTGTCTGTTGGAGAAGGTCTTGCTGAGCCCGTGTCCTGGGCAGAGGCGTGCAGGTCCATGAGGGAGGAGGAGGTTGTGCATGGAAAGGGAAGGGATCATGGGTTTTCCTATCATTGACTTGCTCTTCCTGAGCTCTGTGCACAATCTTCCTGTTTCTCCCTCCTCCCCTATCTGGAATGTAGAAAATTATCCTAATTGAGCGGAGAATACAACTTGCTAAGGGCAGTCTAGGTAGGGCTTGTACTTAGGTGCAATACTCCTGGAGGAGGATGGCTCCTGTCTATTTTCTGCACCAGAGGCTTTGGAAGGTGACTGCAGGCATTGCGTGCTCCAGGATCCTTGGTGCCAACATCTCCGAGCTGGGAGGAGAGTGTGGAGGAGTTCACCTTGTGTCCAATTGGCTTCAACAGTGTTAGTGACCATGAGAACTAGAATAGAAATGAAAGGGAAGGAAGCAACAGGTATGTGTCATTGTGCATGAGGCAAGAAGAGAGCAAGACTCAAATGTGGAGAGGAACTGAACATTTTAGAAAGAGCATGGGAAGAGATGAAGAATACCAGAGAGGAGAGCAAGAGAGACACAGAGCCTCTCGCTTGTCATTCTTGTGGATCTCGTACCACAGGAATTTCATTTTATGACCGTCTCATCAGCAAATACCCTGCCGATGTTGCTGTTTCCCTATGTGGGTTGGTTCCCAGATGAGACCTCAGCTGTGCTTCAGCCAGGAGCTACCACTGGCTGGTGGAGAAGAGCTCCACTGAACACCCTTTCTCCCAGGAGATACGCGCGGCTGGGCTGTGGGTGCCTGGCACGGGGGTTCTGAGGGAGACCTGGGGAGCAGAGAGGTGCCGCCAAAGCCAGGTATTTAGGACTCTGCCCTCTCTCTGGCAAAGACGCGCACGGGGCTTTGAGAGGACACCTGCCATGCGGAGAGATGCAGGATCAGCTCGGGAGCACACCAGTGTTCCCAAATTCTCAGCATTGCTTGCTTTCTGCAACCCTCCTTCAGTCTTTTACCCAGGAGCACCCCTGTGGGACAGGCTCTGCCATCCTCTTCTGCTCCCCGTGCTGTGGTGAAGGTGGTGTTTGGGCCACGCTCACTGGTGCTAGAAGGTGGTCCCGGTAGGATATGCTCCCCAGGCTCTGTTTTGGGGAGGGCTGTGGTGGTGGGCCCCCATCCCGCATGCTCAGTTTGGGCTCCATCATCTCAGGAAACAGGGAGAAAACAGGGATGGGAGGAAGAAGGCAGAGAAAATGGGAGGAGTTGGGGGGGGGGGGGGGGGTGTCACGTAATGTGGGGACATAAGAGTGCTGCCTTCAGAGAAGGGAGGATGTCGGGTCCTGCAGGGGAGGAGTTGGGGGTTGGGGGGGCGGTCACGTAATGTGGGGACATAAGAGTGCTGCCTTCAGAGAAGGGAGGATGTCGGGTCCTGCAGGGGAGGAGCTGGGACCTGGGTGCTCACAGCCAGAGCAGGGACAGGGGGCTGCAGGGGTCCCTGCCTGGCTGGGGCTTGTACATCCCACATGTGAGCAACCAGAAACTTCTGACCAAGCCCATCCTCATGTCAAACCGCAGCAGACCTTACTGTTTGGGGGCTGGCAGGGTGCGTGGATCCCCACCGGAGCTCAGCTAGCATGCTGGATGGAGTGGACATCACCCTGTCACTTCGCCATGACGGCAGTGTCACTTTCTCCAGGGGCTCTGTTCCCTGGTGTAAAACAAAAAGGACTTGGGTGGTGCAGGGAGGCGGCGCTGTAGGAAACTGGGGAAGACCTTTCCCCTGAACTTGTCCAGCCCACGGCAGGGAGCTACTGGGCTGCGACCTGAAATACTGGGAAATGGCCGTCAGCGGTGCCCAGCTGCGTTATTTGTGTCTGTCTCAGGCCAAGGGTATGTGGCTGGCATGAAACCGCAAGAGGAATTGAACAGCGAAGACAGGAGATAAAAATCAGGCTGAAGCAAGAGAAAGGAAAGAGAGGGGAAGCCTACGAGCGCAGAGGGAACTGCCTGGCCGACCGGCAAGGAGGTGAGCTCCCGACAGTCTGCAGCTTGCCCTGGCTGAGCAGTGACCCCTGCACTGCTGGGAGAGACGGGAACATCCCAGCCAATCCCAACGGGTGTCCAGCATTGTCTCTGCAAGGCTGTTGGGAAGACGGCATGGAGGTCTGTCTGGCTGGTGGCTTTCTGCCCCTGCTGCTTCTTACTTGGCTGCCTGCTGGTGAGTCTCTCCAGGCCCTCGCCTCTGCTTTAAACAGTTCTGTCTTTGCACACACCTGCAGGAGGTTTGGGATGTGGCTGCTGCTGATTTTTCCTCTTCTCTTGCAGCATTTAAGCCCCTTTTCTGCACCAGCACTTCACCATGTGCCTTGCAGAGGGGTCCCCCCCTGCAATTGCTGGTGCCCAGGCTGCAGGCTTTGCCCACGGGGACCCAATTTCAGGCTTTGGGGCTTTGAACAAGCACTGCCTTTGGCAGCAGAGAGAGAAAACAGTTGAGATGGGGAAGGAAACAGAAGGAGGTTAGCTTCACATGGAGGATGGAGGTATTCCTTAACACAAATCCAACCCTCAGGTTGGTTTATTTGGTTATTTTTTTTTTTTTCAGCAGGAGTCACTCACCAGATTCCCGGCAATATCGATGTGCTGGTACAGTTAGATCTCGTCTTGCAATGTCTGCTCCAGACAGACTTGAGCAGCACTGCTGGGGAGATGAAGGGGTTTAATAGCACCCAAAACAATGGAGAAAAGCAGAGTGAAGGTGGTGTGGAGCTGAAAAAAGGTTCTGCCCAGCTCATCTTCACCTGTGTGAACAAAGCATATACAGGAGCGTCCACATGCAGGGTGGAGAACACAAGGATCACGTCCAAGATCAAGTGTGGTAAGAGACACAAGCCCACAAACACCCACAGCAGCAGAGAGAGGACTGAGGAAGGAAGAGGAGAGAGGGAAGAGGGGGAGGACTCTGTTGAGAGGGTGTGAAGTGACTTCAGCACAGAGGTTCAGGAGCGATTCTGAAGTACTCCAGAGTGAGCATAAGGGAATGGGATGAAGCCAGAGAGGCTGCAGGGAGTCTATTATGTTTTCTTTCCTTCTCTAGGGTTGACCATTTCCCCACAGCTAGCCCCCCAGTCCCACCTCACACTCCATGAAATGGTGGAGCCTGAGCCTGTGGCCTTGGTGGCATGTCCTGCTCAGATGCCAGAAGACCCTTCTGCCTAGGTTGCACGAGGAGGTCTTCCCCCTGATCCTCCCATTTTCAATCCTTTTTGAGACTGTGAAATGCTTGTGTGCTGCACAGCGTTGGGCAGCACTAATCAACGTGCAAGATTTCAACATTCAATGTTGACAAAAGTTTAGCAGCTGGATTTGGAAAAGAGCATCAGCTGCTGGAGGAACAGACAGTTACTTCACCACATCTTTATGAGCGACACGTGCCGGCGGGATGTGACCCCTGCAAGGTCATATATATGACTTATATTTCACTTACAGTTTTGTTTCCTGCAGTGACAGTCAGCCAGCCAGAAGAGTCAGACATCACCATGGAATGCATGTTCAAGATTTGCTCAGGGAATCTCACGGTATGTGTGAAGTTGTACAAACCTGCAGGTCTGGAGGTGAGGAATCGAACCAACACCATGGCTCTGGGAGAAAACTGTACCAATCTCACCAGTCCTGGCAGGCATGCAGCCAACACAGGAATCTGTGAGTGTGGGGTGATCATCACAAGCACAAACTTGACAGTCACTGGAAACAGCATGCAAGGGACAGTTCCCAGTAAGTGGCACCGCTTCCATTTTCATGGGGGTGGGATTGGGCAGAGAAGGATGCTGACGACCGATGCTCCCCCTGTGGCCATTTCCCCCGAAAGCACCCGGAGCACTGGAAGAGCTGACCCAGCACAGCCCTTTTGGCAGATGCATCCCACCACTGAGCTGCTTGGCCATTGGGTCCTTGAAATAGGATGTGCCACACCCTCCAGCTGCGGCACCAAATCAGTCAAATGCTGAGGTGGCTGGAGCTGCGGTGGCAGGAATGGGACAGACGGGGCTGTGGGGTCCAGGTCCCTACCCCAAAGCAGAGCAGGGAGCAGGGTGTTTTCTGCCTCTAGGCAGTCACTCACTTGTGTTTCTGTCCTCCAGGCTGTGGCCCTAGGGTACCTCAGACCAGTGGCACCAAGGACACCTGGCCAGGTGAGTCCCCACAGAACTGTGGCTGCAAGGACGGGGGCCAGGAGGGGTCCTCAAGGAGGAGGAGGAGCATTAATATCCTCGTGTTTTCCTGTGAGTGGATGGAAGCCACTGGCAAACTGGGGTAGGCACCAGCAGATCAGAGTCTGTGATGCTGGGAAGGAGCTCTGATTCTCCAACCACTCCCCTGGCTGAGTTGGGATGCGTTCAGATGAGTTTTTGGAGACTGTTCTCTGCACAATTTTGTCGGCACCCTGGTGCTGTGAGGGCTGTGGGTGGTTCGGGGTCTGTAAGCCCAAGTTTGGAAAAGAACAACACCCCCCCCCGGCAGAGAGGCAATGGCAGCATGCGTCCCGGCTCGGGATGGCGGCTCACAGGTGCCTCTGATGGTTATGTGTGCAGGTCTCCACTGCCTCCTGTGTGCCACCTTCGGCTTAGCGGTTGGGACGCTGCTTTACATGCCAATAATTGGCGTTCTCTTGTGGCAGTGCAGACGGAACAGAAAAGGTAAGGCTGAGCCCACACCAAGGCTCCATCTCCTGTGGAAGCCAGTAGGTATCTCCTTCTCACCTGCTGGTCTGGACAAGCCCAGGCGTGGGAGATGTCCATCTTCTATATCCTACTGCTTCTGCTCACTCGGTGTTCCCTGCACGAGTCTGTCCTCCTGGACAAGCTGTCCTGAGGTGGGGAGAAGGTTCACCCCCTCCCTTCCCTCTGGCCAGTTGCTGGTGAGAGCCCGATCATGGCACAAGCCAGGGTACAAGTGTAACAGGTCTGATTCTGCACATCACCACATTTCCAGAGGTGTCCAGCTTGGAGCTCTTCTCCAGCCCCTCCAAGGGATTTTAAATCCTTGCCAACCCCTCCTGCTCCTTGGCCATCTTTAGAGCCAGCCACCACAGAGCTCCATCCTCCCCTGCAACAAAAGCAGGACCAATGCAGATGTTTTTTTCATTTAAAATAACAATCATTATCGTTATTTTAACTACTGTTTAAACTATGTTTCCTTTTTCAGGAAAGCTCACAAGCAGGCAAATGGTGGAGGGGAATCAGCTCAGCATGGTAAGCCAGGGAGGGCTTTGCACATATCGTTTCCCACACCCTGTAAAAAAAGGCACTGGCTGTTGAATACCCATTTAAAGGATTTCAGAGTAAAATCGGCTTTGATTTCTGAAAATGTGGTCCTAAACACTTATTAATTCCTATTAAATAGGGGCTTACAAACTTGCAGATAGGTGGCACCTCTGAGCAAGTTGAATAATACTTGGGCAGTGGAAAATAGTTGTGCCAGTGGAAAAATACTAGCAGGGGAGATGCAGAAGGGAAAGCCAGGGCTCTACTCATTGCTTTCTCCCCTGCAGGCAGCCCCGGTGACAGGGACCGAGGACCTGACCTATGCCAACCTGAAGTTTGAAAAGAATGGGACAAAACCCACCTCCTCTGACATTGTTTACACTGAGATCAAACCATCACAACAAAAGCAGAGCAGCAGGGATGCCAGTGCTGCCAACACAGGGGTGGATGTCTCCTCCAAGGGAGAGGGCAAATGAGGGAGAAGGGAGGGATGAGCAGCTTGTTGTATGCCTGTCAGGGTCATCATCCCTGAAAACTAGGCATTAACTCGTACAGAAGTGCAATCTTAGCAACTAAAGCCACCTATTTAACCCCAAATGGCCGCACCACTGTGCTTTATGTTCCCCTGGAAGAAGCTGTCTCTCATGGTGAGGACAAGGCTCTTCCAGATGGTTTTCGCCTTGCCTTCCCACAGCCCCAAGCATTGCCAAGCCTCAGCAACTCATTTCATGGTCTCCGGTCACCGACAGGCTCCTCTAGCAACTTGCTCTGTGTTTCAGCAATGGTCACTGCATGGTCACCATAGTCCAGGAAGCACTTGGTGTTCCCTTGGTGCTGGACATGCTTGGCGGGGTGGCCACGAGTAGGTCCTCTCGGTGTTGGAAATGTTCTGGAGCAATTTTCTGAATTTTCTCCAGAGCAGGCACATGCTGTCAACGTGGGTTGACCTTGCTCTGGTTCATTCACTCGAAACACAAGGATCAAGGATGGAAAGGCATTATTTACTTCACAGAGGTGCAACGTGGGTGCTGATGCAGTGATCTATGTGGACCTGCTTCCTACCAGGACTGGATGAGTGTCATTGTAAATGTAGAGCTTTCCTGTAATTTGCGGGGAAAAAAAATAATAAAAAGGAAAAAAGAAATAAAAGGTGATGTCTTTGTCCTCAGTGTTTCCAGTTCTGTACTGCTGATGGAGACCCAGCTGAAGTCTGGCAAGAATGGTCACCAAGCCCTGGAGACTTTCTGGTTTCTCCACTCAGTCCAGTTTCAGAGCAGCTACCCATGGGAGAAGTGGTGGAGCTCCCAGTGTCCTGGGGGCAGAGCACAGGTCACACGTGGCCAGGAAGACACAGGCGAGGGCTCCAGAAAGGGAAAAATTGGGAAAAAAAAAAATCCCAAATACTTGGGGGAGCAACCACTGGAAAAAGGGCAAAAGAGGGTCAAAGTGTTGAACCAGGGAGGCTCCTCAAGGTTGCTGGGGGATGCTGCCCAGCGGTGCAGAGCAGAACCAGGCTTCACCAAAACATCCTCGACAGCCACCTCCTGGATACTTGCAACCATGGAGGAGGATCCCTAGGGGTGCCCCAGCTTGGAAAGGGAAGGCCTAAGTTAAATGAGCAGGTATGAAATGCAGCCAAAACCTCAGCAGCAGCTCCTGAAGGAGCTAGAGGAGGAACTGGGGTTTGAAGGAGATGTGCCGGGTCTCCTGGCTGCAGAAAGGAAGCAACATGGAAGATCTCCAGAATCTCTCATTGCCCATTGGTCCTTGGGATCTGTTTCCAACCTACGTGCCTGGAGGTGCGTGAGATTTGGCTTAGAGCAGGCACCGCTCAGCCACAGCTCCCACCCTACCCTCATGGCGAGGAGACCCATTGCTTGTACTTGGGTGGGATGCAAGGGCAGCCTTCCTGCACCCTCCTGACATGGAGCTGGGGCAGGGCGGATGTCCAGCAAGGGATCAGCAGGGGACTGCTGGCCACCTTTTGGTTGACAGCTGGCTGAACATCAGCTGGCAGCCCAGGTGGCCAAGAAGGCAAACAGCATCCTGGCCTGTATCAGGAATGGCGTGGCCAGCAGGAGTAGGGAAGTGATCGTGCCCCTGTACTCAGCACTGGTGAGGCCGCACCTGGAATGCTGTGTGCAGTTTTGGGCCCCTCACTACAAGAAGGACACTGACATGCTGGAGCACGTCCAGAGGAGGGCAACAAAGCTGGTGAGGGGTCTGGACAACAAGCGCTGTGAGGAGCAGCTGAGGGAACTGGTGGTGGTTAGCCCGGAGAAGAGGAGGCCGAGGGGAGACCTGATCACTCTCTGCAACTACCTGAAAGGAGGTTGTAGTGAGGTGGGGGGTGGTCTCTTGTCCCAAGTAACAAGCAATAGGACAAGAGGAAACGGCTTCAAGTTGCACCAGGGGAGGTTTAGATTGGACATTAGGAAAAATTTATTCACCGAAAGGGTTGTCAAGCATCGGTACAGGCTGCCCAGGGAAGTGGTGGAGTCACCATCCCACGGCACTTCGGGACATGGTTTAGTGGTGGACTTGGCAGTGTTAGGTTAATAATTGGACTTGATGATCTTAAAGGTCTTTTCCAACCTAAATGATTCTGTGATTGTATATAGCCAGGCTGGGTGGCCTTTGGGCTGGCCTAGCACAGCCCTTCTCACGTTCCTATAGCATGAAATGACCAGTGTTGTTATTCTAAGAAGGAAAGGGTTTAAAAAAAAGCTGACTTCAACTAAGAGGGACTGCTCCTGACTCCAAGAACAGGAGCAGGACACCTGAGACTTGTATTTAAAGCCTTGGCAGCCAGTTATCCTCTGCAGAAGCAAAAGGGAAAGCTTCAGGGGGGCAAATACAGCTGCAGAGCAGTTCTTCAGCATCCCACTGTTTACAAAGGAAGGCCACGAGGAAAGGGAAAACAACAAAGGACATGAACAGAATGACGTGATCACTAAACTGCGGAGGCAAAATCAGAAAGCTAAGGTACAAAAGAGCTAAGACCAACAACCGCTGTGAAAAGCTCTGCATTTGCTTAACTGCCTCAAAAAGAAGAGGAAGGAAAAGTAAAAGGTTGCCCTATTGCTTCACCAAGAAAGAGTCATTAACCAATGAGGTGCAGAAAGCTGAGACATTTGTAGCGCTGCTTTTGCATCCTCCCTTATGCCTAAGATTAGTGGGGATCAGATCTGGGATAGGGTTTTTAAAGAGGAACCAGGAAAGAAGCTGTGAAATAGCCTTGGAGCAGTTACATGAGTGAGCAAGAGGTGAAGAAATGCAGCCAGGGTTGATTAAGGAACTGCCTGAGACTATCTCTCAAGATCTTGGGGGCTTTTGCAAGCGCAGGCAGGAAGGGTGGGGGCAGTGTCTTTGTCTGTTGGCTATTTTTAAAAATATGAAGCTGCTACAGGCAGAGCTGAGCCTCCAAATTTCAGTTCTCAGAAAGATGCTATCACAAGAGGTTAAGCAAGTGTGTGAAGATAAAGCAGGAATAAACGCAATGCCCTCCTTCCCCCAGACATGTACATGTCACCTCCACCTTTGTATGGACAAGGTCCCCATTGTCCCTGTCTGCACTCAAGGCAGTTGGGTGAAACATCTGTGGTGGGTTTCCATACCAGGAGCACGGAGAGTGTCCTCGCTGCCACACAAGATCTGCTCACTGCACAGAGGAAGCCTGACTCAGGAGGAGAATCAGAAGTAAAAGTGCTGCTTCTCCCAGTTTGTTTTTTTTTTTTTTTTTTTTAGGGAAGAATTGTAGCAGCAGGCACCTGGGGAGAGCACGGAGGAGCCCTTCAACCTCTGGAAAAGAGGTGTACCAGGGAGTGCAGCCAGGGATGTCTCTGCAGCTCCTGAGGAGCTGCTGCCTGATGTGGTCCCCAAGCTTCATGCTCACCGTGATGGTACTTTTGGGCGCTAGTGGACAAGCCCTCAGTGCTGCGGTCACTGCCCGCCCAGTTCCTACATGGTCCTCAGCTGAACCTCCCACAGAAAGGGCTCAGCAGAACACAAGATCTTGAGCAAAGCTGCAGCCATGCCAGAGCACACAGGAGAGGCCTGGCCTGCACCCTGCTCCCTGCCCGCTGGAAGAGCGGCAGAAATCCACGTGGGAAATAACAAGGATGTGACCGAGGTCACAGTGAGAAAATCCAGAAAAAGCAAAGGGAAAAAGAAAAAACAAGCCAAGGAGCAGAAGAGGAGGAATGGGAAAGGATAGGGATGGGCGAGGGTGGCAGTGCGGAGGACCATAGTATACTTGGATGGCATGAAAGAGAGAAGGAGAGAGGACGGCAAAGAGAAGAGAGAAAACAAGAGAATTAGAGAAAGAAGAAGCAACAGAGAGAGGTGGAAGGAAGTGGAGCGTAGAAAGAGAAGGAGAGGAGAGACCAGAAGAGTTGGAAGAAAGGGAAGACACTGGGGGAGGAAAAAGGTTCAGGCTTAGGAAAAAGAGCAGTTAATTCGTTGGGTGATTGTGTTTCTGATGGCACATTCATTGGACTTTAACACCTCTGAAGCTCTCAGAGATGTCTGGGCCAGGCATAAGGAGAGGTTTATTCCCTGCTCTGCAGACGTCCCTCCCTGTCTCGCAGACCATCTCCTTCTCAATTAGGAGACCCAGTTTCTCTGGCAAAGAAGGTTACCAGCAGGCATCGTGTTTACTTAAGAGCAAAGTAGCGCACGTAAAGCAAGCTGCAAACACACAGAGGAAAGCTTCCTGGCCTGTGGACCTTCAGGCCTCTGAAGGCCACCAACATGGCCATGCTTTTCCCAACAGAAGGAAAAGCAGCCGCTCTAATTCAAGGGGAGGAAAGCAGACGTGCAAGTGGAGCCAGTGCTGAACTCCCCAGCTTTTGGTTCCTCCCCAGGTCAAAGCCGTGCAAGGGGACATCCTGGGGTGTGATACAGAGGCAGGGGTAGATGCACTGGCATGTTTCTCCATGAACGGCTCCATAAAGGCTGAGTGGGTCCTGAACAGGCTCCAGGGTAAAAAGGGACATTCAAAGGATGCTAAGAGAGGCAGGAGAAGGGCAAAAAATGCTGCTGATTTCATCTGTCAAGAGGAATGGATGCTCGGCTCCATGATGCAGTGCTGGGCTGGGCACTTGACCCGCAGCACAAAGGGCTGCATCTTGCAGCCCCCTAGAAAACTGGAGCAATTCACTCTGATTCAGTTTTATTACTGGGGAGGGTTGGAAGAGCCTCCCTGATTATTTTAATCCACCCTTTTTGTAAATTAAACTATTTCTTTGTCCCCAAGATGAAACTCACTGGTTCTAGTGGTGCTGAGAGGAGAAGCTGACAGCACTGGGAGTTGCTGCATGCAAGGGTCACAGAGCTGGGGGGATGAGGACCAGGTGATCCTGAGCAGGCGCAGCTGCTGGAAGGAGGCCGTGGAGCAGAAAAACTGGCAAAAAGAACCCTTGGATGTGGCTGGAGACAGGAAACAGCCCGACCAAAGCAAACTGGGTAGGAGAGGCACATGCCTGCACCAGGGCCTCTCCCTGTCCCTTGTCCTGCTTATAACCCAATTCCATCGCCTTGGATGGCTTTTTGTGCTTCTGCAGCTGGAAAGAAAACCATGGTCTGTCATCTTTGCGTGGCACAAGTGGAAACAGGAAGAGGTGAGGTGAGGGAATTCCTTTGGTGACAGTCCTGGACCAAATCCCGCACCCTTGGTCCCTCTTGTCTAGATGTCACAGCCCCAAATCCTGTCCTGATGCAGGTGGGACCTCCCAGGCTGCCCCAGCCCCTGCTTTGGAGGAGGAACCACAGGAAGGATAAGGCTGCCAGCAGGCCAGGGAGGGAAGAGGGATGTGACTTACAGCCACCAAGGAGAGGACGAGCAGATGCTCATCTTCGCAGTGCCCTGCCCTTGCATGAGGCAGCGGAGCAGAGGGGATGCTTCCAGAGGGTGATAGTTGATGCAATCCCCCAAAAGAAATAAAACCACCTGAACGATGCTTCAAAACCATTGCACTAAGAGTAAAAGATCTCACAAGAAAAAGCGCATGGTAGGAGACAAAGGAGCAAGGCCGCAGCTGGAACGATGGAAAACAGGCAACGGCCAGATTCAGTAAGGTTGCAGGGGTCTGGCCTAAGGCAGCAGGCGCTCAGAGGCCCCGGTCTGGCACACATGTGGCCACACAGCTCGCTCTGTGCCAGAGAGCAGTGTGATTTTTAGTACTTTCTGCTCTCAGCAGCCTCGCTTGAGATCTGAGCATGAGTTAGTCTCACAC
Source organism: Leptosomus discolor (assembly GCF_034619465.1). Taxonomy (NCBI): domain Eukaryota; kingdom Metazoa; phylum Chordata; class Aves; order Leptosomiformes; family Leptosomidae; genus Leptosomus; species Leptosomus discolor. Next base: position 38,915,191 of record NC_141398.1, on the reverse strand, counting down.
TCCCCATGGGCCATACCAGGGGTGCTTTGCACACCTTAAGGATTCCCTCCCTTCTCTCCCTGCAAGCCACCTTCTCCTCACTCCACCAGAAGAAAGCCTCTTTCTGAAATCTAGACCAAAAAAAGAAGGTAATCTAGGGCAGCTTGGTTCTGTTCTTTCCAGTGGGCATCAGGTATTCAAGTCATATTTTCAGTGGAAAAATTTATGGAGAACTCCAAGATACAACCCAAAATTTAAATGCTTCCACAAATCACTGAGGCTGAGCAAAAGGAGAGATGGCCCTAGAACACCGCTAATACCAGTCTTAAAACAAACGCTTTACTATTCGTCACTTTTATTTCAAGAACAGAACAGCTTTTCATCCCAGCTCCCTCTGAGTTTTGTGTGTAACTCGGGTAGCACAACAACAAGCAGTCACATCCTGTGGAGCAAGAGCTCCAAACAAAGCAATCCCCGCCGAGACACTGGCTTTGGGTTTTCCTCTTCTTGCTCCCGGGGTGAGAAGCAAGCCTGGCACAGAACATGAACAACCCCCTCATCCCACACCTGCATGGATGCTTCACTAGCAGTAATTACACAAATAAAGAGTCATCAGTATCTTGCGGAGCAGGAGCAGATGGTGACCACAGATCATCTAGAAATTAAGTTATTGCTATGTTCTTACTTATTGGACACTGCAGGTAACTCACTTGATAACCACCAAGAGAGGCGATGGTCTCAGGTTGCCCTTGTGTTATCAGTTCACATTGGACAGAAAGGTGTGGGAGGACAAGACAGATGTTGTTTAATCTGCTCCCTGCCTTAAGGGCAGGAGTTTTCTCAGTGGGACTGAGTCTTTGTCATTTTGATGAAAATAGGTGGGAGCAGGGGCTATCATGGGCAAGCTCCCAAAACACTTGGAAATTCATCACGCCTGCCAGACTTTACCAAGGAGTTCACATAGGCTGCTAAGAGAACATAGTGTTAAGTGCACTGACTGCTCCTGACCTGCAACAGGAGATGCTGAGCCACCTGCACACGGTAAGGAGCCGCGGGTTCACGTTTCAAAGAGAGCAGGAGCCCAGCGTCACCTTGAAAGCTGAGCCAGAGCTGCTGATTCATCAGGGAAAATCAAGGCAAACACGATGTCAACCTGACACTTGATTCTACTTCCCCCTGCTGGTGGGATATGCTGTGATGGCCAGCGTCCCAGTATCAAGTCAAGCAGCTAAAACAAGGTGTAACAAGAAGCCTAATACATACGTGTCACCAATTATCAGGTAGCCTAAGTGATGAGCTCACAGCATGTCAACAACCAGTGTCAGCACCCAGTGCCCTCCCCACAAGGAGTATTGTCCAGAGAGTGTGAGTTTGAGAGCATGAGGAGGACTGCAGGAAGAACCTCAGACTGATGGAAAAGCAGAGGAGTCCTTCACAGGACACACAGAGATGTCTTTGTTAGGCATCATGCAGCTGGTTCTCTTTCAGGAGAATCTTGTCCCCAGGCTTGAAGGCGGGCATCCCCAGGTACGGGCAGCTGGCACAGCGGAATGCATCCCCCAGGTAGCACTGGCAAGAGAAAGAAAAGCAGGATAATCTTGTATTCAGGGGCAACTTTCTCTCCCACTGCAACATGTTTTTTCCAGCTTAAGAGATGACATGCACCTCAGCATGTATCAGCACAGAAGCTGCTTCCCTTTTACCCCCTTCTCAACACACGTCTGGTCAGCGCAGCCAGCAGAGCTCGGCAGGGCGCTGCGCTCACGTGGAAGAAGTGAGTTACCACCCTGGCACAGCTGCAAGCTCGGCTTGGACAGGCCCCTAACCACCAAGGGTCCCCATGGGCTCTCCCAAGGTGATCGTGGAGCAGATCACTGGCTAGCACATAAGCAGGGAGGTAAGGGTTCACTGTTCACTCTGACTCCAGTGCAAGTGCCGCTCTTGCAGGAACAGACAGCATACACTGGTACAGAGCGTGTGGGCACAGGGCAACAGGCTGAAGCTCTGTAGAAGCTGCACAGTGTCGGGAAGCACCAAGCCAGCTTAGGGAGCAGTCACTAGAGAATGCAGCTCTTAAGACACAAATCAAGTACTGCAAACCACAGTATAAAACAAAAAAATGACTATTTACATTTCCACAGGCAGATTTAGGCTGTGAGCTCTTCTTCTCCTGTTCCAGCTCTTCAGCCAGGCCACATGTGCTGTAGAAAAAGAAAGAGGTCACCTGCATCTTTCTGCTTAAAGGTTGCAAGTCACGAACACTTGTTCCAGCCCTACACACACACACGCAACAACCCTCACTCTGTCACATGACACAGCTGACTCCAGGACTTTCAAGCTCTTCACTTTGTTCTTCGACACCATGGTTTGTATAACAAGTGTTGAAACGCGCTCCTCAAGTTTACGCTGTGTGGGAAATGATGCTACAGCACTTGCGACGTGTACTGTTTCTCCTTGAAATCTGAGAAACCAGGGTTTTAGCCAAGGCTGCACAAACCGTGTCTCCACGTTCAAAAGACTGTTGATCATACTGGTGCAGTAATTTGTCGCGGTTTCGGTGTGGCTAGTCAATTCTCCCTGTCCTTGGATTTACATTCAAATAGTTGAGACGAGAAAGGACATGAACCAAGAGAATTATGCTCTGAAGAACAGCAAAGTCTCTACAATCTTTTTAAAATCCATCCAACTATAAGCATTTAACGTCCCAGTTAAAAGGTTCACTGACACATTAATCCCAGCACTGACCAGTTCTTGCAGGCTTTCTTTTTCCCCATTTCTTTGCAGGATGGAGCTCTGAGGGATGACGGATCTGGCTTTTTCAAATCCTCCGAATCCAACAGCTCATCAGAGTCCAGAAGATCCTGAAAACATACGATGGAAGACAACATGCAGGGAACTGATTTGTCAGTAGGAAATGATGCTGCTGTTATGTTCAAAGAACTGGTGCTGTCTGTAGCACTAGCATTGAAGTACCGCAGTTGTGCCCTCTTATCCATGTCTCCTCTCTGCCCTCATCACACCTCTGGGCTCTCAAGACCACAACAGTAGATGAGATATTTTGCCCTGGGGATGTTTTTCTACCTCTTAAGTTTTAAAGCTTCCCAAGATGCAGGACTGAAACTGAAACTAGAGTAGGAAAGAAGAGGAGAGAGAAGGAACAACAGCAAAGCCTCACAAATAAGACCAGATACCATGTCTTCGTCATCCATATCATTGGCAGAGAGTGTCCACAGCTTGGCAGTGGCTGGGTCCACAGCGGGTTTTCCTGGAGCCAAAACAAAGGAAGAAATAGTAGTTACTCCAGCCTTTGCCCCATCTACTCCCAACATACAGAGTCCAAACAACTCTGGAAAGCCCCACTTCACAGGTTTTTACTGCAGTGCTCCCTACCCCAGAGTTGTCTCCCTGTTCCAAGGGATGCTTGTCACCCCAAAGGCAGGCAATCCAGACACTGACCACACACCACTCCTTACCTGAAGGACCAGGTTTCTTGGCAAAGGAAAGTTTGAGCTGACTGGAAGATCCCACTTCAAAATCGGGCTTCCTGCCTTCTATCTGAACAATGAGGAGGTCATTGCCTTGGTAACCCAAATGCTCTCGGACTGACTGGGCCTCCTCCGGGGTCAATGCTTCCTTTTGCAGCTGCAAGGTAAGATTTTTGGTTAACCTCCTGCAGAAGCCCTTACTTCAGCACACAGCCCAGCATTCCAGTGAACACAGACAACCAGTATTTTCAATCCTAAAGAAAACCACCGCTTTTGCAGTAACTGAACTTTGGGGCAGGCAGTGCCCATACACATTTACAGTAAACCAGAGCAGCTAAACACCTCGTCACCCAGCAAGTCCCACGGAATCACCATCTACATTTCAAGGTAACTGCCTGAAGGAGTTTCTGGAAGCAGTTAGCACATACGTACCTCCTTCACTTCCACCAGCCCAGAGAGAGTCAGAGCTGTGGGGAGTTTGGCTGCTGTCTTGATTCTGCTGTTGTCTCCTGGAAGACATGAAACCAGGAAGTAGGAGGAGGGAAGAACAAGAATACAGGTCACTGAGAAACCTGGAAGAGCAAGGGCTTTAGAAGGAAGTACTCAAGCCAAACCTCTGCTTTAAAATTGGGCCCTTTCTTGTTGACAGCAGGAACAAACCAGAAAAAGCTTAAGCAGCTTATTCATTAAAATAATATCCTGGAGCCATTCTAGCTCCAGATCTGTTGTATATAAGCCAAATCTTCCTCAACCCAATTAACACCCAGCAAAAAAAGGAAAAAAACCCGCCACCCCAAAACCCAAACAACAAAATCCCCCAAAACATTTTCACATATTAAAGTGAATGGCTCATGAAGTTTCCAAAACATGGACTCCTAAATGAACGTTACATTCAGGAACATAACATTCAAGAGCCTTGTTCTCGTGGGCAAAAGCCATTATAATCACTGTTTAATCAAAACCTCATTACAGGCTTCTCTTGGGCACAGGATTGTGCTGAACAGAATCCATTCACCCTCTCTCACTAGTCCCACTTGCACTTTATTCCAAGTCCACCAAATTCCAGCCTGTCAGACATGACTTTGGAAAAAAGAAACCTCATCTGCTCCAGACTTTGAATGCTCTCTGTTCTGTCCCAGAAGTGTTCCCCCCCCCCCGGCTCCAAGGTACCACTTGCACCCCAGAGACACTGCCAGCTTCAAAGCATTGGCAAATCTTCCCAATCGTAAGAAGGTGTTTCTGCTGCCCCTTACGCCACCATTTTCAGCACTGTTGGTTGTGCCAACAGAAACACCATCAGCACAGATGCATCTGTTCTTATCAGGTGGTGTTTCACCTCCCACTCCCATCTTGAACCAGCTCCCTGTACCAGCAAGGTTTGAATGCAGGTCAAGTATAAGACAGAGAAGCAATCTTGTTTGTGTTCACCTCCCTCTGTGCTCCTCCAGCTGTCCCATGGCAGTTGCTCTGGCCTTACTCTTAAAACTTAGTCCAAACACTCTGGATAACTATTTCTCAGCTGGCTTCTGAGACAGCTTCTCTCACCATTTGTCACCTGTTTTTAAAATTACTCAAGAAGCTCCTCAGAAACATAACATCTGCAACTATTTAATGTTACATGCCCCAGGAGAAGACCAGTGTCCACTGAGCTTTTCAATGTAGTTTAGGAACAACTTTTGGTAGAAGGAGAGTGAGTGCAAACCTCTCTGACAGCTACCAGCTGAAATACAGGATAAAAATTTTGCTATCGAGGTCAGTGTGTCAGAAGAATGAAAATCACTGAAAGTCGGTCAGGGTTCCCGTCCTTTCCATTTCAGCCTAACCCTCACAAGAATTGCTGTGCTGCCATGAAAGCAAGGCTGATGCAGATTCTCTTACCTGATTCTGTAACCACCGGTTCTTTCAGGAGCACACGGCCCCCCGGCTTAAGTATCCGAGCTATTTCTGCCAGCACCTCCACACTGTGCTGCGCTGTGCTGCCTGGCACCACACCAGAGAGGATCACATCAAAACTGGACTGCCTGTGAGCCGCTGAAAAGAAAGAAAAGAGGACGATGGTACAACTTTACACATATACACACAAAGCTTTGCTTAATACATCTGTTCCACCTCCCTCCTCATCTCCCATGCTTGTGCACAACAGCAATAACTGACGAAGGACACCCATCACAGGGAGTACGCCAGGGTAGATCCCATTCTTTGCTGTACAGCCAGAGTCAGCAGTAGGTGCTATAGTTGTTCCGAATGCTGACCTACGACCAGGGAAGATGCCAGATCATGCCACAGAAGCACCCCCTCCCTTTAAATGAAACAGTGAAAAATTAAGCTCATTCTTACACTGAGACAGCTGGTTAACGTTTTCCACAGAGACACGATTATCGGCTCCCACCAGTGCCTGAATTTTATCCACCAAATCCTTCAGGGCTTCAACTGGCGTGGAGCTGTCCCAGATGATGGCCACGCGCTGGCCTGGCGCGATTCCGTACTCCCCCATTTCTGCAGCAGCAGCAAACCTGGCAGCGGCAGAGAGAGGGGGAAGACAGAGAGGAAGGGTAAGTGCCAAGCGCAGCATGAACCTCTGAGGTCTGCGACTCAATCACAGAGCACTGACTTGTCTTAATAAATGGTAATTATTTTCTGGAGACAGACAGCACAGAGTTCCCACAAGCTGAGCGTTAACAAGACATTGAGAAACAGCTACACTTAAGGGCATAATTCAGTTTCTCCCCAGTTCAGAGACCAGTTCTGCAGGGAGACTGCAACCATGCTTAAAAAAACCCCAAACAAACCAACAAAAAACTTACTTGCTTTACTTAAAGATTTGAATAGAGATGTACACAGGATTTCTGGATTTCCAGACTAGTGACAACTATTTGACATTAAACCCCAATCTGTCTCTCCTACTCAGGACAAGACCTAGTGGAGTTTGCTTCACATGAGAAGAAAAAAAGCCAAAACCTAGTAACTTTCTGCATTCCCAGCATTCCGGATTGAGGCTCTTTCTACTCTTACCATTGGTGGTTCTGGGTGGACAATTAGATGGAGGGAGGAGGGGGCCAGAACGTGCAGTGAAGTGACAGTTTTAGGAAACCTGTCTGCACTAATATTTTATAAAAGACTGTATTCCTGACAGAGTCCAAAGAAAATCTGCACTATAGAGGTGTTGGAACAGTAGCACACCAGCACTTGTACTCGTAGCAGCACCGGCTACTGAAACAAATTACCCAGCCTCTTCCACTCTACTCATTCAATGCAAACTCAATTTTCTTTCTAATTCAACATAACCACTGAGAACAGAGAGCACCGGTGTAATGGGTTTGTGTGGCGAGGTTTTGGTAGTGGGAGGGTTACAGGGATGGCTTCTGTGAGAGGCTGCTAGAAGCTTCCCCTATGTCCGATAGAGCCAGTGTCAGCCAGCTCTAAGATGGATCTGCCGCTGGCCAAGGCCGAGCCAGTCAGCCACAGTGGTAGCGCCTCTGTGATAACGTGTTTAAGAAAGGAAGAAGTTATTGGGCAGCAGTAATTGCAGTGAGAGAGGAGTGAGAATATGTGAGAAACATCCTGTAGACACCAAGGTCAGTGAAGGAGGCGGAGGAGGTGCGCCAGGTGCCAGAGCAGTGATTCCCCTGCGGCCTGTGGTGAAGACCATGGTGAGGCAGGCTGTCCCCCTGCAGTCCAGGGGGGTCCATGGTGGAGCAGATATCCACCTGCAGCCCGTGGAGGACACCATGCCAGAGCAGGTGGATGCCCGAAGGGGGCTGTGACCCCATGGAAAGCCCACGCTGGAGCAGGCTCCTGGCAGGACCTGTGGCCCCACAGGTGACCCACGCTGGAGCAGTCGGTTCCTGAAGGACTGCACCCCACGGAAGAGACCCACGCTGGAGCAGTTCATGAAGAACTGAACCCGTGGGAAGGACTCACGCTGGAGAAGTCACGGTGGACTGTCTCCTGTGAGAGGGGACCCCACACTGGAGCAGGGGAAGTGTGTGAGGAGTCCTCCCCCTGAGGAGGAAGGAGCAGCAGAAACATGTGATGAACTGACCACAACCCCCACTCCCCGTCCACCTGCACCATTTGGGAGGAGGAGGTAGAGAAACTGGGATAAAGTTAAGCCCAGGAAGAAAGGAGGTGTTTTAAGATTTGGTTTTATTTCTCATTACTCTTCTCTGATTGGTAATAAATTACAGTTTTCCCCACAAGTTGAGTCTTGTTTATCCCATGATGGTAATTGCTGAGTGATCTCTCCCTGTCCTTATCTTGACCCACAAGCCTGTTGTTCTATTTTTCTCTCCCCTGCCCAGCTGAGGAGGGGAGCCATAGAGCCACTTTGGTGGGCACCTGGCATCCAGCCAGGGTCAACCCACCACAACCAGCGAGCACTCCAGTTGCCTAGTGTATCTCAAGTTAGCTGCAAGCCACACATTTGCTTCAGGAGAGCCTGTTGCAAGGTCTTTACCAGAAATCACTACGTTACATGCTGGATAATGCCTTATTGCCACCACGTTGTCATAAAAGCATAGCTTACAGGTATGCTGCACCAGATTCAACTCAGTTGCCTGCAGTCAAGGGTGGAGTGGATTTTGACCCCCTGTTCCACTGTCCCCAAGTGCCATGAACTCCTCTCTCCCCGAAACTGCAACCAAGTTCAGAATAGGACAGTCCTGCACCTCATCAGAGCTACTCTGGTAGGAATTTGTGTTAGTGCAGCTCATGCTGCCAACCAGCTAAGGAGTGGAAGATCGTGGATGTATGCTATGGGTTACAGTCCTCACAGTTGGCCTTGCATGCATATGCAACAGAAGCTAAGCGACTACAACAGATAGTAACACCACTAAACACACATATTAATCTCATTAAAAAGGCACCTTTCCCAGGAAGAAGGCTGAAAACTTCAAAAGATATGCAAGCTGTCAGAGTAACATGGAGAAAAAAATACATAGAGTCACACATTCCTCTCAGAATAGCAGGCTGTGCCCTTTCAAGATCGGAGTCCAAAATACATCAACAGCAACACCAGCCTGCATCAATCCCTTGAGATGCAATCTAAAGAAAGTAGGAAGCTATTGTAGCCCTCAAAGACATGACATTACGCCTGCCTTCAGTCAGCGTAAAGGCTAGGAATTACCATCAAAGCACGCAGTCACGTTCTTGATGGGACAACGGGGAGGGTATTTTTCCCCTCTGATTTTTTCTGGTAGTAGATAGAATATATTTTAAATGAAAGGTTTTGCATACCAGCTGCCTTCTTAAGTATTTCCAGACCTAGACTACAATGAGCTATACTTGCTTAACGACCTGAGCGCTTGGCTGGCCAGGGCTCCATGAAGACGACAATCGGGTGCTCTCCTCTATTACAGGAGGAGGATTCCCGCCGGCTAGGATCAGGCTGCTTTGTGCCATGCCAGGGAGGAGGCCCAAGGGCTGGACCCGGGGCAGACACCGGCCTGGGGGTGGGGAGGGGGCCTTATCTTCATTTCACACACATCTTAACGGCCCTTGAGGAATGCGACTACCCAAAACAGGGCAAGGAAGGGGCTTTAAACAATATTGGAGGTTTCTAGTTCCGACAGATTAAAAAGCTGCCGCATAGAGCACGTCCCTTGGGCATAGAGCAGGCGGGCTCCAGCGGCCCAGGCCGCGACCCACGGCTGCAGGTAAGGACTGCGCTGGCCCTGCAGCAGGTGAAGGTTTCAAACACGTCCCCTCGTGTGGAAAGGGCAGCATACGCCTCAAACACCGAGCCGGGGACGGGTCACAGGGACGAAGAAACAGATACAGGAAGGAATTTCACACAGGAATTCCCTGGCCGCCGCCTCACAGCAGGCCCAGGAAGAACCTTTTTAAGGAGAAAAAGGGGGGTATCGGCTAACGCGGGAGGCACCCCTCGCCGCTGCCTATCCCCGCCACCGAGGAGAAGGAGACGCAGAAGGAGACAGAAAGAGAGAGGCCCAGGCCCAGGCCCAGGCCCAGGCCCCGGCCCCGGCCCCGGCCCCGGCCCCGCTCACCTCCGGACGCGCCCGCGTCGCCTCAGCACGCCTCGTCCCGGTCTGACGCCATCACCGTCGCGTCCCGCCCTCGTAACGTCATCGCCCTCTGCCCTCTTCCAAGATGGCGGCGGGCAGCCTGTGGCGGGCGGGCTGGCGGCTGTGGCGGGGCCGCGCGGGTGAGGGGGCGGGTGGGCGCGGCTGCGGGGGGGGGCGGTGCTCGTGCCCGTGCCCGTGCTCGTGCGTGCGCGCGGCGGGCGGGGCGGGGCCGGACGGGGAGGGGGAAGGTGAGGTGAAGGGCAGAAGTGGGGCGCCACTAGGGGGCGGTGCGGGGCTGCGGGTTGTTCCGGGCCCAGGCCTGAAGTCGGGTCGGAGCCCGCCTTGACTCCGGTGGCTGTGGGCCCCGGGGGGTCTGGGAGGCTGGAGAGGCCCAGCCTGGCCCATGAGGGTCTCTCTGGGGAGCGCAGTGCCTGGCTGAAAGGGGCTGCGCAGGGCCTCGTGTGAGGAGAAGGCCCCCCAGCAGGGCTGGTGCCCGGCCAGCCCCTTGCACCTCCTTGGCCCTAGAACTGCCACGTGGGGTGTGTGAGGAAACCGGAGGGGGAGTGGGTTTGAAGGAGGGTGTTTGGTGGTGGGGTTTTTTTTAAGTGTGGGCCATGCAACCCAAGCTTATTAAAAACCCTCTGAAACCTCTCTGCAGTTACATAGAAAATTCTCACAGAGTAGCTGTAATTGAAAGCTGCGTTGCCTTCTCATCTGAGAAACACACGTCACGATGAGCATGTTGTATCTGTTAAGACTGCTTGCTCTGTGGAGCATTACTCGCCTCTCGCCCCAAGCTCAGGGGCCAGCACCTCCCTCTAACTCCTCTCCTTCATCGGGGACTGAAAAGGACCCAGGGCGTGTTGCAGGGGAGTCAGTGCATGTTTGTGTGACTGGTCTCCAGTCCAGGATTGGGAAACTCCTTTATGTTTGTGATACGAGCCATCTGCCCAGTTCTTTTCCTCACAAAACACTTTTGCTTTATTTTCATCAAGCGTGACCTTGGCTGAGGGGCGCTTCTCGAAAGTGTTAAAAAGAGACTGTCTCTACAAATTTCTGTTATTTTCAGCTGTTTACAGCAACTCTCTTCTTCATCTTAATTTTCTGTGCTGCCTTTTGTTGGAAGGAGACATCTGACTCTCTTGGTTTCCCTTTCAGTGATCAGGTGCCAGCTGTACCCACCACAGTGTGCCCTCCAGGCCTCAGCCGTGCTGAGAGTCTCCGATGAGCAGAAGAAGGAGCCGTTTGCAGCTTCCTCTCAGCAACAGTTCGATTCACATCCAACCGATCACCAGCCTGAGCAGGAACCTCAGGGCCCTCGTCCCAGGTAACTCACTAGCTACTTCTAGCGCCGCCCTGCCGACAGCAGGATCGGAAGGCTTTGCTTTCCTTAAACTTGAAACAACGAGATCCTGATTTAATGGAGCCTCAGACTGCAGCAGCTGGAGAGATGGTTTGCTGTGACAGTGCAAATTCCACTGTTCGCCGTGGAGTCAGGATGGGACTTGCTTTCAAGAGGGAACCTCTCTGGTCCACAGACCGCAAGCCTTCACTTCTGGATTTTTGTGTAAAACTACACAAAATATGGACAATACGTTGTCCACATGCATATAACTATAAAGCCCCTGATGGAAAAGCTTATAGTTTAGCGGGGTTTTTTTAAAGAAGGGGAATCTGAGGCTGATTGGCCTCCAGATAGGCACCTAGCTTGAGCCCTCCCATATTTTTCTCTTCTCCTCTCATGGCAAAGGTTCATTAAGAATCCTTTTTCTGGAAAGGGAAGGATTTTATAGGAGGAGGTGGTGAGATTTGTACTAAGCAGATCTCAAAGCATGCCTGCACGCAGTGGTGGCAGAGAGTGAGTGGCAGAGTCCAGGTTGCTGATGTTTGCTGGTGACGTTCCCCTCACTGTAACAATACCTTCTCATAGTTACACTGGCCAGGGCGGCCAGGAGTCTGAGGACTATGAGAGCGAGGAGCAGCTGCAGCATCGAATCCTCACAGCAGCGCTGGAGTTTGTGCCTGAACATGGCTGGACTGCAGAAGCCATTGCAGAGGGAGCCAAGGTATGTGGGGAGAGAAGCAAAGAACTAGTTGAAAACTGGATGGAGCTGAAGTTCAAAGACAGCCAGGCCTGCATGCTTCCCCCACATACTCTTGGGTGATGCACCCCAGTCAGGAACTGGGCAGGAATGCGTCCCAGCTACTACACAATAACCCTGTCAGAGTTAAGCTAAGGCACGATGTAGAGTAGTGATCCTAAAGAGGGGAAAACATGTACAGGAAGCACTTTGTAATACAGCGTTGCTTTGTTTAAATTCATATAACTTTGTTCACAAAATAAATCCAACATTTTTCCTGGCTGGACCCTGCTTAGCAGTGTGTGACCTGGGCTGTGCTTCTCCCTTCTTCCCTACAGACCCTGGGTCTCTCTGTTGCTGCAGCAGGGATGTTTCACAGCGATGGCAGTGAACTGATCCTGCACTTTGTGTCTCAGTGCAACACCAAGCTGTCTGAGCGGCTGGAGCAGGAACAAAAACTAGTGCAGTTGGGTGAAGCAGAGTGAGTATTGGGTATGAAAAGACATCTTCCTTGGCAGACTTTGGGGACTGGATAGACAGAAAGGCCACCTGCCACACAGAGACTTTAAGTACAAAATGTAATTTACCCAAATAAAACCACGTTCCCAGATACAGAGTTGGACCAGAGGCATGAAGGACACCTAATACTTTGGATACCTATTGCTGAAGCAGGCAAGGTATCGATCTGTCAAGTTCAGAATTGACTTTAACTTGGGTGTTCTTCATATTTGTATTTTGTTTTCCTCATCCAGGAAGAAGCCTACAGATCAATTCCTGAGAGATGCTGTGGAAGCCAGACTGAGGATGCTGATTCCTTATATTGAGAAATGGCCCCAGGTATGAAATGAATACCAAGATTGTCTCTTTTTTTTTGTGTCTATTTTAAACACCCTGTGGCCTTCAAGACAGTCTCTCCACCAGAGTGGTTCGAAGTTTTAAATTAAACCCTTGCTGGTTTCAGATGATTTGTAGCCTTCAAGAGGAGAGCGACCTTGGGAGGAGGCAGTTAAAGGTTTCCTTAGAACAACTACTTCTTGCAGTTCCGGAAAGGCACTGCCCTTTCCCTCCACCCATCTGGGATCCTCAGGAGATAACCTGTGTCTCTGCTCAGCCCTATTTGCAGTGTTACTGCAAATCCAGCTCCTCGCAGCATTATTCTGGCTGCACTGCTATCGCCTGATGCCTGGAAATGCAGAACTACTGCTTTGTGGCAAGAAACCGCCTGCCTAGTGTGTGAAGGACAACCGCTTGGCAACCTGAGGGCAGATCTCTGAACTGAGTGGGCTCCATCCTTCAAAATTCCGATTTCCATCTCGAGCCGTTCTTCCCAGGGTGGGAAGGGAGCCGAGTTGTGGCCACAGTAACGAGCAAAGAGTTCCCAACCTTGGGCTGCAAAGATTGCTGCAAAGCCCAGAATCACTGCTGGCCTCTGAGCAGCTGAATCCAGTGCTCCTTGCAGAGAGGGAAGACAGGATTCATGGGCTTGTTCCAGATTAACATAACTTGTCTTGTGAAGGACGTGGGTGGTTTGTGACTCTCCTGGTGTTGCATTATTACGTTCAAGGGCTGCAGGATCCCAGTCCAGCCATTATGGCTGGCTGTTCTGCCCTCGGTAGCTGCTTTGAGTTCAAAGTCAGAAAAATGAGAGATTTGACTCCCTGCCCGTAGGGGCACAGCAGAAGTGTGAGTCAGCTCAGCCTGTGCTGTGTTTCCGTGCCTGGGGAGGCAGCTCAGGAGAGCACGCACCGTGGCGTTAGTGCTGAGCGGGGAGCTTTGGGCTCCAGCACAGGCTGAGGCCTGAGCACGGCGGCTGCACTGTACATCCCCCACAAATCCTGCCACTTGGAAAGACCGGTGTTAGCTGAAAAGAGCTGGGAGGACTCATGACTGGGAGCTGGGGGCAAGTCAACAGCAAGAGGGAAGAGAGAGCAGAGCATTGTTGGTCTGCTTTAGTACGTTGGTCCTTCTCTCTTCGACTCCCTCGTTTATCTGTGTGTTTCCTTTGCAGGCTCTGAGCATCCTGTTGCTCCCGCATAACATCCCCTCCAGCCTCAACCTCCTCACCAGCATGATCGATGATATATGGCACTATGCTGGAGACCAGTCCACAGACGTAAGTCTTTGTGCTTTGCAGACTGGCTGGTTCTGGTTCTACCCCTCGGCACTTCAGCAAAATGATGGGTTGAAGCAGGCATCGTGCCACATCTCTCTTGAAGCGACCTGTTTGTGGAGTGAAGAAGACATTTTCAGAAGCACCCAACGGTCCTACAAGCTACAGTCTAATTTCCAAAGAGACTTAGGAGCCAGTGGGACTAAATGCAAATTAGTGCCAATGGAATTAGTGCAAATTAAAAGGACCTACTTTCCTAGACTCTTTTAAGTGCTCTTTTGGGTTTGTTTTTGAAGAGACAGACAAAATTGTTGAGATTTTGAGACTAAGTTGATCTAGTATTCAGTGAAAGAGCAGCATGTCTCTGTCAAAGCAGCTGTCTCTTCCATCAGCAGTAGCATTTACAGATTTGATTTGAAAACCTTTAAAGCACCTACCTAAAAATACCAGTAGCTTATTAAAGCTTTCATCTTTCTGGCAGGAAAAATTATAACCTTAATTAAATCCATTAATAAATTACTTTAATTCTTATAGATGTAGGGAGAGATGAGAAAAGCTGAATGAACCATTTTAACAAATTACTTTAATAAGCTGCTTTTATTTGTGTATAAAAGAGAAGCTACTGCAGTGAAAAATAAATAAGATGACAGAAAAATTAAAGGAATAAACCAGAAGAGAACTGAAAGGCTGCGATTGCATCAGGCACTGCAAGTCCCTTATGGGTTATGGAAGTCAAATCGACATGTCAGAGTCAGTGTCTGCACTATGCTGTTCCTGAGGTCTCCTCACCACCACAGGGATTAGGAGAGGTTCTCAAGTTTGTCTTTTGTTTGCACCTTCTGAGCAATTACAAGAGTTTTCGTGGGAAGCTGTGATGCTGAGCCTGCTCCCTTTTTCCAAACTCACAGTGGAGCCCTCTTCACAATGCCAAGAGCTCGGTAGAGTGTGCGCATGCCTCAGAGAACCCTTCAGGTGGTTTTCTCGGAGCAGGAGGAGAATCAACAGAAAGAGTTTGATCTCAGGCACCTGGGAGATCCAGCTGCAAGTGGCAACATCCCTCATGTTTCTCCCCTTGTCAAAGCTTGCAGGTCATGGTGCAGACAGTCGAGCTTTTGATCCCACTGTTGTTTTCAAAACCAAGGCCTGTGTTTTCATTTTCTATTGCTTTGTAATCATGAATGGAACAACCGGTATTTTTTCTAGGTAATAGCAGCAAATGAGCACTCATTTTAAAAAATGTTTCTATATTTAATCTGCTAGTGGTTCAAGTGCAACTGGAAAAACTAGAGTTTGAGTTCCTTGTGCATCTTTGCATTGTGTGACCTATTGTTGTCATGCATCCTACGGCACTGCTGCCAGCAAGGCACTGAGGCATTTAGTGATGCAGCAGGCAGTAGTGGTATTTCAGTGAGAGGATTTGGGAAAGGTGTATCTCTGTGATGTCTTGCACAGTGCTGTCCTCTCTTTGTTCCCTTTCTTCATGCTTGTATCTGGTGTGAACTGCAGCTCAAGTTCAGCGCGAAATATAGCCGTTTCTCATCTAGTCAGGTCTGGAATTGGAGCTTTGCATCACCTGCTAGCGGTCTGTAGAGTGAAGATGAACGCTTGCCCGGTGCATGCAGGCTAGCTGAGCAAGGATGAGGTGGTGGGGATTTTGTTCAGCACTTTTAGACACCGTACTTGTGACCTCTGTCTGGTGCCATGGGAGCAGCTCGTGGCCCACTGCATCACAGAGCCCAGTTACACAGTTTAAGTGAGGAGGAATGTCCAGCCGTTATGCTGTTTCCCTTCGCCGTTCTCCAGTCTGCTTTTATGAGCTGCATTCTTGAGCTGCATTCAGGTCACACCTTTCTCTCTCATTTCATGCCCTTGCAGTTTAACTGGTACACTCGTCGGGCTGTGCTCACTGGCATCTACAACACCACTGAACTGGTGATGATGCAGGATTCATCCCCTGACTTTGAAGAGACTTGGCGCTTCCTGGAAAACAGAGTAGCTGATGCCATGAACATGGGCAATACAGCTAATCAGGTAACATTACAGGCGAGGAATACACGCAGTGTCCCCCTGCTCCCCAAATATACATGCAGAGAGACCTGGCACTTCAGTCATGCAGACCACGTGCCTGCTGAGAGACCACGGGTGATTCCATCAAACATCAGTAAATGCTTCTGTGTTTTCTAGTAAAATGACTGTAGGCGCCCTCTTTGTCAGACCGGCCCGATGGTTAGGAGACCTATATTCCCAGGAAATCTCTTCCATGTTTCTTATCTCTGGCTATCGTTTGTCTGCAGTGCTTGGCTTCTGTGGGCACCTTTCAAATACAGTTTGTGTTGGGCAGCCACAAGTCTAACTGCAGAAGGTCAAAGGCCATGTTCTCCTTGTGTCTCCTAGGTACAGTCAACTGGAGAAGCAGTTGTCCAGGGCCTGATGGGCGCTGCAATCACTGTAAGTAATGCTGAAACCAGTGAGGCTGTAAGGGCAGGATTGTTTTTGCTCCCTTCCATGCTGAATGTCAGGATGTTTTTCCTCCCAAATGTAGAGGGCAGCATGAAAAAGAATTGTCTTTCATAACTGAACTACCTGTAAGGATGATTTTCTGGGTAGTTTGAGGTTAGTTCACTGTGTTGTGGTGAAAGAACTCATAATAGAGCAGAAAAAAATAAGTCTGAAGCTGCAGGGTGAGCTTTAGGGATGAGGGACAGGTGATCAGAGTAAATACTGTTCTCCATCACTTGTCACGAGATCTCTTCCTCTGTGCTGGATTCTCTCCCTGCGCTGGAGATCTTGACAGCAGCTCAGTGTCCCCGTGGACACACAGGAGGTGGCACATGTCCCTGAGCCAGAGCAGGGTGACTTCCTCAAGCCATTTTAGTCGACTGCAGTGTCCTTCCAAGAATTCATTCCCTTCTTGGTAGCATCCTGGACTGCTTTGTGTCTGTGCAGAGGGAGCTGCGCTTCCTCTAGGATATGAAACAAACGTTTGTGTACCCAGGAATGATTTTTGAAGGGCTTCAGGGCCTCCCTCTGAATCTATTTTTGGGCAACTCCCATTTCATTTAGCAGCAAAGTGATTTCCTTGTTATCAGAAATATATTTTCCTTGTACCAGTACAAATAGGCTGGAACATAAATTAGAAATAATTTTTACTATATGAAGCAGTTCTCAAGAATTTCTCCCACCTCCTTCCCCCTGCAGTTACGGTGGAATTGTTTCATATCTTTAGTGTTTCTCAGCCTCTCTCTGCTTTCACACCTGTGTGTGCCAAAAGGATCCTCCACCAGAGAAATCCCCACGCTCTGTTGGTGTTCTTGTGCATCAACACGACGCTCTCCTGCAGACTGCGTCCCTGCAGCTTGGGTCCGAGATGTCTGCTGTTACCGGATGGTTAGCCTGTCCCTGCAGCAGATCAAGAGGAACTAGGCTGCTTCGGGGGGGCGGGGGGGAGGGCTACGGGTTGCAGCCAGCTGGGTTTTAGGGCAAAATCATTCCAGTACATTAACTATGAGGAGCAACCAGTCCAGGCCTCCCGTGTCTGAGGGTGCAACTGCTGTATGGGTGTGCTGAGCCCTCTAGGTCTCTGCAAAATGGACAAGCAACCTGAATGCTTCAACGGCTTAAATTCACTGCTGGGGTCCGTGTGGCCACGGAAACGAAACCAAGCTGAAACTTACTGACCTAGAGAGCAAGTTCAGGTCAGAGGGATGCCTGTGGCTGGATCGAGGGCGATTTCTCCACCCCTTTTGAATTCCCCGCCGTCCTCTGACCACAGATGCTGCCTTTCCCCGCCGGCTCCCGAGCACACGGGCCTCCCCTCCTCACCTCCGCTCTCTCTTCCCGAGCCAGACTTGCTGCCCGGCAGCGCTGAAACCTCCAGGGCTGGGCGATAGGCTTCCGTGTCCCGGGGAGCGCGGCTTCTCCCGGGGCACCGGTACTTAACCCCCTTCTCCCTCTGCCCCACAGATCCGGAACCTGACGGGGCTGAACCAGCGCCGGTGAGGAGGCAGCGGCGGCGCGGGAGCCCGGGCGGGCCGCGCCCGACACTTCCTCGGCACCAATAAAACCGAACCCCAGCCTAGCACGGACTCTTTTTGGGGGTGCACCGACGGGGACGGGGACGGGGACGGCCCGGGCGGGTCCTCCGGGGGGGCGGCAGGGGGCGGGCGCGGGCGGCGGCGGGCCGGGAGCGGTGCGGGGGCGTAGCCATGCCGTACGCCAACCAGCCTACAGTGCGCATCACCGAGCTGACGGACGAGAACGTCAAGTTCATCATCGAGAACACGGACCTGGCGTGAGCAACCGCCGGCGGGGCCGGGCGGGCGCGGGGACGCAGCAGGCGGCGGGCGGCCCCGGTGGCGGAGCTCGGGGCCTGCCTCCTCGCACCGCCCCCCTCCCAGGCGCGGCCTCCCCGCGGCCGCAGCCGGCCGGGGGAGGCGGGACGGGCCGCGGGGATCGCCCCCCTCGCTCCCTCCGCGGGTCGCGGCCTACCTGCCAGCGGGCACCTCCGGTGCGGGCCCGGTCAGGGCCTCCAAGGCATGGCCTGGGCCTCGGGCCCGGCCGGCGTCTCTGCGGACAGGCCAGCGCATCGCGAAGCTCCACGTTCCCTCCTGGCTAAACACGGGTGTTTCTCTCCCTCAGGGTGGCAAATTCCATCCGAAGAGTGTTCATCGCAGAAGTCCCTATCATAGGTACTGCCTTACGCTTCCCTGGGGCCACGGTGCCCTGGGCCACCAGCCCTGTTGCTCTCCCCGCTTCCCCTCCATCTTCAAGCTGCCTTCAGCTCACCCATTTAGCCACTACTGTGTATTACCAGATGCTGTCTCAGCTTCACCGTAACGTTTTCTGTGCCCTCACAAATCGCTCGGCTTTTCTCCACAGAAATATTTCTCAGGTTGTTGACCTTTTCTTCTCTGCAGCCATCGACTGGGTCCAGATAGATGCCAACTCCTCTGTGCTCCATGATGAATTCATTGCGCACAGGCTGGGTGAGTGCCAGGCATGGCAGGGAAGATGATGTGCAGCAAGGCAGAGGTTGCAGGCGAAATCAGTCTGGAGATGCTGAAGCACCTTTTTCAGGAGGCTTCTGTCCCTCTGCCTGTCTCAGCAGGAGGGTTGGTGCTCCCATGGTCTCACTCGGGTGATTCTCTGATTTCCTACTTTCCACAGGTCTCATCCCGCTCACCAGCGATGACATTGTGGATAAGATGCAATATTCCAGAGTGAGTCAAGCAAAATGTTGTGGGTGATTATTTTGGTGGTGGTGGGTGTCTGCTATGATGGGAAACACTAATTCCTTGCTGGGAGAGGTTTGGCATAAAGGTCTTGACCTGTGTCTGTCCCAGGACTGCACATGTGATGAGTTCTGTCCAGAGTGCTCTGTGGAGTTCACCCTAGACGTCCGGTGCAATGAAGACCAGACTCGTCACGTCACATCCCGCGATCTCATCTCCAACAACCCCCGGGTCATACCGGTCAGTGCGATGCCTCTGCTAGTTGCAAGTCCCCGCTCTACATTCCTATTGAGGCCAGGTTGGCGAACACAGGGGGTGGGGACAAAACAAGGCCTCTGAGCACATTTCACGTCGCCTAAAGCCCCGCTTAAAACTGGTGGGAGAGCAAAGCAGGAATATCTGCAGAAACAGCAGTGTGTGCCAGTGCCTGCCTCTTTGCCTTGTTGTCCTCCATTTGCTGCCTGATGGCTTGTCAAAGCAGCATGGCCTTGTTAAAGCCTCATCCTGCACCCCTCATCTCAAACCCTTGGGAGGCTTTAGTGTAGCCCCTCCATCTTGCTTTGAATGCACAAAGTGTGTGCGCTTGTGTCTTGCTGCCATGTCGCTGCCTGCCCGCTTGCTGCCAGGGCTTGGGCAAGGTCAGCCTGTTCGAAGGCTTGGCAGAAACCCCGAGGCCTTTGGTTTTCTGGTTCTTGGCTCTCAGTGTGGCAAAGTGTGAGGAGCCTGGGCCAGGGACTGCCAAATGGCTCTTGCCCAATTGCCTTGGGAAGGGTTGACAGAGCCAAAGCAGAACAGATGTAGAGGGACTTAGTAGAGAATGGTTTTAAAATGCTGTTGAGGCCACATCCAGATGTCACCACAACCTGCAGGCTGCTTCTGGTGGCTGGTGGTAGTGTCTGCCTGGTTAAAGCCTCGCTTGTAGCCCAGTGTCTCTTGCTTGCTTTGGCTGAGGTGCTGTGAATGCTGTGTGTCACCTGCCATCAGTCGTGGGAGTGACTTTGGGCTGTGTCACAGCCACACAGCAGCGCTGGGCTGGGCTGAAGCACTCGCCATCCTGTGGGGAGAGCAGCTCAGGAGACGAGCAGGCTGCTGGAGTGGGATGTCGTGTACCTCGCTACAATGGCCTGTGTTGTCCCAGTTTCCGTGAAGTAGGGTGGGCTGCATTTGTTGCTTCAAGTCACTCTAGAGTGGCTTTCTGCAGTCTCTAATTTTTGTAGGCAGCTGCTATTTGATGTGGGGAGTAAAGTGGATCTTGCCATTAATTTAGTTGCTTTTGTTCTTCTGCAGGTAACATCTCGGAGCAGAGACAACGATCCCAATGACTATGTGGAGCAGGATGGTAAGTGGTGTTTCACTGGGAATAAGAGCTGGAGGAGGAAATTAATTTTTCTTTCAGGCTCTTTGAACTCATTCTTCCTTTCCTAGCTGTGTAACTGTAAGGCAGCTGTAAAGCTGGCAGTTGAGAGACACCGGCATCGCTGCATCAGGGGTTAGCCTTAATGCCACTTAAAGATTATCCCCAGGAGTAAAGTCCTGTCAGAGGGTACTTCTCTCTCTGCTTATGAGAGCTTAGAGACAGCAATGATGCAAAATGCTGTAGTGTCTGCTGCTGCCTGGGGGCCTGAGCTGTGCCTTTGGGCATACGTGCAACTCTCTTTTACTTAGCAAGATGTTCTCCAGCTACTCTGGGGACACAGATGAGCCCCTCTAAGAATCCAAGCGAGCCCTGGCTTCTGATGATATTTTTCTGGGCCCTAAAAATTCCTGCTTTTGCCAGTGTGAGATCTGCATGCTCGTTTCTCCTCTGCAGCCTTCTCAAACAGGCATGTGCTTTTCCGCAGACATCCTCATTGTGAAGCTGCGAAAGGGCCAGGAGCTGAGACTGCGAGCCTATGCCAAGAAGGGCTTTGGCAAGGAGCACGCCAAATGGAACCCCACGGCAGGCGTAGCCTTCGAATACGACCCGGACAATGCGCTGAGGCACACCGTGTACCCCAAACCAGAGGAGTGGTAAGTCCTCATGTCTGGAGGGACTGGAAAAGATTTTCCAAAAGGCACCTATGCTTCAACCCTGGGGATAATTTGGGTCAGTAAGTGAGCGTGAGCATGCCAGTCGCTTCCCCCTGCACAGACTTTGCTCCTGTGTTAAGGTACCAAGGCCAGTCACTTGATTGTAGCTGTGTGCAAGGTGGACTGGCTTGTGGCCGCCTCTTGTCCTTCCCTCACACAGTGTCACAGCTGTTTTACCTCGCTCACTTCCGTGTTCTTTCCCGCCATGTGTGGCTGTTTTTTCTTCCCTGCAGAAGTGGTATGTAGGTCAGGGTAAGGTCTGAGGAAGGAATAGGTCCATGCGAGGTGAAGAGATTGCTACGAGAGCGAAGAGCAGAAGGTTAGGTTGCAAGGCTGATTTTGCAGCCCTCTTTGTTTGAGGGAGCTCAGTGTGTGGCTCTGATTTCACCCATACATCTCCTCACTCCTGGAGCATGAGCTCTGGCAGCAGGGTTTTCCTCTCTGGCCCTTTCCTCTGCTCTGACATGTGCTGCACTGGTAGCATGCTGCATCTCATCTAAAAGTGACATGGTTTTGCTTTTGGAAAGCTGCTGCCCTGCTTTGGCCAGGGTGAGGACTTCACCTAGCAGCACTTCTTCATGAGTAGCTACCTGAGCTGGTGAGTGGATGTGCTGCCGTAACAGCAGGGCAGCAGCCAGAGCTGCGCTCAAGGTCAGGAAGACCTCGGTACAGGGATAGGATATGGTGCAGGGACCGCAGAAGCCAGGGCTGAGTGAGCCGGAACAAAAGCCTGTGCAGAGCTGCAGCTGGAGACAAGGCTGGGTGGCAGCAGGGGCTCATCGGGTTTTCCTCCTGTCACAGCCAGGCCCCACGCTGCCAGATTTGGCTCTGCAAATGGTGGCAAGCAGTAGCAGGCAGGAAGTGGGCTGTTGTGCCTCCACACTGTCCGCTGCAAGTCTGGGCACTCTGATTCATTGCAGAGCATGGCCTTATGCTGTCCCGTACTATGTTAGCTGTCAGTAAACGTGCTTCCCAGGGGTGCAGTTAGCCTAGAATTCACACCTCAGCCTGACTGCCAGGGGCTTTCTCTCAGGAGCTGTCACGGAGATCCTGTGCAGCTAGGTTTGCACTCGGAAGGCTAGAGAAGCCTTTTGTCACCAAGGGTGGAGAAGTGAGTGAATCCAGAACATGCATGAAATGGGGTGGGATCTGCCCGCAGCCGTCCCAGCCCTGTTTTACAGATGGAAGGAGCGAACTCCTGTTGGCTTTGATGGGCTCTGTAAGGTGTGTTTGTGGGTCCGGTTCAGTCAGTCTGGGTGAGAACGGGATGTGCCAGGCGTTTGGGTCCTTCAGGACTTCGTCAGGGCAGTGCTCTGGGATCTGCAGTAGGAACGAGGCTGGCTGGTAGTGCCAGAAATCTGGAATTGGGCTTTTTCCTTAGCGTTGCTGAACTGCACAGTGGAGTGCCTGACTTTGGGAACTGCCAGCTACAGACCAAGCTGTTGGGGAAAGTCTGTGAGAAGCTGGTTGTGGTGAGGTGGTGCAGAGCCAAGGAGGATGCTGCTCAGCAGTTTTGTGGTCAGGAGCATGTTAAAAGAGTTGATGTGCCAGCCTGTCCTTTGTCAGCAGCAGTTTGGGAGTGGAAGTGAATAGTTTTGAAGTTTCCAGATCATTTGCAGCAGGTGAATTGCCCCAAAATTCAGTTGCTGTCTGGGTGATAGATTGGATGCTTGAGGAGCAAGAATGTCTCTGTGATGTGGAATTTCAAATCGGGATTTGAAATCATTTTAGGCTTCATTTTGGTGCTGTAAAAATTATCTGGTTTAATTTTTGTAATGCTGGATAGTAAGTCTTTGACACTGATGAAGTGACAGACCTGGAATACTGCTTTGAGTTGGACAGCCAGATGCCAGGCAGGCTTAGGTATTGCCTTCTTTTTGGTTGAGGATTCTCACAGTGTGAATTTTGGAGAGTTTGGGCTTTTGGAGATGTTGGCGTTGTGGAGAACAGCCTCAGCTGTGTGGCTGAGCACTTGTACCTTGGCAATGAGGTGCTTCCCTGGCTGGGTGGCCCAAGGCAGCTGCAACCGGGGATTCTTTTGTTTGGTGGCAGAGTCGCCTGCATCTTCAGGAACCTGGTGTGCTATACAATAGGCTGGGTACCTGGAAACAGTTTTTGAGAAGTTCTTAACAAAATATATGTGAAAGTTGGAAAAATCCCAAAAGAAGGTGGACGTTGGAGCTGCCTGTGCCCTGATGATAAGTCTGTCTTTCCAAGGTCATCCAATTCCCTGTGTAGACAGTACAGAGACAAAGGCCTCT
This sequence comes from Leptosomus discolor, assembly GCF_034619465.1. Classification (NCBI taxonomy): domain Eukaryota; kingdom Metazoa; phylum Chordata; class Aves; order Leptosomiformes; family Leptosomidae; genus Leptosomus; species Leptosomus discolor. The sequence continues at coordinate 38,891,951 of NC_141398.1, read as the reverse complement.
ACTATCCAAGGCTAAGCTGTTATTTTTGGTTTGGTTTTTCATGCTTTTTGAGGCTGTTGGCAGAACCCTGGCATGCAGCTGGACTCTCAAAGCGGCTGTCGTGGTGGTGGAAACCTCTGCCCTGTTTTTTTTAGTCCTGGGTGGTTCTGCAAGTGATGTGAAGACCCAGCTCCATTATCGCTTTACCTCTCTTACTGGTTTGTTACAGACAGAGGGTTTGTTTGGGAAGTGCAGTTTTATTTAAGGCAGCTGATGACAGGGTGCTAGGATCAGCCTTTCTTGACATCGCTGAGGCGGAGGAAGGCCAGCAGGAGACCTTGATGGGCATGGGATTTTCTATGCTGGCTTCTCAGACAGCTCAAGGTTTTGGGTTTTCTTACACGGATGGAGCGCTTCCAGTCTCCCCAGTATGATGCTCTATAAGCCAAGGGACGCCGCAGGTAGAAAGACATAGTGGCCTGGCTGATGCACAGGTATTGTGATTTTGGTGGCGATGCGTGTAGAGGCGTGGAAGTGCAGGACATTGGGACGGGGCTCACTGATGCAGCTGGTGTCTGAAGTACAGGAGATTTTTTTTTTTTTTTTTCCTGCTGGACACAACCCAGCTGGGCCTCCGCCTCTCAGCTGTGCTGCACAAACCGAGTGCTGGAGTGCTCCCGTGTTTTCCTGGCCTGGTGAAAAGCAGAAAAAAAAGGTAACATGAGGTCCATTGCTCCATAAACAGTGTCCAGGCTCCACAAACACAGTTGCTTCAGGCATCGGCATCCCTTCGCTGTACGTACCTGCCAGATTGTGCTGCTGTAGGTCGATGGAGCCGAGTTTGGGTGGAGCGGGACTGATCTCTTTCTCCAGCACTGCTGGGTGACTGTGTGTCATTAATGAGGAGTTAGAAAAGACAACACAGGACTGGGCTGTTTTTCTGTGACTTGATGTTTGATGGCTGCTCCCCTACCTGCTGGATGGGAGCCCCAGTGCTCACTCTGTGGGACCAAACAATGCCGCAGAGTGCCTGGGTGCTGTGGGGCTATGCTGGAGCGTGGGCTCTGTGCTAACCTTTCCTGCTCTTTGATTCCAGGCCCAAGAGTGAGTACTCGGAGATTGATGAGGAGGATGCTCAGGCTCCCTATGACCCCAACGGGAAGCCAGAGAGGTAGGAAGCTGAATGCGCTGCCGCAGCTGGAAGATGGGGGGACCAGCTGAGTGCATCTCATCTACTTTCATTAATACAAGAGTATCTAGTCTGTGCTGAAGTTTGCCAGCCCAGGGAGCTGGTGTTCCCTGAAAAGCAGGGCAGACGTTGGAGTTAAAGTGGTGATATGCTCAGGGCTGGCAGGTTTTCCCCTCTGGGAGATACTAGATGACTCTCCTGAGTTTGTGGTATCAAGTGGGGCAGTGCAGCACTAGGTGAAGCGTGAGGCCTCTGGGGGAAAATGGCTTAGGGTATTTATTCACCCATGTGGGTCTCTCGTGCTCGGATTGCTCGTGATACCCCCTCTCCCAGGTTATTTGCACTGCAGCCAAGCCAACCTTACTCCCTGTCGCGGAGCTCTGTGCTGGTTCGGGGATCATGGTGCTGAACAGAAAAAAATTCCAGAAGTGCTCTTGCAGCCTGTGGAGTCACGAGTGTTGGTGTGATGGTCTTAGACGGGTAGTGCTGGCTGTTTCCTGGTTGGGAGGTGAATGATGCTGATGGTTGTGTTTTCCAGCAGAGCTCCCTGCGATGGGTCAGGACGGGCTGGAACTGCTCTGTGGATGCTCTCTGGTTTTGCACCTCCTCACAGGGCAGGTGGTGACTTAACCCTCTGACTTGTAACCTCAGGTTTTATTACAACGTGGAGTCCTGTGGTTCTCTGCGCCCAGAGACCATCGTTCTCTCTGCACTCTCCGGCCTGAAGAAGAAGCTGAGTGACCTCCAGACCCAGCTGAGCCACGAGATTCAGAGCGATGTCCTCACTATAAACTGAGGTGCCCCCTTGCAAGCGGGTGCTGACGTGTGAGTGATGCAGAAAGTCCTTGCCTCTGTCCAGCAGCGCTCTGGGCTGAGGGTTTTACCTCCCCATCTCCCTCTATCTTTCCTGGCCCAGCTCTGCTGGTTGGTGACACCTCTTCCCTGGCCCTCCTTCTCATGAAAAGCCATCGTGGTGTGTAGGGTAAAGCAGGAAGGGAATCAATGAGCACCTTTGCTGGGACAGGCTTTGTCTTTAAGCGATCCCTGAGCTTTAGGCCAGAGGTTTGGATTCTGGCCATGTGGCATTTGGGATTGGGAAGCGTGTACCTCAGTTACACAACCCTACCTTATTTGCATGTTTCTCCCTTACTGTGCTGAATAAAGCCTTACCCCTCTGTGTTCTGTCATCCCTGAAACCTCATCTGGGGCCACAGGAAGAGATGTCACATCATTTACTTCTCTTCAATAGACATTAACTTAATGAGATGTTTGGAGGGAGCATAGCTCTCTACCCTTGATTACTGCTCTTGACGTTATCTCCTAAGGAGACCAGAATCCTCTCCAGCAGGTAGCCTGTCATTTACCAACCCAGCACTGCGTTGAAAGCAGATGTTTGAGGCTGGGCTGGTAGGTGAGATGCTGCAGAAGGCAGTGCTGCAGAAGAGCCCAGATGGGCCAGGCAGGCTTAGCTGTATTTAAAAACTCCTTCGGAGCAGACTCTGCCTGTGCTCTGTATCATCTCTGTGTTAGGAGCTGGGATGGCGGGGAGTCTGCCGTTAATAACCCCTGGCTGACAGCTTCCAGTGTGCATACAGCCCCAGGGTGGGTTGTGTGCTGGGCTGGAGCTTGGTGCGGGGTCCCAACCTGTGACCACTGTGGCAGTGGTTGGTCACCCTTTCTCCTCCCCTGCATCAGTGTCCAGCAGGACTTGGGCTGAGCTTCTTGGTGACGCTTTCCTGGAGAGATCCGCATCTTCCTTCCCGTGGTGGCTGAGACAGAGGGGAAGGCATGTGTGCCACTGTGCTTGTCCCAGCGTGGACGTGGGGCATGGGAACGGCTCCAGGGTGCTGGGACAGGTGCTCATGCTGAGCCAGGGAGAGCTCCGAGTCGTGCTGCCTTCCCCTCCAGGGAAGAGCGGCTGCAGCAGGGCTGCTTCTTTGGTGTCCTTGCCATGGCAGGTCTCCCCAAGACCTGTCCCCGTCCCTGGAGGGAGCGCTGCCCCGGCTGGCATGGCTGTCTCGCCTTGGGGTGAGCGCTCAGCCAGACAGTCATGGCACTGATAACCGAGCTGGCACAATTCTGGGAGAGCTGGAAGACGGAGCAGCCTGAACCTCCTTTGCCCGGGGTCTGGGAGCCTCCACTGCCCTGGCATGTCCCCAGAGCTGGAGGTGAGGGGTGACTGTGGGGTGCTGGCATCCTGTTGCACTTGGGGTTGTTTGATGGAGGGTGCCAGCTTGCTCCACCCTTTGCTCCCTGGCGGTTTTAGGGCTTCGCTTGAAATGTCCTGGCTGTGGCTGGAGGCAGAACAAAGCTTTGAGCCAAGGATGCTGCCAGGAGCCTGAGGAAATCTCCCCCCATCAGCAGTTTTCTCTCTGGCAGGCGCTACTCCCACTTGTGCTTCCCAAGTGCATTTGGATGAAACAGACAAACAAGAAGGGTGGATAAGGGTTGTTTATTCATTGAGCATCTCCTTAAAAAAAAAAAAAAGAAAACCGAAACATTTTTGGTAATAAATGTTAAACCTTTTTCCAGATGAGGTGTGTAGCCAGGAAAAGAGAGCAAGTTACACCTCTGCCCTGGGCGAGGATGTGGTGCTGGGGTGCCAATGAGCCCCTCTGCACCTGACTGTGCTGCAGGGGGCAGGGAGCAGCCCTTCTCCATCCCACCCTCCCCCCAGCCTCAGCCACAAGCTACACCAACCCAAGACACAGTATTTACAGACCACAGGTTCCCACATCACAACACTCCCTGTCCCCAAAGCACAGACCTGGAGCTTTAAGGGTGGAAATAAAACCACTGACCCCCCAACCCAGACCAAAAGAAGACTCCAAAGAAACACCAAGGTTTGCACAGCAATAAAAAGATAGCCCTTCTAAAGGAGGTCAATAAATAGGTGAACTAGAAAAAATCAATTGCTTTCGAGTTCAGCACATGAAGCCCAGCTGCACCCCCAGGTGAGGGCCTTCACCCCCAGGTGAGGGCTTTCACCCAGCCGCACCGACGGTGAGGAGGGAGTGAGGACAATGGGAATGGGGGTGCACGGAGAAACACGGCTCTCCCCCCATCGACTTCTCTGCCCAGGGGCTTTTTATATCTGCAAAGCTGCCCCTTGAGTGACAGGTGCTACTGGCCAAAACCAGTCTCTGGGTTGCCCACGAGCAGATAAACAAAGGGCATGGCCAGGGGGGGAGCGGCTGCAGGTGGAGAAGTGAGGGCTGCTGGGGTGGGGACAGCCCAGGAATGCTGGGGTCTTGGCTCTGCCCGGCTGCTCACCCCAGCAGAGTCCCCTGGAAGGAAAACCAGTTTCTCCTGAGACATCTCAATTCCACAGCAAGTGCTGAAATAGCTTCAAGAAGTGCAAAAATCAGCTCAGAGGTGGTGGGGCATCCCCAGGAGCACCCCATGCTTCACGGCAGGGGTGTGAGATGCTGGGACCCTGCACCATCAGCCTGGCACAGCCACATCCCCCAGCGCTGCTCCGTCTCTGCAGTGGGGTGATGCTCCAGCCTTCCCCCCCCGCCTCGCAGAAAACACCCCGACTTTCATGACCCCCCTCCCTTCTCCATCTCCCACCTGGATTGCCCAAGAGTCAAAATCCTCTCAGCGCCTCATGCATTCATGTGAGAAGGAAAAATCTCTTATAATACGGATATTCAATATATATTTCAAGTCAGTTGAGGCTGAGCCAGCCATCACCTCCATTAATGTCAGGCCAGGGCGCGAGCCAGCACCTGCCTCCCTCTCCAAGGTCTTGGCATGGAGGATGCCCCAGTTCGGTCTCTCTGGGGACTTGAAGGGGTGGCTGCCTGCATCCTTGCCACCCCTCAGGGAAGAAAAAGGGGAGCCCCACCGTGGCCCCCTCCCCCCGCCAGCTCATGGGGATGATGTGGGCTCCCTGCTTTCAGGCTTGTCACTTTTGGAGGACTTTGGCTTCAGCAAGATGAACCTGTTGAGGGGTTCGGTGTCGGAGCTGGCCTGGGCACCTGCATATGCCTCCCCTGGGGACGAAGCAGAGGGTGGGCTCGTGGTGGGGAGAGACACCCCATGGGGGGCTGGAGGAGCACCGGCGGCTCCTTGGTGGGGGCCGAGGAGACTCACCGGCATAGCTGGAGGACTCGGCCATGTTCTGGGAGCCAGTGATGTGGTGCCAGTAGGCGCTGCGGGGCAGCATGGTGGTGGGGGTGCAGGGGTAGGAGAAGTGCTCGGTGCCCTTGTTCAGCAGCTGCAGTGGGTGAGAGGTGGGGGTGAGGGTGACACAGAGTGCCCCGAGCTCCCCCCTGCTGCAAGCTGTGGCCCCAGGGTGGGCTGGAGCTCACCCTGACATTCTTCTCCATCTCCAGCAGGACCCTCTTGTGCTGCTCAGCGATGGCCAACGTGGCGCTGTGCACGCGCTGGTAGATCTGCTCGCCTTCCTGCGTCTGGAAGGTGTAGAGACCTTCCCCCGCATCACACATCCTGCAGGGATGGGACACCGGGTGTCACTGGGATCTGCAAGCCAAGGGATGAATAAAAATAACCCACCCCACCCCCCCCCAGGCAGCAGCTCGTCCAGCTTCCCATGCTTCAAGTGCTGTCCGCTTGTCTCCTCCATGGTGCTGAGCTGGGACCAGCACCAGCCCCAAACCTCCCCAGCCGTGAGGCACTTTATGAGGGCCATGGCCATCACCCCAGTGTCAGGCCTGCCCTGGGGTGCTGGCAGCAGTGCCACCTCCTGATGCACCCAGCAGGATGAAGGCACCCGGTGGTGGTCCCTGTCCCAGCGAGGGTGACATCTCACCGTCCGGCCTCGAAGGTGAAGCGGGTGGTGTCACGCCCGTAGCGGCGCAGGGAGCAGAGAGGCCAAGAGACCAGCTTCACCCGGGGGTTGTGCGTGTCCCAGAGGTAGATGTTTTCATGGGTGATCTGCAGCTTGCACTCGCCATAAACGTCCAGGTTGGGGCAGGGGAGGAGGAACACGTTGAACCTGTCTGGAGGGGGGGGGGGGGGGGGCGGGGGGAATAAAATAAAAAACCAATTGGGGGCGGGGTTTAGCGAGGCCGAGGCCGAGCCCGGAGCGGGCACCCCACTGCCACGTGCTCACCCGTCTGCTCACACTGCACACCAGGCGCCAGCAGGTCGGGCTCCCCCAGGCTGATATCATTCAGGCGGGCACCCAGGCACTCCACCGACAGCGTCTTGTACCACTCCTCTGCCTCCAGCTCTGCAAAGCACCACGGCAGCCCCTGGGTGACCCTGGCCAAATCGGGGTACCCCACCCGCACCACCAGCCTGGCTCCCCGGGGTGCTGCCCTGTACCTGAATCACAGGTGAAGGTCCGAGCAGAGTCATCGGTGAAAACAATGGCCACGGCCTGTCTCTTGGTCTCCTTGGGCAGCCGGGTGATGCACTTGACATTGCTGATCTCAGTGACCTGTGGAGGTGGCAGGCAGTGGGGGGTGTCATTGAGAGCTGAACCCAAATCCAGCCCCGCTGCACCCAGACCCCAGCTGCTGCACCCAAACCTGGCCCTGCTGTGTCACGCAGGTCCTGGCTGCTGCACCAAGGACCCCATGGCACCCAGATCCCAGCTGCTGCTTCTTCACCCAGACGCTGGCTGCTGCACCCAAACCTGGCCCCTGCTGCACCCAGATCCCAGCTGCTGGCACCCAAACCTGGCCCCTCCTGCACCCAGACCAGCCACTGCGGCACCCACATCCCAGCCACCGCTTCACCCAGATCCCAGCTGCTGGCACCCAAACCTGGCCCCTCCTGCACCCAGACCAGCCACTGCGGCACCCACATCCCAGCCACCGCTTCACCCAGATCCCAGCTGCTGGCACCCAAACCTGGCCCCTCCTGCACCCAGACCAGCCACTGTGGCACCCATATCCCAGCCACTGCTTCACCCAGACCCCAGCTGACATGGCACCCAAACCCTGACCTCTACGGCACCCAGCCCCTGGCTGTTGCCCCCTGACTGGCCACCGCTGCACCCAGATCCCAGCCGCCACTTCATCTAGCCCCCAGCCCCTGCTGTACCCAGCGCCCAGCTGCCATGGCACCCAAACCCTGGCCCCTATGGCACCCAGATACAGCTGCACCCAAACCCAACTGCATCCCCCACCAGAGTGCATGGGGTGACAGCCACCCAGCTCCAGCCCAGCAAGTTTAGGCGAGGAGGGACCCGCTCCGGCACAAAGCCCCAAGCAGCAGGCAGCACCCCAGCACCCTCCCACTGCACCCCTTCACCTTGGGACACCCGTGCAGGCACACCGACTTCTCATCTGGATATTTCTCCAGGCGCTGGGGCCCTTTGCTGGAAGCTTTCCGGAAAACCAGCCAGCACCGCCGGTAGATCTGACGGACAGAGAGCGTGGCGGCTGCTGTGGTGCAGGTGGGGGTCCCTGTCCCCACCCTGTCCCCATCCCCTTCCCCAGGACCCTTGCCCAGTCCTGCTTACTCTGCTGGCTTGGGGACAGGAGGGGACACTGGGGATGGGGACATCCTGGGGCTGCCATCATGTCCCTCCCCTGCCCCCCCCGCCACCAACACTAATTACAGAGATTAATTAACGAACATGGGTAAGGCTCCCAAGGGGACCCCCATCCTGGCATCTCCCTATCCCCTCTCCCACAGCCCTTGGCTCCGGGGGTGGCGGGGCCATCGTCCCCAAGCATGTGTCCCCCCCCTCAAGCCCACTCTCTCTTTGTTCTCCCTAATTAGCGTGAAATTACCCAGCATGCTCGTTGCCGCTGGCTTCGAGCGATGGAGGCGGGCGACCAAACTCCCTGACCCCCCCCACCTATGGGCAGCCCCCCTAATTTGTACCCTGGGGCATCCCCAGGGCTAAAACTGGGTACGGAGGGAAACTGAGGCACAGGGCGGGGCCCTCAGGGACACCCCCAAATCCCTGCAGTGACCTGTGTCCAGTGGTGGGAGACCCACGGGGGGGACCCACCCAGTGCAGGATCCGCCCCCCTGGGACTACTGGGTGATTTGGGTATGAACAAGTGGCCTGTCCCTGCCCCGCCCCAGCCACCACAGCCCCCAAAATGTCGCTTATTCAGCCCAAAACCAGGGACGCAGGTTGCCGCGAGAGGCGACGTGGCTGGGAGACGCAGCCACGTACCCTCTTGCGGCAACCAGTGCCCCAAATCCATGGGTGCCCCCGCCTTCCACGTCCCCGTCCCCTCCCCCCGTTCCCCGAGACCCCCCACTCACCCCCAGCTTCTTGCTCTTCATCCTCACGTAGCCTTGCTTGATGATGTCGTTAAAATTCGTCGCCATGGTGATGGCCCGATGGGGTGGGGAATACTTTGGGAGGGGGGGGCTGCCTTTACCTTCGCCCCCCCCTCTCCATCCTCTTCCTCTGTACCCCCCTGCCCCTGCCTCACCACCAGCCCAGCTTGGTGTTAGCAATGTCCCCCATCCTGGCTGGAAAAGAGAAATGACAGATCGATGGGTGACATCTTCCTCCTCCTCCTCTTCCTCCTCCTCCTCCTCTTCCTCCTCCCTTCGATGCCTGAACCATCCGAGTGGAACAGTCTGGCATTAACCCCTGCCAGTGCAGCGGCGCCACGAGTGGCGTTTGTCCACCCTCCAGCCACCAGGTCTAACATGTGCCCTAGGGGACACCCACGCTGGACCTCACCCACGGGTCTCCATTGCCTCTTGCACTGCCCCTCCTTCCTCCCGGGCTGCTCACTTGGGCAGCAACACGGCCTTGGCCGCTGGGCATCAGTAGGGTTCAGTGTTAACAACCCCTCCAGCCAGGCCAGCTCTGGTGCGGGGTGTTTTGGCCCTGGCACTGGGTGCCCAAGGGACCCCAGCTCTGCTGTCAGTTTGGCCTTGCTCAGCCTGGTCCTCGCTTGGTCCCACCACTTGGGGCTGCCGCGGGTGGTGGGGCCAAGCAGGGACTAGGCTCCTTTCCCAGCATCCAGGGGGATCCAGCCCCATCCACCCCAACAGCGACAGCCCAGAGGAGCCAACCCACAGTGACTACACCCCAGCATCCCCCTCCAGCCACCCCACCACCGCCACCGGGATGGTTTGTGTCCCCCCCTGTCCCCCGCCAAAAGTCAGGCTGGCCCCACTGCCTGGCACCCCGCACCCGGTCCTGTGGTTTCAGGGGCTGCTCTGTGGTGGCCCACTGGGTGGTGATGGGAGCTAGGACAGCATCCTAGGGACCCTCTGCTGTCCCGAGAGGGACTTGGGTCCAGCGCTCGCCCCTGTCACCCTCACCCCACCTCATGCACACCAGCACCCCAAAGGAATCCAGAGATGCTGGGGGGGGGGGGGGGGCACCTCCTGCCTCCTCCCCGCCATCTGCCACCTCCAACACCCCTGACCAGTTGTCACCCGGGCATCCCTGACCCCCTCCATCACCCCCAGGTCTCCGCCACTCTCACCGCCATCGTCCCTCCCCGCGCTGTCACCCCCCCGACACTTGTCACCTCGGCCAAGCCCCATCCTGTGTCACACACCCCCACCCCGCAGCCGGTGCCCCACCGTGTCGTCGTATCCCACTCCGCGGCCTTACCCGGCCCCCCCCGGTTGCAGGCGGCAGCTCCGGCGTCCGGCTCCGCGTCGCTGCCAGCCCTGGAGCCGCGCGGCCCCGCCCCCCCCGGCCCCGCCCCGCCCCCGCCCCTCAAAGGCCCCGCTCCCCACCCCGTCCCGGGCTGCCTCCTCCGTCCCTCCGGGCCCGACCTCGCCTGGCCCAGCCCAGCCAGAGCCACAACCGGCTGCCCTGGAAAGAGTTTTCCTGAATGCACATCATCAGGCTTCAGAGTGAACGTGCCGTGGCGACTGATGGGCGGCTGCAGCCCCTCGCTGAGCTGCTGTCCCAGGCTGTTCCTAGGCTCAGGTGGATGTCTCCTCATCCCTGTCCCTGCTTGTGTCCCCCAAAACTCTGCTTTTCAGGGCCCCCACTGAAACCACCCACCAGCACCTCCACCCCCGCAGCCACATTTGTTGGGCTATAAAATACATGAATAATCGCTGGAAATAAAAAAGCATTAAAAAGAACCCTGCGAGCAGCAAAGAGCCGAGCTTTTAGCCAATCAATTAAAAGGCCGAGCGAGGGGATTAGCTCACTGAAATATTAATTTTTAATGAGGTTGTGTCTGAGCTCCTCCAAGCTCCCAAGGCCCTGCTCTGTGGGGGCTGGGCTGCAGGGGCCTGGACTGGGGCAGTCAGCAGCCACTGGTGAGCACCGCTGCACCTCCCCAGGGTAAGCACCCCTGCACCGACAGGTGAGCACCCCAACACCCGTGGGTGGGCACCCCTGCACCCACGGGTGAGCACCGCTGTCTGCCTGCCGCAGCCCGGCAGACACAGGCATCTCCATGGCCATGCGTGTTGCCAGCCTCCTGCAGCCCCCGCTTCTCGCTTCACGGGGACGGGCTTCTCCCACGAGCTGGTCTCATCCCCAGGTGTAGGGACAGCGATGGCAGCAGGGTGACACCAGCAGCCACACATCCAGCCCCGTGTGCAGTGAAACGCCGTTTCTCCCCGGTGCTGTCCCCTCCCGTCCCCACCATTCTCACTCCCACGTGGGGACAGACCAGCAGCCCAAGCCACCGCCAGAGCCTGGGCCCCTCTGGGCTCTGTATTTATAATTAAAAAAAATCATATACAAATACATACATATATATAATATATATATAAAAATGTGGGCAGGAGAGCATGGCTGGCTGCAGGGCTCAGTGCCCCTCTCTGCCCCGCGCAGTGATGCTTTGGTGGCCACATCTGTGTCCCAGGAGATGCTGGTGGCCAGGAGGCACTGGATACTGTCCAAGAGGCAGTGGGCTTGGAGCATCTCTGGGCAAATTCCTCCCCGCCACTCCGTGCCTCAGTTTCCCTGTCTATATGAGGGTCACCTCATGGCTGGACCCCTGGTAACAGGCACTTGTGGGCAGAGGACCACCATGGGACATCCCCGCAGCAGTGGCATACGGCCCTGGGCTCTAGGGCACCTGGATCTGCAGGTCCTCATCCTCGTCAGGGTCGCTGGTGCCGTCCCCAGTGTCATCGGGGCTGAAGCGGGCACTGCGCATCTTGCCAAAAAGTGGGGTGCTCTGCTGCCGCCGCAGCCTGCCGATGGAGAGCTGCCGGGGTGGGGGGCGGCAGGGCATAGCCCTGGGGGCACGCCAAAGCCAAGCCCATCCCCATGCACCCCTACAGCACAACTGCACCCCAGCGGGACCCCATTCCTGTGGCTCCCACTAAGCTCTGGGTGCAGAATCAGCCCCCCCAGCCTGGGGCTGACCCTCCGGGGCTGGACACCGCCATGCCGGGCATCTCGGATCCAGCCAAGAGAGCAGAGCAGGGAGCAGTCATCTCCCTAAAGTGGGGATCCCCCCCGCAAAATACCCAAGTGCCCGTTCCCGGGAGCCTGCTGTGGTTTTAGCTCCTCACTCGCCCTTGCGTGAAAATTCATCAACGAAAATTTATGAAGCAAATTTGAAATCCAAAGGCCCAGGACCTGGTTGGATCTGACCTTTTTGCTGCGTTTTACTGGAAAGCATGAATTATTTAAGGGTGAGTGCATGGGGAGGGCTGCAGGGGGGGAAGACGAAGCCTCCATTATTCCTCCATGATTTAATGAAGGTGTCTCAATAAAATAAAGGAAGATTATAAACACAACCCCCCCCCCAGCACCTCCCAGAGATGCGGCATCAATCTCTCACGGCCATTTCAGCTCTTCGCTGCTGCAGAGGCGAAGCAAGGCCATGGAAAGTTTTTAAGGGCAATAAAACCCATCTCTCACCTCCCCAAACTGGTATGGGATGCTTGGAGCCTGCCCTGGCCTTGGGTACTGGTGGGTGTAACCCTAAGCGGTGTGAAACTGGGCTGTACTGGTCTGTGGGCAGACTTATGCGGGTTTAACTGGGAGATGAACGCCATCCAGCTTGCAGCAGGGTGAAGGCTGCTCCAAGGATGGTTGCATATCCTCCAAGGATGTTGGAGGCACTTTGGCCATGCTTAGCCTGGGGTTCAACCTGGGAGATGCTGGCTGAGGGATGGTGGCAAGGAGAATGTGATCCCACCCACAGGTCCTTGCTGGTCCCCACCATGGCCCACCCCAGTCCCCTACTCACCGGGACTGCAGATGCTCCAGCTGCACCTGGAAGCTCTCGCTCTGCTCCGTCTGCTCATCCAGCGACCGCTGCAGCTTCCGTGTCTGATTGTGGGCCTCATCCAGCTGCAGGATGGGATAGGACGGGACGGGACGGGACGGGATGGGATGGGATGGGACGGGACCATTGGCAGCCGTGAGGGAGCGGAGCTTCCCACCCCTGTCCCCTCCACCAGCACAAGCTTCCCCACCTCGTCCTCAGCTTGAGCCAGCTCCTTCTTCAGCTCCTCCACCCTCAAGCGCAGCTTCTTCACCTCACCCTCGTGCTGCTCCACGCGGCGATTGGCATGGGCCAGCTCAGCCATCTTCTCCTGGTATTGCTTCTTCAGCTTGCTGTGGATGTGCTTCAGGTCGGCCAGCTCCTGAGGTGGGCATGGGGCGGGGGGCTGAGTGGGTGAGAGCCACCCACCCCACTGCTGGGTGCCCCTTCTACCTCCCCAGGGACCTTTCCCACCACCCCACCCAATGAAAGAGGAGCTGATGGAGCAAGGACGGGGTCACTACTACCCCTTAGATAAAGGGTGGTGGTAGAATTTGGGCTTGAGGAGGTCCTGGGGGATGCTAAGCCACCACTGAAGCAACAGGGTCACGCAGGGAGAGGGTGGTGGGGGACAGGACCACCCCCATGGCACCTTGTTCTTCTCAAAGAGCTCGGCCTGGATGGTTTTGAGGTCAGTGTCCAGGGTGCTGGCCGTCTGGCGCCGCTTGCGAGCCAGCACCTCCTCCAGGTCCTCGATCTGCGCCCGCAGCTTCTTGTTCTCCCGCTCCAGGTTGAGCTTCTCTGTCTCCAGCCGCTCCCGCCGGCCCCACTCGGCTGCATTCTCTGCCTGCAGCCGCTCCATCTGGGACAGGGAGACATGGAGTGGCTGGGGACAGCAGAGACCCCCCCCTCCACCTCTCCCTTTGGCCCCCCACATTGGTGTTTGGCCTCACCTCTGCACGCAGCTCGGCCAGCTTTTTGTCCATGCTGGAGCGAGCACCCAGCTCATCCTCCAGGTCCTCGGAGATGCGTCCCAGCTCGTCCTGGTGGATCTCCTTCAGGATGTTGAGCTGTGGGAGGACACACAGCACCCAAGGTGGGCAGCAAGGACCCACCTTGCACCACACAGGCCCTGTCCGCACCCATCCACTGGAGCAACTGTCTCTAATTAAGACCCTTAATGAGCACCCTGGAGTTGGGGAGGTGGCTGTGGGTCACTGTGTCCAACCATCAGGACGTGCCACCTGCCGGGGCACAGGCCACCCCCCAGGGCACCCCTGATCCCCAGGCACCTTGCTCACCTGCTTCATCACCTCCTGCTTGTTCTTGTTGAGCTCCTCATACTTGATCTTCCACTGGCTGAGCTCACCCTCCAGCTTCTCAATGCTCTTGCTGAGTGCCAGCTTGTCCCTGGGGAGAGGCAACACTGGCAGGACCCCATGGGACATCCCATCCCCGTGGGGACCGGGCTGGGCATGGCTGGTACTCTGTGAGGATGACGCCCCGAGCACTCACTCCCGCTCCTTGAGCAGCACTTTTTGGCACTCATCCAGCCTCAGCTTCAGGGCGGTAACTTTGGTGGCATCTTCTTCCACGACGCTGACGTCCTCCCAGAGCAGGCGGCTCCGTTCCTGGCGGGTGAAGGAGGCCCGGGGGCCCCGCTGCTCCCAGCTCTCGTCCTGCTTGCTCGTCAAGATGTTTTCCATCAGTTCCAGCTCCTGTGGCACCATGGGTGGCCCAGCACAGGGGACAGGGTGAGAGGCCAGCCCTGGCTTCCCACCCCCTACAGCACCCAACCATCACCCCATAACCAAGAGCATCCCTCCAGCCAAACTCAGCAGCATCCTTCCCTCCGATCCCCAGGGACCCCGTGCGTCTGATGGAGAAGGACCTGCCCTCCCTGGGGAGCTCCCATACACCATCACACTCTGCTGCCAGCTCCCTGCCTCCCTGGAAATTTGGGATAATATCGACCTACTACACCGACCTTGCCGTGACTGCCATGTGGGTAATCTTCTACCAGTCTCCATGAGTGCTCGGTAAATGAGCTGCAGGGGCTTTCTGGGGAAGGGACGTCCCTGGGGACTGAGCCAGGAGGCCACAGGGGATGCTCAGATTGATTTGCCGCTTGCTCAGCAGCTGTGCTGTCAGGGGGACTGAACTGGCACGGCATGGCACCCCATGCGGTGACTTCTGCGTCGTGACAGAGCTGATGGCAGCAGAGAGGGGATGGCTGGAGCAACTGGGAACATCCCTGTGGTGGCTCTGGTGTCCCCTCCTTCCTGCTCCTCCTCCTCCCTTCAGCACAGACCTTTGCCAGAAGCCTGTATGGACACTCTGGCATTCAAGCCATTGCTGGGAGATGCCACCAGCACTGCCAAAGCCACCGTCCCCTGTGCCAGCACACCGACTTTTGCTTAACACCTCCAAAGTGAAAGCCCCGAGAAAAGGACCAGAGCCAATGCCAAGGTGATCTCACCGCACGGGTCTATGGGGGTCCTGGACACCCCCATGACACTCCTCCAAGAGGGGCCTGTGTCCCCCCACGTGCTGCTCCAAGAGGGGTCTGAGCCCAAAATCCCACTCCAAGAGGGGTCTGACACCATGACACTGCTCTGAGAGGGGTCTGACGCCCCCCACGCTGCTCCACCTGCCCTCTCCAAGGAGGCTGACCTGCCCTGCTAATCCAAGAGGGGGACTGCCCCTCCACGCTGCCCACCTTTGTGGGGCAGGAGGTGACCCCTGTGGGCACCTGCAGGCAGTGGTGGTTTGGGGGCATGTGTGGGCAGCTGGCAGGGCTGAGGAGCCCCCTTGGCACCCTGCCAGACCCTCCTGCCCCTCACCTTGGCTTTTTGGGGCGCTTCGGCCCCCACATCCCGCACAGGCTCATGCTCAGGGTCAGTCTCTCCCTCCGCCCCATCGGCATCGGGTGGGCTGCCGGTGCCTGGTTGGCCGTGAAGCCGTGCCGACAGTCGGGCAGGCGGCGGGCGCTCGTCCGGCCGGTCGCGGTCGTGGCGCAGGCTGGCCAGCTCTTTGGTGAGGGCCTCCAGGCGATGCCGCAGCTGCCGCACCTCCTCACGGGCCCGGTTGCGCTCAGCCCGTACCTTGCTCCATTTCTCCCGCCAGTTGGCTGTGCAATCCGACCACCATCGCATTGTCTTCTCCATCTGGGCTGCCCGCGCCCGCGCCTCCTCCAGCTCCCGCAGCCGCAGCTCCTCCCGCCCTTCCCAGTCCCCTTCCAGCAATGCCGGGGAGGGGCCGGGTGAGGGTGTCCCACTGAGGGGGGACGGGGAGGGCTCGGGGGCCAGCAGGGCCAGCAGCGAGCCCCCCGGCAGTGGCGGGGAGCCAGCCAGACGCGAGGCCCCGCTTTGGCTCATGGTGGGTCTCCCTTAGGGCATGGCTGTCACCGTGGGGGTGGTGCCTGGGACCTGTGGGAGACAGGAGGGCTCAGGGGGACTATGGAGGGATGCAGGGAGTGGCTGGCGGAAAGGGAGGCACAGGCCCTGGTTTTGGGAGGTAGCACACTGAGTGTTGAGGTCCATGGCATGGACCCCGTCCAGGTCCCCAGAAGACTCTAACAATGTCCCCAGCTGGGTCCCTAATAACCCCGGTGAGGTCCCCAGTGATGGTCCTAGCAAGGAGCCAAGTGATGGCCCCACCAGGTCCCCACCAAAGACCCCAGCAAGGTTTTCAGCACAGACCTTGGCAGGGTCCCCACTGAGGACCACAGTGAGGTCCCTGCTGATGGCCCCAGCAGGGTCCCTGATGCAGACCTGATGAGGTCCCCAGCGAGGACCACAGCCCACCACCCGGCCACCAGCACCCTGTCCCAGCTTCACACCTTGTCCCAGCTTCACCCTGCAGCAGGCACCAGCCTAGCCTGGTGCACCTCTGCCAGCGCCCTGGAAGCAACGTCTACAGGTCATCTGGATGACATCATCCACATGAGGTCATCTGGATGACGTCATCTGCAGGCCTCCAAGATCATACCCTGTTACTGTGCTGGGGGGACCCGGCTGCACCCCAGCAGCTCCGGTGCAGGTCACAGCCTGGACCAGGCGCCAGCGAGGCAGAATCAGCTCCAGAAGATCAAACCGGCTGCAGTGGCAGGACGCGCGCCAAGGTGGCCAGACCCGCTTGCCGGTGCTGACGCAACAAAGGGCCGGTGCTGACCGCCTACGGCCCGGCCTCGACCTCCCATCCCTGCTCGGCCAGGCGGCTAAACCGCCCCAGGAAACCTTAATGGGAGCCTGTGCGTGCCCTAATGGGATAAGTACAGAGGCTGGCCGCCGCCAGCCCGCAGCCTCCCGGCAGGTTTTTGGGATGGTATAGCCCGGACCTGCCGCCAAATCCGGTCGGGCTGCGAGAGTCGGTGCCGGAGCAGCGGCCGATGGCAATTACGTGCTTTGCACCGGGGAAAAAAAAAAAAAAAAATTATCTGATATTATTTGCTGAAACGGTGAAGTTTCGGGAAAACTCGGCGGCGAGCACTGGTCCGTGCTCTGCTGCTGTCCGCACGGGGCTGCTGCCCCGGGGAGGGATCCCGGGGCCCAGCAGGATGCGGCACCGGCGCCCGCGCAGCGCCCCCGGGAGCGCGCCCCCCCGCGCCGCTCCCGCCTTGAGCGCGGCCCCGCCAGCGGTCCCGGGCTGCCGGCGGGGGGGTGGAGCCGCCCGCCCCTCGCGCCTCTCCATTGGTCGTAGGCGCTGCCACTCCGCCGCCGGCGGTGACGCGGCCCGGCCCGCGGGACCCGCCGCATTCCTCCGCGCCCGCCCCGCCCCGTCCCGTCCCGTCCCGCTCGGCCCGGTACGGCCAGTACCGCCCGGCGCGGCTCGGCCCGGCCTGGCCCGGCTTGCTGCGGTACCGCCCCTCCCCGCCCCGGCCCGGCCGCCCCCGCCCCCCCCGGCAAAGTTTCCCGAAAGTTTCCCGTCGCGCCGGTGCCGCGTCCCGCCTGCCCTGCCCCCCCCACTCCCTCACCGGTATCGGCGCGGCGGCGGTGCAGGCAGCCCGCGCGGGCCGAGGCGCTGCCGGCCGAGTCTCCTCCTCCTGCCCTCCCCTCCTCCTCCTCCCCTCCTTCCCCCGTCGCTCCCGCCCCCCCCCCCCCCCGCCCGCTCCCGGGGGGCGGGGGGGGCCCGTCCCACCGCCGGAGCTGCCGAGGGGGCTCCCACGCTGCTTGTGTCACGGGACGGAAGCGGGGGGGGGAGGGGGTTGCTTGTGTGCTTGCACGCGTGGGTTTCCAAGCTGTTGTGCTCGGGGGGCATCGCACGGGGAGTTTCCACAGCGATGCACGCGCGTGGAGGCACGCCTGCGTGCTTGCACACGCGTGCAGGGGGGTGTTTGCCCACGGGGGGGATGTTGCTCGGGGGTGTTTCTGCAGATTTTTTTTTACGTGTAGGCGAGTTGCACACAAGTGTCTGCGCCAAGGTGCAGTGCCTGCACACAAACGTGTTGTAAGCGTGTGTCCAGGCGTGTTGCCCGTGAGCATTTGCACGCGGGAGGTTGCGCACTCCCGTTTGCATGTGGTCGAGGTTGCTCACGGGTGCTCGCAGACGCGCGCGGGGGCGTGCTTGCACGCGAGCGTGGTGCAGAGAGGGGCTTGCACGGGCGCACACTCACACGGCCATGCTTCCGCACATTTTTACGGGTGCTTGCGCACAGGCGTGCTGGCGCACAAGTGTGATGCACATGGGGCTGCAGCTGCCAGAACTTCAGCTCGGCCCTCGGCTTCTCTCCAGCCTGGGCCTCTTCAGGAGCTGAGGGCTCCTGGAGCTGCTGGCACCATGGCCTCGGTGCTGGGGGGCCGGTACCGGCTGCTGGAGCCTGACCCTTCTTCCCTCTGGCTCTGGCTGCTCTCGCAGGATTGGCACCGCTCTGCTCCAAATCCTTGAGTCGGAGGCTGGGGCTTGGGAGGGGACCTGTGGGGAGGACGGGACATCCCCACCCAAGGGTCCCCACGGGTGAGCGGGTCCCAGCCACACAGCACTGCCCACTGCGTCCCTGCATGTCCCAGGGCTGGCTGCGTCCTTCTTCCAACCAAGCAGCCAAGCCTCAAACCACCATTTCCCCCCGATGTTCTTCCCTTTGCTGGATGATTTTCAGCCACAAAATTGGGAAAAACAAGCAGCTGAGAGGATTTGTGTCCCACATGACACAGAAGTGATGCTATGGGACCCTGATACCCTTTTGTCCCCCAGCATCAAGCAAAGCAGGGAAAACTAAATCAAATCAAAGCAAAACTGCAAATGCCCGTGCATGTTCTCTCCAAGCCCAGTATTTTTCCACTGGTAACAACCCCAAAAAGCTGGAGGCGGGGGATGCTTTGCTATCCCACGCCCCTATCCCTGTATTTTGTGCTGGAGGAGCCTGAACAGGCGCCTTCGCTTGCAGCTGGTAAAGCAATTTTGCAGGCAGTTTGGCCCGAGCTGGTGGTGCGTGCTGGTGGGTTTTAACCCATTCCTGGCACTAAAACTGGACTTTGAAAGCTGGCAAAGTTTTTCCAAGTGTGTCCTTACTGTTTGCTTGGACGTGCACATCTCGGTGATACTGGCAAGTTCAAGGATGTGTAGCAGCATGCTGGGATCTGTGGGTTTTGCCCTTGCAAAAATCAAACCTCCTTGGCCCAGGCCATGTCACCTCAGGATGTGGACAGTGACCCATCTCCGTGGCCCATGGACCATTCTCCTGGCACCCTTCTTCTCCAGCTCTGGGTTTCCAGCCTGGCTCAGGGTCTCTGGCTGTGCCCAGCAGACCCCCTTATATCTGTCCCAAAGGGTTCTCACCTTTGGGATGGATCAGACAGAGGCAGAAGGTTGCCCCGTGCCATGAACTGAGCCCTGGAGACTCGTTGCATGAATGGCTGCAGGTGCTGGGCAAGCACAGTGTGGCATCACTGCCCTGCAGCGGGCACCGGTGTGGCAGAGCCATCCGTGCTTCCCATGCCTCTGCACATGGCCATGTCCCTGCAGCCCCTGGAGCACAAGGTAAAGCCGTTTGGGGCAAATCTAACTATTTTGGGGAAAAAAAAAAAAAAAGAGACGATCTTTTTTCCTACAACTGGGCCAGCTGGCATTGCTGGGGAGCTCTGACACCATGGCTGGGGGTGGCATGGAGGATGCTGGCTCTGTCCTGGCAGTAGCGTCAAACTGTGGTATCACAGAATCATAGGGTATCTTGAGTCGGAAGGGACCCATAAGGACCACTGAGTCCAACTCCCTGCTCCTTGCGGGACTACCTAAACTAAATCATATGATAAGCGCATCGTCCAGTGCTCCTTGAACTCTGACAGGCTTGGTGCGGTGACCACTTCCCCGGGGAGCCTGTTCCAGGGACCACTACTCTCTCAGTAAAGAAGCTTTTCCTAATGTCCCACCTGAACTTCACCTGACACAGCTTCATTCCAACTCCTCATGTTCTGTCGCTGTCACCAGAGAGAGGAGATCAGCACCTCCCCCCTCCGCTGCCCCCCTGGAGGAAGTTGTTGACTGCGATGAGGTCACCCCTCAGCAGTGAGGTCACCCCTCAGCGATGAGGTCACCCCTCAGCCTCCTCTTCTCCAACCTGAACAAGTCAAGTGACCTTGTAAGTCTTGGCCTTGACGCTTTTCACAATCTTGGTCACCCTCCTCTGGACACACTACAATAGTTTGATGTCCTTCTTACATTGAGGCACCCAAAACTGCACCCAGGACTGAAGGTGGGGCAACACCAGTGCCGTGTAGAGTGGGACAATCACCTCCCTCGCCTGGCTAGCAATGCTGTGCTTGGTGCGCCCCAGGACATGGCTGGCCCTTTTGGCTACCAGGGCACACTGTTGACTCATATTCAACTGGCCATCGACCCAGACCCCCAGATCTCTTTCTGTGGGGCTGCTCTCCAGCCTCTTGTCCCCGAGTTTGTACGTGTAACCAGGATTACCCCATCCCAGGTGGAGAATCTGGCACTTGCTTTTGTTAAACTTCATAGGGCTGGTTATTGCCCAGCTCTCTAGCCTATCCAGATCTCTCTGTAAGGCCTTTCTACCCTCAAGGGAGTCCACAGGTCCTCCTAGTTTAGTATCGTCAGCAAACTTAATGTACCTTCCATTCCCATGTCCACATAATTTATAAAAACATTAAAGAGCACCATCCCTAAAATTGAGCCCTGGGGAACCCCACTGGTGACTGGTGACTGGCCACCAGCCTGATGTGACCCCGTTTACGATAACCCTGTGAGCCTGACCCGTCAGCCAATTGCTCACTCAATGTGCAATGGACTGGTGCAGCTGTGTGCTGGACAGTTTGTCCGTAATGATACTGTGAGAGACAGCACCAAAAGCTTTGCTAAAATCCAAACCCACCACATCTACCAGCTTCCCTTGGTCAACTCAACGGATGACCTTGTCATAAAAGGAAATTAAGTTGGTTGAACAGGACTTTCCCCTCATGAACCTGTGCTGGTTATGACCAATGACTGCATTGTCTCTCAAATGTTTTTCAGTAACTCGCAGAATAACCTTCTCCGTCATTTTACTGGGTACTGAAGTGAGACTGACAGGCCTGTAACTACCAGGCTTTTCCTTCTTACCGTTCTTGAAAACTGGGACAACATTTCCCAACTTCCAGTCGACTGGGACCTCTCGAGATTCCCAAGACTGTTAAAAAATAATGGAGAGGTCCTGTGATGGCATCAGCCAGCTTTTTCAGCACCCTAGGATGAATCCCACCAGGCCCCATAGACTCATATGCATCCAGCTGGAGCAGCAAGTCTTGAACAAGCTCAGTGTTGGCTGGGAGTTTATCATGCCCCCGGGCATGGTTGGCCAACATAGGAGTGTGGTGATCCCAGGGCCCACCATCGGTGTTGAAGATAGAGTTGAAGAAGGTGTAAGCATCTCCACTTTGTCTACGTCCCTATTTGTGAGGTGACCGTCCTCATCAAACAATGGATTAGTGTTATTTCTGAACCTCCTTTTGCTGTCAACATATTTTTAAAAGCCCTTTTTGTTGTCCTTCGCAGTGCCAGCCAGCTTTAGCGCTAATCCATCTTTGGCCACATGAATTTTCTCCCTATGGTGGCGAAAAACTCCGTAGTCCTCCCGCATCACCTGTCCTTGCTCCCAACATCCGTACGCTTTTCTTTTCCACCTCAGTCCTACCAGCAGATCCTTGCCCAGCCATGCCAGCCTTCTGCCCCACTGGCTTGACTTCCCACACTTACCGAACCATGCCATGTTGATGGTCTGCTTGGAGCCCAGCTCCTGCCCTGGTGGCACTGCTGTGGTGCCAGTGCTGCCACAGTAGCCAGCCGGGACCTTCAGCATGGGAGAGCAGGAGTTGCTGGTGAGCCACTGGTGGGGAGAAGCTCATTAGAGGCAGAAGGTTAATTATATCAGGGGAGCAGGTTGGTTTTGGGCCACGCTGAACCGCAGCCGTCTGCTGTGTCCTTGGAGTTTGGCACTGCTGGGGATGCTCCCTCCTGCTCTGGGCTGCGAAAAAGAGTAAGCAAAAGGAAATGTAAAAGCTCTCTTGATTTAATCTGCTCATCCGCATACACTTCCTTTTCTGCTGCCTCAACTATCTGGAGTGGCTGATCCCATCGTGGTAGTGCTGATGCTGAGAGCTGCCCTGTGCCTAAGGTAGGGGCTTTGCTGGAGCGAGGGGGGGTGCGGGGGTCTGGCATGGCACTGGAGGGGCTTGCTGGGGTGCTGAACTGCTCCTCACAAAGGCAATACCCACCCAAAGTGACACCCATGCCCTGCCATTTCTGGAGGGTGCAGCAAGGGAATGATGCCCTCTCTAGCTCGATGGCAGCGGGGATGGTGTTTGGCATCACCAGGCTGCGCCAAGTGGCAGGGGAGGTCGGGCTGAGCGCCTGCATCAGGCACCCTGGGTATCTGAGGGTTATGTCGGTGAGAAGTGAAAGGGTTCTTTATTGTGAAACATCCTGAAAGGGACGTGGTGGCTGTCCCTCGCTGGGGGTCAGAGGGCAGCCTATGCAGGCAGCTGCCCACAGCGCTGCTGCTCCTGCCCTGGGAGGCTCCGGCTGCATTGGCCATGGCCAGCCTCAGCGCCTCAAAGCATCAATCCCATCACTGCATCCACAGTAAAACCATTTGTATGGGGGGGTGCACCCTGGCACCACTGCACTCACAGCCCCTCTCCCCAACTACTTTTGGTGCTAGTGGGTGTTACCGTGGCGGGCGTTGCTGTGAGTGGCACTGGATGCAGTGTTGCAATGGATGCAAACCTTGCTGCCAGCCACCTTCCCCCCACCCTGTGCTGGGGATGCTTCCTCCTCCCCAGCTCAGTGCTGGGCCACTGCCAGGAATCGCGGGCACCACGGTAGATCATGCCGGCGACCCTTCTGGCTTGTAGGCTGCTTGCTGGGGATCTGCAGCCACAGGCTGGGATGGCAGTGAGGTCTGAGTCCCTGTTGGGGCAGGTGGGGGGAAGGAGGAAACCTTACTGCCCGCGGTTTTACAACCGTAACGGTAAAATGGATGCAAAGGGCATCTCGCACCCCAGTTGCTGTGGCAAACAGCCTCCACCTCGCCCTGCTGCTGGCGCAGCTGCTTGGTGCTTCTGGGCTGCAGCTTTGCCACCATGATGGCTTTAGTGGGGCTTGGCTGCTGGGGGTGGGGGCAAGCCGCCAGGACCCCATCTTTGTCCTGCACCCAGCATATGGGAAAGGGCCAAAGTCCCAGGGGATGTGGGTGGGGGGATCCAAGGAGCTGCTCTGGTACTGGGTGCCTTTTGCAGGAGAGGACCATGGCGATGCCCACCCCTCTGCTCATTGCCCTTGTCCTCTGCCTCACCAGCCTGTGTCCTGGGGGCTCAAGGTAGGGACATCTCCCATCCTGGTGTTGGGCTGGGTGCTTTCGGTGCTGTTTGGGGCTCCCAGGGCTGGGGTGGGCTGGAGAGCGCGGCAAGGTGCTGCACACCAAGGCTCAGCTCCCAAAACAGCTCTGTCACAGCTGGAGAAGAGCAACATGGACACCCTGGAGAAGGAGCTGCAGCAGGGCTGCGGCAGCACCCACCATGCGACGGAGAGGTGAGCCCCAGCTCCCACCCCCCTGTCCCTCAGACCCCCCCAGACCCACAGGGGCCAGATCCTGCTGCACCCTGCCCTGAACACCCTCCCCGTGCAGGTTAAACAGGCTGGAGGAGAAGCTGACCCGCCGGGAGAAATCCAACTTTATGGGCTGTGTGGTCGAGACCTACGTGTTCAAGTTTATGACTGAGCACTTCAGAGGGTTAAACCTCAGCAGCAGGATGGTTGGTCTCCACCCCTGCCACTGCTGGGGCTATTCCTGTACCCCCTGGGCCTCTCCACATCCCCACCCCTTCCCTGGGGAGGTGCCGGGGGGTGCTGGGGTGGCTGACATTTGCTCACACTGGGTTTCTGTCATCCTCCAAGGATGCTTTATGCCAGAAAAGCCTTCTGAGATGTGGCTCTGCCAGGGTGTTGCAGGCAGCCATGACTGCAGGTCCCCAGCACTGTTGCTGGGATAAATCCAAGGGCTTCTAAAGCCGGTGGGGTTCTGCAGCCGAGAGGCAGGATTTCCATCCTGAAGCTCTTCTGATTTATGAACAGGGAAGCCCTGGCCCCCACCTCCCCACCATGGGAAGGGAGAGGGAAACCGTGGTGGGGAGCATGCGGGGCTACTTCCCTGTCCCAGTGCAAGGGGGTCGTGCAGAGGCACCGTGGCACTTCCTCCCCAGCCATGGGGCTGCCCTGACAGGGAAGTCCAACCGCTCCGGCCCGAGGTCCCTTTGTGCAGGACAAGGCAGGTTCTGGAGGCAGGGGTGCCTGCCTGCCAGCTGGAACCCCTTTCTCAGGACCTGGGAGCCGAGGCTGTCTGAGGGAGCTCACCAAGGTGTGAAATCCCACTGGGAAAGCAACCCGGTGCGACGCCATCTGCCCTGTGCTCTCTCCACAGCAGGGCCAGCGCAACAAGTGTGCCCACCCCTGGGTGATGGATCCCCCGTCCGTGTGCTATGGGCTGGGAGGGCTCTGACATTGAGACGGGAGTGGCTGCTGCTGCTGGAACTGCCACTGGGGCCAGGGAATGCTGTGGGGCCACATTGGTAACTGGGGTGGCTGTGCTAGGAGGAGCAGCCAGGGCAGCACCCTGACCCCACTCAAGCCAGCCGAGCATGGGGTGGCCAAACTCATCTCTCCCCTGCCCAACGGCGCAGGATGCAAAGCCGGGTGGTGGTAGGAGGCTCAGGCACGCCATGAACTTCCCAGCGGAGTTCGTGGAGGGTGTCTGGGCAGGGGGAGTGGAGCAGGACCTTGTCTGCGTCTACATCCACAGCCCCTGCATCTTCTAGGTGAGCCACAGGTCCTTGCATGGACCCCTCAAGCATCCTTAACCAGCAGCATGCCTGCCCCATCACGCACTACCTGCTGCTCAGGATGGGTGGGATGTCCTGGGGACCCAGGACTCTCCCTGCAGGCACCCTGGCTCTTGCAGGATGCCCACAACAGCTCCTTGTTGAACAATGACATGCTGGAAGTTTTCCTGAAGAGCAGGCGCGTGTTCGGGCTCAGCTGCCCTATGGAGATCCAGTTCTGGCATGACATGATGCTGGTGAGAAGGACTCCACTGCAGGCATGAGGTGGAGAGTCCCCAGAACTGGTGTTTCCCCTGGAGTTGGGGAAAGAGAAAGTGTCCACTCTTTGTATTGGGACCAGAAGGTTTCTGGGGTCTCTGGGGAGCAGAAAGGGTCCACAGCTTTTGCCCTCTGTCTCCTTTCCACCAGGATCCCTCCAATGCCACCTGCATCTTCTGGCAGCCCGGAGTCAGTAAGTGTGGCCGTGGCCAGGACCGGGGCAATGCCAGCTCAGTGCCACCCCAAAGGCTTCACCCATCTGCCTCGTGGGCAGCCCTGGCAGGGCTCGATGTCCCCTCGATGTCCTCGTCCCCTGACCGCTGTGCCACCCTCTGATGGATGCTTTCTGGCAGGCGCTGGCAGCACAGGCAGCTGGAGCAGGGAGGGCTGCAAGATGACGCACAGGGAGGGCACCGTTATCTGCCACTGCAACCACCTCACCTACTTCGCCATCCTGCTGGTCCACATCCGTCCTTCCTCCTTCCTTCTTTCTTCCTTGTCCCTCCTATCCCCATGTTCCTTCTTCTTTCCCTCCTTTCTGCTTCCTTATCCTTCCTTCCCTCCCTTCTTCCTTCTTTCCTCCTTCCCTCTTCCTCCTTCCCTTGTTCTCTCCGTGCCTCTTCCTTTTCCCTCTTACTCCTTTCTCCTTTGTATTTCCCTCCTTCCTGCTTCCTTCTTCCCTCTTTCCTCTTCCCCTCCTTCCATCCTCCTCCTTCCTCCTTCCATCTTCCTCCTTTCCTCTTCCTTCCATCTTCCTCCTTTCCTCTTCCGTCCATCCTTCTTCCTTCTCCCTGGAAGTGTGAGTGTAGGTGGGTGTGGGGGGATACAGGGTGTATGGGGGGGTACAGGATGTGTGGAGGATGTCCTGCAGGAGAGGGTGGCCAGGGGGGCAGTTTTGCAGGGGGTCCCGCCCTTTCCCAGTGGGCAGGTGCTGCTGCGGGACATGCTCACCCTCTCCCTCCCTGCTCCCGGCAGCTCCCAGCGGGCACCCTGGGCCCAGCCCAGCTGGCATCGCTCACCCACAACAGCACCATCGGCTGCTCCCTCTTGGCTGCTGCCACCCTCTGCACCCTCCTGCTCTGCTGCTTCTTCAGGAAGAGTCGTGCTGTGCCGTGCCGTGCCATGCTGTGCATACTGTGTTGGGCTATGCCATGTCTTGCCATGACATGTCTTGCCATGCCATGCCACACCATGCTTCACCATGCCGTGCAGTGCCGTGCCACCCAGTGGGCACCCACCAGCACCCCCTGCCCTCCCCGCTCTTGCAGGCAGTGGCTGAGGGACAACACCACCAGGATCCACAGGCACCTCCTGACCACGCTGCTCCTGCTCAGCTGCAGCTTCCTGCTGAGCACAACTAGCTAGCTGGCTGTTAGCACCGAGGGGCTCTGCCAGGTCACTGCTGCCCTGCTGCACACCAGCCTTCTCTGCTCCCTGGCATGGATGGCTGCTGAGGCCTTCTACCTCCTCCTCCTCAAGGTCTACAACATCTACATCCAGCACTACGTCCTCAAGCTCTGCCTCTTCGCTTGGGGTGAGTGGGCACCGGCCCTGCCTGCATGTGCCTGTCCATGTGGCACAGCCCCACACAGCCTGTCCCTGGGCCCGCAGGTCTGCCCACGCTGGCCGTGGTGGCTGTTTTTGTCTTCAAGGGACATACATATGGGTACCTCGCCATCAGCACTTCTGAAGGCTACAGGAACGTGACTATGTGAGTGGAGGGGCTTCCAGCTCCCCAGGCACCCTAGGCACACCAGGCACCCTGTGGACCCTGAGCACCCCTGGCACACCTTACTTCCTGGCCACCCCATCACCCTGGGCACAGCATGGGCTGCAGGCACAGCGTGCAGCCCAGGCACAGCATGCACCCTGGGCATGCCAGGCACAACAGGCACCCCGAACACACCAGGCATGCTGGGCGCTCCGAGTGCACCATGAACCTTGCATATACCAGGCACACCGGGCACATGGGACACACTGGGCACCCCATGCAGTGTGGGGACCTTGGGCGCCCCAGACACCCTGGGCAGATGGGGCTGTCTCAGGGCTGGGGCCAGCAGGAACCAGCCGTAGCTCTGCTGGGTGTCAGTGTCTGTCTGAGTCTGCCGGCTGCCCGCCTCCATCTCACCATGCATGGGGGCACCCACCACTGTGCCTCCCATGCTCAGCTCCTCAGCGATGCTGGCCCTTGTCCCCAAGAGAGTCCCCCTCCACCAGTTGCTGGCTCACCAGCCCACTGGCCCATTATGCCACCCTCTGCTACGCTGGCATCATCATGCTCTTCAACACACTGGTGCTGGGGAGGGTGGTGATGATACTGCGGAGGATCCAGTGGCAGAAGGGGCAGGCAAGGAAGGACTGGGAGACAGTGCTTGGGCTTACCTGTCTGCTGGGTACCACCTGGGGCCTAGCCTTCTTCAGCTTTGGTGTCTTCATCATCCCCCAGCTCTACCTCTTCACCATCCTCAACTCCCTGTAAGGTCGGTGAGGAGCACCGAGGCTGGGGGGGGAGAGTTTTGGGTGGACGGGCACCCTGTGGTTTGGGAGCAGCAGGGTCCTCATCACCTTCCTGCTCCTCACAGGAGCTCGGTGCACCCATGGCAGTGACCATGTTGCCACCCACCCACAGGTCTCTTTGTCTCCCTCTGGTACATCACCATTTACCACCTGAGCAAGCCAGGCTCCATCAGCAACACCTCCAGATAACGCACCCTGACACTAGGGTGAGGGGCTGCAAGGAGAGCTTGGGGGCTGCTCCCTGAAGACACAGCGTGGCGCCATCCCCTGGGCTAGACAGCCAGCACTGTGGATGCCACAGGTTTCTTCAAGGGATGCATTTGGTCTCCAAAGCTGGGTTTCTGGGTGGTGGGAGCTGCTTGCTGCTGGGGGGCTGCAGCTCAGGGCTGCCCCAGTGACCACCCAGGGCAGCCCTGCCAGCTCGCAGCCCCTGCATTAGTAACCAACACTGACTTCACCTGCTGAAGGCTGACACTTCCCATTAAAAGCACTGTTTAATAGCCGATGCGGGTCTCCTTCACTGTCAGAGGAGCAGTGCAGCTCTGGATGGGGTCCCTCAGCCATCTGCTGTCACCCCGTCACCCCACAGTGGGCAGAGCCAGCAGCCACACTCTGCTTGTCGTTAGTGAAGGTCCCACTAGATGGCACGAGGTTTTTGAAGATGGTCTCAGCTCTGGACTGTGCACACGGCGGCATGTGCTGCCGGTGGTAGCCGGTTAGTGGTGCTGGTTAGCGGTGCCAAGGAGCCCCCTGACAGCAGTGAGGGTACAATCTGGGCCCCCTTGGGTTGCTGCCACTGTACATCTCACAAGGGACAGGCAGAAGCAGGGGCTCTCTGGCTACAGCCCCCCAACCCATTTGGTGCCAGCATGGCTGTGGGCTGGCAAACGTGGCTGTAAGGCTGCTGCACCCCCAGACCACCCCGACCCCCCCTTTTCACCCACAACAACACCCCATCAAAAGCCCTCCTGCTTGCCCCAAAGCCAGTATGGGGACAGAGGCCACCCACATCCCTGGGTCGGCAGGAAAACAGGTGAGCAGGGCTTTGGCTTGGCATCGGGTGGATGTGCTGGGGCAGAGAAGAGGGTGGGAAGTGAACTGATAACTCGGCTTTCCTCCTGCTCTCCCTGAGGAAGGCAGACCCCAAGCAGAGCTCCTCAACATGACCACTTTATTGGGTTTTAAGTGGTCCAGCCTCCGGGAAATAAATAGCAAGGACAAATCGCAGGGACTAAAACCATCAGTTGGAGGCAGTGAGTCAGGTCTAAGCCCCCACTGCATCCCCATACACCAGGCTTAACCCGGAACTGCACCCATGGTTTTTACCTTTCCTGGTGCCTGAGATTTTGGAGTTGGGCATCCTGCTCTACCTGCCAGGATGCAGAGCAGCATCACAGCACGGTGATGCCAGTATGGCCATGAATCCGCCCATGGGGACAACGGGGTCCCCACCGTCCCCATGCATGTAGCTTGCAGGGTGCACCAGTGAGGTGCCATTTACTCATGCTGCCCATTTCTGGTCCAGTGGCAGGGGACCAGGCATCACAGAGCAGCCTCACAGGGTGACATGTGGCCTGACTGCCTTCCCATGCCGCTCTGCCGAGTGCCATTTCCCTTTCTAGTTGTTTCCCGGGACCTGGTTCCAGGCAGTGGAGGGAGCTGCTGGCTATTGTTCTTTGTTCTGTGCACAAAGTGTGGCCAGTGCCGCAGAGTTTCCATCCCTCCTGCCGGCGGGCAGGACAAAAGCCTGTCCCGCCGGGCACCGTGGTGCCCCTGGCTTGTGGGTGCGCTCCCGCCGCATGGCGATGAGCTGTGCATGTCTCACTGCTCCGGCGGCTGACTTCAGCTATTAAATAAGAAGCCTTGGGGTTTGGTGAGGTGCCAAGTGCCTGGCTTGTCCTCCATGAGCTCCACGGTGGAAGAGTTGCATCCTGGCTGTGGCAGCTCCAGCCCCTGGGTTGCTCTTGGGGTGCACTTTCTGCGCCTCTTCTCCCCACCTTGAGATTTCAGGGCTTGTGGCGTGAGTCATGCTGGCTGCTGGTGCCTGCACATGCACCGATGCCAGCATGAGAATACACCTTGTTCCGTTATCCGGTGGCACTTGGAAAACAATATCTTGGTGGTTGCCTCACAGCAGCGGGAACGCAACACCTGCGGGGCCCAGTGGTCCCTGGGGAGCTGAGCCTGTTGGGGACCAGTGGGACATGGTGGTCTCTGGGGAGCTGAGCCTGTTGCTGGTGACCGGGGGCAGAAAAGGCCCTTTTCCAAACCGCACCATGCCAGGAGCAGCATCAAAACGCGCCCTGAAGTCCCCTGGGAGCACAGGGTGGGATCCAACCTCCCACCACCCCAGTGCCCCACAGCAATTGGGCTGCCTCACCCCAGCCCTAGGGCACTGTGGGCAGGAGAAGGGGAAGCTGGCCCATCTAACCTCCCCAAGGAGAAACAGTCCTGTTTACCTTCCCCTGTGCCTTATCCGGCAGGAGGCCAGCGCTGAGCTGCCAGAGGTGGTTGTTCCATCCTTTTTTCCCCAGGAAGGTGGCTTGGCGTCACCACGGTGCTTTAAGGCTTAAATCAAGTGGCAAAGCTCTGGAATTATTGCAAATACTTCACATTTTGGGGAAACAAGCAGCCGGGGCAGAGGCTAAATCCATTTGGGAATGGGACGCTGGGGGCAGACCTCGGCTGATTTTGGGATCCACCTTTGGAATTTGGCTGCCAGGGAGCAGACAAGCCCAGTTCCCACATCCTGCGGGAGCATTCTCACCCAGTTTTCCCCCACACTTCCCTGACATCATTGTGGGTTTATTTGCAAAGCTGAGCCTAAACAAATAAGTCAGGTTTATTGCTCTCTCTACGGTTGGGTTTTATAACCCTGGCACCCAGTGAGTTGTTGTTATCATTGCTGCCTGACGGAGAAACCCCGACGTGGTGTGGGGGTGACTCACCTCCCCATTTGATGTGTTTTCGGGAGCAAGGCTGAGGACGTGGAGTAGTGGCAATGGGGGAATGGGAGCACCCACAGCTGCTCAAGGCAGCTGTGGAGCTTTCTCGGCCTCCCTGGGATCACCATTCCCTGATGTTCCCAAGGCTGCCCTGGCATCACTCAGTGGATTTGGATGGGGGACCTCTGGGCATCCCCTCCCACCAGCACTCATCTGCTTCATCATCATCATCCTCACCCTTCTGCGCCATCCAGTGGAGTTGGGCTGAGCCAGGGTCTCCCATGGTCTCCCAAGGGGCTTTTAGGGGGGGTCTCGGCCCCCTGGGCTGGGGCTGTCACTGCTCGGGGCACTCGCCGGCTCGCCCTTGGCTTCAGACGGTGCCAGGGCACCTCTGCCCGTACTTGCCTTGCCTTGCCTTGGCTTCCAGCAGCCTGGCGAAATGTGCCCTTGCCTGCCGGAGCCTGCCCGTGCCATGGCCATGCCGCCACGCTCCTCCAGCATGCTCCTGCTCGTCTGCCGCCAGCACTGGGGCCTTGAGGAGCTTTTAGGGGTTTTAGGGGTTATTTTTTTTAGCTTTTACAATTTTAAAGAAGCTTTAGGAATTTTTTTTTTTTAACCTTTTAGGCACTTTAGGATCTTTTAGGGCTTGTAGGAACTTTAAGGGGCTTTAGGAGCTTTTAAAGCTTTTAGGAACTTGAAGGGTTTTTAGGATCTTTTCGGGCTTTTAGGAACTTGTAGGGCTTTAGGAACTTTTAGGTTTTTTAGGAACTATTAGGGCTTTAGGAACTTTTAGGGCTTTTAGGAACTTTAAGGGGTTTTAGGAGTTTTTAGAGCTTTAGGAGCTTTTAGGGCTTTTAGGAACTTTTAGGGCTTTGAGGGTTTTGAGGGGCTTTGAGGGTTTTGAGGAGCTTTGAGGGTTTTGAGGAACCTTTACAGCTTTGAGGAAGTTTTAGGGGGTTTAGGAACTTTTATGGTTTGGTTTTCAGGAACTTTTAGGGCTTTGAGGAACTCCTCAGCTTGAGCAGTAAACCCTTATCAGGCCGAGTGAGTGCTGCCGGCCTGATCCCAAGGGCAAATGTACCTTGCAGGAGACAACACAAGGCTTTCCTCCCTCTCAGTGCTCAGCCAGTGACTTTGAAGACGGCAGCACACACAGACACCCCGCCCCCCCCCCCGATAACATCAGCAAGTGCAGACGTCCACCAAAATAACTCCTGATAAGGTCAAGTGCAGACAAAAGGCTTTTTGTTGCATAAACAGCGGCAAAAAGGTGGCCTAAAACCTTTCCTCACAGCGACACCGGATCCGCACCTGATCCCCCGCTCCAGGAGGGCCTGATCCTGTGGGAGTCACTCCTGGGTTTAGCAGCCTTAGCCCTGGGAAGGCAGATTTACGGCATTTCCTGAAGGAGCTGGTCGGGATGACCTGCAGTGGGAGGCTTGGCTCACCGTGATGCTCCTGCAGCTCTGGCTGCCATCACGGCATGTTTCAGAGCCCGCCCCACTCCCTGCGGCGTGGGGATGGTTGGGCTTCAAAGGCAGCCGCGTTAGCCACGGTCCAGCCGCGTGAGGCCGCATGAGCCTTGTCCCGTGGGAGCCTGTTCCCACAGAAGCCGGGGAAATTCGGAGCTTGGAGCTGGAAATTAAACCAAGCTGGGGGACAATGGGAACATGCCGGATGTCCTCCTCTCCGGGGCCACGGCTGCCTTTTATCTCCATTGCCTTCTCTACTGGATCAGGAGGTTGTTTCCACCCTTCCCCCAGCAGAAAGAAAAGTCTCATTCAAGCCATTGAAAATATCTGCAAGAGCAACTATTTACCCAGGGCACTTCCCGGAGCCCTCCCTGCCTGCCCTCCTCCCCCCGGCTCCCGGCAGCCCCAGCTTTCTCCCGCCAGGCTGCTTTTCAGGGCACACAAAGGGCTGGAACGGCTGGATGTGGGCGCCGCTTGGCAGCGGCTTCATCTGCAGCATCCATCGCTGCCACGACACTTTCAGCCTCAGCTCCAACCGCTGCCGCGGCGTCCCGAGGGGGTGGGAGCCCTGTGCCGTGGCCGGGGGAGTCACGTCCAGGCTCTACCCCCCCACATCCTAGCCCACCTCCTCCAGGGATGTGCCGGGGGGGGGCATGGGGGACCCCCTCCCCAGCTGCCCCCCAGTTCGGGGCCTGGGCTTCTTGCCCTACTTCTCGCCTCCCTCGTTTCCTGCGGGGAGCGGGACAGGGTTCACAGGGACACTCTGTCCCGGCTGATTTCCCATTAATTGTTATTTTTTAATCCCTTTCGCAGCCAAGCGTGCAGCCGCCCGGCTCCGTCCCTCCGCTGGATGCCCGCCAGCCCGGAGCTGAAGGGCGGTGGGACGGGGCACCCCCGGCTTCCGCTGTCCCCAGTCGTGGTCCCCCAACCCGCCCCGGTGCCGGTACCGGCCGGGTGGGGTGATGCAGCCCGGTGCTCCCAGCCAGAGCCGGGCCGATCCGGGCTGGGCTGGGCTGGGCAGGTGCCGTGACCAAGGGTTGGTGGCCCCGCTGTCCCCGCAAGCGATCCCGGAGGGTGTCGGAGGGGTCGGTGCTGCGCGACCCGTCCCGGTCCCGCCCCGCTGAGTCACCGCCTGCCCGGGGGGACGGGGCGGGGCGGGGCGGGACCGTGTGTCCCGCTGCACCGCGCCGAGCCGAGCCAAGCCGAGCCGAGCCGGCTGGGCTGCAAGGTGCCGAGCCGAGCCGGGGCAGCGCGCCCAGCCGGACCCGGTCACAGGTATCGGGGAGCGGCTGAGCCAGGCGCGGGGGGGTCCGGTGTTTGCTTTCGGGATCCCAAAGGCCACGGTAAGGGGCGCTGCCTGGCATGCCCTTACTGGGGTTGCTGGGAGGGGATACTACGGGGTCCTCGGTGTGGGGCGGGAACGCGGCGGGGGGCAGGAGGGACACACTGCGTGCGGGCCGAGTGGGGTGGGCATCTGTCACCCGCTGGGGTCAGGCCAGCAGGACTGGGAGAGCACTGAGGCTCTGCGTGGCTGGGACTGGTGCCACTGGGCAGCACCTTGGGGTGCCCAGTTGGCCAGCAGAGCAGGGAGCAACCTGTCTGGATGGAGCTTAGGGGTGCTTTGTGGGGTGAACCCTGCTCTGCTTGCTACGGGGACATTTTGCCTCCCCACGCCTGAGTGGTGGGTGTGACACCTTCATCTGGGCAGGGACCGGAGGGTCTCTGCTCATGGCCATGGCGTGAGTTGTCTGGTGAAGCCTCCAGCCCTGCTAAATGGGTTTTGCCCTCGCCTGCTCCCACCACCCCTCACCCCTGCCCTGGAGCCAAGCGGAATTCCCAGGCCTCAAAGCCATGAATCCCCATGAGACACCCAGGGCCAGCTGCTCCCGGCTGCTGCTGGTGGCACAGCTGAGCCCCATGAAGCCCTCACTGCTAGGCCAGGCCCTGTGGGTGGCTGCTGCTTCCCACTCTGGGTGAACCACCAGCGCACCCCATTCCTCCTCCTCCATGCTGGCGGAGGGCGCAGCATCCCTGTGGGACCGCCGGCGTGTCTCAGCAGGGTGTTCTCCCTCCTCTAAAATGCTTGTTAGGGGGACTTCCTCCTGCAACATCTCATCTTGCTTCTGCCCGTCCTGGCATGCCGCTGCAGGGTGCTCTGGGTGCTCCCTGCCCGCAGGCTGCCTGAACTGCCCCTCCAGAGGGACCAGCAAAACGCAGTGAGGCCAGCTGGCAAACTGAAATGAAGTCTCCTGGAATAACCTCCTGGCAGCAAGTCTGAATGGCTGGTGAGGAGGGAAGGCAGCCAAAGCTCGTTTCACGATCTGAGGGCTGCAGTAACCCCCCTCCAAGCTCCACCGCCAGTGGGGAGCCAGGACTGTTTTGGAGATGTTGGGTGGACAAATTCTTTAAGCCCAGGACCACAGCCACAGTGGGTTTTGCTGTGCCCCTTGCTGTGTTTGCAGCTCCCATGTGAATTAAGCTGAGGACTAAAAATGCTGCATGCTTGGTTGCCATCCAGGTCTTAATCCCGTGGCCCGGGGGCTGCTATTCACAGAGCAACAGGTTTGCAAGCAACTGCACGCTGCTGGGATGGGGACCTGTGGGGCTGGCCGTCCGCACACCTTGCAGTGGCACCCACAGGTGTCAGAGGGACGTGGTGTTGCAGGGTTTGCAGACAGCGGGCTGGGTGGCTCCTGGCGTGCCTGTGTCTGCATGGTACCAGCTGGGCGGCAGCCTGTCGACACCTGTTTTTTGGGAGGGCTCTGACCTGCCAACTGCTTTCCCATCAGCTCACCGACAGCTGGAATTTGGCAGGAATTGGGGGTGGGGGGCGTGTGTGCCCATGGCCTCTTACCTGGCTCTTTGTGTGCTGCTGACCTTGTCCTGGCTGTGCTTGGCTTTTCTGCAGCTGGAAAAGCCTGCTGGGACTGTATTCACCCTTGCCAGGCTCCAGGTTGGCTGCTTTCTGTGCCAAATGCCTGGGAGCCTGATTTGGGGTGGTCCTGGGCTGCTCTGCACAGCCTTGTACCTCCCTTTCCCAGCACCCATGGTGCAGGCAGATGATGGAGACCTTGCTCATGCAGAGCATGGGACAAGACCTGGGAGCAGATGGGGTGTTTTGGGAGCCATTTAAAACCCGAGGGGTGCTTTGGAGGGAGGGAAGGTACAAGCTGACCCACAGGAGGAGGCCAAGCGCACCGTAAGGACGTCTGTACTCCTCTGAGGCCAGTGACGAGGTGTGGGCTGCTGGGGGAGGACGACCTGCGCCACTTCATTCCCATTTCACGGCAGCCCTCAACTCGCCGCAGGCATACCTGGTCCTTCGCAGACCATTTGCAGCCCCTGCCGAAGCCTCAGGCTTTGCATGCCACAGAGCTGGGTGCCATGTTGCCCAGGCGCTGGAGGAAGTGCTCGTTTAGTTCGCTGTGATATTTCTGGCTGTGGTGTTATTTAGGAAATAGAATTTTTCTTTACATTTTGAACATTACAGCCCAGCTTTAAGGAAAAACTCCATCTTGAGAGCCTCAGACACAAGTGGTCTTGCCTGTGCCAGCCTCCTCTCAGCTCTCCCCACGCCTGCTGGGGAAGGGATGGTTGCCAGCGACTGGGGAATACAGATCTGGCAGGGAGCTGTGCCGCTCCCGTGGGAATCTTTGTCAGGTCTGGTTTTATCCTGTCGACAAAACTCAGCTGGTGGCTGCTGGGTGTTGTGTGCAACCCCACAGCCCAGGAAAAGCTGATCCCGTGGCACAAGCTTGACACAGCTGGACTGCCAGCATGGTGCACCTGCCGCTCAGCTCCTCGGCATTAACGAACGTGCCGGGTTGGACCCTGCCGCCCACCAATGATGGGAAAGGCTCGCATGCCGATGCTGTGAATAATGTGTGGGCTGGCCCCTGCACCATGGGCCGCTGGCCAAGGACAAGGGCACTTTGTGAAGCACCTGGGTGACCGACACTGAGGCATCCCCTTTGCGGGGGGGTCCCCGCTGGGGTCCCTGCCTCCTCAGGCAGCTCCAGCTCCAGGGCACATTGTCTGTGATCCCTAGAACGGGGATCGGTCACGGAAAGCTGTTCTGCATCTTGAGGAGTCCATCCTGGCTTGACTCTCTGTGCCTCAGTTTCCCCATCTGGTTCCTGAGTCCTTGCCTGGGTAACAGATTGTGGGTGATGAGGTGCAGGCTTGTTACCACCTCGAGGAACAGAGCATCGGTGTATTTTCCTAACGGACCTGGAAGGAAAACAGAGATAAAAGCCCCAGGATCTCCCTGTTTCCGGTGTTTGTTTGATGCGTCAGTGCATCTTCCCTTCTCATCAGGAAAAACGTCATGTCCAAAAGCCATGTGCTACCTCTAAAAGCTTAAATACCTGCTACCAAGTCACCCAGGGACCAGTAAGGTGATAGTAAACACCAGGCTTTTTTTTTTGGTGGGTTTTTTAGGGTTTTTTTTCCCATTTGCCTCCACGTTTAGAGGCTGCAGTATTGTTCCTTGACTTTGTTTTTGGAGACCAATGTGTTCTTTCAATGGGAGGACACAATGTGATGGCTGGGGCTGAGCTTCCCTCCATGCTGGTGGCAAGGGAGCCTGGTCCTGACTGCGTAGCCCTGGCGGTGTCTCCACCACCTCTTTTTACATCATCTGACTGATTTTGGGGGCAAACCAGAAGTTTTTCTATGTGTTACTGTTCTTGGAGGAGCTCCGGCTGGGGCAGCGGGTAAAGCCATCCTGCCTTGGGGATGATGGTGTGGAGGTAGGGCTGGTGCTGAAGGATGTCTCTGCTTGGTCAATGGGATAGCGCGGGGCTTTTGAAGTTGGGTGACACTGAGGACATGCTCTGGTGGCAGTGGGGAAGCATGGCTGCGCATTCCCACTGCCACCCAGGGATGGGAAGATGACGGGGCAGGATCCAGCCTCGGCGTGGGCTTGGAGCATCCGGCTCCCTCCAGCACTGCTTATCGCTGGCACGGATGGGAGCTGTGTTTTCCCACTGTGAAACCTTTTTAGGGGATTTTCTCTCGCTATTGTTCAGCTCAGGAAACAGCAATCGGTGTCAGGGCGAGCGGGACCATATAGGTCTTGGAGGGGAAATACCAGCTCCCCCACCCACATCCCTGGAGGGATTTCTGGTCCCAGTTGACTAACGGCTGAAAGGGGCTGATCCTGTCCTCTGACCACCCCAGTAGAATCCTCAAGATGCCAGCACAGCAGGATGGGCTGAAGCCTCGTTGGGATTCATCATTCTCCTTCTGGAGGGGATGCTTTCCCAGCATGCCAGCTGTGTGCTGCAGTTGGCATTCATGTGCTGCACTATTGCTTTTAAGCCATGCAGGTGTTTCCCATCGCCACTGGCATTTTGCCGCCCCGGATCCGTGCTTTTTGGATCCACATGTGTGATTTCCAAGTGTGCGGCAAGGCACCAGAATGCCAGCCCCATCCACATCCAGCTACTGCTGCCAAATCATGCCTGTGCTGTACCCTCCCAGCCCACACCGGGAAACCTCGTTAGTGCCACAGTCAATTATACCCATGGCAGCAGGTTAATTAACAACCCAAAGCCCCCGTCTTCTGGTGATAAACTGCTGCAAGAAGCAGACAGGGAGGGACGGCAAGTGAGCTGTGCCTGCGGTGACACGCCGGCACAGGATGTGCCCTGGATCCGTGCTGGCCAGAGAAACCGCTGGGAGAAGCCCATGCTGGTGGGAGAAACCTGCTAACAGGGACACTGAATTTCAAGCAAGCAGTTTTCCCTCAACCTTCCCATCTGACGACCCTTGGGTGCCTGGGAGAGCTCACCAGCCTTTGCAGGTGATGCTGGTGGGTGCCCTGGCACCCGCTTGCAGCAAATGAAACAGAATGTGGCCACTCAGTGGGTTTTGAGAAAGATGCTTTGAGAGTGGCACAGGAGCAGGATGCAGTGGTGGCAAACCACGTGCCGGTTTGGCTTTGGGCATTGGCGAGTGTTCAGCTCTCCTGGCTGGTCCAGCAGACCGATGCTGTCCTGCCCTGGGGGGGCTTCTGCTGGTTACCGGACCCTGGCAGGACAGGTCCCACCAGCCTCAGCCCATCACTGGGGTGACAGCAGGGTGAGGAGGAGGCGAAGCAGCACCTCAGAGGCAACTTGTGGCATGGGGAAGGCAGAAAGCATGATGGAAAGAGCTGTGGGTGTGAAGGCTGTGGCTGGGTGGAGTATGTGGGTGCAGAAGCACCCTAGGGTTCTCAGCGCTGGCCTTGGTGAAAGTCACAGCAGCCCTGGCCACATATAAAGACAAAGGAAAGGGTGGTGGAGCAGCATGCTGGATGAAGGGATGGAGAAAGGGGATGCAGAAGTTGTTGCCTGGCTGGTCGTGAGGGGCAGAAGGGGTTTTGGCAGCTGCGGTTGCTCCACTGGCATCCCCAGGGAGAGCCTGGGACAGCCCATTTCTGCCAGGCTGAAATGACAGAGAGGTTTGCAACGTGCCTGGCTCCTTGGCTAATCTGCAGAAGCTGAAAGCACCCAAGAATATAATTTTAGGGCTGGTGAATTAGGAAACCACTGTTTCCTTCTGTTCCTATCGCTCATGCTAAGAAGTCAAGGCCCGAACCAAGATGTGAAGCAGGAAGTGGAAGAGGGAACCCCTCCCATGTCAAATTGTTGGTGGTTGGCGCCCATGCTGGGGTGGTGGGCACTCTTTCTGTGCTGAGAGCCCAGGGACCTGGCTGCCAGCCTCCCCCATCTTTCCAACCCCACAGCTGGGTGGGATGCCCAGTGCTCGTGGCTCCTCCTGGTGGCAGAGGCACTGGGGAGCTGGCCGTGACACTGGCCAGTGTCCTACCAGCACAGACTTTGCTCTCCACCGGCTGACCCCATGGTATGGGTGATACCCAAATACTTATGTGGCCCCTTTCCTTTGTACCCTTCCAGGCTCTGCTTTCTCCTTGGAGGCCAAGCCAGAGAGCCGCCTGGGATGAAGGTCCTCCTTCTGCTCCTTCTCTTCCCTCTCCAAGGTAGAATGCCCCAACTACATCCTGCCCCGGGACAGTGAGCCAGGTTTGGGCTGCTGGAAGTAACTGGCAGCCCCCCAAAATTGACTAGGGGGCACTGAGGAGTGTTTGCAGCTGTGGCTTCCACAGAGGTGAAACGTCTTGTGGGCTGACATGTCTCTGGGGCAGGATGGGACCTTTCCAGGGAAAGGAGATGGTCTCTATCCATCCCTTCTGGGAATGGAGAGGTCCTCTGTCAGTCTCTGCCAATGTGGGTGGTGGCACCTGGGAGAGGGTGCCCCCAAGAGATGGCGGAGGTCCTTCTGCCCCAGGAGCTCTGGCGAATCCTCCTAGCATGGCTGTGGGGACACTGGGGAGATGGCCTCTCTTAAACAGCCTGCCCAGGCAGAGAGCCTGGTGTGCCATGCATGATGGCTGATGCGGGGATGCAGTGTTTGCCAGGGGCAGCTGCCCCTCCGCCTAAACCAATGTCTCTGTGTGTTTGTGCAATGCAGGGGTGGGAGCCACTAGCCACCGGGAAGAGGACTTCCGCTTCTGTGGTGACCGAAACCAGACCCAGAAGAGCTCCGTCATCTATGAGCATGGCCCTGCCAGCATCTCCATCGAGAACACGGCCCAGGCACTGATAATAAAAAGGCCCTTTTTGCTAAACAGGAGAAACTTTTACAACAAGTACACCTTGCCCCCCACTTTGGGCAGGTACCGCTTCTGTGTCTACTGGTTCAAGGCCAATGAGACCCTGAAGTTGGTGTATGGGAAGCAGAGCTTCATCCTGGGTGGGGACCCATCCAGCAGCATCAGCTGGGGGAAGGAGAGTCAGAAGACTAAAAGAAACAGCACCTTCATCTTCAATGCGTCCTGCATCTCGAAGGATGGGAAGAACACCTCCCTTGACAATGCATCCGAATACTTCTTCCCCGGTAAATGCAAAGCAATGTTATTTTAATGGAATAAAGGGTTCATTTCATCCCCAGCCCATTCTCTAGCCATCAGCAGAGCATTGGTGGTGTCCCAGTATGTGCTACAGTATGATGATATGAAGACACAGCTGAAGGGTGATGGAAGGGGACATAGTTTGCTTGAAGGAGCACAGAGGCAGCCCCTGGTACCCAGGTTCCCTAGAGATGAAGATGGAGATTTTCAACAGTGTTTTGCCCCTTAAAATCCTGGGAAATTGTGTGCTTTGCAGAGGTCTCCAAGGGTCCTGTCTGCAATGCTAGGCACCTAGCTAGGCTGGTCCTGATGGCCTTGGTGGGAGCCAAGCTCTGGGTGGCAGCATGAGCCCTCTGGGTTGGGGTCTCCATCAGCTCCCTGGGCTTGGGGTCGCCCTGAAGCCCTCTGCTTTCTTCTCCCACTGGGGCTGTGCCCGGTTGGTTCGGGGCATGGGGAAGCTGGCTCTGTCCATGCATTTTATGGCATTTCTTGTTGTGTGTCTGGGAGCAAGACGTGGAGGAGCAGCTCGCCACCTTGGACAGCCTCATCGCCCGGCCCCCGGCACTGGCTGCAGGAGCCACAAAGCAGCAGATACTTCGGTGGTGAGTTCCCAGCTCGTGCCGTTCCCACCACCAATGCGGTGCCAGCTGCATCCCACTCAGTGCGCCTCTTCCCTGGCAGCGAGCTCGGGCACCTGGAGAAGACACTGGCCAAGGTGGAACTCGAAGGGCAGAACCAGACCTTTGGGAATGCCACCGTGCGTGTGACCATCCTGAGGGTCCAGCCCACTCAGGCTCCTCTGCACCTGGCCTTTGCTTCTCAAAGAGAGGTATGTCCTGGGCAGCGTGTCCTGATGGTCTTGGCCCACCAGCATCCTCTCTCAACCTCTCCTGACAAGTGTCTCCTTGCAGGAGGTTGGAGAGGTCCATGGGTTTACGGTGGACCTGCCGAGCAGCCTGTTTGTGACAGCGAAGGAGAGGGAAAAGGTGGTGGAGCACAGGGTGTTC
This sequence comes from Leptosomus discolor, assembly GCF_034619465.1. Taxonomy (NCBI): domain Eukaryota; kingdom Metazoa; phylum Chordata; class Aves; order Leptosomiformes; family Leptosomidae; genus Leptosomus; species Leptosomus discolor. The sequence goes on along the minus strand of NC_141398.1, from coordinate 38,851,241 downwards.
CTCATAGACATCGACAACCAGACCATGTTCCAGGTAATGCCCATGCACATGGCATGGTGGGGTGTCCCCGCTGTGCTGGGGGCTCTGGTGGCATAGGGCAGCAAGGATGCCACCCAGAGCAGGGTGCTGATACTTGCTTGGAGAAGATGCTTCAAAGATAAGCTAGAAGCTTGATGGGGAAAGAGGCACTGGACCTCCTTGCACACTCTCACCCACTTCACACCCAGCAGCTCTTCCTTCCTATACTCCCACTGCATCTTCTTCTCTGACAGGATGAAAACAGCAGCCACATCCTGGGTGACAAGGTGATTGGCATCTCCCTGGTGGACACGGTGGTGGCCAACCTCTCCGACCCAGTGGTCCTCACTTTCTTCCACAACCAACTGCCGGTAGGTGGGGAAAGAGCCTCATCAAACCTCATCCCACCAGGAATGGAGGGACAAGAAAGGCTCAGGGCCTGCCAGCTTAGAGAGTGGTCACAATCCAGCAGGTCCATGCCCTTGGCCTGCCTGTACAGGGTCTGCTATGTCTTCTGGGGCTGACTCAGATCACGGCTCCACTGTGTGCACCGGTGGTGGCGCTGCCTGCACAGGAGATGCTGCTTTGCAGCTGTGTCACCTCCAGTCATGCTGCTCAAAGCTGAACCCCTTATTTTAAAAAGGGGACCTGGGAGGATGTATCTGCTCTTCAAGCTGCCAAGAGAACGGTCTCCGCCTGGAGCCCACTCCCATGATATGGGACAGTTTGTCTCCTGAGACCTTCTTGCCTCCTGCCCCATGTTCTCCCCTATCAAATGTGCTGGGCGGTCAGCAAACCCACAGCAGCACCCTGATCAGGGCCCGTGGTTTTTGTCATTGCAGAAGAACGTGATCCCGCTCTGCGTCTTCTGGCAGGAGGATACCACTGGTAAGTGCTCCCACACTTGGGTGTGAAGCCAGGTGCTGCCTTTGCTCCTTTTGCAGGGTACCACAGACCCACTGGTAGGGGTAAAAGTCGCTCTGCACCTCCCTTCCTCTCTCCAGCTCCATAAACCTTTCCCATGGGGTGGATTTCAGGTTTTTCCCTTCAGTTTTCTGCCTCCCTAGGGATGGGTCCTGATGCTCAGGGTGCTATCTGAGTGTGTGTGCTTGGCATGGGACAAGCTAGGACCCCCACTTTTGTCCCTCTCCCTGCCATGGACACGTTGCCCTGAAGATGCACAAACTCAGAGAGGATGTTCCTGCTGCTCACCAGACGCTCTCCCTTTCTCTTGCACAGCCAGTTCTGGGAGCTGGGACAGCTACGGTTGTACAACAGTGATGGGCGGCAGCCAGACAGACTGCAGATGCAACCACCTCACCTACTTTGCCGTGCTGATGGTGGGTAGCACCTTCCCACAGCTCTCTACATCGTTCCCACCAACTGTTCTTCCTCACCATCTCTCACTCCTCCTTCTCCTCAGATATCCTCCCCGGAGATCACTTACATACACAGGGATTACCTGAGTATCATAACCTACATCGGCTGCCTGATCTCAGCTTTGGCATCCATTTGCACCATCTTCTTCCTCTACTTCAGGTGCAGTCTGACAGGTCACCACATGCTCCCTGTCTGTGTCCTGTACATTGCCACTACACATGGGTGGGTGCAAGCTCTCCAAATGCAGTTGGTGGCCTGGCTAGAAGCATGACAAAGGAGTCATGCTTGAAGAAAGTAGAGTTCTCCTCACCAGAAACCACCCCCTTGGTCAGGTCTCCTGCAGTGCACTTGAAAACACTGGCTGTTTTCCATGATTTTGGAAAATCGGCTTGGTGGTTGTTATGGATCCGGCGAGCAGAAGCCTGCAAATTTCTTTTCAAGGGCCCGGTGGAGAACACGAGTGTCTTCTTCTGAGTCATGTCACTGATCCTATGTGGATGATTCAGAGCTGAAATGATGTCACTCCCTAACCCCCATGGCCTAGACCTGAAATGCAGGGTCATGTGCAAGGACCTGTGCACATGTAACGGGTGGTCCCACCCATGGGGCTAGGCTTTGAGGATCTCCTGGCTCTTCTGGCTGGGGCAAGCTGCCCCATGCGGAGCTGTGGGGTGTTGTGGGGAACCAGGGATGCTGGCCAGGCATGGTGGTGAGTGTGCCCCTCTCAATTCTCCAGAAGCAAGCAGCAAGACCAGATTACGGGCATGTACATCCACATGAACCTGCTGGGTGCCATCTTCCTCCTGGACGTCACCTTCCTCATCTCTGAGCGTTTGGCTTCCAGCAGCAGCGAGGCAGTCTGCAGAGCTGGGGGGCTGTTCCTGCACTTCTCTCTCCTGAGCTGCCTCACCTGGATGGGCATTGAGGGCTACAACCTCTACCGGCTTGTGATTGAAGTCTTCAATGCCTATCATGACCACTTCCTCCTCAAGCTCTGCCTGGTGGGCTGGGGTGAGCATGTGGGAGGCAGAGACACCCTGAGGGCACAGGGCACGGGGTGGAGGGGCACCCGGGTAGGTCTTTCCCACCGTATATGGTGCCTGGATGGGGATGGAGATGTAGCTGTGGGGGAGCAGATGTCTGAAAGCAGAGAGGTCTCTCTGTCAAGAGACTCGGTGGAGAAGGAGACTTGATGGCTGAGACAGAAGCAGGTGCTAGAGCAAGGGTGGGTCACTGCTTGGGGTCTTTAAATAGTAATGAGATCCTTTCTTTCTGAAAGAAACATTCAGGACAGCCCAGAGAGATGGGCTTGATACAGGAAGCACTCACGCATCTCTGCTGTGCTTTGGGCAGGAGGCCACAGTAGGAAGATCTCGTGATCTTTTGTGGCCTAAAATTCCATGGCCCTGGGAGACCCTTGGCTGGGGTCGGTGCAGCACAGCTCAGTTCTGGGCCAGGGCTTATGTCAGGCATCCTTGTTGCGTGCTCCATCCTCAGTTCCCCCTTGGGAGGGAGAATGTTGTTTTGTACTCTGGGGAGAAAGGGTCAACGAGTCCTTCCAGAAGGTCCAAGGGCCAGGGACTAGGGCGGCTGCTTCACTCTGTTCTTGCCACCCAGGACTCCCCTTCTTCTGCGTGATGCTGATCTTCCTGGCTAGCTGGACTAACTATGGCCCCTTCTCCATTCCTGTCTATGAGTCTGTTGGTGGCAAATCCACCAATGCAACCATGTAAGTCATGGGCAATGGGTCGTCTGGTCCCTGGTCTTAGATAGTCAAGTGGCTAAACCTACACCATGTCCTACAGGCTTTCCTTAGCCCGCCTGTGGCTTTTCTGGGACTTTGTGCAGGGTGGTGGTGGGGAGTCCCCCCTCCCTGTTTAACTAAGCTGGGCGCTGGGTTTGCACCACACCTTAGTTCTCCCCCAGACCCTCCAACTCATGTCCCTGTGGGGTGTCACAGCATAACCCTCTGCCCTTTCTCCTTCCTCCAGATGCTGGATCACGAGTCCCCTGATCCATAACATCGTGAACCTGGGTTTCTTCAGCCTGGTGTTCCTCTTTAACTCGGTCATGCTGGGGGCCATGGTCCGGGAGATCCTCCGGCCAAACAAGAAAGGCCACAAGCTCAAGCATGTCCTAGCACTCTTTGGGCTGAGCATCCTGCTGGGCATCCCCTGGGCACTGGTTTTCTTCTCCTTCACCTCTGGTGTCTTCCGCCTCGTCTCCCTCTACATTTTCACCATCATCAACTCCCTCCAAGGTGAGCCTGGGACGCCGGGATCCTCTGAAGGGCACCAGGGCTTTCACGGGATATTGGTGGGGTGGTGACAGGGTACAGAGAAGCTGTCCCTGGCAGGCTCGCTTTCGGCTGCTGTTGGTTCGATGGGGTTCACCCACCCTTCCTTCCTCCTCTCACAGGTTTCCTCATCTTCCTCTGGTACTGGACCATGGTCCTTCAGGCGAGAAAGTCCCCTGACACGCAGAGCAGTTCCGACAACGTCAAACTGCAGCCCAACAGCAGCCAGAGCCACCTCGGCTGAGCCCTGGGATGGTCATGCTGCACCGTGCTGGGGCTCCCCACGCGGTGGACGGCAGTGAGAAGGACCAACATCATCTGCTTTGCTACCGCACCTGCCTCGTAGGGCTGCTAGGAGCCCAGGGACCCACAGTGGGACTGGCTGCCCCTTGCCTCTGCTGGCCCCCCTTCCCTAATCTTCCCACCCCACCACGTCCCACCAGGCAGCGGCACATCCCTCGGCTTGGCATCCTTGGGGCAGGAGGGAGGGATGCTTGCCCGGGCAGCGAGGGCTGCGGAAAGTGGAGGGGGCAGGGACAGGGTCCCCAGTGCCTCTGGACATCCCCTCCTGTGCCCCGAGGCCAGGGAGGATGGGTGAGAAAGGCTCCATCTTCAGCCCTTACTGGTGGTCACCAAGAGGGTCCTTCTCCAGTGAAGATAGAATAACGCTGCCCCCGTGACACCCTTTAGCAGCTGAAATAATGTATTTTTGTTATTTTGTTGGATGTATATTTTTGGATGTTGTAGAAATTGAATAAGCACACCCACACACTAGACTTGTGCCCATTAAAGTTCTTCCTGCTCGGAGTGTGGCTCACTGGGTGTCTCTGCTGCATGCGTTGGCGGGCTTTCTGATGGGATCCATCCCTTGGCCGCAGTTGTCCCATCCCTGAGGCAGGACCTGGCGTTTCACCCTGTAGGATCCTGCTGAGCTGCAACCAGTAACGGTGCACCCAGCAGAGCACCAGCAGCCTGGTGCTGTAGGGATCTGGCTGATGGAGGGGGGATGCTGTGGCTCAGGGGAGTCTCTGGGGATTGTCACTACCCACCAAAGAGGGAGGCTAGTGGAAGACAGGAATCTGAAGACAGAGGCTTCGCAGGATGGGAATCGCCTCCCACGGTGGCTGTGGGGCCAGGCAGTGCTCCCTTATGGACAATGCTCCACTTGAGGCTCATCCCCTTCCACCCGGCTCCTAGCTCCTGGCTGGGGCAGGGGGACCTTCCTGGGGAGGGGATGTTTCATCCCCAGTGGCTCATGGTGATGCCTGGTGGCATGCCTGGTTTGGGAGAGGGAAGCTCCAACACGTCGCTGGGCTGGTGGGGTCCATTGGCCAAGGATTTGCCAGGATGGGGGGGAGAAGGGGGAAGAAAAAAGCCCTGAGTCACCGAGGGGAATTGGCCAAGGGGGAAATGACACACCTCTGATGGTTACCACTGTTGCTGCGAGCTGGGGAAGGTTGCTTGCCAACCCACAGGAAGGCGCAAGGGATTCACAGAAGCAAAATGAGGTCATGGCCGTTTCCTCAGGAGCAGCCCCAAGCCCTGGGGAAGCCTGGGGAGGAGCACAGCCACCAGGACAAGGGGGAGCAGACCATCATGGGATCACTAGAGGTGATCAGGATACCCCACAAAACAGCATGAACCTGCTCCAGGGCACCATCCTGCTGCTCCTGGTGGTGCCTGGTGAGTGGAGGGTGAGGGGGATGCGGGCATCCCTGTCTTGGAGTGTGTGTGGGCTGAGGGGGTACCTTTTCCCATCGGAAAGTGTTGACCCAAAGATTGTGGTGGAGTTTCACCCTGAAATGTGGCCAGGCCAGAAGGGAGAATGCCCCCTGGGATATGCAGAGAGCTGGCAGAGGTGAGTGGAGGTGGGGGGGTGGGGGGGTGGGGGGTGTGCGGTTTGCTGCTGGGGGCTATGTTAAAACCTGGGACCAGCATCCCAGAGTCTCTTCTGCAAGCCGCCCTAGGGGGGCTGGACATGGTGACATGTCAATGCAGGCACGGTGGCTTTGCCTTCACCAGCCCTGATGGCTGTCCAGTTGCTTTTTGAAGCCCATGTAACAGTAGGGCTGCCCCTTAAGAACCTGGAAGCTGGCAGATTCTCCTGCCTCCCTCTTCCCCTGTGGGCAGGGGGAGGACTGACCCTAGATATTTGGGGTTTCCCCCCATTTCCCCATACGCTCTTCTTCCCGATGCTTCTGGGGGACAGGAGAGCTGTGCTGGTGAGTGTTCCCCCCCATCACTGTCCTTGTCCCGGTGCCCACCTGGTGCCACGGTGCCCAGCAGTCACGCTGCTCCCCTCCTCCCCAGCCCTGGGGCGGGGTGACGGGTACCACCAGTGCTGCAAGATGGTGGAGTTGGAGGAACAAGGTGACGGGACCCTCAGCCCTGACTTGCCCCGGCACTGCCTGGAGCTGGGGTGCTCCAGCAGCTCTGCTTGCGCCTGCCTGCGGGAGCACCGGCTCAGGTAGCAGGCAGGGATGGCTGTGGTGGGGTTTGGGGGCTCAGTCCCCCACATCCACTGGTCCCACAGCCCTCCTGCCCTGCAGGATGCTGCAGTCAGGGGGGCCAGTACTTCGCAGTGGGCTGGCTGGGCTGAAGGTGCTGCTCCTGAAAATCAGCAGGGCTGTCACCCACGATGTCCTCATCACCTTTTCCCCCTAAGAGATGAGATGGGCCCCTCTCCCTTGCTCAGTAGGGTCTGCATCTTCCAAGCATCCCTGACCCCTGCCCCAGGGCTTGGTGTGCCATGGTGTGCTCATCCTCTACCCTGTTCCATGGTTGCATCATGGGCCCACGTTAGCTTTAGCATCCCTTGGCAAGGAGTCACATGAAATGGTGCTTGGGAGGGAAAAGCCCTCCCCAAGGAGCTGTCCCAGCAGCAGACGGGTTGTCAGGGGGAGGGGGAGGAAGAGGAGGAAGGTGTGGGACCTTGTGCCTTCTGCCCACTCCCAGGCTATCCCACTCTCTGGATGTTCCAGGGAACCATGTCCCATGGGGTGATGGTGGATTGTGGCTCTGCTGGGAGCTGCTCCCAGTTCTGCCCTTTTGCTGTTGGGTGCTCGGTATAGTGTTCTCCCCTTCGGCCCTTGGGGCTGCTGCCAATGTTGCACCTGAGCACGGCTGAATTTGTGCCTGGACAAGGCTGGTGTGTCCTGAACAGAGAGCTGATGCTGCCAGCAAGCAATCCCCCACTGCTGTTCTCCACCTCAGGGCCCTAGGATGCCGAACATGACAGAGAAGGGGAAAGCAGGCAGAAACCAGCTCCCCAGGGAGATATTCTGGTCCCTGAGCAGCCAGACAGCATGTGTGGTGGTGAGAGTCCTCAACATCCAGCAGCTTGGCATGTTCAAGGTATGAGCTGGCATTGCCAGCATCCCTCCAGCCGCTACCACTTGCTACCTTCTGGCTCGGCTCAGGGAGAGTTGCCCCCATGCAGGAGGTCAACCAGACAGGGCAGGTCCTGGACAACACTCTGGTGGGCATCACGGTGGGAGAGACAAGAATCTCTGGGCTGCAGGACCCTGTGCAGCTCGCCTTCGCCCGTGGGCAGCTGGCCCACATAAGTCAGCCGGGCCCTGCCTCCATCTCTTCTCCGGTGCCCCTTCACCATGGAGTCTGTTGACACTACTCTCCCTGCTTGCAGGGTGTCACCCCACAATGCGTATTCTGGGATCCCAGCAAAGGTATGGTCCTTGTCAGGGCTGGACATGGGGCCGGGCGCAGGTACTGTGCCCAGTGCTCATGGCCATCACCCTGTGCCTGTTGCAGGGCAGGCAGGAGGCTGGAGCGGCAGAGGATGTGTCACACAGCCCAGGGACAAGGAGACAGTCTGCTCCTGCGACCATCTCACCTTCTTCACCCTTCTCCTGGTGACAGTCCCACTCCTCACAGCTCTTACTCGTACCCTGGGCTGCACTGCCTGCCCCACCTTGGTGGCTCCTTGGGTGTCATGAGTAGCACAGGGCTAGTTATAGCTACTCCCAGGCAAGCACAGGTCCCAAAATCAAGTCCTGCCTGGCTCAGGAGGGCAGCAGTAGCTCAGCAGAGTGGGTAGAGGGTCGAAAAGGACCCCAGTCTAGTGCAGGCTCTGGAGAAGCAAGGCTTGGGGTCCTGCCTTCTGGTAGAGGCTCCCAGGAGAGTGCTCATGGTGGTCCACCATAGCCTTCACTCATCCATCACCCCCACCCCAGGGAGCACCTTCTCAGAGCCTCCACTGCCCTGCTTCCCCTGGAGACCTTCTGAGTGGACAGACAGGGGGCTTGTGTGGGGTCCCTGCAGCAGCCCACTGGGGTTATCAGCCCTGTTGGCTCTTGTAGCTGCAGTTCGGTTTTCTAGGTTGATCCAAGGCCTGTGCAACTCAATGTGCACGTCTTTGGCAGAATCCAGCTCTGGACAGGCCCACGGCACAAGCCTTGATGGCTGTTGCCACTGCTGGCTGCAGGGTAGCCATGGCTTTCTCCATCTTCACCATCACCTTCTGCATCTAAGGTAGGATGTGCCAGCAGCTCCCTGGGGACTTGTCAGGCTGGGAGAGGTGTGTGTCAAATCTGATGCCTCTGCATGAGCTTGCTGCAATACAGCGTGGGGCCTCGCTCAGCTGTGACCCCTGCCTTTTCTAGTCCCCCTGGGGGACACTCAGGTACAGGTTCAGGTCCAAGGAGACCCTCCACATCAACTTGGGGCTGCACGCAAACCTCATTGGCAGCCTGCTCCTCCTCAACCTGGCCTTCCTGCTCAACAGCGGAGTCTCCAGTGGGATCCAGACAGGGACCTGCAAGGTCCTAGGAGGGGCTCACCCACTACTGCCTGCTCTGCTGCTTCACCTAGATGGTGCTGGAGGGCTGTCACCTCTACCTCCTCTTCGTCAAGGTCTTCGCAACGTACATCCACTACTACCTGGCGAAGCTGTGCCTGGTGAGAATCACCAGCCCGGTCAGGTTGAGGGGAGGATGGATGAGGCTCTGCAGCTCTTCCAAATGTCATGGTCAGGATTGGGAAGTGTCTTACACAGGCCCAGTGCATGAAATTCAGGGCAGCACCTGCAGGCACCTCCCATCCTGCTGGGGACCAGCCTCCTGCCATCGAGCAGGTGATGTCCTCAGGGGGGTCTTTGTTTCCCCATTGCCAGCCCTCCACGGCACCTTGGGGGCATCAGACCAGATGATCCTGCAGAGAGGTTAGGGGACACCTCAAGCCCTGCTGTCGAGTGTTGTCCTCCCGCCTCCACATCACATCCCAGCAGCAACTGTTATGCCCCCAGCACTTGTGCAACCTCAGTGTGTCCCTAAGCCCCATCTTCCCTGAGGTCAGCACACCCAGGGACATCCCGAGACCCCAAGCCAACCACCTCGCTGGCTGCTTGCCTTTCTGGCCTCCTCCACATGTCTCTCTTGTCCTTCCAGGCTTCCCTGCTCTTGTGGTGGGGGTGGCAGGAGCCATCGACAGCTACGGAGAATACAACATCCAGACCATGGACCACCAGGTCATAGCCCAGCTGTGCGTGTGCCACTACCCACAGGGCTTAGGTGGCCCTTTGGCAAAGGGAGCGGTAACCCGGCCCTGCTGGGAGCATGCCGGTGGGGGGTTGCGCCCAACCTGCTCAGCTTTATACTGTGCTTCTGCTTCCCTAATTGTGATTACCACACAGCAGCTACAGCCGTGGTAACCACCACCACCTCTTGAGCCTCCTCGCTCATGCCTGCAGGCCTCCAGGGCATGGAGGGACATCCAAGGTCCACCTGGACCTTCCCTAGGCTCCCTCTCAGCTGAGCAACACGGGGACAGTGGATCTGCAACACTGTCTCCCCTGCTTCACCCTGGCCTTTGAAAACCCCACCAGCACAAGGGTATTCCTACACCCCCAAACATGTCCCCATGGGGAGGCTCCCATGGGTGCTCCTGGGGCTAGCAGAGCTGCTGGAGGCACCACAGTTGTCTCTTTTCAGGTGCTGGATCACTTCCAAACATCTCCTGGTCCACTACATCACCAACTGTGGCTACTTCAGCCTCATCTTTCTCTTCAACATGGCTGTCTTCGGGGTGGTGATCCAGAAGAGCTGCTGCCTGCAGGGCATGAGGGCAGCGCAGAGAGACCGCAAGGCCTGGAAGGTGGCTCTGCTGGCAGTGGGGCTCTCCTGCTTGCTGGGAGCCACCTGGGCCCTGGCATTCCTCACCCATGGCACCTCCTCTGCGCCCATGCTCTACCTCTTCACCATCCTCAACTCTCTCCAAGGTCAGGGCCAGCTCCAAACTGGGCTCCCTGTGCTTAGTTGGGGAACATGGAGGAGGCAGGAGACAGCCTGGCAGTGGGCTGACCAGGGGTTCCAAGGCACCTGCATCTTCCCAGCACTGTCATGCCCTTCCCTTTGGCAGGGCACGTCAAGCAGTAGGTCCAGCCACCAGTGAGGAGCTGGTCATGGCTCCCAACCACATCCACTGCACTGGAGGGGGGGCAGTTCTTCCAAGGAAGTCATTCCTTAGCAGAGGAACACGGACATTATCCACCCAGGCCATGTCCCAGACAAATGGCTCACCTGAAGCATGGGGACACCCTCCTGCAGGAGCGAGCTGGGGGAACCCCCTGGAAGCAGCAGGGAAGTGCCAGCAGCATCCTGGCAGGATGCTTCCCACCGTCTCCTGCTGCTGCTGCTGCTGAGTGTCTGCCTTCCTTTCCCTGCAGGAATCATCATATTCATCTGGCTGGTCATCCTCTACTACCTGAAGACAAAGGAGACCACTGGCTGCCTCTCCCACATCATGACACAAAACGACAAAACTGCCACAGTGTCCCAGGACTAGCTGGGCTAGTTTATGAGAGCTGACTTTACCATGCCTCAGTTTACCCTTCAGTGGGCATGATCCACCTTAGCAGGGCTCTTTGCTTCAGCCTTTCTGTTCCTAGTGGCCTGCTTTGGGCAAGGAACTCCAGAGACATCCCTTCTGCTAAGGCTGCAGCTCCCCTGTGGTCTTGAAGTACCCTGATTTCATTCCCCCGAGGCTCTTGTGGGGGTGAGGAGGAAGCCCACGAACAGCCTGCTTTCAGCCAGGATGGAGCCATCCCCCTCTTCACTAGAGATGGCCTTTGGTGCTGGACTAGCCCAGCGGTTGGTTTTCCTGCTGTTGGATGTGGGAGGATTGCCTCGCCCCAGCCCAGACTCATGAGGTTCTGGTCTGGGAACGAGCCAAAAAAAGAGAAATCCCACAGGCTTCTTTGCAATTCATCCTCTCCAAATGGACTAGGGATGGGCTTTTCAGGCAGGGATCTGCTGGACATCCCTCCTGCAAAACACCCTCTGGGGTCAGCAACAACTTCTGTGAGGACACTGTGCTTCAGCCCCTCACAGGGAAAACACTTGGCTTCTCCTTGTCTGTGTTTTAGTGTTAAACCTCTGCCTGCTGTCTGAGCACTATGACTTCAGTCTTTGATGCTTACAGTACAGTTTGTTATCTGCTTTATATTAGGCATATATTGATGGGCAAGAAATCTTGCTGGTAATTTGTCATGAACAAAAGGAGAATTCTGTCATGAATGATGGAAGAAAGATGCATGGATAGGTGTATATACACACAGAGAGCAGTCCTTTCTGCTAGTGCTACATCTGTGTCACACAGAACCACGCAAAGTCCAGCTCTGGTGGGCAAGTATCTAGTGAGGGTACCTCCATCTCCCCATGCACCTAGGTGACTCTCTGGGGAGGAGGAAAGCAGGAGGAAGGAACCTCCCATCCCTGGACACATCTTTCGAGGCTGGAGAGCATGAGCCAGGAGGGGATGAGAAGGTTCTAGGGATCCTATGGGAAATAGGGACTCTCTGATGGGACTCATCCGTCAAAAGGCACCATTTGCACCCAACCATCACCTCCTTCCCAAAAAAAAACCCTGTAAAGGCACAGGCAAGAGCCTCTCTGCTACTGTCACATTTATTTGGAAACAGCCGTTTTCTACACCATTCGTCGCCTCACGCTGACGGCCGCAGCAGCCACAGTGAGCACACTGAGCACACACAGCAGGATGAGGGCCCCGGGGAGCCACGGGTTGGGTCCTGCCAAAGAGAACAGTTGTTTACATGAGGCTGGGGGCAGATTTGTGGGAGGTCATCTCCTGTGAAGGGTAAGAGCTGCTGGAGCTGGGGGTACTTCAGGGCCCTGAGGGCATTAACAGGACTCAGTCACCCCACTTGGCCTCACTTGGGGCCTCCACCCACACCCGCTGCCCAGGAGCTCCACTTAGCTCGGCATGCACGCCTGGTCTGAGCTATGCTGTACGGGGACTTGCCCCCAGCCCTGGTCCTGGACCGCTGCTTGGATCGGTGCTCAGAAGGAGCCTGCCTTGCTGGGTTGGTCTGGTGGTCCAGTGTGAAAATCCATTCTTCCTTGCCCAGGGTGCTGCACCGACAGCCTTCTGGCTTCTGGTCCCTTCCCACCCAGCTCCCCTGCTCAGCCCAACCTGGGCCTGGTATGGGGATGCTCATGCACAGCTAACCTCTCTGTGCTGGTTTGGCTTCTGGAGTACGCTGTGCATGGCCATGACGTCTGAAAGACTCCACGTATCTGTGCAGGGCAGTGATTTTAGCAGCCCTTTTTAATAATCTGGCATTGCCTAGACAGTTGCAAGGGTCTGTGAGCTGCTCCTGCCCTCCTCAGAGGGACACACGTACCCCCTAGATCCTGTTGGTCGGTCCTGGAATGGTGGGTCTCTGCTCCCAAGGAAGGAGCAGCCAGCAGATGGATAGGCCCATAGGAGACAATCTTATTGTAGTCATTTGCCAGCGTCCGCTTGCTCCTCCAGTGCCTGGGGCATTGCTGTCAAAAAAGCCAAGGAAAGAGTGATGGGACCAGAAGGCAGGGACGAAGCCTGCTCCGGGGACAAGAGCTGGTGGTCTCCCCCTGGCAGAGGCATAGCTGAGGCTGCAGCGTAGGAGCAGTTACGACCCCAGAGCATGAGAGGAGCTGGTTCCTGAAGGACCTTAACCTGCTCCTCCCCAGGTCCTAGCACAAATCTCTCCTCCTGCAAATACCCAGCAGACAGAGGGAAGAGGGAAAGGAGCTCTCTGGTGGGTTCAAGCCCTCATAACTTTAGTTCAGGGCACTGGACTGAGCTCCTGCTGCTGGGAGGTGTTTATTGTGCTGAGGCACCCGAAACCAGAGCAGAGCCTCTTCTCCAAACATCAGGCCAAGGGAAGGGAGGTCCCCCTGTCCGCCCAGGGTGTGATGCAGACCACCAGGAGAGCTCACCTTGGCACAGGGTTCTGGGCTGCTGGGGAGACAGAGACGGACACGACAGTGCAGGAACACCTCGGGGTAACCAATAAACTGAAACATCTGGAAGCTGAACTTGGCGGTAGTGGTCTCTCCAATGGCGTTCATGTATGTCACTGAATCGTCGTGGGGACACCTGGGACACGATGGCTGAGTCAGCAGGTGGCAAAAGAGGGGGAGCATCCCAGCCTGGGACACTAGAGCAGACAGGGACCAGGTACAGCCCCCAAGCTTTGCTGAACAGGACTATTTCTGTCTTGGTGCTAGTGGGGATGCCTTTCCTTGGCACCCTGTGTTGTGCCCAGCTCAGGGAGGAGCTGCCACCAGCACAGGAGCTGACTGTGTCATGCTGTGTGGGGCCACAGCTGCTCTGCAGGAGTGGAGTGAGCCTGGCTGTGGCTCTCACTTCCCAAATAACCACATTACTGGCTTCAGCTTGGCTGCAGCCATCTCTAACACAAGCTTTTCAGCAGAGAGCTCTCTGCACATCCCAGCAAGGTCTCCCGTCTCCCCTCCTTGCCTTTTGCTTCCCCAGCTGGCCAGGAGTGATGCTAGAGGGAAGGCAGCACTATTGGCAGCAGAGCAGGATCAGGAGAGCCGCCTCAGTTCAAAGCAGTTAGAGGGCTCATCTGTGGGGCTGTCCCACCTATTCAGTGATGGTGTCCACCATAGGTTCCACTTATGAGCAATGATGGTGTCATTGCTCATTTCTCCCTCACAGCAACCTGCCTTAGCAGCCTGCAATGGGACATGACTGTGCTCACGGTGCAAGGAGACCAGTTGCACTAGGGGCACTCCACTCACCCCTTCTCAATGAGCTTGTGCCGCACATCCTGGTAGGGATCTGCACTTGGCGTGGCCCAGCAGTCCTCAACGTTCAGCAGGAAGTACTTGAGCTGGTGCTGTCCTTCTGTCTCCAGCAGGACATAGAGCGTGTCCGTGACATGGATGGCTGCAGTCGGCAGGTGATAGGGCTGGAGGTAGGAGGGGGTCTTGTACAGTCTCATGCTGACATTGAAGTGTCCTTCTCTGACCACAAACTGCACCAGCCTGAGAGGAGAGGAGGAGAGCTCATGAGCAGAACGAGAAGTCAGGAAGAACATAGCGCAAGTCAAGCCACAGGCACAGGTGCATTGACTCTGGAGGTGCTTCTGCTCCTGGGTGGAGCCTCATGAGAGCCATGCCTCGAGCTGCCTCCTGGCTGGTGTGTCTGCACACAGTGCAGACAGGGGCAAGGAGCTCCAGAGCTTCCCACTGATCGGCTCACCAGTGAGGGCTATAGGAAAGGCAGCCCAGGGGGTCCTAACCCGTATCTCCAGAGGACCCTTATTTTTTGGTTATTTGGTTTCAAGCAGTGAGGACAGGAGAAAGGTGGATTGTGAGTGTTCCTCCTTGACTCTGTCCCAGGCCCAAACCCTGTGTTGAAAAACCGTGTTGAGACGAGAAAGGGAGGCAGTCTCATGCGGCATTGCTCTCAGAGCTCTCTAGTGACTCCCCAGGGCCTTTATAGATCACCTCACTGAAGGCACCTATTTTTCTGCAAGCTCAAAGATACCATGTCAGCAGCAAGGTAAAGAGGGACCACTCACTTGTCAACAGCAGTGAGAGCAAAGGGCAGTTTCACCACCTGCTCGTAGGCGTAGACGCAGAAGAAATGCACCTCCAGCTGAAAACTCCGGGAGATCATGCCCCCACGTGCTTCCCGCTCTGATTCAATGACGTTGGAGTATGACACGTGGGAGCTGTTTTGCTGGAATGACAGAGAAATCAAGTCTCAAGACCGTGAAAGAAAGTAAAGAGCACATGGAGACTTTCATGCTCAGCTGAGTAGGACAAGATGTGCTGCCAGCAGGGGTTTGGTAGAGGCAGAAGAGCTTTCTGACAGCCCCCCGGGAAGCCTTCCAAGGGGAACAAGAGCTTTACAGCATCCAGATATAAAAGGAAAAGCCTCCAGGGCTTCCCCTTGCTGTCCCCACTCAACAGGTCTGCTCCTCTCACATCTTTGGAGCTATGCAGAGAGACTCTGCCGGATCCTTACCTGAATTATTGATCCACAGGCAGTGTGGTTTTCACCTGTGAGAGTGGCTGCAAAAAACACCTCACCCTGTTCTTCCCTTTCTGAGACCTTGCATGCCTTGTTCTTCAGGTGGATGAGCTCCTGGGGGATTTTCAAGAGTTCAAATGCTTCCTTCCTCACCATCATCTTCATGTGCTCTTCCTCGCAGGACAACTTCAGTACCACATCTGGGGGAAAAAGCCATCTGCAATAGCAATAAGGAAGAAGCCTGAAGCAGCCCTAGCTCAGCTATGGGATGGCACAATCTCAGTGATCTCAACAGACCCTCATCCCAGCCTTGTTGGAGGCTGCTGGTAGCGCTCTTCATAGACACTAGGCAAAAGACAAACCTTTGGGAACATGCAGAAGTGAATGGGGGTCTGTCATTTTCTACTGGTTGCCTAAGAGCTGCACAAAACCATGGCTGCCACTACTCTGAACACAGTCCTTAAGCTCAACACATTGAAGGCAGATGTCGTGGACCCTTTTGAGGGCTGTCTACAGAATCACTGCAGTCTGCTGAGGGCACCAGACAGGACAATGATCCTCTCTTTCAGATGAAGAAGACACAGGTTTTGGCCAGTGTCTGAAAGGGGCTTCACTGTAGCTGTGCTTGTGTGTGTGTGTGCTCGTTCTGAGACTGTGAGGAAACTGTGCTCCGCAGCACGCCCTGCTGCCCTGGCACAGCTACACCATGGCATGGCTTCTTGACAGCCAAGGAATTAAGGGATCAAGACTTTTGGGGAGGGAGAAAATGGTCTGTGACTGGGTCTTGTACTGATGTGTGGTCAGGACATGGTGGTGGTGGTGTGGAATGCACACAGCTGAGACATGCTCCTGGAGTCTGCAAAGGAGAGCAGTGGTAGCACCAGTGCATCGTGCCCATCACCCTTCCCTCTGCTGCCAGTGGACAGGCTGAGGAGGACACACCAACATTCCCAGTACTACCTTGGCAGAACACTCCTGTGAAGCCTGCTTTGCAGCTGCAAACTGGTCTGTCCTCCACCACCTGGCAGTCCCCCTGGTGCTGGCACGGGTTGGGCAGGCAGGCGTCTGGGCTCCTCCTGAGACGGAAGGCAACCCCTCGCCTCTGGCCACGTGGGCTTGCCAGCTCACCTGCAGCAAAAGTAAGGTGAGTAAGCTGAAACACAGCAAGAATATCTCCCCTATGAGAGATGTGAGAGCGAACTCACCCCATGGCATGAAGCCTTGCCTAGCTTGCAAGAGCTGAGACTCTCACTTAGAGCCAGAGCAGGCACATCTGAGGAAGAACCTGCCACCTTGGCTTGCCTGGGAGCATGTGACTGACAGCCTGGGAGACCTCCTCAGTGGGGCTGTAATCTCGATCAGAGCTATAGAGCCTGCCACCAGCTAGGAAGGAGAGTGGTGGCATGTCACAGCACCTCTGCCCATCTGCATGGGTTATATACCATACACAGCTGGGATGGAGAGCCTCAGTTTTCTGCCTAATTTGCTGGCTATTGCACCCCAGTTCCTGGCCATTCTGAGCCCTGCTCTGTTGTGCCCCCTTAGCAGCCTTCAGTGGTGTCCTGAATGAGGAACCTGGACACAGATCAGGTGAGGGTTTGACCTCTCCTTTCCATACTACCCATCTGTGACCCAGCAGGGACAGTGTACAGGGAGACTCACTCTTGTTGCCTTCACAGCCAGCCAGGCAGAGGGCAGAGACCAGCAGCAAACATCTCACAGTCCTTTCCTGTAAAAAACAAGCAGGCT
The DNA here is from genome assembly GCF_034619465.1 of Leptosomus discolor. Taxonomy (NCBI): domain Eukaryota; kingdom Metazoa; phylum Chordata; class Aves; order Leptosomiformes; family Leptosomidae; genus Leptosomus; species Leptosomus discolor. The sequence goes on along the minus strand of NC_141398.1, from coordinate 38,834,494 downwards.
CTGCATAACTTCAGTTTTTAGCATGCTCACTGGAGATGATTGCAGTCATTCAGAAAGAGCCAACCCTCAAGCATAGGTGCGATAATTTCTGTGCTGTATTTCTCCCAAAACCTCCAGGTTCAATGGCACAAAATAATACCTGATCCCAAAGGGCCAGATCAGCAGTGCCTCCCCCTCACAGGCTAATACAAGGGTCAAATACTGTCCTGAATTTAGGTAGCTATTCCAAAAAGAGGAGGCAGGAGAAACCAGACCTCAGACCTGCAGGGATGTGCTGACAGTGATAAAGCCACATTTCAGTAAAAACAGGCACTTTGGGTAAAACCACAGAGCTGAGGCATCAGTCCAGGCTCCCCAAAGAGGAAAAGTTTCCCTCTTCCCACTACAGCTCTTTTGAAGAGGTTCGATTTGCAAAAGGATCCTTGCTTTTCCAGTAACCCATATCCATATCAAGGAGACAACAGGATAAAAAACTCTCAAAGCCTTGAACTCAGCTAAAATTAATGCCACAAAGCCACAGACTAAGATGATCTATCCCGTCAGCACAGATAATGGTTTTCTTTAGGGAAATTAATGGTGTGGTGCCAGATGAGCCCTGGACACTGGAGTGTCCTTATCAGGGATGTGGATATGAGTCAGCCGGGGCCAATGGCTGGAGCAATGCTCTGCCACCTGTCTGCCCCGCTGGGCAAAGCCAATGCCAAAAGCCCCACTCCAGTTTGGCAGCACATTGCATACCCCCTCCGCTGGACCCCAAACAGCTTCAACCACCAGACATCTGAAAGTTTATTCCCAGCTCTGCTCCTTGATTGCTGCAAGTCCTGAGAGAACCCACCAGTGTCAAGATCTCACCCTGTTCTCATCCCACTTACCATTGCCAGGCCACTCTATGCTCCTCCACTCACTGCTGCCCCGGGTCGCTCTTGTGCTCCCCGCCGCATGCCTTATATCGCCTTCCGGCAGCTCATCCTTCTCCCCCACGCAAACATGCTGCCTCCGTGATTGCACAAGAGCCAGCTTAGCATCCTTCAGCCGCGGCTGGGGTGGAAAGGACTCTGCGAAAAGTCCATTCTCTGGCATGGATGGCTCTCCTGATTAGCCAACTGCTTGTATACACTGACCCAATTCACGGCCCTGATGTGATCCCAAAGAGGGGGAGTATCTGCAAAATCCCAGGGAATCGGGGCGTTTGTGCATCCAACTGTTTTTGTGGTACCTGCTTTTGACGCAGCAATAACAACAGATACCACAGCAGCACACGCGAAGGCCAGATAACTGCATGTACTGAATACACGCAGTTTCGCAACTGCAAAGTGCATTTGCTTCAGCTGGTTTTTTAATGACTTCTGACATCTAAGATCTGGTAAGAAGTACTGCTGAGAGACGGCGAGATGAGGGCTTGGTCCTACCATGCTTTGTTTGGGGAACAGTAACCAGCTGCAAATAGCAGTAATCACTCGAAGTGATGCTTCTTGATATATATTGACTATACTCTGTGCATCCTCAGAGCTTGAATTGCTACAGTCACCACAACACAGCAGCAAATGTGAACATCCATCCATCCATTTTTTTTTCCTAACCACAACAAAAAACAGAAACCAAAAATGTTTAGCACATGACCCTGCTTACAACCTAATAAAATACTAAATAAAAAAAGAAACAAAAAAGAAAAAAGAAAAAGGCCTCCTGCTATCCCCTGCTGACAGCTTTTGGGTGAGAATCTCTGCTTTCCATTATGTATTTTACAAAGCAATTAACCGGGACAGAAGCTTGCACGGACTCGCTTAGAGGTGCAAAGGCCACGTGGCCCACAGGCTTAGAAAGCAACAAAGGAAAAGGAGAGGAATGCTGGTGGAGAGCGCGGGTGGGTTTTTGGGTGTTCTTCTTTTTTTCAGAGAGTGAAATTCGTCAGTTTAAGAGCAGCCCTATGGTCTCCAAGGGGCTACTGGCAAAGCCATCCTGGCCGGCATGGTTTTGCCGCTTCCCCCTCATTTTGCCCAAAAATCTTCTGGACGGGGGGGCTGCCACTAGAAACCCACGGTCTCCCCAGGCGGCACTGGGGCGGTTGCCAGGAGCTTTCAGCCGGGGAGACAGCCCAATGGCAGGGAGGGCTGGGGCAGCCGAGGGGATGCGGGATGGGACCTGAGGAGCCCCCTCGAGGCCTGGGGGCAGCCTGGGGGAGGCCTGGGGTGACAGGAGGCCTGGGCGGGGGTCCTGAGGGTAGGGCAGCCGTAGGCCCTGGGGTAGGCTGGAGGCAGGTTGTGAGAGAGGCTCGGGGCAGGCTGGGGTAGACCCCAGGGTGCGGGAAGTAGTGGTAGCCCCCGAGGTAGGTTGCGGGGAGGCCCGGGGGAGGCAGCAGGCCCCCGCCACGGCCCCAGGCCGCCTTTGCGGCGGGCGTTGCCATGGCGCACGGGCTCGGCAGCAGCGCTGAGGCGGCGGCGGTAAGGCCGGGGGAGGCGGCGGGAGGGCGGGGGAGCAGCCGCCGCAGGCTGGCTGTCCTTGGGAGCCGCGAGGCTAAGGGGGCGGCGGGGGCGGGAGGCTGTCGGGGTGGTGCAGAGGCCGGGTAGCAGTGCTGGGCCCCGGAATGCCCCCCATCCCGCCACCCCCTGCCTTCCCAGTGCAAGGTCTGTGTCTCCTTCTCGCTGTCTGTGCCTCACGGGGTCGGCCTGACCGCAAGAAGGGGGAAGCAAACAGGCCCCACCTCCCTAAGATGTAAATAAATAATATAAACAGCCCGCTGTCCTTGGAGGCTGCTGACTGCTGTAAAATGTCCCCCTCCCTTCAAGGCCCCTAAGCAGCTGGCCAGGCTCGGTGCAGCCCGCAGGCTGTGGTGTGGGGCATCGCAGGTACCCAGCGGCTTTCCAGAGCTGCTTGCCAGCCGGCAGCACCCCAGGAAGGCCAGTGGACGCAGCATTTACATGGCTACAGGAAACAGGATACATCATGATCTGAGACTGAACGTGGAGAAGTGCTGTGCCTTACTAAGCCAGGTTGCCCCTGTTCTGTCCTCTCCCCCACACTCGAGTTGTCCAGGAACATGCAGCCACTTATTTACCAAGCCCAGCCCAAACTCAAATTCAGTGCTCACACTTTACCGTCATGCTTCTGGCTGCCTCAGCCATGCTCATGTACTAAGTCACTGCAGCCGGAATGCGAGTCTTGCTGTGTTGCTGTATACTGGGTCCCAGCCCTGAATTCACCCTGGTGCATGCATTTCTGTAGTGCCCAGGAGGAGGCAGAATGGAGGTCCTGGAGGAGAAGGAGGAAGAGGAGCAAAGAGAAGAAGAGCTGAAGGCTTTGGAGATCAGTGATAACCTCCAGGACGTGGAGACTAAGGTGCCTGTGGAGCAAGTCTGTGTCCCAAGTGATGCACTGTAAGTCACCGTGTGTCTGTCCGTTACTGGGATGAGTGGAGATGGCCCCTTTAGGGTCTGTGGAGAGATTGCACTCATGTGGATGGTGCGTGTGGTACCCTTGCACAGTGGGGGAGTGAGCAAGTTTCATGTGCCCGGTGTGTTTGTCCATGAGTGGGCACGTGTGAGTTAAGACAAGATAACTCACTTCATTGTACATTTGTTCACTGCTGTATCATGGCACTGTATAAAGATCCCCTGAGCCTCTGGGTATTTGTCAGCTTGCCATCACTCCAGAGAAGCTTGGCTATGTCAAAATCATGTCCTTGGATATGATCCCCATTTTTTTTCATGGGAAATAGGGAGCCCCTGCCATGTTTTGATAGCAGGTCATCTTGCTCGAATTGCTCCTGGCTTACTAACTGTGTCTCTTTGCCTGCTCCTGCCCTGGAAGTGACTTTGACTGGAAGTCCATTGACACATCACAGTTACCAGCCTCATACAAGACAAACTCCCTGAAGGAAAAGAAGCTGCTGCACATCGCTGACCATTTCTTCCAGCAGTACACTCACCTCTGCCCTGACCGCAAGCCACTCTTCCTCCACCCGGTCAACGAGTGTGGCGTGGAGGTATGGGAAGGTGCCAGGCTGGGCCACAGCGCAGGGGGCACTTGGTTTCCATAGTGCCAAAAGTGGGGAAGGACAGCAGCACTTCCTGCCCTCTCTCCTGGCCAAAGGAAATGGGAACCCACTTGCTGTGCTCACAGCACCCTGGGAACGCCCTGGCTATCCAAATCCACAAGCACATTGTACAATGCACATGGTGGTGGTGCCATGCAGGCTGCAGGCAGCTCACAGCCCTGCAGCGTGATGCTTAGGAAACAAGAAAGACCACAGAAACATAAAGGAAAGTAAGAGAAACACATGAAATAGATAAGGCTCAGGCTCAGTCACAGATATGGATTCAGAGCTGGGTCTTATTCTGAACTTTGCAGAAGTTACAGGGAAGGAAGTAAATATGGAAGTTTGTGGTCTGGTTTTGTTTAGGACTGGACCCAAGCTGCACGACTGTTGTCTAGTTCTGGACCTGATGCTCCCCTAGGCATCTGGAATTGCCACTTTGGACCAGCTTTCCCCAGCATTTATTGTATCATTAACATGCAAGGCAAAAAATGCTGGAGGATGTAAAACATGGAAAGGGTAGTAGCTATTTGTCTTGCTTGAAAACTAAGAGAAGTGGCTCACACCTGTAATGTGTCTGAGATAAGCTTGAAGTTTTAGCCACAGACAAGTAGATGGCCTCTCAACCCCATGCAATTTCCATCTCGGAACAGGTGAGGAAGGTTACTGACACTGTTGGTATGCTCTAGGGAGGTCCTGAATGTGAGCTGCAACATCCAGGGGTTGTTTGAGGATGGCTTCGGACAGGAGACTCTGCCAGGCATCTGTTGGCTAACTAAAGTCCTCTTGTTGCCCTACAGAAGTTTGTGAGCACGACAGTGAGGCCAACCCGGCTGCCTTACACAGAGCTGTACCACTGGGATGGCTGTGCCAGCTTCGTCTCTGATTACCTCACCATGGAGCCCCTCAAGTCCCCGATCACACCGGTAAGAAAGGGGCTGCAGTCCCATCAGAAACAGCCCCATAACAGTGGTAACAGAAGGGCCTCTCAGCAGGACACAAGGTGGACACCCCAGTGGCTGGGATTACAAACGTCTTTGACCCTTCCGTCATCCCCTCATTACTTAGACAACCCCCCAGTTTTCTCAGGCCCTGTGCACTCTGTTTGGACCTGTAATCCCAGTACGTGTACACTGTTGTACCTGTCAAGCAGTTAAGCACCATTTCTACACGACTGGGCCTGACCCTGCTCGCAGCCATCCCAGATGACCAGCCAGTCTGCTATGGGTTGCAATGACTGACAAGCTTCCCCTCCAAAGACCAGGATGCCTTGAAACAAAGGAGCATATAAAACCTAGGGGATGATGCTTGACCTCAGTGACCCATTCTTAGGGGCTTTAGCCATTTCTATCCCAATTTTGGGGAAATTTTGGTGTGGCTGAAGGGAGATTTCTAGACTGGCAAGAAGGGATGGTGCCAGAGTTGGGGCAAGTTCTTGGCTGGTGTGAATCAGCCAAGGCAAAGGGAGCTTGCTCTTTGATAGCAAGCACTGCTGATGCCCTGCAGAGTGCCCCAAACAATCTACACCGGCTCTGTGCTGGCCAAGCATGTCCCAGGGTCTCAAGAGGAGCTCTGGTACTTTGCGACCACAGAGAATGTATTTCCATTTAGCAGACAGAGACTGCTAAATGATGCCTGAGATCTGGCAGTAGACTATGTAGAACCTCTCTGCATGCAGTATGTACATATTGATCCCTTTGCTTGCTCACCGGTGAGGGCCAGAAGGGAATATGTTCCCTCCTTTGAACCGTAATTTAGCTTATGGGTCTTTTGCTTTGAAATGCTGCAGACAGACCAGCTAGAGATGGAGGTAAGCCCCACTCCAGAGTTGTGGTTAGCATTAAGTTTTCAGCAGTTTGATGATCTTCTCTCCCTATGGTTAAATTTGTCACCAGATTTGGGGTCAGAATTTCCCCAGATCACTTTGGAAGGGACTTTTAGGGTTTGTGGCTTATATAGGAATTTTATGTAACAGATTCCCTATGGGTGCAGAGCCCAGGGATATGGGCAATGCCCTCTCTTGCTCCTGCTCTCTGCCTGGTGTGTGTTTCATGTTTACAAAACAAGCACTGTGAACATGCATATCTCTCGTTCAAGCCCAGTTCACTGTATTCCCCAACCACAATCCTGCAATACCAGAGAGGGAACTGCTTTGACTTCAGTGTGCTGCTGTGCTCCATGCTGATCGGGGCCGGGTATGATGCCTACTGTGTGAATGGGTATGCCACCCGCAAGATATGCACCCTGGACGAGACTCTGGAGTTGTGCCCACTGCTCAGGAAGCCACGGGAGGTGAGACCTGCAGTGAGTGGGCAAGGAGGAGCCCAGCATGCATGCTCAGCCTGTTCATTTCCAGTGAGCTCCAGTTGAGCTAAGGGGAGTAGCTTCAGGTCCACACTAGGTTTCAATCTGTACCAAGCAGGGACCTCACCACAGGGATCTTTTGAGTGATTTCCCTGAGTTCCTTAAGAGGCCTCTTTGGCTTCACTGAATTCCTGCTTACCTGGTCCAATATTGCAAACTGCCAAGGGTTGGGAACTGAGAGGTATCAGTAAGCCGTATGTTTTCTCCCTTCTCTTGATCTCTGCTGGGTTTCACAGCAATACCCTGCTTTTCTGGAGGCAGGTACCAAAAGAGGGGATAAAGAAGAAGTCCAACAAGTATAGAGTTAAGCCCCCACCAGACCTGCAGAGCAAATTTGAGCTTCAGCAGGAGGCCAAGATGACGGCAGAAAGTGAAGCGGCTCAAAAGAACAAGGAAAGAGGAGAGGAGAAGGTCACGGTGAGTTAGTGAGGTCCACCTCACTGTAAACTCCAGGAACAAGAGCTGAGACACAGGTAATGGCTGACCAAAGAAAGGAGGTCACCACCCTCTGCCATGAAGCATGACACAACTCTGATCGTGGCCACGAGCACCTGGCCTCTGGGAGCATGTGCTGGCACAGGACTGTGTACTGGGTACATACTACTGCTCTTCTGAAGAGCGTTGAAGGGCTGGGAGATCTTTAGAAGTGGGCAAAGGAGAGGATAAGATTGCTGTTGGGTTGGACTAAAGAGTCAATAGATAGCAGTAATTACTGCTCTGTCCTCTGTGCTACAGGAAGTGGAAAAGCCCAAGTGTGACCCTTTGTATGGCTTACGTGTGCATGCATGGGTTTTGGTTCTGTCTGGGAAGAGGGAAGTTCCTGAGACCTTCTTCATCAACCCCTTCACGGGAAACAGCCACAGCACCATGGATGAGCACTTCCTTGGGATCGAGAGTGTCTGGAACCACAGGAACTACTGGGTGAACATGCAGGACTGCTGGAACGGCTGCAAGGTAATGAGCCCTTAAGCACCCTGTTTCTGGGAGGGACAGTTGGGCTAACCTGAGTCCTGGGGAAGTCCAAGATCAGTGGTGATCCCAGTTTCCACTTAGCATTCCCTGTGTTGGCTCTGGTCATGTTGAAGTGATTACATAGACTCTGGAACTACGCCAGGACATCCCAGACCCTGAGCAAGCAGATATGGATCACATCTATTAAACCCCTACAGTGCTAGAATAGCAGCTTTTAAGGCTGGCTGGACACTTATTCTCTCAAACAACAGCTTTTAAGGCAGAGAATGTTTTGAGCCTCTCAGGCTCTTGATTAGGCTCTTCCCACACCTCAGCTACTCCTCAGCTGATATAAAGTCTGAGAGGCGAGGGTCTGAGTTAGAGCAACTTGACCCTAGGGCCGTGCACACCCCGAGGAAAGAGGCAGAAGCGTTTCCAGCAACTTCCTCTCATCTGTGACAGAGGCACCGTGAAGAAGGGAGTCTGCAGCCCTCTAGGCACACAGGCAGTTTTTGGGGTCTCCACCAGCCAGCCAAGGGTCTGACGAGCCTACCTCACTGACATCCAGTCTAGAGTCCTTTAACTCTCTAACACCCAGCCAGGTCCAGAGCACCGCAGATGTGCAGGAGTAGCGTTTAGTTTAGTGTCAGGCCCTTGAGACTGCCCTGTAGTTAAGTGGGTTTCTTCTGTATTGCCTAGGATCTCATCTTTGACTTGGGTGATGCTATCCGCTGGGAAATTATGCTTTCGGGGAGCAACAAGCCTCTTCAGCTGCTCCCAGATGCTGAGGAGAAAAAGGAGTTATCTGACAGGGACATGGATGACATGGTGAGTGACCCAAATAACGGCTCTCGTGCAGTGGCGATGCTGTATTGAACTGATGTGTTCATAGGCCTGCATATGTTTGCCTGCCTGCTGCCCTCTCCAGGTCAGATCACTATTGCTCTGGCTAGGTGTTGGTTGGTACTTTAGATTCCTTCTCAGTCTTGAACAGTTCTGGTGTTTTTTGAAGCAGGGCCCCAAGTGGTACTTCTCGTGTCCTGGGTGGGTAGGGATCTCCAGTAGGCCTCCAGTGCATTGATCTTTGGGATGAAATAATTTAAAAAAGTAAAATTCAAACTGAATTTTTTCTGGACACTCTTTCTCTGCTGGTCAGCATCCTGCTCTCCTACCTGCTAGGTTGAGTGGCCAACCAGATGTAGAAATAATGTATGTACTCTAATATACCCAAAAAACTCCTGTGTACTGGAAGCAAAAAATGGTATGTTGTTCTGGTGGGAGAACACAGCATGATAAAGCAGGCATTGCACCAGGACGGAGTAACACCAGTAACAGTATGTTCCCTCCTGTTACCTACTCTCCTCAGCCTGTGCCCATAACCGGGGAGCAAAGCACCCTCCATGGTCTACCTAAAACAAGCTGGTTGTTGGTTTGAATGACGATTGTCACATTTGTTCCCTGTCCAGCGTAAGCGTTAGCCAGAAGATCATTTCATTAGTACGGGTGTGCTAGTGAGAGCGTGGGGATGCAACAAAGCTCTCCTTCCACGTAAACTGCAGTGTGCTGCTTTGCCTCTGTCCTCAGGCTGTGTGTGACCAACCCAGCTCTCACAACTGTGCCCACCCTGTTCCCCAGGACCAGTGCAGCCTTGCACGAGCTGAGCTCTGATCTCTGCACCGCATGTCTAGAACCAAAATGCCTCCTGGCACAGTAAGACAAGCTGCCAAAAATGCAAATCTCTGCTTCTGTTTCAGCAGGAGAAGGAAGAGGAAGACATGAGTTTTGACATGCCACCATCATGGGTAGCCCCAATTCAGATATCTCCCAGAGGTATGTATTCTTCCTTTGCCTTTTGCTTGCCTTCCAGCTAACCTTTTAGTGGATTTGGGACATTTGTTTATCTCACTCAAGAGTTCTCCCTTCAGGTTGGACAAGGTACAACAGTGAAGTGCAGTAGATGAAGACAGCAACAGCTGTTGGTTTGAGTGCCTGTCCTCAGTGCACTGTCTCATCCTCACACATACACACATACACACACACACTCTCTATCAATATCTACTTTGGGGGATAAAAGACTTATACTATTATAATGTTAAAGCACAAGAGGCAGGGTCTGAACAGCTTCACTGGCAGCTGAACGCAATCAATAGATGCATGGTTCCCTTAGACCATGGTTTTCTCCCTCTTGAATTCTTTTTCTTGGGGCTGAGTATAAGGGAGCGAATTTTTCTGACACCTCTCTTGCCCACTGCAGAGTTTGAGACCCGCTGTTCCCAGGGGAGGAAAGTGATCCTGTACAAGAAAGCAAAACTGGAGAAATGGGCACCGTACCTGAATGGAAATGGGCTGGTGAAACGCCTCACCATCTACGCAGACTTAGACCGTAAGAGGGATGAGTGAACCCACTCGGCACGCTGAGCAAACACAGCCTGGGGTGTGCTGATGGGAAGTAGGAGGTGGTCCCCTTTCTGCCAGAGTCTCTCTTGTGCTTTCTTATCCTCCTTTCATGTTTGTGGGGGTCTTATCTACCGCATCTTCAAATGCTTCATCATGCTCACTGTCTGTCAAACCCCAGGACTTTCTAACACTGCTAGGGGTTCCTGTGAGAGTTTGAATCTGTTTTACACCCCAGTGGTGAGGCTGTTCAGTGTCGCAGGTCAGACGCTTGAATTTTCAGTCTTCAGAGAAATGGAAGGTTGGTTTGATTTGATCCACTAGTATCACTATTCCCGCTGGTGTTGACAGGCACTGTAGAAAGGGGCAGCTACGGACTGTGGATATTTGTGTACTCCAAAGCATTATTCTTCAACAGCTGGTCCAAGAAACCATGCAGGTTCCTAACTGGACAGACAACGTCTTGTCCTCAGCCTGCTTGGATAGTGGAATGCCCCTATCTCATTTCCCTTCCCTCCTGACTCTATCATTAAATATTTGGGATGGAATTTCTCTCACCTAACCATAGCCATTTGCTGTGCCACCTTCCCCCCTGACCTGGTTACTTCAGTTCTTGCTGATGGAGAGGAATAAATGAGCTTAAGGTATAATTCATCGACTCAAACACAGATAAGGATTTATCTACAAAATGCCCCTGTGCAGAGGGCTAATGCCAGTGACTATATGATTTCTGCGGCTGTATCAGGAGCACAGGATGCTTGCATAGACACTGAGAGCTCATCAGATGAATCTTGCCACCTCCAACAGGGTGATGTAAAGTTGTGAAACAGTTTTCTCCTGCCAGGTACTGAAGTCGTGGAGGTGAGGGAGTGGTTCAAAAACCGAGAAGACATGTTGGATATGAGAGAAGTGAATACACAAACACAGCTGACCACGGAGTACTTCAGCCCAGGACACCTTCTCAGCCTTAAAGGTATGCCAGCTCATCTGGGCAACCACTGCAGGTGATGGGACTTCATGTGAATCCCTTCTAGCAGTGGCAAAAGCCCAAAGTCGGGGGGGCAGCAAGCTTGTGGGATGAATCGCCTAGATAAATAATATGGTCTCCAGTGAAGAGCAGAGAATTGGGTTGTTGGCTTCCAGTCCTGGACAGTGCTTCCTCCAGCACAACAGAAGAAAAAGACGTATCTATCATGTATAGGGTGATATAATTTACTTTTACCAGTAGAGGTGATAGAAGTAGAAACTTTCTCCTTAGGATTATGTTTGGTCTCTCAGCGTTGTGCAACTTTGGGAGGGAAAGTCCTGCATCAGACCTGTTGCTACAGCATCATTGCACCCGTTCCTGCTGCACCCGTTCTTGGTTTGGGAAGAGCAGGGTCCAGGCTCCACTCACTACTGCCTTGCTGTGTAAGGAAGGCAGTGGCTCTGCAAAGCTGTCCTGCCATCCCCATGCCGTGGCATATTGGTACACAGCAGCAAGAAGATAGCATTCCCTTCTTACAGTCTTTTGATTTGTTGGCTGCTGAAGAAAATGAGACTTCCTCTGGACACACTTGTACTCACCATATTATGGTTGCTAATTCTGAAAACGTATGCAATTTCTCTTATGTCCTTAGCTCACACCTCTATGTTGCTGGAACCAGAGACTGACCATTCGATGGAGTTTTACAATGAGGCGCGAGTCGATGGTCTCCAGAAATGTGTTGAAAATGCTACCGGGTTGACAGAGTACTTCGTGGGGCGGGATGACTTCCTGCACATCCGGCACGTAGAGTTTGGCAAAAGAGGAAAGAAAATACACTTGCCTGGCACCAGAACTGACAGCAACTCCCGGCCTATAGTGGTATGGGCAAGGCAGGAACAGAAAAATATCTGTCACTGTGATATTTATGCAAAACATACTGCCTAGGGCTTTAGGTTCATTTTCAGTGGGCACAGCCAAGGCAAAACTCCAGATGGGACCTCCAAGCCTTGTTCAGCTGCTGAGTCTCTAGTGGCTTTCCTGACAGAAAGCTACAGTGTGACCAGTTGTCACGAACTGCATTGAGGAGCTAGAACGCAACTAGGAAACTAAGTCTTGGAAAATGTCAGAGGAAAGAAGAAAGCTTGACTATGATTTGGAATGAAATTTTCACAAGACCCAAAACTAGTCAAATGATTTCATGTTCTGACCCCAAACTAATAATATTTTAGATTCTGGTGAAGTGCCCCGTCACTGATTTGTTACAAGCAGATAATCTACCTCTTCCTCTAGTCGGGTCTGATTTGGAGGACGGAAGAGGGAGGAAATCTGACATCTGGCAGTGTGGCTCAGACGCTTCACCTGCCAAGACAGGCAGTGGCCTGCCTTTGGACCAGCACCCAACGCGCTCCTTTTTCCTTCCTTGTGTTGGCAAATGTGCGAAACTGTTGTGCTCCAAAATACCTTGCTTCCTGCAGTTCCCTCAGGCAGGGATGCATCCCAAGGTAGCTTTGAGCTTGGAGAGCATACTTCAGTCCACAAATAGGAGACTTCTGTATTGCTTTAAGCAGCTTTGTGCTTTTTTTCTCAGGTGCAGGCCAAGAGATGCTGTGATAGTCCAGGCAGAAAAGCTCAATTTTTCCCTTGGCTCTGGTAAAAAGGTACCTACCCCAATTCTACAAATTTCGTGTGGTCTAACCTGCTTCCATCTCTTCCTTTTCACCCCCATTAGCAAATCAAGGAGTGTTTTCACAGAAACCTAGAAAAGCCTGCGGATGAAGATGTAGCAGAACGTGTCTTTCTGATCACGGAGGAGACGATCCATCTAACGTATCATCTCAAGGATAAATACATTACTGCCTCGAAGAAGGATTTCTTCAAAACAGCAGGGAGGGATAGGAAGGGAAACGAAATTGTCATGACCCCAGAAACGTGCATCACATACCAGGTATGGAGAAAAACTATGTATATTGAAGCTTTTCTAGACACAAAGGGAAGGTGAAATGTCAGTGGAAGAACTACAAGAATGACATATTCCATGCTGCCCCTCTGCTCCATCTGCACCCCTCCATCACAGAAAGCCCCAGGCTGACGACATGAAAGCCCCTGCAGGTGCACTACTACCCTGGAAGTGACTGGACAGGCAGGATGTAGTGTAGCGTGAAAGGCCATGCCTTGCTCTAGCCATGCCTGAGGTCATCTTCCCAGACTTGGTCATCAGGCAGTGTAGACACAGTCACTGGGATCTTGCACGATGCTGGTTCAGCAGCTGTTGGGCTCAGTCCTGCGGATTCATGGCAGGGAAGCTGAAATTTCCTCTGCCATTTTCTCAAAGAAGAGATACAGCAGAAATGCAGAAGCAGACAACCTGTGTTCTAGCTCCAATTCTGCCCAAGGCCACATTGTTGCTTAAATCTCCCAGAGTTTATGCTGCAGATGCAGAGCAAGATGCTTAATGCATTGCTGATAGATAGGTAGCCTTAAATAAAAAATAGTCCCCAAAAGTGGAGTGCTGTCATTAAGCCAGATTCTCTCATGTGGGGTAGGGGGTCACTCCACTAACATCGTTGATGTGAGTCTGTAACCAGGGGCAGCAGTCTGCCTGTAAATTCTGCAGTGATGCTGCACAATTACACTCAGGAAAATCAAAAAAAGATTGCAAATACAGGATTTTTTTAGCATTATGCACTTTTTAAAAAGTTTCTCTTTCCCTTTGGGGAGAATACCCAGAACGCAGTTGGTGGAGTGCCATCCTGTCATCTCACCCTGCAAAACCAGTTCCAACCAAATAGCAGCATCAGCAAAGCACAAGATGTGCTATCTGGCTCACATTACTGATAGATTCAAAATCGAAATGAAGTCTAATAAACTGTTGACCATGGGTTATATGTTTCAGTGGTGGAAATCAGCGGTGCTATATTGACTATAGCAGAACTGTGCCTGTTTCTGTTAGCAGAGTACCTGGTCCCATGCACCTGGAGAGCGCTACTGTCTTTCACTAGCTTATCTGCTTCCAGGCAGGGTCCTCTGAGAGAGACAAGAAGCTGCTCCAGCTGTACAAATTGTTGCAGAAGCTAACAGAGGAGGAGAAGCAGCTGAAGCAACAAGCCCGGCAATCCGAAGCAGAGGTAACAGGGAGGTGTCCACACTGTGTCAAAAGTTGGTCAGGCATGGAAACAGTTTCAGCTGACTGGTTGCCAAAGTATCTTCAGCAGAAACTGTGATAAAAATAAAACTGGTGTCACAAAGCTGGTCTCCATGCTGAATTATCAAGCTTGCAACCCAGCCATTGTCCAATGAAGGTATAGTTTTGATGTATTTATGGAGACTCACGCGCTTTCCAGCTCCTGCTCTTACTCTTCATTCTCTGGGAGGAAGACTGTTTGAGAGAGCAAATGCCAGCATATGAATTGGGGCATCTGGAAACCTGCCTGCTTTTTGCCTGGGAAGGGGACCAAAAAGAAAGGATATATTATGTAATATTCTATCGGGTTGCTAGGCATTTCCAGGAAGCCCTATCCAAAATATTGAAGTGACTTTTTGTGGGAGCAACTGTAGGGAAATACTTCATAAAATACATTGCTTGTGCCACTAATCACACTGTGACCGGTGTAACAAATCCATGTTCTTAGAAGTCTTTGTAATGACTTCATGATAAATACAACTATTCTAGCAGATGGAGGCAAAGCTGCTGGATTTTATTTTAGTGTTTTTGTGAGGAAGAAGAGCCCCTGAAGGAGCTGGAGAGGGAATGCTCAGCTATATTAGCACAGAATACTAGTAATAATTAAGAACAAGATTGCAAAAGTCCATTTTATTTTTTTTTCCAGAAATTTGAAGCTAGTTCACTGTGGCCTCATGAACTACCTTGCCAAATTTCTCAGTCTTGATGTATCAAGACAAAATATTCACATTGCTTGTGCTGTATGTCCTGTTAAGACAAAGAATAAGCCAAAGCTATTAGTGCAATTTCAAAAGTAGCAGCAAGACTATGACTCCAGAAGAGCCTTCTTAACAGATAACATCAATAATTGTGTTCAAGAATTTTATACAGAGGAGCAATCTAAAAATAAGACCACTGTCTGCTTCATCTATCGGCAGGATATGAACATATTTGTATAATCTTCTATATTTAGCCTTTTGCAACAGTTCTTGCATGCAGTGTCTGCTCTGATAGCAGGTCACACATGTAAAAGTACTGTGGTCTTGTGGGAAAGCTGAGGGGTCTGTCTTCTGATTTTTTGGAAGGTGTTAAATATTTTGAAGATCCGTGAGAATGAAGAAGCCACTGTTAAATTATCAGTTTCAATTTATAATACAGAGAGGAATGAAAAGCAAAGACAACAGTATGAAGCCATGGTAGGTAGACTTCATTAATCCCAGTATTTATTACATGTACACAAAGAAATCCAGAGTAAGCTTTTTCTGTGCGAGGAATTATCTCTGAAGAGCTTTTAGTATCATTAAAATATACTGGGCCAAATCCCTAGCAGGTGTAAATCAGCACAGCTTCAATTGACTTCCCGTGACAATATAACATGATCATGCTATGACCTTCTGACTTTCTGGAAAAACTCGCATCACTGAGAAAGATTATTGTTTTATTGTGTTTAGTTAATAAAGAAAATAATTAACAAGGATTAGCTGGTAACCGGGATTATGAGGGGAGTATGATAATGGAATCCAAACTGCATCTTTCTAGCCAGGGCTCATTGGTTCAGGCAAATATGCACTTCTTTGTGTGATACAAATCAGTTGTTTTCTTGGTTTTCATTATTATTTCCAAAGCAAATTTTTTTCCAGGATCTTTGTTGAGGAATTAATACCTTATGAATGTTCTAGACAAATGCAAAAAGATTCAAGAATAATTACTTGCAATTTTTTCAAGATCTCCAATATGCTTCTTGTTTTTAGACTGAACTTCCCTGAATAGAGAGGTTATAAAAGGTGATACTAGGTTTTTCATGCCAAACTTCTGGCGTGAAACACCAATAGGGGCAAAGATCCAAGAATGAGTTATTTGCCAGACTACAAGCTGGTATCACTCAAAATACGCTGTCTTAATCTCTTTCTGTCCAAATAGAAATGCATTTTGTAGAGTCGTTCTTGCATCGCAGTGGATAATGTGTTTTGTGCAAGAGATATCTCTACAATCAAGGAAATGAGGACAAATGTTGAAAAGGACGATAGAAAATAAACTACAGAATGAAAACCGCATTGGGAAAGGGATGGTATACAAAGCTAATGCAAAGCAGTAGTTTTGAACAAACTATAGGAAAAAGAAACGTTATTTCCTCCCTGGGCTGGGGGAAGGAGTTTTGCCCTTTGCTTTTATTTTGCCTTACCCACAGGGTGTTCGAGGGAACAGGTAAATGGGACTGTGACTCACTCTCCTTTCCCCTCCAGAAGAACACAATGGAGGATGAGCTCCTGGGACAAGAGGAACAGGATCTGGATTACCTGGCACCTTTCCTTATTCAAACTGGCCACAGAGAGAAAATGACCAAGGGGCAGGCCCTGTGCATCAGAGATGACTGCCTGACTGATTTTAAGCATCGTCTCATTGATAAAGCTAACATCATCCAGGCTCGCTTTGAGAAGGTATTCCTAGCCTTGTTCCAGGATGTGCCTGTTACTTGAGTCTCTTCTGCACTAGCAGGAGGGTAACACACATCTTGTTGCGACAGCAGGCGAGAAACAAACCTTTGGTTAGTTTAAGAGTCATAAACATGCTTGTATACCTTTTTTTTTTTTTTTTTTTTTTTTCGTTAGCACGTGAGATCAAAGAACAAAATGGCTCCAGAGTGAAATGTAGTCCCTGTCTCAATCACAGCTGATTTGGTTCTCCAGGGCTTCTTGAATGTAGTGAGGCAAGGCATTCAGGTTTTCCTGCCTCTCACTCTTCCACGTTTTTATTCCCCTTGTTTTCTTGTTCTGTGAGACCTCATCTGAAACTTACTGCCTCCCTTGAAAATAAACCAGCTCTGATTTGCGGCTTCCTTCATCTCAGCTCCCTGAACTTTGCATTGCACTTTCGTATGCCTTTGCTTCTCGCTCTCCTCTTTACTATCCTGACTTGTGGTTCCTCGCTCCCCCAACAGGCGGTGGAAGAACTGCAGAAGAAGGACCAGTGGTTTCAGGAAAACAAGAATCGGCTCAGCGCAGAGGAGGAGGATGACTTCCTCACACGTTACTTTGAAAATGCATTCCACATCCACATTCTGGCGCTGAGGCTCAACAGGTATTGGGAAGGACTGCCTGAGTACAGTGCCTAGGGGAGGTCCCCAAGTCAGCCCCCCAGGAACTCAGCACTGAAGCTACTCTATAAAATACTCTACTTGATGTCCCGCTGTGGTTTTCCTCTGATATCCCCCTTCTTGTCCTAGGGAAAAGCAGACGGCGCCACAGAAATACCTTGCTCTTGAAGAGAAGCTGCGCAAGGATCCTCGCTTAGCTGAGCACCTCAGTCATGCCTGATTTCTTTATTCCTTCACGCCAGACACTGTAAATCAGGGCTGAAGCCTGTTAGAAGCAGCCTGAAAAAAATGTGGAGGGGTTTTTCCTACTTACCTGCAGTAAATCTTTCATTAATACCAGATTCATGGAGATTTTAATGAACCTGTAGCATTCCACTGTCTTTTTCTTTTCCCTCATTTTAAGGCCCATCTACAATTACATCAAGAGGCTGAAGGAAGGCAAATTGTCTTCTCAGGCTGTTCCATCATGTTTGAGACTGAAGTCTGAATGAGACCTTAGCTTTAAGGTCTGCTTCAGAAGTTGCTCCAAATTATGCACGTTATATGGCAGGGCTTTTCTTCCCCAAACCTTCTCCCTAGCTGCTGACATCAGGAGCAGGATTATTTGGAATACTGGTTCTTTTCCAACATAATAATATTTTAACAAAATCATAATTTCATTTTAGAATTTGTTATTTTCAAATATTTTGAACTTGTGAGTTCACAACAAATATAAAACCACTTTGACCTGATTTAGAGCTCTCTATTAATTAGAAACCCCAACAAAGACTAATACTCAAATTGACAAACTTTGGATTTTTAACATCTTTATTTTTCTCTTTGAATGTCTCCAATCATCATTCACAAATATTGGCAGACAGGGTGAAAAGTCTAGAGAAATCCAAAAAGCATTCCAAATCCAAGAAATTTTAGGTAATCAAGTATTTTGGTTAATAATCATTCCCCAAGATCCACAAATGGAAGTCAGTATGTGTGTGCCACGTATTGGTATTTATGTAAGTCCCTGAACCTGGCAGGAAACAATTTCTTATGTCACCCATAGTATATTAGGCACCATGGATACCTACGGTGGTTCTACCTACAGTTCTCAACAGCTACACTCTTCAAGGAACAACCTCTCATGATCCCCTTCAACGACTGCAGCTGGGGGAAGGCAGAAACTTATTTTGCTATGATGCAGCAGAATAAGGGACATTTCACCTGAAATACAGCATGAACCAGAGCAGATTAAACTTCTTGGTTTATGGTAGCTGTCCATTTCAAGTGTTAGTAGATACACTACAGAAAGGGCTTTTACAGAGAAACACATCCCCCTGTGACTGCCTCTTTTATTGCAAGAGTCATTTTCTCTCGGGTTGTTTCTGTTACATTTTAAGAGGTAAACACAGTGTTAAAACCGGAAGCCAACATAGCTCATTATGCCTAATCTGAATATCCTGTGTCATTAAAATATACCAGATTACCCTTATAGAGAGCCCATTAATTTAGGTGTTGCTTAAAGGATGCACTCCATTTTGGGCTCAGCAATGGAGAGCAGAGAATTCAGTGTCTCCTGTGGGAGGCAGTTGCAATGTTTGGCACCCACCACAACAAATCCCCAGGTCTGCCAGGGCCTCCCAGCTCCCAGTTTTGGAGCTCTGAGCTGTTTCATGACAGTACATCACGTTTCAAGCCACTGACAACAGCAGCAGCCTACTGTACTCCAACATGCTGCTTGACAGTTCTGCATCCCTCTGTCAGTGCTTGGCTACTGTGGTGACCTAGCCACAGACAGAAACAGGCCAGGAAAGGAGAAAGCTCAGAACAGCTCAATCTTTGAGACAGAAGGGTATTCCAGTAAGATCATGCTACTGAAAAGAAACATCAGGAATTTCAGGAAGGAACTAAAACTATTTCCAAATCACAAGGACAGCAAACTGCTGAAGGGCTGAGGGACCTTGGGGAACTGGGGAGAAAGGAAGCCCTAAGGTCTCTAGGCAGAAAGAAAGGAGCAAGCAAGCTTGTGGTTATGAACTCATCAGTGCTAATTCAACACCAGAAAAGAACAAATTAATTTAAAAAACCTTTTACAGGCACTAGGGACATAGCAGCTGCCAAAAAAACAGCTAATACATATTATCAAGGACTAGCATCAAACTAATTTTATTTCCTCTTTTGATGGAGTAATTGGCTTCAGAGACAGGGAGGGAAGCGTAGAAGCGGTGTGATTCCAGCTCAGCCAGGCTCTGCTGGGAGGAAAAACCAACTGAGGCCCCGGTGGGCCTGGCTTGCCGCGGGTAGCAAGAGCCAGAGAAGCTGGTGCCTGGCAAAAAGACACAGAAAAGGAGGGAGCCCGGCGAAGGGGAATCGCTTCCTGAGGACACGCCGGCCATAGCCCAGACACACAACCGCCTCGGCCGCCAGCGGGCCCTGAGGGTAAAGGCCGCGAAAGTGCCTCTCGATCGTCCCTTCCGAAGCTCCAGGCTGAGGGACCTCCAGAGCCCGCAGCGAAGCGCCAGCGCCCGGCCCCGCTGCCCGACACCGCCCCTGAGGGCGACGCAGCTCCGCCCCACAGCGCCACAAAATGGCGGCCCCACGGCTCTTAGCGCGCTGCCCTCCTTATTGGCCGCGCTTGAAAGGCTCCGCCAAGAAGCTGCGCGCCGAATGGCCGACCGCTCTGCGGTCGCTAAGGCAACAGCCCCTCCCTCAGTTCCTATTGGTCGAGAGCCGTGCGGAAATCGCGGCAACCGTCCGACTCGGTGTGGTGGGGCTCAGCGGCGCCGGGGATTGGCCAGGGGATGGCGGCTTTGATTGGCGGCGGCCGGGCGGAGGCGGGCTGTGGCCGAGGTTTGTTGTGAGGGGCCGGTAGGCAGGCGGCACTGGGGGACCGGTGCCGCTGGCAGAGGTGCGGGAGGCCCCGCCGAGCATCGGCGCCACCAGCGTTCAAGTGTCCCCCGTGGCAGCTCCGGGCTCCGCCCGCTGCTCCTCATAGCTCGGTGAGGCTGCGGCGTCCCGAGGAGCGCTTCCTGCCCGGCACCGCCCGCCGGGCTCCCTGCTGGCCCGTCGCTACCGTGATGGTCGTCAGCAGTGAGGCCTCTCCCCGCGCTCCTGCCGGGCCGGGCGGCGGGCTGGGCCCCTGCCCGCTGCCTCGGTGCGGCCTTCCGGCTCCTCGGCCCCAGTGTGGCGGCCGCGTCGCCATAACCCCGGCCGCTGTTGTTTTTTTTTTTTGCCTCCAGGGTGGCCGGGGAAGCTCGGGTGGATGGCTTGGCGGCGGTAGGACGTGCCGGTGGAGAGGCGGCCCGGGCGGTGGAGCCTCGCTGGGAGGAGAAAGGTGCTTCTGCCCTGCCCGCCGGAGCGGCGCCGCGCTGAGCCATGGCCGGGGCCGTCGCCACTAAGACGGCGTGGAAGCTGCGTGAGTGTCGGCGGGCTGCTCTGCCGCGGGACGGCAGAGGATTTTCTCCAGCTGGAAGGGGGGGGATGGAAGAGGCGGTCTGTGATAGGAACAAGCTAATACCCGCCTTGGGTGTGGATGCCCCGGCCCTTACCCAAGTTTTTAACTCCTAGAAACCCTTTCTGAAAGCATGGCAGCATGGTGTAATAGCGTAGAGCCTCCACATTGCCATTTACCCTTAGCAGGTTTGCCGGTGATACAAAACTGGGAAGAGTGGCTGGCAAGCCAGAAGCAAGATCTGGACAGGCTGGAGAGCTGGGTGGAGCGGAACCTAATGAGTTTCAATAAGGGCAAGTGTAGGGTCCTGCATCTGGGGAGGAATAACCCCCTGCACCAGTCCAGGCTGCAGGTCAACAGAGAGCAGCTCGGAGGAGAAGGACCTGGAAGTCCTGGTAGACAGCAAGTTGACCGTGAGCCCAGACACGTGCTATTGTGGCCAAGAAGGCCAATGGTATCCTGGGGTGCATGAAGAAGACTGTGGCCAGCAGGTCGAGGGAGGTTCTCCTCTGCCTCTGCTCTGCCTTGGTGAGGCCACATCTGGAGTGCTGTGTCCAGTTCTGGGCCCTTCAGTTCAAGAGGGACAGGGAACTACTGGAGATAGTCCAGTGGAGGACTACGAAGATGATTAGGGGGCTGGAGCATCTCTCTTATGAGGAAAGGCTGAGAGACCTGGGGCTCTTTAGCCTGGAGAAGAGAAGACTGAGAGGGGACCTTATCAACACTTAGATATATCTAAAGGATGGGCGTCAAGAGGATGGGACCAGGCTCTTTTTGGTGGTGCCCAGTGACAAGACAAGAGGCAACGGGCAGAAACTGGAGCACAGGAAGTTCCACCTGAACATGAGGAAAAACAGCTTTACTCTGAGGGTGGCAGAGCACTGGAACAGGCTGCCCAGGGAGGTTGTGGAGTCTCCTTCCCTGGAGATATTCAAAACCCACCCAGATGCAGTCCTGTGTAACCTGCTGTAGGCAAAACTGCTTTAACAGGGGGCTTGGACTAGATAATCTTCAGAGGTCACTTCCAACCCCCACCATTCTGTGATTTTCAAAGGGTCACGGCCTGTTCTTTTTCTGAGTAGTTGCTGTAATGCTATCCTAAATTTCTAGCTAACACCACGTGACTCTCATGCAGTGCAAGAACAACCAAGGGAGTGATGGAAACCCCACTTCAGAGCCGAGGCTGCCCCAGGGAGTTCCCTTGGTCTCAGGCGCTGCCCTTCATTGCTGCCACTTGTTGCAGAAGGTGCACTGAGCTTTTTGCTGCAGGAGGGGTGAGGTGATCTTTGCAGGGCCTGTGTGTCTCATTCTCTTGAAATTCCTTTGCAAGAGATAATAGAAGTCTGCTGCTTTTATGTGCATTATTTTTCCTCCAAAGGAGTATTAAACAGTTGGCGACTGTCCGTTTCCAGCTGCTTTGCTGGTGACTGATGAGTTATTTCATAGGGGCTCTTGAGGAATGCTTAGAAGCAATGGGAAGTGATTGGTTGGTCAGAAGCGTGAGCTTTAGACCTGTGACTTGGGGCCTAGAAATTAGCTAGCAGAAATACAGTATCCTTGACTGGTGACACATTAAAGGAGATGAGAGAATTAACTTAGTAATCTCATACCATTTTGAGCAGAAAGCCAGTTTGCTAGGTTATCTTCCCATTCCTGAAACTCCAGTTATAGGAAAAGCTGAAAGTCAATCAATCTTCATTCTCTTTAAGTGGGCAGAAGCTCTTGATCTTCATTTCTGATAGGCTCTGCCTGATCTGAGCATCCTCTTTAGAGCAAGAGGCATTCTGAATGTTAGAAATGTTTCAGTGATGCTATGTAGGAGCTCAGTATTACTGAGCTGGTGGGTGATATCTGGTGACGAATACTTAATTAAAAAAAAAAGGTTGTGAGTTTAAGGAAATTGGCCCTTCATGGAGGAGCAGATGAAGCTATCTGGCCATGGCTGGGTTATAACCTGGCTTTTACGAGCAGAGGGTTGAAGCTTCAGCAATGACGTTTAAACTTACAAGATACTAAGAATGAAATCAAGAGGAGGGAAAAAGCGGAGCTGCTGACGCACTCGTTTCAGCAGCAATGCTCAGCATCAAGTCTGTGTATACATACGTACGTATGTACCTTAGCATTGTCAGCTGGAAGGTTGGTCTTCCAACACAAGTATATTTTCAGATTTGCCCTTTTCATCTAATTTACAGCCCAGTTACCTTTGTAATTTGAAAGGTGTTTCTCCAGCTAAAATGAAAGTTGCGCCCTTTTGCTTTCAAAAAAGCACTCCTGAGAGCTTGAGATCAAAGCACCTGTTATTATTGTTGCAGCCATCTAATATCCTTTTGGATTAGTGTTGCATGTAAAATGATGATCAAATTGCTCCTCCCACCAAAACAGTCTGAATGAAAGCTGAATTGATTGCTGCCTAGCCTTTTTACAAAAAAGTTTCGTAACTATTAGGCATGCACATCCCATGAGCTTTCAAAGACGAGAACTGTAAGAGGAAGAAATTGGTAAATACATCTGCCAAAAGCCCCTGCCAAAAAATTGAGTGGATTTAAAAATCCACCGTGCACATTAGATATCTAAGCAAAGATGCTCCTTTGGCTTCTCTTTTGCCCCAAATTTGTATCTTTATGATGATGCTTCCTTGGAGTTCTATCAGAGCTTCCCCTCCACCCCCAGTTTTTTAACAGTCTTGTGATATCAATCGCGTTTGTTCTCTTGTGCCCTTTCGGATATATATTCACCCTTCCTTTGTCACACCTTGCATTGCTGTGTTTCACCCATGTTACGTAGTGGGAATGTAGCAAAGCCTCTGCCAAAGTTTGGAGGAGGGAGCTCCGCCTATTCCCTCTGCTGAGTCTGTTTTTCTGAGTAAGGTAATAAACTACTTCTGCTAATCCACCAGTTCCTCTCAGGTTGGACAGTCTGCTGCTTTCTAGAACGGGATTAGAGGGCTTTTTGCTAGATGACTGGCTGCTGCATACTGCAGCTTCTCAGGCAGCTCAGCTCACTGAGACCCACCTGAGTACCAAAGGTAAAGCAACTTCTGTGGGCAGGTTGCCATAGTTGAGCAAATCTTTAAAAGCTACTGTGCTGCTGCTAAAGAGAGAAGATGCTTTTTGTAAGCCATGTGGGCACTGGAGTTGTGAAGCTTGGTCAGCAAATGTCTCAAGTACGGCAGGCAGCGCCAAGAAGGACTGTTTCAAGCAAGATAATAGTGTGACTTCTTATCTGAACAGTGGACTGCTGCAGCTTGTCCAGTGGAAATCGGAAAGTTTTTCTGGAGGAAAAATTTTTTTTTTTTTTAGTCCTTTGGGAGGGATGGTATAGGGAAAATTGTTATATTAGTCTGTAATAACTAATATAACTTTGTTTTGTGCAGATGAGATCACGGCTCACAGCAGCAGTGTATCCTCAGTAGTCCTGGGGAAAAGTTCAGGTCGGCTGCTGGCAACTGGAGGAGATGATTGTCGGGTCAACATATGGTCAGTTAGCAAGCCCAACTGCGTCATGGTAAGAACAGGCCTGTTTTCAACTGTTGAAGGATGGGAATATTAATTCTGAGGTATGGAGGGTGGGAATGTGAGGGGAAGGATTGGCTTGTAGCCTGTGGGACTTGTGATAGAGTTTACCAGTACAAAGCTGGGTGACCGGATTCTAGCTAAAGATAGTGACAGGATTCAGTAACTGGTGAGACCACTGTTCCAGAGAGGATTTGGGGTGGCTGGCTGCTTCACCTGGGCCAGTGCTTGCTCAGATAATGACTTGTGCCTTCCATTACCAGGGTACAGATAATTAAATGCAGCTAGTTTTATAGTGCAAGCTACAGGGGCCAGTTTTATACTCTGGAGTTTGCCCTCACAGCAGGAAACATCCGCAGCAGGATGCATTCCAACCTGTCCCACAGTCACTAACTGTCAGCACAATGTTTGTCAGAATGGTTTGCTAACTTGCCTGTAGGCCGGGAAAGAATGATGCTGGGCACGGGGTGTTAGAAAGAGTAGGATTACCCCTGCAGTGATCACTAAAACACACCATATTTAACAGATGTCTGTCCTGCATCGCTTTTGCTTTGGGTGGTTGTAGTGGAAAGCCGTCTTTAGCTAGTGTCATTTGTCACTTGTTTAATTAACAACACAATGATGTTGTGTTACTGAAGGCATTTCTCTAGCCAATGTGAACCTTGTGAGGAAGAAACTGAGAAAGCGGGGTCAAAAAGACTGGAAGGAGAATGTGTTGACTTTATTTTTCCATTAGTTTACTCAGGTCAAGTATAAAGAGGTTGAAATGAGTGCGAAAGGAGTTTCTTGCCTTTGGGCGTGCTGTGCTTTTTGCATAGTGTACTCAAGTGATGTCTTTCCAGGCCCTTCATGGTGGCATGCCACTAGTTTGAAACCAGAGTATTGTCTTCCATGAGAAGGAAGGCTGAAGGACAAAATACCTCCATCCCCCATCTGTTGGAGCAGAGCTGTACCTCTCCTGCACTTCCTGGGAACCACGGGTGTTAAAAGCTGGTCTTTGAGGGACTGACTGGAGCTGCTGAGGGCTTGTGCCATTCTTGTATCTCAAAAGAAGTTTGATTTTGGGGGATTGTGCTGTGTTTTTTGTCCTCTGAAATTCGTCTGAACAATACATTGTTAGGATTGCAGATGTTTATGTGTCGGGGGAGAGGAAGAAGAGGAACTTTTCAAGTAGCGTTGCGACTTTGGTTCCAGGGTGAGCTCTGTTTCTCACTAAGCAGTGAGTAGAGTGTGTAGAGGATTTCAGTTGCATGTGAAATCTTAAGAAAGCCCTGTCAGAACAGGCAGCTTTCAACTGGTGTTCCCAGCCTCTGTACATGTGTGGGAGGCACAGAGCTAGCTTGGCCATTTAAAAAGACCTGTTTGAGGATGAAGTAAAGCATAGAATATTGCTTAATTGACAAGTGAAAAGACTACAATAGTGGTATCTATGTTGATTTGGTTTCTAGAACTAGTTTTAAATATTCTTGTGTTTTAATTAAATACTGGTCTTTCCAAAATACTTACGTAATTTGTAAGCTTGTAGATGCTCAAGGATGAAAAGAACTGCATAGGTGTGAATTACTACCTTATGCCTCAAGTTAATGCTTCAGTAATAGCACCACATTATCGCTGTGACACCCATTGCTGGCAGTGACATATGGCTCCTTGCTTATGTGGAGGTTTCAAAGTAGCCCTGCTTTTGTTCTTGCTTTGATTTTGTAACTGGTTCCTGACGCTTACGTGACCCACTTAGAGCAAACACGGTGCCGTTGCACTTGCACAGCATAATTTTTATAATGTAAGCATATGTCAAACTTGTCTGGGCACCTGCACCTAATGTTTCACTACCCATGTCTCTGTTGATGCAGCCTTTAAAAATTGTTCAGTGCACTGCAGAAAGTGGGATAACATGCAGGGTGTTATATGCAGTGACGGTCTTTAGGATGCTTTACTGTGCTGGAAGCTGATGAGGAAATAAAGGACCAGTGGCACAACCAGGTGGTCCCAACTCAAGGCTCAATATTTCAGTTACCAATCAAAACAGTGCCGTTGTGGAGAGGCCTGTGTCAGTAGCTGTTAATTGTGACTCATGGCTTTTTTTGCAGAGCTTGACAGGCCATACAACACCCATTGAGAGCCTGCAGATCAATTCGAATGAGGAACTCATCGTTGCAGGGTCCCAGTCAGGGTCCATTCGAGTTTGGGACCTGGGAGCTGCCAAAAGTATGTTTCCGTGTTTTGACTTCTGTTAATGCACGCTTTGTGTAACATCCTTGTGCTTAACATCTATGCTGACCCAGAAGGTTCTCACCTTAAGAAGGAACAGGAGCCTGCTATTGCTTTCATCTTCATTTCCATCCCTCTTAGAGGGCTTTTATGCACTTCCTACTGAGACTGTAGAGCTGTGTATGCAGGCTTGAGCAGATGTTTGTATGTGTATTGTGGAGACTGATTTGAGGAACTAGGTTTTGACCTAAGTGTGTTGAAATCTATGTTCCAGGTCAGGTTCCATGCATGTGTAGAGCAACCAGGCATACTGAATTGGTATTTAGAGCCTCAGCTTAAAATTGCCAACCTTAATAAAAGGATCTAAAATTAGATTGGAAGTTTTGAGTATATTAGGATCTGCACAAGTCCAGGAATCCCCTGCTTGCTGACCTCTTGTCCTCATTCTTAGGTTCTAACTTTTCTTTTGTTCCTAGAGTGATTTTGCTCCTCTTCTGCTTTTGCATGGCCATATAAATAGACAAAGACCTTATTTTTAATAAATTGTAAAAGCTGTGAACTCATCGAGCTCTGATCCTTTAAAGGCCAACTGTTGAGTCATGCTTATTTATTGCATTTTTCTCAAATCCTAGAACAAGTTTGCAAAGGTACCATGAATCACTTGAGTACATTCCAGCAGGAATACCATAAAATGACTGAATATTTCTTGTAGGTTGCTACTTGTTCATAGAAAGAACGTGTAATGAAAATAGACTTACACGGCTGAGCTAAGGAGACAAACAGCAGGTGGCATAAATAATAAAAAGCACTTTTGTCATTCAGACAGTTAGAATGAGTTCAGTTATAAAATAGTTTGGCTGTACCAGTGGAGAGTAACTGATCTGGCTGAATTTGTTAGGAGACCTATGAGCCAGTGTCTGTGCAATAACCACTCCAGGTCTGGCTCAAGAGCTAGTTTCTGCCAGGGGACTCGTCAGACTGTTCCAGATGACAGATGATAGAGAGATTGCCCTTGTTATCTGAGCGATTTTAGTTCATCGAAGTTGAGTTCTGCATTTGTCTCTGCTTTCAGAGATATAGTGTACCAGTTCTACTGGTCCTTCCTGGTTTCCAGAATGACAAGAGGTGTTACTTAGTTGACGACTTGCTGAACACTGTGATCATTTCCTTGTCTCACGCTTTCTGAATGTCCTTTCCTGGTCTTGGGGATCATTCTTGCAAGGGGCACTTGAAGGATTCCAGGGCAAATATTGGAACCTAAAAGGCAGAAATCAGGCTTGTGTCTGGATGAGGGTGCAGAGTCCCAGCAAAAGGTCTGGCTGATAGCTGCAGGGTGAACAATGCAGGCAATCAAATGTCTCTTTTGCTTCCTGCCTAAAACAATTCCCCCCCACCTCCATCTTGCTCTCTTTGTACCAAGTGGAAATATACTCTGCCTGACAGCTGCCTCAAAGCCTGGCTTTTTAGTTTTCTTTTCAGAATGGAAACCTTCGGAGTTTTATTCATAGTTTCCACACCTAAGGATGGGACTTTCATTAGGGTCATTGAACATGGGCCCTCTATTGCTGTTTCTTTGCATTGCAAGGGTAAAGGCAGAAACATTTCCATGAAATAATGTATACAAAGGCATAAACAGTGTATAGCATGTCTAATGTGTGTTGTATTAGCATGTGCTTAACGGTGAGGGTAGTGTGGCTAAACATGGCGTCTGGGGGAAATGAACTACTAAATATTTCCTTCCTGTTCCTTCTCCCTGCTCTGCTTCTCCCTTTTCCCAGTTCTTCGTACCTTACTTGGTCACAAAGCAAATATCTGCAGCCTTGGTTTCCATCCTTTCGGAAGCTTTGTGGCATCTGGCTCTTCGGACACAAACATTAAGGTAAAACCCAGCTTCCCCTAGAGCTTGCGCTCTTTACTTGCAGTATCTTCATTTCAAAGAGTGCTAGAAGATGTTTTGTGTCCAGCTGTTGGCAGATGCTGTACATCATCATTTCCATGTGTGTGGGCAGGTGTGTTTATGAGTGCTTGTGAAATTCTTGCATGTATTTTCACAGAGGTAGCTCATGAGTGTGACTCCTCTGTTGTGGAATGTGTCTCTGAATAAGGTGCCAGCTCAGACCTGGTGTCAGCAAGCGCAGGTGTCCTGGTTGCTGTGGATTGCATCTGCTTCATCAAGCTGGTATTTGACTGTAGGAACTGAGCTTCTGTAGTGAGAAATATGTTACAGAAGTGATTGTCACTTGGGGAAACTAGGTTAGGAAATATCCCTGAAGCAAATGGGTTCAACAGCCCCTTCAGTGTTTCTGCAGTGTCTGTCAGCTTGGTGACAGGGAGAGGTCTTGTTCCAATGGGACTCTTGGGCTCCCCACGTACTGCTCTAAGCATATCTTCTGTTTGCTTGTAGCTCTGGGATGTAAGAAGAAAAGGCTGTGTCTTCAGGTACAAGGTAAAATGCTTCATTAGTTTTCAGGTGAAGAGGGGAGAAAGATTTCTGTGGAGGAGTTGTGAGCAAACCTTACAGTGATTAATTATGTATGATTAACTTCCTGGTTTTTCCAGTATGGAAATAAGATCTGCATGATTTGTGAGGTGGCCTGGCAAACCTCTGCAGGCCTCTGTGAACTGTATGGGAATAGGAAATGGCTATTGCAGGAGTTAATGTACTGTAGTCTGGTTGGCTTTAGTGGTGGGTGGAGAGCATCCTTGAGTGTTTCTTTATACTGTGACTGGTATTACCATGCAAGTCCCCACTGCATAAAGATGATTCTGTTCTTGGGGCCTCTTTTTACCCAAAGAACTTGCTGTATATTAATTCCGTTTAGAAACCAACTTAATGGCACAGCACTTCTGACCACCTATAAATCTGTGTAATTTAAAAGTTGATTCTTATTAATTAAGCCAGATCTATATTTACCATACTTAAACTGATGGCAGAAATCTTGATGAGAGAGAGATTACACACATTTAGCGTGGATGGGTATAGCTCTTGAGTGTAGTGTTTAGTGTTCTGTGAGCTGTGGACTCTGTGAAATGGTTACTTGATTATGTTGTGTAGGATTGAAAGACAAAAGCCAGAATTCCCTCTATAGGAAGGACACCCCCATTTGTTTTTCTCATTTCAGGGTCACACAGAAGCAGTTCGATGTCTCCGCTTTAGTCCTGATGGGAAATGGTTAGCCTCTGCTGCTGATGATCACACTATAAAGGTAATTTATTGTGACACCCTCCTTATGTGCTCATGGCACGTAGGAATGCTGGGGTTGTCTTTTTACCAGGCATTACCAGCACTTGCTCATAAACCGCTTTAGTTCGTTAGGCAGCTGTCTGAGCCCTGTGGCTTTGCAGGGAACAGTCCAGTGACCCACAGCATCCAGAAAAGAGCTGCAAGTGTTGAAATGCACTTATCCAACAGACGTGTTGGCACTATGCGCATGAAAGGTCAAGTTTTGATGGTGGTAGCATTGTGAACATTGGCCTCGGTCACCTCAGTAAACGTTACAAGAAGGAGCTGTCCACAGCACGTTGCTTCGCAATACCAATTTCTGGCTCTGCTCAGTTAATTCAATAGGAGTGTATTGTCGTACATGTTGCATGTGATTATCAGTCTGAAAATTGCTGTCAGGAGTGAGCAGAGCAAGAGAAGGAATTCAGAAAAGTATTGACTGAAGCAGTGACTTCAGTTATTTCAGACGTGGTGTGGAGGAACGTGGGTGAAGGACTGATTTTTTTGTTTTCAGCTTTACATGAAACAAGCTGATCAGTCATTTCCCTCTGGATTTTTCAGTGGAGACTAGAGCGCAGGAAGAATGAATTGCTAAGGGATTCAGAGCTTTTGGGTTTTTGTTTGCTTTTGAAATATAATCTGTGGGGACAGGTGGAACTGCTGTTTTTTATTCCAGTCTCTAAGTATAAACCAGAAACTTCAGGGGACAAACTAAATGGAAAATTTAAAGAGAATGCCAAAAAAAAAAAAAGAGGGGAAAAAAAAATAAAATGCAGCCTTAAATGGCTGGGATGGCAGTCCTTCCCTGATCATTGCTTTCTTTGACAAACTTGTGTCTGTTCTTGGAGAGGGCGAAGTGTTAGAAGGTTGCTAGTATGAGGAAATCCGAAGTGTATCTGAATTCTGTAATGTGAAGTCTTTTCAAGAGTCTCTGTGTTCTTTCCTTCTTCCAGCTGTGGGATCTGGCTGCTGGGAAGATAATGTTTGAGTTTACAGGACATACTGGCCCAGTAAATGTTGTTGAATTCCATCCCAATGAATACCTTTTGGCTTCTGGCAGCTCTGACAGGTACATAAGGGGAGGGAGAAAGAACGGAATTGCATATGTTGGTTCCTTTTCCTAATGCCCTTTCTTTTATGAACGTGGAAAATAGGGATGTCACACAGCTCAAACCTGCCATCGCAGGAGCCTGACACCTAGCCAGCAGCATGTCACAGCACATGCAACATGGAGATCTTGCCTTCTCAGCCAAAATTGACGGCACCGACCACACTAGGAAACAATGCGATAGCCTCAAGTGTCTTGGTAATCCAGCTGACTATCTGAAGAGCAAGCAGTCGTGCTTAGCTAGCAGGGTGTCCTTTTAGGTCTAGGTCAGCTCTAAATACCTATCCATACTGAGAGCCTCGAAGCATCTGTGGCTGGGTTCACAGATCTTAGCTAGACCAGCCTGTGTAAGTTCATCATATGTACACAACAGCGAAAGTCATTCTGGCTGTTAGCGTCTTCAGTTCTGGATCCTGCAGCAGGTTTCTAGAGGGATGAGCGATGATTTTTTTTTTGTTCTGTTTCGTGTGCAGGACTGTTCGGTTCTGGGACTTGGAGAAATTTCAGGTTGTGAGCTGTATTGAAGAGGAGGCTACTCCTGTCAGGTATATTAAATTCCTACTGCAGTGTACTAGGCAGAGACTAAAGTGGGGGTGAACGGAAGATTTCATGAAAGAGACATTTTCTGGGGAGAAGTTTGGGCAGCTTGAGATGTTGCTCAGGCCCACCAGGTTGCACAAGTAAACACCAGATCGGTGGGTTCATTGTTAGAAACGGGGCTGGCGGTGTCAGTGAAGTCAGGGATACAGCCCTGGGGTCCTTGTGGGACTGAGCGAGGTTGGAAATGTGGGCCTAATTCTGCCTTCCTCCCAGGTGTGTGCTCTTCAGCCCAGACGGCTGCTGCTTGTATAGTGGCTTCCAGGATTCGCTGCGTGTGTACGGCTGGGAGCCAGAGCGCTGTTTTGATGTGGTCTCGGTGAACTGGGGAAAAGTAGCTGACTTATCTATCTTCAACGGCCAGCTGGTAAGCCACTGCTCCTGAGAAGTGGGGTAAGTGGCTGCGAGACATGAGATAAAATCCTCCTGCCTCCTTCCAGACCTTCTGACCTTTAAGTTAGAGTATAAGTGGCCAGGGCTTGCAATGTGCCCAGCACTTGGACAAAGATTGTGTACTTTTGCTTTCAGCAGCCTTGTCTCTCCACTTTGTCTCTCTTTGGCTTCTGGAGGAAAGAACTGGGGCTTGGTTTGACCGGTATTTGGAAACTATGCTTGGCAAAAGTTTTGTCATAGCCTTTCATAAAACATTGGCAGCTCCAAGTTGAAAAAGCCGAAGAACTGAACCGAGACATTCTCAAGCAGGGTTGCTTAGGGTCACTTCACCATGCCTGTTCTCAGAAAGACTGGTGTGTGCCCTGCTCCCTGGTGAATTACCTTGATCTTTTGCCTCTGCAGATAGGAGTTTCCTTTGCTCAAAGCACAGTCTCTTCCTTCGTTGTGGATCTTGGCAGAGTCACAAAGTCGGATTCTGTTCCTCGTGGGCTGATCAGGGACGACGAGCCTTTTGTGCCGCCTACCCCCACGGGATCCTCCCTTCGTCGCATCTATGACAGGCCCTCAACTAGCTGCAGCAAGCCACAAAGGTAAGGGAGTCTGCTGGCTTGATGAATTTCGAGATTTTAAGGAAATGTACCAAGGAGCTTAGTTCTCTCGCTCTCTCTAACAGAGTCACAAGAGTCTATATGACTTGCCCTGACAGTTCTCTTTTTTTTTTTTCTTTTTTTTTTTTTTTTCCCCACAGCAGAGTGAAGCACAACTCAGAGAGTGAGAGGCGCAGTCCCAGCAGTGAAGATGACCGGGATGAGAAGGAATCAAAGGCTGAGATCCAGAACCCAGAGGATTACAGAGAGATCTTCCAGCCCAAGAACGCTATCTGTCAGTACCAGGGTTATTGCACTTTTGAGTGGTGTGTGATTAGAGCTGTAGACACTAAACTGGTTCAGTAGAAGTGAGCTTTGGCTTACCATAACAGAGGATTCGCCTGTGACTGGGAGAGTTTAGAAAACTGTTCTTTAATATTCTGTGCTTGGACACTGAACCACAGATTGTGTTGGTGAACTGCTGGAAGGTGGCACCTTCGCTAGGGTGCAGTGATGTCTAGTCGAAGGGTGGCTGAAGGTCGAATCCAGAGCTGCGCTGTAAGTGTGCTGCCTTCCTGTCCTGACTAGGAAGAACTGCTGGGTCTTTGGAATTAGCTTAGAATTTTGACATGTATAAAATCAGCAGCCTCCATTAAAGAAGGCAAAATGTTTAGTTAAAGCAGAGATCGTTGTTCAGGAGGCATAGTGCAATACCTGTATCTCATTTTTATGTAAATGAGAGAAAATAGATACTCTTTCTAAGGAATGAAATCTAAGTCACTATTTTAATTTACTTATGTAAATCAATTTAGAGGGAAGTGAATTTTTTGTAATATAATTTGTTGTGACAGTGCCTTTTACAGTAGCATTGAACTACGTGGGTCAGTGTTGTCACATCCATGAAGGCTGAAAGCCATTGGCTAAGCTCAACGATAGTGTCAAGGTCTGAAGGAGATAACTCTGCTTGCCATATCACTGACTACTCTAATCTGTGGAGTTGTTC
Organism: Leptosomus discolor; assembly: GCF_034619465.1. NCBI lineage: Eukaryota > Metazoa > Chordata > Aves > Leptosomiformes > Leptosomidae > Leptosomus > Leptosomus discolor. Next base: position 38,801,473 of record NC_141398.1, on the reverse strand, counting down.
GACATCTCCAAGCTCCAAGGCTGACTTATCGCTAATCTGTAGCCTTGGATGCTCCTTCATTTGTTTAATTTTTGCTCTCTTTCTGTAGGTCGAACTCCTCCTCGAAATGAGCCCTTTCCAGCCCCTCCTGAGGATGGTGAGTATGAAAATGACCCCTTGGTGGGAATGAGGTTAATGGCCCTCAAAAGAGGGAGAGCTGACTGTCTGCAGAAGCAACTACTTGTAGTCTAGCTATACAGAACCTTTGCTCTCAACTTCTCTAGAAAGGAACGATCAGTTTCTGCTTTCCCACTTCTTTTCAGAGCTTGTAGCTGCGAAAGAAGCAGTGAAGCCCAGCCAAGCTGTGGATGTCCAGACCTCGTTGCCAAAGCAAGAACTTGTACGTACTGTATGTTTATGCTCCCGCTGTGAAAGATATGTGAGAGCTGGAGATTTTATGATTTCTAATCAAGCTGATCCTTTCCTGAAAAGCAGTAAAAGTGCAGCTCCTGTCTTTGTCCTGCAGTGTCTCTTGCCTGAGCAGTAGAATCAAATACCAAGCCTCCAACAGGCAATGGCTTTATTGCTTTTGTTGCTCCTTGCACTTGCAGTTGTGTTTCTCCTTGCATCTCAAAATTGGGCCACTCTGAATAGACCAAAGTGTCAGGTTTCTGCAAGTGCTTGAACTAAGGCTATTTTGTCAACAAAATCACAAGCAGCTGATGGGCCAGTATACGTTATACTGGCTTATTTAGAAGTCTGTCTTGGCCTTCAGGCTGGCCATGGCCCATTGCCCTGATTTTGGATGCTGATAGCAATGACAGCACTTCTGCTGGGGCATGTCCATGTTCTTTGCAAACCTTAATTACATCTTGGTGTGTACCTGACAGAGATTTTATTGCCTCTTAAACTATGCTAGCAAATTGGAGACTGCTTCTGCATTGGGACACTGCTGTGAGAGAAAAGTGGGTCAGGAGAAAAAAAGACCAGACTAGGGCCAGTCTGTTGCTGCTAGAGCTTTTATCCCAATTTCTTCTGCAGCCTGATCCAGTTCAGAAGCCACCAACTGTCTCTTCAACTCCTGTGACCAGAACAGAGCCGTCAGTGATTCCTGCAGCCAGGAATGAGCCCATTGGCCTGAAGGCCTCTGACTTTCTACCAGTAAGTGTCTCTGGACAAAAGTTTTCAGCCGGTGTCTGTGTTGAGTGGCATCGGCAAGGGGGTTCGCTGAGGTGCAGAAGTGTCTTGGGTGCTTTCTGTGGCCTGCAGTCCTCCGTACTGAATAAGAGCACATTACCTCCTGCTCTCCCTCTGCTTCCCCTACCACCTTACCCTCCCGCCTCTCGACTGCTTTGACTTGCAGTTCCTGGGGAATTAGCACCGCAGGATTGCTGGATCCAGCCCCCGTTGCGATTGACACGTTGCTGGGAACACAGCAGTGCTGATCCACACTCATGAAGAACCTGTTATCAAAGCAGAGAGCAAGGGATGAGACAGAGACACTGAACAATTCCACATGTGAGACAGTGATTCATTTAGAAAGCTGGTGTCCACCATTATGCACACGTAATTATTTCACAGGAATCTTTGCCTCTCGCATCTCAGAGGCCTCTTGGCCTCTCTTGGGGAGGGTTATCCCTGTCCCAAAAAGGAAGAAGGGACCAGAGCATCCTGATGATCCCAGACTATAAATGTGAACAAAGGAGTAGTGGTTCCAGCATGGCTTGGGCAGAAATCAAATTGGGAGTCTAATAAATTGTGTAAGATTTATGCTTTTGTAATAAAATTTACTGATTTCAGATGAACATCTCACATTAAAAAAATAGGGTTTGCATGAAAACATTTCTTCATCAAAACATACTGGTTTTGAAAACTTATTTTAATTCACCTTTTCTTAATTTTGAGAGTTTTTTGAACACTTCAAACATGTTTGTGATTGATATAGTAGAAAAGGCCAAAGAGAAGTAACTGAAATCAGAACAAATTGAGCATTTCTAGTTTAAAATGTTTTAAAAACAATCTGTAAGGAAGTCAGTATTTACTGGCACTTTGTACACCAAAACCAGCTCTTGCTTAGGCCAGAGAAAGCTCCTACCCTTCTGTGCCATCCTGCTTTGCTGCTGCTGCTCCACTGGTGTCTGTACTTTCAGGCTGTGAAGAACCAAAGCCAGACCGAGCTCGTGGATGAGGAAGCCATGTCCCAGATCAGGAAAGGCCATGAAACCATGTGTGTGGTGCTCACCAGCCGCCACAAGAATCTGGACACCGTGCGGGCTGTGTGGAGCACTGGTGACATCAAGGCAAGGATGTGGAGATACCTGAGGGGAGCAGCTGAGCAGCTCTTTTGGCTTGCCTGGGGCTGATTCTGCTTCTTGCACAAAATGCAGGGTCTCGCAGCTTTTGGCCCCGGGCGTGCACCGCAGAGTGCCGCTGTGTCCCGCCTGCGGTTGAGTGGTCATAAAGCAGCATGGAGAAAACTCTCTCACGTGAGAGTTATCTTCTCCTTCCTAGCCAACTCCACGTTTCCTCTACCTCGTTTTTGAAAAGCCGCACTTGATACTAGTTGCATTAGCCTAGCCAGGTTGAGCTTTGCAATAGACGACTTCTTTTTTTCCCCTTCTCTCTCAGAACTCTGTGGACTCTGCGGTGGCAATCAACGATCTGTCTGTTGTTGTGGACCTCTTGAATATTGTCAACCAAAAAGCGTGAGTCCTCGGTGGGGGGAGCCCCTGGGTTACTCAAAAGCCATCAGGAGCGCTTTGTTGTTCCTGCCTCGTGACCGGTGGGCCACGGCAGTGTGAAATCCACATGTTTGTGGTCAGACTTTCAAGCCTGCAGTGCCAGTAACTGGCACTGGAGTTGTATGGGGCCTTTTCTATAGGCAAACGATGTCTTGCAAGGAAAATTGAAGTCTAAGGGCTTCATAAAGTGATTCTGCTGAGAGTCGATGAAGTATGTCAGAACCTGCCACTTTCTGTCACAAGGGGGAGTCGGTGAACTTGGTCAGTAAACTTGAGTGTTGCTGCCTTGGCTTTTTTGACAGAAAGCAGTGTTTGTGTCGACTCAGCCTTGTAAAGCCTTAGTCTCCGGTGTCAGAATGTGTCCTTTTCTTTTCAGGTCTCTCTGGAAGCTGGATTTGTGTACTATAGTCCTGCCACAGATAGAAAAACTGCTCCAAAGTAAATATGAAAGGTGAGGCCCCAAGAACATGGTGTGCTTGGGGGACAAGATGTTGATATTCATAGGAGAGCTCCACTGGGTATAGCTGAAAGAAAATCTGAAAAATCACAGCAGATACAGTATAATGCCAATACAATGTGTGGAAGAGAGCAGTGGAGTTGCCAAGTGTGTAGGGGGAAAAGATATGGAATGTATGCATGGGCAGGAAGAGCCGGATATTGACATTCAGCATAGGTGCGTTGGATTGAAAGCATCTCTGGCAGCCAGGAAAGGCCAAATTGATGTAGAACAAGTGGGCTTTGTGCACTGTTGACTTGGGACAAGGGGAATGAAGTCCTGTGACAGCCTTTGGGTCACTTGGAAGATTGCTTTGAACAACCTCATCGTTAGGTGGCCAAAAAAAAAAATGCAGCGTCTCTCTTTAAGATGGAGTTTCTGCCCTTCCTTCCTGCCAGGAGAGAGGCTCCTGCCAAGTCCCCTCAGCAGGACATCTCTGCTCTTGAGCAGAAAGGCTCCACTTAGCAGGGTATGTGCCAGGACCTTTCAAAAGGGCTCACTTTGTCAGTCTTGACTTGAACCAAGAAGCGTTGGTAAGGAGAGCAACAGCCAAGTACCAAGATTACAGGTGGTGTGGGGGGGCCATCTGAGTAGATTGTCCCCAGTGACTGGATGTGAGTGAGGACTGTGTGCTGGGAGGAAAGGAATGAAATTCATAGCAGACCCGATTCTCTGCTTTTCAGTTACGTGCAGACTGGCTGTACCTCCCTGAAACTCATTCTCCAGAGATTCCTGCCACTGATCACAGACATCCTCACTGCACCGCCTTCTGTCGGAGTGGACATCACCAGAGAGGAAAGGTGAGGTGCTTACTCACCTCTGCTTGCTCCCTTTTTGAACCAGTCTGTCGCTTGGGTGAGCTCTGCTCCTTGCCATTGGGGTTTTTATGCTAGACTGGGCATGCCTGCCTTTTTGTCTGCAAACACCAAACCCTCCTGCTCTGGGAAAAACACCATGGACTGCTTTTCCCTCTGTCACTGTGTATTGAGTCATACCTAAACAAAGTGTGAGTATGTTAGGAGTAAAACCACCCTGTGGCTTCACCCTCTGCCTCACAGGACACAGCCAGGCCCTGGATTTCCAGTTCATTCACAGGATGGCTCTGCTCTGAGAATTGGCCCTCTGAAAACAGCACCTCCTTCCTCCCTGGGCTTTGCTGCCAAAGGGGAAAAGAGGTGTGAAAGAGCCCTTATGTGGATGCCATCCTCCTGTGTCATCAGGATGAGGGCTGAATATGCGATGTTTCTGCAGAGCTATGCTCACATTTCAGCCTCTTCCAAGACATTTGCACGGCTTGTGTTTTCTCTCCTGCTTGAGTTGCATCTTTGGCACTGCAGGAACAAGCACGTCTTGAGCAGCTGAGGATTCATGCTGTGTCTGCTCTTGGTTGTTCGCAGGCTCCATAAATGCAAGCTGTGCTACAAGCAGCTGAAAAACATCAGCAACATCGTCAAGAACAAGTCTGGGCTCAGCGGCCGCCATGGTAGTGCCTTTCGGGAACTGCATCTCCTCATGGCTGTTCTGGAGTGACAGCTGCCACCTCCTCACATGCAAACACCGGTGGCCAGGCTCCCCTCTGCTCTTGGTCTGGCTGGATTTTGCCTCTCTCCATGTGTCCACCTTCCCCCACAGCATGGTAGGGAAGTGGAATCTTGCTGGCTGGTTGCCTGCCCAGCCCCAGTGCCTTGCAGGCTGGATGGAGGACTGAAGCAGAGAGGTGTCTGTGCTGTGTGAGGGGACCCGGCTGGCGGAGGGCCCTGCTGAGCCCCTGAAGGGAAGCAGCTTCATTTTAGCTCTTCATCTTGGCATCAAGCTTGCAGCTGCTCTGTCTCTGTGTGCTGGCCTTTCCCAGGTGGGAGGGCTCCGAGCCTGCTGTCACTTTTTCACCCGTGTGTGCTGTCGGTTCTTGTCGTCCCGTGCTGCGGCCAGCTGGCCCTGCTGGCTCTGTGCAGCATGATGAAGACTGCAGCGCCCACCCCACAAAAGCCTGCTGGGGGGGAGTGCCCTTTCCCTGCGGAGGGGACTTCTTCCAGCTGCCACGTGGGACTGGCCCCTTTGGCTTCCTTCCCCAAACATGAGCCAGGACACCATGCCCAGTGTGGTCTCAAGGACCTGTATCAAGAGGAGGCTGGCTCTTGGCTTCTTAAAAGTCTCTGCTGGCACCCTGAGCCACAGAAGGTTAGTATCTTCAGACTGTTGCTGGGAACCGAGGTCTACCTGGATCTGTTAAAATATGTGACTTAAAGCAGGACTTGTGGGATGTGTTTGCCTTTGGGGGTAAGGATTTGGGAGGGTGGAGGAACAGAGGACATGGACTAGTGTCTTTCTGCATCCACTGGATTGCTCTTTAAGGTGGTGGTTTTTTCCCAATAAATGTCTGTCAGAATCTTTCTGTCCCTCTTTCTTTCCTGTGGGGAAAGAGGTTCCTGTTGGTGCTTCCCCTGCTCCTCCCAGCCTGTCTCCCATTTTATACACTGGAGCCTGTTCTCCAGGAAACTGTAACTTATAATGAATTTTATTAAAAGATTTGTAACTTTTTTTAAAAAAACCCCTTGCGTTAAATGCCTGAATCTCTTGAAATACTGTTCATCTTGGCACAGCTTCTGGCTGGGAGTGTCCAGGGAAAGCAGGGCTCTGTTCCCTGCATGTCCCAGGGTGAAGCTGGCCATTCTCACCCTTCCTGCTGGGAGGGCTGCTGTGAGTAAGTGGATGCAGTAAGCAAGGACAGTGCTTAGCAGGTGTCTTGCTGAAACCCCGGGGGAGGTTTCACTTTGCTGGGTAGCTCCCAGCCCAAAGAGCAACATAATCGTTTGTGGCTTGTCCTTTTCCCTGGCCCGAGCCCCTGGGGATGCAGGAGCCTGTTTCAGGTTTGTGTAGTGGGGCCAGCAGGAAAGCTGAAGCCAATCCCTACCTTACTGGTCCTTCATCCAAGTTTTAGTGAACGAAGGGGAGCGTCCTGCTCTGCTCCATGGCTCTGGAGGAGGTGGCTCACACAGCCAGAGGCCCAGAGCTGAGGATGCTGCCTGCTTTGAGCACCAGGAGCTCACGGTGTGCATCCTGCCTGCAATGCAGCTCTCTGGTGATAAGCCAGTGCCTGGACCCGACTGAGGTGTGAAAAGGCTTCACCAGCCTTCTGCCTCCAGCCCCGCATGCCTGGAGAGCTGGGAGAAGCATGAGATAGAGCAAGATACTGCAACACTGGGGCTTACTTAGGGTTGAACAACTCAAATCTCTTGCTAATTAAGGGAGGCTGATAGCTGCTATCTGGGGGGGGGGGCTGTGCTGCCAGAGGCAGCTGCAAGAAGAGGGATTTAATGAGCTTTTCCAGCCAGGGGGAGATGGGGAGTGGGACTGAGCAAGCCTCAAATGGAAATAACAGTAGCGCCAGAGGATGGGCTTTAACAGTTTATTTAAAATAGGGTTTGTTACAAAACAGGATTACTTTTTTTAATTATTAAAATACATAGAAACATCTAATATTACAAAAGGCTAAATTTATTTTTCCCCCCTTTTTTTTTAAATAGAATACGTTGTGGAAGAGTGAGAGGGGGCTGGGGTGGGAAGGAGCCATCAGTGCATCCATTCAGTTATTTGCAGCAGGCTCCGTACCCACGGGTGGGTGCTCAGGGGTGCAGGGAGCAGTACTGTCTCCTCTAACCCCCCTGCCAGCTGCTGTCCCAAGACATAAGCCAACAGGCTTCTGGGCTGGAGGTTTGGGGATTTTGTTTTGTTTTCCACTTGTTTTCCATTCCAAGACCATGTAAACAGGGTATAAATATTTCAAACACTTTCATCTTGACCACACTGTGATCGCTCTTGACAAGACAACTGGTAAATAACTTTACAATAGCTTCATTCAAAACTGCTAAATCCAGCCTGGTGCCATGCAACACAGGCAGCCCCACAACTGCTCTCCCGCTGTGCCGGGGTGGCCGGCACAGGGCCCTGGCAGCACCAGCACCACAATGAACAGCAGGCAGCTTGGCTCATGCATGGCACCGAGGTGCCTTCATGCAACAACAGAGCTTGACAAACCTACGGGGAAAGGAGCTGCTGGGATTTTTTTTCTCTGCCTTAAAATGGAGGAAGCGCTGCTCCAAAAGACATGGGGCAGCTATGTGGATGCAGTCCTCGGGGAGCCAGGGCCAGGCTGGCCCTCATGATGGGGGTAGCAGAGACATGTCCAGGGGCTTGTCTGGCTCCAAGGCCCCCCCCCCCCCCCAGCCAGATAACTCTATTGATGTAAAAACAAAGCTGGAGACATTGGGGGAGCACCCAGCAGCTCCCCGCTCTGGTTAAAACCATCCCTCCAGCAAAAATAAAATGTCATGCAGCTGAGCATCTGAGGGGGTAGATCCCTGCCCAGCACCACTGTCCCCCACCTGGAGATGGGGGTCTGGCTGCTGGGAGACCCTGGCTCCGTGCTGCTCATAGTGAGAGGTGCTGTCACCCTCTGGTCACAGGTCCTGGTAAGCGAGGGGATGGCACCGAAGCCTTTGTGTCTTCCAGCAGCCAGCTCTCTGTAGCTCCGTGAGGCACCAGGTCCTGCAGCAGGTTTGGTGCTGGGGCTGGCACTCATCACACAGGGACTGGTCTCAGCTTCCCTGGGGGGGGGGAAGACACGCATGGGTCATGTGGCAGGGCACAGGGGGTGGGGGGGGGGCATGGCCATCACTGCCCCAGCTCCATCCGGGGGCGTTTCAGCCAGTGCTGCATTAAACTGGTACCACAAGCATCCCCATGAGCAGCACAGCCTGGCACCCCTGCCCTCCTCGGGAAGCAGGGCCAAAGCAGAGCCCTCCACCAGCTCCCGGCCGGAGGCACTCACCTGGCAGCCATGGCTGCCCCTAAGTCAGGCTGAAATCGAAGGGGAGAAATGTTCAGCCTGGTGGCACAGCCACTGCCCTGCAGCATCTCTTCCCCCCGCCCAGAGCCGACCGCAGCAGCTTCGTGCCAGGGTGCTCTTGGGGAAGTGCTAACCAGGCTCCCACTGGCTAATTAGCCATTAGTTAATGAGCTGATTACAGATCAGCTAGCTCCTCGATGCAGGCTTTCCCTGCCAGCATCTGGCTGGGCTGAGGGTGGTGTAGGAGTCTCCTCCAAGGGAGGGACCCCGGCTGGGCACCCGGGGTGCGGAGTGAGGCCATGGGGCCCCACCACCTACCTGAGGTCTGGAGCTTCCTGCGGATGGAGGCAGCACGGCCGGAGAGCTGTGCTGGGCTGGGGGACACATGGCCCCGGCTGGAGGGTGCTGCAGTCCCGGGTGAGTCACCCTGTGGGGAGATGGGGCATGGCCCCAGAGTCAGCCCATGCCAGTCCTCAGAGGGAAGGAACAGGGATGGGCTCGTGGGCCTGCCTGGGTAGTGGTGTCCAAATATGCTCTCGGGGTACCACAGGGCTGCTGCAAAATAGGGCTTGGAAGAGCCAAGGTGGCAGCATCAGCTGGCCGCTGCTGCCTGGGGACAGCACACATCCCGCTGGGTGACAGTCCCCAAACGAGGTGGCTCCAGGGGGGGACACCCATCAGCAAACAGCCATGGGGACAGCACCCCCCCACCAATTCCCCGGGACAAGGAGGAAGAGGAAGGGCACCAGCAGCCCCTCGGTTACCTCCAGCTGCTCCTGGCTGGGCCAAGAGGCCAGCTCAGCCTTGCGGGAGACGGGACCCAACTCCACGGAGCGAACCCTCTCGGCGAACTTCAGGGAGCACAGAGTCTCACTGGTGTTCTTCTCAGCGGGAGAGACCTGCAGGCAGGCAGGAGCAAGCAGAAAGTCACCTTGCCCGATGCCTGCACAGCCCCAGGGCTCCCCCTGGCCCCCGGCAAACATGCCAGCACCAGGCCAGTGAGATGCTATTATTAACCCACCGCCCCCAGGATAGCCCCATCCATCCGTGCCCGGGCCAGCCAGATCCCCTGTCACCAACTGCCGCAGCACAAGGGACAGCTGGGAAAAGCTGCAGCAGGTGGCAGGGGCTCGGGTACTCCCCGAGGGGGCTCAGTGTGGGTTCAGGCAGCCGAGGGGGGGGGTCACAGGCCAGGTATGGAGAAGCTGCCAGAGCCTAAAATTCTCCTGGCAAGTGAAGGGATGGGGAGATGCCAACATGCAAGGTACACCATGCTCATCCCTGTGCAGGCAGAGGGCGAGATCATGGACCTCTGCGTTCATTCCCCAGCCCCTAGCCTTGTCGGGGGCACAGAGTCGAGGACAGCACTACCCCCGGCCCTACGGCTGGAGACTGGAGGATGTCCCCATGGGCAAGGCCAGTCCCCTGGTCCCAAGCCCAGCTCCTGCCTCCAGCATCCCGCCCCAGCACTGGTGTGAGCAGGGCCCAAACCCATCCCAAAAAACTGCACCCAGTGGCTGCAGGGATGCTGACGGGTGCCCATCCCCTACCTGCACCATCATGAGGGTCTTGCTGTCACCGCTGAGCGAGTCCTGCAGCAGGTAGGTCAGCTTGGAGTTGCGGAAGGGCACGTGGCCCTGCCGGGAACGCAGGGCGTAAATGACGTCGCCCAGTGCTGAGAGGGACTTGTTGATGTGCTGCGCCTCGCGGAGCCGGCTGCCCTCCGCGCCCGACCGCCCGACTCGCTCCGATCCCGCCAAGTCCACCAGGTTCAGCTTCCCTGGGGGGACACAGCCAGCCCCCACCCCACCCCAAGGCTGGTGTCAGCACCCGGCCCCATGCAGCTCTGGGGCCCAGACGCCCCGGTGAGGGGCTTGCTGCATGGCACTCACCTGTGGTGCGGAGCCCCGTGCTGCGGTCAAGGCCGCGGACAGTGACGATGAGGAGGGCATGGGAGCGGGAGCTGTGCTCGTTCAGGTTCGTGCACTCCGTCGCCCGGTTGACATGGCCGAACTCGAAGACCTGGGGAAGCCCAGGGAGGTGAGGGGTGAAGCCAGCCTGCCCCAAACCCACCACAAACCCCCACCGTGACCTGGGGATATAACCTGAGTGACAGCCTTCCATGAGGTGCCTGGACCATTGGAGTGATGACTGCTGTGAGGTCTCTGCCCGGGTGAGGCAGTGAAGGCTGAGGGTGACAGGCACTGCAGTGACAGCCACATCCCGCTAATCCCCCAGGAGCTGCTGGGGCCCCACGCTTTTATTTTTAACCCACTGCAGCTCACCCCATGGGACAGCGACCATCACATTGCACCCAAGCACCTATTTTGGTCTCTGTTGCTCCCCAGCGCTTCAGAAATACTCCTGAATTTGGGGGTCATGCACCAAAGACACCCCCCCAGTTCATCACACCCCCCGTTCCACCCTCCTGCTCCCGCTGCCCCTGCCATCTCCCCGCACCTTGTTGATGTCCTCCACGCTCTGCACCCTGAACTCGGTCAGCCCGGGCACATAGAGCTGCCCGCTGCCGTCCGGGCACAGCTTGATCTCCAGCTTCTCCTGTGGCTCCTTCCCCAGCAAGTCCCTGGGCAAAGGGGCATCCGTCACCATCCCCACCCCAGGGATGGGGGGGATGACAGGCGCTGGCTCCCCTCCAGCATGGCATCCCAGACTCCTCCTGGCCTCTCCTGCCTGCGACTGGGCAGGGGAGGAAAATATTTCTCATGCTCCCAGTTGGTTATTTCTAAATATAACATCTAGGGTCGGGGGGATTAGGGAGGAGAGGGGGATGCCTCAGCCACCGCATCAGGGCCAGGGGAGCGGGAACAATGGCAGGACTATGAGCTTGTATGAGTAACGGAGCCCTTTGAAAGGGCGTCATGCACTGAAACAAAATGTAAAAATAAATCCTTGCGTGGCCAAATCCAGTGCTCAAGGCCCTGGGAATAAGCTGTGTGGCCAAGGCAGGGCTGGGGGGATGGGGAAGAGCAGCGTGGGGTGATGTCCACCGATGCCGGCTCCCCAGCAGCTCCGCTCACTCCACCAGAAAGCTTTTCCCCATTCCCTGTACCTGAGCGCCTCGTTGTAAATCTCGGCAGCGCTGACGCTGATGGCGTAGTCCCAGTCGGCCGCCTTGCCCCGCACCTCGGAGAAGAGGAGCTGCAGGGCTCGCTGGTTGATCCCTGGGTTAGCTGCCGTTCCCTAATGGATTGGGATGAGGAATGGGGTGTGGGGGGGAAACACTCTCTTGCATTTTATTCTGCATTTTTTTTCTAAGCAGGAGAAGCCCAGAGGGTGGGGGGACATTGTGGAGGGCTGTACGAACCCCTTGGCAGCAGCAGTGACCATCACTGGTGCACCCCGGGTCAGAGCTGGCCACCAGCCTGGTTAGGGGAGGGTGCCAAGACCGGGCACCATGGGACGGAAAGCTGAGGAAGAAGAGGGAAGCAAAGCCAGTCAAACTCACCTCCATTGTGTAGGTTTTTCCTGCCCCTGTCTGCCCATAGGCAAAGATGCAGACGTTGTAGCCATCGATACAGGAGGTGACCAGGGCTTGAACCTCCTGAAACACCTGGAGGGGGGAGCAGGTGTCAGGAGAAGGTGGCAGCATCCCCATCTCATACAGCAGTGTGGATGGCAGCACGCACCTCCTCCTGGGATGCTTGCGGGGGGAAGACTTTATCCAGCTCGAAGGACACCTGCTTCCCCTTGTGCAGGAGGTGCAGGACAGCATCATCATCAGCATCGAAGCTCACCGCATTGCTCGCCTCCGGGCCCTCGCCATCCTCCTTTGTGATGGGACGGACTCGCCCAAAAACACGGATGTTTCCTTGGGTGGGGGGGATGCAGGGATGGTTTCAGCCCCAGTGCATCCCACTGCAACACCCCCTGTCACCGACAAACACCATGCAGGGTTGAATGACAGAAGCATCCCATTGCCAACTTGAGCATCTTACGGAAATATGAAGGACCCAAGTGGGGTGATGCTCCGCTGTCCCTCCTGCCCCTCCCTCAGGGACATGCTCTCCCATGGTGGGACCTGCCACCCCCCTCATGCACCTTTCAGCCGCACCAGCTCATTGTGACACTTCTTGCGGAGCTGCAGCTCCCGCCGGTACTTGCGCAGCAGCTCCCGGTTGGTGCTGTGCACCTCCTCAATGGCGTGGCCGATCTGGGGCGGGGAATGGAAACCAGTGGCTCAGCGACCCCCCCGCCCCAGCATCTCCATACTGCGTGGTGGGGAAACCAGGGTTCTGGTCCCAGGGAGGGGGCTCACCTCGGCCCTGGCGCTCCGCAGGGTCTCCTGAAGGAGCAAGGGGAAGTCACGGACCTGACGCTTCAGGCTGTTGTAGTCATGGGTGAGGGTACGCAGCGCCGGCTGCAGTGTCAGCAGGTTGGTCCGGACACCTGCAGGCATGAGGCGGGGTGAGGGGCAGGTGGCATGACCACCCCAGCAGCGGCCGGGTGACCCTGTGAGCCCTCTGCCCCCTCCTCACCCGCTAGGTTTTCATGCACTGCTTTCATCTCCACTTGGGCACGGGAAAATGCCTCTTCGATGGCGTGGTTCTTCTCCTCCTCCATCGCCTGCATCTCCTCCAGCATCTGCCCATGGGCTCGCTCCAGCTCAGCCTCGTACATCATGATCTGGGAGAGGAGCAAGGTGGGGGTAACCAGTGACCACCCGCTGCTGCACTGTATCACCCACTGAGCACCACACAGGCAGGAACCATGGTGGAGCTGGGCAGGGTGATTTCTGATTTACACCCGTCACGCTCAGACCTGAGCTCGGAGCTGAGCCGCTGTCTTTTGGGAGCTCTGCAGCTGCTGTTCCATCTCCTTCAGCACCTGTCTCTGCATCCCCACCTGCTCCTGCAGGTACTGGTTTCGGGACTGGCTCTCACACAGGGCTTGCTTTGCTTTGGCCGACTCCACCTCCACTGTCTTGATGATGTACTGGGGAGAAAAGCACCAGAGATGGGGTGTACTGGGGAAGCAGCACCCGAGGGGCCTGGGATGGAGCTAATTTAAAAAATCAAGGTGCTGCACTGATGTGCTCAGGGCAGAGGGATGAGTGGCACTTGCAGGGCACCCACTGGGCACCACTAGGCACCCAGCCCAGTCAGGAGAGATGGAGAGCCCCATGGCGCTCACCTTTATTTGTTGGGGCTGGGACTTGAGGCTGGCAATGGTCTCCTGGCTGTCCCGCAGACGCCGGCTGAGCCGCTCCTCCTCCTCGGCTCTCTCGGCTAGGGAGTCCTTGAGCCGCAGCTCCACCTCAGCCAAGCGGTTCGTCTTCTGCTGCACCTCCAGGTCCAGCTCCGCCAGCTTGGCCCGCGTCTCCTCCGCCTCCCGCTGCAGCTGGGACAGCCGCTCCTGCAGCCCAGCATTCTCCTGGCCCCAAAACAGCACAGCTGAGGCCGTGTCACCCATGGGTGCCTGTCATCATGCCGCCACCGCTGCCGACTCACCTGGAGGTGGGTGCAGTCCCGGCACGGTGCTGCCTGCTGCTGCCGCCGCAGCTCCTGCACCTCCCCCTGGCACGCCTTCATCTCTTGCCGCAAGCGCTCGTTCTCGGCCGCCAGCAGGTCCCGGTGCTTCTCCGCATCCGTGCCGCCCTGTGGACGGGAGAGGATGGAAGCCTGCTGCACTCCAGGGATCCCCCAGCCCACCATATGGGGGATCTCCAGTCCCCCAAAGAGGGTCTTTCACTTCCCCTCTCAGGGTGACGGTGCTGGGGGGGCCTTTGCTGGCTGCGCCCCAGAGTCACCAGTAACAACATTACGTCGGACAGGAAAATCCCACAGATTTCATCACCCCATGTCTCTCTCTCAGCTCCCAGGGTCCAAACTGTGACCTTGGGCAGGTTTTAATCCTTCTGTGCCCTCCCCCTGTGCCCGCTTCCTCCTTGGGGACCCACAGCTCTGGTGTCCCTTGGGGCAAGGGTGGCTCAGCCCAAGCCCGGTGGCAGCTCACCAGCTCTGAGCGCAACCGGCTGATCTCCTGCGCCTGCTCCAGAAGCTTCGCCTTCAGAGTTTCAACCTGTCAACACAGGCAAGGTTAACCAGGAGACATCTCAGCAGCTTTTGGAGAAGACCCCATGGTGTCAACCCGGCCACTGACATCCAGTCTGGCTCGCACCTTTGTTATGCCTTAATTTTCCACCTCGCTCTGAGCGTCTGATTCACATGAGCTGATTAAAATGAGCGTTAATGAAAGCCTTGCTTTGACCTTGTTCGATCACGGGTATAATTTGTCCACGTTGAGCATTAGCAGAAACCATTATTAAAAAAAAAAAAAGCACCGTCTTTGGAGAAGGAAAAGACCCAAACCTATCCATAACTGTGTTTAAAGAGCTAGAAGTGCCTCATCCTGCCCTTGCAACACTGCTTTGCTTTGCCTTCTCTACTTTTCTTTCTAGGAAAGTTATCTTGGGAGAAGGAGGGAGCAGGAACTCTCCAGCCATGTGTCTGAGTCCGATGGGAGGATGCTCACCAGTCACCCCATCTGGGCATCTGCCCATCCCATGGGGACCGGTTGCAAAACCAGGTGGGTTCCATAAATCCTCCCATTTTTTGTGCTGGGACCAGCGAGTGTCCCCCCAAAAATATGCAGTTATTCAAACTAACAGTGGCAGTGCATGCTTGGCAAAGCCAGCGGTCTCATGGGCTGTGTTTCTACAGGGTTTGCCCACCTGCTCTGTCCCTCAGCCCCATGCCCAAAAACTGATGGCTGCTGGGCAAGCATCACCACCTTCCCAAAACTTACCCTGGAGAGACCCAGACAACCTGGCTGTGCCCCTCACCGCCATCCCCCAGATCCCAGCCTGGCTCCCGGTTTCCCCATGCTGGGAAGCCGCCGCTCTGCCAAACCCCTTGCCCAGCCGTGGCAGGCTGTTGCCCCATCCCAATAACCAGCTTTTTCTAAGCAAACGGGCCTCGCTGGACCATCATTTAGGAACTGCTGATTAATAACAAATGCAGACATGCTGACACAGTGCTGTAATTAACGATGAGAAGTTATTAAGCCACCGCCCTTGCGGAGACAGCACGCTCAGCACAGCACGGCCAGGGCTTCTGCGGGCGAGCTCCGCACACGTACGGCTACAAGCCAGTGAAGGCGGCTGCTACCTGCTGGCATTGAGAACCCCCTTCCCTCTGCGGCAGGGCTTCCCTGCTCTGGCTGGGGGACCAAGCACACCAGCCTTGTGCTTGAGTGGGAAAAATCTCATTTCCGTATTCAGTAAGGTGGATTATGAAGGTGTTTTTTAAAGTCTCTTTAAGAGTGGGGGGGGACTGAGAACAGAGAGTCACTGCTTGTTACAAGGAAACTGCTGCCCCAGCTGGCCAACTCGCACACCGGAGCCTGCCCACCACTCCCCATGCCCGCAGCACCCAAAAGTGCCAATGCACCTCCATTCCCTACCTGCTCCAGCTGCATCCTGCTCTCCAGAGGTGACAGGGACTCCTTGGCAGCTGGATCTTTGGCAGCTGGATCTGGCTCAAGCCATGGGCCGGCCATCCCCAAGCTTTGGAAGTTTGGATCAATGCTTTGCTCCGGCCAGTGTTGGCTGCACTCGCTGCTGAACTGGCCAGCGCGGGGCTGGATCCTAACCGCACTCACACTTGTGTCATGCAGAGTATGCCAACCAAATGCAGGACAATTACCTCCGCCTTTCTGACACCCGTGGAACAAGCAGAACCTGACTGTAACAGCTTCCACAACAGCCACATGCAAATTCCTTTATGAGCAGCCGGAATTCCACACCAAGGATGTGGTCGCGCTGGCACAGGGGATAGTTTTGGGGGCGTTTTGGTCACGGCAGCCAAGCTTAGCCTGCTGCAGCAGCCCTGCACTGGGAGGGTGGACGATTGTCACAGGGCTCCAGCCCCAAATCCCAAAGCCCTCCCGTCCGCATCACATCCAAGGAGCTGCGTGCCCTCACCGGCGTTAATGCGGTGTCACCGTAACATCAATCGGGGGGCTGCGAGCACCCCAAGGGAGGCACAGCCAAAGCCGGCGGGACGGCCATGGAGCTCAGGAGCTCCTGGCTCCCAGATCATCCCTATGCACCTCAGCGGAGAAGATGCTCCATGATTGAGGTCCCTCACTAACCGCAAGCCACAGTGCACCAGCCAAGCCACAGCCTGAAGCTGTAGAACCCAATGGACACCCTCGTGTCCCCCTGTCTCCGCTGTACCTGGCTTTGCAGTTGAAGAGAGTGGGAGAGCTCATGGTTCTCCCAGGCAGCGAGCTTCTCCTGCAGCCGCAGCTTCTCCTCCTGCAGATGTGCCATGGAGGCCATCACCTTCTGGATCACTGGGAAGGGCCGGGCCGCTGGAAGGCTGGCGCGTTTCCCACCACAGAGCTTCCCTCCTGCAGTGGGAGCAAAGATGGAGCCGGTCAGGATCTGGCTGCCTCGCTGGGGAAGGGGATGCCAGCTATGGAAAGAGTCCCCAGGAGCTGCAGTGGAGATGGGATGGCAGCAAGAGGGACTTGGACTTGCAGAAGTCCCACGGAGAGCAGTGACAAGCCGGCGGGTGCATCCCAAGTGCCACAGTGCCAGCCAATGGCTAATGGTGGGGGTCCAGCTGGGTGAGCCCCTGTAGAGGGGTGGGAGCCAAAGGGATCTGCTGATGCTGGCTGAGCATCCCAGGCTGTAACACAGAGCACCTGCCCACGCCACCGTGCTGTGACCCAGCCCCATCACACGCTGAGATGCTGCCGCCTCACTCAGATAACAACCGCCTTCACCATGGCGCTCTGATTCATCCTGGCATCCTTTTTTCTGAATGAGCAGGTGCCAGTGGAAACCAGTATGTGATCATGTTATTAAAGACTGCATCGTTACACACAAATATAATGGAAGCCAGATTAAAATTATATGGGTACCGTGAATGGCTGTATTGCCTAATCCTTGTGTGTTCAGCTTTCTAACCTTCCTAGAATTATTTTAAACATTGTTTTCTTCGTGTTAATAGAGCCCTCAGTGCTGACAAAAGCCAACCTGGCCATACATCAGAGCCTACCAAATGAATTCCTAAACGACTTGGTAGTTCCCAAGAAGAAATGAGCTGGCCTGACTCATTCCCAACATGGGGATGAGGCACCGCAGCGGGAAAAGTGGCGGCCAGGATCCCGGCTGCCTGGCGCCCTTCCCTGCCTGCCCTGGATTTCACCTGCTGCCACCAGAAACCTGAGGTTTTAAAGGCAGAAGGTGATGCTGGGAACTGCTTCGCTGCCTGAGGGCAGATGCTGCCTGCTTTATGCGAAACATCCTGAATATAAGAAACAAGACATTTTTGTCTGTGAATCAGGCTTTTGACCTTTAAAAAGAGTTAAAGAGCTAGCAGAGTGGGCAAAAAATGAGACCAAACTACGGTTCTGCTGTCGACTGTGTGCCATGGGACTCACCCAGCAAAGTCTGCAGGAGTTCTTGCTGGAGTTTGTTTTCCTGCCTTGGACTGGATACCCTGAAAGAGTGCTGACGGGCACCAGCTTTTCTTTATTTCTGTGCTGAAAGCTCAGACCAGCTCAGGTAGGGGACTGTGATGTTCCCTTGAAACCCAACACACACAAAACCCACCCCAAAACTCCTAAAGTCAACAGGAACGCCAGCTCTCGCCCCTCAGGGAGTGCGCAGGGATAAGACAAGATTACAGGAGGCACCAGGGCTCCTGTGGAAAGACTGGGTGTCTGCACACATCATCCACATGAAACCTGGGCTGGGAGCGAAGGATTCTGCAGGGCTGGATTCAAAGCCACGACACGCAGCTACAAGTCAAACTGCCAGGCAGGGGTGATCCCGCACGGACAATGCATTCCTCTTTGCTCCAACACCTTCCTCCTGCAAGAGCATCCTTGGGAGAGGAGATGCCAGCCAGACCTGCATTACATCTACCACCGGGCAGATGTGCTGGTGGCAACGTGGGGTTTGAGCATGGCACACTGACCCTCCTGTTTTCCAAAATGCTTTAAAACCTCTTTGGAAAGGCAGCTGCTTCCATGGCTCTGCCCTGTTACCACTGCCAGGCAGACTCCCTTCCTCCTGCATCCCTGCCCCTTCCCACCAACCATGTCGCATCAGGAGCCGCTCGGGGATGCAGCCAGGGACCACGCCAGGAGCAGCACCTGGGAGGCACCCTGACAAGCCCAGACAATTTGGTCCTGGTGGAGAAAGATGGGAAACCATGGGGATTCAGCCACCCTGGTGTGGCCATGCACACTGTGAGTGTTTTCACAAATACAACACTTTCCTTGAGATGGAGGCGAGCGGCGGGTTTGCTGGTGCTCCTGCTCTGTTCACCCGGTTAAATAATCCATCGGTCGCCTGGCATCCGACAGCTGCCTGGTATTTGATTTCTACTGGGACCCAATCCCCCTGGTGAGTGCAGCTGCGTGTCTATGTGCGCACCAAAAGAGAAGTCCCCCCAGTACCCACTGGCAGGCACTGGGCACCTGTCCCATCGCATCCCTCCTCCCAAGCACCCGCTACCGCATCCTGGCTTCCCCCTTACCTGCTTTCTCCAGGTTCATGGTGCAGGCTGCCTGCACCGGCGTGGCAGCTGCTGGCTCACAGGGAGATGCCAGCAGCTCCTCTGTGGCCGGTGTCGGGGTCCGGTGCTGGCTCTCTTCCCGCCGCTCACCTGCCGTCTCCCGCAGGGCCTGTGTCCGTGAGAAGAAACAGGACGGAGAGCTGAGATGCAGCGACCATGCACGACGTGATGGAAATGGTGCTGGCGTGCTGGCATTTCACCAGGCTGGCCAGGAGGTGCGAGCAGGGAGGAGGTACACAGAGGACAGGATGGTGGGACCAGGGGAAAGCCTCCCTCTGCGTGATTTCAGTGTTTTCAGTGTTGGTAAGCTGCTGCAATGAACTTACTGTGTTGCTTTTAGTTCTCCCCATAAACAACTCAGCTTGGTCATGCAGATATACTGAATATTACCTATTTTTCTCTCTATGGCCTTAAAAAACAAAGACCCTGGCTTGCAGGCGGGGTTGAATGCGATGCTGCTCGCTGGTGAGCTGCGGCTCAGGTAATGCCATGCCCCGTGGAATGGAGCACAGCTCCGAAAAAAACAGAGAAGAAATCTGGAAGGAGGGAAAGGAATATAGAGAAGGTCCCAAATGTTTTTATCTGTTGGACCTATCACTGGCTTGCAGAAAAAAAAAAAAAAGTTAATCTGTTTTTTATCACTATTGTAAAAAGTGCTATGGCATGGATACTTTTGGAAGCTGAGCTGCCAATCAGCCAAGGTCACAGAATCGCTCCCTGCCCCACTCAAAAGTGCTTTTCTTACTTATATCTTATTGCAGAACCTGTGCTCGCCCCATGGGCCAGCAATGCTGGGAAACCCATCTCACCCAGACAGAGCAGTGAATACTCAGGACATGCCAAATATTTCTGAGAGTAACTTGGAAGGAAGGAGATGGCGGCAGTATCTCCCGGAGAAGCTGCATGTCTCTGCATTTGAGGCTCTGTAAGGGTTTTGCCAGAGGGAATTCATCAAGGCTGGTGTGAGATAGGAAGGTGTTTTCCTTCTTTTCAAAGGGGAATTTAAACGATTTGCCTGAAGCCCAGAATGAACTGGTGGCAGCAACATCAGTACACTGTGTCCTGACACTGTCCCCAGCTGCAGTAGCCTTCCTCTTCCTCCTCCTCCACCTCACTGGCAAACACCACCTCACGGCACTGCATTGTCTTATCAATCTTCTGCCTTGAGCTCTCCTGCTACATGACCCAGAAGTGACCCAGAAAATGTTATTCCAGGTTGTTCCCCAGCGTTTTTCGGTGCCTTCCGACTTCCTGGAGATGCTTGTCCCTCCCCACCCATGCAGCAGCACTGCTCGAGGCACACGGTGCTGGGGTCAAGGAGGAAACCTGCTCCGGTGACGGGGGGGACCAGCCAGCTCCCACTGAGGGATGGCCCAGTAGGGTGCGAGCCATCCTACCCACCACCCCAAAACCACCCTTCCCACCCGAGCCACAGCTGGCTCAGCGCTCCTCACCTGGAGAGCCAGGCAGGGCCCGCGGGGGGTTGCAGCGTCCGGCCAGCTCACACGGAGGATTTTACGGTGAACCAGTGCAGGCAGAAGAGGAACCTGGGGAGAGGAGTCCACTCCGCTCCTGGTGATGAGCGTGTCCTGCCTGCGGCCTGAGATGGAGCGAAAAGCATCACTGTATCAACCCCAGACCCCAGGATGGGCACAGGCTTCGGCCTCACTCAGCAAACCCACCTCCTCCTCCTCGCTGCTCCCGCTGCACCAGTGCGGCAGAGACGGTGCATGAGTTTTATTTAAAATGTTAATTATGTTAATTAGAGAAATTAGCCCTTCGGGGGGTGGAGACTGGTTGTAATGAGAATTCAGGGTGTAGCATCCTTTTGTCCTCTGCAGGACCAGATCCCACTGGGGACATCCCACCCCTGCCCCTCGTCAAGGTTCTCTGCTTTGCTTCCCGTGATCCTATCATGGAAAAGCTGCCAAAGCCGGCTTGCATCACCAAAACAGGATGGACGGACCCTGCCGGCATCACCTCCCTCCGCTGCCCCCAAATATTTCCTTTATTTGTCATGCAGCCAAACCCAAAAGCAGACAGGGCAGCAGTTCCTTGCCTTTCTGAGCTGCACAGAAGGAAAAGAGCATCTTGAGGAGCTTTTTCCCGGCGGCTGTGTCCTCCTCTACTACAGGAGAAGCGGGTGGCAAGGGCTACATCCCAATGGGACCTGCTTGGGGACCCTGTAACCCCTCCCCATCCACTTGCCACAAGCTCTGCCACCACCACAGGCAGCCAAATGGCTTCTCTGGCAAGAAAAGAAAAAAAAAATCAACAACCCACAAATAAAACCCTACTAATGTAGGGGGTTTTTTCCCCTAAAATGATCCGGAGGCACTTGGGCCTGAGGTGGAAGCAGCGTCAGGAGGGAGATGTGCCCCGATGAAGTCAGTCCACCGCTCTGGACTTCTTCCCAGTCTGTAATTAGTCATAACATTTTGCTCGCGCTGTGAAAACAGAGGATTTCCAAAGCACTAGTGGATGCCTGGATAACAGGCAATGAGTTCCCCATCCCGGCATGGGTAGTGGCAGCCACTGGGCAAAGGAAGTGCTGAAAACCCCGTTTTTGGAGGTTTTGATGCCAACCTATGTTCAGCTGGGCTGGCCCGAATGCAAGAGAAGAAGCAGTGCCCAGATAAGCAGCTGCCAGCATGTAGGGATGGGGAACGCTGAAGCCAACAGCAAAAAGAGCCTAAACTGGGGGGGGGGGGGCTCAGCCTCCCCCTTTGCTGAAACCCATCCGGCACCACTGTCGAGGGAGGCAGGAAGGGCTGTTTCCTGACAAGCAGCTGCAGGTTAAGGCAAGCAGCAGCCTCCCCGCCTGCAAAACAGCTCAGCTGCTGTGGAGAAAAGACCTTGACTAAACTCACCTACGGGGTCTGTGCTCCAGGGAGAGAGAAGGAGCCCTTCCGAGGAGCCGAGGCCGGGGAGAAGCGAGGGCCCCACGTCTTCCCTGCCATGCGTGCCGCTCTGTTCTCTTTCTTACGTGTTAAATTTTAACCTTTCTCCCTAAGCTGCTGGCTCAGAAGGGCCTGGAGGGAGATGGAGGCTGCCCTCTTTGCTCACCCCCGGCTGCCTACTGCTTCGTGCCCACTTTGGAGTCTCTGTTTCTCAAATCCCGAGCTTCATCCGGAAAGAAATGCGAAAAATGCAGGCTGGCCTGTTCCCAGCCTCTCCTTCCCCAAGCATGAGCAAGGGCGTGAGCTCAGCAAGGCTGAGCCCCAAAGCAAAAGGACGAGCCACTGCGCCTTACTCACCGGCTGAGGGAAGGTCCTTCGTCTTCCAGGTGGCCCTTGTGGAGGGCACGAATCCCAAATCCCAGGTTTTGCAGGATGTGATCATGGCACGGGGGTCCCGAGCGCAGCAACAGCTCTGCGGGAAAGTGCAAGGACAACCATCTCAGCCCACCTAAGCTTCCAGCCGTGAGAGCCCAGGGGACCGAGCTGGGGCAAACCACGACGGCAACGCCGGCCCGAGTCCCAAATCCCGTGGAAAGTTGCACCAATCCCGATGTCACTCCCGGGGTGCCGAAAGCCCCGGGATCCCTCCGGGCTCCCGGCGGATGTGACATAAACCGGGGCTGTAATTAATTTACTCATTCCTGAAGCCTTTCCAGGCTCCTCCTAACTGCGACTTGGGGGTTATTTCTTTAGAAACTACAGGCTCGCGGGCAGCCCGGGGCGACACCGGGCCCAGGCATCCCCCCCGCAGCCCGGGGCCGTGCGGGCACCGCAGCGCCCGGCCCGGGGCTGCCTCGGCGGGGGGACAGGGGCGCGGAGCCCCGGGTACCGCCCCGCCTGCCCCGGGGGTCCTTTGTTCTCCCAACCGGCGGCTCCGGGAGGGCGGGGTGGTCCCGGTCCCATGTCCCGGTCCCGAAGCGCAGGAGGCGCAGCCCCGCCCGCAGCCCCCCGGTGCCGGTGCGCAGACGTTCCGCCCCGCCCCGCTCTGCGCCCCGCTCTGCGCCCCGCTCCGCGCCCCGCTCCGCGCCCCGCCGGTCCCGGTGCTGTTCCCGATCCCGTGCCGGTCCCGGCGGCGCCGCCCGCTGCAGGCTAACGGAGAACCGTGCTCTCGCCGCCCTCCCGGGTGCTCCGTGGCGCGTACCCCCCCGCAGTCCCCTCAGACAAAGGGACCCCCGATCCGTTCCGGTCCAGCCCGCCCCCCCGCCCGCGGCGGTGCCAGTGCCGCGCCCGCGGGGCCACTCACCGGGCGCGGGGCGGCGGCACTCGCGGGGCAGCCGGCGCCAGCCCCGGCCCCACCCTCCCGGGCACTTCAGTAACGGAAACGACGAGCTCCGCCCCGCTCTCGTTGCCGTGGAAACCCCCGAAACCCCCCGACGGGTGGCGGAGGCGGGGCTCCCCTCCCACCCCCACACCCCGTACGGCAGCGGCGGCGACGGCCTCGGCGGGCACGGGGCTCCGGAGGGGGGGGTGTGTGGCCCCGGCCTGGCCCCGGGGAGCTCCCAGTGCGTCCCCGGTGCACCCCCAGCCCCTCTTGCCGGAGCCCTGGCGAGCTCAGTGGACCCCCGGTGTCCCCTCGGCCCTTCCCAGGGCATCCCGATCCCCTCATACTCCCCTGATCCCCCCCTTGTCAGAGCCCTGGGGGTCTCCAGTGTGTCACTGGTACACCCAGTGTGTCCCTGACCCTTCTGACCCTGGCGCCGGTGCTTCCCGAGGAGCCCCGGTGTGCCCTCATCCTGCCCACGCACCCCTCCCAGCATGGCTCTTTGGAGTGCTCCTGGCCCTCTCCTCCAGCACCAAAGCCCGGCACGGCCACAGCTGCGTCCCTCTTCCCTTGGGGGATGATGGGAACAGAGCCACCAGCACCACTGAGATGATGACTGCAGTGCCAGTGACCCGCACGCCAAGGACCAGAGGTGACAAACTGTGCCCTCACCCACCGCTGCATCCCCATCACTCCCAAACACTGATGCATCAGCTGGCACCAATGCTGACCGGCACCCCAGGCTCACTGGGGGCCCAGATTTCACCAGGAAAACAACCTGTTTCTAACCCGTGGGCACGAAGACAACAGCACGGTGTGCCCTGAGAGGTCTCCAAAGGCCCTGGTGTCAGAAAGGCAATAAAAGGTTCTGCTTTAAATATAATTTATGATTTGTATCTACCTGTCCGTATTGCACATACAATCATTATGTTAATGGCTGGTTTGGGTGACACAAGTTACTCATGACTTGTTCATGGTAATTAACTGGCAGTACTGGCTATCTCCCACAACAAAACTTCACTTGGTGCTCGTGGCAGCAGCAGGTGCCCCATGCCGATGGCTCATATCCGCACGCCCAACGTCGGGCTGACCCGTGGGGCAGGGGTCCTGCGCAGGTTCAGGGACACAGGGGTGGCAGTCTCTTGGGAGATGTTGGTTTGGTGCCAGCCCTGCAGGACAGCTCTGCCCAGCTGCGGGGTGTGATCCTCTCAGACCAGGGGTCATGACATCCCACCCTGCCACGCTCAGTCACAGCCTTTCGCTCACTCCCGGCCAGGTTTGGAGCAGAATTCAGCCTTGTCCCTTTAGCCCAGCATCTCCCTCTTGGGCATCCTCACCCAGGACACACCCTCCCATCCCCTGCCACCAGTCAGCCCCATGGATGGGGGATGGAGGAGAGTCATCGGCAGGCGGGACAACAAGCCACTCCCGCCACTCACCCCAGGGAAAGGGGGCTGGGAAGGGTCACCTCGATGTTCCCATGCCCCTGGCCCAGCACCGTTCTCATCCATGAGAAGCAAATGCCATCCTGGCCCCGGCAGCTGCCTCCACCGCTGTGCTGAAGCTGCCTTCCCCCCACCACAGAAAAAACCCACCAGAAACCTCCCAGCTTCTGCAAAGCGGCACCTCCCCTTCGCTGCACCTGAGGCTTATTGGCATTCCCAGCACAGAGCCCTTGGCATGGATGTATGTGAGTGTGTGCCTATAGACACACGTATGTTTGTGTACCCATAAAGGCCCTAAGCAGTTGTGCTGATTTGCATAAATACCCTATTATCTGTGCAGCTCCTTTGGCTGGTTTGGTGATAATATTAACAGACATAAAGTTACTTTCTACTTTCCGATAGCGACTGTAATGCCATATCCTCACTGACTTCATTTACACTCTGTAAGAGTAAAATAAATGTTTATGTAAATGACTTTAACTGGTAAGTAATTTCCTGGCTTTTGAATGCTTCAGGTTTTTAATGGTATTGCAATTATGCAGTGCACCTAAGTTGAATCAATTACATCAAATAAGTCTAAATTAACCAGGCATATGTGTGAATTTCCCAGTTTAGAAAAATGACTTCATGAATTATCATGGAGCAAAATTTGAGATGCGGAAGGACTTTTGTGCCAACAGCCGTATTCAAATAGTCACCTGGGAGCATTAAACCCCCCCCACACCCGCCCTGAGCTGCGGGGCTGACTGTCGGTGAGGGCAGTGTGGTTTTCCAGCAGCCTTAGCACACCAGGGACAGGATCCCCAGGGGTCCAGAAGTGGGGTTATTTAGGGTCGGATGCATGCTGGTGGTCAGGTACCAGCTCCGTGTCCCTTGGCCGCGATGCTATTTAGCTCAAAGGAGTGCTGAAAATCCCAGGGGCTGCCTGGGGGACTGCAGGCAGCATGGATACCTGTGCAGGCAGCGGGCACCCTGCCCATATCCCACCTCTCTGCAGGGATTCACCTACAGTGGCTGGAATAATCTCAGCCTCGTCCCCGCAGCGATGCTCCAGTCTTCCTTTTCTTGGATGTCACATCTCCGTGACCTGAGCAAGCACTGAATGGCTGACAACATCACCGAAGGTATTTTTAGAAATGCTGCTTTGCAGGCAGGCAGAGAAAAGGCAGCGACAGGCGGGGTTTGCAGCCAGCGGCACCCTCCTGCGAACACTCAGCAGGTAGCAGGAAGGCTCGATATATCGACAGCCATCAGCGCTAAAACACAGCTGCCCTCCACGGACGGCACCAGCAGCACGGCACACATCCAGGGGACGGCAGCCCCAGTGCGGGTTTAGCTCTTTGCTTTTATCTCAGCTCTTTCCGTAGCTGAAAAGCAATTGCTGTTGCAATGCTGTGAAGTCAGGCAGGTTAATTTGCCTTTTACTTAGATGAAGGGAAGCTCCAGCAATCGAAAGACATCGCTGAGTGGGGCCTTTTGCATCCGGCTTTTGTTCTGCTCCAAGCAAATGTTTAACCTACATCTGGAAGATGGCAAAAAAAATCCCCCAAATCCCAGCAAAAAAATTTAACTCCCCCTCCCTAACCTAGTCCAGGAATGCAGGCAGGAGCATACCTGAAGCCTCTTGTATGTTGGGATGCTCCTTGTAGAAAATTCCCACCAGAAGCACCAGACGTCATGAGAATGGGTCCCTAGAGCGCAATTAATTATAACCCAGCTCATTACTCTCATTTTGCTCCTCCTTGAGGAGGTGAGGGGATTTCTCAGTGTTGCTGAGACACAGTCTGCCAAGCCGACATGAAATGCTTACCAAAGCAGGAACAAACCCCCTGCATTCCTACATCGCCCTTTTGTGCAAAGATAGGAGTTTTAATTAAGTCTCAGCATGCTCCTGAGAAATTTAATACTCATTTTAAAGTCCACCAATTGAATTAATTCAACCCGGAGGCTCTGATCCTTGAGATAGGGTTGGATTGAGCAGGGTGGAGGGTGAGAGCTGGGGAGGGGTGTTGCAAGGATTGCCACCTAAATCTGACACTTTGGGATGCTGACGGCGTGGGCAGCAGCTTCGGATGGTGGTGGGGGGCTCCGCAGCTGCTAGGCTCATCCCCCTGGCTAAACCTTGTGAGCCAGCTAGGCCAGGTTTGGGGTGGCAGGGAGCAGCCCAGGGCAGCATGGAGCTGATCCAGAGCCGAAGAACTTGGCTCTGCCTTTGTCCCCCCGTGCAAATCTTCTTTATAGCAAGCAAATTACAAAAGCAAACTCTTTTAAAATTTTTTTTTAACTCTACAACCCGCATCACAACCTGAGCCGCAGTCAGGGGAGTGCAGTGCAGTGCAAGGTGTAGCAGCAATCAGATGGGCAGCTCTTCCTCCCCGCTGGATTTCCTCCCTCGGACTGCATTGCAGAGCCGTCTAACCAAAACCTCACCCTCCCTGTCTCCCTTTTACCTACCTTTTCTCTTCATCATATTTCTTTCAGCTGATTTCAGGTACGACTTGGGTTTGGCTTTAATGCTTGTGCCTCCTGCCCTAAGGAAAGCACCGCCAGGCTCATCCTGGGCCACATTGGCTGATGAGGAGCTGGGAGCTGCTCTGCAGGAGGACTGCAGCTCACCTGCTAAGTCATTAATGTTTCATGGCATTAACCAATACGAGCGCCTGCTTATAAAGCACTTCTTAGAAACAGGGCTAAGAATAAGCATGAGGTGGCCCAGCTGAGGCGAAACCTGCCCTGTCGGCTGGGGGGTGCCCATGCTGGTTTGAGCAGACCTAGTGAGGGGGCAGTTTGATACCAAGTAAATTCCATCCAGGATATTTTATCCTGCAAATAAAAATGAAAGCTGTACTGGAAAGATCGCTGCATCCCAAGCAGGAGGTCCTGGAGCTCCTGGTCTGGCAAGAGCACACCAGCAGCCCCCCAGCCAGTGCTTACGGGGCATCCTTGGGACCCTCTGCTTGGGACTTCGGGTGCTTTCTGCAATTGTTTTAAAATAAAAAAATATATGAAGATAGAAGCTGCAGGTGGATAATTGGGATTTTTTTCAGTGTTTTCACATCTGCTGCTCATTTTCTCCTTGAAGCCAAGCCCCCATTGTGCCACCGAGCCCCTTACGCTAGCTGGGCAACACCGGTAACAGGGTGTGCAAAGGCAGGGTTAGGCTTTCCTCAGCACAGGCAGAAGTGATGGCAGCTATCTCCTTTAAAAAATACATTCAGTTCTCAGCAAAACCATTTATTTTTAGTGCCCTCCAAGGTCAGCTTGACTTTGGAGAAGAAATGAAGCAAGAGCAGTAATTCTGAATAATTTAGGGAATAGAGTTTCAGGGCTGATGTAAAGTGGCTGTGCCGTGTCGGGGGGGCTGGGGAAGTGCAGGGCTCACTGACACCCAGCTGGTTTAGGCATGGACACAGGTAAACCAGTAAGAGCCTCTACAGGGAAGGGGGAAATACCCCTGTGGTCACAGAGTAAATGCACCCATGTAAAGGAAATTACTGTGACAGTGGGTAATCCACAAGATGGACTCAGCTGCATCCCGACTGCAACGTGAAAGCCGCACCCAACAAAGACATGAATATGCAAATAAGGTGGGATGTTCTCTGATGGAATTAAATAGCCTTCCCACTAACCAGATTTGACTGCTCGATATTGAACTGTCTGCAGAATCCCACTGTGAGTTCACCCCAGCACGGCTACAGCCTCACTGGTGCTGCCGCCACCAGGTCCTCAGCACGCTCCGTGTCACCTATAGATTTTAATGTGCCCTGGGGATGTCCAGCGGGCACAGTGCAGCCCCTCCACTTGTCCCACTGTGTCTCGGTGCTGGATGCCAGGCCACCACCGCTCTGCAGCTTTGACCCCAAAAGTCCTCCAGTGGGCTCTAAACATTATCCTCCCATGCATTATTGACACTCACTATGTATCATGGCTGGCCCTGCGTTCGCACCGGCGATGCAGATCAAATGCAGCAGCGGTGCCTGTGTCAGCTGCTGGGTGGTCGTCAGCAGAGCCCCTTGGCCACAGCCTAGGGACGCGCCAGCTCAGCCGTGCCCTGACATCCATTTGCATTCGAGCCCCCCGCCCCCCCCCCCTCCCCCCCCCCAGTTTTCCCAGTGCTGTGGGGATGCTCCCACCACCTCTGTGCACTGCCCGGTGATCTCTCCCCGGCTTTATCTTCCCTGAGCTGGAGCACGCCAGCCTGCCCTGTGCTGTTGCAGCTTCCCACTTAGCAAGAAAAAAGGCTGGTGTCTTTCAAGTTTAACTTACTGAAGCAGATTTCATGATGATTTAATTATTGTGGACCCAACTGGGACCATATTCTCATTTTTTTTTCTTCTAAGCTGTAGTTGAGTTGGCAAAGAAAACTGTGCTCAATTACTAGAAAGAGTCACCAAAGAGGTCCATGAATCAACCTGCCAAAATTTTACAGGGAAAAGTATTTTTTCCTTTTAAAACAATACACAAACAGATGCACAACTACCACAGAAACTCATCCTGTTTCCGAACAAAAGCAAAATTTCTTGTTCCTGTGCTGGTGCTTCAAAGACATCATTCTGTTGCAGCAGACGTCAGAATTGCAAACTGCAAATGAAGTGACAGGATCTGCCCTCAAAGCAGGTTTTGTACTCAACAAGGGTCTTCTGCTTCTTGGATAAGCGAGCGGAAGTTGGGGAGACAATCAAAGGAAATGTTAAATTGCAGCCTCCCGCTAAGGTTTAGGGAAAATGGAGCAGCGTGGCACCGTGCAAGGGTATTTTAGAAAAGAAAACTTTTACATCTACGCCCAATGAATATTAAACAGCCACACGCTTCAGCTCTGCTGCCTGCGCCCAGCACTGCGTGAGCAGATTTAATTTGTCTTTATGAAGAGGAGCGGACCCACACCCATATTTTCATGCATATTCCTTAGAGATGAGCGTGATCTGAAAGGTGAACCTGGGTCCTCTCTGCCAGGAGATCCCTTGAGCAATCACTCACAACTGGAAAAACGAGGAGACATTAAGGCAAATCCGGCAGCGCAGGCAGGAGGAGCAGGCAGCAGGGTTTATGCAGACTGACATGGAAGAATTGCCAGCCCGCTGGTTTTTTTCATGCAAACCTTCCTGGGCTTTCAGAGCTGTCTGGGGATCCTTGAGAGGTGTCAGGTGGAAAAAGAAGGATGAGATGGAGGAAGAAATGGCAGATGAGGTGGGATTGAGGCACATCCGGGATGCTCCGCATCCCAGGTAAGGTGGGACTGGGGTTCTCTGGGGCTCACATGTCTCTATTCAAGCTACTTTCACCTTCAGCCCATCTGACAAAAAATTCTGCTTAATTAACCCCTTGGGAGACAGCAGCAGAAGAAATACAGCACCTCTGTGCAAACATCCGGGCACGTTTCATGAAAATTACTCTGATCCAGAGGCATTTTGCTGGTTTTCAGCCCCAGCCTTTGCTTTTGATGTAGACTCTGCTCCACTTGCCCCCAGCCCCACCCTACAGCTCTCACCTGTGGGCCCATCCAGGCCAACCCTGGTCTCGGCCACATTTTTCAAAAGCATCCTCCTCCACGGGCCAGTGTCCTCATGGTGCCTGTGGGTCGGCAGAAACACCCCCCAAGGCCGTGGCTCTTGCCCTCCTCACTGCGGGCAGGGATGCTCTCCGTAGCCTGCATCCCACTCCTCTTATCTCTCCCCTTGCTCCAGCCCTGCACTGACAGTCCTGCCAGCGAACACAGTGCGTGCATGGCTCCACACAGCCTGGGAAGGGGTGCTCAGCTCCGGATATGGCCTGTGCAGACCCCCACCACAAGCCTCGCAAGGGAGCAAGCTGGGCTGGTGTGGCTGTGCTGGCATGGCCAATGCTGGCAGCAGCTCTCTGCAGTGGGGTGCTTCACTTCGCTTTTCTGCACATGGTGCCATGCTGCTGGCACGCCGGCACTGAAAAATCGTTGCCTTTTTGTCAAGGGCTTTGCCAACACTGTCCCAATCTCAGGGGGCCCTGAACGAATCCCCCCAGCAGTTCTCCTCTTCCCTTGTTAAGGACCAGTAAAGGTGATCTGTAACGGTGCTCAGTCCCAGAAAGGTCCCAATGGCTGATGCAGAGCTGGGCCTGCAGGAACCCCCAGGGATGCTCTGCTTGCCACCAGCCTCCCCAGTGAGCGAAGGCAGAGGATGGCTTCCCGCACCCAGTGTCACCTTCACCACCAAACTTCTCAGCCTATGCAAACCTCTGGCAGTTCTGCCCTGTCCATGACCAGAGACAGAGAAAGCAACGTCCCCTCTGCTCCCATCTGCCAGTGCATTAAGAAATTGAGAGCCCATTAAAGTCCGTTCCCTCCTGAGCACCATTGGTCCCAGGCAAATTGCTGACACAACTGATTTAGTAGCACTGGCAGCCAGGTGGACTTTCCTCCCTCCTCAGACATCCAGATTTAGATGGGTTTGGTGTCACCTGGGTCTGCTGCTCTGAGCACTGGCTATCGTCAAAAGAAGTGGTTTAATTACACAGAATGAGTGTGATAATTTGATTTATTTTTTTTTCCCCCATCACCTGTTAAAAGTTTAGCTTGGTCAATGCCTTTCCTTGCAGACCTGCCTCTTCACTGCAGACCACATGAGGATGCCGGGATGGGTTGGGAAAGAGCTCAGAGGAAAGTGCTCCTCTGTGCTCACACCATCCCATCAACTGCATCGGCCAGAAGGCCCCCATAGCACCAAAAACTCTCCAGTTTCTCAATGCAGGCAAGCTGGAAAGCCCCATTTCCCTGCCATTAACCTCCACCTGTGAGCACTTTCTAGAAAGCAGCCAAGAACAGTAGAACTGGGGAGATTTGCAAAATAAACAGTGATCAAACACAAAGATCTCGGTTCCTGCTCTGGAGGGCATCTGCCAAGACACGCAGATTGTATCGGGCTAAATGACAAAAGGAAAACCACCCTAATTAGTGTTCAGAAAAGCACTTTAATGAGAAGCATGTTAGTGTAAAGAGCGAGACCGCCAAGAGGTGAAGTCATTACTAAATGCCAGAGAAACAGGAAAAGGGGCAGAGCCAATCTCTACCTGCCCAGGCCGCCGCACCATTTTCTCACTTTTTAAAATAGTATTTCAGGTTATTAGTGAGGAATTTATAAAGCACAGAGCTGAATGCCCAGCAACAGGGCAGAGACACTGCACACAACGAGCTCTGAGCAGCCGAACGCCAGACATGGCCAGCTCACCCTGGGGAGGGTTTGGCAGCCCTCGCAGACACCTCCCTTCCTTTTTGGGGCATAGCATAGGTTTTATGGCTGGAGCTTCCCCTCACAAAGGGGAGACCAGAAGCCCTGTCAATGCTACAAGTCCCGTCTTGCCAGCGACTGTGACAGCCTCTAGTAACCACGGCAGCAGAGATTTTTTTTTTTCACGTGATGTTGGTATTTCTGCAGCACAAAAGAGCCTCTTATCTAGAATGAGTAACTAGTCTGTCTGGTCTTCACTCCTCTGGTTATTGCTAAGACAGAGCGGCACAGCATGGCCCACATGATGCTCACCGTGGGGCAAATTCGGACTATCCATGGGGAGACCCATGGGCTGGGACATATGGGAGGTTCCAGACAGCAAAAGGATGCTCACACGGGTGCAGCAATTGTCCTGCTGCATGGAGGCAGATCCAGCCCACCACGTCCGAACTGTTAAAGCTGGAAAGGGAGCAGTGGCCATCCTGGTGAGCTCGAGTTTACAGAGCAAGCATCTGCAAAATCGGTGAAGTACATTGGGCCATGCCATACCCTGGATGTCACAGCTAGAGCTGGCAGGGATGTCCCCTGGCTGCCTCATAGCATCCCCACAACCTGGTTTATTCTCCAGTTGTTTACATTTCCCCCAAAATTCCTTCCAATTTATCCAAGAAAAGAGTTTTTGGACTTTAACTGTTTGACTTCCAACTCTTCTCATGCATCTAGTGACTTCTAAAAGCAGAAAAAAAAAAAAAGGCACGAAATAACATAGGTATCTAGGCTTTACTTCTTCGGATGACTCAAACCCAGCTCACTGGATATTGCTCAGATCTCCCCAAGACATTCACCCTAGGGCATGCACCAAAGTTGGAAAATTTTGTCCCAAAATAAGAGTGGGTAAATGAGGAAAGAATGAGAAAAGGAAAAATGTCATTCAGCCCAAGCTGCTGCCAATAAACCCTGGCATGGGCACCCATCAGCTTGCATACTTCTGTGTGAGTCCTTCCCAAATGGTGATCTGGCTTTTTTTTCAGGGTGTTAACTCCAGTGGGACCATTACTACATTTAAAAGGAGCTGTGTGCTAGGGGCAGAGAGAAAACCAGACTTGCATTAACTCCATTTTAGAGAAAGGTAAAGGGGATTCAGGGAGATTTGATTACAACCATGACTCAAAGCAGATCTACACAGTGGAAAAAATATGTATAGGTAGAAAAAGTGGTTTACAGACCATTCCCAAAGTTAGGAGCATATCCTGCTGGTTAAGGTCTCCAGGCTTCAAGGTTAAAGTGTTTAATTTTATTTCAAGCTTTCTAATTAAGCACCATTT
This sequence comes from Leptosomus discolor, assembly GCF_034619465.1. Lineage (NCBI taxonomy): Eukaryota > Metazoa > Chordata > Aves > Leptosomiformes > Leptosomidae > Leptosomus > Leptosomus discolor. The sequence continues at coordinate 38,768,668 of NC_141398.1, read as the reverse complement.
AACTGGGCTTTCCACTTATCCCACAATTTCTTTCTTGGCCTGAGTCTAATCCCCAAACCTGCTTATTTGTTTTTACTTTCGTTATAACCTTATCAGTGATTAACCTGCAATTGCACTTAATCTTTTTAAAAGATTGCTCTGACTATAAATACAGAGAAGCTACATGCCCTGTTTCTGTCCAGAGGAAAACAACTTCCTCCACAGTCAGATGCCTATGGTGGGATATATTATTCCTTCTATAAGTTGTTTCTTTTTTTTATTGGAGACATTTGTCTTCTCTAACTTCATACAGATCATTAAATCTGTATCGCTTTTCTGAAAGATGGCCAAGCACAGGCCACAAGGAATATGAATACACCTCCAGCATAAAAAGTACATATAAATATTAAATAGTACCTATCTATATATAGAAGTGTGTGTATATGTGTATATATATATATATATAAAGCTTCCAGTAAAGATGCTACTTGTGATAGTGAGGTAAAACCTAGCACATTAATACAGATCCAACAACAGCAAGCTCTGCGTGTTCCTTCAGCAGTTATCTGTCCCACTTATTTCACTCAAAGCAGCAACAGCAAAAATATTGCTGCAAGAAAACCTGGTTTCTATGACTATGGACCTCTGAGAAATCTGTTAATCAGAAATATAAGTCAGGAGGAAGTCTGCAGTGCAGAATTCCAGGGTGCTGGACTGGCAATAAGCAATTGCATGGCAAGATCCACCAAATACTGCATTAATATTATTAAAGGATATCGTATCGATCCAACACTTAAGGACATCAAAATGGAATGAGCAAAAGCTAATAAGAAATGCAGTAAAGGTACATGGAGCATTACCAAATCCATCAGGAACATTGCAAGGGCAGTGGAAAGAACAGACCCATGATAAGCGCATGCTGCAAGCTGTTTAATAGGAAGGAATGCAAAGGAAACCCATTGCAAATACAGCAAAACCAGTAAAGGAATGGAATTACAAAATTCAGCAGAAAGCAAATTTATGGCAACCCCCAAAATAAGAGGCACTAAACATTGCCCACCTCCTTAGCCTACCTGTCATTTATAAATAATCCCGCACAGCAGATAGATCTGAGCTCAACTCTCCAACTCAGCCTGTAAGCCCAGCCCTACCTTGACCTTAATTATTACCTGGAGAATAATCTCTCTGAAGAACTAAAGCTGTAAACAGATCGCAGAGGAGGATAATTTTAAATCTCCCCGTGGTTCCAGAATTACCAGTTACGTATCCATCATCATCTAATGCTGCGTGTTGAAAACTAAGACCTTCACTCAAGTATTTGCCACTTAAGAAAGTATTTTTCCCTCCTTCTGGTGATTAAAAAAATATTGCAATTCTACTACTAGCATTACATGACCTCTGAGACTCTAAAAACTTTATTGGAAAAATATGTGAACTGCACATGGGGACCTTCCTGGCTCTGTTGGTGCAACAATGAGCAAAAAGTTGGAAAACAACCAGAAATTTGAAATAAATCCACAGCAAATGGACGGTGGTGTTTATTGTAGATAAAGTGAATTATGAAAGCCATTACAGCCCACTATTTATTTAACGCTCTTTCTAAACCATATCAAACCGTAGCAGCAAATCAGAACCCCAGTTTGACTTTTGCAGATTTCCTGGTTGGATTATATAAATATTTATATAGAGAAAAAAATACTTCGCACTCCCTAGGGAAACCTTCTGCCCAGCTGGAAAACCTCTTGCAAATGACTGAGGACGAGAAATATTTAGGGAGCTTTGGGTGAGTCCAGGATTTCCCCTGAAACATTAAGGGCATTGGTGGCTTCAGACACTCCTGTGGTATATTGGAACTCATTAAACCTGTTTAAAAGAGAGCAAGCCATCGTTAATTAACACTAACACATATTCTGGCTTTTTCCGCCACAGAAACCCATCTATTTTGCAAGAGAGGTAAAAAAAAAAAAAAGGCAACAAAATAAGAAGACCCTGTAGGAGGTGAAGATCAGCCCCAGGCTTCTGATGGGAAGAGGGATCACCCACGTATGGGGGCGACACCAGTGCTGACACCCTTCATGAACAGCCCAGCTGTCTCATGGCCAGACCTGTGAAACCTGCAGCACTGCTCACCTCACAGTATTTGCTGAACACCTGAAAAGTCCCTTGGCTGTGGCACCAGGCCTGCTCCCTGGGGCAAAAACCTGCACCAGCTTTTCCTCTGGAGGATGGAAACCAGCTCCTCTCGACAGAGCCAGTGGTGCTGCGGAGATCTGGCCAGCCAAACCTTGAGGAGGATCTGCATCGTTTCACTCGGCAATGTCTCACCTACCGCTTCTCACCACCTCTCAGCTCACCAGTAGCTCGCTCCAGTTGTTACTAGGTTTGAGGAAGACAAGGAACTGGTGGTGCTGGAGGAAGATCGGACACCTCAAGCCATCAGCTGGTCATGCTGGCTGCTAACCAGGCATTTGCCTTCCCATCCAGTGCCAATCCAAACATGGCTGGGAGAGCACCTTCACAAGCACCCCGTTGCAGCGATGTGCAAGAGCAGAGTGGCTTCCTCATGGGAAATGTGGCCAAAAGCCAACCAAGGGACTGAAAGGGGATGGAAACTGGCTGCTGGAAACGTGGCAGGTCACTGAGGTCCAGCAATGAGCTCAGGGGACAACCTTGTGCATGCTTGTTTGCATGCTATGGGCTCTGGCATGACTCTGAAATGCTGGCTGGGAGAGGAGAGCAGTTACTGCACTTCTCTTTCCTGTCCCAGCTGGAAACCAACACGGCTTCTCCTTTCCTGCATTTGATTAATCCCTCCGGGCAGTGGCAGGTTGGTGCACCCATGGAAGCCCAGGGCTGGAAGGGATCTCCAGGAACATCTCCTCATCCAGGATTGTGCTTCTCCATCCCTGAAAGACGCTCATCACATCTCTTCATAACAGTCACCAGTGACGGAGAGCCCACCACCTTCCTGGGGTGGACAGCTGGCAGGAGCTCCTCTTCCCAGAGGCAAACTCAAGGTGGTCTTGGCACCATGCAGGGACCCACAGGCATCATGCAATCTATACACACCAGGATGGACCTCGGCCTTCTCGTGACAGTGTGATTTGGTCTGTGCTTGGCTTGTGAGCATAATCCACATCCTTTTTGGATGAATCACTCTCCAGCTGCTGCTGAGAAACCTTGTTGGTTTTTTTCCCTTGTTTCTGCACAAGTGGTGACTCAGCTGTTAGAGGCGAATAACTTCACGCTTATCTGAACACTCATTAACCATCCAGGGCCATAAAAAGCAATTTCTTCAGGGACCCCTCCTGTCCATAAGTCTGGATTTTGAAGCAAGAGGGCTGGCCTGAGATTTAGTGGGGATATTCACAGAATCATAGTGTCACAGAATGGTTTGTGTTGGAAGGGACTTTTAAAGGCCACCTAGTCCAACCCCCCTGCAGTGAGCAGAGACAACTAGATCAGGTTGCTCAGAGCCCCGTCCAATCTGACCTTGAAGGTTTCCAGGGATGGGGCTTCTACCACCTCTCTGGGCAGCCTGTGTCAGTGTTTCACCAGCCTCATTGTAAAAAATTTATTCCTTATATCCAGTCTAAATCTACCCTCTTTTAGTTTAAAAACATTAGTCCTTCTGTCACAACAGACCATGCTAGAAAGATTGTACCCATCTTTCTTATAGGCTCCCTTTAGGTACTGGAAGGCTGCTGTAAGGTCTCCTCGGAGCCTTCTCTTCTCCAGGCTGAACAGCCCCAACTCTCTTAGCCTGTCCTCACAGGAGAGGTGCTCCAGTCTTCTGATCATTTTTGTGGCCCTATTCGTAAAGATGCTCAATAAAAATAGATCTCCAGAGCATGTAAGCCTTGTGTGGTTCTAGGTCATATGGCAGAGGTTTTTATCAACAATGGGTGAAGGTCTAGGCAGTAAAGAAAGGCAGATCCTACCTGCAGCACTTAGCAAAGCCTACAGCTACTGCATGGAAATTGTTAATGACAAAAAACTTCTACCTCAGAGCATTTGCCTGACTCCTACTTCTGTCCCAGGACCTGCTTGTTTCTCATTTCTTTTCTTTTTCTTCTTCTTCTTTCTCTGAAATCTCAGCAGCAAGGATTTCTTCATCCTTTTGTGCGGTAGAAATCACACGAATGGTGACTAAACTATCAGAAGATTTTGAGAATATTTCTTCTCCCAGGTGGGTGCATGCTTTGTGGGAGGTGACAGGCGATCTCTGGTGCACTGGTGATTTCGGTGGGGTCGGGCTGAAGCTGGAACCCTGAGATCCATAAAAAAAAGACAGAAATCAACCTTAGCAGACCCTTGCCCACTGTCCCCAACCATGGTGTCTGCACTGTGCAAGGCAGTCGGGTGTTTCATAGAGTTTCACCACACTGGATCTCATCATCGGGATGTCGGTTGCTGCCAAAGACAACCCCTGTGTGAAGGGCAGCTGGGTTATATCCTGCACATCCTGAGAGAAATGAGTAGAGATGAGTGCAACGAAGTGTTCTCATACCTCCTGCACTAGCTCTTGTTTTGCTCCTGAAGTATCTGGAGAGGTTTATCTTGGCAAAAGCTTGGCAGAAGTGTTGTTGTGAGGGAAGGGCTGCAGACTGCCCTGTCCTAAAGCCTCCTTTAGAGAGGAGCCTCAGAAACCACATCTGTGGATGTGCCACGGAGACAAACGACCTTCTAATGGGGTCCTGCTAACCCCATGAATGGGGTTAGCTCCTAAGGATGGGTCTTGTTGCCACTACCATATGGAGTGTGTGGTGCCGCTGTTCACTGCTGCCTTTAACTGGTCATTAATTAGTGTTAAACACCACATTGTGTGAGGCCTGGTGTGCTTTTGTGAAGGACTGCAGAAATGCAGTTATGCTCAATGTGTCCTTGGATATTTACCCAGCCTCAAGGGTACGCTCCCTATCAGCTGCTTTTTCACCTCCCTTTACACGTCCAGATGTGATAGTCTGCATAACTCCATGCTGGGAAGAGGAAAAACAAAGTCTGCATGGAGATACGACCTTTTTTTTACGAGTTTAGCAGAGACACTTGGAAGAAAAAAAATAAAGAAAGAAAAGCAGGGCTATTTTCTTTTGCAGTTGCTCATGACAAAAAAGCAAGGGTGATTTCACTGCAGCTCACGCAGAGTTGGCAGGGTGGCGTGCCTGCTGCTGGGGCCTCTGCCCCAGCCGTGCTGTGAAAGCTTTGCAAATATTGACTGGCCTGTGGATGCTGGATGTCGGCATCACCCTCCGTCCTGCCAGCACTTCGATTAATTATGAGTGGCTCTGTCTCTGCATCACGAAAGAGATGTTTTTCTGTGCCTAGAGCCCAGCTAGAAATCAGACTCAGATTTAGCATAGCTGGGCAAAAAGTCAAGGTATTTCCCTTTTGGTTGCAAAACAAACCCCTGTGGGACAATGACATTCTCCCAAGGCCATGTGTAAGATGCTGGACCACACCTTCCCATCTGCCCATGCTATGTCAGACTCTGATGACCTGAGCTCACTCCTTTAAGGCACCTTAATGACAATCTCTGGAGCCGGTGTCGGAGAGCCACTTGGCACCTAGTGAAGCAAAGCCAAATTGCCATCCTCTCAATGCTGACCTGCGCCGCCTGCATCGCCTTCAGCTCCTTCAGCCTCCACCGGAGCTGTGTCAGCTGCCCTTTACCCCCCATCCTCCCTGTGACGGCCAGGGCAGCCTGGAAGAGCTTCGGGGTGTCAGCTCTCGGGGGGATGATCAGTGGGTCTCCAGGCGCTCCTTTCTCATCTTTAGGTTTATTGTTGTTTTTCAGCATTTTCCTACAGCAAGGAAAGGGAGAGATCATTTCAGCCCAGTGACATATTAGCTGGATTTTATAATGCAGAAAAATCAGACTTTAAAAGGACAAGGATTTTTTTACGCATTAGGTAGGACACAATAACAAATTTAAGTAATGCTAAAAACTAAGGTGGATATTTTAATATTTTTTTAAACAAATGCTCTTCGGCCACTTTTGTTCCTGAGCTGCACCCACGTTTAGTGGTGAAGCTTTGCAGCAGGGCTGGCCTGGCTCTGTGCACTTCCAGCCTCCCCAACCCACAGTGAGGGACGGGTGCCCTCTGCCGAAGTGCTGCAGCTCCAGCCCAGCTTGTCTGCCTAACGCCAGAGCTTTCCCAGGGCTTTGCACAGAGAGAAACCTCCCCTGTGATTCTGAAATCTATACTCTCCTTTTTTTAAAACCCCACAGGCTAGAAAGCAGCAGCCCCACACGCACTTGGCCTTCTTACGCAGCAGCTTCTGAGACTCCGGATAATGAACCAAAATCTCGTTCAAATCCTTCTTATCCAAAATGAAAAGGTTAGCGAAGCCGTGAGCTACGACGTTTGCTGTCCGGCGATTCCCCCCTCCTGCTGCCAGCAAGCTGAGAGAGACACGGCGAGATGTCAATGCTGTTATTCACAGGCTCAGCACAACTTAAATGTCCCTTTTCATGTCTCCATCTCTCTCTTTCAGAGGACTCAGTGTTTAATTTTCACCCCCAATGAAATTTCCCAAGCTGAATTTTTAAAGAACGATGCGAAACATTGGCATGGAGTACTATATAAAAAAATATTTGCCTGTTTGAAGCTTTAAATATTGTGTTTTACACCAGTCTAGTGTCTGCTGGGCTGCAGGGAGGCAAGCTCTACCACTGTGTTACAAATTGGTACAGGACTTTACGTGACCATGAAATGGGCAGATTAATGGCTGGGGGCCTGTTTTAGTAAAATATCTTTTCTTATTCATTTTCCCACCCCTCCATATCCCTCTGCCTACCATCACTAACTCACCAGGCAGAAAACAGTACGATGACAAAGATAGTGGGAAAGCTCCAAGAAAAAAAAGCCGTAATTTGTGTAGCAGATGCTGCAGTGTTCGTAGCTCTCAATCACAAAGAATAATTTGGGTGTTGCTGATCTCCCCACCCATAGCCCGCAAGCTGTATTTCCCCGGCTCCCTGGCAATGCTTCACTCACCTTATTTCTCCAAACACTGATCCGGCTTTCAGAGTCACCAGTACGGTTTTGCCGTTGGGTCCCCCCAGCACCTGCACTTGTCCTGCCTGGATAATGTACATCTCGCGGCCAATTTCTCCCTGCAATGAAGATAGGTGCTGTGTGGGGTACCCAGAAACAGGGAGACCTTATGGGTGCCCTAATCTGCATCTTGCTGGAAACCCCCATGGCCATACTGCCCTCTCCAAGCTCTCAAAATGCTTTGTCCTGATGGTGCTTCACTCCGGAGCATCCTCATCTAAGCATCTCAAAGTCCCCTCCAGCTCAGCAGGCTCTTCCCAGCTCTTCTGCTGTTCACGGCTGCAGCAGAAGAGGTCAGACTTTGCACAAGACCAGCTGCAGCTGAGGATGTTTCTGCTTTGAATTCCCACCCTGTGAAGCAGCTCGGTGCCACGGTGATGGGCCAGGCCTGGCTTTTCCCACTCTGCGTTGCTCCTAGTGCCCTGCACAGCCCAGCCACGAAACCAGGGATGGAAGAGCATCTCATTACCTTCTTACACACATAGTCATTAGGCAGGTAGACCACCGATCTGAGCCGCTTCAGCATGTCGAAGATCATCTGCCTGTCACAGCCCTGAGCCGAAAGAGAGCCAACAGCAGTGTTAGTCTGTGCCAGCATGGCAGGCTTCGCCGACCAGGACCCGCGCTGCAGAGGGTACCTGGAAGAGGGCCACTTTGCTCACGATATTGTAGTTCACGTCAATGGCGATGTCCAGCCTCATCTTGTCCGGCAGCTGCACCAGCAGCTCTGACTCATCTGCGAGACAAAGTAGAAAACTGGCTGTTTCCAGCACTCGATCCGAGAGCGCATCCTTGTGGCAGTGGCACTGGGAATGCAGCCCATGTTCTGGTGGCAGAGGGCAGGAGCCAGCTCACCCAGAAAGGCCCCCTCCAGTCTCTGCCCACCCAGCAACTTGCAGTTCTAAAACCAACAGGTGATGGAGAGCTGCCCTTCGCATTTTCTTTGCCCTGACATCTCTCAGAGACAGATTGGTGAGCCCAAGCCAGCATCTTTGTTGGCCAGGAGAGTGGGTGCAGAAGTCCTGCCTGACGATTTACTGGTAGGGTGACCCAGTGGGTGTGCTGTTGGACACGCTCTGGCCAGTGGTTGCCAGTCACTGCCCTCTCCCCAGGGACCGGGAGGTGGGATCCTGGAGTCAGTGTGCTATGAGTGATGCCAGGTCACCAAGATGCTGTGATCCAGTGGCAGCCTATGCATCCTATACGTGGGCAAACAAGCCCCTATATCGAAGGGTAGAATAAGCCACCCCCAATCCCAAAACTGCAGTGTTGTTTGACAGTAACATTTCAGATCTGCCAAGCAAATACAGTGAAACACATGCAGTGCAAGTATTGACACTTGGAGTGGTTGGATCTCACCTAGCATGCCTTGAGAATGCCATGTGTACTCATACCACGTTTTCACCCGGTTCTGAACAGTTTTGGGGATTTTGTAGAAGTTCATATATTTAATGGTACTGTCCATGCAGCTTCGATAGTAAGTTTGCCCTGCGGTAGCAGCGCCGACCACATCTCTCATCTGAATGGGAGGAAGAGGTGGAAGAGATGTTTTAATTCCTGTCATCCATCACGCAGTTTAAACAGGTTGGAGCACATATGCAGAGTCCTAACAACATCTGCCAGATCCCTTTTGTCTTCCACCGATGCTCAGCAGGTCCTCACATGGGGAAAACAAGCCTGGAGATGCAAACCTGTGGACCAACCCCACCGAAACCTTCCCCACCAGAGGCTGGGAACCCCCGCCAGTCCTGCTCACCTGCCCTATCATGACAGAGAAAGCAAAGACGCCTGTGAAGTAGTTCAGCAGCTGGAAGATGATCTCAAACAGCGTCTTGGGGTCCGGCAGGCCCCCGATGGTGATGAGGGTTTTGACTGCCCAGTAGTAGCAGCGGATGTAGCTGGGTGGAAGAGAGGAGGCAGCTTTGGACATGCTCCTGGTGTGAAAGGCCTGTTTCACCCCTCAGTACCAGGCTCACATCCTCTGGCCATGGCAAGCCAGAGACTGCTGAGACTAATTATGGGTGATGAATGGAAAATTAGGGGGATGCAGACTCCCCACCACACCTGCAGGTGCTTCTGGAGATGCTACAGGAGCAGGGGCATATAGAAACCCTCCAGAAACCTCCATGTGGGAGGCTCAGCTGCTCTGGCTGCTCCCGTTTTCTGCTTCTTACAGCTCCACTAAATAAACCACCAATGTATTTTTAGCAACTTTTACACTTTTAGAAATAGTCAGGGGAAAAAAAAAGAGTTTGTGAACAAATTGTTGGCATGGGACTCAGGAGATGTCAAGTGAATTCTTGATTCACTAGTCGTGGGCACTCCCTTGGATGTTATAATTACACCTAGAGATACCCATATGTATATCACACAAAACACCTCTATAGCAGCAACACTAACACGGAAAGCCAAGAGCTCAAAGGGAAGGCGACACCCACACTAAGGCTGTATGGATGACAGTCACTTGTCCCCATCTACACCCACACCTCACAGTAAGTTTTTAATGCACTTGCCCGTGTGTTTTTGCAGGAAACTCTCGTTTACTGCATAGTGCTAAATTAGTTAAACATTACTCAGTGTTTTATTTTGCCCATGTTGTACAGCACATGGGTGTGGGCATTCGCTACAAGGCAGCGTTCAGCTCATGAGCCAAGTACTCTCCCTGTGGCATCCATCACTGACAATGCAATGGACATTTAACACATGTATCTTGGAAATGCCACAGCAAAGGGATGGAGTGGCCACTGTCCCTGTCTTGCACCCTGGGAATGATGGCACTGGGTCAGCCCAAGGAGCCTGACACGTGGCACCTAGGACATAGCTTCAGGCCTCCATCCCAACCTGGCAGTAGGTCACGATGAACAGAAACAGGGCTCACACTGCCATCCTTCTTGGCCAGGGAGCATTCCCTTGCTTTCCGGCACCGGGTTCCCAGGTTTTCAGCCTCTTCAACCTGCCATTGCCTTCTACCTGCAGCCTCTTCATCTTGCAGCACTGTACGTTACTGCACAACGCATCTCTCCTGTCCCTGTCATTCTCCCTGGCTCCCCATCTTCCCCCCAACCCTTTACTTCAGGGGTATTTATGAACCCGGATGCATCCTAATACTTCCATTCTTGCTCCAGCTCATCACAGCAAGCTGTGCTGCATGAGGACCCAAGCCCTGGCTTGTACCTGTTTCCTTCCCCATCGTAGACCCAGGTGGTAGAGCCCAGTCCTTCATAGGCTGATGCCCAGTAATAGAGGCAGGAGTTCACATGCAAGCTGTACAGTAAATAGGCAGTGGTCCGAATCACTCTGAAAAAAAAAGGAGAGAGCAGGAGGGGAGATGACATGGCATCTGCTGGGAGAAACACATCAGATCCCCCTCAGCATCACAAGGAGATTTGAAGCGATGAGCTGAGTGCTGACCATGCAGTTGCTGCCAATGCAGGAACCACAGAGCACCCAAACATGTGGCCTTGCTGCTCCCTCCCACAGCCCTGCAGCTCCAGAAGTGCCAGAAAATAAAGCAGCTTATACAATGGTGGCTCCTCTTCACCACCAGCATGCCTGTCCCTACTGGATCAGAAGGAGGTGATCCCACCCATGCAAGCTCCAGGACCCTCATGTCCCACCTGCATCAGCCAATGCCCATGTCAGTCGGTCCAGGGACAGTGGGAAAATAAATCAGAAACCCAGAACGGGTGCACACCGAAGTGAAACTTCTTCCCCAGCAGCAAACAGCAACTCTGCACTCCCTCCCTCCCTCTCACCTGTAGATGTACGCCTTGCTCAGGATAGCCTCCAGCCGGTTGTTGAACTCAAAGAAGGCCATGTACTGGGAGGAGAAGGAAAGCAGCGTGCTCCAGCTTCCCGTGGCCACCACCAGGAGAGTTACATCCCTATAAAACCCCACTCCCCCTCCGTTTTCCTCCTGCAGCCCTTCTGCAGCATGAACCACCATGGACAGATTTGGCTCCATCTGTAAGTGCCCTTCTATTCAAATGTGAGGGTGTTTTAGGATTGAAATGAAATGTTTGACCAACAGCACCGCAAAGCCTTCAGGATGAGACTTCCCGTCCATTTTACAACCCTCTTGTCACCATTGATGAGTCTAGCAAGCCATAGCTTACCCCAGCCAGCGTGGGACTCCTCCACATCCACTGCAACTGGTGTTCTGCCTGATTTTACAAGTTCCAACTCACCTTCAGACAGCGAGGAAAGCGTAGGAGTGGGTTGACACCGACTTTGAAGTAGAAGAAATCCAGGGGCAGGAGGCACACCACATCCATCTGAAATCCACACAAAGAGAGAAACCTCTGTGGGGATCTGCAGGCGTGGTGAGGTGAAGCTGCAAGCCACAGTTCAGATTAAAGATTTAAATTAATAAATAAAATTACATCAAACCTTAAAGCGTTGTGATCGCAGGTAGTTCTCTCTCATGGCCTTTTTATCGGTCTGATTGGGAATAGGAGGGTGAGAGAGAGAGAAAGATTGATCATTGCTTGCAGAAAGGAAAGTCATGGCCAACAGGGTCCTGCCTGGCTTTCCTCTTCTGCACTGCAATAGGGAAGATGCTCCCTTCATGCCCAGGAAGGGGAGTAGAGCAAGAGGAGCAGAAGACGACCTGGCTGCATGCCACCTTCGCACCCTATCTCAGGACTTCCTGTGCTCGTTTTGCAGCCCAGAGAAAGCACATCGCAGTGCCAGCACTGCAAAATTCTGTTTACAGGAGAAATCTCCTTGTCTGAGCATTTGCATGGGCAACAGGAAGGCTGCACCTTCAAGATTTTGTTTTTCACAGCTTATTTAATTGGATATGGAAACCAAATCAAGGGCTTTCACTTGTCTCAGGCATGTGATCTAGCATCCAGACTGCAATTGCTTTTGTCATATTGCTAATGCGTTCTGCCTAGCTGTGCTCCTGAAAATTAAACCCAGAGTTTATTATGCTGTCTGATCACGGTTAGCAGCATATGGTTGTGCAGGGGCTGGTCGGCGTGCATCTCACTGCACTGCTGGCAGGACTGCCCTGTAGAGCAGCACCCTCTGAGCATCCCTACCCAGGAATCACACGCCATGGACCACACACTTTATAGATAGGCTGGTGCGGACTTTAGGGGAAAAACAGTCTGTTTGGCAGACAAAAACACTGCCAGCTTATCCACTACATGGCAGGAGAAATGCCTGCAGTCCTCCAAGAGTGGGCTCAGCCCTGGTGGCCACAGCCATGGTGGGAGAGCTTGGAGAGCTTGATTCAGAGATCAGTGACCAGCACCATCCATGCCACAAGGGGTGATGGGAGGTTGAAATGGATGCTGCCACTCACTATTATGTCTCCTCCCTGGACAAACTGCATTCGGGTCTGAAAGACGACGATGTCCAGCAGATAGACGAGGTCACAGAGGTAGTCCACAAGCAGCCAGCAGTGGATGTTTGCCGGTGTCTGGTAGGGGAAAGCCCAGCGGACAGGGATCAACCAGCAGTTCCAGTTCCAGGCCACGACAACGAAGAACAGCCACAGCACATACATCAGGTCTGCACACAGGGAACCGCACCACAATTAGCTGGACACATGTCCCTTGTCCATGTGAATCTGCTATGCAAAGGGTTTTTCATCCCCTGCCCTGAGTGCAGGGAGGAAACATGCAGGTCGCTTATCGACAGCATTTAATTACAAATGAGCTGGGCTCTAGATGCAAAGTGAATACCACCATTGGCAGAGCACCTTGCTTTTTATCAGAAAGCCTCTGCTAACTTTGCTGGTTATCCAAGGTTTGCTTTTGCTTTACTCCCACAATACCGACCTCCCTGCTTTGTTTTTTTCCTCTTGGGGCTGTGCTGAGCCGAATGCTGGCTGCCCGAGCCTAGGGGCTTCAAAACAGCTGTGAAATAGCAAAGACTAAGGAAGGAGCTGGGTTCCTGTAGGGTGTCCACCAGACAGTGGCTTTTTCTTTTGCAATTGTTTTTATTTGGGGTGTCCACACCACAGGGACAGCGTTTGTCCACTAAAAAGCCTGAAACAGGAGAAAGCATCTGCCCATTCGCTGTCTGGTCATGCTCCTGACACCCAGAGCTATCAGGAAGTGTTTAGGAAAGCCTGTGCATCTTAGGGGAATTTAAAACTCTGGTTTTTAGTAGACAGGTATAAGCTGAGTTGCTACTTCCTTAGTCCATCCTTCTCTACAAGGTCTCATCTTTTACACCTCCTCCCCTCCTCCCCCCCTCTCCCCCAGCCCCACCAGCTTGCCCCCAGCCTAGGCGTGTGGCCACGGCTCCATCACTCACTGGTGAGCGGGTCGATGCTGCTGGGGAACCCGTAGTTCTTCAGGCGGTCCAGCCAAGGCTGGTACTTGAATGTGCAGCACAGCATCTCGCAGTAGTGCTCATCCCCCGCCGGCTTGTTCCCCTCTGGCTCCCCTCCTGGGGGCGGCACCAGTGATGCTGCAAGTGCTGGCTTGGCGGGGGCTGGGAGAGGACATACCGTTATTTTAAAGGGCAGAAAATCCTCTTACAGCAATTTGTTTTTAAGGCCCTTAAACTGATAATAAAGTAGCTGTCTCCCTGAGAACACAGTGTGTGTGGGGACTCACCAGTTAAATGTTCCCAGTGCCACTCAAACTCACATGCCACAGGGCTCTCATCATCCGAGGTGACATTTGGGTCAGTCAGCTTCTCCTTTGCCTTCTCAGTCCTCTCTTTAAAGAGCTTCACCAGCTCCTGGAGCCGGTTGTTGATGATGGTACTGCTCAGGCTCGTGGCTGAACTGATGCGCTCGGGCAGGCTGTGAGGAGACCATCAGGCATTTCATGTAGGTAGGAAAGCCCAAGGGCAGGTTGATGACCCATTTTTTAACCTACAGGATCCTGAATTAGGATTTACCCATATTTATCTGGTTATTGTGTAATGAGAAGAACACAAGTTAAGGTGTTTTCAGTAAAATACCATCAAGCAGCAGCAGCCCGAGCCTCATCCTTGCCCTGGGGTGTGAGATGCCCTCAGAGGTACTTGGAAAGCACCAAGATCCCAGGCTGGATTGCATGTGCTTGGGAGAATATGATTTTGGAAGAATGATGGGGTGAAAATGTGCACCAAGCCTCTGAATTTACAAACTATATCATCTCTTTTCAGCCTCTTTATTAACATTAGGTTGGATTGAGATCAGGATGCTTTACCTAAAAATGACTGAGAAGCATCACTACAAGGGAGGAAAAAAACAAGTTCATTTGCTGTAGCTCCAGGCTGGTTCATTGTGAAAACTGGCATAAGGATTTCTGCCCAGGAAGAAGGTAAAACCCTGCACTATGTGGAGGTGCAGACCCTCCCCAAGACTTTGCTTCCCAGGGAGGACAGCTCCTTCTGAGGCTGCCCCTGGGGCTGCAGGGAAGCCAGAACCTGGGGTGCATGATGCACAGCTTGTGCTTGCTTTCTACGTGGAAGAAAAAGGTAATTTCTCCACAATCAGTAAAATCAAGGTGTCCCCATAGTGCTATAGTGTATGTATATCAAAGGTGCACTTTCTCTGTGGTTAAACCTAGTCTTAAGGAGAACATTTCTACCTAGATATGGGAAAAACAAGAGAGCAGTTTCTGCTCCAAGGAGCATCGTGATCATTATTTTTGGAGAGGAGGTGCATTACTTGTTACGCAGTGCTAGACCTGCTGTGGGCACAGCTGCCTCTCCCTCTGGTATCCCAGAACTTCTAGGATCTTTGCTATTTCCACCCAAGTGCCAGGATCCAAACCACTGGGAGCCTGGCCCATTTGGAGACCCTTGGTCCGACCATGCACCTTTCCCTCTGCAACTCGTCCCAGACCAGCAGCAATCGGGTGGGGGACTGGATCACCGGTCTCTCATCCAGACCACCCTCCAGGGCCAGTAACTTCCTCCTGTGTTCACAAACACAGCAACTGAGGCTCAGCTTTTCCCTCATCCTCAGCCAGCTTATCTCCCTCCTTCTCCTCCTCAAAGGTCTCATCTGTTTCCACTTCCCCTTCTCCTACCAGGGCTGTTGCCTGAAGTAAACAGGAGCAAACCACCCTGCTCCTTTGCTGCTAAAGCCCTGTTTCTTCCTGGGCACAACCGAGCCTGTGGCTGCAGGGGGATGCAGCTACCCAGCCCATTTTGCAACCCGTTTTGGGCACCTGGCAAGATACACAGAGGGCGGGCACTGCTCTGTGCTTGTCCCCAATGCTGCACCACCACAGCACTGCACTTTGAGAGGCAGGCAAGGAAAACGCAATACCAGTATGGAGCAAGACAGCAAAATCTGGAAAAAAAAAGAAGGTACTGAGGACACCACCTGGCTCTGAGCTGGTTCTGTAGCACCTTAAACCCCCAAGACAAAGAGTGAATTGCAGAACAACAGATACACAACATAGACCCTCTAATGGCTGCTGGTACCTGCAAAGCCAAGTGCAAATTGCAACAGCCAAACGGAGCCCTACAAACACTGTCCTGGCAATGCAGAGCCAGTGACAGCTGATGTCTTCCTAGAAGATGTGTCCTAACGCAGCTGCCTTTGGTACAGACAGGTATCTGGAACAGCTTCCTTACATGTGGGCAAGCAACGTGACAGAAGGAAGATGACAATCTCAGAAAAAATCTCAACTGGTTCCCAAACCTGCAGTCAAGTCCAGAGTTTTAACTGTGACAAAGAAACTGTCTTCTGCCACCACAGCTGTTGCTCTAAATTAACCAGGATTTCACTGACCCTGGTGCAAAATGGCTTGGTGCTGCGTGTGGAGCAGGAGCAAGCAGGATGCCGAGGTAGATCATCCTGCCATTGCAAGTCTCCTGAAGAAAGCCAAATATTGTGAACCCACCCATCTCTAGCCTCAATGGCTCTCAGGCACGCCCTGCTGGGAAGGGGAGCAGATGAACAAGACCAACGAAACCTTCATTGCCCAAAGCACGCAGCACAGGAACGGAGGAAAACCACTGACCCCCCTGTTAAAGTACCCTCAGATGTTGATGGAGAGTTTCCCAAAACCGCATCAATTTGGAGAAGTAGTTCTGCCAAGGCCCATGATGTTGTTAGGACAACATCCATCACCTCTCACTGGTCTCCAGCTGCCCCCGCCCACCTCTGTCCCCTCAGGGCACCACGCTGCCCATTGCCCATCCTCATCCATGCGCAAGCCCAAGATGCCTACACTGACAGCCCAAAGGCCTCTTGCTCTGTAAGGGGGACCTTGCAGAAAGGGTATCACTGGCCCCTCTCTTTGCCTGTGGCATGGCTCCCCATGGGCCACAGAGCTTGTGTTGTCTCCCTCCAAGTACATGCAAAGCTTTGTGTGTCAGCATCCATCTGGAAAAATTGTCTCATTTTGCTTCAGGTTAATGCATGCCCTCGGAAAGATGTAAAAGGAGATAAATGTCCCCAAGAAGGCTGTAAATTCAGAGGCACAGCAAAAATCCCTTGATACTCTGCAGTGCCTGTAGTTCACCTGCATTCCCAGCAGATGTAAGAAGGAGCAGGAGCTACCCAAAAACTAACTCAAACTTCAGTGGATTTTGGAAACAGGTGAGTGAAGGGCTCAAAGGGAATCTGGGATGTTACATTAAGTCCAATGGAGAAGTTCATGTATGTGCAACCCTAAGGCCAAAACTTGAAGGTCCAGCAGTTTCTCAGTTATCCATGTTAAAAGAGGAACTTGTGTGATAATCCCCTGGAAAACATTCTGTCCTTTGAAATGGTCCAGCTGCACAGGACAGCACCTCCAGTTCGCTGTCAGAATGGCACTAAAACACAGATTTTTTTCCACTGATGCATGAAGACTTCAAACTGCATGTCCTACAATGCAAAGAGACCCAAGAGATGCATAGCTAGCTAAGAGGAGGCGTGTATGTAGACAAAGTAAAAGCTAAAGGTGGAAGATGAAATAAATAAATTAATAATAAATTAATAGTAAATAAATTGAGATGTGGAAATGTGCAGCACAGGTACAAAGAGCTGCATGAACCTCCTTGCACAAATATGCAGGAAGCCAGGTATGAAAGAATTTGAATACAAACAATAAAACTGTAAATTACCACCTTCAGAGACCAGGTAGAAAGTGCAATTGCCTAAATAGAGATATAGGATGAGCAACACGAGGCTGGCAGCCGCTGCCTGGGCTTGGTCATTGGTGTGGACCATGGGTGGCTTCTCCAATGCTGCCCAGAACAAAGCCTCCAGCTGTGCTCAAGTACCTCTGCAGCACCGGCCACCACGCAACCACCCACTGAACAGCCAGCTGTGATGGAAGACCCCGTCGCAACCTAAACACTGCTCCATTTTCAATGCCCTTGGAAAGCTGTGGCCATAAGCACCGGGCTGTCCTACACCTGCCCAAAGCAATGTGGGACGCACAGGCTCCCTACCCATATGGCATCATCTGGTGTAGCCTGGTATTTATCACCTGCAAGATCTTGTTTCCAGGCACCAATTAGGCAATGTGTGTCTCGTTTGTGGTGAGTCTTTTGTGACTCTGTGTAAGCAATGTTAACTCTAATCCTTTACAGACCCTTGTGGGAAAAAACCTCAAGACTATGGCCAACAGAAATGACTTAGGATAAATGGATGATTGCTCAATGCAGAGTTGATGTCCTCTTCCTCTGAAAACACCAGCTGGAGCTGAGCATTTTCCTTCTGGTTCAGAATGAGGAAATGTTATTTCTTTATGTAGCAAAACAGGAGTTGCTTGCTTTTAAAAATCTTCAGCTCTGCCAAGATACCTCCAGTCTTGTCCTGACAGACACTACCTAGAGACATGGCAGAAAGGTTCATATGCTCATACTGCATATGCAACCTTCTTGTAACTGCAAATATACAACCTGTTTTAAGAAACTGGTAGAAAATATCGTGAGAAAACTGAGGTGCTCAAAAAAAAATAGCCCTACTGAGGAACCAGAGGATCACAGAATGGTTTGGGTTGGAAGGGAGATTTGAAGGGACACCTTCCACTAGAGCAGGTTGCTCAAAGCCCCATCCAGCCTGGCCTTGAATGCTGCCAGGGAGGGGGCAGCCACAGCTTCTCTGGACAATCTGTGCAAGTGCCTCACCATCCTCATCATACAATGTCTCTTCCTCATGTCCAGTCCAATCCTACCCTCTTTCTGCTTAAAACCATTGCCCCTTGTCCTGTCACTACAGGCCCTGGTAAAAAGTCTTTCTCCATCTTTTTTACAAGCCTCTCCTTACGTGTTGAAAGACCACAATAAGGTTTTGATAAAAGACTTGATAAAAAATGATGGTGGGGACAGAACTGCACATAAGTAAGTGGATCTAAATAAACTAAGGCTGTGCCTTTGTGTTGCTGGACCCTGCGCTCCAGAGATGCCCAAGAGGTGCTGAGATGCGTGGCATGTGTGTGAATCCAAATTGCTGTCCATTTTCTACATGGGTTGAAGGCATAAGAGCCCATCACCTTGACCCTGATTCAAACTGAGAGCTGCCACGCCTACTGATGGAATTGGAAAACATGGACTCTTCTGTCTCAGAAAAACAGCCTGTTCTGTTCATTAACTTAGGAGAGAAAAATGCATCCTGAGCAGCAACTGCCAAAGGTGTTTCCCCAGACTGATCCCAAACATTCTGTGGCTGAGGATGCAAGCCTCGACTGCTCTTCAGAAATGAGCTTGTTATCACAGGACAATTGTTGTCGCTTGGCTAAGAGAAAAAAGGCAGTGAGATACAGCAGGCTTTAAATGACTGGCCTCTTAATGCTGTCAGTATTTGCACTGCAGGTATTTTGTATGACTCCTTGGGCTCTGCTTTCCCAGTTTAAAAAGCTGTTCAACAGACTGGATTATGGACATTTTTGCCATTTTATTTCCAAATCCTCCAGGAGCTTGCTTACTAAAAGATCCAAGCTGTTAAGTGAGGATGAATATAACACCTGGTTTTCAGCACAGAACAAAACACCACAGTTTTTATTTTTAATCCTCTGCAAGGATGAGCCTCAAAACCCCCCCAAACAACAGCCAAAAAAACAATTAGCTTCCTCCAGCCTCGATTTTAAAGCTCAGTTTTAATCCTCCCCCTCTCCAAGCATCCTTGATCCAGAGGCACAAAGCCAGGGGGGAATATGCAAACCCTTCCAGCAAAAATGCAAGAAGAAAACTGTTGGGTTTTATGATGAAGGCCTATACCCAGCAGACAGACCCCCACCCTGTGCTCTGAATTTGGGAGCAGACACCTGTGTCAACAAACATATGAGATCTGACCACGACCTGGGGATTGAGCCCATCTCCAGGAGGACACACAGACAGGGCTGTCCCTGGCCCCCAAAAGCTTTACATAAAATTTAACCATTTAATTTAAAAAACGCAAAAATAGAGGCAAGGCCTTGCATGGGGTTGACAGCCACACGTCACCCTGGCTCGCTGTCCAAACCTGCCAGAAACAGGTTGCTCCATATGGTTGTATAAATTTTCCTGCACCAGCACTACTGGGGGGGGGGAGGTGAGAGCCCTGGGAGCCAGGGACCGTGTCTGGGCAGAGCCATACCTGGAGGACGCCAGCGCTGTGCCGGGCACCACCAGCATGTTGGGAGTGCCGGTGTCGGGCACTGGTAAGTGGGCACCGTTGTTCTCCACAGCATCGCCTCCGCTGTCCACAACCTTGATGTCCACGGTGGGGTAATTACCTGGCCCGTGGAGAAGGACAATAATTGCAGGTGAGAGGGGTGCAGGGTCCAGCCTGCAGCCAAGATGGATCCCCAAGCCCCATTGCCTCCACCAAGCTGCCTTCAAACCCCACAGCACACTGGAAGATCTCTCCTTTTCCCTCCATTCCCTTCTCATCTGGCACTCCTTTCTCCTAACAATTTAAAGCTTTTCTTTCTCCTTTTTTTGCCCAGTTTTTAACACTATAAGAAGTGCCACCTTCTTCCCTTCTGCTTTCCCAGCTTGCAGTGATTGCAACTACTCTGTGCAAGCATCGGGTCCCCGTGGTTCAGAAAACGATGGAGATGGGGATTATCAGCAGGAACACAGGATTTCCAGCTGCAAAACTGCCTCCCAGGGTCTAGAAAATCTCTTGGGTCTTCTGAATATAGACATATGGACTATGCAAGCTCCAAATTACACGACCGCTTGCTTTTCATGCAGAAGGTGGCCCTGTTTAAAAAAGACCTTACAGCCTCTCTCTTTTGCAGAGGTAGTAACTGCTTCCTGCCTCAAGGTTCAAAGCGGGAAGGTTGGATGTTTATAGTGGGTAAAGAGAGGTGTCAAGTGCCCAGGGGAGAAATGGCACTGGGGGTTATCTTGGCTAGACCCTGCAGCCAGACGGGCTCTGAAATGTCATCTCTTTTCTTAGCTGTATAACAAAATGCAATGAGTTCCTGCAGGGTTGCTTCCAATGGAGGTATTCGCATGTCTGAAAGACCCTGTGCACAGCGCCCCCCCCTCCCCCCCGATGTAGGACAGTGGACCAGAGTGTGGCTTGATCAAATCACCAAGAAAAGGCCAGTTTGGGTTGCAAAGTTAAAATCCCATTGCATGTAAGGAAAAGCATCAGAATTGGGCTCGCTGGTTAAAAACAAAGCAAAGCTACAGAAACATCATTTGTACTTCTGGATTAAAAAGCAGAAAACTGTCAACAGCAAACCTCCATCTTACCGTCCTCTTGGTATGAGTGGGTTGCATGACTGCTGAGGAGAGAACTGCGTGTGCAGCGGATATTTAACCCTCTGCCTGCACATCCTTCAGGAGAGTTTTGGGCCAGTCAGGTCAAAACATACAGCATACCATTTATGGATATTGGCAAACGCTCTCTAGGGGTTAGCTAGAAAGGCACGTAGTGACGAGGCGAGAGCGGAAAAAACATGAATTTTGTTCCCCAGCCTCTGTGCTGCAATACAAAGCGTGCTTTTATTTATTTTTTTCCCAAAAAAGCAACGAAAAGCAACTACTCCAGCAATAACCCCTTGCCACTCTCAAGCTATGCAAGCCCGTTGTCAAAGCCGACATCTCTAGTACCTAGGGGGGGTTGCTCCTCATTGCAAAAATTGCGGTTGACAACTCCAGCCTTTGGCGTGCTGGTGACAAGGATGGGCATGTGGGAGGCAGCGGTGGCTTGGTAGCTGGGGACATTGGGGAGCTGCTCTAGCATGCTGCGGCCGGGAAGGGAGGTGTCCCCGCCATTGAGCGGCTTGTCATGCACCAGCTGATCTAGCTCAACGTCTCGGACACGCTTGGACATGCTGCTAGGTGCCTAGGTGCTTCAAGCAAAGGACAAGTCATCTGAAGCTGCAATAAAACACAGAGTGGTTTGAGACAGGACGGTTGCGTCAGCACAAAGAAATGCAGGGCTGCTGGGGTTTTTGTTTCCGCCCATCGCTCACAGGTGTGGGTGGCACAGGACAGTGGCAGCAAGCATCCTACCACACGCTTTTCTAGCACTACTCCAAGGTCAGGTGCTCTGCAACGGCTGCAAAAGCAGAGAAATTGCCAGCCTATACCAGGGCTCATGTCAAGTCATCTGTTGTGCAACTGCCCACTCAACGTCAGTGGAGTTATGCCAGGATCTGCCTTTGCTCACTCAGGCTGTGATGGGAGCTCACCGCCCGATTTTCATTACCAACCCGTTACCTCTCCTCAAAGGTTACATTAAAATGTGCTTTATGCCACCAGTTATTTCCCAAATTGAGCAAAGTGGTAAAGAAAAAAAAAACCTTTTTACCCACCCGCTACATTCTTCAGCTGAAGGAGATTCACATCAGAGATTGCTTAATCAACAAGACTAAGCACTGCGTAAGCACCAGCCTTTCCGAGCTGGCTCTGGCTGATGACACTATTGCCATCGCGCTGTGCCCATGGGATGCTTTAAGCCAGTGAAAAGCCCCAGCTGCCCTCAAGGGCCCACGCTGCAGAAAACTCAGCTGCCCGCTCCCAGACAGCGAGCAGTGGGCAGAGAGAAGCTGCATTTGCCCCTCGCCAGGCATCGTACTGCCTGCTTCGCTGCATCCTAATTTGGCGTTAATGCTGCTATATATTATACCTTCAGCATCGGTTTCAACAGCTTCAGCTGTCTCCTCTTCCACCTTCAAAATGAAAAAGCCATTTTAATGAGAAAAAGACCTGCTCCATCAGCAAGAACGGACTTGGCTGCTTGATTGGGTGCCCCATATCCCCCCACCATTCACCAGCCTCTCAGTCTGTTGTTCAGTGCCAACATTTTAGGGTGAAAGCAGCCCTCCCTTGGTGCACTGCTGCTGTCTCAAGTGCAGAGATGGGGACATCTCAGTGGGCAACATTCCCAGTGCCCATCCCGATCCCTGCACCTCACCAGAGCACTGCGTCCCCCCGGACAAGCTCCGAGCCCCCAGCATGTGATGGGCAGCAAGACCTCATGGCAGAGCTGAGACCAAGCAAGGAGCAATGTCATACCTGTACAAAAGCACCTTCAAGATCACTTATCTCAGCTTCTTCCAGCTGCTCAAACCTGAGGGCCTCCTCTGCAAAGTAGGCTTCATCCACACCCTCATCAGCAGTGAGCCAGAGCGACTGAAGCGGGGGGCTGGATAGTAGAGATCAAGCAGAGACAAGTGTCTGAGCTCACTTTTGCCCTTTCTGAGGTTGGGCACATTGCGAATGGGGGGCATCAGGTCAACGGGGATGGTGTACGGCTCGCTCAGTGTCGGGGAGCGCTGCTCTTCCAGCTCCACTGCAAGCCTCATTTGCAGGGGAACAATACCAGAGAAATCTTAGTTTAATACCGTAATGGTACAAAAAAATTGGCTGCTTAGGTTAGAAGGGACTTGGAAAAAGTATTGTATGGGAGACCAGGTGAGAAATGCATAAATAATGCACGGCATTGCATATGTATGAGCAAAAATTACAGATGCAGAAAACACAGGCAGCATGTTTCTCCTGCTGTGCACAATAATTTTTCATATAATTAAAATTTGCCAAATAAAAAGCTAAGAGCCAAATTTCCGGGCAGGGCTGCCCTGCAAACACCATCTGAATCCCATGTTTGCCTCTGTGAAACACCACCAGAACACATAATTCTCATTTTCCTTCAGCAGCAAGCACAGACCTCAGCTCCACTATTCTGACAAAGGGTGCTCACAAGATCGATTTTAGTGGTTTAATGTAACTTTATAACTGAAAAAAAAGCCTCATTGTGTTGTTCTGTGCATATATCTCCTGATTTGTCCTTTGCTGGTGAGAGACGCAAAGTGGGGATTTGGGATAATGAAAAATTTTAAGACAGCTAAATACACGAAAATTGAAAAACCATCTTTCTGCATTCTTGGCAGGTCCTAAGTCAGAAGCATACCTAGTAAGCAGTGGCTGTTTTTTCTCTTTTATCTCCATGTCTTGAAAAACTGTTATTTTCCAAACTTTCCAGTTTCCATATTTCTTTTTAAAATTATTTTAAATAATTCCCCCCATTTAATGCAAGTCTTGTGATCCTAACCTAGAAAACCTGTCGTTGTTTCTCTTTTCCCGCAAACAGAAAAACACAGTGAAGGGTGGAGAAGCATCTCATTCACCCACCAACTGAAGCTCAATTTTCTGTAGTCAAGCTCTAGGGAGATTTTGATGAAATAGAAAGAGGTGGGTTTAACACTGAATAATCATGTATTTTCAGCTTCTCCCTGAAAATCTAGCTATTTCAGGGGAACTAACGGAGAACAATATTGTAGCGCTAGGTAATAAATCCCTACATGTTTATCTCACGTGAAATCAGAGTAAAACAGTAAACTAAGCAGAAAGATTTTTCTAAATACCATCTAGATCAAAGTCACTGCCTACAACAGCTAACAGTAACTCAGCTACTTTCTACAGCAGGAAAAAATGTAAAATTGCACCTACTTGTATTAAGTAGCATTTTCAGGTACAACACATAATCCTGACTTTAAACTCAGCTCTGTAATACTCATAGTAATTCCGACTGCCCTGAATTAATGGCTGTGGTTTTAAATAACGTGGACCATCTCCAGGAGTCAGGTGCTCCCAAGTCTTGACGAAGGCACAAGCTGGGGCTCCTGTTTGGCCAAGTGGCTGGACCCTGATGAAAGGGCTGTGGTTGCTATGG
Source organism: Leptosomus discolor (assembly GCF_034619465.1). Lineage (NCBI taxonomy): Eukaryota > Metazoa > Chordata > Aves > Leptosomiformes > Leptosomidae > Leptosomus > Leptosomus discolor. The sequence continues at coordinate 38,744,617 of NC_141398.1, read as the reverse complement.
GCGGCCGCAATGGAGCCTCTGTCACCAGGAAACACTCGCCTGTCACCAGGTACCACGTCAGCAGCGAGTCCTGGGGTGAGCTGGTTTGCAAAAGCATCCCTCCCCAAAGCATCCCTCCCTCCTCAGCACACCCCAGCAGCCCACCAGGCTGGGGAGCCCCACTCTGCCACGAGGTGCTCGCTCCTCCGTGGGTGTTTCAGCCTCGCTGGCTTCTGACTGCAGCTGAAACAACAACCACAGTCACACGCTTGTTTCCAACAAAGCCGTAAAAGCAACAGGAGCCACTCACCCTGCGTTCTCCTTCACCTCCTCCTCCTTCTTCTCCTCCTCCTCCTCCTCTTCCTCCCCCTCCTCCTCCTTTTCCTCCTCGGCAGCGCTCGGGGAGCACAACCACAGCCTGGGGAGAAGAAATTCGTTAGGTGAAATCCAAAAAATATGTCTGAACCTCACAAGAGGAGCACTGCCAGTCTCTGCATCCCCTTTGGCTGGAGATGCTCTCCATCCATCCTCCAGCCAACATCTTGAGGCGACACACACACTCTGCACATGTTGTTTCACAGTCCATTAGTGTCTGCAGCCCCAAGTGGGTGGGAGGAAGAACAGAGAAAAAAATAGAGTCCTTGAGCCTTCAAATTCCCCTTGTGACGTGGGGAGAGGATGTGCTTAGTGGTCATTTGTTGCTGATTTTGACCAAAACCTCCCTGCTAATGAAATCCACCCTCCAGGACAGGACATGCTTGCAGCCCACAGCTTCTCAGGCTCATATACTAAGGGGAAAAAAATGCTGAAAAATATTTTTATAACGTCCAGCATTTTCTGGCTGAGCAGAAGAGAGCTCTGCTGAGTGAACGTGGCTCTGGGCATCACTTGTGCTTAGTGCAGGTGAGCATTGCCCATGTCAGAGGTGGTGGCTGCTGCACTCACCCTCCACTGCACATGTGCTGGGCTCAGGGAGCATTTTGGGGGGCTCCCAAACCCTTTGGGAGAGTGTATGGACACCTCTCATGCCCCTGCTACAATGCAGCCCGCTCCTGGCTCTGAATGCATTGCCCAGCCCTCAGAAGGACCTCAGCAGGGGTTTCTTTTGGAAGAAGTAGGATGAATTACATAGAGAACACTACCATTTTCAAATGTCCTGACAGTTGGACCTGCAGTTGATGGAAACGAGGTCCAACCCTCTTGCCTTAGGGACAAAATCTACTTATGGGAAGCCTAAGCAGAGCACCCTTCAGCTGTCCTCCGCAGGGCAACACAAAGCATTGCATTCATGGCTCTGCCCCCACCCAAATTTCAACACCAGCAGGAAAGGCTGTTTGCTCAAACACCTTTTGGGTCTTTCTGGTGCCCCCCTCCTTGGAAACAGGCACCTCGGCTGCCTGCTGCCAGCTCCATCGCTGGCAAGGAGAGATGCCCAGGGATGTGCTCATTTCCTCCCATGGCCACCATGCGGGTAGCCGGAGAGCATGCAGAGCTTCCCATCAACAGCATCTCCCTTCTCCTACCTGTTTTCTTCTTCCTGAGGTTCCTCCTGTATGGGGGGAAGGGGACGAGCGTCTGCTACCAGCTCAGCCTCACGACCCTGGGCCATCATCTTGCATGTGACTTCGTTAATCCAGTCATTACTGATCTCTTCCAGGACGAGGTCAGTCTCCTCAGGTTCCCCAGGAACAATATGGACTGAAACAGGAATGGGGAAAGGGAGGTGATGAAGTGAGAGTAGCATATTTTCAAGAAGCCAGGGGTAGGGCCAGGGCAGGTCCCACGTTTTAGCTGCTCGATGCAGAGGTGCTGCTGCATGCCACAGACTTGTGCAGCCCCAGTCCCCTCGAGCTGTGCCAGATGGATGCCTTGGGCACTTTTGCCAGAAGGAAGAAGAAAATTCACTGTTTTGTGCCAAGGGCAGCTGGAGCCCTATGAAATCTGTAAGTCTTTGCATACAGGTGCCCATCAGCTTCCCTATGCGCCTAGAAACCTCCACCAGCAGACAATCTGGTCTGTCTCCAGGCCACGTTTTGACTCTCCTTGCAAACAGAAGCAGCCAGAGGAAGACTCCAAAGCCTTTCCCTTTGCAAACCCCAAACGAGATGCTGCATTAGTGCAGCCCAAGGGCCCTGGTTTTCCAGAGCAAGGCTCAACCTGGAGGTCACATTGCAATGTCCTGAAGCATCATGCCGCATCCACTCCCAGCACTCATGGCATAGGAAGCATCCCACATGCCCCGCAATTTCCCAGCATTGCTAGGAGAAAATCCACGGTGGGTTATCAGGGAGGTTGTCAGACCTGCTGCAAAGCGAAGAGCGTGGGCCTGACCGGTGACCAGCCCCCTCCGTGTCCCAGGGGTACCCATCCTACCATGCCAGTCACACATCGGAGAAACAGGAGGAGAAAGCGCATCCATATACTGTAAAACCAGTTTATTTTGAGGTCTGCCTGACAACAGAACTTACATGTCCACAGTGAAGGTAATAGGAAATGTGCAAATTCAACTACAGAAAGGCAGGAAACCCACCCACGGTCAGCTCTGTGCCATATTTACCCACCCCACAGTGCCCACGCTGCTGTCAGGACATTCCCTCTAGGTCTCCATTAATTAGAATGCAGGACAGCAATCAGGGAGATGGCTTTTAAGCCACACTACAGCTTTTGGATACATTATATGAAAACAGGGTAAATACTAAAGTTGTAGCCTGGTACCAGTGGGATTCATTATAAACACAGGGGATGGACATCAGGTTGGATTCTTGGCTCATGATTCATCTTTATGACTGTCTAGATCATCCTAAAGAGACATGATGAGACAGTGGGAGACCTTATCGGGGCCTTTCAATATATCAGGGGAGGAGTTGAGGAAAGATGAAGAAAGACTTTTTACCAAGGCATGTAATGACAGGACAAGGGACAATGGTTTTAAACTTGAAGGAGGTAGATTTAGATTGGACATAAGGAAGAAATATTGTATGATAAGAGTGGTGAGGCACTGGAGCATGTTGCTCAGGGAAATTGTGGGTGTCGCCTCCCTGGCAGTGTTCAAGGCCAGACCGGATGGGGCTTGGAGCAACCTGCTCTAGTGGAAGGTGTCCCTGCCCATGGCGGGGGGGGTTGTACCTGATTGTCTTTGAAGGTCCCTCCCAACCCAACCCATCCTGTGATTCTAAGGTCTGTACTAAAAACCTGGGGTGCAGGGGCTTTCATTCCATCCAGCCCAGCATACCTGGCCTGGCTCCGCCTGCCTACACACCTCTAGGCTGGAGACAGCCCCTGGGATCCCCTCCCTGCTGGGACACTCCTGCTGCCTGTTAGTGCTGCAGCCAAAGAGCTGTGAGCTTCAGGAAGGAGCAGCCGTAGTTGGGAGAAGAGTTTGGTGTAAGTCCTCCCATAAGGAGAGCCTGGGCAAAGGATTTCAACCTTTAATTCCTATCCATTCGCCTAGAGATTAACTTCACCCACCTGCATTTGCTGCTGCAAACCAGAGCCCTTTCCACTGGCTGGGAGAATACAGTCAGTTAATGGAAGAAAAGCAATGAGAAGCTGACGAGAGCTTTAAGAGCTTTGTAACATTACACTTCAGAGGCAGAAGTCTTCTAAAAGAAGCCTGTGGGCTTCAGCTGGAAGTCTCAGGGGTGAATATTTGGATGCTAGGAGGGGCTGAGGGGGCCAGGAGTGCTGGGAGGCTGCAACAAGAGGCTTTCTGCCTCCAAGGTGTCCTGAGTGATGCTTTTCTACCTTCCTATAAATTGTAGCTCCCATCTCGTAGACATCATCCTGCAAAACCAATAGCTCCAGTTCCCAGAGGCAAGGATGAGCCAGGATGGGACAGCACTGGGACCAGAGACACACAGCCAGCCTCTGGTCCCCGTCGCCCTGGCTGCGAAGGAGCTAGAGACAATTTGCAGATTCCCCTTTGCTTTTCCTCCCCAGCTGCACTTTCTCCTTGGGCTGGTCTCGTTTGGCTGTGGGAAGGGCTGGCTTGCCACAGTCTTCGTTTTCCGTTTGTTTCAGAGGCGCTAAGCCCCTTTGCCCCCTGAAACAAAAGGAGAAGGAAAACATTAATGAGCATGCTGGCACTTCTGTGACAGGGCAGATCTCTGCACCAAAGTGAGCTGCAACGCCAGGCAGCCAGGCACAAAGGGTGCGACCGCCCTGCAAGTGCGGCAGCATCCCATTGGTTCTGCCTCTTTCCAAAGTCCATGGCAGTGCTCAGGTCTCCAGTTTGTACAAACACACAGAGAAACACCTTCCCACAGGATTTCCCATTCCGAGATTCCACCAGTGGCTGGTGGCTCAGTGGGAGCAACCTCCTAGCATGTCCCTGGAGGGATGCACAGCCTCCGTGTGCCACCGCGCATCCCCGCTCCCCTCGGCAGCTCCCATGGCCCAGCCAAACACTCATTCCTTGGGACAGCACTTGCACAGGGCTGTATGACATCTCCCCTGCCTGGTCCACCCATGGAGGCAGCTGTGGCTCCCAGCCGGGCTCCCTGTTTTGCTCAGCATTCCACAACGTGGCTGGTGGGGGGAGTCAAGCCCGCAGAGCCAGAGCTTGTTTCCCCTCCACAGGCAGGCAAGAAGCGGTGTGAACCCCGCAATGTTTTCCTACAACCATGCAGACTCACATCTAATGCATCTAACCCCAGGATTTTGTTCTCCCAAGGTAGCTGTCTAGACATCTCACACCAGGCTTGGCAAACACCCTCGATCTGGACAGCAAACATACCAAACAGTGCAATGAAGGGGGCAGGTGTGAATTCCCTTGTAATCCTTTGATCAGATTCCACCAGCTTGGCAAACATCCTCCGGCACAGCTCAAGGACAGACCTTGATATCAGCACTAACCTGAAAACCTGGGACCTGAGGATGTGGGATGCAGCACTCAGAGACTCCAACGGCCTGATTTTCCCAAGCCCATGCCACAACCCTGGATCTGCTCCTGCTTCTCAGGCATCAACAGCCTCTCACGGCTTCCACAGGGGATTTCAGGGGCTCCCCAGCTGGCACCCATGGCAGACCAGGGAATAAAAGCAACCAGCAGCCCCTCTTCTCAATGACCTTTCTGACCTCAGCAAGCTAACCGGCACGGTGAGATGGAACAACCACTTACTTTCTTCCACAGGACTCGAGGCTGCTGCAGTCACTTCCTGCCAGGAGGAAAATGGAAATATGAGATGTTGCCCATTTTCGGTAAAACCTAAATTTGCACCCTAAATGCCCCATTTTCACTAAATGTGGCCCTTTTACTGTAAATAGCTCATGTAATTTCTCGGGGCATGTTGGATGGCTTGACCATGGGCACAAGCACCCGCAAGCATGATGGTAAGGGCAGGAGCACATCAGTGAGTTCGCCTGGGTGCAAGGGAAGGAAAGGAGAGTGTGTAAAGCTGCTGCTGCTGCTGCTGCTGCTTCTCCTTAGAGCTGGACCACACCTGGGTGAGATGCCAGGGCCTGGACACCACCCTATGCCACACAGAAAGACGAGGAAATGGCAAAGAAAGCACATGCTATGGGCTCTCGCTGCTTAGAAGCCAAATCTTGGTTTTCATCAGCTAAGCAGGTCGTGGGGATTTGTTCTCTTGAAGGAGTGGGTTGACAGCCTAAACCATGCTGTCCCAGCACTGATCTGGAGGCATCTGCATGGCAGGGGACACCCTCCCTGCTGGGGATGTGGCATTCACGCGCCCTTTGCGTATCCAGCAGACAGCATACCTGTGAGTCCTGCTTCTCCCTGGTCACCGGCTGCGGCATCACCTTCTCCAGCCCCTGGACAAACCAGGCAAACATCCTGGTGACCAGAAATCACTGTCAGACCCGGCAGCGAGAGCCTTTGCTCCCACGGCAGCCATCCCTCTGGCCATGGTAGCCTTGCAGAAGATGCAGCCATGGTTACCTGCTGCCATCCCCAGCCAGGGATCGAGGGATGAGGGTGGCCACTGGCTCCAGCTGCTCCTCGGCCGCTGCTGGCTCCACAGCTACTGGGGTACTCTGGGTGGCTGAAACACTGCTTTTTGACTTTGCCCGGGATTTCGTCTCTTTTGTGCCTGCTCAGGTTTATTTGGATAGGCAATGCAGCAGTCATCTTATAAATTGTTGGGGAAGGGGAGCAAGCGAGGAAGGGTCACCTCCCACAGAGGGAGAGGGTTGGGGGACATCCCTGGCAGGCTCGCCCCCGGGGACCCAGCCTGGGATGAGGACCCGGGCAGTTTGGGGACAGATGTGGTGTAGAGGCAGTGTTGTGATGCCAGGACCCGGCATGCCCACCCCTCTTGGCACAGTTGGTACAGCAGGTAACGGAAGGCAGCCCCAGCGCCGGTGCCTGCTTGTACCCAGGTTCTCAAAGGCAGCATGTCCCCTCTGAAAGGGCCACCCAGGGAAAGGGGATCACTCACCTTCCACCATGGCTTTGCACTTCTGCTCCTTCGACTCCAGCTGCAGAGGGACAGTGACCAATGGACGTGGCAAAGCACGATCTGTGGCCCCACATCACTCCGGGCATGCACATTCCCCACCCCAAGGGGACCCATGCACACAGTCCCACACACCCTCCACTGCAGTTTTGCCCCCATTTCATTGACAAGGACTGTTAAACCCAGACCCCAGCTTTGCTGGCACCAGTGGGTCCTGAACGGAGGGTGGGGGCAGCGTGCGGACAGGTTGGGGAGCACAGGGACAGCACCCCAAGGTCTCTTTTGCTCTGCTGATTTCCCCTGGGGTTTCCCTCCCCAGGGTGGAAGGACAGGGAGCCCACTTCGCTGTCACCTCTGCCCAGAAGCCCCCCAACTTCTCCCAGCCAGGCGGTGCTCACCTCTGGCTTTTTCAGCATCTCCGGCTGAGGCACCATCCTCTCGAAACCCTGCATCAGCCAACTGAGCACCCGCACACCTGCCCTGCAGGGAGAGCGCACCATGGTCAAGGAAATCGTCCTGCACCCCTCTTGCCCTCCCCCCCTGCCCCCCCCCCGCCGGCCTACCACTCCTCTGTGCCAGCATCTGACCCAGCCTCAGACTCACAGCCATCCAGCTCATCCTCCTCTGGATCGAAGGGGGTTATCTCTGCAAGGAGAGTGATGCCATGGGGGTGGGGGAGAGCCAGGACATGCACTGCTGGGAGCTCCTGATTCTCCCACCAGCCAGCTCAAGGGGACAATAGCACCACCATCACTGACTGCAGAGGTGGGAAGTGGGAGTCCCAGAAGGGCCCCCAGGATGCTGCAAGCTCCCGGCTTTCCTTACCTAGAACATCCTCTTCCTCATCCCTGAGGATCTGGACCTCCGTCTGAAAAGCCAAACAGACCGTCACCTGCCCTGCAGCCAGGGGGCGGGGGTGTCATTCCACCGGGTGGGGAGGGAAACCTGCCCTTTCCCCGGGGACAGATGAAGGCAGAAGCCCAGGCAGGGCAGGTTTAGTTACAGAATCACAGAATGTTAGGGGTTGGAAGGGACCTCAAAAGATCATCTAGTCCAATCCCCCTGCCAGAGCAAGACCACCTAGAGTAGATCACACAGGAACACATCCAGGTGGGTTTTGAATGCCTCCAGAGAAGGAGACTCAATAACCTCTCTGGGCAGCCTGTTCCAGTGCTCTGTCACCCTCACAGTGTTAGCACTGGGAGAGTGATAGGAAAGAACAGAAAAAAAAAAAAAAAAGAAAAGAAAGAAGAAAAGGTAAAAAGAGCTAGAAGCCCAAATACACCAGACCATTGCCCAGATCTGTTACCTACTTGATCAGGAATGTCAATGCTTGTCTCGACACTCTTCCCGAGCACCTGCAGCATCCCCGGGGCTAGGACCGGCTGGGGAATCACCTTCTCCAGCCCCTGGGAGAGCCAGGAGAGAACACTGCTCCCCACGCTGCCAGGAAAGAGGGTGAGTCAGGTTGGGATCCCCATCCCGGGCATCCAGTCCCTGACTGAAAGCAAAATCCCAAGCAAACTGTGTTGCATACTGGAGGGTGCAAGAGCAATACCTCTCGAACACGGAGCCTGGGTCCTCAGGGACTGCAAATCCCACCTTCTTTTCCATTTCTTCAATGGCAGCAGGAAAAAAAAAAAAAAAATAGAAAAGAAAGCTCCCATCATGGCTCCGTCAGCTCCTGGTGTGCCAGGCAGGAGGGAGACAGGCTGGTAAAAGCACATCTACCTGCAGTGGGTGCTTACCTTCGGTGCATGCACGGTCAGCAGCATCCCCAGGGCCACCAGCTTTTCCCATCGGTGCCTACAGGGTAAAAGGCAGAAGGTGTCAGAAAGTGAAGCACAGGGGACTCTGTCCCCTGCTCAAAGAGGTCTGCAAACCCCAGGGACTCCCCATCCTTCCTGCTGCCTCCTGGCAGCTCGGAAGGGGGATGCATCCTGGCCCCCATCCCTCCCAGGGATGCTGCGGAGCATCCCTGGGTGCCGCAGTGCAGGGGCTGGGCACAGAAGCACTGGGCATCTCTCCATCAGGCTCATGGGGTCCTTGGTAGCCCCTGAACTGGCTCCATGCTCACCTTAGTCGGCTCCGGGTCCCGCACCAGGGCCGAAGGTGTCTCCTCCGTCAGATGGGGCACCGGGGGCTGGGGAACCACCCGCTCGATCCAGCCCAGCATCCCTCCACCTGAAGGCAGCAAGGAGGGGTCCCCAGCCAGCGAGAGGCCAGCAGCAGGAATGCACGCTCCACAGGGAATACAGGGTGCACCAGGAGCTCACACTGTCCCCAGGGCAGCCCAAAAAGGTCCTTGGTGTCCTTCTGTTCCTGCGTCCTGCTTGGGAAACATGGCGCTGCAGCACAGCCAGACCAAACCCGGCTCAATCCCTGACCCCTCACTGTTATTGTGAGCAAACTACTCCCTCTATTTTAAGCTTGCAGGCTCAGTTAACTTGCTTTTCCTAAATGTAACTGCTCATTTGGGGGTTTTCTTTGCACAGCCTTCCATGGCCAGGGTTGCACAAGGAGAAGCACCAGTGAAGCCGTAGCAGATAGATTACAGAAACTGTGATGCTCTCCTCAGGGTCCCTATGCTCCCCCTCATTTTTTGTTTGAGGACTGAAAAACAATAGTAATTTGAGCAGAATTGGTTTATTAGCATGTTCATGTCCCAAAACACGTATCAACTCATTCTGCCTCTAGCACACAACTCTGCTCCATCACAGCCAAGGGCCATGGTGGCTGCTGGGGCAGACACCTGCCTGGGGCCCTGGGGAGGGCAGCAAAGGCAGCCAGTGCTGTCTTGCTGTGGCTGCTGAGACGTTGAAGGGGTAGGCAAAAGCAAGACATTGCAGAGCAGGGATTCAGCTGTTCGAGCTCTGTTTGTTCTATCATTTTGAGTCATCCCCCCTCCCCCTTCTCAGTGAGACTTCAAGCTGGGACGCAGCACCAGTGAGCCGAGCAAGGCTGCACGTTCCCATGCTTGGGTACAGGACAAGGGCTGGGGGCTCTCCCCCAGCTCAAACTGGCGATGTCTTCTGCTGCTGCCCCTCCAAAAAGATGCACTCTGCCCAAAATGCCCCTCCAAAGATACCCCACTGTTCCATGAGGGGCTCAGGGGCATCTCCAGTGGTCCCCATGCTGCTGATCACAGGAGACACCCTCAAAGGGCAAGACAATGCAGATACCTGAGCTCCATCCAGCCCAGCCAGGAGACTGCATGGGAGTTTTGATCCCAGGTTAACATGTGGCCCCAGTCTCATACACGCAGCAGGTTCCAGGCTGGAAGCCGCTCAGCGCTGGGCTCTTTATGTTAACCCCTCACTCAGCTTTAGGGAGTGAGAACAGAACACCTACAAATCCCTCAAGGTGGGTCATCGGGGGCTGCCCAAATCCTTGCATCTTAAATCTTAACGAGCTGAGATTCCCAGGTGAGGTGACATGCATCCTCAGCTCTTTGCTCACCGCTGCCTTGTGCAAGCCCAGGAGCTGGGTTGGGATGGGGCCAAAGCATTGTCCCACGCAGCACCTCCAGCCCCCGGCACCCCACGCTCTCTCCAGGAGAGCCCCCTTATCCTTGAGACAGGGCGCATGCAAAAAACCCCTCCCAGGAGATCTGATGACCAGAAACCAATTAAGAAATTGCCTTTTACCTCTCACTGGGTGTAGGGGGATTAAGGAAATGCAAATGTCCCAGGAACAGCAAGGAAAACCCAGTGGAGCCATGCAGCACAGCAGCATTTCCACCCATGCTTTGGAGCAAACCCCCTGTGACAGCCAAGGTCTCCTCCTCCAATATAAGCTTGCGCAGCTGTAAAAGCCTGGAGCTTAAGGCCCGGGAAGGAAAATGGAGGCCCAGGGCCATTCCTCTGGTGCATTCAAACGAGAGAGGGGACAGAAACATTTGTGGGTCCCCAAAAAACCAGTTGCTGGAAGAAATAGGAATAAGCAGCCAGGATTTGCCTGCACCGAAGAGTGGGCAGCCATGTGCACGCCCCCCACGTTATAGGCACTGGCTGATGCCACCACCCATCGTGCCAGCTCCGTGGGGCTCTCACCAGCGGGCAAAGGGCCCCAGTCTCAGACAGCAAGAAGCGGGGCGCATCCCCATTTGGAGAAGGGAGCCCTTCAGCCTCTTCCTCCCATCCAGCATCAGATCAAATCCCTCCATATTACCCAGTTCTATCGCCCTTGCATCATCACTCCCCATTGACCTGCCGCATCACTCCCTCACCATGGACCTGCGCCCCCCGCCACAGCTCACTCTCCAGCTCTGTTTCAGAGCACCAAATCCCCGCCACAGCATGTGGAGGTGGCCCTGCAGAAACCCCAGCTGCATCTCTCACCTCCATTGCAGGCACTTACCCCCGCACGCTCACAACCGCCTCCTTGGGAAGCCACCCCCGGGATGTGTGGGCTCCCTTGGCCACTGCAGCTCACCGCTGACCCCCCAAACCCACCCTAATCCGCTCAGGGCTCTGCAAGGATTAGCCCAGCACTGCCTGCAAATTGGATTATCAGCATCCAGCTGTCCTGAATGCCCTGGCTCCCATCAGGGAGCCTGGATTTTGTGCAGGATAGTGCAAAGAAACCCCCAAAATCAAGGAGGTTTGAGCATCCTCAAAATCCCTGGGGCCACCAAAGCTACCCCAGGCACTCACCAGCTGGGTGCAAGCCCGGCAGTGCTGCGGGGAAGGCCGCTGTTTCACCCAGGTGCAGGTGGGCGCAGGGATGTGCAGCCGAGCAGCAATGGGGCTGCCAAAACCTTGCAGGGCGATGCAAGGGTGATGTGCCGACGGTGAAGTGCCAAGGGTGATGTGCCTGAGCATGCTCCAGCCACAGCTCTGCCCCCCCACCCCGCAGGAGGCAGCAAATCTGTGTCAGGCTGAGCTAAGTCTCCCCTTGCTGAGCCTGCCAATTGCTGCTTGATCCGTTTACCTCCAGCCCTACGCGGCTGCCAGCCTTTCCCATCGCCCCTAATCGCAGCCTTGGTTACACCCCAGAATCCAGGTATCAGCACAGCTTCACTGCTCGATGTCCAGCCCCAGCTTCTGTCTTTGGCTAGAGCTGCCCAGAGCACTACCAGAGTCCCCTGACCAGGTCCTTCATTCCCCAGTCCCATGGGTGTCCCCAGCCCAGCACCTCTGCAGCTTTCATTCACAGCGAGGGAAACTGAGGCACAGAGCAGCCACCTCCAAAATCACACCTTACTCTCCACTCACTGGGCCTGGGGAAGCCAACTGAAAAGCATCTCTATATTTCTGAGATACCGTTCACTCTGAAGCAGAGTGATGACTGATGAAATATGAATCAAAGGTGCTTGCCACACCCCCTCAGGCCTCACGGCTACCACAGCCATTACCCAGCCTCATCTCTCCCCACTTTGCTCCCCGTGACTCCAGACAGAAGAGCTGTCCCTGCCCCAGCAGTGATCAGCAGCAAACCCTCCATGGTGGCCGGCAGAAGAGTTCAGGGCTCCCATCCCAGGCCAGGCAGCCCTGATCATCCTGGTTTCCCCCTCCTTGGGGTGAGCTCAGACCCTCCCACAGCACCTGCTTGCAAACCTCCAGCCCCCGTAGTGCAATGGGATCAGTCAACCCTGCGCATCCCTTCGCCTCTCCAGCCTCTCACGCTGCCTCCAGCCCCGGCGCAGCCCCTGGCTGGCGGTGCGGAGGGGCAAGCAAGGCAAACTGCGTCGCTGAGCACACCGAAGCCCTGTATGCCTGTGCCATTGTCACACAAAGCATATGGGCCACTGCCGCTCCTCCCTTGGCCCAGCCTACCCCAGGAAGTGCAATAAGCCGAGATGGCCACCACCAGGATGCTGCCTCCGTCATCAGGCTGCAGGGGCCAGGGCTGCCAAGTGCTGGGGCAGGTGATGCTCCAGCACTCCAAAAAAATCCCTTTTTAATCTGTTGGCAACTTCAGCTGCTCCAAATGCACTCCTCTGCACAGGGCTGGGGGTAAACCCACTGCTCTGCACTGCGGGATGGATGCTGATCCCTGCACCAGGGCTGGGGGTGGCAGGGGAGCCTCGGTGCTGAAAACAGGGCACAGGGGCTGCTGCATAATGCCTTGAAACCCCTGGATCACCAGGAAAAACCACCCATGCAAAGGGAGCAAGAGGTGGTGCATCCAAGAGCCCCATGTGCAAGCTCCTGGGGAACAGCAACGGCTCCTGGACAGGCGTGGCTTTAAACCAACTTGTTGCCCCTGCAGCAGGATCAGCAGTTGGAAGCAGCACAGGCCCAAATCCTGCAACCCTTGGGGTGCAGCCTGGCCCAGGTGCCACCTCACAGGAGGCTGCCAGGGTCCCACCTGAGCAGATGGCACTGCCTGAAACAGCAAAGCGATGCTGGGGCAGTTTCAGGTGGACTTTTGCAGGCTCAGGTTCATGAAATCCTGCAGTGAGGGGCTCAAAAAAAGCAGCATCTGCTGATGGCTAAACCTGCATCTCCCCTAAGAACACTCTGGAGGTGCATCTTCGAGCCAGACCTGTCTACAATGGTCTTTGACTTATTTCTGCAAGCGAATGTCCAGGAGGAACCCCGGGGAGGAAGGCAAAGGTTCAGCTCCTCACCTGGGCAGTGCTGTCACTACTCCTGGCATGCTTGCTGGAGAACTACTTTCCATCCATTTCTGCTGTCCTTTCATTTGCATCCCTAGTTTTTATGTTCCTGGGGTAAGGCAGGAGGGATCAGCGATGTTACCTGCATGGAAAATAGCTGCCAAATAGGTAAGGTCTTCTGGAAAAGCAAAGACACCTTAAGGGTCTCTTAATAATGTGCTGAGGGGATGCTGCTCCTACCAACCGCTCCTGGTCCTCCCTCAGACAGAGCCCAGGGCTCTGGCGTCTGCAAAAATTATGCAGCTTTGCTGTGACTTAGGAAAATCAAAGGCGAGAAAGTAAAAAGCCCATGCAAAGCACTGGTGGCACCGATGTGGTTTTGCCTGCCCTGAGGATACGGAGTATTTCCTCAAACCACAAAGTTCAAACGTGGCCACAGCTTAGGGCTATCGGCTGTGTTTGAACTTTTCATCTTCCCATGGAAATCATCCAGCTGGGAATAAGAAAGTAGGGCAGCTGGGAAAGGTATTGCCCTTCTGCCACTGGGCACGATCCTGCTCAGCAGCACTAACGCCCTCCCAGGGCTCAGCACTGCTGCCACGGAGGGACTAGTGACCCAGTATCAGTGTCAGCAAAGGGGAAGGGGGTCCTGCCCCTTCCCCTGAGACACAGACATCCCTCCTCCTCCTCCTCCAGAGCACCTCTCTGCTGAAATTTAAGGAGCTCTGAATGGAGCAGCCAACCAAGAAGGGATGCTGAGACATCTCCCAGCCACAGAATCCTGGGCGAGTGCTGTCCCCACTCTGGCCTCAGTTTCCCATCCCATCCCCTTTCCAAACCTTCAGCCAGAAGTGTTTTTACAGTGATCTGGAGATGAACACACATCTTACCTGGCCTGGGTGTGGGATGGAGCAAGTCAGGTTGTCTGCAGGTAGCGGGCTCCTCTCTCGCTATCACAGGATGGGGGGGCGGGGTGTGTGTGTGTGCAGAAAAAAAAACCTCTGGGAAAGCTGAAAGAGTCATGCATGGGGCTGGGGTCCTCGGAGCACAACGCCCATCAGCTTCTGCCTCCTAAACGGGCAGTTCTTTCTGGCAGGCTGAGAACCCTGCCTGCTTCTGCCCTGAAGCCCCAGCAGCAAGCTTTGCCCCAGGGAGGGAGTGGTCCACCCCTAGCAAGGGCCAAAAGCACATTGCAGATTCTGTTTGGTTTTGCTTTTGGCCCTTTTGGAGCCTGCCTGTACCCTGTGTCTCGACTTCCAGTTTCCAGGTGGATGAGCTATTGTTTCTCCATCAAAAAAGTTCAGGGGAAAGAAAGAAAATATGAAAAAAAATACCAAGGCAGACAGTGCACAAATGACAAACAGGGGAGGTGGAGCCCGGCACGTGGCCTCCACTCCAGAAATCTTACACACTCACAGGAAGTTATAAATAACTATAAATTTATTAATAAAGCAAAACCATTTGACACTCACACAGAAGAGCAGGATGTGTTAATACAATATATATACACACATACATGGAGTATCATCTTAGAAACACACGGAGAGCAGTGTTAAAGGCACTGCAAGCCACACAAACCTCATCATCCTTGGCCGCAATTTCCCACACCCCTGGGAACTCTGCTGGAGGCTTGAGCACAGGTTATGAGGAGCGTGAGAACCTCACTGGCCATGAAATCCCTTGGATCCACAGCTCAGGGGCATCTGGAGACAAGCTCGTGGTCCGGCTCCCACCTGTGGTCCTGCTCTCCCTTCTGAGTATCCCAGGCACACTGCGAGAGCAGCATCTTCATGTCCAGAAAAGCAGCGGAGGCTGCTGCCGGGAGGTGCTGCAGAGCATCTCCCTGGCAGCTGGGGAGAAGCTGTGCTCACCAGGGCCCAGGGGAGAGCCGTCATCCCCGAACCTTGCGGGTCTGCCGTTATTGCATCTCAGCAGTATGCCTGTGTGTGCAGGAACCTTCCCGCAGGTGAACTCGCCACCCAATGGAGAAAGAGTCAAAGTCAGAAGAACAAGGGTTTTTTTGCTTATTATTAATAGCCAGGCTCCGGCTCCAGCCTGGACTTGATGGTAAATACCCAAGGGAAGTGTAGAAAGTGCTCTCCTCCCTCCTAACAGTGCAAGGCCAGGCTTGAGCACCCAGAAATGGTCCCAAACCACTGTCAGAGGATGCTTTCCCCCCTCGCCCTCCACTCCAGCACGTGGGCCCTAAGACCAGAGCGTGCATGTCTTCCTACCCAGATCGCAGGGATGGTACCTGCTCCCTGGAGAGCTGGCAGGGCTGCCTGGGCATATCCGCAGTCCCAGGGGTGTCCACGCCACGGCTAACTCAGCTCAGCCACCTGCCTGATGCGCAGAGCCGCTCCACAGGCATTCCCAGGAGAACCGAGCAGCCTAACCGCACCCCAGTGCCATGACTTCTCCCTAGTAACATGCGACAGCCCTTCAGTAACTTAACACCCAGCCCTGGAGATGTGGCAAAGGGACCGACCATGGAAATGGCTGCTCTCACCCCAGTGCCTGTTTCCTACAGCTCTGCTCTGGCTCCAACTTGCTTGCCAGAGCCAGCTGTACCACAGACACAACCTGGGCAAGCCAAGATGCCAGGCCCCAAGCATCACCCATGCCCAGGGAGATGGACAGCCCCATGGGGGGAAGGATCAGAAGCACCTGCTGGATTCCAGAAAGATTCAGGTCCCAAACATCTGCCTGCATCATCAGTGGTTTGGTATCACCTGGATCCAGTCTCAGCCTGGAAGAGGAATTTGGGGCGGTGGGATGGGGAGGAGAGGGGGAAGAGACCTTGCAACTGAAATGGAAAAAGGGATGAAAACCAAACCACTGCTACAAATAAAGAACTGGAAAAAAAAGGGCAAAGAAGCCAAGAAGGTCATATAAAAGTATAAGCAAAATAGCTGTGGAGGGGAAGGGGCTGAGGCAGAGCTAAAGGCATCCCATAGGTAGGGTAAGGGGAAGTGAAGACTGGATAAAAGCCCAGGTAACAACTACCTTCTTCCTGGACCCAGGAAGCCAGAGGAACAGCAGCCCTAAACAGCAGGATTTATCTCCTGGACAGCATCCACACTGCTTTCATCCAACCTAACCCTCCTTGCTGCCTCTCCAGTGGCATCCTATGCTCAAGCTGCCTGCCAAAGAGAACAACCCTACAGAGCATCCTCAGGTGGTCTGACAACCAGGTCTTGAAGATAAGCACGAGCACTTGCCACAGCGCTGACGCAACACCAGCTCCAGCACAGTGACCTTCTTGGGTGATGCGAGAGGCCAACCAAGCATGAAGAAGCCTGAAAGTCTCTGGAAATAAACATCAGAAGCGAAGTGTGACGCAGGTACAGAGTAGAAACATGTTTTACTTCCAAGAGGCTTTGGCCACATCTGCTCTTTGGTTTGAAATGGAAACACCAGCAGTTTGCAGAGAGCCCTTCACAGTGCGATGCCCGGGGACATCAGCCCCCCCGGTCAGTCCCTGCCTGCCCAGCCCAGCACCACGCTCCTGACACTCATGTGCCCCCTGTATTTCCATCACCTCTCACCTCACGGTACAAAACATGACTCAAAGGCACAGCAACGGAGATCAACCTGCTCCCCCAGCCTGCCCGTACGCAACACAGCTTGCTTCCAACTAGACAATCGCCCTATAAAAATATACCCGAGGCTCTCAGTAGCCACTTGGCCACCTGCTCCGCACAGGTCCTCCACCCGCCAGCTCTGTCTGAAGCCACCACAGCCTTCTACTGGATTTGGGCTGTGGCAGGCAGCAAACAAGATGAAGAGACTGAGTCACTACAGGCCCACGGCCAGTCCTACTTAATCATGCTCTGATGCTGCACCATGATGTTTTTGAACCTGGAGGCACCTACTCACAGGTACTTGCTGAGGACCTGGACCTGGGCTCATCCCTGCCGAGCTCCCCACAGCATCCCCTCTCCCCCAGGTGCGGGCCCTGAGCACACAGCCCTGATGATGCTCTCTCTGCCCAGGGCACTGCTTGGCTGTTGCCACAGCCTAAACAGAGCCAAGCTCCTCACTGGGACACCAAGGGCTTTCCCAGCTCTCAGCGTGAGGGAAACAGGGGCCACCTCCATCCTCCTCTGCCTGAAGCACCCAAGGCTGTCCAGCCACCCAGGCCCCTAGGGAGGGGAGCGAGCAGGGCACAGCTATTTGAGTGCCACACTAATAATTTCTCCAAACCCCTCCTCTAGCTGGTAGTGTCCCCCTCCCCAAAGAAATACAGCCACAAAAACCCCTGGAGGTGCCAACAGGGTCCATTTCATGCCTTCCTCCTACTAAAGATGAGCCTCTCTGCAAGCTCCCAGCTCTGGGCACTGATCCCAGCTGCCTGTGTCGTGCTCAAGCAGTCAGGGTGACGGCTGGACCTCTGGAAGCTGTGCCAGGCTGCTTCGGGCAAGGGCAGAGCTAACTACAGCCCCATGCAGAAACAGAGCGAGGGTTCAGGTGGGTGCCATGCTTCCCAACTGGCCCCAGTCCCATGCTCGCAGCCTCCATCACCACTAAGCCCTTCTGTAAAGACAGGATTAGCCTTCCTTGGTTTTACTCCTCATTTTTACTCCTACAGTAAGGAATACACTGAACTTACTACATATTAAACAGCAAAAAACAGCTACCTAGAACCAAAGAGCTCTTTAAAAATCCAAGTTATCACTTTTTTTTTTTTAAAAAAAGATCCAGTATGACATCAAGTTAAACTATACAGTATTTTTAATGAATATTAACAAACTGCTTAAAAAAAAGAAAAAAAGAAAAAAAAAAGGAAAAACAAATGCAGACAGAAAACCCAGTAGGAAGTTCTACATCTTTGAGGCAACATGAAGGAAGATAACCATCGGTCCCTCTTCCTTGGGCAGCAGAGAACAAGGTCTGCTTTAACCTCCCTAAAGCTGCATATGAAGACTCAGCCCCAGGGTCAGACCTGTCATCGAGCTGTCCCAGCCCCTGAAAATGCATCCCATTCCCCCTCATGGTGCTGGAAACAAAAGCTTTTCTCCACCTTTCAGGTGAGCATCCCCTACCAGCAAAGCCCAACTCTCTGTAAGGTTAATCTGCCTATACATGGACATTTATTAAACTTGTCCTAACCACCTGCGCAGCACATGGGCAACTTAGTGGCCGCTGTTCACTAATTACAGCTCATCACAACACTCCCACTTCATTTGAAGGCCAGCCAAGATCACCGAGGCTGGCAGGGACCTCTTGAGATCATCTAGTTCAACCCCCTGCTCGCGCAGGGTCAGCTACAGCAGGTTGTCCGCAACCATGTCCAGTCAGGGCTTGAATATCTCCACAGATAGATATTTAACATCTTAATATCTCCAAAGCTGGAGAAGAGAAGGCTGGTGGGCAACCTACTAAGCATACCTTCAACCTCCATGGCATCTAACTGGCATGTAATGGGTCTCTTGGTCATGAGAAGCAAGCAAAATCCTGCAGAGGAAAACACCCAAGGCTGCATCAACCTTGCTAGGGGAAATTTATTTTTAAGTGATGTTTACAAGAACTGTGCAAAACCTGAAAAATACAGAAGAGGTAAAGAAAGAGTAAAGGGGTAAAACAGGACTCCCGCAAGAGGGGAAAAAAAAAAACGCTCCTCCTCTACCCACTGCTAACCTTGCCCTCCCCATGGAGCTGAGCCCACAGCCAGAAGGATTCTCCTGGCTCACTCCGGTTCCCCCCAGCAAATCAGACACCAAGTCCCTGGCGCATGGCGTGGGCTACCACCAGCAATGGTAAAATCTCCGAAGTCTTAGGTTATTAGTAGTGTTCACCTCACCCTTTAGTGTTCCAGCTGCTGGGACGGCCCTTTGCCTGACCCCCCTGGAGGTACGCTAATGGCCCAAGTGCTGCAAAGAGGGAAGGGGCCTGGGGGCTGGAGGTGAGTCTTGGCAGGAAAGCTGGGTCCCTCAGGAAGCAGCTCTTAAAATGCCAGGCTCTCAGCCAGGAGCAGGGCACGGTGGCTCTCCTCACCACGCTCTGTGGCAGCGGTGCAGCGCTTGCTACTCTTCCCTGTGGTGCTGGCAGGGACGGCGGGCGGGCAGGCTCGCTCAGAACCCTTGCAGAGTGTGACAGCCAGCGACTGCAAAAGCAGCAATGCCAAAGTGCTTTTTGGAGCTGTGGAGCCCCATGGCTTTTCCCTTTCTACACTCTAGAAAGAGGGAGAGCAGGGGAGGTCGGGACAGTCACTCAACGCTAATGACCTGAAACAGTCCTCTCAACTGAGCTTGGACCAAGAAAGTTGGGGAGATCCCAGCAGCAGAAACCTGCTACTTCCTCGCCGAGCAGTGCATCCTGGGAGAAGGCGGGGCTGGCTCTGCCTTGCTCCCGAGTCCTCTCCTGGAGGAGAGCTACCCAGCCCTTCCCACCAGGCAAGGCAGGGGAAAGAGGCCACACACGAAGGGGCTGGTGCCCGCAGTGGGCAGCTGAGCTCTCAGCGCTGGAACTGCAGGTACAACATGAGCTACAGTCCAGGGGACGCCAGGCAGCTAACTGGCATCATTTCCTTCTCCCCACCTCCCTCCTTTCCTCTCCACCCTTCGAGCTTTTCACGTTGTCCGTCGCCCCTGCCATACAGGCAGTGTATCAAGCACAGAGGCCAGAGGAAAGTTTACCTGCCCACCCATCATACCTCCCCTTTCCCCCAAGCTCCCTGGACGCCATCTACAACTGAGGAGAGGGAAGGGGAGGCCGAGGCTCAGGAGCGTCACATGCAAGCTGAAAGCCGCCAAGAGGCAGGAGGCTCACGGCAAGCAGGCAGCCACCTGGTAGGCGCCCTCGGCCGTGTGCTGGACACTGTGCTCCTGCAGCAGGCCCAAGTCCAGAAACCGTTCCCCGCACCACATGCACTTGTACTGCTGCTCCCGGGCGTGCACACTGTGGTGCTTGTTGAGGTGCTCGCGCTGCTTGAAGGCCTTCTCACAGGAGGGGCACTTGTAGGGCTTCTCACCCGTGTGCACGCGCCGGTGGCGCTGCAGGTCCGAGGCATACTTGAACCGCTTTTCACAGTCGGGGCACTTGAGGGGCTTCTCGCGGGCCGGGTCGCAGCGGTGCTGCACGAACTCGGAGGAGGAGAAGAAACGTCTCTCACAGAGCGTGCACTTGAGCGGCTTCTCGGTGCAGTGGGCCAGCTGGTGCTTCTGCAGAGCGGAGGCCCGCTTGTAGGACTTGTTGCACACCGCGCACTTGAAGGGCCGCTCCGCGTTCTGCACGCACTTGTGCCGCAGCAGCTCTGAGGACTGGTTGAAGCCTTTCTGGCACACGTTGCACTTGAAGAGGTTTTCTATGCCGTGCACGTGCTGGTGGTACACCAAGTGCGAGGGCTGCACAAAGCCCTTCTCGCACAGGTTGCACTTGAAGGGCTCCTCAGCCTTGTGCGTGCGGCGATGGCGCATGAGCGCGTACTGCTGCTTGAAGCTCATCTGGCAGAGGTCACACTTGAAGGGCCGCTCCTCGCTGTGTGTGCGCTCATGCTGCCGCAGGTCTGAGGGACGCTTGAAGGCCTTCTGGCATTCGCCACAGCGGAAGGGCCGCTCCCCGCTGGGCGTGCAGGGGTGCTGCAGCAACTCCGACGACTCCTTGAAGTGCAGCTCGCAGACGTTGCACTTGAAGAGGTGCTCCCCTGAGTGTGCGTACATGTGGCGCACCAGGTGGGAGCGGTGCTTGAAGGTCTTCTCGCACACCGTGCACTTGTAGGGCCGCTCCGAGCTGTGCGTCCGTTTGTGGTGCACCAGGTGGGATGACTGGCTGAAGCTCTTGTCACACAGCGTGCACTTGTATGGCTTCTCACCCGTGTGGATGCGCTCATGCCGGGACAGCTCTGAGAGGTGCTTGAAGGTTTTCTGACAGATGGAGCAGCTGTAGGGCTTCTCTGAGGGGTCGAGAGGCTGCGAATGCTCTGCCTCGGGAGGCTTGTAGGTCTTCTCACAGATAGAGCACTTCATGGCATTGCCATTGTGGACATTGTGGTGCTGTGCCAGCGAGGTCAGGAGGGAGAAGCCCATCTTGCAGACGCCACATACAAAGGGCTTCTGCTCCACCTGGATGCACTGGTGTTCGAGGAGGTCGGTGGCCTGGTGGAAGATCTTCAGGCACTGGGTACACTGGAAAGAGCGGTCATGGCCTGGCAAGCACTGGTGCTCATGGGGGTTGGAGAGGTGAGCGAGGTCGTGGCCACACACACCACATTTGTGGGACGGCTCTCCAGCCTGGATGGGGGCGTGCTGGTGGTGCTGCAGACCAGGGTCCGGCTGGAGCAGGATGCCGTAGACGGCACAGCCCAAGGGGTTGTCAGCAGTGCTAGGTGGGATGGAGTGCTCTGGGAGGGCGGCTGCCCCAGCGTGGTGCTGCTGCGGTGGTGGCGGCTGCTGTGGTTGCTGCTGTTGCTGCTGCCAGCTTTCTGACATGCTTGGGAAAAAAACCCAGGATTTTAGCAGTGACAGCTTCAGCTTCTCAGTTGAAAAGGTTCAAGTAAAAACAAAAATCGAAAGAATCCAAGATCCTGATCCCCTGAAGTCGAGGACATAAAATCCTGCCCGCAGCCAGGATCTCGGGAAGCAAAGAGACTCCACAGCCTCCTCCTTAGGTCAGCACAAGTTCTTTGTGGAGTGATTTGGTTTGGCTTTTTTCTTTTTTGGACAAAAGAACAGGAGGCAGAAGCAATTGCCTTGAAGACAAGAGGAGGCCCTTCTCCGTGCTGGCTGCAATGTGCTCACATTTGGGAAGGGCAAGGGAGGCAGCCCAGGGAGCAGCTCTCTCTGCAAGGAAGAAGACAGCTCATGTCAGGTCTCAGAGGAAAGATGGGCAACTCTCTAAGTCAACCTCCCCTCACAGCTCACTTCGAAAACTCTCCTGCATCCCTGCAAAACTACCAGGAACCCAGTGTGGGAGCGCTAACCAGAATGCGAGCCCCCTTTGCTGCTGTGTGAAGGGCCTGGGACAAGGCGTGCTCAGCCCAGAAAGGGTTGGGCAGCCAGGCACGCATTTCGTGCTCTCACGAGAAGCAGCACAACTGCCCAGGTCCCAGTCAGCTCAGCCGCTACCTGAACACTGTCAGTTGCTGGATATTGCAGCCCTGCTGGGGGCACGGGCTGAGAACAAGAGTCTCTGCACGGGCTGAAGTACACCAAGTGCTGTGCAATCAAGAAGCTAATGGGTTAGATTTTACAGATATCACGGCAAATCCCAACCTGATCCCATCCCAGCTGAAACCCCCCTGGTGAAGCAGTTCTACTCCTTCTGCAGCTCAGGTATCGGGCACGTACCCCCAAAGGGATGCATGTAAGAGATTTCCCTCTCTCCAGGCAGCACCTGTAGACTAGGAAGAGCCAGAGAGCTCAGGGGAAGGTTTGCCCATAACATTATCCTATCCGTAGACAAAACACAGAACCCACAGGTATCGCGCACAGCACTCTCTGTGAAGATAAAGGAAGTGTTAAAGCAATGGCTCAGCTGAACCTCCTACCAAACCACTGAATAAAAGCACATCAGAGCCAAAAAACCTACACCAGAGGTGCTGCCTGGCCTTACTATAGAGCATCACAGAGGTTTTGCTCACCAAAAAGTTCCAGCCTTTCCAGAGATGTCCAGTAAAACCTGGCATGAACTCAGAGAAGAGTAGAAACCACCAGCAAGCAGCAGATAGCAGCCGTACTGACACACCTCAAGAGAGAGGAAGGGTTCAGGCCTCGGCGAGAAGCAGCAGCTAGGGCTGCTGGGCCACGAGCCCCTAACCCCGCAGGAGCACCTCTGTTTCTGCATCAAACCGCCTGCCCTCACCTGGGGTAAGTAAGACCTTGGTCTTCCAGGAAAGTGTCTGTTGTATTGAAAACTAAGTAATAAGAGAAACCCGCTTTCCCAGCATCCCCACCTCCCCCAGTGCTCAGCTGGGACCTGATCATGGCCCACAGCTGGTGTAGCGCTGGACCACGCTTCTGCCTGTGGGGACACTGTATTACTTTGTCCCCCGGCACAATTTTGTGCAGTAAAACACCCAAAGGTGCCATCGTGGCCCTGCTGGTACGCAGGATCTCCTCTTTCTCCTGACATAGCTCACCTTGACTGTTAACATGAAGGGAGCGCTCGCAGTTACGATACCTAGCACCCGAGCTCGACGGGATACAAAACTTCAGCGCAGACCAGCCGCCACCTTCCCCCACAGGCATTAACCACCGGCAACAGCACCCCAGACCATGCAGCCTAACAGGGAGGGAAAGCTTGCGTCCCCCCACCACAGGGAAGAATAAGAAATACCAACCTTGGCTTACCGAGGGCTCTGCACGGGTACCCGAGTCAGCACCAGCTCCGAGCCTAACTCATCCCTCCGTGGGAGGTGGGAAGAGACAACCATTTAAGGAGAGAAGAGGGGAAAGCAGAGGTACTTTCAAACTGGGGAAGCGGCTCACAGCACGGCCTGCTCCGGCATGGTCCGGTCCGCCTCCCCCTGGCTCCCCGCTCTCCGGGCCTCCCACAGCCGGGCTGAGGCCGCCTCAGGGAGAGGCGCGGCGGGGCCGCGGGACGCGGGGGCGGCCGGGGAGATCGGAGGCCAGCCGCCGCCGCCGCAGCCCGCGGCGAGGCCCGTCCCGCCGCTCGCCTCTCCCCATGGGACGGCTCCTCCGGCCCCGCCGGCCTGTGCACAAACGCGGTGGCGGCGCCCCAAGGCCTTCACCGCCGCCGCCGCGCCGGGAGGCCCCGCGGTGGCGTGGGGGGGGTCCCTGCCCGGCCGGGGCCGCCCCCGCCCCGGCGAGGCCCACACAAAGGGCGGCAGCGGTGGCCGGGCCCCTCACCTGCGGCGGGAGGCCCCTGTCAGCCCGCTTGCCGCCGGCGGGGCCACGGCCTGCCCGCTCTGCCCGAGCCCCGCGCTGGCGTGGCGGCGGGAGCCAGGAGGAAGGGAAGGGGACGCCGGTGCCGGAGGCGGGCGGGCGGCGGCCGCGGGGTGCGGGAGGGAGGGAGGGAGAGAGGGAGCGGAGCAGAGCGGGCCGTCCGCGGCGGAGGAGGAGGCGGGGCGGGCCGGGCCGCGGCGGCTGCCCCCTGCCGGACCGCGCCGACAACAGCGCCCCCGCCGCCGCCCGCCGACACCGGCATCGCCGCGGCGGGGCCTGGCGGGCGCGGCACTGCCAGCAGCGTCCCGGAAGGGCCCGGCGGGCGCAGGCGAGGCCGGGCCGGCCATGAGGGGCGCGCTGGTGGGGTACAGCAGCTCGGAGGAGGAGGAGGAGGAGGAGGAACAGGAAGGGGGGTGCCAAGGCCGCGGCACTCAATGGCCCCCCCCGGCCAGGTGGGCGCGGCGGGGGGCGGCAGGAAGGGCCCTTCGCGCGGGGGTCGGCGGGAGCGAGCGGGGCCGGGTGAGGAACGCCGGCCTTCCTCCTCATTCTCCTCCTCCCCCCCGGGTCTCTGCAGCGCCGGCCGCCCCCGTCTGCCCGTCCCCGCCGGCCTGCCGGGCGATCCGGAGCCGGAGGAGGCCGTTAGCGACGACAGCTCCCGGCACGGCGGCCGCGTCCGCGGCTTCCCCCACGAGCGGGGCAGCTGGGCCACGCACGTCTACCTGCCCTGTAGGTAACCGCGTCCCGGGAAAGCACCGGGAAGGGCGGGCGGGACGGGGCCCAGCCGGGTGAGGCCCGACGAGCCCCCGCCGGTTCACGGCGGGGACGAGAGGCCTAGGGCACCCGCCTGGCCCCCGTGAGGATCCTCGCCTGATGCTCCGGGGAGGACCCTGGCTCTGACCGTGCTGCCCTGCAGACAGAGCCCAGGAGGAATTCCTGGAGCTGCTGGAGCTCCTGGTCTCCCACGCTCGCACCTACGTCTCCTCAGTGGCTGCCATGGAGGAGTTCCACCTCAGCCTCTCGCAGTGCGTGGTGCTGCGCTACCACTGGATAGACCCCTTCGTCCGCTCCCTCAAGGAGCATCTGGCCACCTTCCACAGGTAGGGACAGAGGAGCCCCGGGAGAGCAGTCCTTACACCCTGTCCTCTCCCTCGGGGTCTGTGTTTCACCAGTGCCCACACCCTAAGTCGTTGCTGGAAGCTAGTGCTGCACCTGTAGAGCTCTGGGGAGTTTTCCTCCCTGCCTCGGGATCCAGCACCAGCCAAGTCAGGTCTCAGCTTTCAAGGACGAGGCCAGAGCTGTGCCATCCTCTAAACCATGGATGGTTTTGTTGCTCGCATCTGGCTCGGGCACCTGCTGAGCAGCAGCTGCTTCAGGGCTTCAGTCGCCATCCAGGCCTTGGAGGGCTTTGAACTGGGGGGAATGGATTAATTTGAGCCCAGAAAGGTTCTGGTTGCACCGATTTGGTCTGACTGCGGCATACATTTGCCTTTATCTTTCCACAGCCCGGTAGAAATCCTCTCCCCTCCCCATCTTCTGCTTTTTTCCTTTCCTCTTGTTTGTCCCACCAGCTGAAATAGGATATTTCTTGTTTCAGGTTCTTCTGTGTGGCCGACCAAGTGAAGGTGTACACCAACCAGAACAAAACCAGGTGAGCGGGCAGTGGGGCAGCCTGCCTGCGCAGGAAGAAGGCTGGGCAAGGTGCTGGGCGGGATGGGAAGCATCACCCTGCCTGTCCCACGGTGACCAGCGTGAGCTATGTGACAGGGCAGTACATGATCATGTTGTCTCTAGAGGTTCCACACCTTTCCCCAGCCACTTGCACAAATTTTTAGTTTCAGTGCTGATTCTCTGCAAGCCCTTGGTCTCATAAGCAGTGGCTGAACTTCAGGTTGCACGATTTCAGGCTTCTGAAGAGAGGAGGTGTGTTCACAACGTGACCTGAGGCAGGCCTTTCTGCTAGGTTAGATTCGTGCTACGGTTTCACAGCAGCTAAAGGAGGCAGCTGCCTTCACTGCCACCCTCCACCTGGTTTGTTCTGTGGTTTCACAAACCCTTGTGAGCAGCCTGGGGTGAGCAGAGCTGGGGGCCACCTCTTTTGGCAGTGGTGCCAGTCCTGAAGTTGTGGCGCAGGTCTTCCAAGAGCTGGAGAGAAATGGCTTAGACTGTGCTAATTCTCCTGCGTGTCATCTCAGAAGCCTGATTCCAATTGAATGCAATTAAGCAGTTTCAGTGTCAAAGCAAAGGTGATTAAAATTGTGAGAAGTTGCTGAATGTAGCAGGAATGGCAGCCCACAATAGTCATGGGTGGAACGAGGCAGATCCTGGCTGAGACTTTGTCTTCCCCTCCTCTCCTGGAGTCTGGAAAGCATCATCCAGACGGTCCTTGAGGAGGTGCCTCTGTCACGTCTCTCCAGCTCAGTGCTTTCTGTTCCCGCTTCCTCTCCCACTGTAAAACCCCTCTGGCAACTTCCGCTTTTTGAGTGCGGCTCCTGCGCGGCACAGTGCTCTGCTGAAATACCCATTGAGGGCGTCCTTTGCCTGGAAAATGAGTTCTCATGTCCCAAAAGGTGCTGAGTCTATCCAGTAAATCCACATGATACATCATCCAGTCCTGTTTCTCCCTGCTACCACATCTATTTCTGTTTTTCTTCAGAATATGTTCAATGTCCTTGAATGGTTAAACCTGGCATGCCTCAAATTATCTTTTGTGAGGGGCTAGGGAATTTGCCTGGTAGGAACACAGGGCTAAGTATGCTTACGGCTGTGCTTTTTGTAGCATGACAGGGTGCTTGCTGTCTCTCCTTGTCTTTCTTTAGGACCTTTATTGGCTTGGAGGTCTCCACTGGGCATTTCCAGCTGCTGGAGCTGGTCTCGGAGGTGGACAGAGTTCTGGAGGAATTTGACCTTCCCACATTCTACAAGGTGAGGGTTCTCCCATGTACTTCCCTGCCAGTCCTGCTGGTTTCCTGCGAGAGGTCCTTGAAATGTTAACCCCAAATAAACAGGAGCAGGGAGGTTAGACTCTGAAAAGGTCTCCTCTGGGCCAGTTGGTGATACTCGTACTTAACGCCCTGAATCTTGCTGAGAATGGGACTAGTGCAAGTCTGTGACTTCTGTATTGCATCCTGTGCAGGAGAGTGAGGCTGTTAACTGTCTGGTGGCCTCCTGAGAATCTGGTTTCTGGGGCAAAGGGCCAGAGTGTACGTTGCGGTCGCTGCCCTGCTGTGCGTGGAAGCAGGGTTGTCCTAGGATGGAATGGTCTTAGAGTGAGCACTGTGGGACTGCGGGCAATGCGTATGCCTCTTCCGTGGGCAGTTTCCTGCAGCATCGTTCCGGCCTCTTTGCTTGGGGGACAGTTTTTGGATTTTGAAGGGCCAAACCCTGATTTCTCTGCCTCCAGAGCTCAGCAGGGGGCTCTTGTGGGTTATTCAGAAGTGACCCACCTACTACTCCAGGACTGTTTGTGAGAGGTTCTCTCTGCAGTTGGAAAAGCCTCTGCAGAGTTGAGCACGGGGAGGCTGGGAACCAAGCAGCCTTACCTACTGGTGTCCAAAAAGGCTGGGGAGCCCAGTACTCATCTTGCCTCCAGCACTTTCCATGTCAGTTCTGCAACTGCTGAGCTGGCAGAGGGGGCTCCCAGCTTTGGGATCCTCCTACCTCTGCAATCCCAGGCAGGGCAGCACCACATCAGATCTCCCACTGCGGCTCCATGCGTTGAGCAAAGCCGCTTTTAGCCCTCACGATCTGATGCCTGTTTTGTCTTCAGGACCCGTCGTTCCACATCAGCTTGGCCTGGTGCGTCGGAGACCTGTCTGGCAGGCTGGAAGGGCAGTGTCTGCGGGAGCTCCAGGTGCGTCCCCACACAGTGTGGAGAGCAGGGGAAGAGCAGCGCTGGTGTCCAGCCACATCTCCCTGACAAGGGTGGAGAGTGGGAAATTATCTTCACTGAGCAAGACAGACTTTACTGGGTTGAAAAAAGAGAAGCTTTTGGGGGAAGCGTGAGTTAAATTACCCTCCAGAGGGAAGTCGGAGGCTTCCAGCCGCAAACAGCCTCAGCTCTGACTTGATTCAGAGAGGGAGCTGCCAGTTCCCTCCTCTGGCAGAGCCTCCTTCTTGGTACTGACTCCTGTATCTGTTTTCCAGGACATTGTGGATGGATTTGAGGACTCAGTGCTCCTGCTGCGTGTCCAATGGGAGGAAATCCGCTGCAAGTCTGGGAACAAGTACTTCTCCTTCCCCCTGAGGTAGGGGCCAGTGGGGCTTTGTGTTTCAGAGCCTTGAAGACCCTGATGTTCAACCAAGGACTTCTCCAGCACAGTTCTGTGCACCATGGGCTGTCACGCAGCTCCCACGCTCTTCTTGCCTGCTCAGCATCTCTGGGGTGTTTGTGGCCTCAAGTCAGGCTACTTCCAAGTTGGAGTTGCTGGCTGAGGAAATGTGTGTTTGTAGCAGATTTCATCCTCGCTGCTGTATGTGCTGCAGTCAGCACCAGTGGTTCCAGCCATCCCATGGTTGCTAATTTTGCTGATTTAAAAAAAAAAAACAAAAACACAAAAAAAACCCACAAAAAAAACCCTCTATAAAAGCCATAGAAGGCTTATGGGAAGGAGGAAGAAGGCAGCAGGGGAAGCTGTTGCTAAAGGGAGAGTGTCTTGCACGGTTGGAAATAGCACTGCCTGATTGTCCGGAGGCTCTGAGCATGCTTTGAGTAGCAAGAGGCAAGGACCTGGAGCTGGACTGTCTTGCCAGAGCACCTCCCGACTGTAAGCCAGCTGGGACAAGTTCCTGGGTCGTGTTCTGCATCCCTTTCACACCGCTGCTGCCTCTATAGCGTAATTTCAGTATCTGATCCCTTTGCCAAACAGCAAAAGATGAAATCTGGAGGGGAGAGGTTGGAAACCCCTTGTGTTTTGGTACTCAAGGCTGGGCCTAAAAGAAGAGCTTTGGTTTAAAATCGTGCTTGCCATAAGCCCAGGACTTTTTTGGTGGGCAGCTTCCCCCAAGAAGCTTGCTGCTGTGTGTGGGCAAGCCCAAGAGAGGGCAGTGTCAGCTTTTGTCTGAGCTGGAAGGGCAGTGCCCACGGGTGAGTCAAGGGGTGGCAGCTCCTGCCCAGGCCCCATGCTTTGTCCCTCTGGAAACAGCACCCCGGTGCTGTGATAGCCCTGGGGGCAGCGGGCTAGACTTTGTTCCTTGGGAGAAGCTCCTTTTTCAATCCTTTTGTCCCTGTGGGGAGGTCGGCTGCAGCTCTTAGGTATTCGGAGCAGGACGGCAACGTGCTGCCCTGAATCTTTCATTCCACATCTGATGAAAGACTCCGGGACTTCTGAGCAGTAAAAATCTGTTTCCTCATGTCATGAAATTGTTTGCATGGTGTATTTCAGCCATTCCCTTTCAGACATGCCCAGCTCCCACAGGCTTCAGATGAGGCGATGCATGCAAGTGCTTCTGTGAGCTCAGTGCTGCACTGCCTGTCCTTGCACACGAGAGAGCCTGGGGACTTTGTGGCCGTGGGAGCATCTCAGCACAGGTCGTGGTGTCTGCCAACACCCATGTGATAGCTGAGTTTCAAAATCCTTCACGAAATTCTGTTAAGTCTGCAGCCAGTTCGTTTCTGGGATGGGGATCTGCGTGGTAAGGCGTGTGAGTACACCCCGCGTTTTCTTCTGGGGAAGGAAAACCAAACAAAGACAGATATATTTAGCCCCTGGGGACTTCCAGTGAAACTGGCTCCGGCAGGACCGGTTTCTCTGTGGTCTGAGCCCAGCAGAGCCAGGTTAATGCTCAACCAGTGGCCCCGCTCCCTCCCCAGCGGGGCCTGGCTTGGCTCATCGCCCTCTTTTGTAACTCTGGCGGGTGTCAGGGACCCCACTTCTGGCAGCAGAGATGGGGGATGGAGCTGGGCTCGGTGGCAGCGCCACGGGGACAAAGTCCGGGGATGGGTGGCTGCTGGCGCAGCTCGAAATGGTGGGTGTGAGTGGGCAGGTGCGGCAGGCTGGGCGTGCGCGGGGACAGGTGGGGCCTGGTCTGCATGGGACACATGTGAGCGGCTGCAGGGCTGCACCGTAGCTGTGCACACGCGTGTGAGCGGCTGTAGGGCTGCAGGGCTGGGCCGTGGCTGTGCACACGCGTGTGAGTGGCTATAGATAGGGCTGCGTGGTGGGGCCGGGCCGTGTCCCTGTCCGTGCACACGCGTGTGAGCAGGTGTCGCGGGGGGGGTGGTGGTGTGAGGGCGCGCATGGCCCCGCCCCTCGTCGCCGTAGCCCCGCCCCTCGTCGCTGCAGCCCCGCCTCCTCGGCCCGACCCCGCCCGCTCCCCGCCGAGCCGCGCCGTCGCCGGCGCTCCCGCGTCCCTCAGCCGCGCTCCGCGTCGCTCCGCTGCTCCCGGCGGGCAGGGCAGGGCAGGGGAGCCGAGCCGAGCCGAGCCGAGCCGAGCCGAGCCGAGCCGCGCCGCAGTGGCCGCCCATGTGCAGTGCGCCGCCGGCCTGATCCCCCACACAAAGGCGGGACGGGAGGCGACGGGCCGCGCCTGGCAGCGCCGCCCATGCACCGTGCTCAGACCCCCGCGGCGGCTCGGCCCGGGGCCATGAGGGAGGTGTAGCTCCGCCACCGCCGCGCTCGGCCCGGCCCAGCGGGGCCCCGGGGGCAGCCGCGAACCGGCGACGACGGCGGCGGCGGCGGGGCCCGGTATGGCAGGAGGTGGCGGCGCCCCCTGCCGGGCGGGCGGGGCGCTGCGGGCGGGCGGCCTTCCCCCGCTGTTACTGGTGCTGCTGGTGCTGCTGGTGGGGGCGGCGAAGGGCGAGGAAATCAACGCGGAGGTGAGCGGGGGGAGAGGGGCGGCGAAGGGCCGGGGGGGTCCCCGGGACACCCCGCCTGCACCTGCGGCTGCGGGGCCTTCGGGCCGTGCCCCGCGCCCCGAGGGCCCGCCAGCCGCAGGTGCAGGCGGCGGAGCGGGGAGGGGGGAGGGGGGGAGGGGGGTGTGTGTCGGGGCGGTGGGGGAGAGAGGGAGGGCTTCGTGCCCGTGCGGGGCCGCGGCGGGGGAGGGGGTGAAAGGGCCTTTGAGAAAGTCTGTGCTCTGCCACCCTGCCCGGGGCGGGGGAGAAGAGATGAATAGGAGATGGAAAATTGGTTCAACGTTAAAGCGTTTTGTAGGAGGTTGGGGGAAAGGAGAAAAATTGGGGGAAATGGGAAAAATTAGGGGGGAAAAATTGGGGGAGGGAGAAAAATTGGGGGAAAGGAGGAAAATTGGGGGAAAAGGAGGAAAATTGGGGGAAATGAAAGATTGGGGGAAAGGAGAAAAATTGGAGGAAAAGGAAAAACCTGGGGAAAAGGAAAAAAAATAGGGAAAAGAAGAAAATTGGGGGAAAAGAAAAAAAATGGAAAAGGGAAAAAATTAGGGGAAAAAGAGAAAAGTTGGGAAAAAGGAGAAAAACGGAAGAAAGTGGGAAAAAGGAAAAGGTGGAGAAAAAGAAATTGGGAAAAATAAGAACATTGGGAAAAAGGAATTTAGAAAAAAGGAAAAAGTTTCAAATGTGAAAAATTGAAAGGAAGAAAAAATTAAAAAATCAAAAGGAAAAAATAACTAAAAAACAAAAGGAAAAAAATAAGCCACAAAAGCTAAAAGTAGTAATAAAAAGAAAAATTAAAGAGAA
This sequence comes from Leptosomus discolor, assembly GCF_034619465.1. NCBI lineage: Eukaryota > Metazoa > Chordata > Aves > Leptosomiformes > Leptosomidae > Leptosomus > Leptosomus discolor. The sequence goes on along the minus strand of NC_141398.1, from coordinate 38,713,165 downwards.
AGTGGTTAAAGAAGAGCGGCAGAGGCGAGTGAAGAAAGGAAGGGCCCTGGTGCCCCAGCACCCCCAGCCGCCGCTGGGCACCCCGGGGGGCTGCCGGCCCTCGGACAGAAGCCCCTTTGTAGGTGCGGCCGGGGCGGGGGTCCCGGGGGGTTGGGGGGGTGGCTTGGCCCCACATCCCCCCTGGGGGCCCAGGGGCAGCCTGCGAGCAGGCTGCACCCTGCCACCTGCCCTCTCCCTGGGGCTGGGGGGGCTGCCGGTACCCCAAGATTGAGCATCCCCCTGTTTTGTGGGGCAGAGCCCTGCTCCTGCCTGTGCCGCCCACGTGCCCCATCTCACCCATGCCACCTGCCTGGCTGCGGCACTTGCCCCCGGCAGCTGGTACAGCTGCCCCGTGTGGGGGGCTGGGGCTGGGGGGTAGCGGGCCAGATCCTGCCCCGATGGCCTCTCGGAGAGCTGTGTCTCCCCGGGGAGCTGCGCGTCCCCTCATCCGGCTGCTCCCCACCTGCAGCCTTACACTCAGCTCTCCCGGCGCAGGCATGGCTGCGGCTCTATGGCTACCTGCCGCAGCCCAGCCGGCAGATGTCCACCATGCGCTCGGCCCAGACCTTCTCCTCAGCCCTCGCCGAGATGCAGAAGTTTTATGGCATCACCGTCACTGGCGTCCTGGACGAGGAGACCAAGGCGTGAGTTTCTCTGTGTACTCTTGCTGTAGCAGAAGGCAGCTCTGCTCCTTGGTGCTTTGGCTCTGCCTGCACCTGGAAATGTGGGTGCTGTCTCCCCTTTTGGGGGCTGCACCCACAACACCTTCCTTGCCATTCCCTGGCCGTGGTGGGCTGAGCCCTGGCTCGATGCCTTCCTGGCAGGTGGATGAAACGTCCCCGCTGCGGGGTCCCGGACCAGTTTGGGGTGCAGATGAAGTCCAACATGCGGCGGAAGCGGTATGCGCTGACGGGGCGGCGCTGGAGCCAGAGCCATCTCACCTTCAGGTACCCCAACATCTCCAGGGCTTCCCACCCCCCAGCCCATGGAGAGCCATGGACCCCCTCAGGGAGCAAGCGCTGTCCCAGGCCAGCCCCAGTGAGCTCTGTACCCTCAGCATCCAGAACTACACGGAGAAGCTGGGTCGGTACCACTCGTACGAGGCTGTCCGCCGAGCTTTCCAGGTGTGGGAGCAAGCCACGCCACTGGTTTTCTGGGAGGTGCCCTACGAGGACATCCGGCAGAAGCGGAAGAAAGAGGCTGACATCATGGTGCTCTTCGCCTCCGGCTTCCATGGAGACAGCTCCCCCTTCGATGGTGTCGGGGGGTTTTTGGCTCACGCCTATTTTCCCGGCCCTGGCATGGGAGGGGACACTCATTTCGACTCAGATGAGCCCTGGACACTGGAGAACACAGATGTGTCTGGTGAGTTGAGGGCTGAGGAGGTGGTGGAGGTAACCAGGGGAGCCTGGTGGGCCCCTGGGTTTGAGGGCAGGGGGATGCACTGGTGCAGGCAGGAGTGGCAGGGAGAGCAGCTCCACCGTGGGCAATACAGGCAGCTCCTGCCGGAGCAGCCTCGTGGCAGGGTGTTAGGGCCAAGGACATGCCCCGTGTGCTGTGCCCTCCACCCCGTCTTGCTGATGGTGCCTTTCCCTGCAGGGAACAACCTTTTCTTGGTGGCCGTGCATGAGCTGGGGCACTCGCTGGGCTTGGAGCACTCCAGCAACCCCAGCGCTATCATGGCCCCCTTCTACCAGTGGATGGACACAGAGAACTTCCACTTGCCCGAGGATGACCTCAAGGGCATCCAGCAGCTGTACGGTGAGAAGCTGGGTGCGGGATCAGCCCAGAGATGGGCACACGTGTGGGGAAACTGAGGCACAGGCACTGCTGGTCTGCATCACCCCATCCCTCCTGTCGCCCGCCTGATCCAGGTACCGCTGACGGGCACCCTCAGCCCACCAAGCCTTTGCCCACCGTGACACCCCACAGACCTGGCAGGCCAGACCAGAGACCCCCTAAACTGCCCCCTCCAGGGAAGCCGGAGCGACCCGCCAAGCCTGGCAGCCCAGACCGACCTGACCAGTACAGCCCTGACATCTGCGACGGGAACTTTGACACAGTGGCGGTGCTGCGTGGGGAGATGTTTGTATTCAAGGTACCCACTGGTGGGACCTGCTTCTGCTCTTTCCTTGGGGATGTGGTGGGTCCATGGGTCAGAGGGCCCTCCCGGCGGGATGTCTGGCACGGGGACTGTGCCCCTGTGTCCCCCACATCCTCTGCCAACACCCCTTTTCCCACAAGGGCCGGTGGTTCTGGAGGGTCCGACACAACCGGGTGCTGGACAACTACCCCATGCCCATTGGGCACTTCTGGCGGGGCCTCCCCGGGGACATTGACGCCGCCTATGAGAGGCATGATGGGAGGTTCGTCTTCTTTAAAGGTGAGCAGGGAAGCTGGGTGGGAGGGCTGAGGCAGGGGGGGACCCCAGTGTCTTCCCCCTGCCTCAAGCTGCTGAGAGCTGGTTGGCTTCATCCCATGCTGATCCACCTCCCCAGCTGGAGCTGCTGCCTGATCCCAAAGGGACACGGCTGCCACAGGTGTCGCACCCCCGTCCCTATCCATGTGTGCACATGCTGCAGCAGCTGGGCATTGCCGCCTCATCCCCCTTCTCCATCTTCTTGCCCTCCAGGTGACCGGTACTGGCTTTTCCGAGAAGCCAACCTGGAGCCTGGGTACCCGCAGCCTCTGGTCACCTATGGGCAGGGCCTCCCCTACGACAGCATCGACACGGCCGTCTGGTGGGAGCCCACAGGGCACACCTTCTTCTTCCGTGGGGACAGGTGAGTGTCTCAGGGGTCCTCCTCCCTGCTCTGCCACCTCCTGGCCCAAGGCAGGGGTGGGCATGGTGGGCAGCGGAGACCCACGTGCTCCTCACCTGCTCACCACCCCTCTCCCCCAGATACTGGCGCTTTAACGAGGACACTCGCTTGGTGGACCCCGGGTACCCAAAGCCCATCTCTGTCTGGGCGGGCATCCCTGCCTCACCCAAGGGTGCCTTCCTCAGCCCAGATGCCTGTAAGTAGAGGAGGAGAAGAGGGGTGGGCGGCAGGGAGGGGAGCAGAGGAGATGAGATCACCCTTCTGGTGGCCTGGCCACACAGGATGGAGGCTGGGAGGGTGCCCGGGAGTCAGCAGTGAAGCCCTTTCTGAAGGGTTTCACTGGTCCCAGAGCAAAACCTGCTGTCCTGGACATCTGCAGGGATGCCCAGGTTGTGGGGTGCCTTGCACCTGCCCGCTTACCCCTCACCTCCATCTTCTTCCTCACCACAGCCTCCACCTACTTCTACAGAGGCACAAAGTACTGGAAATTCAACAACGAGCGGCTCAAGACAGAGCCGGGTTATCCCAAATCCGTCCTACGGGACTTCATGGGCTGTCACACGGAGCTGGTCCCAGACCACCATCCCCGCTGGCCTGATGGGGACCAACCCCCTTTCAACCCTGATGGGGATGGTCAGGCTGAAGGCGAGGAGGAGGAAGAGGAGGAGGAGGAAGATGAGGAGGATTACAGCAAGGGCGGTCACCAGCCGGGCGGAGACGTGGACGTTGTGGTGCAGATCGATGAGTACACGCGCACCATGAGCGTCATCATGGTGCTGGTGCTGCTGGTGCTGCTGCTCTGCATCCTCGGCCTCATCTATGTCATTGTCCAGATGCAGAGGAAGGGCACGCCCCGAATGCTCTTATACTGCAAGCGTTCCTTGCAGGAGTGGGTCTGACCCTGGCTCCCTCCCCAAACCACCCCTGCCACCATGGTGCTAACGATGGACCTGACCTCCCCCTTCTCTTGTCCCTCCCCATGGCCTCAGCCCTTCTGCCCCATTGTTGCTTGATGCCTCCAGCCTCAGAAAAGAGGGGGTTGCCCACTGCACCCCCAGCCCCTCCAGAGCAGCTGGGCTGGGCCGGGAGATGGTCATGGGGGGGGCTGGAGGGCATCCAGGCCCTGCCTGCTCCCCAGAACCTGCCCACCCCCGGCCGTCACCCTCAGGTTGCCACCCATCATGTTGCACCCACCTCTGCTAAGGGGTCCCAGCAGGCTCCCTTCCTCCTGCCTGAACCCGCTGCGGCTGTGCCTGTTCTGCGTGAGGTGGTGAGAGGGCTGGGGGCTGCTCACAAGTGCTACAAGCTGGCAGGTCTCAGCTGCCAGCACCTGCAACGGCAGGGATGCGCAAGAGGAAGAGGGGGCCGAGCTCATGGCCGTGTTTGCTGTGAACCGTGGGGATACGGGGATGTAGTGCCTGAAGAGAGTAGGATGGGGGAAGACGCCACCTTTGCAACCCCCACCCTGTGGGCCGAAGCCCTGGAGACATGCAGTGCCGTGGGCAGGGCGATGGGCACGACCGCCTTGTATGTGCATTAAACGGGTCGGGTGTGTGGAGAGCCGTGGTGCCATCCTTTCTGCTGCAGGATGGGGACAGCGCCCGAGGTTTGGCAGATTTTGTGGTATTGCCATGGGGTGCCACCCTGCCTGGTACCCACAGGGGCTGGGTGACATGCTGGGGGATGTGGGGAAGGGGTTGGCATGGCTGGCGATGTCCCTGCAGCAGCCCCCACTTTGGGGCTACCATTTGGGGGGGGGGGGTGTCAGTGAAAGCAGCCCACCCACCCCCCGGCAGTGGACAGAGCCGCCTTTCACCAGCTCCCACGGCAGCGGCAGCGTCCTCACCGGGAACACAGCGTGCCTTGTTCTCCCCTGGCCGGCACCACGCTCCAGCCCCGGGGTGGCCACCTCCCTTCCCCAGGCAGAGGCCAGTGGCTGCGGCAGCTGGGGATGCTGCATGGTCCCTCCTGGAGCTGGTTGACTGGGTGCTTTGGCTCCCTGTCCCCATGCGGCCTCGGCGTGTTTCCGGGGGGGAAGGGGGTGGCCATATCCTGTCTCACCGCTGCTGTCTCAGTGGAGAAAAGCAGGAGGAGTTGCAACTGCTGCAGAAATCGGGGAAATACTCATGGGAGTGTGAAAGATTAGACCCAGGGAGGGAGGGGAGGTTGGAAATTTGCTTTATTGAGGGAAAAATGTTGCTCAGCCTTTAATGGGAAGGAAAACCAAACCATGGTGGGTGGCATGCGGTGGTGATGGAGGTAGCGGCTGCCCTGCCTTCACTGGTGATGCTCACCAGGGTGGCGAGCCGGGGCTGGGTTTGCTCTGGAGCCATGGGTGCAGCCTCAGGGTGGGTGGCAGAGGCCTGGCATGGTTAGTACACCAGTGGGGGATTGTGTCTGACCCATCCCTGTGGGGATGACCCTATGAGACCGGATTCCAGCCAGCATCCCCTTCCCACCCCTTAGACTTCCTCCAGCCTCCCCTGGGCCCAGCACCCAGCCAGCACCCATGTCCTGCCTCTTTCCTCATAGGGCTGGTGGCTGTGACATGGCTTGGTGCACCCTCCCAGCCTTGGCAGGAGCAGATCCCCCTTCACTGGTAGGGGTGAGGCTTTTGCGTCCCGTCCCCCCCATGTCCTTCCCCCTGCCCAGGACCCAGAGCTGCTGGCTCAGTGCCCAAGACTCGGCTGCAGCCACTTCCTGGCACTAAATTACTGTCACACCACTCTTCAGCCACTAATTACTTTAAAAGGGAAGGACTGATGCTGGCTCTCGCCCTGCTTTCTCAGGGCTGCTGGGGGTGGGGGGGAACCCCATGGCCTTGGGCCATCCCCTCCCGTCCCCTCCTCTCTCCTCCTCTCCCCTGCCCTGGCCTTCATCCCTGCCTGTGCTCAGCAGTGATACCCAGCCATTTGTTGAGTCCCTGGGAACCACGCTTGGCTCAGACCCAGCTCATCGCTGCAGCCAAGCAAGAAGCCAAAATTAGGGACAGAAAAACCTGTGAAGAATCGGGGGGGGGGGGAAGAAAAAAAGAGGTCTCCAAGGCTCTGGGCTGTTGTATTCCGTCAGCCAGGCTGTGTTGGGTCACATTCCTCAGCTTTTAACTCCTTTCAATTCGGTTTTGATTATTTTGGCCAGATTTGTGCTTGCATGGGTCATCTCCGGAGCCATGGGAGGACCCACAGCTCTGCTGGAACGGGAGCCCTACAGCCTGACACCCCAGCCCGCCCCAAACTGGCACCAGGAGCTACCAAAAGGCATGAACCTGGCCAAAAGGCGAGGTGAGAGGAACATGCGGCTGGGATTTGTTGCTCCCTGCCCCCGCAAAGGCAGCTCCAGAGGCAGGCACAGCTGCATTTCCCACGGCAGATGCATTTCCCACGGCAGATGCATTTCCCACACTAGCTGCACTTCCCATGGCAGATGCATTTCCGACAACAGCTTTATTTCCCACGGCAGCTGTGGTTCCCCTCTCTCCCAGGGCTGCTGAGGGCTCGATGAGATGCAGGAGTAGGGACCCAGAAGCCTGGTGCCTGGAGAGACGCCTGGCTCATAAGGCCAGCCAGCTGAGCCAGCCAAGTATGCCCAGGGCCAGCTGCTTTCGGCATCCCCTTCCCCAGGCAGCCCTGCCACAGCAGGGGAGGGGGGGCTCCATGCTGGGACAGAGGCTGGGAGCAATCCCCCAGGGGGAATTAGCTGCACTGGGAGCGGAGGCCCAGGCTGCCCGAGTTCAGTGAGCTGGGACATCACTTCCCACCCCACGCCCCGCTCCAGCTTTTCCCCGGGTGCTGCAGCGGAGCTGGTGCCAGAAGCCTGGGGCCATCTGGAAACACTCATGGACAGCAGCGAGGGACCCCACTGGAGACAAAGCCCAGCATTTCAGCAGGGCTCAGGCTCTTTGCCGGAGGCTCCCGCCCTGCCTTGCATGTCCACAGCGGGGTCAGTTCGCCTCCAGCCACCCACGCATGCAAGACCCCAGGGAGGGCAGGGATGAACTTGCTGCAAGGGCCAGGGCCTTTGGTGGCTTGAGGGAGTGGGACTCCCGCTCAGCCTAGCCCTGGCAGGCACCAGGCAGCCCTGCCAGGATCCACCCCCACCAGGCACCTCCCAGCTTCCCAAAAATAGGCTGGAGAAGCCCGACCTGGAAAAGACCCTAGGAGCGCAGCATCCTCCAGGCCCTGCCGTGCCAGGCGGTGCTGGTGGCTGCAAGATGGGGCTTCATGCACCGCTGGAGTGTGGGTGATGGGGGTGACCAGGGCTGGCAAGGGCTTTATCTGCCTGCTTGGCACCATCACAGGAGAAACCACGCTTCCTCCTGCCTCCTCCTCTTCCTCTGCAAGTCAAGGCATGATCCCTTGTGCACCACTGGGGAAAGGACCTGGAAAGCAGAAAGGAAGCTTGGCTTGGTGCAGAGGAAGAACTGGGGCTGGGATACGCCAAGCAGCAACCAGCCGGCCTCAAGGCTAGAGGAAATGACACTGGGGACAGAGGGAAGAGCCACGGGGCCCTGGGAGGGGTTGAGCCTGCTGCCTGTGCACGCTGCAGTTGGCACTGAGGCTCCAGGGGCTGCCTGGGCAGGGGTTGGTGCCAGCACAACCCTGCTGTGTGTGGGATGCACCCTCCAGCTACATTGAGCTTGGCACACGTGTGCGTTACTCATGGCCATCGCCTCCCCTTGCAGCCACCCTGCAGGCTGTGGTGCTGGACTCTTCATCTCCCAGGGAGGAAAGTGATTTCTGGGGCTGCAGGGGCAACGCACAAGGTGACAGTGGAGCAGATGGTCTGCAGGTCTGCTTCAGCGCAGCTTAGCATCCATCATCTTCTCACCTCTAGCGGCGCTGAGGCTTTCCCCATCACATCCCAAGGTAGCTCTCATGGTGCACAGCTGCTCCCTCATCCAAATAATATCAGGCTTGGGTGGTCCCATTTTGCAGCCTGCTGGGGGAAACTCTCACCCCTCTCCTGCAGGCACCAGCGGGGCAGGAAGATCAGCTCTCCCCGTGTGCAGAAGTAGCCAAAGTCCCTGATACGGTCACTCATTTTTCCTCAGTGGTGGCCAATGGCAAAACTCAAAATAAATATTTCCCTTGCCTCCAGCACCACCCACCACATGCTAGACAGCAGCTGCAGGGGATTAGCGTCGTCCTGGAGGTGCAATCCCTCTACAAAGATGACAACATTTGGCCCAAGACATCCAGGGAGATGCAAAAGGGGAGGCAGAGAGGGCAAGGAGCAAAGAGCTTGGCCCAGATTTATTTTTAATTCTGGCATATCACCTCCAGGATCAGAGCTCTGTGCTTTGTGTCAGGATCCACTTAATAGGAAGGAGACAAAGAGCAAGAGGAAGGCCACAGGCAGGGACAGAAGCTCTTATCAGTGTCCTGCCACTCTGCTGGTCCCGACTCCCACCCAGACTGCTTCTGCCCCAGCGGACAGGCTTTCCAGGAAAACCCCGTCATCCGCTTCCCCTGCCAGCTGCTGCCACCTGCCCAGGCAAAGCCACTGAGATGAGGGATGTCCCAGCCTTGGCTCGCACCACACAGTGACTGCCTGCTGCTCCAGCTCTGTCTGAGAGGACCCGGGGAAGGTCGCTCACCCATCCCTTGCTCTGAGGTGCTGCAGCCCCTGCACTCGCCATCCTTCAGCGGCCAAGATTTCAAACAGAAGCTTTGCCTTTGATGTAGAAAGCAGGCTCCCAGCACTTAGGTCCCGATCAAAGCACCCAAGTGCAGGACCTTGCCCCAGCCAATGGAAGAGGACGGTGAAAAGCTGGCGGAGGCAAGGAAAACTCATCTTCGGGCGGGCCTCGCTCCACCCCAGGGTTGAATCCAGGGCTCCCTGTGAAGAAAGATTCCTTTCACTCCCACTAGATATGAACTGCAATAAGGAAGGAGCAGGCCACCCACAGAAAGGTGAACGAGGAGATATTTAAGACCTTTTCTCTGCAGGCTGCCTGCACTGAACAGGACTCCCCCTCTGCTCACCCCTCGCACTGCTGGGGCTGCCCGGGGAGCATACGGGCAACAGCTGTCCTCGGGGCAGGCTCCCATCTCTGCACCCACAGCCTTCCTGCCTTCCTCCACACTTTCCATGCCAGAGGGTGTTGCATCCCAGCTGGGTCAAAAGCCATAACCAAAGCAGTAAGAAGCTGGGTGCTTCATCACAGCAGTGTCACTGGTGCATGTTTGCTCTAGGAAACGGCTGCTGACAGGATGCCTGTGACCTTTTGGTGTATGTGCCAGCAGCGCCCTCTTCTCCTGCAGGGAGAGCAGCCACTCTTCACTCACCTCCAGTGAGATGGTTAAAGTTCTGATGGGAGAGGAGGATTAGAAGAGGAAGATTTTTGAAGAACACCGTGTAAATCCACCACCGTCTGGCCCTAAAGGAAAGAGCCCGTATCTGATGATGCTCCACTTTGCGCAACATGTAAACAGGAAGATTCAGTATTTTGTTTCATATTAAAAAATACACAGAGTGTCCACATGGATGTAAGGGTTTGTGGCTGGGAGCTTTCCAGCAAATCTGCTAGCACAGCTTCTAGAGGTCAGGCAGGAATTGGCAGCGGGGCCCATCACATCTCTCCACAGAGGCAGCCAGCTCGGAGCCCTGGGGAGCCAAGCCCAGCCCCCAGCCCCTCTCCATGCATTAAGGTCACTCACTCAGAGCAAGCCTGGCTGCTCAAGGACAAGGGGCAACTCCAGCATGGGCCCTAGCGGGGCAGGGAAAGGCAGGAGGAGCAGCTCCCAGTGAGTGCTCAGCTGTCAACGATGGCCAAAACCAGGCACTCAGGAGCAAGGGCTTGTGGCAAAAGATGCATGCTTTACCCTGCTGGGGTCTGATGGATTCCCGCAGCAGCTCCCCCAGCCCTGGCAAGCTTTGCAAACGTGGCAGGAAAGCCTTGCCATGGACTTCATTAAGGCTGATCCTTGGCACACAGTACAGTACGATTCTACTTAACAAATCTCAAGTCCAGCCAAGCCTTGACAGATGTCACAGCAAAATGGATGGTGCCTCTCCACGTGGGCTTCCTTGTCTTGGCTCCTTAGAGCTACCAAGCTATTCAGCTGCTATCAAAATTGGAAAAGTCTTCTCCAGAAAGCTGTCTGCAAGCACAATCCAACATCACGTGGCAGCATGGGGTCAGCACCTTCAGTTCAAAGCCCACCAGATTTAAAGGTGCAAATAAGGTGGATGACAAATTATAGGTGTCCCAAGAACTTGCCACAGTGGTAAAGTGGGGTCTCTATGGAGCAGCGAGGGTGCAGAGACATGCCAAGCCTTTAAACCAGGTGGAGAGTCAGTGGTCAGGATTAAATCCAGAACCTGGGGCAGAAGTCCCCCAACAGGCTCTCCTCCTCCTGGGAGAGACCAGCTTCCTTTTACAGGACAATAATGAAGTCTTCCCAATTCACTGCACAGCCCAACACCAGGGAAGGATCAGTACCCATCTTAGGTACCTGCTCACTGGAGTAGCTGGGGGGGGGGGCTTAGCCCCAGGGAGGACAGGCACTGGCTTCTCCCAGAGCCTCTCTGTTGTGGGCAGAGGTCTGCAGCCTCCCCTCCACAGGCCTTTCCACAACAAAGGCAGACTAGTTCGAGGCAGGGAAGGGCAGCTTCAGCACAGGAAGAGACTTCCGCTCCTGTTATGCTGCTTTGCTAAACCTCCCCTTTGATCCCTGGGGAAAGGGACAATCTGGCAGCTGGAAGACTATTGTGCGACTGTTGCTATAAGTAGGCTTGGTTGAGAGCTGAAGCAAGTTGTTTAACTACACAGGGAATAGAGCTCTGCCCTAACAGGCAGGTAAGAGCAATTTGTCTGCTGGGAAAATGGCTTCAAGTAAGAAAGGAATGAAAAACCCATTTCCATGTACTAAATGTGAATAGCGTAAGGTTTTGTCATAGGTAGAGTACCACAAACCTCAGGGACTGGAGACAGATCCCGTCTCCTCTGTGGAAACCTTACTATTTTTTCCTCTCTCCAGATTGCTGTTGTTCATGTCTGTGCTATCCCTTAAACAGCAAGGCTGCCAATCAAAGTCAAACTCAGAGGCTAACATTTGGGTTCCTAAAGAAATTATTTGGCACTTTCTGAAGCTCTAATACACACAAGTTAAAGGATCCATCAGAGGAGGAAGAAGCCAGAAGCAGACTTACAGAGTCAAATGTTTAATAACTTTCCAAGAGCAAGTATTACATCCGTGTTTAGAGCATATACAAAATAAGAGATGGAAAACCAGGAAAGAAAAAATAAAATCGGTATCTTCAAGAGGGCACACTTAACCCTATAATTCCCACTGAATCCCCTCTTTGGAGGCACAACAGCCACTTTGAGCAACCCCTCTGTGCAACACAAGATCAGGTACCCGGCCACTTGCAGTGTTCAGGCTCAGCACTTTAGGAACAGCTAGGAAAACTCTGATTCTGTACAACTTGTGCACCAACAACATAGTCCCAGACCTGTTACATGGTTAATTGTGTCCTGTCTAGAAGAGGGATACCAGATGAATCGAAGTTACCCTAGGCAAAGTGAACTGATCTAAAACTTGGTCTCAGCAGGGCCTTCTCTTCCATCTGCTTTTGTTTTCCTATTGACCCCGCCATTTCTCATATCTCTTCCCAACGTGGTGTTATTGCTGGACAGAGCAGGGAGAAGAAAGAAGACATTTATTAGACTCGGCAGCACCAAGACAACTGTACTGGGAGGGGTCGAAGCCTTCCCCAGACACCCGTGGGAGGCTGCTACACCTCAGAAGGCAGTGATAAGTTCCCCAGAGGCATCACCTACTGTTAACACTGCCTTCTACCTCCCACTAAGATCAGCACCCAACATCCTCCCTCAGCTCCTTGAAATTTTGCCCAGGAATCTACTCTGCTAAAAGATGCATCTGCACTAGGACAGGCTGGCCCTGGCAAAGAAGGTGCTTCCTCCCAAGCCTCAGGATTGCTGCCAATATGCCAGGGACGACCCTCCCATCACCATAAGAGCAGAGGTTGGCATCTCCTCCTTGTGTATCCCCTTCCCACCTCATAGCACCACCATCTGCACTAGGCAGGGAGGAGAGCAGAGGAGAGTAAATTCGGGCTAGAGGGACACAAACAGCATCACTCTGGGAACACAAGTGTGGAGCGGCAGCTAGCTCTGAAGAGCAAAGCTGCTGTGCTGAGTCATGGGTGAAAGCTCTGGAGAGATGCTGGGAGGCTGCCACCCTGCCCAGAGTCCTTAAACATGAACAGGAAGGACATGGGGAGCAGCTGCACAGCTCACCCTGCTCCTAGATGGGAATGACAACTTTCACATGTTTTGGCAGGAAAGCCATTCAGCAAGGCACCCCCGACAGACTGCTCACCCTGGCAACAGCGAGGGTGCTCCCTGGGTGACGGCCAAAGCTGAAAGAGCTCTGCTGCTAGAGGAAACTCTGGCTTGTGAATGCTAGCCTGGCCCAGCTGCTGCTCCCACCCTCCTTGCCCACAGCCAGCTCACCTTGGCTTTGTTCTGGACAGGCAGATAGAGCTTGAACTCAGCTGGGAGCTCATCCTCTGAGTAGAGCCGGTCAGAGAAGTACACTCGTCGGATGCGACAGTTGGCGTGGATCTGAGAGTCAAAACAAAGAGTCAGTCCATTTTTCACGTGCTCTTTCCACAACCAGCTTCGCTGCCATGCAGCAGCCTGGATTCCTTGGCTCAGCCAGCTGGAGAAGAGACCTCTGCCTCTCCCTGGATCTGACAGGGCATCAGAGAAGAAATGTTGGCCCATGCTCTCTGCCTCTGCTTTGCATTACATGCTCTCTCCAGTGATGCAAGCTGGCTCAAGAGATTTGGCCAAGCTCTGGCATCTCTGCAAACTGAGATCTGCCTTAGTTGCCCAGAGGGCTCTTTGCTGTGAACCCACTTCTGCTTCTCCACTGGTATCAGCATTTCCCAGAACACTCAGCCTCAGCTCGCTGCATTTTTAACACTCCCTCTTCAGGGCCTCCCTGAGGTCAGGAATAAGATTGTCCAGTTTTTGCTGCTTCCACTATCAGCTGGCAACAAAGGAGTCGCTCTAGTTCCCCTCATGGGTATGTGAGAAGGCAGACATTTCCCAGCTGACTGTCTGTTCATCTCAGGGCAACCCCCCAATGCAGCAGTCCCATTGTACTAAGGAACAGGCACGCTCCAAACACAGGCTTTCCTCAAAACAACGCAAGCTGCTGGACATGGCAAACACAAATCCCTAGCATACGGAATACATTTCATATCTTCAGCAGGAACCAATGCTGTGTCAGCTCTGGTCCAAAGGACTCTGTGAAGACAGGGTCACTCCACCTGCACTAGGAAAGAAGCTTGACCAGGGATATGTATGGACCACAAGACCCTGGGTCCTTACCAGCCAGTTCCCACTCAGCCAGCCACTGGCTGGCGTATCTGGACAGTAAGGTAGCACATGGCTGTTCTCAGCAGTCCTCCACCCAGCAGGACATGTGGCACGTCACAGGGAACTTTAGGTGGACTGTGACTCTTACCCGAACCAACAGCCAGCAAGAGAAACAAGATGGAAATAGGCTCCTTCATCCTAGTCTAGTCCAGTGAAGCGAGGCAGCACCAAGACCTCTGCTGCCTCAGTCGAGCCTTTGCTCTCCTCCTGCAGTCCTCTGCAAAGAGCAGGACTGGCAAAGGAACCAGTCAGGGCTAAACACAGATTCCCAATCTACAACAAGGCTGTCCCAGCCAGCAGGAAGATTGCCAGCCATCGGTTTCTGTGCGCAGAACATGCCTGCTTCTCACCTGAACTCTCAGGGTCTCGATGTAATTTGTCCCGTAAGCCCGGCGCGTGAAGTCTGACAAGTTGAACTGGATTTGGTTCCAGCCATCATCCAGCCGCATGGGCATGGTGCAGATGAAGGGCTTCACCCGAGTCGTGCTCTGATAGTTACTTGCCCGGAAACGCCGGCGTACGTTCTTATCATCCAGCACCTGGGGCAAGGAAGGCAGGCCGCTGACCCAAGCGTTGGGGGGGGCCCCCGCTCCCCAAGACAGCAGCTGTTTGAGACATGGACTCTACCCATCTCTGACAGAGGGCTCTCCTACTCGCATCCCTCCATTTCACAGCAGAAGTATTTTTAACACAGGAAACAGACCCATTTTCAGGAATAGCAATGATACGCTTGTGAGCTGACTGATGCTCTCACAGCAGAAGACCTGACACATCACATGGCCAAGAAAGCAAAACTGTTTTGGGGACCACTCGCTGCCTGGGACAAGTTCCAACATAAGACTGCAGGCTCCCTGGCATCTTCCTCACTAATCCCTGGAGGGGTATCCCCACTGCACGCTCCTCACCTGCACTTCGAAAGTGAAGTATTTCTTCAGGTTCTTGATGATCATCACTAGGAAAGGTAGTTTGATGCCCAGGGTCTTCTTTGGGTCAGCAGGGCATGTGATGTACGTGGTACTGAGGGACAGAAAAATGCTTTAGGATCTCGCATAGCACAAAGTGCACAGCCCGAGTCTCACGTCTCTCCCTTGACCTAACGTAGTCTTGAAGGACAGGCAGAAAAAGATAGAGGTGATCATAAGAACTCAGCAACAATCAGGGCTTCCTGTAACAGGAGGGAGAGTTTCAGAGGCAGCTGCAGGGAGAACAAGATAAAAGGCCCACAGAACGCATTTCAAATCCCACTTTTCTCACTCAGGGCTCACTTCCTAGACAGCTTCACCTCCTCAGTTTCAAGGCCATATCAGCACTGTTTCTTCACACAACCTCCTCCTACCCTTGACTGAACAGGTAGAACCCTTCAGAGCACAGCAGAGGCCCCGTGCGCTCTATATGGCTGGTAAAACAGAGGTCATGAGCCCTAGAAGTACACGTCACGCCTGGCAAGTTCTGTATCAACACATCTTGGGAGGAAGAGAAGCGTTGGCTCAGGCTGTCTGCAGGAGAGGAGTCTCCGCTGCCCTTATAAGGAGCGCCCTGCTCTGAATCACTCCTGGAGAAGCCTTGGAGACTGAACCTGCTCATGGAGCTGGCGTCTCTTTCCCCGGTCAATGGAGACGAGGTTGCTAAGTGAAGCACCATAAGCAACTCCCCTCATAAATCTCCCTTTGATCTTCCTGCTGTCAGGGGAGCAGCCATCACGTGGGGAGAGCAGCAGAGCAGGCCTAAGACAATAGAAGATGCAGAAGACAGTGCTGCTTTCTCAGTAATTGGCAGCATGACCGGGGACCAGGTATCAAATACAGCTTTTTCCCCCGCAAGTGATAGAAAAATAATGGGACTTTATTTTCATTTTTTATCCCTTAGCCCCACTAAGGATGACAGAGAGCTCTACAAGCACGTCCAGGGAAGGCACAGTACAGTGCCACAGAGGGTATCAGTGATCTGATGACAGACCACATTCTTCAATTTATTGACAAAGAGGTCGCAGTAGAGTCTGCTGGGCACCGACATCTTTCACTCTGCTCCAGGGCCAAGCCCTCAGGGCACACTAGGACAGAAGAAAATGCCTTCTCCTACCTGACATTAGTTCCTTCAATCTCCAGCACCAGTGACTGAATGTCATTGTCGGTGATTCGCTTGATGTGGCCATTGCGCACCTGGAAGAAAAGCGGGGCAGAGAGCACAGACATTACTTGAGAAGGAAGTGAAAGGCACCCACAGCTCCACTGAGAGGGGGGAAAAAGATCCCAGGAGGACCCATCTACATTCAGTTGTGTCCTATTGTCCTGCACGTTGCTGTTTTCAAGGTTTTGATCAGTGCCCCAGAGTGCCAGGACTCCAAGCAAGAGTTTATGGCCCAGCATGCTGCATGGACACCGAGTGCAAGACTTCAATCTATCCAAGTACGCTACAGTGAACACAAGTGACTCAAGCCTCATGTTAGAGGCCCAAATAAACAAGCATAAAAGTGTCAGAGCAAGATCAAAATAGAGTGGGCTAAGGGGTAAAAACAAGTAGGAGCGATATGGGGGCAAGCAAAGGGAGCCACCAGCCAGCCACTGGTCACCAAGGGGTCTTGGTCTCTACTGGCTGACTGCCTCTGTGGAAAAACTCAGTTAAAATTCTCCATAACTGCAGCATGCGCAAGCACAGAGCCATCATCTGCTCTGCTGAGGGGCACAGGGATTTGGCTACTTGGATGCAGCCAGCTCCCCACAGAGCTCAGGGAGACCAGGGCCGGAACCAGGAGCCAACACAAATTCATTTTTCTCCACAAGCAACATGGATGAATCCCAGGGTCTGAGGATTTTTTTTCTAATGAAGCAGCTCACTTCCCATCAAATTTATCTCCTTTTAAAAGGCACTTTTGCTAATTAAGCCCTGTGCTCTTCCTCAATGCTAGATCAGCAAATTGCAATGCTCCTCCTGGCTCCACGAAGTAATTTCTTTAGCACCTATCACTGTTGCTAATACACAAGATACATTAAGCTTCTAATGGGATGGTTCCAGTCATGAGCTACAAGATGATTTACAGCTTTAGCAATTCATCTTCAAAGTTCCTTTCTTCAGAGGGACCCACCTGGGTGATGTTGCATACATCTACTGCTGGCAGAAAGAGAGAAGCCCTGTGAGCAGCCCACCCCACCGGCCTGTCTCTACACTAAGCAGATTCCAAGAAACCTCAGCCTGGATCATCCAGCTGCTGCTGCTGCTAAGCATGAGAGCGCAGCTCACCCTGCCAGGTTGTTCTTAACTCTGCTTCAAGCCTGCACAGATACTTCCAGTACACATTCAGCTCAGAGAGAGGATCCTTACAGGATAACCCTATTTTTCCTTTGCATCAAATACAACTCCCATGGATTTATAGGTCTATCCAGCAGAAACCAACCGCACGAAGTCTGGGTGAGTTGCTGCATTGGGTTTTTGGTTGTGGTGTTTTTCGTTGGGTTTTTTTGTTGTTGTTGTTGTTTTGGTTTTTTCTTTTTCAATCACCAGCCCAGCAGAAGCCTCATGTTTCTCTGGATTTGAAGCAATTGGCATATGGCAAATTAAATCCTGGAAGCCACATGGACACAAAATGCAGACTTAACACCAGGAAATAACCCTGCCTAAGCAGGTGACAGCAGTGCACAACAAAGCCTGCCTCCATGCCACATAAGACAGCTTTCACCAAGGGTAGCTTATGGCTCCACAGAGGGGAGAAGGTTCAGGTTTAGGCTTCTCTGGAGAGGACAGTAACAGAGAACAGCTAAACATGCTTTAAATCAATTAGTCAGCAGTGTTTCTATCTGCAACCAGGTCCTCTTCCTCAGCCTGTGAAGGCTTTCCTTCCCCAGATTACAGGGACAATGAAAAGAACCAACTCTTCTACCTCAGCACAGCCAGAAACACACAAGGGACCACCTCCTTGATGGAGGACATGTTTTCCTCACAGCCACAGGAGCGCTTCTCTTCCCCCACCAGCTCTGAGGGGTCCTTCCCAATGAGCTCACACAGACCAAGAGGTGACCCCCAGCTCCATCAGGCAGGAGGGACAGTCCTGCTGAGCTCGCAGTGGCTACTCAGCAAGAGCTCCCAGTCTTCAGGGGCTTTCCCCTACTTCATGGAAGCTCAGACAGATAACATATCAGAAAATTTTAGAAATCTAAACAAAACACTCCACAGTTCTACTTGGCCAATATTTTCCAGCCATCTTAAGCCTAAGAAGGTGGATTTTTGAAGTTGCAAAAAAGAGTAACAGCCCTCTTAGGAAACAGAAGTTCTTCAAATGCCTACTATCTGCTGAATCAGGATAACTGGGAAGTTACCTGCTGTCTAAAGACAAACCGCAAAAGCTCTCTTTGCAGATGCAAACCTCAAATCTCACAGGGTTTGGAGGGAGCAGCAGCTTCACAGCCAGTTGTGTCTGGACATACATATTTCTTGAGGCTGCCATTGCTGCTAGCAGCGCTAGTGAAATGACACAAAGACCAGAGGAAAAGCAGCAAGGAGCAATCCTCCCCGGGCCCAGCCGCCCACCCACCGCTGGACGGGATGCCACGGTCCAAGGCCGACCTCTGGAGGCTCCCTCCCGCATCATTGCTGGCCATCGTGTTGTTAGGCGATGGGCTTGTGCCAGCAACAGCAAGCTGAAACCCGGCCCAGACAACTGTAGGCATGGGTATGCCCTCGCCTTGGGACAGGCTGACGGTCCTCAAAGCCAGCAGTGTGTCCAGAACAGGGACAAGGCCCTTGTGCCACCTCCCCCGGAGCAAAAGAAGAGGCAAAAGCAGGAGCTACCTGTCTCTGCTGCAGCACCTGGTGCACACAGGTTTGGGGAAGCGGAGGGAGCAGCTCAGACTGCTCGGACTGCTGTTATTTGAGATGCAGAGATCTGGGGCAACCTGGACAAGGATGCTGTGCCAGAGAACCACCGAGTCAGAGAAGGGCTGCGAGAGAGGACCTCACCACAGCGTTTGCAGGGACTTGATCCTGGCCACACTCATCGGGGAAATTGCTACCTGCATCCTTGCGGCTGATACCTGTTTTAATGTTGTGGTGCTCTAACGCTAGCTGACCTTGTGTCCTCCCCACAGCATTTGAGATTGCTAATGATATTCTGCGTTGACACGCCAGCAGAAGGAATGTGGAGAAATTAGCAAGAGGATTGATAGGTTTGACAAGTTTCATCAAACCACTCCCATTTGCTCTGCATAAAAGCATCAGCAAGTCCCCTGGAGACTGGTCAGCGCGTCTCCACACATCAGCAAGGGGGACCATGGTGCCAGCACACTGCAGGAATAAACCGAGGACTCTGAGCAACAAAGTGCTGGAAGGCAAACAGGTCTCCAAACCAGCCACACACAGTGCTGGAGGGCAGAAGACAGCACAGCCTACAAGTTACTGGCTCTCTGCGAACAAGGCTGAAGGAGGAACCTCTGCCTGCAGGGACAGTTGGACAGTCACTGCGCTCCTTCCAAGGCCTGGATGCTTCAGTCCTGCCAGAGTTCCTTGGGACAGGGTGCTGGTGGCCAGAGCAGATTTGGTTTCGCAGGGTTTGATGCCAAGGCCTGCCCAGAGCTTACCCACAGCCCCTGAGGGAGAAGGGAGAGAGAAGCAGGACAGCATCCTACTACTTCGAGGGAGGTTACAAATGTTCACAACAAGGAAAGGCTTCTGGTGCCCCATTTCTACACCTGTATCAAACAAAGAAGCCTCTACTTCACACTGTCTCCATCAGCACAAGCAGTGCACATCCTACTAGGGCCAAACAAGAAACGGTTTTCCCCATGTCACAAAGGCTTGAGATTCCCCAAGATCTAAAAAGAATAAAAATAAATCAATGTCTGCAGGTACTTTTTGCAAAGATAAGAGTGTCTGCATCAGGACAGCTATCCAGTAACCAGGGCATTCACCCAGGACACGGGAGAACATCAAATCCCTTGTTTCCAGTTCTCACCAAAACTACCAGTGCATTTCATGCACACCTGAAGAGAGCAGACATCACTTACTGCAAAGTTTCATTTGCTTTCCCACCCTTCCAGAAACCCCAACCCTAACCCTCTCCTGCGGCAATGCCAGTCCTGGGATGTCTGGATTTGGACAGGTCAGTATTTTCCAATAAATAAATAAACCCACTGGAAAAAATCCCTCACCATTTCTGGACATTTACACACTTCATGAACGCACTGCCCAAGCTGGACGCCAGCCTGCCCCTCTGCTGCTGGCCTGGCAGGTTCTTGCGTGAAACCAGAGAGGCTTTATCGTCAACTTAGCACCCAGCTCCCTGCTTGCAGCAGGCCGTCAGCACCCAAACCATCACTTCCCCATGCTGTAAGCTCACACCATCTTCACACTGCCCAACACGCAAGTCAGTAGCATGAGTAAGATTTTCTGAAGGGGCTGAGAGGGGAGAGGACACCCATACACAGTGGAGTAAAGACCTGAGGGACTCCTCTTCCTCAGCTCCAAGGCAGTAAGATGCCCTAAGTGCCGCCCTTCGCCATCTGCTGCTGAGAACACACCGAGGGTGTGGGATCAGGAATGCCAACGCTATTATAAACCCATCACCCAAACTCCTTTTAAATGGAAAAGCGAGGTGAAAGAGCAAGCCACACCAATATCCACAGGCAGAAAACCCACTCTGGTTTCACGCCACACCTTTGTGAGCAGGGCAATCCTCACAGCAAGCTCGTCCAAGCTGGCCACACTTCCTCAGCACAGACGGGCCTCAGAGTGAGGAACAGCATCTGCACACACCTCTGCTGCTCACAAGGACGCAGAGCTGCTGCCATCGGGTAGTGCCAGAGGAGCTCAGCCACATGCAAGCCCTACAGCAGGCAACAGAAACAGCCTGCACGCCCAGCTGCTGTTCTTGTGAACAGCAGTGCTAATTTTTTGTCAGTCTTTTCTGGCCAATTCAGCAACTATTGCACCCCAAGGGACTGCTGCTTAGGTCCACCCTGCAAGCAGAGTTCCTGCTGGCCACCCCACAAGCTGCACAATCGCAACACTATTAACCTACACAGGGCAATTCATGCTGGAAGGTACCTCAGGAGGTCTCCAGTCCAACCTCCACCTCCAAGCAGGGTCAGCCCAGATTGTTCATGGCTTATCCAGTCTGGAGGCATGCTACATCTCTTTGTCTAAAAGTCTTTAATGCGTCCTGTCCTCATACCATCCAAATAAGCTGCCGATCCTTTTTTCAAGTCAGGACTATCTGTGCAAAAGCCCTAATGCAGGCACATGCACACAGCCAGACTATGTGAGGCAACACAGTTCTTCACAGAGCTGCAGGGGTACCTCATTGGTGGGAAACGGGATGGATCTGTGCTGCCTGTCCCCCATCCCACAACTTGTAAATGCTCATGCGAGCCCACTGAGGTCAAACAACCACCGCTGTCTGCTGAACTGCCTCAAAGGCTTTAATTCCTGCTGAAATCACAAGCAATTCAGGTTAGGTTCAAGGTTCAATGCTGAACACACATCACAACCTCAGGAAGGTGAGCCTGCTCCCAGCGAGCGTAACAAGTGTTTTGCAGAATCGCTTTCACGTAGCAACACAACCATGGGTGGTTTGTGAAGGGGATGAAGCAGCAGGTCTCAACACCTCCAGACTTCCTGACAAGGGCTCCCTGATGTGAGATACCCGAGAGAAGGCAGGGGACCCTCAACAGAACCGCTCTCGGAACAGACAGGAAGGAAAAAACAAAAGATGAAACATTCATGACTTCTCAGGCACCCTAAAAGCCGCCACACAGCCTACCTTAAACACCTTTGACAAGCCTGTTAAAAAAAAATGGGTCACATAGGAGAGAAGACCCCCGTCTCAGTTACACCCAGCCACTGTGGGGAAGCCGCCGTGCATGGCGAAGGCTCCGCTTCTTTTCTGTTGCCTGCTTCCAGCGTCTGATATTTTTTTGTAGCCTCTTACAGTGCTGCAGCCCCTCGCACCGCGCTGGCCCGCCCTCCTGGCAAGCCTCTTCTGCTCAGCAAAGGCAGAAAAGAAGGTACTTCTGTAACACCATGTGCTCCTCCAAAAAAACCCGGGGGGGGCGGAGGGGCGGGGGGTGTGCGTCCCGGTAACCTAGCACGGATTGCTCGGACACCGGCAACCTGCCAAGAGCAGTCCCACGGGTGCCCAGGCCCCACCAGCTGCTCGCCGGTAGGCCGCGGCCCCTCGTCTCGCCACGCCGGGAGGCTGAGGGCAGCGGCCCCGCCGCCCCCCCGGCCCTGCCTCACCTTCTTGTCCCAGATCTGGAGCGGCTTGCTGCCAATGCTGTACAGCACCGAAAGGAACCCGCTCTGGAACGTATTCTTGAACATGCCGGGGCCGCGGCGGGCCGGGCCGGGCCTGGCCGGGCGCTCCTCTCCCGCTGCCGGGACCGGGACCGGGACCGGGACCGGCACCGGGACCGGGACCGTCCTGCGCGCAACGATTCCTCCGCACCGCGGTCTCGCGCTTCCGGGTCGCGGCACCGCCGATCGCCAGGGAAC
Organism: Leptosomus discolor; assembly: GCF_034619465.1. NCBI lineage: Eukaryota > Metazoa > Chordata > Aves > Leptosomiformes > Leptosomidae > Leptosomus > Leptosomus discolor. The sequence goes on along the minus strand of NC_141398.1, from coordinate 38,691,412 downwards.
TACTTTCCGCCCCTCCCGGCTGCTGTCGGATCTACTTCCGGCCGCCGCTGAGGGACGGGGTGTTGTGGGAGCGCGCGCTACCGCGGCAACCGGGATGGGCGGGGCCGGGCCGGGCCTGCGGGGCGGGGCCTCCGGGGCCCGGGCAGGGCCCCTCCCGGTCGCCGCGGTGCCACCCCGCAGGGAGGCGGTGGGAGGCCCCGGGCAGGGTACGGCCCTGCCGAGGGCTGGGGCGTGCCCCGTTGCTCGCCCCGCCCTGCCCGCCCCGACTCTGTCTCCCGGGCCCGGCTGGTTGCCACAGCATCGGCCGCAGCGCCGGGCCTCGGGCTTTCACGCCTGCCGGTGGGCCGGGTGCCCAGGAGGCGGCCGCTGCCAGGCTCGGCCCGGCGCCCCCCAGCCCCGCGGGGCCCAGGCGGGGCCCGGCGTGGCCGCAACGCTGGGCGCCGTCCTGAAATCCTGAGCACGGTGGCGGCCCGGCTCGGGCAGGGCCCTGCGCTCCAGTGCCCGGCGCCGGGGCCGCTGCCCGGCCTGGAGGTCTCGCCGGGCTGGAGTCGTGCGAGCACCAACCCCGTCCCCTTCCCTCGTTTGCTCAGCAAAGCATGTTAGTGGGGCCAAGGCCGTTCAAGGCCACACACCTGCTGCCAGCCCCCTGTACCTACTGGCACCGTGGCTGGTACCGCATCTACCGAGTTTTGCTCACAGAGTTTGGGCTCTTCTTCCCACGGGTCTCCATTTCTCTGTGCTGGTTGTACAAGACCAGAGCATCCAGACAGTGTTTGCTCTGCTTTGCTGCTTCCTTTAGCTCAAATCTTCCTCCCAAGTTCCCAAGCTTCTCTTGCCCCAGCAGGTAACATCCATCTATCCATCCATCCATCTGTCCATCCGTCCATCCCAGTCCTGGTGCTGGAGAGCAGCCTGTGCATGTTATACATGCCCGTTGGAAATCCTGCGTGACTCAATGCCAGCGGCTCCATCAAAACACGAATGAAGAATGCTCGCAGCTTAGCCCTGCCTCTGAACACCTGCAGTTTGGGGTAGCACTACCACAAAGTGTGAGTACTGGAAAGCAGCTCCTGTCACTCCCATGCTGTTTCCTGACTTTGGTCTTCCAAGACATGGCCAGACCCTTTCCTGCAACTCTGTGGCCAAGGGAAAGGCAAACACCTTTGATGGGAGTGGAAGGGAAGGGTGTTTCAGTCAGACAACAGCAGTGGGCACGTCCCACCCTCCACCAAGCCATTCCCCAGCCCTCTGATGCCAACTGGGCTGGGGCTGGCTGCAGCCACGTGCTTGGAGCTCTCTGTTTCTGCCACATGCTGATGTGGCACTAACAGTGACACACTGGTGCCGGAGGCTGCTGCCGTGTTAGGTCAGAAACCGCTGGGACGTCTGGAAATCTGTGCTTTCCAGGGGAGCCTCCTGCACATCGGCTGCTGTGGGAGGTTCTCCCAGTAGTGCATCATGCTTGCTGTCACGGTGGTGTTTCCTTAGACAGCATTTCAGGCCAGGACTGCTCCATCTCTGTGTGGAAATGGGCTGGATTGGGCACTTGCTGACACCAGCGATACCCATCACAAGGCAGACCTGTAGGAGGAAGGGGCAGGAAAGTTCTCAACCACAGCGGCACCATCAGCGCAATACCTCCAGCTTCTACTTGATGCTCTAAGCCATGCAGGGACACTAGCGCTATGCAAGGGTCTCCTCCCAGGGGAGAGGGGCAGCAGCTCCAGCCACCTGGCTTGTTTGAACAGGAAGGTGCTGATCTGTGCCCAGGTGGAGATCAGGATTTTTGGATTCGTGGAAAGAGGCAGCTTTGCCCTCCTGGAGAAGCACCAGGAACATGGCATAATCACCCAGGGCTGCAGCGCACACAGCTGGGAGGTGGGCAGGCTCTGCCTGGGGTCAGCGAGGGCTGCGTCAGATCCAGCCCCTGCTGATGTCTGTGTGGGTACCCAGCTCATTGTGGGCAGTACCAAAACCCAAGCAAATAAAGGTGCCTGAGGAGTAAACTGCTGGAAAAAAACTTTCCCAAAAGCAAGAAACCAAAGTGTCTTCCCATGGGTGCGAGAAATAGATGATGCACTTTCCCTCCCTGCCCTCCACCAGCTGTTGCTGCTCAAGCCAAAATAGTGCCCCTGCCCTTTGCCAACTCTGGTTGGTGAAACCCTCTGCACTCAGGATTCACAGAACAGATTGCACACAAGCACACAGGCAGGCAGAGCCCTGTCCCAGCTGCCTCTGCTGCCCGGCTGCCAAGGGACCATTTATTTGTCCAGGAAATCTCTGTGGCACAGGGACAGGAGCAAAACCCAGTTCATCTTCAGAAGCAGCTCTTACTCGGGCACACAGCGTACGCTGTACAACCCCACATTTTCGTGCTGTTTACTGACTCTTTTTAAATTGTCATTGCTTTCAGCTCTGGCCTAGCCTCCAGTAGAAAGCTTTATTTGTTGGAGTATGTTCATCTTCGTGCTCCCAGATAATTGTGCCAGCAACAACCCTTGTCTCTTGCTGCGTGACTGCAGAGAAACGGGCTTTTGTTTTCCTCTTTGCGAGCTGGGATGAGATGCAGTACCTTGACAATATAAGGGGGGTGCTGATGTACAGCATTACTGGTGTATGGATGGGGCCAGCTTGGGCTAGAAATTACATTTTAAAACTGAAATATATTACATTTCTTCCTGCTTTTATAACACCTGTAGCATCTATTTTCAATGTACGGACACTAAACAGCATAAAAATTACCATCCTGCATCCGCTTTATGGTCCTGCAGTTTAACTCCAGGCCCCTGTGCACCTCTTGTTGCTAATGGCCCATCCAAATCCCACTGACAAGCACAACATCGTCTGCTAGTTGTGCTTGTCTCTCCCTTGGGTACGAATGCTCTGACTGTCCCACACACTCAGTCCCTTGCAGTGCCAGCATTAGCAGCACTTTCTCCTTCATTTACAATTCCTTGCACAAACAAGTGGAGCACCCAAAAAGCAAGGCGTTATTTAGAAATGATCAGCTATATTTAGTCAGTGGGTTAGAGTACACTTTATATGGCATGATTAAATAACTTGTTCCCTTAATCAGATGGTAAGAGACAACTGGGACACATATCCAGCTGCCATTCCTGAACAGCCTGCTCATTCACACGCTCTCCACTTGCCAATTTAATGTTGTGTTTTGCTGCAAGTGATGCACATGGAAATACGTTGTGATTTCAAATTGTCCCTATTTCTCAATGAATTTTAACAAAAATTAATACCCGTTGCCTCTCCTCCTTTCCCGGGCACACACAGGCTAAAGGAGAGGGCAGAAACAGAGAAGCCTAATGAGTTGTTAACACATATTGATAGACGAGGCTGGTGTTCAGAAAGAGGCCTCTGGGAGATGTATATCAACGAGACTCACCTGCTGATGTTACCCACCCAGGAGATCGCTAGGAAGTTGGCATGTTACATCACTCCTGTTCCCAGTTCCCAGGGCATAGAGGGACTGTATTTTGGGGAGCAGGTGGAGAAAAAGGCCCATCCTAAAAGAATAATCTGGCCCAGAAGTGAGCAGAAATAACTGTCCTGCCCTTCAGAGCTCCCAGCAATGTGATGCCTTCAGAGGAATGAGGTCTTTAGGAAGCTCCTGAAACGCTACTGCTCTAAACATTTCACATTGCTGAGTGCAGTTACTAGAGCAAAATGTAGCAACTCTCTCCAGTATCACCATGTCTACACTTGCCTTGGAGCACACAGTCTGGGTTCACAGCCTGGGAAGTCCTAACCTGGACCGTCGCGCTCTTGGATTAAGCCATTGCTGGAGAGTAGACACCTAGGGCTGGCTGAATGGCCCAGTGGGCCAGCTGAAAGGACAGTGCTTGGACCAGTAAAACCAGAACCAGATTCAGTCAGTACCTTTGTGAGCCAAAAGCCTTCACTGCGTGGCAAAAACGAGAACAAAGCAATGACTTCTGCAAGGGGTGCGCAATCCTGGGATTTGTCCAGATGACTCCAGCCATCTCTCCCAGCCTGGATTTTCCTATGGGATCACGACTAGAGGGAGGGCAGCTGTAAAGAGGAAACCAAAAAGGGAATTGAGCAGGAGATCCACAGCCATCACATGGAAGGGAAGGCAAGGTGCAGAAGTGGCTTTGGGTGCTGAAGGAACCTGGATGAAGGCTTTGGACCTCATGCTGGCTGAACTCAGAGCAGTGCAGACGGAAGAGGAGGAAGCTGGGCTGCTGCTGGGCAAGGGATCAGAAGAGAACAGGGGCAAAAACATCAGTGGGTGCAGAAGGACACAGTGCCAGCATGTGCTGGAGCTCTTTGGCAGAGAAAGTCAAGGAAGCAGGACATGCTACTTTGGTGGGACCACCGTGCAATGGATGTCACGGTGGAGCAAGAGGCAAGAATGAACAAAACCTTTCTGACTCTGGACAAACTAGACACAAAAACCAGGCAGACAAAGAAGAGTTTATTTCCGACAAGCAACAGGTAAAAGGAGTCATTGAGAACACCCTTCAGAGACAAGCTGTTGACTTGGAAAGGACCTGGGCTGCAGCAGGTGGGAATAGGGAGCATGACCCAACACTGTCAGGAGAGGGGTGGATGAGGTAGCAACAGCACTTGGATGTGCCACCACACTGCAAGGACCTCAGTTCGGTGTACGCTCGCAGCGCTGCTTCTGCCCAGCACACGTGGACCTCACGTGGACACTGCCACTGGCTTTTCCCTGCAGGGGCAGGCTCTCACCACTGGCCAGATCCACACCAGCCAAAAAAGAATCTTGCTGAATTTAGGCACCAGCACAGTCCTGGATACAGCAGGTCTATCATTACACTGTGCCTCAGCAACGGACCAAGTCCTGCCTTACAGCACCAGTAGCTTGAACTCACCCGTTGTACATGTCCACATCTGGTGCCACACTGGCACACCTCCAGGTGTGACGCACGAGGACGGTGTTGGCAAATTTCCACCTGTACCACTCATGGGCTTTGTGCAAGGACTCACTCCTGCATTTCCATTTCGGCCATCACCCAGGGCTGGGTGCGAGCAGCACCGTGTGGTTCTGTGCCAGCAGGAGCCCATGGCTCACCTTACCCGAGCCCCACTCCCTGGGAACTGGCAACAGGTCCACCCTAGTCGCAAGCCTTGTTTCAGAGGTACCCTTGGCCTGGGCAGCTTCAGCATAAGGGAAAACTGTGTAGGGAAAAATGCACAGGCAGTGAAGGAATGGGACAATGGAAGAGAAATGACCATGTACAGTCATACAGAGTCCAGCTGGAGGTTTTTAGATCAGAGTTTCAAGTGTTCTGTTAACGTCCAAGACCAGAGCACAGCTTGGACAACCACTAGCATTGCAAGCAGGCTCTCCCAAGAGCTGCTGGTGAAGTACCACATCTGCAGGGGAACTCCTGCAATGCAGAGGCCCGTGGGCAGGGGCTCCAAGCTCAGGGCTTTACAGTGATGGTGCTGGGGAGGAGGAAGAGAGTCTCAGCCTGAGGAAGAGATGGGAGTTCTTGGGGTGCACAGACAGAGCCATGGCCAAGCCCCATGGGCTGGGAAAAGCAGGTACCACCATTGGCACCCAGGCCATCAACAGGCAGGCACCTCCGGAAGAGTGTGGGGGCCGAAGGAGGGACAGCCCCAAAGGTGGCAAGCGGCTCCTTTGCCTCTGATTTTGCATGACTAGTTCATCCTGCTCTCCTCACCCAGCCTGTCCGAGCAGGGCACAGGAACAGCTCACGCTGCCAGCGTTCTCCACTGTGGCCAGTCCTGCCTCGCAGCTCCCTCCCCACTGAATACTCCTTCTTGTAGGCTTCTTTTAAAACTTTTATTCAACAATATAGACTTCTTTTAATTATAATATGGAACTGTCCATCGTGCTACTACACCCCCTGCCACGCCCGTGCCCTGGCAGAGAGAGGCACAAGCTGGCTAACCATGGTCCGTCAGAGGTTGAGGGGGAACAGGAATGAATAACTAACCAACAAGTGCTTTGCACACCCTTTACGTTTCCACGCTTTCTGGGTTGGGAAGAGCTCAACAAGGAACCAAAGGCAGAATAACCTTTAACACTTGGAGGGAAGGGCTGCGGCCACAAAGAGGCGAGTGCCGTCCAGCCAGGAGCGCTGCCCCACTCTCAGCCCTGCCTGTGCCACGCAGTCTGCCTGCGCCACGCAGTCTGCCTGCTGTCACTCTACACACGCTGATAGGACATTTGATATGGTTCTCATTCTGCTTATGGAAAATTGGGAGCAACAGCATCAGACTTGAGGAGAGATGGGAGGAGGGAAGCGAGTGTCACAGGGCACTGCCAGCTCAACACAGGGCTCCTCTGGCCCCAGGTGATGAGGAGATTGCCGGGCACGCTGCCCCATGTCCTATCACCCCACTCCCAGCCAGGCCTGGCCGTGTCTCCATGACCCGCTGGAAGTGGGGACCTGAGGGGATCCTCAGCCTGCTTTGCAGGGGGTAGCAGGGTGAGAGGGGAAGGCAAGGGGGAGTCCCAGTCCAGCAAAGCAGCACTTGCACAGGCAGCCAGGCAAGTTTTCTCCCCAGCCTCCTGTGTTAAATCTCCCTCCACTGCTGCAGATGTGTCCTCTAGTTCCACTAAAGGCTCCTGTCATGGCACAGCACACTTGCAACAGGCACGGACAAGCCAGGAAAGTTGCTTACTGCATCCCTCTCCTACCGCATCCCTCAAAGGTTGCTGCAGTTCTAGTTTTGAGCCTTTCCTCTTCCAAGGCACTCAGCCAAACCTGAGTTCTACCTCTGCGAGAAAGCTGTGGCCAGGCCAGCTGAAAGGCCAGGACATGCACCAGGACTCTCTCAACCTTCTCCAGGAGAAGGCATATGAAGATGCATGTTCCCCAGCCTCCTTCCTTCCTAAGAACAAGACACTGTCTTCTCCAGCTCCCAGCTGTCCCTACAGGCAGGATGACACTTTGCTAAGGTCCAGAGGAGAGCAAGGTTTCCTGCTCTGAGTGCTGGAAGGACCAATAGATACGGAGAGCAACTGGCTTGAGCTGCAGCCAAGCACACTCCCCTGGGATCAGGAGACTCCGACCCTCCTCGCTCCCAGGCTATGCTTGGCTCAGCTGCTGTTTTCTGATGGGATGAATCTGTCACAGCTCACCCTGCCCTAGAGGTGGGGTAGGGATGTGGGGAGATCCAGGACAGGTTGTTCCAGCCTCTCTGATTACTACAATCAGGGAAAGCCATTTACCCATTTCACTTGCTGGGAAGAGCATCTCTCTCTGCTTGAGGGTACCAGGAAAAACTTTCTGACTCAGGTTTACAGAACTGATACTTCCTGGAGCACCACCTTGGAACTCCACCATCAGGTTTGGACGCTGTCAAGCACTCATACAATGATCAACATTTTTCACCTATCAAAATTCCCACACTGAACCCGTTCTCCCCCATGCCTCTTCTGCCTCGGCCAATGCCAACATGCAAAAGCTGGAAAACAGGCAAGTTTGCCCTGTAGCAGCTTGGACAGGCCATGAGAAACATCCATTCCTGCCTCCTCCCAATGAAGCAATGCAATACATGTTTAAAATCAGTTCAGAAACTGATGTTAAAACCCTAAACCAACCCTGCTGGTATTAGTACAGCTTAAGAGCACAAGAGACCCCCATGCCTCTCAGGCCAGGCAGTCTGTAGGTCAGGAAGGACAAAGGGCTGGAAACACTTGCCAAAGCCTTCAGCAGCATCTGCACTCCGAGAGGGCCCTGCAGCATGGCAGCAACAGCACCGACAGCTCCTCAGCCTGGCCACTGACAACAGCTCATGCACTAGGGTAGGAGGAAAGAAGAGCTACTCCCTACTCAGCACATCTTTAGAAAAAGCTACCCTCCCAGGCCAAGAGGAGACAAGCATAAGGGTATGCATGTGGAGAACCCCCAACTTCCAGCCATGCATCAATGACTTCTCTGACCAACCGTCACAGACAGACTGAGACCAGCACCTCGGGCACCAGCTGTTTGAGTCCAATATACCACAACAGCCGACTCCCAAGCCGAACCCAAAACATTGCACCTCCTCTGTGGCCCCATGGGGGCGGGAGACAATCTGCCACAGTGAAACTCTCAGGGCTGACGGCACAAAGAACTGCAACCACAGACTAAGAGATCCCAAAATACTGAGACAAGAAGGGCTGGAAGAGCCAGCTCAATGCCTTGAGCTCTCACTCCTTCCGGCTATCCCATAGATTTGAGACGGCAGACATTCAGACGTATAGATATTTATTGGTTTCAGTGAATTATACAAATGGATTGACCTGCTATCGATGCCAATAGAACTTTATTGGAATATGGAATGTAAACAGATGTTTCAAATAGAAACATTGCAACCTTATAAAAAATTAACTATTTCAACAATGCCGCAGAAGGAAATTCTGTGTTTAGGTGCTGGTGGGAAAACACTATCTCCAGCTTCTAGGTTTGAGTGTCACCAGAACCACTTGATGAAGTTACACACAGAACAAGTAGAGGAGGCAACTGTGAATTGTGGGGCTATAAAGCCATTGAGGGATCTGATGAAAGAACCCACAAGACGAACCCACCCCACCCCCCGCAACAGGATCGGCACCCCAGAATTCAACAACACGGCTGACTTTGTTAAAACACTACGTGGGATCCCAAGTCCTGGATCAGTAGCTGCACAGCCCCCTCCCTGACAGACCACGCCGCTGTTTGCTGATCCTTCCCCCTCCCTGTGCTCTCCTCCCCGGCCTCCTCTCCACTCCTCCACCCTGCGGTGCTGGATTGAACCGCTCCAGAGCTGCGCTCTGGCACAAGTCTGCATCTGGCATGAATTCTCATGGGAGCCACGTCACGAGGTACGTGGTTGCACACCTATCACAAGTCTTGCAACACTGACTTTCCTGAGCTTGGTGGGAAAGTCTGGATAGTCCCTCCCCTCTGCTACCACAAGAGCAGCCCTCACATTCACAAGTTTCCAAAGCAGGTCTATTGAGTTTCTTCTCAGAGCGAGCCTTTGTCAAACACATCTGCAGGGGGGAATCTCGCCTCTCCCCAGCAACTTGGATCAGTGCCTTCGTTTTAATGCTCCAAACCAATCCTGAGATGCTGCTGGGTTTGTGGGCTGTTTTTTGTTGAACCTCCCCCCTCCCCCCCAAACCACCCCGGCATTCACAATTGAAACTGGAATTCAAGGGCCAAATTCAAGCCCAGAGTGAGCAGTAGGACTTGGACCTCAAAACAGAGTTGCACCTGCTGACCCCCAGCCTGAATTTGGTTCATCCAGAGTCTACAAGTCAGAAAGGCATGTTTATAAAGAGGCATGCTAAGGGCCAATGGTGGAACGACCAATTTGTCCCCACGAGCATGATGGGGAAGGCTGGACTAAGAAGGAAGAGAAGGATCCATAGAGATGTGAACCAGAATCAGTTGTGTTGAGCCCTGGGGATATCACTACATGTTTAGCTCTTGCAAGACCGTTTGCCCAGGGCTTTGGTACCACAGGGTTAGAGTTACATTAACCACAACCACCAGAGAGGAACTGAGGTTTATGACCCCCCCCAAGGTTAGACTTCTGCCGAGTATAAAGGGGAGGGGAAGGAGGGGGGGGGTGTCCTTGGTTCTTTTCCCTTCACTGTGTGACCAAAGGTTTTGCTTTTATTTGTAAACATCTTGAATTACCCGTTGTTTTCCAGTCTTCATCGTGCTGTTGTCAAGCCACTGGAGAGCACAGCATTTTCTGAGCTGGGCTGGGACTGCTCCTTCACCACTGGATCTGCAGGAGACACAGACCAGGCAGGAAGGGGAAACAGCATTTAATAAAGTGGAAGTTCCACCCCAGCAAACCCTTCTAGAGAAATTACCCTCAAAACCCACAGAGCTGCTCAGGCTTTCGCAGAGTGGGGAGCCAAAATTTGCCCCCACAACCCAAGACCCCTCTCCATCCTAGCTGGCCCCAGCTTCTTCACAGACTCACAGAAATAGGGGTGCTCCATTGCCTCCTTGGCGGTCAGCCTCTGTTGATGGTCATATCGCAGGAGCTTGTCCAGGAGGTCTAGGACTTCAGGACTGACCAGGTGTCTGTTCTCACTGTGGATGAAGTTCTCCCAGCGCTTCCGGGAATGCCTGCAAAGGGATCAGCTGTCGCTACCCAGCTATGACCACCACAGCAGCACCCAGAGGTCCCAAGGGAACCACCTGCCACTATTCACTTTCGAGAAGAGATGGCTGCGATGGACATGGCCTACAGCTCTTCCTTGCACAAGCTACTGCTCAGTAAGCGCTTGCCAAAGGGGGAAAACGCTGTTCTTTAGGTACTCAATTGTGTGGATGTCCTACGCCTGGGAAAGGCACAATACTGCACATTCCCTTCTGTCTACAGGGACTAGACAACAGCATGCAGGGTGACACCCTTGGCACCAGAAGGGCCGTCCTCGCTATACCATCCACCTCTCGTCCTTTTCAGAAATCTCACCTGGGAGATTCTGAGCCCCTTAGCCCACACTCAACTCCCGTGTCTGCATCTCCACTTCAAGGATGCCCATAAGCAGGAGAAAGATGGGGATGGCTCATGGATCACGGGAGAGGCAAAAGGAAAGAGCCTGCATTTCAGTGACCTCCTGAGATGACAAGCAACCAGACAGGAGGCTTGCAAGCAGCATTGTGACCCAGAAGATAAAAGCAGGCCTTTGCTGAGAGCCCTTCAAGAGCACGGACATCAGTTTATCTCCCTCTTTGTGTTACAAGGAAAAAAGGGAGCATTTCACTTCTCTACTTACTGGCCCAGGATATCATTGAAGTGCGGGTCCAGTTCTATGTGGTACTTCTTGAGATACCCATACAGCTCATCTGTGCCCAGGACCTTTGCGATACGAACCAGCTGGAACAAAAGGCATGTTGAGAGAGGGCAGGACAGGCCACCACTCTCTTGCGAGGCAGAGATGCCCAAATCTGAGCTCTCCTTCTGGAAACATCCCAGATGGAAGTAATATCTCCCTTGAAATTTATTTTTGCAACATGTGCAGAAAACAAGTCTCCTACACAAGGCAGTGAAGCATAATCCCAGATGGGTTAACTAAGCATGCAGCAACATACTCCCAGCCTGGTGGTCCGATCCCCAGAACCTCCCCCACTATACACACAGAGATGAGGTGGTGACAAATAACTCATGAAATAAGCCAGGTAGCAAAGTCTTTACTTGGTCATAATTGTCCTGGCCATGGAAGAAGGGCTCCTTTCGGAAGATCATGCTTGCCAGCATACAGCCTAAACTCCACATGTCTAAGCTGTAGTCATACATCTGAGGGGAAAAAGGAGAAGCTGTCAGAAAAGGCATGCTCACCACGGCCCGGCTCCCCAACCGCACAGGCAACCTCAGCCTTTTCACTTCACAGATGGCCTCCTTCCAACCCAGGCAATGCCCTGGCAGGCAAAACCAGACAACTCAAAGGTGGCCAAGTGCAACCACAAGTAGTATCACCAGCTAGCAAGGAGGCAGCAGACTCTTACTTGGTAGTCCACAAGGAGCTCTGGTCCTTTGAAGTACCTAGAGGCCACACGGACATTGTATTCCTGAGCTGGATGGTAGAATTCGGCCAGACCCCAGTCTATGAGTCGCAGCTGAACAAGCGATAAAGAGACACAGAGTCAGGAGGCTCAGTATGAGCCGGTTAGGGGAAGCCGCATTGGCCAAACCTCTCAATCCTGTGATGCAAGCATGGAGCCTGGGTTGCAGGGAAGCACTCTGAGGACAGGAGATGGTCTCAGCAGTGCTCTGGTCAGGCTCTTCCCTTCCCCCTATCACTAGCTGGCAAAGCCCAGCTTAAAGAGGTCCTCTGCCTCCTGAGTCCAAGAACACTGTTACAGCTGGGCAACTGGCTCCTGACCAGCACCACCAGCCACAGTGGACAGGTCGTTGGATACAGGCAAAAACCAGCTGTCTTACGTTTAGAGGGGCTGGGCCAAAGGCCGTGCTGACTCAACTGGGGGCTGAGAGCAGGAAATCAGGTAGGAGGGGGGCCCACCATGTCCTGCAAGGCAGACCATCTCCTCTGCAGCCCCAGGGGTGGATGACCTCCTGTGTTATAGGTCCCTGGGGAGACAGGTACACACAGCACCTGCTGAGGTTGGAGTACCATGGTGGGGTGGGGAAGCTCCCTGTGCTGCCCATTTCCATGGTAGTGAGCTGAGTACAAACATTTCTTGGGATGTACCTAGCACACCCCAGAAGTGAGGAAGCCACTGCAGGACAAGCAGGCTGTGCTACAGGAGGAGCTTATGCTCCCTAGGCAAAAATATCCATGTGTGTTTCAGACAAGGCCATCCTTCTTTCGCCCAGGCCCTCTGCACCCTACTGCCACACCTCCCCAGGTGGAGATTAACAGCCCAGACCTGCTCCTCTCAGCAGAGAAGCCCAGTGTGGTTGGCTGGGGAGAAGCACCACCTCCAAGCCATGGACTCCCACTGCGGTGCACCCCAGTGGGACTTTGGCCATCTGCTAACACAGGCACAAGTGGAAGGGAGCCAGTAAAGAAAGGTTAAAGGGGCAAGTACAGCTGCCAAGGCTATGGGTACAGAGGTGGCACAGTTTCAAGTTTCCCTGGAAAAACCCTGCTTCTAAGCCCTGGTGCCACAGTACCTTTTTCTGTTGGTGGTCTATCATGACGTTGTGGGGTTTGACGTCCCTGTGCATGATCCCCATGCTGTGACAGTAATCCAGGGCCTGGCAGACACACGCACATACATTAGACATGCCTGTAACCACAGGTGCAGCATTGACAACGTAACAGACAGTTCGCAGCCAGGAGCAAGAGTTCACAAGGAAGTGCTGTAACCCTGGCACAAGAACTTGGCATTTTCAACTCTTACACTGAACACGATGAAATGACAAGCTGGCAACAAGACCGTATTGATCTCATGTCCTACAGCAGACACAAGTCTTGGAACCATGTTCCCTGCACGGTCTTTGAAGAACATGATGCAGAGGTGTCCTGCCTGGTGGCAAGCCCAACACACCAGCCTGGGTAGCCCTGCACTTCCTAGATCATGCTCTCTTCCCCAGAAGGGGATGATTCTTACATGCATACAGTTTTATGGCCTTCCAGTGCAGCTTTCCACTTGTGTCTCAAAACACACTTAAGCTAGAAAGTCAGCTCTGCCCTGCTCATTTAAGCCAAACTTGCACTTACAAAAGGCAGGTGACAGCACACGAGGGAGGGTGATGCTGCTTAAAGCTTGAAGGCAGGAGCACACGTAAGCTCCCCAGCTCCGTGACCTTGCACCACTCGCCTCCCCCCACGCAGCTGTTGCCTTGAGCAAGGGGGTGAGAATGTTGTTTTCTCATCTCCAAGGGGGAGGGACATCCATCCATCAACATCTATCAAATACTCTGAGATCTCCAGCAGCACAGAGGGAGGGTGCGGCCTGCAGTCATTCAATATCCAAGACATCAGTGCCAGGGAAGTAACACTGTCCTTGGGCCCCTGCCCCAGCAGGAAGCATAGGAGGCAACAGCTTCCACCACAGCAAGGCCTCAGGGAATATCCCTGCAATGGCGTGTGGCCTCGCAGCCAACAGGAGTCACAGCAAAGGGTTGTTCTGGGATCTCCAGTACAGGAGACTTATAACAGGTTGGACAAACTGCTTCCAGGGATGAAGCTGTTCTAGTGTCTTGCTTACCCCAAGGCTGGATTATTTAAATCTCATCACCCCTCCCACCCTAATCCGGAGCTGCCTCAGGCTCCCTCCAACCTTCACCAGGAAGGTCTTTATCTTGCAGATAGGGCGCAGAGAAGAAAGCCTACCTCAAGCTCACTATATCTATTTCAGGAAGCCTCCTGCAGTCACCAAGTCCTGGAGCACAAAGGACCTTCCCCAGCCTGTCCCACTCATTTCCAGAGGCAGAGGAACTGCAAAGTGCCAGCCCAGAAGTCCCGAGGCCCTGCTAGGACCTGACACAGCCAAGCTGCTGCTCCAGCAGGTCAGCACAGAACAGTCCTGGGATCAGATGAAACCTGTAAGCTCCCCCTAATGCCCTGCTGCCTCCCATGTCCTGTAGCCAGAGACCCCAGAGAGGCAGCTCAACAGATCTCACAGATCTGCCATACGGCTCCGTAAACATTTCCATGGGGAGGTGCAAGATAGGCTAGTTAAGAGGAGGTATTTAGGGCACTCCTTGCATTCATCAGAGGGGCAGGGAAAGCTTTGGCTGGGAGGTCTCAAAGGATAATACCACTGTTATATTAAAATATAACAGCCAGCCTAACCAGAAGCTTCGTTCCCCAAAACCACATTCACAGGGTTCTGTGATGACAGGGCACCAAGCTGGCCAGCTTGTTCTTGAAGTGTCCTAGATCCCCCATGCAGAGACACAGGGGTCTAAGACCAAGTGGGCAGAAGTTGACTTCTGGGACAGCATTTGGATACTGCTGCAGAAGAAAACGTGGAGCTGGCAATCCCTCTCTTGTGCTCTCCCTAGCATCCTAAAGAGTCCCCAGTTCCCCAGCCCTGCAAATGCCTCTTGGTGCTTGTACTGGGTCTGACTGGGAGGGAGCTGATTTTCCTTATAGCAGCCCAACAGTGCTAGAGACACAGGGAGAGCAAACACAGCCCCACCTGGCAACTAACAATCACAAATGCTTCACGGGGAAAGAACAGACCCCAGAGAATCAGAGACTCTTTGGAAGTGACCAAAGGTTCCCAGTTTGACTGTAATACCTGACAGCAACAAGCCAGGTAACCAGATCTCTTCCCAAATCTTCCCAGGTTATGAGACATGGATTCTGCATTGAACATGAGAGAAGTAACCACTTAGTAGCTCTGCCCCATGAGACCCACTGCCGCCTCTCTCATTCCTCATCTCCACATCCAGACTGCCATATGCAATGCCACTCACCTTCAGCAGCTCATACATATAAAACCGAATATCAAAGTCTGTCAGGATCTGGTACAGTTGCTGAAACAGATTTGGGGAGGGAGGGGAGAAAGAAAGAAAGAAAAGGAAAAAAAAAAGAAACAAAAATAAATACTCAAGATTTGGATTAGTTTCTTTTCCTGTGCCCCACCTGCCTCCAATCACCAATCCCATTCCAGACCCCCTGTGAATGCTAACACTACCAAGGGCTGTCCTGGTCTCAGACCTGCTAAGGCTACAAGCTAGGAAATCCAGAAAGGACACAAGAGCTCCCATGAAATGCTACTGGGATCATTCAGACCTGTCACAACTTCTTTCCAGCAGGAGACAGGCACGCTGTCTGTCCAAGGAGAAGACAGCGAACCCTTCAGAGCATGCTGGAGTTGGCACAGATGATCTTGACTCTCTGTTCACATGCAAAATCGTCACGGTAACTTGACAACATGGATAACAGCAAAGCAGCCAGGCTGGGAATACATGGGTGAGGCTTCGAAGTGCTCAAGGTGGGGCAGGGAGAGGAAAATATTAACCTAAAAGAGCATGGAGTGAGGAATCACACAGGGTTGAGGCAGCCTCAAGAGTTGCAGCAGCTCCGCTCTATCCCAGGATAAAGGCTAATGCAACTCAATGGCACAGAAACGCTTGTGAGGCCAAGAAGAGCATGGCTCGGAATCTCAGGGAAGTACCTGTCACCAGCACATGTTTGCCACCCTCCTCTCCTCTGTGTCTTTCTGCTACTCAAGCAGAAGTGACAAAGATCCAGGGTGTACTTTAACCTGCACTGTGCCACCAGCACCATCACTGGAGAACTTACCCTGCTGCTCCCACGCCAGGTCACAACTGGCCCCAAATTTGCCTTCTGCTCTATATCTGTCACTGGCAGCAGTGCCAGCCTGACCCTGTAGGGCTGTGCTCTCATCCAGGGATAGCAAGGTGAGACGCCAGGGCAAGGAAAAACATTCACAGAGCAGCAGTAGGACCAGACCCTCTGCCCTTTCTAACAAACAAGGATCATCTCACAGCTCAGTCAAATCACCAATTGCATCAGCACTGGAGCCAGCTGCCCACCACAGGCACCACTTGGCAGCTTCAGAAAAAATCCCAGAGTGAGGGACTCAAATTCACATTCCAAGAAAGCAGCTCTGGCCTTGGGTCCCCTCCGGGCCTGCCTTACTTAGGGCCAGATCCAAACAGCTCCACCACCCCCAACACTGCTCTGGGAATCATCTGACAACATACAAGTGTCACTTACACATGCAGAACTTTAACAGCCTCCAGGACATGAGCTGCATTGTATTCTCATGAGCTGGGATGATCCTAACGCTTCGGAGCAACCCACTGAAGCAGACAAGAGAGCAGGCAGCACAAAAAAAAAAAAAAAAAAAAGCCACAAGCTACAGCAGGGATAGGTTTCCCGACTCGGTTGCGCATGGCTCTGATGCACAATATGGGGCTAGGAGAGGACAGCTGAGCCCTTCCAGGAGTTTGTTTAAATGGCTTGCCTAGGTAATGAACACTATGGGGGCACAGAGAAGCTTAAAGCATGTCTTTCTGGGAATCATTACCCTGTTCAACATCACCTGGCAACATCAATGCACCTGGGGAAGGAAGAGGGCAGGAGAGGCAGTGGCAGAAGCCGGCTAGACCAAATTTTCCCCATTCCCTGGCTCCTCTGCCTCTCACTGCCTATGAGCAGGGAGGGGATGGAACGGAGGTCACCAATGCCTCTCTTCTCAGGCCCATGATGCTGTCGCTTCTCTGACTCACAGCTTTCAGCACAGGCAGCCATTGGGCAACCAGCTTTCCACAAACTTCCCTAGAAGAGCTGCCTGTGAAACCCAGCACCCCTGACCCTCTCACTGTGCCATGGCCAACAGTGTGACTAGCGGCACCCAGGCTGTGCTTGCTGTGGGGAATAGACCCTGCAGGAGAGTGCTCAACCCCGCTGCAGGCAGCCGGTCAACACAGAAGGCTTTGAAAGACAGAGCCAAGGTTTCCACTGCAAGTGGGTCCCGCACAGCAGCTGCCCCAAGAAGGCTTTGACAGCGGGCTCCATATCCTCTCTGCCCAGCCTAGCAGGGAGAACAGACACCTCCTTTACAGACATGTCCTACATTCAGCTATTACAACCGGCTCTTTGGAGTAAAGCTATCAGAAACATCATTGTGGGGATCACTCAGACCCAGCTTAAACATCAGCTCAGCTAGTTGCTAGTACTCAGGATTGCACAAGGCCTTGGAGACCCAGGCTGCTCGTCTTCCTCCATACGGAGCACGAGGAAAGCCCAAATTCACCCATAGGCAGCCTCTACCCATCTCCAACTTTTGGTGATATTTTGGCACACATCATGTAATCAATCGTAAATTAATCCCATTGGTGCCTGAGGAGGTAGAGACATTCTTCCCCTCTCCACAGGGCTGACAGGAGTTGAACGCTTATTCTTCTCCCTTGAGTGAGCAACACAGCTGGCTACGTGCAGGAAGCAGCATCTGCAAAGCAACAGGGTGGCTGCAAGCTGTCAGAAGAGAGACACTGCTTTGGGGTGCAGGGCAGGCAGCAGGAAAAGAAAAAAAAGGGAACAGCTCCCAGAGCATCCCAGCCTTGGCAGCCATGCAAGGGAGCAGAATCTTTCATACTTCTGCATTGTCTATGCAGGCCAACAACTATTTTTTAAAACTAACCTTGGATGTACAAGGATAAAATCCACACACACACTTCCTTCACTGCAGCTTGGCCTGAAAATTCACCGTGGTACAGGCAAATCGGAAGATTTGACTCAAAAGCCTGCTGTCCCCACAACTCTAGTAGGCTGAACATCCTGAAGCAACCTTTCATCACTCACCTTTCTTGCCCATCTCCTCTGCTTCAGCTGAAAACCTGTTGGTGTGTTTTAAGAACAAAATAGCAAACCCAACCCAGAACTCCTCCTCGAGACCTGGTTCTGCCCCCTTCTTTCCCAAGGGATTTGCTTCTTCGGGGCAATGAAGGGCACAGTACCGGGTATGCTCCCAGACTACACAAAATACATGACAGCTGACAGCTGAAGGACAGGCGTCTCACTTCTAGATTGAAATCAATTAGCGTAAGACATTTAATTTCACTGATGGTTACTCAATTGACTGCGTGGCTCTGCAGTGCAGCTATCATCTAAGGCAGGTGACTGTGGGTAGCTTGAGTGCTCACAGAGAAAAGTAATACAGCAGGTCTGAAGAGAAACTAGCCCTGTACACAAGCTGCCGTCCTCACACAGCAGAATACACGTTTAGTCTAATTCCAACCCATCATCCCCGTGACTACAGAGGAGTCGCTTTCAGAAGGGAACCAACCGGGTAATTTAAGAAAATGTAATCTGCTCTAGGGAGGTATCACCTAAGTCTCCTGTTTGTACTGCCATTTAAAAATAGCCAAACCATGTGGAATACAAGCTTGTGCTTCTGATCTGGAATCGTCCACAGCCATGGCTTAGGCCCCACAGAACTGCAGCTTCTGGCCATGCAAAGAGAGCTAAGGGAACCCAGCAGCCATTTTCATAGGTGCACGGACATGAATAGCATCCTACCATTTGAATGGGCAAAGGGGTAAAAGTATTAACATTAAGCAAAAAATAATAACGTTGAAGGAAAGAAACTGCCAGAAGGGAGACAACTGAGGATACATCCAAGCTTGTGAGCAACTATTGCCAAGAGGACAGAGAAAAACACAATGCTGTAAAGCAGTCAGCAACTGCCTGCTGTACACAAGGCGCCCTGGGAACATCCTCACACACCCTGAAGGTGATTTGCCAGCGAGATGCATGGTACTCATCAGCACTGCTGAATCCAGAAGCCAATGCAGAGGTGGGTAGATCAGCAGAAGCCACATCAAAAGAAAGAGAAGAGGTCCCTGTCACCAGGATTAGCTCATGCGACAGTTGACTCCAGCAGAATTTAGCTGCACCAGGAGATCAGGACTGTGGAGGAGAGGGGACAATGACTGAGTGCTCTCCAGCTGCTTCATGTATAGAGGTACAGGACAGGCCAAGACCTCCAACGCAAGTGGTCTCATCTACTCTGTGCTTTCTGCTTGGCAAGGGCACTTAAGAGCATGGGAAGAGATAGTTTGGGAGTCCCTGTATAGAAGATACCCACAGGCACCTGTGAGTAGCAGCAGCTCTATAATCTGTCAGTTAGCTGCGGCCCCAAGAACCTATCCAAATAGGCAGCAGAGCTCATGGGAACGTAGCTCAAATAACCCACATGCCCCATACACAACTAGTGAAATTCAGGTTACAAATGAGCTCTGAACATGAACAGGCATACTGCTTGCCCTAGGGCACACACTCACATTCCCAAGACAAGTTATTCCTGCCTTGTACCAATCAGCATCAAAAGCATCGATATCTTCTGTCTTGGACTTCCTTGAGGAGCCAGGCTTTCTCCTAGGACCCTAGAAACGATCTGCTGCAAACTTGTCCATTGCAAGAGCCAGAGCTGAGCACTGTTACTTCTGCTGTGGCCAAAGCAATGCTGCCTTACTGGCTGCAACAGTGCCTGCGGCAGCTCTCAGTACGGATGGGACAGCCGACCTACCATGTACTCCGACCCCTGCATTTTTCAGTGAAGAGTCCCTATTTGTCACCAGCCTCAAGCTCCACTTTGTGAACGTATTTCAGTTACTGGGTGATAACTTTGATGATAACTACATTTTGACTAGGAGACAGAGAAAGTGATCCTCAGCAAGGTGTGCCACTGCCCTAGCAACCTATTTTATCTCAAGTCATATTTTAAAAATAAAAATAAAAAAATCTCAAAATAGAAAGTTAAGAACTTCCAGGATCAGCCTCATGAAGAGTCCCTGGGTCAGCAGAAGCAGCACAGGGACACGTTCCCAACATAGATGTGGCACTGGAACAGCCCATCTGATGTCAATGAAACCCAGACAAACCAAGCCTGCTTAAATTACCCCTGAAAGGTCACTGCATAGCACTCCTCTCCTGGCTGTTTACTTGATGGAGGCAACACTCTTCTCCCCATGCAGAGCTGTCAGGGCAGACGCTGCTGCAAGTTACTATTATTTTAGCCTCTGCAGTAAGTCTCCGCATGAGATTAAACAGCACTAAGACTACCACCGCCAGCATGGCCGCAGCTCTGGCTATGCACAGGGTCCCACCCAGCAGGATTCAGCTTGCCAGACCAACCCCAGAGGGACAGAACCAACACGTGCTGCCTCGCAGCATGCAGGGTTGCAGGTAAGACAGTCTGTGGGCCAGCTGACAAGCTGTCCCTTTTCCACCAACACCAACCCAGGGTCCTTCTTGGGTGTTTGGTGTTATCTGCTGAAGCTGCATCCTACAAGGCATGTACCTACATAAGGCTCTGGCACAGACAGGAAGATAAAACCACCGTCCCATAACATGGAACAAAAGAGATCCCTGAACAGTGCAGGAGCAGATGACTGCTGGGTTTCTAACGGCAACTGCTCAATTAATTCTCCACCACTGACTTAACAACTGAGGGTAAAGATTCACATGGGGGAAGCAAAGATACCATTAAAATAGGTGTGGTTGCTAATTATACGTCACTTTTGTGCATCAGCTTGCTGCTGCCAGCCAGAAACATTTCAGTAGCAGAGGCAGTTGCAGCTGCACTCACACACAAGGACCCTCATTTTGGGAAGGAGTAATATCACTTGGAGCTCCCCAGAAATCAGAAGAGACAGGGAATATGCTGCAGCCTCAGGCAAGCAGAAAAGCTCTTAAGGTGAACTGAAGACTGCTCAGCCCTCTGCTACCAGGCCCACAGGCAGTGGGAGACGTGCTCTCCAGCCTCCGCCACCCCAAGTCCCCAGGTCTGAAGGATTCCAGCATAAATCAGTGTCACCTGCTCCATCAACTGCATTGCTGTAAATAGAGCATCACAGCACAGGGATTAACTCTGGCTGAATATATAGCACAGCAGTAATTACTAAATTGAGAGGGGAGCAAGAATATCTAACTTGTTGAACTTACTCCTCAAAGTTGGGAGGAGACTCAGCACACAAGCCTTTTATTCCTTCTCATCTAGAGCCTATTTACAGGTTTCTGACTTACATGGGGAAAGGAAGGTGAAGCTGACATAGGTGAAAACTCCAAACTGCCCCCATAGCTCTCAAGGAGTATCTGACAACCCAAGATCACAGCATTCTTAAATGGGAAGCTTCCCCCCTCCACACTCAGGCAGACTCACCTTAAAATCTGTGTTATTGATGTACTCAAACACCAGAGCAGGGGTCTTTGACTGCAAAAGAGAGAGTGAGTCTTGGTTTAAAACACCCTCTTGACTTTTCTTCAAGAGACCAGAGAAAGCTTTTGCTTCCTGTCCAACCCTCACTGTGGAGAGCGGGGCGGGAGCAGGACAGCAAGAGAAACACAGCCCTGCTCCTGCAGCAGGCAGCCACAAGCTCCGCTTATACCCCACACAGCAAGCACCAACGCGGCAGTTTTGGCCAATGCTGCTCCTCCCCATGCAGCAGAAACAGCACTGGGCAAGGCAAAAGGTGTCACCAGGGGCTAAGGCCTCGCAGCCCATTACAGGGGGAAGGTCAGTCAGGACTGCCAATGTTACAGCAGCGTCATTTCCTCTACGTGGCTGCCAGCAGGCTGGGAGTCATAGACGTCAGCCAGCTTCTCATCAGAGAAAACTTCCTGGGAACGGGGTAATTGTGGCAATGCAGACAAAGGATATGACCTCTGGTCACCGGGCAGGACAGCAACCAGAAGGATGAAAAGTGCCTAATATCCAATTGCCCTGGCAGATACTTATGTTCCAGATGCCAGATGAGCTGGAAGGCTACAGGCTCTGCTTTCTTACAGAAAACCTGTAGGGCTCAGAAACTTCTTCCCCTTCAGCCATGGGAAACTCACAGAAGACACAGAAGGGGTGCAAGAGTCTGGTGAACACGGAGAAGAACATGAGCCCGTCCAAACCAACCCATCCCAGGAGACCCTCATGAGCTGGACACCACTCGCCCCTGACTGGCATGAAGGCACAGGCAGCACCTAACCCGAGCAGAGAGCAGAAGTCATAGGGCAGTGCCTGCCTCGTGTCCACAGCCGACAAGGAGGCAAGCCCACCACACACACCGTGACACACAGGCACCTACCACCGGATCCTTGACAGTGTCAATCAGATTAATGATGTTGGTACCACCACGTAGATTCTCCAGAATCTTAACCTCGCGTTTTATCTTCTTTTTCTTCACTGGCTTAAATAGACAAAAGAAATTAAAAGTGAGAGTCCTTTCAGAAATTAACACTGATTTCTGCCATCGATTTTGACTGGATCACATTACCTCCCCTCCTCTCTCTGCTCCCACCCTCACAAGTGAACATTTTTACTTTCAAAGAGGAGACGAGCACCTTGCACGAAGTCAGATTTTCCTCTCATCAGTGAAAGCTTTCCACTCATCAGGGGAAAATCAAACCACTCCAGACGAATATAATTGTGACTCCAGTAACGGTGGTTAAAAGCGGCTTGGACTGCTATGCAGAAATCTCAGCACACTCATTCTATGTGATGCATTTAGAGCCACAGGACAAGCATGGTGGACCTCATATCTCAGCTTTTGTTTACCAGCACAAATTTACTCCTTAATCCAAACCCATTTCCCCAAGTACTTTAATGCAATGAAACAATGAGCTGAGAGTCTCCTATGCCAAGATTTCTAGTAAGCTCAGATACTGCTACGCCTAACTGTGCACTCATCTTTTGCAACCACTCCAAAAGCACAGACCCAACTGCACAGCATGCCATCACATCCATATACCATGATTATTTTTAAAGCCTGCAGACATTTTAAACAGTTTTTGACTCCTCCTCGAATCTGCGCAGTCCCTTGCAAAGTAAGCTTTTCTCTGGACACCAACCCTGTGGAGAGTGACAAAGAGCAGCTGCTCCTAAGGCAGGGGCTGGGAGGCTGGGTTAGCTTTTACACTCTGCTGATCCAGCTGTTTGCTTCAACTCAAACGAACGATCATTTCTGTAACTCATCCACTCCCAGGACAACTCTAGCTCTATGCCTGCTTGAAAGGAAAGGCAGCTTAGAGCAACTAAGAGGTGAGACTTAACAAGCCTTGGCTAGTGACTGGTGTGGGCATCACGTGCTGCGAGTCACTGAGCCCTTCCTTGCGGAGCTGGAACATCCCCTCCTGCATCAGCAGTACCATTGCAGAGAGCTGCAGAGACATCTTGCAGGGACTGACAAAGCCCTTGCCCTATCTGTGAGGTTTGCTGATGACAACACTCCTCTCCAGACATTCAGCTTTCTAAAACATTCACCATCCAGCACGGAGTCTGGGGTGTGAGGAGGTGAGTGATGACGAATGGCAAAGACGTACAAGGCACCTTCCCAAAATGACACATTATCAGATGTCTACATGAAGGACAAGGAGCCACAGGAGCTCAACAGCTCGCACTCACTGCCTCTGCCATAGCCTCCCACTTTGATGATGACTGCAGAGTACCAATGGGGCAACTCACTCTCCTGTTACAAGCAAATCCAAGGCAATCCCTGCTTCCAGACCCCTCACAGGAATGTACAAGCAGACAGGAGAAGGAACAGAAACTTTTTACATAGTGGGAAAATATGGCGTCTATATAAGTGGTAAAACATGCTGTCTTTCTGGGCTATTCAGGTGGCTGAAACCTTCAGATTTGAATCCTGCCCTTCTCTTCCAAGTTAAAAGGCAGGAGCTAGACTTTCAAGCCAAAAGATGAGAATCTCAGCCTGAAGCAAAGTGCCAAAAATAACACGGATGCCAGCACAGGGAGCGTCAGCACCTCAAAAAGCCACTGTGGAAAACGGCAGCAAGGCCACAGCAGCTGTCAGCCAGAGATGGAGGACACAGGGGAGGGTTTGCTGGGGAAGGGGTGACCAACAGCCCCAAAGCAGTACTCAGGCACAGCTGGAGCCCGTGGGAGGTGGGACAGACAGGGAGAAGCAACCAGACCAGGGGGATGGGAATCAGGAGAAACAAGGACTACATTTCTGAACCTGAGAGGAAGATGCTTCATTAGGGACTAATTTCATTTATGTCAGCATGGCGACAGACACTACCCTTGCATCGCTCACGTGCACTGATCTTACCAGAAGGCCAAGATGGAATTAGAGGATGTAATTTGGTTACTCTGCTCGTCCAGCAATGCAGATCCGCACACAAGCTGTCTTCCAAGGAGCTTCAAAGAGGAAGGTGAGCCACTGCCACCCTGAAGGTGCTCGCTGAATGGCCTGGCTACTGACAGACACACATCACAGCCCCTCTGATGTGACACTTCCACCTGATCGGGAGCTGAAACAGTGCCTGAGCACAGCCAAGAGAATCCAAAACCCACTTTGAAATACCTTTTCTTTTGCACTGTAGTTATTTCTAGGGCCTTTTGCATCAGCTAGGTAGGGGAGGATATCCCTCTGAGATTTCCATTTCTCCTTCCATAGCAACCACCACTCTCACTGGGGCAGAAGATCTTGTCTCCCAATCACTTCCACATGTTTCCACCTTTTTCAGGACGGGAAAATGATGCCCTGCATGATCTCCACCAGGAATCTACCCCTACCCACAACACACTTACTAAAAGACACAAGCAGACAGAATCGGCGACTTTTGGGAAAAAAAGAGAGAAGAAAGTTGGTCTTTTTTTAATGAAATGCCTGCAGATAATCACCACCAGCAGCACCTCTGACATCACTGAGGGCAGACACTCCAGCAAACAGTCTCAGCAAGCGGGAGAGTTAAAAGCTGCTTGCTGTTTGCATGTTTTCCTGCTAAGCTGCAGTAGCGCAGAGCTCTGGCCAGGTTGTCCACAGATGGCTACGCTACCTCCACGTTGGCTGTGAGCCTGGGCAAGGGCCCCACAAGCCTCTGGGCAGGGTGGGGGTATGGGAAGCCCTGCTCATTGCAGGGTCGTAAGCAGTGCATCGTCAGAGCGTTCTCCCCACCTGCAGCCAGTGGTCAGGCCAGGGTTTTCCACCACCAAGTAAACAGGGATGAGACAGGGAAAAATGCCACAGGCTGAAGTAATGTTGTCTTAGAGGAAAAGCTATTGCCTGAAAGTTTCCTCAGAGTGCAATGCAAGGGAACAGAGGATTTCCCCACGTCAGATTCACAGGAGAAACAGGCAACTGCTGGCCTCTACCCCACCCAGCATTCACCTTACCAGCCTACCCAGCCACAGGCCACCTCCTACCCCCAGGCCGTCCCATGCCATTGCTCCAGACACAACTGCAAACACAATCTACTACCAAAGAGCACATCAGGTTTTGCCCAGTAACTGATTCCAAGCCCAAGCTCTGGCACCTGGCAAGTCAAACACCTTGGTGCAAACCACTCCAGCATACCACCAGTACTGCACTGTTCACAGAGAAACTCTGCTGGCTTCCCTCCTGTCCCCAGACCCCAGTACTGCTGAAACCACAGGCAATCAGCAGCACATCCTCTGAGCACCAGGATTAAGTCTGGGTTGCTACAACTGTCTCTCAGAGTCACCCAATCTGTCTCTCCAAGGATGTTGACTCCAAACACACATGGATTAAATGTGAACTATCTGAAGCTATTATGGCCTTCAACCATCTGCCTCTCCCAGCAGGGATAGCTTCTAAAACATCAGCCCTTGCAGCCAGAGTATTTTTAACAGTAGTCATTTAAGGGTATTTTATTAAATCAGGCTCTGAACAGCAGCATTTCAAGTTGTGTTTCCTACACAGCTTCAGTCCCCCTACCCTGGGGGGGTTTCCAGCAGAGAAATGGAGCAGGTACCTAGACAAAATTAACCGCTCCCGAGTTTGATCCGCCTGTGTTTGCAAGGCAACATTTTATACAGGTGCAGCCCCCCAACTCCATCTGTTCCCACAGCAGAGGCATTTCAAAGCTTTCCTCCATGCTGGGATTCTTCAGTGATCAGTACAAGTCAAACCCTCACTGCAGCCTTTCCCTCCATGCCAGGCCCCAACAGAGTCCCTCTGCTCTACGCAAACACCTATTTCCATGAAATCCGTAGAAACCTGACAGCTCAGAGACTTCTGTCGTGTTTGGTTGAAATTGGCCTACCGGTGCAAAAACCACTTGGGGGGAGGAGGGGGAGAAAGGCTGACAGCAGGATTGCATAAGGCTCGTTTCCATAGGAAACCAGGCTAAAAGACAAGTCTCAGTTTAACCGTGTCTACACTGGGAGGGGTTTAATTACTTCAACTGCAGCAGTACCCTTAGAACAACATGACTGTCTAGCACCAGCCAGTTTTCCAGTTTCTCAGGAAATTGCTTCCTTCCTGGAAGTGAGGTGGCTGCACATGGTGGAGACAAAACATGCAGCTCATGGCTGTCCTACACTGAGTGCCCAGAGCAGAGGGACAAGGTGACCTCCAGCCACTGGAGGACAGTGTCTGCCTGACCCAGCAGCTCTCACTCAACTGTCCACAGCTGATCACTGTTTGCTGTAGGTTTCCCACCCTACCAGCCAAAAGGATCCCATGAGGGTGCTTCAATGTATTTGAAACTCAGGCTGAAAAGGCAGTGACAATGGCCAGTGCTATCCCAGCTGCCTTTGCCCAAAGATCAAGGAGCATCATGCGATGCCATTGCTCTGCAGAGGTAAGAAATGGCATGGGATAAGTAGTTGCTTTGCAGTCAGGTAGATGCAGAAGAAAACACCTCTCTGTGACCAAGAGACCAGATCCTGGGTCACTTGCCATGAGATCATGTAAACTTGTAAGCAGGGAAGGAGTCCAGCTGCAGCAAACACCAGCTGGGAGAATTAACATTGTTTGCTAAAATAAACCTTTAAATACAAGGCTACAACCATCACTTCCTGTCTTGAACGAATAAATGGCTGCCCAGTTAATCATCTTTTTTGCTTGGTTTCTAAAGCAAAGGGAGTACACTCTTCTGTCAGATGCTTCAGTTCCAGCCTTCCCCAACAACCTGGGGACCCATTGCTTGAATTCAAGCAACGAGAAAATAAATTGGTTACCCCAAGTTCTCTGCATGTTTCCACGCTGAGAAGGAAAAGTAGTGACCAGGAAGGCATGTGAAATACAAGCTAAATCCAGAGCACAAAAATAATTTTCCATTAGCCGAAAGCAGGCAGCACACACGCACTGCCAGCTGAGGAGCACGTGCTGCTCTGAAGGAGTCACAGAAGGTGCTGGGTTTTGCCAAACAGGTGCTCTGAAAAAGACCTGGGGTTAGCACAGCAGGGGAGAAGGTTTAGCAGTCAAAACGTACAAATCTGCAAGAAACTAAAGAAATTTATTCCACTGCCACATAAAGAAAAAGGTCTATTTTTTGCTCAGCAAACCTGAATAGCCCGGAAACACCATGATGATTCCAGTGAACAAGCAGGGAAATCTCAACACACAACATCCAGGATCAGCAAAAGGCTCAAGCAGCATCCTTACGACAGGCTTTAAACATTTAAAAGCTGGCACTAGAAGCTCATTCGTCTCTAGCAAGTATTATCGAAAGGATCACAATAATCAGCCTATAAAGCCCGACGCCAATTGCTCAATAGGAAAATTGGCTTCAGAGCAGCAGTGCTTATTTTGCCAGACATCAGCTGGGAAACCAAATAATCATATTCAAAAGAGCTACAAAATCAAGGAGCCCACTTGTGTTAATATTCTGTCAGTTGTTTGCATCTTACAACTTCCTTTATGGGAATTCAAATTTTCCCAAGTTGCTCTTGAATTTTAGAAAAGAGAGGGGAAAAAAAAAACCACCTACCAAAGCACCTTTGCTTTTTTATTTAAGTTTGGTAGAATATACCAGCATGTGTTTTGAGGGCAGTGCTGGTCTTCCCTTCAGAATGCCTTTTGTCCCGCCCCAGCACATCCTGAAACAGCCCTCCTGGGCCTTCAGGACTGCCCAGGATGCAGCAAGACTTCCGCAGCCAACTAAAAGGGAGACCCACAAGGACCAAGCCCCAGTTCCCACCACCACTGCCTTTACAAGGGATAAGAATCATTCCTTCAGGCTCTGTCCCAGGCAGCTGTGAACAGACACAATGCAGTAACTCACCCTCCTCCTCACAGGAGCTGCAGCTTCACAGCTGGTGCCAGAACATCACTGCGAAAGTTACCAGCTGAATCTCCAGGCCTCTGTGAGACACTCTGTAGAGCCTCAGTTGGTCTCAGCTAGAAACAAGGCTGGACTCCAGCAGCCAACTGTGCCAAACTCAGTGTGGGCAACTCGTGTTTAAAAGGGAAGAGCTGTGTACCCGGCTGTCTTGCAAAAGGGCTTGTTTCAAGACTGCCAGAGAATGAAGTGGGCCAGAGTGAGCTGATTCAGTGCATGCAAACACAGGAGGAGCAAGGGACACAGATAGCTACCATAAGGAGGCACTGAACAGCTCTGGTGGAAGGTCACCGATGCAGTCAAAAGCTCCAGCCTGAGGGACTAACATCATCCGATCCTGTTTCCCTTTGCTATCCCTTCTGCACATCAGCATGGGAGTCATTTCAGCCCCCATCTAGAACATGCTGATGTATGTGGGCTCTAAAGCTTTTAGAGACAGAAGAGCTACCACAGGGCTACCTTGCCCAAATGTTTCTCTAGCTACTAGCGCGATAATTTGAGTTCAATGCTGGAAGGAACTTGCAGGAGTGCCTGGTATGAGCAGCAGCTCTGGAGGGTTCACAGAGCCCAAAAGGGGGAACAGGGGAAAAACAAAGCCAAACAAACAAGAATGCACTTGTGAAACCACGTACATGGTTGAACGTTCCAGTTCACAGACTCAGCAGAGAGGGACAAAAGCCACCAAAGGAGAAAGGGGCTATTTCATCACTGCTGCAGAACCTCCATTTCGCTGGTCCCTCTCCTTGTAACTGTATTCTTCCCCTAACCTCTGCCAGCTTGTTGTGCCTATGCAGATAGTAACCATACAAGGAGACTCTCTTTATGTGATGAGTTTAATGCTTTGCAGGCAAGTACAGCACACATAGACACATATGTGCATCAGGAAACCAGGAGGACTCCTGTACAGAGCTGACAATATGGATGCTGCAACCTCTGCCTTCAGCAGACACTCAGATGGTGGTAACAGTACAAGAGAACGGGCTGTGAGGGATGCTGTGGTCCAGCTGAAGCTCACCAACAGCCATCACTGTATGTAGCTAACAGCAACATTCTCGCCACAAAGAATCGCTCACAAAAGTTACAAGCAATGTGGAAAGTTTATCTTTGGCTTTTAGAGTGGCAACTTGCAATGCTTGTCACATCCCCCAGGAACACTGTTACTCCAGAAGGGAGGATTCACTTTCAAGGCGCATGAGGAGACTGGCAGACACTTTGGAGCTGCATTAGCAGAGAAGCAAAACGAGAAATTCATCAAAGAGACAGCACAAAGGTTGCAGACTGACCTCAGCGGTCCACTGAAAATTTGTATCTATGTGGTTAGATACGAAAGAGCAGAGCTGTGCTTTAGATACCTGCATTGGATGTAGACAATACATGACTCAGTGGAAACAAAGATGTCTTAAACTTTCTTTGTACATACCAAGGAATGTCAGACCTCATCCTAGGAGTCAAACCTCAGCAAGATGCAATTTAAGCAAGACACAAAAGCATGTACAGGACATGTTCACACATTCCCTCTTCCTGGCTTGATCTTCCTCTAAGCATGCAGGAAGCATGCCCACAGCTGTACCGAGGCCAGCCAGATCAAAAAGCCCACAAGAGCCTCCTACACCAGCTAGGGACTGCAGGAGCACAGCTGCATGGCTAACTCCACGCCCTACTACCCATGAGGAGTAGGAAGGTCAGTACAGTGCAGAGTCCTCCACTGCCTACCAAGATGACTTCAGCCCCATGGCTTTTTTTGCTGAATCCTTTCTCCTTGAACAGGTTGAAAAGGTGTAGAGTTGCCCTCTGCCTTGCTTTTCAAGATAAAAAGCTTTTGGAGATGCTTGGCAGGGGTTGTCTGTGCAGCAAACCAGGGCTCCTGCCTTTGCACACACTATCCTACATGGCGTGTCCTGATGTCTTATTGCAGTGGAGTGAAAAGCAACCTG
This sequence comes from Leptosomus discolor, assembly GCF_034619465.1. Classification (NCBI taxonomy): domain Eukaryota; kingdom Metazoa; phylum Chordata; class Aves; order Leptosomiformes; family Leptosomidae; genus Leptosomus; species Leptosomus discolor. Next base: position 38,661,523 of record NC_141398.1, on the reverse strand, counting down.
CTTGCTTCGTTTGCCTTTTTCTAAAAGGGCTGCAGAAATTTCCTGCAAAACGTAACATTAAGAGCATCATATTTGCAAAGAAAGGCACTTGACCCAGGGAAGTGTAATGTTACAGTCATCTGCATGATCTTAATTCTGCTCCTTTGCTGACCACGCTATGACCACAGCTAGTGGCATAAGCACATCCCATTTTCCTGCAGGATTATGCCTGGTCCTGCACTTGGGGTAGCAGAACAGAAAGGCAATGCTGTGTACTGGCCACAGAAATGGGGCAACTTGCTTTATGCAAACTCAAAAGGCCCGGGGCATTGTGATACCAATCAGAGCCATTAGCTCCCTGTCCTTGCCCAGTGCTAAAGTCTTCACAGGCCACTTAAACAAACAAGGCAAGTGGCTGCCAGAAGAGGAAGAGAAGTTATCTCGTTCATGCAGCACTATATGCTCTAGTCTGAGCTTTGTTGAGGCTAAGGGACTTGCCCAAAGTCACACAGGAAATCTCTGTGGCTCAGCTCTGCATCAGAGAAAGGGTGATAAAATTTCCTGACCTCTCTGGGGGAGGGTACAAGATGTTCAGGTAGCACAACACCAAAGAAGGGGAGAAAAAGAGGCCAGGGAAGTACTTGCTACATGCTAACTTGAGCTCAGTAAGGATAAGCTGCTTCAAAGAGCAAGGCTGGGAAGAGACACCAGAACCCATGAGCTGCAGATATTAAAACAGTGACTCTTGCTGAAAATCACTCTAACACATAACATAAACTGTCCTCTAAACAAAACCTTAAAGAGAAAGGAGCAACTGTGCTAAACAGCTGCACCCGTCACCCGTCACCAGTTTTCCCCTTTCTCCCACCCCTACAGCCACACAAAACCCTGAAGACTTTTGGTGGCACTTCCCACCTCACAGGATCTAGCCTGAATTAGGAGGAAGAGAGAGACTCAGACTCTTTGCTAAGGCTCCACTGTAGATACACGCAATTACATCTTCAATTAAGTTTGAGTCTAGCTACAGGAAACCAGAGGCACTTTCCACAGATCAGAGTGATGTTATTGCCACACTTCACAGGTTTTCGTAACATACACAACACAGTGCTCTGAAACTCACTTTTCACTGACCCACTTTCCACAGAGAAGAAAGTTCATCTTTATTTATCTGGACTTTCTGCCTTTCCTTGCTCACTCACCGGAATGCCGTCTGCATGTTAATGCAAGTGGGGGGAGCCAGGGAAACTGGTGTCAACACCATCCGCTTCAAATCTGGGACAATCCAGTCCCCTGCTTGCAGGGCATTAAGGCAACACGTTCAGGCCCCAAGGAGAAGGAGCACCCAGCTGCCCTCAGATGACTCTTGCCAGCTGACTCACAGTCCAATGCTGACAGGCTCCCTAGATATGATAGAGTTTGGCTGCCACAGGGAGAGAAGCATCGCTCCAGGGGAGGCTCTTTCAGCTGGGAAGAGGCAAAGAGGAAGATTTCTGATGACTTTCCCTGCAGTCTCTTCTCAGCCTTGTGGTGTCTTTCCATGTGGGACAATAGGACAAGACCCAGGATCTCAACAAACCACAGCAGTCCTGAAGAGACCATCATGGGCTCCAGAGCAGCATGCAGAAGCGCACAGTTTCCCCAGCTTAGCCACAAGTCATCTTGCTGTAAAACCCAGCCCCGGCTACCTTTGACTACTCCTAGCAGAAATTCCTGCCTGTCCCTACTTACAAAAACCAAACAAACCAAAAAACAAACCCCAAAACCACATAAAAGCATCCAAAGGAGGGGGAGGCCCAAACAGCATACCAGAGGAACTCAGCTCAGTGAGGACACGTGAGCCTCACCACTCTGCCCTGAGGTCAGGCTCAGCCACAGGGGCTCTCCCAAACCGCTCACCTGGCCACGGCCTCGACCACAGCCAAAGCAGGACTGTGCGTACCTCCTCCCAGAGGCAGATGGGACATCATACCTTGCCTAGGAGTGGTGGCCAGATAAACCATGGCAAGCTCTCTGAGAAGCCAAGGAAGATCCCAAGGAAGTGAGTGGGGATAACAGCAGAGACAGCTAGCCACAGTATGGGAGCGGATCAAGCGAAAAAAGAAAACCCTCAAGTGCTACAGCCCTGAAGAGACGCATGTGTCCTAGGTAGCTGCTAGTCTTAGTGGCTGCAAGGGCACGTTAAGCTCAGCTCCCCATGCACGCTGTGGATCAACGTGTGCACAAATTCTTAGAACACCCATGATCAGACACTGGCTCCCATGTGCTCTTCGGGACCAAGTGACAAGCATTGCCAGTCCAACAAGTGACAACCACAAGTGTCAGCCAGCCAAAACCAAAAGCACCTCAACTCTAACCTTTCATTTCTGTTTTTCTAACACGCCTGTCTATGCCCAGATCACCAACACAGAGACAGTTACCACAGCTCACTGTGAGCCTGCTGCTTCAGTACCAAGCACGGTAAGGTGCCCTACAGCGGCTAACCCATGCCTTCAGCCATCCCAAACTACAACCAGTTACGGCTGCACTAAGGTCCCCACAGCCCAACCCCGCTAGGGCAAACATACCAGAATACAGGTGACCGACACTGCCAAACTTCAGACAGCCTCTTTCAGTCCCTCAAGGTTCCACGGTGTTTTAGGCCTGCCTGTGGCAAAGTTCTTTTCCACATCAGATCCTCTAAAGGACTGAACACAGAATTTTGCCTGCTTTTTTTTTTGGCAAATGGATTGCGAGGCATCCCACAGCCTGGCTCTGAAAAGGCCACGTGCTGGCTGGCTAGAAGCTAACAGAAGGTTTCCCCCCTCCAGGCTTCACATTCCTGTTGACATGGCAGTCCCTGGGCTGTTTTAGACAAGCATTGCCAAATATGATTTACCAAATGCAGGCAGCACATGCAATGCTGTTCAAATGTCAGGACTTGCAGCTCTCCTTCTCCAGAGCTCTCAGTCCAGAGCTATGCTGGACAGGAGAGACTGAGACATCAAAGCATCGCTACAACACGCAGGACACCAAATCGATTTCCAAACCCACCATCCCAACGTCCCTAATGAGAAAACACCAGTTTTGGGGTGAAGGAGGAGATCCAACAGCTCTTTGGCCCTGCCAACCCAGCTCCTCTCCCCCTTGCTTCCGGCCACCGCATGCCCCTACAGCCATCAATGGGACACTCACCTTGAGGATCTTCACGACGACCCTCTCGTTATTGGTGATGTTGATGGCCTCGAAGACTTCGCTGTATTTCCCTCGCCCGAGCTTTCGAACCAGCTGGTAGTCGTCCTGATTGCTGCGGGCACCAAGAGGAGAGAAGAGGGAGGAGCGGGGGGGGGGGGGGGGGAGAGGATAACTGACAGGGCAGCAAGCCGGGGGGGGTTGTCCTTCTCCCAGCCCTCGCCTCAGCCGCCCAAAACGGAGGGGGGTGGGGGTGGGCAGGGAACCCCCCCGTGGGCTGAGGCCCCCAGGAGGGTGCGGGGCCGTCAGCGGCCAGAGGAAGGAGCGGGGGGGGGGACGACACACACACGGACGGACACGGACGGGGGACACGGGGGGCCCGCGGGGCGCTTTACCCCCAGCTCGGGACGTGCGCCTCGTAGTCCCAGTACTCGCGGCTCCTCAGGCTGTTCACCTCGGCGTACACCCGCGCCCGGCTGCCGGCGGCCGGGCCGGGCATGGCGGCGCCGGGCGGCGGCTGCAGGAGGAGGAGGAGGGCACGGGGCCGGCGCGGGAGGCCGGCGAGGCGGGGCGCGGCACGCAGGAGGGCGAGGGCGGCGGCAGGCGGCGGCAGGGCCAGGCCGGAGCGGGGGGCCGGGGCGGGGCCGGCCCGGGGGCGGCGGGCGCGGGCCCCGCGCGGAGCGTGCCGAAGCACGGGCCCGGTGCCGGCGGCGGCGGCTGCAGCCTGGGCCGGCCCCAAGCGCCGCGCAGCCAACCCGGAAAAGGCGCCGCCACGAGAGGCGCCCGCCTGCCGCCGCCGCCCAGCCGCCCGCCGCGCAGCGCCCCCCGGCGGCGCGGAGGTCCGGCCCCTCGGCGCCCGCTAGTCGGGCGGCTGCCGTCACGCCCCGTCACGCCTCGTCACGCCCCCCCCCGAAACTGTCACTCACTCGTCAGAGCCCAGTCACTCCTCCTCTGTCCGCCTCGTGTCACCCGCCACCGCCCCCTCAGCCAAGCCCTCCCCGTCTCGTCACCCACCCACCCTCTTCCTGACCCCACCACGGCCTCGTTGCGCCCTGCTACACCCTGGCACCCTCGTCACCCCCTCACACCCTAGCGCAGACCCTGTCACCTCTGCTGCCCCCATCACCCCACTTCAGCCCTGTCACACCCCATTACACCGCCACCACCTGCCCCAGCCCCTGTTGTGGTCCCTCATTACCCTCTGGCACCCCACCACCTCTTGTCACCCCCAAGGTGGAACCTTGGCTGGAGGAAAGGCTCCATGTTCCTCTGGAAGGACTTCACAGAACCACAGGCTGGTTGAGGTGAGGCACCTCCGGAGGCCATCTGGGCCAAGCCCTTGCAGAGCCACTTGCCCAAGACCATCTCCAGACAGCTGCTGGATACCTTGACGGATGGAGACCCCACAACCCCTCTGGGCAACCTGTTCCAGTGCTCAGTCACCTGCATAGTGAAAAAGTGTCTCCTGATGTTCAAAGAGAACCTCCTGGGTTTCAGTTTGTGCTCATTGCCTCTGGCCCTGGTGCTGGGCACTGCTGAGAAGAGCCTGGCTCCATCTTCCTTGCACCCTCCCTCCAGTCCTTCATTCATCTTCATGGCCCTTCACTGGGATCTCCCCAATATGTCCCTATCTCTCTTGTACTGAGGAGCCGAGCATGGGACACAGCATGCCAGGGGTGCCCCCACCATTGTTGAGCAGAGGGGAAGCACCCCCTCACTCCATCTCTTGGAAGCATTTTGCTTAATGCAGCCCAGGGCACCACTAGTCTTCTTTGTGGCTTATGTTCAGCTTGGTGTCCACCAAGACCCTCAGGTCCTTTTCAGGCAGCTTTTTCAAGCTGCTTCCCAGCTGGGTGGCCCCCAGTGTATAGTGGTGCCCGGAGTTGTTCCTCCCCAGGAGCAGGGCTTTGCATGTCTCCTTGTTCAGGAGAACTTCAGGAGGCTGCTGCCAGCCCATTTCTCCAGGCTGTCCAGGTCCCTCTGGACAGCAGCCCAACCCTCTGGACTATCAGCCACTCCTCCCACATTGGTGTCATCTGCCAACCTGCTGAGGGTGCGCCCTGCCCCATCATCCAGGTCATTAACAATGGTGATTGGACTGACAATGCTTTACCTAATGCAGAGCCCAGGAGACCATTCACCTTCTTTGCAGCAAGGGTACGTTGCTGGCTCATGTTCAGCTTTGTGTCCACCAGGACCCCCAGTCCTTTTTAGGAAAGCTTCTTCCCAACAGGACTGAACCCAGTATTGACCTGTGGGTTGCACCACTAGTGACTGGCCTCTAACTAGACTTGGTGCCACTAATTGCCACCCTCTGGACCAGTTTTCAACTCACCTCACGCCCTCATCTCCTGGTGCCCAGTGAGTCCCAGGGGAACTGTCAACTCCAGCCCTTCCCCAAGCCCACACTCACCTCCCCGAGCTGTGTCTCATCACCAGCCACCAGCCCACGGGTGACAGAGCAGAGCTCGGGACACGGGTGTCTTGGTCTTACTCTGGAGCTGCTCCTGGCTGGCCTCCAAACATCAGCTTAGGCTCAGCTGGAAACTAGACTTGGCTCCAGGCTGTTTTGTACTAGCTGCCGAGGAGCCTTTCCAGCCATCAGGTCACAGGGCCACCACTGTCCTTCCTTTTCTTTAGGTATGCACTTTCATGTCCAAACCAAGGTGAGATTGGAGCCTTCAAACTGCACGCAGATTCTCCACTTCTTGGTATTGCTATTAATGGGAAAAGCAGCACTTTGTCAACAGAGAAGAAAAGCCTTAGGCTGCTCTGCCTGATGGAAGCACATAGATGATTTTCTTTTCCTTTGGGTGCTAAGAAAGGAAAAGGACCCACAGCATCCTTGATTCACACCTGATGTAAGTGCTGGGCTTTGAGGTTTGGAGGAAACCTAAGGAAATTGTCCCTGGAAAGGTAAGCATGTCGAGTCAATGGCACACTGTAAAACCCAGTGAGCTTCCCAGGTGCCTGAGCCTGAATGATGAGAAAACCCAATAAGATTTGATCATTTTATACTTTGGGTCCTAACTGAACGCAGTCCAGGCAAGACTTTTACAGGATCTTTGGAAAACAAGGAAGATGTCTTCAAAATGCTTGCTCTCCCAGGGCACTCGGCGCTGGAGAGAAAAGACAAGCTGGACACCCACTCCCACTAAACCTGTCTTAGCGAAGCAAGAGAAAAATCAGCTGTCCTTGGGAAAGTCTGCCACGTCCAGAGTCCAGCTTAACTGGCCTCTTCCTACCAGGACTGCAGAGTGAAAATGAATATCATCTCCGAGGACCTTGAGGAGATGCAGAAATACATAAGCAAAGCAGCCAGCCCTTGCATAAACTAGAACTTATGACAACATATGCAAAGCCATTGAGTCATAGGTTTAAAGCAGCACCGTGATACCAGCATGTGCGTATGCTTTTTTCAGCTAGAGCTGCACTGCTGCAGGGCTAACTTGTCCTTCTGTCCCAGTAAATTCTGCATGGGACCCCAGTAAAATCCTGCCTTAAAAGGGAGATTCACATTTCACCGAGTGCTGCCATCTGGGCATAATTACTCAAAAGTCGAGTTGACTAAAATTTTTCCAAAGGATGATTTTCCCAGTGGAATACGCTGGGTTTTCAGCAGTTTCATCACCGGTGATATCTTCCTCGGCACTTTCCAGCAGGAAACAGGCAGGCTACTGAAACAGCTTGCCAGGCTGATTCCTGGCATGAAAGCCGACTGTGTGCTGCCAGCTCCTCCAGCCTCGCCTGCCCAGCTGTGGGAACCAGGGCTGCCTGCTGGTTTCTGATGCTGACCAGTGCTTCCACAGCAAAAAGCCCTGTTTGCAGCTATAGGGAAGTTTGCCAAGCTTTACCTACTTTCTCTGAAATGCTAGTGAGCTGGGTTTTTTTTTAATTATTGTTACTATTTTCAAATCTGGCTGGAAAGGTCCAGCTGTTTCCCAGAGCAAAGTTAGGGAAAATATGTTTTAGGCCATTAAAAACACCTGGAGATCTTGTCCTGAAGGTACTTCAGAGCTCTGAAGCCTAGTGTTTGGCAAGGGATAAATCTTCTGGCAGAGATGTCGTGGGTCTCCTGCCGACCTCTGAAAAGCTTTGTGCAGCTGGACAGAGCTATAAACTTCTTAAAATCAGCACCCCATGTACCTGCAGCTGCAGAACCTCCAGCACAACCTTGCTGGACCCTCCAGAGATGCCATGCCTGACCACCATCCCATCATGGCTCCCTGGGTCACTCAACTGCCTCTTCCCCTCCTACTGTATGATGAAATACTGACTGTCTCACACAAAACGTGGGCTAGTGCAGAGACCGGCAGTCTGGTCATATAATTATCTCTGCGGTCTTAATCAGCCAGCTCACACAAGCGCTGCTTTTAACACAGGTTTTAATTCATGTCCCCATGTTAAGCTCTTCCATGGGATCCCTGTTCCACCCTGCAAGCAAAGAGGACCTCCAGGCTGTGTCACATACATGCTGTCCCCTCTCCCTCATCTCAAAATTATTGATTTCTGGCATCACGTTCTGTATGTGATGAAGATCCTGCAATGAGAGGTGTTCACCCCTGCACCTGATGAGGCTGGGAAACATGGTTCCTCCCATGGATCGCATGCCATTATGACTCAAGATGCGTTTTGAAGATGAGTTTTGACATGTTCTGGCCAGAAATAGGACCAGCATTGCCAGGGCATTGATTTTTCTCCCATTTCTATAATTGGGTTGACTCGCATCCCTCGTCCCAGAAAAGCCATGGAGATGCATCACCAGCCATATCATCAACTTTTGGGGGAGAGAGGCACATTTAAATAGACCTGCCACCCACTGCTGATGGTCCTTAGCATCCAGCACAGGGAATTCTGAGCACATCACTGTGCCACAGTCTGAATCCAGCAACAGGGACACTTAGAAATGATGCTCCACACCTTGACAAACCTCCTAAAATAAGCCATGTCTGTGAGGGTAGCTGCCTTCAGAACTGGTGCTACTGGTTCCCCCTGGTTTTACAGCCAGATGATGATAAAGCAGAGTCTGTAAGGGGAAGATTTGCAGCGTCATAGGCAGAAAAACCCGTCCATGGTGCAGATGGACCTCAAATGTGAGCTGGGGGCTAGTGCTTGCCTGCAGCCCTCTGGAGGCTTCGCCGCCCAGCTGACAGGCTGGATCCTGTTTGGCATTTCTGGTGAGTAGGATCTGGGAGGCAGTGCTTAACCAGGAGCTTGTGGGAACAACGCGCGTGCCAGGAGACCCCCCCAAGGAGGGTTGCCCCTTTGGCGTTGCACCCCCCTGTGTGGCTCCATCCAACCCCCCCGTAGATATGCTTGTGCCGCAGGCACCTCGCTGGGGGCTCAGGGACCCTTGGGAGGGGGCCAGCTGTGTCACTGGGGGCTGCCTCCCCCCATGCCCTTCCAGCAGCACCATTCCCCCAGCCCGGAGGCCTGCAGGACCCTGCTGGGACCCCTGCATGGGTGGAGAAGCAGGACCCAAGCTGCGTGTGTGTGTGTGTGCATATATGTGCGTGTGCACGTGTGTGTACATGAGACACCACGTGTGGCTGTATGTGTGTGGTCGTGTATCTCCGTGGCCCTGTGTCCCCCCATGCCCCCTGCCCCTATGTCCTCATGTGCCCACGTCCCGTTGCCCCCTGTCCCCATGTCTCTTCAGTCTCCCTGTCCCTGTGTCCCCCCATGTCCTCTGTCCCATGTCCACTCGTGTCCCCATGCCCGCTGTCCCTGTGCCCCTGTATTCCCCTGTGTCCTTGTGCCCATGTCTCCCCATGCCCCCTGTCCCTGTGTCCCCCTGTATCCCCATGCCCGCTGTCCCTGTGCCCCTGTATTCCCCTGTGTCCTTATGCTCATGTCTTCCCATGCCCCCTGTCCTTGTGTCCCCCCGTATCTTGTGTTCACTCATGTCCCTCTGTCCCCTGTCCCATGTCCTGCTGTGTCCCCATGCCCCCGTCCCTGTGTTCCCTGTGACGCTTATTCCCACGTCCCTCTGTGTCCTATGTGTCCCTTGGCCTGTGTCGCTTGTCCCCCATGTCCCATGCCTCCTCCCCACGTTCTGGGTCCCATGCCTCCTGTCCCCATGCCTCATGTCCCATGTCCCCCCGGGGCGGTGTCCTTTGTCCCCCCCATGTCCCATGCCTCCTCTCCCCATGTTCCACGTCCGCCTGCATCCCTGTGTCACCCCCGTGTCCTGTGCCCAGTCCCGTGTCCCGTGTCCCCCCCTGTGTCCACCCGTGCGCTCCCCGCCGGCCGCGCGCGCCGCCCCGGCGTTGCCAGGAGACGGCGATGGCGGAGCAGAGCCCGTCGGCGCTGCCGCGGCTCCGGGCGCAGCGGCAGGTACTGGCGGCCGGGTGTGGCTGGGGGGGGCCCGGGGGCTGCGGGGCCCCGCTGGGGGCTGCAGGAGCTGGGGCGGCGCGGGGGCCGCCGCTGGGCCTTAACGGCCGGCGGGGCCGGGCGGGGCCGGGCAGGATGTCCCCGGCTGCCTCCGCGCCGGGCACAGTCCCCAGAGGCCCCGGTGGTCGCTCGGCCGCGGGTGCTGCCTCGCTGTGGGAGGGGTCTGGAGCCAGGCTGGCCGCTCTCCCGTCCCACGTCCCCGGAAGGACCCAGGCTCTGCCGGCTCCTTCGGGTGCGGGAAGTAGCGGGGCTGGCCAAGCCCCCGGACCCGTCTGGTCCGGGGTGACCTCAGGCCCTCCCACCCCATTGGGCTTGGCCGCTGTTGCCCTGCGGTCACTTGCTTTTGACTCAACCGCTCCTCAACGCGGTGCTTAGCTCGGCCGAGGGCTCAGCCTGACCCCCACCTCGCAGCCTTGCTGCCCAGACCCAGGACCTCCCCATCTCAGCGCTCACCTGACAGGAGGTCAGCGAGCAAGCTCCCCGGTTTGAAATGTGTTGAAGAAAGTCCCCCAACAGCCCTCTGACTTGGGCTTCACAGTGATGAGCCTTTAATCTAGACACCAGCTTGCAAAAAAGGTGCTGCTGATCTCACAGGGATAAGAGTTTGGGTTTCCTTGCTGTTCCTGCACCCTGTGTAAAGGCCAGGCTGCCTTCTCCTTTCTCCTCCTCCAGCTGATGCTGTCTTTTCCCTTCGTGACAGCACTGTGTCCTCCTGAACAGTGAGTGCTAGGGAGATTTGGGATGAATTAACCCACACACAGCAAAATTTGAAGTTAAACAAATAGCGAAGATGGTGCCAAGAAAGCAGGAGAGTTGCCCAAGGCTGTGCCAGGTCTGTGAGGCTCTGCTCCTCTCCTTTCTCCTGGGGAACCTCACGTTGGCTCAAACCTGTGTGCATCCACGCTTGGGTCCCTCTGCTGAGTGCACGTTGCTCTCTTTCTTCTTGCCGGAGCCATGAACAGGCTTTTGGAGTAGATTTTTACCTCCTGGCCTGAATGTTGCCTTTTCACCAGAGACACAGTGAACAGAAGCTCTAGATGCTTTGCAGTGGAGTGCCTTTCTGCCAGCATCCTGCACTGGGTTTTAGCAGCTGCTCAAGCCCAAAGTAGCCACTTCCTGGTTAGTCCCAGACTAAGCCCTTAGAAACTTTGCCTTTGGCCAGGGGAGCGCTTGCCCTCCGCAAAGCAGTGCCTGCCTCACTGTGTCCCCACAGCACTGGGAATCGATCCCGAGTGGTGTCAGTTCTTTCGAGAGTGTACTCCAGTAATGGAGTATTACTCCATGCTGCAGTAAGTTCAGCTCTTCAGGGCATCTGACTCAGGCAGTAGTAGGAGACCCCATCTGTCCTACACAACAATTATCATCTTCTCTACAAAGAGGTGTTTTACCTGCCCGCATGAAGCTGTCACATTGGCTTTAACCTCTAGCCCTGGATTTGCCTATTTAGTTGAACTGAAAGTGCTTGTGTAGGAGGGGTTTGTGGGTGGATGAGAGGACAGATGGGGTCAGCCCAGGGTGGTCCTCAGTTATCTCTGCTCTGGAGAGGCTTCCTTGTCCTTGCTGTAAGCTGGAATCCCTCTAATGTGACCATCGAGATAATTTTCTTGCTGAATACAGGCAAGTGCAGCAACAGTTGGCCAGTGCTGGCTTTCTAATGGCATCTCTGTTGTTCCTTGGTTGTTGCAGTCATGTGGCAGGTACAAATCCAAGCTGCACGGTGCGACAGACTATTCTGTAGGGCTGGCAGCGGAGAAGAAATGTGAGCTGGCTGAGGTGAAGGATGAGATTCAGAGAATGAAGAAGGACTTGGGGCAGACCTTGCAGAACCTTGAGGTATGGCTCTCCAGGACCCTCATGATCACCAGGGCGTTGAACAGTCCTGTTACTTTTCACACTTCTTTCAACGTGCTGTCCCTCAGGCAGTGAGACAGACTTGGTCGGTGAGGGCTGTTCATAGCAGAGCATTGGTGTGAGTGGTCCTGGGTTGAGAGTGGGAGCTGTAAGTGTCCTCTGACCTCATACTGTTCTTGAAGGCAAGTACACCAACAGAGATCAGAGGTGCCCAGTGTCTAAAGATGGATCTTATTATGGCAGGAATTAATAAGGTGAGGGGAAGATTTTTAGGTAGAGAAGCTCAGATCTGCTGGGTGAGATGAAAAAGTCAATGCTCAAAAGAAAAATCTCCTTTTTGTCAGCTTCTTGAAGGTGCCTTTTGTGCCAGTTGTATTTTTTGTTCTATTGGCTCCCAGAAGCTTCCTGATTTGCCTGGGCTCCATGCAGTCCTCTCTGGGGTCTGCCTTTTTGCCATCTCTGGGATTTCTTCAGAGCATCCTCCAAGTCTCAGAGGCTACGTTCCTGCTGCAGGCTCCTTGTGGCTGTACCACCATCTCTGCCTGCCCTGTGCTGGCTGCCAAGACCTCCTCCTAGCCAAGATGCTCAGGAGCTTTTGGGGAAGGAGAGACCTCTGCATTTGATTCATACCCCTGATGCTGCCTGCAGTGGCCAGGAAGGATGAAGCAGGCAGCCTGTCCCTCTTGTGTAGCCACAGGGCATACACAGTAAACAAAGGGTGGCAATTTGTCTTGTGTTGGCTTAGCCAGGCTGACAATGTTTGTAGGTCAGGATGGAGGACAGATGTTGAAGCTCAGGCACATAAGAGATTTTTTGCTTATTCTTTTTGAGTCGGTGAAGTAGCAGTGCTGTATGAGCCTCCACCATGTGCCCTGAGCTGCACAGGGTGAAAGTGCTGCCACGGGAGAAATGCTAATAATGCCAGGAGCAAGCATGCCTGGTCCTTTGCAGTGTTCTCTGTTCCCAAAGCTGTTTGAGTAAGGGAAGTCACCACCTCTTGGCTGTTATGTGGCTTTATTTCTACAGGCAGTCACTGAAGAAGCAAGTGTTTGGTGGAGTGATGTTGAGAAAGCCATCAGTGGCTTTGAGAAAGACATGATCAGCACCATCTCCAGCAAGAAAGTGAGTATCGTAGCTTCTGAGAAGCTGAGAAACATGGAGGAGGAGAACCGTCAGAGGGTCAGCGCATCATGGCAACTTTTGAGGCTGGTCTGTCATCTGACAAGTATGTTGGTTAGGGAAAAAACTAACTCCCATACTCCTGTGGAGCCTACATCACATTTTCAGACTGTCTTAGCAAATCTCTTTGGACAGCCCTTGTCACACTTGGCAGTCGGTGACCAGGCCAGGTGCTCATAGGGCTGCTGAGCTGCAGCACAGTCCGGGAGCACAGCTGATGCAGGGCCCTTAACAGAGCCTGGGAAAGTGCATGGCCATGCCCCCATGTTTGGGGCAGGGTGATGCTGAGCAGCGTTTCTTGCTGGGCTCTTTCCTAAGTCAGCAGTGAAGGCTGCAGTATGGATGAAATGAAGTGGAACCGCACCATAAGGAATCGGGTCTGGGTGCTCTTTCTCCTCCCCAGGCTCTACTGTCCTGCTATAATCTGCTGCCTTTCTTTAGGATCTGCTGGGAGGGAAGTTGCACTTAAAAAAATTCTGTGCCTAAGGGTTATAACAAGAAGACGCTGCAGCAGCAGCTCAGGCAGGTGCATGCAGCAGTTGAGGAGAAGCAGGGCCTTGATGGCCCCTTGAAGAATGAAAGGAGTACAGCCCAGTGCAGGTCTGTGTAGAGATGCGTGGCCCTCTTCCTCCTTACCTTCCTACTCTGCTCCTGGCCTTGCTGCCTTTGTCAAAGGGCACTGTCTTCTGCCCAGGTTCAAACCTGGCATGTGTCTGCGTGCATGGGATGAGACCAGAAGTCTCACGGAGTGGAAGCTGTCAGACCTCTCTGTGCCCTGGAAAAGATGTGTGGTGGATCAGAGCAGTTCCCTGGGGACTGGCTGCTGCTGGCATGGCAGGAGCCTTGCCAGAGGGGACCTGTCTGCACTGCATGGACCCTCTAAGCTAGGACACAGAGCACAGGCTCGGTGGCATGCTGCGTCTCGCATTTCTCCCCAAGCCCCAGGTTTGCAGCCAGGCTGAAGACTCTGTTCTTTAGGTCTGCTTTACCCATAGAGCAAAGCTCTCTTATTTGGGATGCGGCTTTGGTCAGCAACCTGCAGCTCGTCTTCCTTGGGGTTTGCAGAAGGAGCAGATGGGACAGACACTCCGTGAGGTACATTTGCAGCAGCTGCATGTTAGAAATGCCCAGTACCAGGAGAAGATTGATGAGAAGAAGGAGGAGCTGCTGCAGCTAAAACTGACCTCAGGGAAGACTGGCCAAGTCCTCAACTTGTATAAAGTGAGTGAACCTCCCAGCACCTCCATTTTGCCTTTCTTCTGTTTCTGAGGGTCACACACCAGCTGATTAACAGCTCTCACATCCTTCCCTGTCTCAGAGGATGGCGAACACCTCTCTGCCTTCCCACAGACTTAGCAGTTCAGTTGGGAAGTTCGAGCGACACACCAAAAGCAGTGATGCACTCATTCGTGATTGCCTACAGCCTGACGGTGGGGTTCCTGCTTTGCAGCACAGTTGTTTTGCACTGCAGGGGAAAATACCAGTATGGAAGAGTTTTGGTGCTGAGTTGCACAGGAAATTACTTTTTTTACACAGCCTGTTGTATTTGAAAAGATGGCATGAGCTGCAGCCGTCACTCTGAGTCTCTGCTCTTAGCAGTGAAAAATGCGTCTCAGCTGGGTGTATTTGCTTCTCACCGGTCAGCCGTTCTGTCTGGGGCATTCCTAAACCCCAGCTGCTTGCTGTGGGCTGTGCTGTGGTGTGACACACGAGGACATAACAAAGCGGTAGCTGCATGACCAGGGCATGACGTTGCCTTCTGCAGGGGATCAGTGGTGCCGCAGAACTCCCTTGGGAGACGAGCTCCTGCACTGCCAGCCAAAACCAAGCTGGAGGAGTGGAGAGGTGGCTTTGCAGGTGGCTGGGAGCTGCCATTGTGCCTGCTGATGCTGCCCTACTCTCATGTTCCAGAAGAAGCTGCAGGACGCCATGGAAACATCCACGTCTCTGATGAAAGACATCTCCCAGAGGAAGGAGCTGCTGGAGAAAATTGAAAGAGAAGCTGCTCTGGTGGAGGAGGTAAGAGGACGATTTGGGAGGCCCCAAGACTCCACTTGGGAGGACTCTTTGAAGGTACTTTTTGTGGTATGTTGGATACCAATGCCCATTCAAGGCCTGTCAATGAGCAGGGTACCTGTGCCTTTCTGGGTCTGAGCAAGTCCCAGGGCTCCTGCCGATGCCAGTGAGCATGGGCAGGTTTGCAAAACAGGGCATGGATTTTGGCCCTGGCTCCACAGGTACCTGCCACTGGCTTCTTGAAATTCTGTTTCCTTGACCTTTTCATCAGCAGTGTCCTTCTCAGGGAGAAGTGGCACTGCTGTCATATCAATCAGGGGACATATAGCCTGGCGGGGACACCACAGCTTTGGGAAGCAGGTTCAAGGGGTTCCCTAGCTGTGCTGCCTGGCAGGGATGGAGACACTGGTGGCTGCATCCCACTGTTTTCCCCTCACAGTGCCAGGGGTTTAATTTATCCTGTCTGCCTGCTTCCCTGGAGGACTGGCCACTGTCTGGCAGAGGGACATTTCCCTGAGATCTCCTTGCCCTCTGTCCCTATTCCTCTGGCAGCAACGAGCCAAAGCTGAGAGAGTGAATCGGCAGCTGCGGAAGCAGCTCTCAGACTACAGTGTCCCCCCTGTGCTGAGTTACGTGCAGAAGAAGATGGCTGTTGCTGACCTCAAAAACAGCCTCCGGGCTTGGGAGAGGAAGGTGGCAGTTGCTGAGGTAAGCGAGACCAAGCTGGGTGCGCAGCAGCCTGGACATGTGCCAGCTGGGCACTGGGTCCCAGTGGAGGTGCATCTGCCCACCCTGAGGACTGGAGCGCTTGCTCCTGATGCACTGGGAAGATGTGCGAGAGTCTCGTGTGGTGGTTCCACTGGTGCCTGGCAGAGCCAGAGGCTCTTCCTGTTTACAGGGCAGCAATCACTCCCTACTCGAAGGACAGAGGCTGAATTTTAATGACTTAACTCGGAGGGGAAGCCAAGGCAAGGACACAGCTTGTAATTTGACAGGAAGCACCATCAGGCTGTTGCTATACTGAAGCCTGTTGTGTGTGTAAGGAGAAGGGGACATATTGGAGCCTGATGTGCTTCCGGTTCTGCATATGTAACCTGCACTGGCCTTTTCTAGAGCTCCTGATGGCTCCCTAGTGTTTGTAGTCTGCTTTGATGATCTCAGGCATTTCTTTCTTACTTGTATCTTGACCCTTTCCTGATAAGGAAAGACTAGCCAAGATCTGAATGTGAGTTTCTGGCCAAGTTGCAAGAATATCTTTGACTCTCCTTCTGCTCCAACTCCTGCAGCCTGGGAGAAGGTGGAGAGATAACACAGAAGAACATAGTCAAAGCCTGGATGTAGCAGGGCATGTCTGTATCCCTGCCTCACGTGCACAGCAGTGTGGGGAGAGAAATGCCTGGGGTGGATGGGATGGATAGTGTGGTCCTGTACTCCTGGCACCCTGCTTGTTCTCAAGTGGAGATGGGCTTAGCTGTGGCTGGGATGGAAAAGGCTCTGTGCTTGTGCCTGTCCAGCACTTAGGCACTCGGCACCCCAGTCCACAATGGACAGGGCTTATGTGGTCCGACGTTCCTCAGAGGTCAGAACTGCATGGATTTGGGCTTGACCCATCAGCGCCAGTGCTGTGGGTTCAGAAGTGGGGGTCCAGCTGTGGCTACCCCAGAGCTGGTGGGCAGCCTGCCTGCAGGCCTGTCTGCACAAGCAGATCCCTTCTTACCCAGGTGCTCCCCTTGACCAGGAGACCCCGGCTGTCTATGCAGTAGTGCCCAGAGTCCTGCCAGCCTCTGGGAGCCAGAGAGCAGTGAGGGCTCAAGAGGCTAAAGAAGGAACCTGTAGCTGTCCCTGGGATAAGAGTGAGGCTATAAACCTGTTTTCTTTGCCGGCCGCTTTGTGGCAGGGCATGTCCAACACCCCTGCTGCCATGCAAGGGGCTGTAGGTTTTTATACAGTGCTGTTGTGTGGGGTCTCCAGGCTTTCTGGGGCATTCAGGACAGAAACCAAAGCTGGTGCAGATCTGTCGGAGCTCTCCTCAGCATGCCACAGCGAGCACTGATCTCACGTGGGAGCAGCGGGGGCAGAAGGGGCAAGCAGTACAGCAGCTTAGGCCAGGCTAGATTATAGCCTTGCAGCTTTCTCCACAACATATCACTGCTGTCTGAACGTATTAAGGCCTTCCCCTTTCTCCTCTTGCAGATGTCCTTGCAAAGCTACCGCAGAGCGTGGAACCAGGTCAAGATGTCTGGTAACCAGCACTAGGCTTGTCTGATGCTGCAAGGGGGCAGTGGAAGCTGCAGAAGGAACCAAGCCTGTGGGGAATTTTGCTGTCAAGTGGGTGAACGTAGCACCCTGCAAGCTGCAGGGAGGTGAAACCACTTCTGCATGAAATGATAAAGAAACCTAAGGCTCCGTTGTGAGGCCGTCTCTTTGGTCTTTCCCAGCACGTGCCGGCTTCCACCAGGCGCCACTGCTTGGCCCTGCTAGGTCAGCTAGCTCTGCACTGGGTGTTCCCCCCTCCCTCCATCATCACAAGCAGTTTTTCTCTGGTGATCAAATCTGACATGTTCACAGGAACTGTCCTTTCTCTCTGAGCAAGCCCTGGTGATCACTTAATGAAGGAGGAACCAGAGGGGATTCCCTGGGAGATGTGGGAGTTCAACATCTCTGAGCGTGCACTGACAATAGAAGAGAGCAGAGCAGCATGAGCATATAAGGCAAATCATTTCAACATGGCATGCATGAACCAAGCAGACCTTCTGATCGCAAAAGAGTACTTCATTTACCTAAAGAAACAAATCAGCAAGAAGAGAGCAGCTACCCTTTTCCCAAGCACCTGGGGCAAGTGTAAGTGTCCCTTGGAGATGGGAAGCGTTTTCCTGCTGCAGGAGTTAAAAATCATCTCAGATGGCTCAGCCTCAGATGACTTCAGGTCATCTTTCCTTCTTGGGGTTGAAACCAACTTCCTGAAATATCCTCACTGCTGGTCTGGAAGCCTCTTCCCAGTCTTTGGGTGGAGCCTGCAGATCAGCTTACACTCTGACTAGCGTGGGGAACGTGGGAGGTCCTATCATGGTGGCCAAAATCCAGTTGCTGTAGTAGGACACTGGGGTGTATAGGAACAGCCCGTAGCATCTGATGCCGCCCTCACTTTCAGGACCCATTTCTCAGTCCCTCTAATCTGGCATATGACGGGGTTGCCAGCATCACCCTTTTGAGAGACAAAAAGGGCAGGGTTGTGTCTCAGCAGTATCCCTCCTGCCATTGCTCTCAGTGGCTGTGGACTTCACCAGGGTGAGAGGAGGGCCGATCACAGCAGTTCGGTCCTTTATCATCACTGGCAGCAAAGCATCACTGATTCAGGGGGCTGGCTGCCTTTGGGCTGATGATGTCCCTGTGTGCCCCAGAAGAAGTGACAGGCATTTCTCCCTGTGTCTCTTCATGTCCCCATCAGCCCAGACCCACGCCTGATCCTTTGGTACGTACCACAAGGAACCCCTCTTGGTTTTGCCTTCTGAGCATCTTTGACCCTGGCCACATCAAAGGCCCTTGGAGGCCCCAGCAGGGTGAGAGGTCCAGGGACCAGGAGCAGTGCCTGCAGGCCTGCAGGGAGACACACACCCTGCAGGTCACGCAGAGATGGGTACCACACGTTCAGTCTCCCACGCTTGCTGTTTGCAAGCTGTGTGAAAGGGATCTTTTCCTGTAAGGACAGAGCAGAAGCCCAATGACTGTTTTGGCTGCTCTCCCAGCCTGGAGTCAGAGACAAGCAGAATGAGGAGGAGATGGTTTGGCTGAATATCTGCCTGGTGTGGGTTGGCACTCTGTATCCCTTACCAAACAGCCAGCCACTTTGTCGGCGTCCCTGTGGCTGCAGCGTGCCGTTGCAGCAGTCCTTTATAGCAGGCAGAGATCCATGTCCACCATAGAGAGCGTCCTCAGGAAGTCACTGCAGCACTTTCCCCTGCCTGGCCAAGGGACCACTGTGAGCCTGTGGCTCTGGGCAGCCCCTAGCCTCCAAAAAACAGGCATGGGTGACCAGTGGGTGCTTCTTCCTCCCAGGACAAGCCCCGTTCCCCTTTGTCCTATTGGGCCGTTGGCAGGAGGGAGTGGGAAGGTGGCTCTCCACCCTGCTGGAGGGAGCTCTTTGCCACAGGAGCCAGAGGTTGCCTGTGATGGGATGGATCCAGCCCGAGACCCAGCAGTTCATGAGGTCTGAGGCAGAGAGGCTCCCCTGGGGGAAGCGAATGGGCTGAACGATGCTGCTGAACGCCAGTGGGGCAGCTGTCCTGAGCAGAGCAATATTGTTGTTGAGCATCACCTTGTCAAAGTCCTTGTAGGGGATGACAGTGCTGGTGGAATACTGGTGCCGGTCCTCCCGTTGCCTCTTCATGGCGCTCAGTCCAACCAAGGCCACCACCTGCTGCCTGCGTGGGGTGGATGAAGGGGACTGGGTGCAAGCAAAAGCCTGGGGCAAACTCTGCCTGCCCCTGCTCTGACTGAAAGATGCTCGCCTAGCTGCTGGGCAGCAACAAGACCCTCCTGAGTACTGGGAGGGGGTGTTACTCCCTCCTGATTCCCAAGCATTGCCTGGGGCAACACAGGACCCCTTGCAGGGCACGGACCTGCTCTGCAGGCTGGATGTGGCGCTGAGGATCCAGTGCTCATTCAGGTTGGAGCCGAAGGCCAAGAGATTGCGCTGCGTGTCCTGCAGTGCCACCACCCGTGGGAACTGGTCTGTGGCCAGCTGCGGCTGGGCTTTCCAATGGGGAGTTCCTGGTGGGGACAAGAAGTCCCTTCTCAGCTCATCAAAGGCCATGTGTGCCTTTGGAAAGCAGGACAGAGAAGGTGGGATGGTGTGAGGGATGTGAAAACTACTTCTTTCTATCAATGGTGAGAAAACTGTTGAGAAAGAGAAATTACAGTACCCCTTGTATGCACTAATTAATAGCCATGGGTGAAAGGAGCTGGTGAGAGGCAGAAAGCAAAGGCATCTGGGGCTCCTGGAGGGCTGACACGCTCCCAGTAGGTTATCCCTGGATCACTGTTCTCCCTGGCGAGGCCTGCCATGGTTGAAGATGCACATGCCCAGACCACTGTCTTGAGCGCCCTCTGCAATACTGGGTATAAGGACAGCCAAGGGAAATGGTGCTGGGAGAAGGCTGGAGGGCTATCCAGGTTTGAGCACTTGTTTAAACCTGTGTACAGGCTAGGGCAGTGTCAGCTGAACTGATTTCTTCGCAGCATTTGAATACATGTTTATTATATGCAGAATTAGCAAGGGCAGGGTCCACGCCATGGCCTGTTTGGGACAGGGGGATCCAAGGGAAGCCTTGGATGTTTTTTTCACAATTGTTGTCTTCTCCCTAAATATGGCCAGTCCTGCACATAGGAGATTCAGTACTCTCTGTGTGTCCCTCCAATAACTCTATTAGTGCTTATCTGTCCCACTGAGAAGGGCCTTTCGTGTCCATTTTCCCTGGCTCTTGTGATGTTGTGTTTGAAATGCCGTGGGGATCAGCTGGGAGGCAGCTGATGCTCTCAAGGCCTGTTTGTAGTTGATTTGTGCCAAAAGGGGTCACTTAACCCTGCAAGAGCCAGGAAAACATCTCTGAGGGTTGGTTTCACCCTGCCCTCCCCATGGGGGTGCCACTCCAAGGCTGGTCCCTGATCCCTGACTGGGCTGTCCCAACATGATGCCGGTGTCACTGCAAACAGAATGGTTCCAAAGGTGATGCTGGCAGCTGACAGTGACACTGCCTGAGCCAGAGGCACCTGAATTACTGTGAGCATGACTGGACTTATTTCATGTTATCTGGATCAACAAGGGTCAAAGACAACCTGCGTGAGACCAGGTGCTGGTGGAAACATGACCAGCCCGTGTCCTTGACCCACGGGCTGTGGGCTGGCCAGTTTGCTGACACCGTTTGCTTCCCACTTTTCAGGTCTCAGAGGAGGCCAGCACTGCCAAAGAAGCATGACCCCCATGGCAGCTCTCACAGGCAGCACGGGACCCTCTCTGGGGCCAGCCCAAGCCTCTTCCTTTTCCAAAAGGGCCAGCTGCCTCCTTGACACCATTGCTGGGAGATGGGCACCTCTCGTGAGGAGCTGCAGCAGCCTGGCTGCAGCCTTGGAACTAATGAGTTTTAAGCTCTGTGGTTAACAAAGCTGGCCAGACTCTGAACGGAGACAAAGCCTACAGGCTGCCTCCAGCTCTGCCCACAGCAAGTGGAACATGGTGCTTCTGTGAGCTTGCACAAAGCCTCCCTTGTGCAGGAGGGGATCCAGCCAAACAAGTGATCTCCTTGGCTGCATGTCTTCTGGTGCCCCATCATTTATATTTTTCCCTGGCTTGTTCCTGCTACCAAAGAAAATGTGACAAGTAAAAGCATCTGATAAAAAACTATTGACCACAGTAAAACACCAACCCAGCCAAACCAGTCTTTGCAGCCTTTGAGACACATTTATTCACTTTATTGCCTAGAAAAACAAATTCTGTGTGGTACTTGCATCACTGCCAGTGCAAAGACTCTGATTGAAGCTTGTGTTACCAAAGCGCAGTGAGATTCTGAGAGCCGAGTCCTGCTTCCTTCCCCAAGCCCAGTACCCCATGTGCAACGACATGTCTCTTAAGCCATCTCCTTGGCATTTTGTCCTTCTCCTTTTGTATTTCCAGATCACACTGCTCCCCTTGCTGCTAGCCTTAGCACTAGGGTCCTGACTCCTGGCTTCTGGTGACAGACTTTCTGGCTGGGCGCCCAGCAGGAACTCTGTGAGAAAATGACTTTTGGCCACAAGTGCCTTCAAGTCTTACAGGATTACACACAGACAGTTCAAATCTTACCTTGGAGACAAATCTTCAAGGAAAGACTTGACTCCAAGGCAAGGTTTGAACCACCTGTGAGTAATCCTGTAAGAATGCCGGGGCCACAATGGATGGGTTTTGTTCTGCGCTGAAGGCAGCAGCTGCAACGGAGGCTCCCATGGTGAAGGCGTGCATGTCCTGGACGGGTCAGATACCAGCACACACAGCAGAAGGAGGCCACCAGCATGTTCCTCTTGGTTGAATACATTTCATCAGTTGGCAAGCACACGTGAGCAAACCTGTCTAACACCCAGAGACGATGGTGTTTGCCATCCTCAAGAAGGTGGCCTGGAACTGTGCAGCCAGTAGTAGATGACTCCAGGCAAGTAGAGCTATTGCACAGGAGATCTGCTGCACGGCTTGCTTAGCCACCTCCACGGCTTGAACACATCTCTGGATGGGAACCTTGCTTTTCTGTCAAAGCACACATGGGTGTTACCTGCAGCAGCTGTGGCAGGGCACTGTTCCCCGGCATGACCCACAGTGTCCTGGTGCATGGGTTGTAGCAGCTCAGTGGAGCCATTTGGCCGGAGTTTGCCTGGAGCAGCCTGGTTGTGGAGAGGGCACCAAGTGACCCAGGAGACATTTTGTGAATTGGCTCAATATCTTTTGAAGGACAGTGGTGGACCCTTAAAATCCCTTCCAGTCCTGTCCCACATGAAATCCCTCCCTCCCAATAAGAACAGAGAAGAGCAAATAAGAAGAGAGGGAAGGTATTAAGAAAGCCAAGACGGAAGAGGAAGTGTCTGGGGCCTTTGTTCAATGTTATAAGAATAGTGCAAAGAGCTGATCCAGGATAAACCCACCTTGCTGGCTCAGATTCATTTACACATGTCAGTGGCCTAATGTTTCACTGGGAGGCTTTACACCAGATGAGGTAACAGCCACCCTTCAGTGACTTACACATGAGAAGTGACCAAGCCAAAGATCCTTGCAGCTCTGAAATCTCTGCTCAACTCGCTCACTTTCACTACGGACAGACACCAACCCGCAATTCTTTATTTTTCTCTCTGTAGCCAGATGGGAGTTTTACAGCCTTGGTAGATTCTTCCATACTAAGGATAATGGTACTTCAAATCTGGCATTGCATTGCCAGCTACATTCTGTTAGAAAGGTATAGGCTTGACATTAGGAAATTTTTTTTCACTGAAAGGGTTGTCAGACATTGGAATAGGCTGCCCAGGGAGGTAGTTGAATCACCATCCCTTAATGTGTTCAAAAGTCGTTTAGATGTGGTGCTTGGAGATACAGTTTAGGGATGTGCTTGGTAGAGTAGGGTCGATGGTTAGACTCGATAATCTCAAAGGTCTTTTCCAACCTGAATGATTCTATGATTCTATGAAATCAGAAAGTAGAAGACAACTAGGTTCTGGGCAGGTCAGAAGACAAACAGGCTCTAAGCTCCTTCTGGCAACAGATGATGTAGTAGTCCTGGAAGTACAGCAGCACCGTTAGAGGAGGCCTAGGACCAAGCTGATCCCACACAAGCATGTCACTGTAGCAGCCATCAAAAAGCCATTTCCACAGGCAGGACAGTGGGATCTGTCAGGAAAAGCAAAGAGCAATTACTAGCAGAAGTCTGGTCCGTTGGTAATACCATTCCCTAGGGGATGTGCATGCCTTTCACTAGATGACAGATCCATACTGAATTAGCTTTTCTATTATAAGGATGATGATTCAATTTTTTTCTAAAGGGTGCCCTTGCCAAAGGGCTCTGTGTCTGTGTGCTTCATAATAAAACAATTAAATACCCCATTAATGCTAAAATAGTACCAGGCTAGCAAAGAAAGCAGACAGAAAGGGTCTTCCCCTTCCCACAGAACCAAGAGCTGCCAAATTTACAGGCATTGTGGGAATGGAAAGAGTTTGAAATTATTTGTAAAAGCTGAAAGAGATTAGATGGGAAGGATTACAGATAGCCACAGGTTTTGCACTCAGAAATCACTGACAGATCGTTACTCTGAGGAAATCTGCCTCCAGACAACACTCAAAAGCTTTCAAATGAGTGGCAGGCTTGTTGCAGATTGGGTGACCTAGTCCACCCTCACTGGGCTAGTTACAAAACCCTTCCGGCTCTGGTCTCATTTGCTGAGACTGGAAGTTCAGGTATAACTGGCTCAAAGATCTCATTTATGTTTTCTCTGCACTGTCCTGTGTGGTCATGTCTTTTATTGTCTCTGTACAATAGCAGGTGTGGCATAGTTGAGTGAGAATGAAGGACTCAATACTAATGAGACTTCATTGACAGATTTCCTTCATATTGGAGTGTAACTTAAAAGGAATTCAAAAGGGAAAATAAGGCCTTGAGATTCACAGCTTCTGCCAGGCCACCAGTCTATGGCAGTGTTCCCACCAAGAGGAGCAAAACTGAGCTGGCAAGCCAGGACGTCTGTCCTAAGTATGTTTTTTCCAGTTTTGTTCATCTGCTTTTCTGATGGTCCCATCACTTTTGTCTAAACAGCATGGATCAGGAATACACAAAGAGAAGTCTCTTTAACACTCCAGTCCCTGCCTTGCGAGGAGGAGATGCCATGCATGTCCTAGGAGGAGGAGACGCCATGCAGCCCGATGGCTCTTCCAGTTTCTGCCTTCATCCCTGTCTACATCCTGCTTCATCGATGTGAGGATATGAGAACTCTCTAGATTTTCTTGTGTGCCGTATCCCTAATCCCTGTGAGGACTGGGCTGTTCTACCACCTGTAAAGCTGCAGGATACCCAAAACCATGACTGATAGAGCATGCAATGGTTTGGACTGCGAAACAGGGTCATACTTAATGGCCTGTGACAGAAAGCTGGCCAGGGCCAAGCCACTGTGCATGCACACTTTTACGAACAATTCTGCCTGTTGGGTACCAGATCCTTTGCAGCGGGAGGCAGAGTCTGGCACAGCCTATTCACATTTGCTGAATTGCTGCAGTGCTGCTTTCCTCCAGGCATACCTACCTTTTAACTGACCCCGTGCTCTTTCCCATCCACTGTTTCCTAGGTCCTGGGAAACTAAACGTTATCTTCAAAGGTCAGCTAAAGGTCTCTCCTCTAACCATTGAAATTTATAGCTTAATCCAAAGCTTACTTTGAACCCAAGCTAGCAGATTGTCAGCATGGGCGGAAGGTCAAGAACTGTGAGCACTCAAGCTACTAATGCAGGGGGGACTTGGCCACTCAACGCTGCTAACACAAACATGCTGGAGTGCTAATCTAATCAGTTCGTGAAGCTCGAGTGTTATTTTGCAATGTGACTCCCTGCCCTAGAACTCACACCAGTATTTAAAACCATTTGCTAGCTAACTTGCAACCCCAAACCTTATTCCTTTGGTCTAGATGCCAGCCTGAGCACAAGACACCCAGCTTAGGTCGGGATCTGTAGGCAACTAGAGCAAATCTCAAGATCTCAGCTGCTTCACATAGAGCTACGACTTTACATGAACAAGAGGCCATGGCTATGATCAGGATGGCTGCTACTGTGACCTACCTTGCAGAAACATGCCAAGAGAAAGAACGCAGCCAGCCAGGCCCTCCACTTGTCACAACCATGATGCAGTAAGAGCTTGTAGACACGTCTGTTTACAGAGCACAGAAAAATGGGAAGAAGCTTGATAAACTGTTCCCAGTGCACTGCTGGTCATTAACATCAGGATTAATGACACAGAGCAAGATAACGTGGTTTATATCAATCAGCCCACCAAAGCCGAAGGAGCTCCTCCAAATGCACACACAAATGAGTGAGGGGAACATCTTGCACAACAGCTCAGGTGACTTGTGGAAACATGGTGCATTTCTAAGACTTCAGCATTGAGTGATGGAGTGAAGGAGGAGGCTGCTCTGGACTGCTGCCTGAAATGAAGCCTAAACCTACACACACTGCCCAGATCCGTGTGCTTCAAAACAGGACCTGTTTTAACCCCTCCTTTCCATCTTTTACTCTGCACACAGCAGAAATCTATTCATATAGGAGGAGGAGAACTTCAAAAATGGCCTTTGTAAGTTAGGCTCTCTGTCCATACTGAGGGCACTGAAAACAAACAACTTGCTTCTGGTTTTCATGAGTGCTGAGTACATATTGGAGCCATGACAATATCCAAGGCCATTTATTTGGCTTCCAGTTTATTGGCCTCAGGAACCTGATTTTAGGAACTACTGTTTTAAGCTCAACAAAAGCTCTTATCACCAAGAGACTGACACAAGGGTCCTCCACAAAATGTTTGTGACTTTGTAGGGGGTGAGTCATCGTCAGAGCGCCACCGATGCTGCCAGTCCTGACCTCTTTACTTAAAAGACTTGATGTTTACCATGCTGCCTTTCCAGCACTGCTCAGACTATAAAATGGCAGCAACCCTGACTGGTGTATCCACTTGCAGCTGTCACTGGGTGACAGGTGACCGTGTCTCTCTCCTGGAAGCTTTGGGGGTAAAGCATGTGTTCATTCTTTAATTTTTGAATCTGCATGTGATGATGAACAGCTTTCCAGAGGCAGTAATGGAGAGAAACATGCTCTGCCTATTTATAGGTGTAAATAAGATCCCGTTTCCACCTGAAATATCAAGCAGTGGTTTGGAATCTGCCTCCTTCCTAGACAGCTCCTGGAGATGTTCACAGCCCTGGCTTCCTGGACCTTCCCAAGATTTTGGGGTGAAGGAGCAGATCTGGTGATTCAAGATGTATTCCCTGATGGGGAATACTAACTCCTGTCCTGTTTCCTGCAGTAGGACTCCCCTCCTTGATCCCTCCTTAGAGAAGGGCCAAGATTTACACTACTACTACAGTCCTATTTCTGAAGAGCTTGCTCCCAGCAGTACAAACCACATGCTTAGAGGAACTTTCGATGTTTCAAAGTTAAATTAACAAAGTTATTTAATTTCTGTTAGCACCTTGCTGCTCCTTTGAGACAATGCTAAAATGTAAATCTTGCTCATTAATTACTTCAAATGTCAAGGTTTAATTACAATGCCTCTGAGTTAAATTTCAAGCCAGCCAAATTTTCAGAGCCATACAGGAGACAGACAGACATACCCACAGCAAATTAATCCTTCAAAAAAGATGGTGATGATGAATGATTTCCCAGCAACAGTATTTCATCTTTCAAACACAGAGCACATTACTGGAGTGTGCAGAAGCCGGTGTCAGTAACTGTCTGGCCATCTGTGGGCTGGACCACAACTGCAAGGGAGAGTCTGCGTTCCTGCAGGAAGAGGAGTAAAACCAGGCATCATTACACAGCTCCAGAGAAAACACACACTCGTCCTACTGGATGGACATTCTTCCCCGTGGGTGAGGTAAAGGCTCATTAAAAATCAAATTGCATGTGGGTTGGTTATTACAGCACAGCTGAAAATCTTTCTGTAAGTGTGCTGGATTCCCAGCCATGCTTGAAGCCCGAAATGAAGGCAACACACTTGCTGTTTGTTGCGAACCATGCCAATTTGAATGGCACTGTTCCTATAGCAGTATCTCATATTTTGTCCAGATTTAGAGATGATGACCTCAAGGTAACAGCTACAGTGTTGATGCGGTAAATCATCTAAGTTAAAGCTAATAATTTTTGGCCCTCGTTTGGCTTGGTTATGAAAGCACAGCTGAAATCCTGGGTACCAACAGGAAGCCCCTAAAAACTGGCAGCTTTAGATTTCAGGTGCTGGGAAGTGTTCTGGAGATTAGCTGCTCACTGTAGGTATTTCCCCCAAAAGGAAACGCCTCTCTGCAGGCTCTGCGCCTGGCTGCCGGCACGGCTGACCTGCCATGTATGTTCAGCGCCCTTGCTGCAGAGCGCAACGTCGGGTTGAAGGTTTCCGAGTCTGCAATTTAAATGGCACCAGTCCCGGTTTCCCTTTTAAAGCTGCGGCAGCCTGAGAGAACCGGAGCGATTGGTCAGTCAAGGTGACAATTGTCTGCCAGATGAGAGGTACCAGCACACATTGCCTTGTTGTTGACCTCCAGAATACAGGAGTTTCATCTTCCTGACAACATTTTCAGTGGTGAAAGAGGATGAACCATCCGAACAAAGCATCTCCTCATTATACTCAGGGGACTGTAACCTCCTAGATGCTGTGCCTGTATCAGAAACTTACATTAATTTATACTGTTTTAATAATTAACAATCAGGATTTAGAAGACTGTGGCATGTTTTCATCCTGCAATATTTACTGGCTTCCTTAAAGCCCCAGCTCTGGAGCCATGTTTCAGCTGGAGAAAAAAAAAATTCAGTACTTTTTGAAAACTTAAAAATTGTTAAGAATTAGCCATCAGAAGAATATAACAAAAAATGTGCTGAAAAAAAATCTATGACTTTTAAGCCAGCTTCATGACTTTTAAGGCCCAATTCATTATTTTCTAAAATATATTGTCCAAGCTGTAATTTAGCTCATAAAAATGTTTGTTGCTCTAGGGCTAATAACACATCCCAGGGTTAATGGATTCTGTAACTTCCTGCGTTTCAGTTATTTTTACAAATCAGTCATTGTCAGACAGCTGGAGAGTGCTTTATTAGCGAACATCCCTGGAGAGCAGACACTCTAACACTTGATATCTCTTCGGCTTAGAGGATACAGCAAGGACACAAAGCTCCTCACTGCAACTTGGAAAATGAGAGCACAACAATGACAGAGCCTAGACGTGCTGCGCAGCATCCCACTGACCTGGATGCCTCGGCACAGGGTTTCCCCTGGCCTGTCTCTGCCCCATACCGCTGCCACCACGACTGGGGAGCGGGGCAGGTCTGACCCGCACCCTGCCCCATCAGCTGCTGCATGTGTAGTTGATTTTTATTTTTCATATGAAGTAATACTACAACATCAACATTAAGGATTAGCAAGTTTAATGCATTCTACAAGTTTTTGATGACATTTGAAAGCAAAGGGCTGTATTCTTGACTAATGTGACACTGCTCGAGAGATCAAAATCAACTTTATTAACATCACATCTTACATAAATATCCATACATATCTGTGTATCAGATTAAACACCATTCCCTTTTAGATCAAGACATGTTCCTGTTCTCTGTGGAAACCCATGTTTTAACTTTTGTGCCATTCACACTTAACTTTTTCTTTTTTTTTCGGTAGAATAATTACTGATATATATGGTAAACATGTATCTAAAGAAGGTAGAAATACATAACATATATGTCTATACATATATTAATGGGGTTTTCCTGGCTAAAGTATAAAAGCGTAACAAATTCAGCTACCCTGTTCATTTGAAAATTAAATAAACATTTCAAAATCAAACAGAAAACAAGGGGAACCAAAATGAATTTTTGAGAAAGTGTTGTCTCATGGGTTTTTTTAACTTTCTATCAATATCAGAAGTGGGTTTTTTCCCCAGTGTGAAGTACAACAGGCTTCTGAATGACTTCAGCTCGAGTCAAGGAATCAATAGCCGGACATATACCCATTTTGTTTATCTGCTGACTCCTTGCCATCTGTTAGTGACACCAGGAGGTCTAGCCAATTGCACTGGCAAAGGAGCTCACATTATAGAAAGTCCAGCAAAGGCTAAAAATGTAAACTTAATTTAGAGCCTTCTGGTACCTTTTTTCACAGATCCATCTCCTTGTATGGAGATGCTAATGGAAACAAGAAACAGAGGCTGAAATAGTGTTAAATGCAGGATTATACACTCATCTAAAACAGGTAAGGGTTTGATATTTTTCTATCTTGTCCATACCTTACTTGCATAAATCAAGTGTCTGCTCCTGAAGAAACAGTAGTGAAAGCAAAAGTTAATGTTTACTCCTAATGTGAACAACATATATTAGTTGCACTCATTTATACCACAACAGGTATGAAGTCACTGTCACCCTGTCAGTGACATTTACTGTCTTCTCCACAACACCGTAAACGACAATCCTAAATGGGAGATACACAAGGTGTATGACTTTGTTTTCTGAAAGCCTTATCTTGCTTTTGCCAAACATGCATTACCCTCTGAACGTTCGATTCTAAGGCAGCATTCAGTCATGACAGGGATCTGCCAAAGGAGACCTGTACCAGCTCATCAGCACTCTTGTTTGAAAACTGATTCACAGTTCTTAACAAACCTAAACCGTGTCACCTATGAGCCTTACTCCAAATGAAGCAGCAGCACACTCTTTTTGCAAGAGGTGAAGGACACCTTACCAGAAAGACACCAGTCTAGCTAAAATTGCCAGTCTCCAAGTCGCAGCAATTCTGCAAGGCAATTGAGGCAGGAGTGAAAGTACCAATAAAAAACCCCAAATGAGCCAGATGAAATGATTTGCCACTTAAAGGAGAAACCGGCAATAAAAATTATCTTTCCCCCCTGGTTCAATTCCACTCTTTCAGCACAGTTTGAGTATAATCTAATATAAATGTGCCCTTTCCAGAGCAACTGTTCTTACAGAGAGATCCACCTTGGCTTGATTTAAAGCATCCATTTGCAGGCCAAGCACCATGAGAAGCTTTTAAATATAACATTAATATGAACGATGATAAATAAAAATGGTTCAGATATAAATAAGTTCACAGACCAACAGAGGGCAAGGTACTAAGAGTAGATTACAAAGCTATCTGGGTCTGTGGTGCGTAATGAGATAATTTTGGAATTGAGAGCATGAGAAACAGAGCCCTCAAGGGAAGAAGGCTAAGTAAGATAGCTTTGGTCTCTGCTCATGTTCCTTGGCCCCCTTCTCCAGGCATGAACGAGGGGGGATGCCCTGTGGTGATGGCAAATGCGTGTGCAATTTGTTATTTTAAGTAGAAAAGCCCTCATTAAGTGAACTGGATAACGGCAAACACATCTACCCAGGAGTCCGAGGACAGAAATGCTAGTGCATTAAACACAGCATTACCTTCAGTGATTGTTACCAACCCGAACCTTGCCTGCATACAGAAGTTGTAACACTTTAATTATCATGAACTATACCAGTATTACTCTCCTAGCATGAACACTCTTACACAAGTATACTACTTGTATACCAGCATTGGTGATGCAGGCAGGAGAATGTAAGAAATAGTATAAAACCCATTTTATAAATGGTTTCACAGGAAAAGCAAATGGAGGTATTGGCCCTCTGAGCTTTAAGCTCAGGCTTCCAGGGAATTCACAGTTATTTCCCTGACACCTCTCTGGATTGGACAGGAATTGTCTGGGTGATTTTTTGAGCCTTCTTTTGAGAGACTGACCATGCTCAGATAACGACCTGAGCATGTACACAAGCCACCTTCTGTCTAGGAGTCATGCAGCCATGTAAGTGTGGCAATGACTCACAAAATAATTTGGAGGTCACTGGGCTCGACTGCCTACCCAAAGCAGGGCAAACTTTGAAGTTTGAGCCAGTCTAATCCAAGAGGTGACATTAGCTTGAGCTCAGCACTGTGTAATGCAGGATTAAATGGAACTAGTGCATGGCTGGCAGGCTTCGGGCATGGCTGGGGCAGGCACGTCATTGTCTGCACCTCACTGTGTTGATACGCCTGCTATCTCCTAAGATACCGCAGGGTTTTGCAATTTTCTGCTCCAGGGCTAAACATGGAAAGATGCTGGCATTGGGGAAAAAAAAAAAAGGCAGAGGGACAGAAAGGGCACTGTTAACACAAGGTGCATGTTCTAAGGCCGGAGAGGCTAGTGCCATGACAAACTACCAATTTGGAAAACAACTTCATCATTAGACCCTGTGCTATGCTGGCACAAACAAAAAAAGTGAAAGAGTAATTCAAAGGTTAAATGCTGTGAAACTGCATGGAAGCAAACAAGGAGAAATACTGAAAACCTGCCGTGATTAGCAGAGTGATAAACACCACCTAGTTTTTCAGCAGAAACATGGGGGCAGAAAAATCCTTCACGCATGGGGACAATGCCAATAAAACCAAACTGCCACACTGGGAAGGATGTTGCCCTTTGTGGGGCTGGGCAGGGTCCTCTGCTGCATGTCTCAGGCAGAGTAAAGGAAGAAACTGGGCTAGAGCTAAGGAAAAAGCTAGGTAAATTGCAGACAGAAAATAGCTGCCATACCCTCACTGTAAGACTAATAGTTCAAGAAAGTAACAAATGGCTCCTCACAGCCCTCAGAAAAAAGAGTATTAGATATCTTTGCTAGCACAATCTACTCTGGAGCATGCTGAAGCATTGTGTCGGGGCAAGGAAAATAACTAAACATGCCAGGGTGCAATGTCAAGATGTACTTTCCACTGTTATAGTCAACATGCACTTGGGTGGATGCTGTAAGAGAAATACTGATGTCAAACAAGGTCCTCTCACCTCTTTTGCCTGACATCACCACTGCCTAAGCTCTCAGATGGATACAGCAGCCAGCAGCACCTGGCTCAACTTTCACACAACGGAAGGTCTGGATTTTGCTGGCATTATGATTTGCTGTACACGCACAGCTTGAAAGGCAGGCAGCAGCAAAGGAAATCAGATGAAACCTAGCTGTGAAAACATATGTATAATGAGAATCTCAGCTCCTTTGAATCCTATCTCCACATTAGGGCACGTAAACGCAAATGAGTTCCCATGTCTTGACAGTGGGCACAAGGTAGTGAGGTAAAAACATACAAACAAATGGTGGCAGCTGCTTCCTCAAGATTCACATGACTTATTCATTGAAGACCTACAGCTCTCCAAGGCAAACTGCAAACCTTCAGTGCCAGTTAAATCTGGGTTTAAAATCTGGAAATACCATCAGAGTCAGGCTAAACGTGTAAGGGCTCTATCCAGGCCACCTATAAAGTAGTCCTCCCAGTGACTAGTGATTCACATTGCAACGGGGATAGCAGGTGACGGAAGCTGATCCAGGGAAGCTGCCAAATAAGAAGCCAGCGTCCAGCAGCCCCACAGAGCACGCAGTCTGAATGCTGTCCTATATGCCTTCAAAGCTCGTCCCTGAGCAGAATCTTAGCTATTAACACTCCTTCACAAGTATCACAGAAATTGACAATCCAAAGTGTGTGCAAAGAGCAACAAGCAGAGGTGTTAGAGCTGTGCTCATTCCCTACACACACCGAATAGAACGGAAAAGGTTCAGATCCAGAAAAGAGCCATGAACGAATCACAAGAGAGAAATCTCACTGAAGTCAGTGTGAACGTTGCAGCCCATTAATTTCAGCAGGAAGTTCAGAGATTAAATTAATTGTTGAGTCTGGGCCCAAGTCCACTTAAAATAATATAAATGATTGGAAGGGCAATCAACAGTCATAAAGGTCCCTAGGGCTTAGAGGTGCAGCAGCAGAAGATTCCTTACTCCTCCTGAGCAGTAGCTTTGTTCATAAAGTACCATGTAATGGTTGCAGACCCACTGAGAATGGTGCCAGCAGCTGGGGAACTGCTGAGAGCCTTTGCACAGGGCAAATGACATGAAGACAGGTCCCCTCAGGGATGGAATGGTTCTTCCTGCCCAAGTGTTTGGAGAAGGGACATGGCTACTAAGTAGTGCTTGAATTTTCTCTCCAGCTTTCAGAAGAAAAAATAGAGAGCAATTAAGGTACACACAGTTTTGATTGGAAGGCCCCATAATTATTTTTTATCTGCCATGATGAGAAAGCCCAGCTGCAGCCTCTGTTGCACATGAGCCGATACACACTGATGAGATGCTGGCACTGGCAAACAGCCAGCAGATAACCCATGGGTGGCTCTTTCCTTTAGCATTGAGGATGGCTGTAAAGCCTTCACCATCAAAACCCCCTTCTGTAAGAGGGACAGGCCAATGGCAGCAGGACAAAGTCCTCCTGCTTTCTCTACCCAGGACAGAAAGGCACAAAAAAGTTCTGTTGGGATGTATTAACAGAGAACAGCATCCACAGCACATCCTCTTGTGTGAAAAAGGCTGCCAGCTGAGGTGAACAAGTTGCAGAGATAGCTATTTGAAGTGCTTTATTACAGCGAGGGCTTTATGAGACCTACATCATACTTAACAGTGGCATGAAAAATAGACTTTATGCCCGCCACCCCACCCCCACCCCCCCCCCCTGCCATCTTTGAACAAATATTCCTTTACTATTCTCAGCTGCCCATGCTCCTGGCAGAAAGGGTTATGGAGAAATTCTGCAGGGGAACCTGGACAAGCCAGGTGACAGCTGCTGGGAGACTGCCATGGGAACCACAGGACAGAAAAGCTACAAAGGTTTTCTTCTGCAGATCCAAAAGTACCTTAAAAAGTTACAGCCTTTCACAGAGAAGAGAAAACTTAGAGCCAGATATGCAAAGGGTCATCTAGCAGGCCATCAGATGAGACATGCAGCATCCCTGATCCCAGTGTCTTCCCTTTCCTTTCTTCACACTGAGTAGGCACTGGAATCACCATCTGTGGGGTAGCTGCTGCATTTAAGATGAGGATAAGCACAGACATGATAAAGTGACCCATTTCTGCAGTACATAGGCAGTAAGGTAGTTGCAGAGGTGGTTAGGAGAATAAAGTTGTGCAGGTCAGCCATAACTTTCCTACAATGTTAGATGCATCCCAGCAGTTCTTGTTATATGTGACAACTGAATCCCTGGGTTTTACATTAAAAAAAAAAAAAACAATACCTGTTGAAATAGTACCAGCATGAGATGAAAGAGAAATACCTGCAAAGAAAACAAGAAGAGACTTCAAACCCCTCCATCGATTCCCTCACACTAAAGTTACCATGTCCTGAGGCAGCACTTCATATCTCCATCTATTTTGTGTTTAGATACCACAACCACCAGAGTGTCTTCAAGTGTAATTAACTGACACTGAAATTGCTTATGCTGCAGCCATCCTGTGAAGGTCTCGGAGGCTGGCACGCATCCCAGCACATTAACACAAGATGTCAACATCTTAGTGCAAAGACTCTTCTCACTGTCACGGTTTCAGACCATTCACCATGCATATTGCCTGCACTGACAATGGACCACACTTGGCTTTACCTGGCTAGGCCAATGGATCTGTGACAAGCTGCTAGACCGGGGGCTTAATTTTGTCTGCCAGGTTCATCAGCAGGAGGTGAATGAGTCCCCCATACTTCATATCACCTCTCTGAAACAGCCAGATCACTTCAAAGGTTAATCCATGACGATCAAATAGTAACTTCCATCCAGATGGGATGAAAAAAAAGTGGAGAGGGATTAGAAAGGACTGTGTGAAGTCCTCATCATTAGCAAAATACCACTGTCTGAAATTTTCATTATTTCACAGCATAATTGCATCACTGTTGGACTTCTTAGGCACAAGGAAAGCAACCACAAATGGCTCTGGTGATTGATGCATTTTAAGCAAAGTGCACATACAGTCTGTAGGACATTTTTTTACTCCTCCAGGGCCCCATGGAGTTAAGAAAATAGTTTTGTAATATCAGAAATGCTTCCCACTTTTTGTCAAACATCAGGAGAATTGTGCCTGTGTGATAAGGCAATATTTGACACACAATTGTAACACCAGCATCCAAGGGAGCAATGTCAACCTTGGTATGAATCTCATGGCCCAATACAAGAAGTGTTACTACCCAAGGAGAGTCTCAGAAGTTGACAGATTTAAGTGCAGTGTCATTTTTTTACCACTTCCTGGAGCCTCTTAATAATATAGCTGTGTCTGCAGTATGAATTTCTTGGGGAAATTCAGGTGGTAGCAAAGTGTGGAGGCTAGCAGAATGTAGTAGAAGTCTGGGAGGGAAGAAGGCAAATACCACACCATTTTCTTGTGTAAAGTCTAGTGAAAAAACAATCTGCTCTAACATTCAGACCCTGGCTTGTTCTGTGGAGTTCTGGGTGCTGTGTCAGTGCATACTTTGTCATGCTTTCCCTAGCTGTAGCTGGGAAACAGATGGGAGTCACCATGCTGCTGAAACCCACGTAAACACACCAATCTTAAGCAGAGCCTTGGGCTTTATGAAGACCATTCCCAGCTCTGGGGGATGTATATCCTCTTGTGACTGCACAGAACCATGACCAGCACATCATTGAATCCCTACCAGAAGTCACTCTCATGTAAGAAGAACAGGGACTTTAAGCTTCCCTTCAGAACTAATAAAGTAGTAGAAAACAGAATGAGGTGCAGATGATGCTTGGCTTTGTATGTTAGGGAGTGTTTTGACTGAGATTACTGATTGTGAGGGTAAGGCTGAGTGCTTATGGGTAAGGATGAGGGGGAAGGCCAACGAGGCAGATATCCTGCTGGGAGTCTGTTATAGACCACCCAACCAGGAGGAAGAGGCAGATGAGGCAGAAGTCTCTCAATCATTAGCCTTTGTCCTCATGGGGGACTTCAACTTACCAGATGTCTGCTGGAAATACAACACAGCAGAGAGGAAACAGTCCAGGAGGTTCCTGGAGTGTGCAGAAGGTAACTTCCTGACACAGCTGGTAAGGGAGCCTAGCAGGGGAGGTGCCTCACTTGACCTACTGTTTATGAACAGAGAAGGACTGGTGGGAAATGTGGTGGTCGGCAACCAACTTGGGCTTAGCGACTATGGAATGACAGAGTTCCCTATTCTTGGTCAAGTTAGGAGAAGAGTCAGCCAAACCACAACCATGGACTTCCAGAGGGCTGACTTTGGGCTGTTTAGGACACTGGTTGAAAGAGTCCCTTGGGAGACAGTCCTGAAGGGCAAGGGGGTCCAGGAAGGCTGGACATTCTTCAAGGAGGAAGTCTTAAGGGTGCAGGAGCAGGCTGTCCCTGTGTGCCAGAAGAAGAACCGGCAGGGAAGACAGGCTGCTTGGTTGAACAAGGAGCTTTTGCTGGCACTCAGGGAAAAAAGGAGGGGTTACCAGTCTTGGAAGAAGGGGCAAGCAACTCAAGAAGAGTATAGGGAGCTTGTTAGGTCATGCAGAGGGAAAATGAGAGGGGCAAAAAGCCCAACTAGAACTCAGGCTGCCCGCTGCTGTGAGAGACAACAAAAAATGTTTCTACAAATACATCAACAACAAAAAGAGAACCAAGGAGAATCTCCATCTGTCCTAGGTTACAGTGTAAGATGTGCCCCAAAAGTATTCTATTACCATCTTCAGGAGCTGTTGAGACCAGGTGGGGCGGTGCTCCCTGCCTCCCCCCTCTGGACTATCTCCTGTTACTGGGCACAACAATGCCTTATCGCCTGACCCATCGATAACTCGCTCCTGGACTATCTCCTGTTAATGGCCCATCAAGGAACTGCCTCATGACTCCCCATCCCATTGTGAGATGCTCCACCCGGGGGGAAGGAGCCAAGCAGTCCATGCTAAATATAAACTGAGATCTCCAACACCCTAGCAGCCTTCTTCCACTGGATTCCCAGAGGAGTTTTCCCCCCACTGGAGTTCCAGAGGACAAGAGCTACCTACCTACCACTGGACCTTCGGAGGAAGACCAGACTCTTTTACCTGATCGCTGCTTCAACAGAACTACATCCATC
Source organism: Leptosomus discolor (assembly GCF_034619465.1). NCBI lineage: Eukaryota > Metazoa > Chordata > Aves > Leptosomiformes > Leptosomidae > Leptosomus > Leptosomus discolor. The sequence goes on along the minus strand of NC_141398.1, from coordinate 38,624,775 downwards.
GCTTCAGGAGGACTGCAGCCAGCATCTTATTGGACTGCTACTGCCACCCTAACAGGGTGTCAGGTTGTATTTCTGACTCTGTCAGTGTAAACCAGTGGGTTGTTGGGGTTTTTTCTGCCTTGTTTATATATATATATATATATATATATATATATATATATTAGTAAAGAACTGTTATTCCTATTCCCCATATCTTTGCCTGAAGGCCCCTTAATTTCAAAATTATAATAATTTGGAGGGAAGGGGGTTGCATTTTCCATTTCAAGAGAGGCTCCTGCCTTCCTCAGCAGACACCTGTCTTTCAAACCAGGACACCATCCTCTATCGCATGCGGAGGGGAGCATTGTCACCAAGGATGAGGAAAAGGCTGATGTACTTAATGCCTTCTTTGCCTCAGTCTTTAACAGTCAGACAAGCAATCCACAAGGTAATCAGCCCCCTGAGCTGGAAGACAGGGACTGAGAGCAGAATAAACCCCCCATAATTCAGGAGGAAGTAGTCAAAGACCTACTTTGTCACCTGGACATCCGCAAGTCTATGGCACCAGATGGGATCCACGTGAGAGTACTGAAGGAGCTGGCAGAGGAGCTGGCCAAACCACTTTCCAACATTTATCAGAAGCCCTGGTCAACAGGGGAGGTCCTAGATGACTGGAGCCTTGCCAGTGTGACACACATCTACAAGAAGGGCTGGAAGGAAGATCTGGGGAACTGTAGGCCTGTCAGCCTGACCTCGGTGCCAGGGAAGGTTATGGAATGGTTCATATTGAGGGCACTCACATGTCATGTGCAGGACAACCAGAGACTCAGGGCCAGCCAGCACGTGTTCATGAAGGGCTGCTTAACCAACCTGATCGCCTTCTATGACCAGGTGACCCACCTAGTTGATGAGAGGAAGGCTGTGGATGCCATCTATCTGGACTTTAGTAAAGCCTTTGACACCATTTCCCACAACATTCTCCTAAGAAAGGTGGCAGCTCATGGCCTAGACAGCTGCACACTAAGCTGGGTTAAAACCAGCCTGGATGGTCGAGCATGGAGAGGTGTGGTGAATGAAGTTAATTTCAGCTGGCGGCTGGTCACAAGCCATGTCCCCCAGGGCTCAGTATTGGGACTGGTCTTGTTTAATATCTTTATAGATGATCTGGATGGGGGGATCGAGTGCTCCCTCAGTAAGTTTGCAGATGACACTAAATTGGGTGGAAGTGTTGATCTGCTCGAGGGTAGGAAGGCTCTACAGAGGGATCTGGGCAGGCTGGATTGATGGTCCAAGGCCAATTGGATGAGGTTTAACAAGGCCAAGTGCCAGGTCCTGCACTTGGGTCACAACAATCCCATGCAGCGCTACGGGCTTGGGGAAGAGTGGCTGGAAAGCTGCCCAGCAGAAATAGACCTGAGGTCTATAGCCAGCTGAACACAAGCCAGCAGTGTGCCCAGGTGGCCAAGAAGGCCAACAGCATCCTGGCCTGTATCAGCAATAGCGTGGCCAGCAGGAATAGGGAGGTGATTGTGCCCCTGTACTCAGCACTGGTGAGGCCGCATCTCAAATCCTGTGTGCAGTTTTGGGCCCCCCACTACAAGAAAGACACTGAGATGCTGGAGCGTATCCAGAGAAGGGCAATGAAGCTGGTGAGGGGTCTGTACAACAGCTGTGAGGAGCAGCTGAGGGAACTGGGGTTGTTTAGTCTGGAGAGGAGGAGACTCAGGGGAGACCTGATTGCTCTCTGCAACTACCTGAAAGGAGGTTGTAGTGAGGTGGGTGTCGGTCTCTTCTCCCAAGTGACAAGAGATAGGACAAGAGGAGTGCCAGGGGAGGTTTAGATTGAACATTAGGAAAAAATTCTTTACTGAAAGAGTGGTGAAACATCAGCACAGGCTGCCCAGGGAAGTGGTGGAGTCATCATCCCTGGAGGTGTTCAAAAAATGTGTAGATGTGGCACTTCAGGACATGGTTTAGTGGACATGGTGGTATTAGGTCAATGGTTAGACTAGATGATCTCAGAGGTCTCTTCCAACCTAATGACTCTATGATTCTATGATGCCAAGTGCTGGACTGCAACATTGATGGGGTGACACTGAATGACATGGATAAAGAAAGTAGTATCTACGTTGTGCTGACATAGGGTGATTGCTGGCTTGTTGAAGTCAGTGAGAATGTTCTTGATATTAAAGGATGGGGCAGTGAAGAATTTGTTCTGTATTTTTGCATAGCCTAAGTGCCCATACACTCATCAAATTTAGAACTTTGATCTAAGGACAAAGCTGAAAGAGCCTCTTAAGCCCAAATTGTACTACATGGCAGATACAATTCACTGCATTTGTAAACCTGACTACTTGACTGCTGCCTTCTCACGTTTAATACAAAACCTTTTGCAATATGTAAGGGTACAGCACCCCAAAGTCTTATGCTAAAAAGCCAATACGCTGTTTGTTCAGTGGAATTTAGCAGACACAGAACTCAACTCTCACAAATGAGAGTACTCATCAAAGAGAACTTCTAAGGTAAATACATCCTCTTAGCTGGGTCTCATCTCTGCACCGGTAGATCAAAGCACACTCTTGCACAGCTGTACAGTGTGCAGGCACTATTACTAGAACTCTACGAAACAGACTGGCTTGCTCATTGACTTGTATCACATGTGAAACTCATGATGAAGAGTCTGGGGATTTTTAATAAATGGATATCTTATGTTAGGTTATTTTTTAGGAACCTAAACTAATACTCTGACTTTCAGAACACAAAAATCTCCACAACACCCAAGGAGTCCATGTGAAAAGATTTTTGAAAGATACAAATTAATTTTATCAGCCACCAAAAAGGGACAATACAGAAGCGCGTTTGAAAACGTTTCCAAAAACTTCATGTGCCATGAAATGCTCACTAGACAGTAACACTTGTGATTTTATAAAAATGCTTTCCATTTGAAAATTTTTTTCTGTGCCTCCATTGCCTAGTGAATGACACATCCACACAAAAAGACCCGACAGAAGGAAATGGCAGTGCTCCTCACACCTGAAGTGCTGTCAAATGTACAACATCAAGCTTGAAGATGGCAATCTTAGGTCACTTCTAAACCCACTAATTTCCAACAAAGGTGTGATTTTGAAGGAATAATGTCACATCTAAGAGATTATGAAAGCAATAGTTGTTCCTTTGGCGGAAGCAGAAACTACCCACTTGTGAGCCTATCTCAGCAACTTGATGTAGGATTTGTTATAAAAATCCTGCTCTGCTGGCACAGAAGAGGTAACTGCTGTAAAAGGATGAACAGTTAGTTACCTTTTACTTTCAGGTTCACTGGGTACGTGATCCGCTCTCACTGTCCTCTTTCATTCTTCCTGGAGTGATGGCTGGAATGTTCTGCTGTGAACAAAGAGCATAAAAGGGATCACAGGGATCAGGTGAATTAGAGTCCACAAACGACTTTACGTAACCAGGAATGGCTGATGCTGCACCATTCAGCTTCTCATGAAGTCAAGGTGATGGTATCAGCATGAATATTTTATCCCCTACTGCTTTTGCTTTGATCCCTGGGCAGTGTCCAGCAAACTGGGTCAGGGATCCCTTCCCTCTGTCTTCTGGGGTTCAGTGGGCCCTTCCACCTCCCCAGACCCTGAGCACCCACAGAGGCTAACTGGTGTACCTTCTTAACCCACCTGGGAACTGGGACAATGCTGCTGTCCTCACAAACGGAGCACAGAGGAACAGCCGGACTGTTGCACAAAATCTTAACTGTGTTTAATTGCTTTGGCATTTGACTACGAGCTTCTCCTCATCATCACTTCCTCTTGTCTCTAAGGTTTCAGCTGTGAGTCAGGTACCTCTGTCTTCTGGCATAAAAGACTTCTTCAGTGCCACACGCAGACAACATGGGAAGCCTGGATCCAACACTGTCATTCTTGGGCTATTTTAAAAGCTGATCCTGTCATGGAAAATCTCCCCTTTGAGATTATGTGCCTCACAAAATACTAGTAGTATAACCAGAAAGCAGAATTTTCTTGCAAGATCATGTATTACATTGAAAAAGATTCATACGTGCTAAGAAGAGAAGTTAAAAAGAAGACTAAGTAAGACTTTGACTAAAAAGAAGCATGCAGTGTGGTATTCAAAAAAAGCTCAGCATTAGCTTAACACTGCTTTCAAATTTGTCAAAGGCAGAGAGGAACTGAAATAATTTTAGCCATTATTCCCCATTAGGGCTACACCTTCATGGCAAAAAGGTATGTTTTGACACTGAATTAGTTATCCAGCTTGAATCAGGCATGCCATGCACACATTTTACCCAACCTTTACTTATATGATCTCATGTCTGTCTTCAATGGAGGCTCTGCTTCACTCAGTCCACAAGGCAGAGATGCAGAGGAACTTACTCTGACTCACCAGATTGGATGAGTCCTATTAGTTCCAAGTCAAGAGCACAGAATGAATCAAAGAGCCTTTTTCAAGCAGAAGAGCTCTGCCAGAAAGAACGACGGGAACAAACAATGCTCAGGAGAAAACTGAGCCTGAAGATTGAGCAGGAATACTATTAAGTTAATAAGAAAAGCAAACACAGAGGTTTGGGGGAGAAAGGGTAAGGAATTTATGCATTAACTTGCCCCATCATCATGGGGTTTGCCCATTTGCAGGCACTGGGACCACAGTCCTCTTCCCCTCAAAACTCCCTTTGACGCACTGACGCAGGGTCTGGCCCTGCATACTAATTTATGCCTTGAAACGTACACGTTAATTAATCCTTCCAGTCTTGGTGAGGCAAGAGGTATCTACATGGCCCAAAGACTCTACAAATAGGGAAACTGAAAGAGAGGACTGACTTTCTCCGAGTCACAAAGTACATCCTTGGCAGAACTGGGAGGGATTCAGAAAAATGTAGGGTGCAGAAATCCCAGTTCTGAGTTCAGCCCATGCATAAACAGATCATAATTTTTAATGTCTGCTACTGGAAATGTTCTGTGATCTGCTGACTTCGTGTACTGGCAGTTCCTCTGGCAGACTTGGCACTCCCCTCCCTATGCCATGGTAGTAGAACAGTTTCTGGGTAATGATGAGATACACAAACAAGGTCAGCAGCCCTCCAACTAAGTGAAAGGAGAGAAAAAAAATTAAAGAGAAGCAGGAGCTAACACACCAAGTTACCATAGCTTCCCTAGGGCAGGCAGTGCAAGAAACTCCTCTATGTTTGCTAATCAGATAGCAAATATCTCTGCTTATACATCCTGACAGATGCATCCAAAACAGACACCTACAAGTTATTCTCTTGTCTAAAATGAGATGCAAGGACATTCAGCTGTGCAGGTACAATTTTATTTTATACATACTCAGAACTACACTCAGCCCAGTTGCATATCAACATGGATACAGTGTCTGCCATGAAGGGTCCTCCTAGAACAGTCAGTCTCATCCCAGTCTGAATTCGTTCAGCAGTGCAATACAGGGACCTTAATGAGAAACACACTCTGCACTGGAAAGGACAACTGGGACATGTTGTCAGCTAGGACATCAGTAACACCACTGAAAAGCAATCATTTGGCAACACATCAGCCATTGGTGGTGCCAGAAGAGCTATCACCTGCCACTGCATTTAGAATAGGAAGCAACTGTGGCAGGGTTTGTTTGTATTTTTTAATAGCAGCCAGTGTAGATAGTTAAAACCACAGAACACAGCAGAACAAACCCCCTCACTCTAATACCTTTCTCTCTTCCCAGATATCACAGTACAATTTATATGGTGCCATTAAACCTTTGCTTGCACACATCAGCAACAGCCCATATAAAAACAGGGACACTCTGAGAAAGCGACTTCAGTCACTATCATTTACTATTCCACTTGACTGAATGTCAGCCATGTGCCCATTGATCTCATCCCTCTGTTGTGTGGGCCTCCATACACACAAAGAAACTGTAGTATGTCCTTAATCTATTCTTAAGTAGCACACCCTGGACATAGAAACACAGGAGTCATTATTAGCACAGAGGATAGGAGAAAAAAAATCCCATTTCCTGCAACTTTCTGAAGTTTCAAGTGATTTACGAGTTGTTTCAGCAGATGGAGCCATTGCAGTAAACACCGTGAATTGCCAACTAGGCCAATTCAGGGTGTTCAAAGGAAAAAAAGCCTCTGCCTGCTATAAGGATGTTTTCAAAAGAATCCTTGGCTGTATCTAGGCAAATGTGTGTCATCCAGGCAACTACAGGCTCTTTTAGCAAATGGATTGGCTTGCCCTGAATCTCCCAGGACTGATTTTTAGATCTCTAGGATCATTAGTAATTATACATTAGTATCACAACCTAAGCTTATGGTTTTAATATGCATTTGAAAGCTGGCAGGTCCCCAGATCATGCCCACTCAGTAATTCTGGTACATAAAGACCAGCCTTTGCCATGATAATCAGCCAGTACCCCTTACTGGTGCCAAAATCCACTTTTTTAAAGGTCAGATGTCACTAGCATGGAAATGGCATATACCTGCAATTGCTGAATTGTTATGCTGCAGGATACCCCTGGATGATGGAGTGAGGCTTTCTGAATATTTACACACACACACACACATTGATGAAAGTAACACAAATAAGAATACAACAATTCCAGTTTCCAGAAATGCATTCATTTATGAGTATGACTCTTTAAAGGTTCTAGGAAGATAACTATGATCATAAACTTAGGCATAAAACAGCAAGCAATCCATGGTACAATTAGAATTTGAGATAAATGGATTCATAATCCCCTGCTCAAGCATCTAATTAAGAAGAAGCTGCATTCATCAAAGGCTTCTGTTGACATTACACATTACTGAAGGGGAATCAGGATTTAGTATCTCCTTGGTATGCAAACTCATTACCATTTTCCCTGATGGAGGCTACACACATATACGAGGAGCAGAGATTATTACACGTAATATAGAAAGATAGAATGCCTTCAAGAGTTGACCCCTTATGCTTTGTATGCTGCATAAGACCCGTTCATAAGCTACATAACAGTAACTTAGCAACTCTGCCCTATATACTTTTAAACGCTTTATAATTTTGAGTGTTGAAGATAGTAGAGCAGCTCTTCTACAGTGACAATCACATTGGTTCTGGGATATGTTGCCATTGTACTGCTGCATTGACGGTAAATCAGGGTAACACTTCTAGCCCAAAACACATCTCTCATCTGGAGTTACAGCTATCGCTCTACAGGCCATCACAGCAGAGAATGTTACACCGAAAGCAAGTTAAGAGGCTGCAACACCAAGCCTACGCTTTCAGCACCATGAACCTACAAAGGACACAAATGGTACATTATTACATTATGCAGGGACATCTTGGCCTTAGGAGTAACATGCCGTAAATCAAGGGGAATCTTGTGAAATCAAGAGCTCACAGAAGGGCTGGACAGAGACCAAAGTCAGGCATGCAAGGAATTTCTGCCATGCATTTCCACTAAAGGCTGGAGGTCTCACTTCTAATGTATCATTCAGTCCCAGGCTCCAAGTCAAAGCCTTCTCATTGCACTAACTCCTGTGGTAGTTTTGGATTGAAACAGCTATTGAAATTGAGGCCACAAACCCCTTCTTGTTGGGGAATAAATCTAAATTTAGACCCTAATCTTCAAATGAACGCATGAAGCCAATCTACCTCACTGCATTACTAATGTTCTTTACATGCACACGATGTCTTAAAGGCATTTTTTTTCCCCTCAGCACATATATGGCAAAGAGTTGGATTAAAAGAATGGATTCTGCTAGAAATGCCCATCTTTATACACAGCAAGCACGATTAACAAGGAATCAGTTCACCCACCTTTTTTTAAATACATTTCTATAAAAACTGCACGAAGTGCAAGCAAAAGAGAAGCTGAAAAGAAGGAAATAATAAAATGTCAAGAAATAACTGTATTATGCACTGGTGTGAAGACACCGCTGGAATGTACACTCAGAGGCTGGGCTAGGCTGAACTTGCTGGCAGCAATGGGAAACTAAAACTTCTTTGGGGATCATCAATCAGGCCACTGCAGGGGGGAGTTGCATTTATGGAGCTGAAGCTTCTGAGCCCATGAAGCTCAGAAGAGATTACCTAGAACTGACACAGTGAAATGATGAGACTGCAAATAAGACAAAGCATATTCCCAGCCAGCTGCTAAGCCTTCCTCCTGGGGGGGGTCAGACCTCTCTAGTAGGGAACCTTCTGTGGATGAGGTAGCTTGTAATGACATCAGATGAAAAAGCTGGGTAGAGACTCTATATGAATCTACAGTTTTAAGCTGCTCCTATAGAGTCATTGTGTAGTCCAGGCATGGCTCTTCAAACCTTTTTGCACCAGCCTGCTGAATTAGGGAAGGGAATCGATACCATCACTCTGACATCTCAGAAGGCTGGGTTTCCATAAGACATTAACTCTGAAATCTAAATGCTAATTTAATATCAATGTTTTTAAGTGTGTCATTCCAGATGAGCTTTGCATAAATAGGTAACTGTTTTGGTGAGGACAGTCAGAGTGAACTGTGATGATGCCATTACCTCCTCAACTAATTATTTGGAAGGAAACTGAATGTAAGTGAAAAATTAAACGTAGAGGATCATTCTGCAATAAAAATGTAACATGACACAGGGAAACAAGATGAGCAATGTTTATTAGGAACAGGAGCTACGTATCTATTTTGTAGTGCTTGTGAGGGGTTGACCTCAGCCAGCAGCCAAACACCCACACTGCCTCTTGTTCACTACCCTCTCCTGCAGGATGGGGAGAAAATAGAAGAAGGTGAAAAGACTCATGGATCAAGTTTAATAGGGAAAGCAAAAGCAAAAAGAGGATTTAATTCACTATTTCCCATCAGCAGGCAGATGTTCAGTCACTGCCTGTGAAGCAGGGTCTCAGCACACATAACCATTGCTTGAGAAGACAAACACCACAACCACGAAAGCCCCCCTTTCACCTCCTTTCCCTGAGCTTTTATTGCTGAGCATAATAACATCATATGGTATGGAATATCCCTTTGGTTAGCTGTTCCAGACAAGTCCCTTCCCATGGCTTGGCCACGCTTGGCTCACTGGAAGAGGGAGCAGAAAAAAGCCTTGTCACTGTGCAAGCACTATTTCAGCAACAGCTAAGACACCGGTGCATTATCAACACTGTTTTAGCCACAAATGCAAAGCAGGGCACCATACAGGCGGCTATGAAGAAAGTTAACTCCGTCCCAGCCAGACATAGTGCAATGCTCCATCCTAAAATTATTCCTAATGTTTAAAGCCAAAGAAGGCTTGAATGCAAAGGATGTTATAAACAACCTGTTGCAATTTTAAGCAATTGCATCAGACCTTTATCTTCAAGGTTTGACTCACACATTTCACATTGATAACATTTAGGATATGCCAACTATCTCTGTGTTTCCACCCTTTGTGGAAAAGGGGCAACAAACAGCTGTGTACACCAAGAAGTTCCCACATGCTTCCCAGCTCACCAGCCATTCTGACATTGGCCTGAACTGTCTCTGCTGAGACACATCAGTAGGTCTCACCTGGTTGAGATTTTTATCTCCACTTGGTTCTGTTTCGAAAAAAATTTCCTACCACGTGAACAAAGCTCATCCATACAGAAAACCAATAAGCCATAGCTAGAGAGCTGTGAAGTCCCTCTTTGGTACCTCATGTCCCGTTGATAAAGACCTCCTGACATAGTTGGGCATCTAAGAACTGTTGCAGAGCTGCGCCTTGGTCTGTGGAATGAGCTCATTTGGAATCACACACCCCATTATATTTTACCTGAAGAAAACCCACCATCATCCAGTCTGATGCCTCTACTAGAAAGCCATAAAAGTGTGGGCATTTAGAAATGAAGCAGAGAAACGACTCCATACTACAGATGAGGCTCAGCAAGGACATAAGTGAAAGGCTAAAATGCATATGACACATTATGTAATGAAGTCAGAGGCTCCAGGACGGAAAGCACTGATCAAAAAAGAAGAAAAGCAAAACATTTGCACTGAAGTACGAATCAAAGAAGGTTTCAATCACCTTAACGACTGCTAAGTGTAATATTGAAAGATGTTATCAACAGAAATAGTCACTGTTGGTGAGCAGATATATCTGCACTTTCTGTAGTGGATTTACACCTATTTATGCCACAGAGATATTTTGCCCTGAAATTCTGTGAGAAGGAGATAGATTTTTGAACTCCAAATTTTGAAAGTAAGGTCTAAACCCAACACTCATCTCAATGAGATTATCCTGGGTTTGCCAAATCTTCCCCACTGAATGTGCTTTTCTATTATTTTACTAGCTCTGCTTGTAAATACAGGATTATAAGGAAATGAGAAAATCAAAAGACAGGCAGTCTCTCCTAGATGAGGTTTAAAACCCTGCCAAAAATCCACATCTGGGTTTGTGTGATAAAGCCTGCCACTGAGTACAAGCCATAAAGTCCAGGGGAAAAAAAATTGCTTTAAAAACATCTCATGGGGTTTTGTCACTCTTTAATACAACATTCCTGGCTATTTAGCTGATGACACTTGCACACTGCTGACTTACCGGCAATGAGAACTACTGCTGGCCACTTCTAGGGACGTTTCATGAAAACCAAGATAAACTTTACAGGATCAAAGAGTAGTTGATGCCTGAAAGAGAAAAGCTGTCAGATCTGAGGATACACTCTGACAGGATGTTCTCAGAACTACGGAGCCACTCAGCTGTCAGACGATGTAAGCTGCCTGTCATGTCTCTTCTTCACATTCCCCCACACCATGAATCACTGGACTTCTTCCAGACAGGATGTTCAAAATGAACACTATCATCCCCTTAATCCTTTGTCTCCAGAGGTTAATATCTTTAACTCTCCCCACACGCTTTGCAAGCTCCCACCAACTGGTCTGGCAAGTGATAGTGGGTAGGGAGGGTGGATCCTGCAGGACTCCCCAGACATCCTTTCAGCAGCTCAGAAAATGCTGCTACCAGCCCACCTCTTAGATGGTTTCCGTTCATTCCCAGCAGCTACCTCTCCCTCTCCCAGAGATGCCAGGAATGCATGCAAGAAACTCTGGTTTTGCTCTGCTCCTCATGGACTTCCTAGTTGTTATTATACTAACAGTCTTTCCCACTGGGGCACAGAATTTTTGATGTGTTAATTCTGACTATAATCATATTATAATAGCCAAATTCTCAGCGTGTATTCAGTGTAACATGACATTTCTATAGCATTTTTTACACCGAAGGATAAAAAGAACTTCACAAGCTGTGGGGAGTGATGAGCTCAAGGACATTCGTTTAATGGCACTACGCAGCCCTTGAGCTAGCAGTGAGGCCTTGGTAGCAAACAAACTGGGAATAGCAACCCGCTGAAGTAACAAGAGAAAAAAACCCAAACTGCCAAGGCGGAGGCGTGAATGGCTCATGATGATCGCCTGGCCAAGACAAAGAACAACGGATAGTTATAAGACAGAGCTGCGGAAATCCCCTGAAGGACTGAAAGGGAGGGGGACTGGGTATAAATAAGTGTGCTTGCTAAATAGAGTTGTCTCAGCTTTCACATAGCCTGAGTCTGTGATTCAATACGCCACAAATAGCGCCCAACGTGGGACCTGAAAGAGACGATACAAGCAAGGTGTCATATCAGTGGTGTAGCTCGGCTGAACAAAAGGTTGCAAGGAAGCCCAGGTGCACCAAGAATTACCTGACTGCTGGACAGAAGGTAAGCAGCCAAGAGCACGATGGGGAGCTCCATCTCAACAGAACAGAAAAATGTGATTGAAGTAATGAAACATATTTTAAGTAGGGAGAGACGGGTCTTAGAGAATCAGGAACTGAATGGTTATTAATCTGGGCCTGTGATAATGAGCTAGGACTGAATATCCACAACATTTATGATCTTAAATTATGGGACAAAGTTGGGGTCCGATTGTGGGACAAGGCTACCAGGAATGACAGAGCAGTGGGCAGTCTTTTAGGTGCTTGGCGAACTCTCTTTGAGGCACCAAAAGCATATGTGGGGTCTAAGGACTCTGTTCAGGAACAGCCAGAGATGCCGTCTCCTGCTGTTCCACCCGCACCCCCCCACAGGGCAGCATGTGTGGAGCTTCAGGATAATCCTCTCGACTCAGGCGTGATAGACCCGGCAAAAGAGCCAGACTTATTCCCTCCTGATCCTCATGACCAAAGGGATGAGTCTGCCGCAAGGCTCGGGAAGAGGGAGACTTGGAAATGTTGCGTGCCTTTCCGGTTCAGTACAGTCACCAGACTAGTCCCCAATGGCAACCCCTGAATTATGAAATTATAAAATAGAAAACTAATAACCATGTTTGGGTGGATCACTGGCCCCTGAAAAAGGAGAAGCTGCATCACCTCCATGACTTGGTAATAAAACAACGCTGTGCTGGTCATATCATCCTTTCTACCAGCCCGTGGAATACCCCTGGTTTTGTTATTCAAAAGAAAAGCAGCAAGTGGCGACTGCTTCAGGATCTTCGCCGAGTGAATGCCATCATCAAACCTATGGGAGCACTACAGCCCAGATTGCCTTTGCCTGCTATGCTCCCTCAAAACTGCAAGTTAACAGTAATTGATTTGAAAGACTGGTTTTTTACTATTCCATTGAATCCACTGGATGCACCATGATTTGCTTTTTCTGTTCCGTCCACCAACGCACCAGAACCTCATCAAAGATACCACTGGACCATTTCTGTACATTTTCCACACCATCAGCTATTTGTTACATTGGGAACAACTGGGTTAATGAAAGATTCAAACCTTAGTCTAATACTTCTTTCTAATGTGATTACTCTTTTTACAGATGGCTCAGGAAAGACTGGAAATTTGGTCATAGTGTGGCGAAACCCGAAGGGCAACTGGGAAAATGATATTGAAAAAATATCTGGGTCTCCACAAATTGTGGAGCTTGCAGCGGTAGTTTGTTGTTTTCGTAAATTTCCTCAGGCTCTTAATATTGTATCAAATTCGGCACATGTCACTGTGTTGATTATACGTTTAGAAGGATCTTATCTTAAGGATGTTAGTAACCCATCTCTCTATTCACTGCTTAAGGAACTTCAATATTTGTTAAATCAGCATAAGGAACTATATTTTATCACACACATTAGATCTCACACGGCACTACCTGGGCCTGTAGTAGAAGGGAACAGAATAGCTGATTCCCTTGCCGGGGTGGTTACACTCCCAGACATATTTCAGCAAGCACGCCTGTCACATGCCTTTCATCACTGAAGTGCAAATGCATTGCACTGTATGTTCCATATTATGTAGGATCAGGCACGACAAATCATTCAGTCCTGCCCTGACTGTCAATCAGTGGCCATAATACCTCCCATGGGGGTCAACCTCAGAGGCCTAGAGCCCCTTCAGATTTGGCAAACGGATGTTACTTACATTGGCGAGTTTGGTTGCCAAAAATATGTGCATGTCTCTATTGATACATTTTCAGTGTGTACTTTTGCATCAACACGCACAGGGGAAAAAGCACGAGATGTTCGGCATCTCCTTTTGGCTGCTTTTGCAGCGTTGGGGGTTCCTGCCCAAATTAAAACAGACAACGGGATGGCCTATACTTCATATGCTACTACTGCTCTGTTCCAGCAGTGGGGTGTGAATCACTGTGCCGGTATCCCCCCTTCTCCAACTGGTCAGATCATTGTTGAGCATGCTCACGCCACCTGGAAAGCCATGCTGCAAAAACAAAAAAGGGGGAGCAAGGGATACTCCCCCCGGGAACAGTTACAAAATGCCCCTTATGTACTTAATTTTTTTAATTGAGATATCAATAGTGAATCTCCAATATACCGACACTTTAGCAAGGTGTCACAACCAGAGCCAGGCAAGGCTCTGGTGGAAGTCCGAAACCCTGGGTCTCGTCAATGGGGAAAAGCTGTTCCTTTAATAACGTGGGGACGAGGGTATGCCTGTGTCTCCACAGATCACGGACCGCAGTGGTTTCCGGCAAGATGGGTTTGTCCTGCCTTAGCATCCTCAGCCTCTCTGCATCTTCAGGAGTGGACTGACACTCCGATGGATTCTGTGACAGCAAAAGCAAAATGTCTGGGTAATGCTAGCAAATGTAACAGGACAAGGTACTCTATGTCTAGCAACTAGCTCACCCTTTAAACCATTTAGCACTTGTCTGGTGGGAGTTCTGCTGGACAACTCGGGGCTGGTTGTCACCATATCGAACCCTCGAGACTTTCAGAGCCAACCGGATGATTATTGGGATGGATGGGCCCCATATCGAGCAATTGCTCCATTGGAGCCCCAAGAGATCGATTTATTGGGCTCTGTAAAGATGGACTATTGTGTGTTTTTTAATTATACTGGGAAAAATCAATCCCTTGTCCAAAACATTAACTCCTCGCTGCCCATTTATTGAAACAGTTCAATTTGGTGCAATCATGCAAGCGTCAAAATATCATGATCAACAAATGTCCCCGAGTTTGCCGGTGGGCGTTTTCTTTATCTGTGGGGATCAGGCCTGGGGTGCCATCCCTTCCTATATATGGGGAGGGCCCTACAGCCTTGGGTGCTTAACACTTCTTACGCCAAGCATTTCTGATACTGAATCACACAGGTATCCACCACCTTCACAGAGTAAAGAGGTCAATACATGCCTTTAATTCAGAATGTAGCAATAAGGTAATGTTTTGGACTCCTGCTGAGATAACTACTTCCTCTTTTCTTACACCCGGTGTAGCTGCAGCGGGAGCCCTGTTGCAGCTCAATAAGCTTGGATGCTGGCTTGCAAAGCAGACCAATGCTACCTCTGCCGCTCTTTCTGGTCTGTTGCTTGACGTGGATTCTGTCCGCCATACTACCTTACAAAATAGAGCAGCTATAGATTTTTTGCTTTTGGCCCACGGACACGGGTGCAATGACTTTGATGGTCTCTGTTGTATGAATCTGTCTGATCACTCAGAGTCCATCCATGTGAGTATTCAGACTCTGAAACAGTTAACCCAAAAACTGCAAGTGGAGGACGGGTGGAATCCATTTGCAAGGACTTTTTTCGGGACTGAGTTCTTGGATCAAAAAGTTGGTGGCTATAGCTGCAATGTTATGTTTAGTTTTTTGTGGTATCTTACTGTGCATTCCATGTATATTAAGGGTAATGCAATCTGTAATTAATAAGGCTCTTAAGCAAGTATTGCAGGTGCAGGTGCAAAACAAAGAAGGGGGAGATGTGGGGAGCGATGAGCTCAAGGATATCGGCTTATCAGCACTATGCAGCCCTTGGGGTAGCAGTGAGGCCTTGATAGCAAACAAACCGTGGGAATAGCAATCCGCTGAAGTAACAAGAGAAAAAAACCCAGCTGCTGAGGTGGAGGCTTGTGATGATCGCCTGGCCAAGACAAAGAACAATGGATAGTTATAAGACAGCTGCGGAAATCCCCGGAAGGACTGAAAGGGAGGGGGACTGGGTATAAATAAGTGTGCTTGCTAAATAGAGTTGTCTCAGCTTTCACACAACCTGAGTCCGTGATTCAATATGCCACAACAAGCTATGAACAAGATTCTCTGGTTTTTGACATGATGCAGTGTGCTCCAGCAAGGTGCTGTTAGATTGCACTTCCCATATGTGATCAGGGAAGAAACAGTTTGGATCTTTTCCTGTTCTAGCATGCCTCAAAAATGTGGGACAGCCTGACCTGATATTCCCAGGCCAGAAATGAGAAGCAGCAGCCAAGAAGCAATGAGATTTAAAGTATTCAGAGATTCTGCTGGCCAAAGACAGCAAGGTATGGGCCAAAAGCAGCACTCACACTCTTGACAAGCAAAGGGAGATCCTGTTTCTAAAAGCCCTGGAATATTGGCATTCTGCACCCTCTAATGCTGACGGATGAAGGGCTGGAGCAATGCTGGTAACACTGAAACCACGGTTCAAAGAGCACAGGCAGCTGAAAACATGAAACGCAGATGACTGCCATCCTTTCAGTTAGTGATCCTGGGTCACTGGTATAGACAAAATGGCAGATAAAGGGGAAGAAGAAAAAAAAAAGCCAGATACAAGAAATCTGAATGGAGGCAGTGAAGGAATCGGTAGCGTTCATGTTTTGGTAACTTACTGACTACATATAAGGGAGTTGATACGAACCTACTCTCCCTGCAATTCAGAATTCAAGCTCTTATTCTAGACCTTGAGAAATAAGTAATGTTGCCCTTTTTTTCAGTAACTCACTCACTTAATAAAACTCTCCAGAGTAATGTGAGTAAGAGGAGAACCTAGAATGAAGAAAAAGATTATCAGGATATACAGAAAAGGATTATCAGGATATAAAGAGGAAAATACTAAAAATATCTACAGTCAGATACTAGAATTGCTTATTTGAGTCTGAAAGGCAATCTTTTCTTTTTTTTTAACAGGGGCAAAATTTGAAAATTTTAGCTTGCTTTTACTGGAAGTTTCCTGCATAGCTCAGAAAAAAAGCCCAACATAATTTAGAAAGTAAAGATCATATAGCACCCCACCCCCATACCTTTCTTTGAAACAGGTCATCAGTTCTTAGTTTTTATGTAATTTCTTCCAAAAAAAAAAGCTTTCTTCTGTGCACAAAGATTGATTCATTAGATGGTTTGGTTTTTTTTTTGTCTCTGGGAGTTGAGCAGACTTTTGCTTTGAATAGAGTTGGAGGGCATGAAACTTCATTTGAAAAGCATCATTCCCAACACCTCCCTAGGATATTTACTGCAAACGGTGAGACATAAGAAAAAGGAAATTGCTGATGTTTAACGTTTTATATTGTGGCAAGGATTATGTTCCTCGGCAGCTTGAGTATTTTAGCGGTAGGAAAGGGTCTCCCTCTCAAGAATGAACACAGTTTTTCTTCTTTCATCTGCATCATGTGAGTGGATCTGAACAAAATAAAAATACGCGTGCGTTTCCTACTCACATCATCACAGTCACCCTGAGACCCCAAAAGTTTGAGAAATTTCACTCCTGAATTTACTCCAGATATACAATTCTGTGCAGTAATCAGCAGTTTCCTTAATCTCTTGCTGAAGGCAGTTATCACAGCTATCATTTTCCCACACTTCTAAACAAAACCAAGGGTAAATTGTTATCTAGGGAACTCCAAATGCAAGAACCACCAACAATTTTGGCAGAATTCCCATCTAAATCGTAAACAGTTTTAGCAACATGGCAAAACCTTCATCAAATGCATGCTGCTGACTTAACTGTGATATTCCACTTACTGTCAAAACTACACAATGGTTAAAAATGTCTTGGAAACTGCTGAATGCAGTCCAGCATAATAACAGAGATTCACCCAGTGAATGACAGCTGTGAAAAAAAATATTGAAGGTTCTAGAAATGCTCCTATTTTCACTTTGGTAGTGAAAAATGCTGTTTGTGACACCAGCTATAGCATCTGGTTTATGTTATCACTTCAATACTCCTTTTTAGTATGTGCTTAAAAAATGTTGAAATTCATTCTACAAGCTGGCCAGAGGTCCTGCTGACAGCGCTGCCTTCTTGATGAAAGACCCTTAGCTAGAAGTTGAAAGCCAAAAGACCCTTCCCATAGGATGCCTGGTTACCTTAAATCCCTTCACTTTTCCTGTGTTCTCCTATCTGCAAGACATGACACAATCCTCCTCCCTTCCCCCACGTGGAAAGGAATGATACTTTGAGAAATAACTATGGTGTATCATTAGTACTATTGCTGAATCTCTCATGTTTGCAGATAAACTGAACAGAAAAGTGATTATCTCTTTGCTTTAACTACTGACTTGTGCTGCTACTCCTTTTCCTTCAAAAGATGATGTACTGGACTGCAGAATCTGTCTCTTGGAGAGCAGTATTTATTCATCTGATGTGGCATTTAACTCTCTTGTGACAATCCTCTGAAGCCAATTGGTTTACTTCAGTTATATGCCCATATTTGCACAACAAATGGCTTGCACAAGCTTCTATCAAAGATGCAGTATGGCATTACTCACAAATAAGAACTCACACTGCTGCAGGCAAGTGATTAGGAAATGCAAATTTATTGAGCCAAAGTTTCAGGAGGGAAAGGAATGATCTAAGTAGCATCAGAAAATCCAGGGATGTGGGCAAAGGATACGTGCTACAACGCACTGCCTTCTATCAGCTGGACATCACGGAACAGAAAGCTCTGCTCTCAGAAGTGTGCACACCTCATGCCGGAGTTTCACTCGTGCACTCAGGATCCTCTGCCAGGATTAGACAGGGAGATTCTGGCTCCACTGAAATCAGTTGTCTCATCTAGGGATCTAAAGACAGCCAAATACCCTGTCAGAGGTTCTGATTACCTGATAACAAACCCAAATAAGAAAAGCAAGTCGTACTATAATCCCGTATGGTGATTGCGATTGTATGTGAGAGGAGACAAAGGCTCAACATCATCCTTAGTTTGTACTGTCCTCCACAGGATGACCTTAATTGCCCAAAAGAAACACGGGGATAACCTCACGAGCAGCATTTGCTGGCCTTTTCACACAGCCAACTGGTAGGGTCAGACGAATGTATTTAAGCTGCAGGGCAATCCCTCCGCCTACCAGGCCGGCTGTTCTGCGAGGCCTGACACTGCCGCGGGCCACTCCTTGCTGCTCTGCTCGGAGCTCCCGCCGGAGGACAGGGGCTTTGCCAGCCAGGAATGCCACCAAAAGAAAAAAAAAATATTTAGCCGACATATGCCTTCGAGATTCCCCTTTTACAGATGACTGCCTGCAAGGCCGACGCTTGGGGAACGGCGGCTGCAAGGAACCGCCCAGGGCCCAGCCTGAAAGCAAGCGGGAGCCGCTGCCACGGCCGTCCCTTGCCACAAAAGCTGTTGGCGGCGGACAACGGCCGCCGTGTCGAATAGAGGCAAGGCCGGCACGGGCAGGGGCTCCACAGCTCCCCGCGGAGGCTTGAGGCCTGGCCTCTCCGTGGCTCGGCAGCGCGCCCGCCCGGGCCCTGGGGCCCTCGGGCGGCAGGGCCAGTGCGGCGCGGCGCCCCCGGTGACACCCCGAGCGCGGCAGACACCCGCCACGGTGCCGGTGCGGCTGCGAGGAAAATACCCCAGCAGGGCCCGGGCCTGTCCCGACCCTACCGCCGGGCACTGGGTGGGCTGCGCCGGCGCCGGCGGGCCGTGCCATGGCGCATGCGTAGCGGCGCGGTGTGCGGCGGCGGGCGGGGCCTGAGTGGCTGCGCGGGAGGCGGCTCCGGTGGCCATGTCCGAGGCGTATTTCCCCGTGGGCCCCGGGCTGGGCCTGGAGGAGAACTTTCTGTCGCTGGACGACATCCTGATGTCGCAGGAGAAGCTGCCGGGCCGCGCCGAGAGCACGCTGCCGCGCCTGGCCTTCGCGCTGGGCCAGGGGGCGGCCGCTGGCGACTCCATCCCGGAGGTGAACAGCGGGTGGCGGGTTAAGAACTACAACTCCCAGCTGCCACCGCGGGGGGTGGGGGCGGGATCGGCGCGGGGGACGCTGGGAGCTATAGGTGCGGACATCCCCCGAGCCGGGGCATGCGCTGCCTTGCGGGGAGCTGCCGGGGCGGCTCCGTGGCCGCCGGTCGCCCGGAGGGTCGGGGGTCGTAGCGCGCTCTTCTCGCCCGTCTCGGGCCCCGGCGGCCTTCTAGTTTTGTGGTCGTTGCAAGGGAATCGGTGCTTAGAGCTCCTTTTAAAAAAGTTGAGTTTACTTCTATTGTCCGCGTTTTACGTCTTGGTTTTTTTTTTTCTTCTGGTCTTTAATAATCTGATAATTATTAGATTATACAACATCATTAGAAAAATCCAGTTTCAGACCTTTGCAGTAATAATTAATGCCTCTAAAGTGTGTCCGTTTTATATTACAATTACAGTAGACCCTTCTGAAAACAAAATTGACTTTTTCTGATACTGGATCTTCATTAATAAAGTTCACTGTCTGCCTTTGGGGTTGTTTTACATGTGTGTTCATGGGAAGGACAACTTCGTGTTTTTCTCATTCATGCAGGGATCAAAGCTGGAGATACCTCTGTGGCTTGCTAAAGGTCTACATGACAGCAAACGGAAAATCATTTCTGTAGAACTGCCAAAGATTTACAAGGAAGCCTGGAGGACAGTGTTCAGTGCTGATGCCAATGTGGTTGATCTGCATAAAATGGGGCCATACTACTACGGATTTGGCTCCCAGCTCCTGAATTTTGACAATCCAGAGAATCCTGAGATAGCTCAGACTATCCTGCAGGCAAGTATCTGAACTAAGTCTTGAAATTTTTCCATCTCCCTCTTGTTCCCAGCTGCTCGGCAGTCTTGAGGAAAAATATCCTGTTTTAATCCAAATGAGTAATTCCGGACTTAATATGGATTTCTAGATCAAGCTGTAGGATGTCCCCTTTGGCAACTTCACAGTCTAGTGGTGGAAGCCTCAAGTATGCATCCAGGGCTGTAACTTTGACTTGGATTTTCCACACTGTAAATACAGTATTTCATAAAATCTTGTAAAACGGGACTAGAGGAGACATAAGATTATTTAATCATGCCAGTGCTGCAAGGCAGAATTAATTCACCCTTTATTGTTTCTGAGTTTGTGCTGTTTTTAAAGGTCTGTAATGCTGAGACTTTGCACTGCTCTGGGCAATCTGTTTCAGTGCGTTGCCATCCTAAACTTAGGTTTCTCCTAATGCCTAAACTAAAGCTCCTTTGCAGCAATACAAGCTCTGTTCTGTTTGTCACGTACAGAGTGAATGCTGAGGACAGATTATTCTCTTCCCTCCTGCAGCAGTCCCAATCCATTTGGTACCTCTTTGTGGGTCACGCTTTCTAACCTCTGATTGTCCTTGCTGTGTGCTGCTGGTATATTTCCAGTTGATCTGCGTCTGCTGTGACGTGCAAGTGCCCTCAACAGCATTCAGCCTCCTGCTCAGGACTTCCGCTGATGAAAACAAAAAGATTGCTTTGTGAATGTTGTAGGCCATGATGCTCTTTGCTCATCGTGGTGCAGCATCTTGTTTTTCATGGTAGAGCAACACTGGTACGTGTTCGGTTTGCAGTCTGCAGCAAGATGGTACAGGTTGCATATGCAAACAAGCGTTCCTCTTCCTGCGATTGTATGGTTCATTATTTCTGCCTTAGCATAAACCCTTACATTAGTCCCAGCTGAATTACATCCTGTCATTTTCACACCATCTTTCTAATTTGTTGCAATCATTATGAATTAAGAGTTCTGTTCCCAAACATGCTTGTGGTCATCTCTCCTTCTCCTGCATGTTGTTTGCTAGTTTAATAAGCATAACTTCTGTTCCTTTAGTAAGCTTAGTAGTTAATATATCAAACAGGACCTGGTTCCAGATAGGCCCCTGTTGAACTTCACTCAGTGTGTCCTTCCCTGCTGACACGAGCTGTGGGTAATTGTCTTTTTGTGGGTAATTCTTTAGCTAGATCTTGCCAGAATGCCCCACGACACACCTACATGCTGCTGCTCCTCCCTCTGTAAGGCCTAGCATCCTGCAATAGTGGGAAACTAGGCTGGGCTCTCAGAGTTTCTTCTTGGCAAGACCATGTTGGCTGTTATTCTCCTCTCTGTTTTCTTGCAGAAGTTTATGTATAGTTTATTTGTTCCGGTATTGATACTGATGGATTTATAATTCCCTTCCTCCCTCTCCATCTCCCTTTCTCTTTTAAAAGATGGATGCCATCTTTGGCAGTTTCTGGACTTCTGTGCTGCCTGAGCTTTTAAAGAGAACCACTAACAGCTCAGACTTCTTTGGCCAGCTCTGAGTAGTCTGGGATGATTGCTGTTGCCTTCCTTTTTCTTTTTTTCTTTCTCCATTGTTTTAAGTGAAGGCTGATGCAGAGAGGCTTTAAAGTGCTGCTGCTTTCTTGGAGTTGTCCACTGAGAGCTTGCTTTCTGCATTGAGGAAGTGACTATACCTTTCCATGTCTTTTCTCTTTCTGCTAATGGACATCTTAGGAAAAAAGCTGCATTGGCACGCATTACTTGTTGGCCGAAAACCCAAAGCACATGAGGTATGCTTTTTCTTTATTAAAAGCAAACAAGAGGGGAGTTGTGCTGACCTAAAAAATAAACAAAACACCAACCCCCCCCCCGCCAAATATTCAGGAACTATAAATGTAAAGTATAGCTATTTGGTGGCAAACCCAAAATGAGAGTTACTGATTTATAATATATTTATTCTGTAAGTAAATCTCTAAAATACTACAGTTCTGATGATTCTGAAATCAGCTTCTGCAATAACAAAGCACAATTTTCAGAGTTTTGACTCTTTTTTTTTTCTTTTATTCCCAAAAACAAAGATAAGGAGGGAAATAAAAATCCTTAAATATGTCTCGTTGCTTAGCTTTTTAAAATGTTATTTATTAGCTGTAGATTTGGTTTCTTTACTTTCTTTCATGTTTTGTTCAGCATACTGAATGCTTTACAGTGACAGTTTGGCTTAACTTCCAGGCTGTTCACAAGTTGCAGCTTCTGTGTTCCTGCAGCAGCTGCTGTGGCATGAAATTCGTTCCACCTGTTCTAAAGCACCGCTTGCTTGTGACGTGAGGTGGAATAGATCGTATTCGTGTTATGCCCTGTGGTCTGCTCAAGCCTGTCATTAGGAAGCAGCCAAAATCTAGTTCCCGGTTTCTTCCCATCCAGCATATCAGGCACTTGCTCTCCCAGCTCAGGCAGGAAATTGTTTGTCTTTGTATCTAGGATTAATGGGTGCTATGCTGTTCGCAGACCCTTGACTAGTTATGAACGAGAGCCTGCACCTTTGGCTTTTCAGTCTTGAAAGCTCAGGCCTCTGGCATTCAAGCTGAAGAAGCCTCTGTGTTACCTGTCAGTAATTCTGCTTGTCTTCTTTAGACATTTATTAGCCGTTTTCGTCGTATCATGGACTCCTCTCAGAATGCCTACAACGAAGATACGTCAGTGCTGGTGGCTCGGCTGGATGAATTGGAGCGAGCCTTATTTCGAGCTGGCCAGAAAGGGCTGAACGACTTCCAGTGCTGGGAAAAGGGACAGGCTTCTCAAATCACAGCTTCCAGTCTGGTCCAGAATTATGGGAAAAGAAAATTCGCAGATGTGGATGGTTAAAAGCCGTAAGAACATGCAGCTACAGTGGGGGACACTGAGACATTTACAGCCTGTCTGTCACAGAAAGATGAATCATCTTTGGGGAAGGACAGGCTCTCTGTCCATTAATGGGAATTCTTCTCTATCTCTGTCTTAGACTAGTGAAAATTTTAAAGGCAGACAGCAAAGGTATGAAAAATAGATCACATCACATCACTGGATAGCTTTACAGCTTACTCACACCACTCCTGAGGATTCGCAGTTAGGTGGCTGAAAGGGTATGAGAGGATTTTCTAAAAGGGTTATTAATATTTATTATTCTTTATTTTCTAAATTGATATTTACCGTACTAGATCTGTTTGGAAAAAAGCATAACTCTATGTATTTCACCCTAATCTTCCCATTCCAGCCTCCTGGGAGCAGCTGTTTCCAGGTTTCACGTTCTTTGGAGAGCCCTAATGATGTGCAAAAAAACGTGGTACAAACTGCATTGAATTTTTCCTGTTTCTTATACATCGAGGTGGAACAGGTAGTCTTTTTGAGGCAGGAATGGTTTTCTTTGCTGACTTTTGTACAGTGTTAGTGCCATGAAGAAAAGTACCTCCTTTAACCTGTGTAGCAAGCAAAGTGGCTGTGCAGGTCTCACATGCCACCTCATCCTCTCTTTCCTTTTCAGCCCTTGCGGGCTTGGTGCTGCATGGGGTGGAGAATGTTCTCGGATGCAAGTGGCTTTTGCGATGAATGTGTCTCTATGATGGGTGTAAGCTCCTGCGCTTGTTTTACAGAGGAGGCAACAGAAGGCAACAGAGTTAGTCCGGACAGGGTCAGAAGCAGCAACTTTAACTGAAACTCTTCCCCCATTATCAGCCTCTGAGCCATCCGTTTTCCCATGAGAAATCCTTCTGATTACTATATTTGGTTGGTAGAGGGGACAGAGCAAATGAACCGAATTTCCTCCCTTCTGATCTGTCTAAATGATCCTAGCAAAATGATCCTAGTAAATGTCATTCTTGCCAGTAGGAGTGACTGGAGTTGGAACTTGCTAAATAGCACAGTGGTTGTCATCCCATGTGGATGCCCTTAAACCTAGATTAACTGCGGTCCCGTTGGATTGGAGACAGAACACAGATGGTTATCTCTGTAGGACTTCATTCCTGCGGCCATCAGGATGGTCGTCCTTTGGAAGCAGGTCTTAGACATCTCATGGGTGCTTCTAAGCATCTGTAGAAGGTGGACCTTGCAGAGTACCCAAGTGGAGGAGCCAGATTGTAATGATAGTGAGAGCTTCCTCTTCTGTGGGAATCCCTGGGAGGTGACAGTAAGATCCAAATCTTGGAGGAGTCGTTACTGGACTTGCAGATGCACCTGGATATTGGATACTTCAGACTGCCGACCTCAAGTACAAAGGGTGCGTGGCCATTCCTTGGCCAGAGGAGTGAAAGCTCTGCCTTTGGAGGTGATGAGAGGGGACAGTGTGCTGGCTTCACAAGCGCCTTGGCGTCTTCTCCTCGGCTGCACAGGGCCAGGTCTCCTGCCACAGGAGACTAATTGGAAGCTGTGCCTGACAAAGTATTTCAAGTACGTGATCAAATGTTGCTGCACTTAAAGACTTAATGGCACATAATAGCCCATCCATTTTCATGAAGCTTTTGTCTATTGTCCATTTCTGGATTTTTGCATTGAATAAATATTTTGTAAGGGGATGCTTACAAAAACGTAACGTAAAATGTCTGTTGTTAATTGCCCTGCAGCAGAAAAATTAGGCATAGATTGGAAAGTGCAGGTCTGTACAAAACTGTGGCCATGATAGGTAATGCAATCCTGCTTATATCATTCCTCATCTCTTACAGGTAGCACGGTCAAGAGCTACATCCGTGCAGTCATGCGAGTGTAGAAGTAGTTCTTATCTGACTTAGCCCTCGTGGGTAATAGCTGTTGGCTCAAGTTGTGGGAGAGATGCTGCCAACAAATCAATAAGCTATTGATTTTATAAATTGCATTGTTATGAGACTCCAGATGGGTGGAGGTGATTCTGTGTTACCTTGACTTTGCTGTAGAGTGGTGGGTGGAAACTGGCTGTCTCTGTGTTCATACCCTGCTGCTCCAAGCGCTGTGGCATAGACTTCACGTAGCATGGCAAAGCTGGGCACAGTGCTTCAGCTGCAAGGGAAGCAAGTTTAAGTCCATCTGTGATGAGAAGCATTTTTGAATTGAAAGGATTCTTTTAATGAGATGGTGGCTTTGAGATCTAGTTGGTATATAACCGAAATCACTAGTTCATCATTTTTTGGACTGGTTTTGGTGATTATCCAAACTCATTTTCCTACATTTGTGAGAACATTTTTCTTCTCTACTGCTGGGTGCAAAGTCCAAGCAGGCAGTTGTTCATTTGCCAACATTTTGTGCAGCTACTTGCGGAGTAGGGAGAAAAAAAGTCCCTGAAGTAGTCCTCAATGCTACTGGCTCTTTGTAAGTAGGCAATGTCACTTTTAGTAACCCTGAGTGTTTAGGAATGAGCAGCAGTAAGACCCTTAAAAAATCTGATTCTGTAATTTTAAATTACAGTATTTGGTTAGTAGATTTAATATTATGTTGATTTTTTTTCTTGGTTTTTTTGTTTGTTTGTTTTGTTTTTTCCTTGCTGGCTGGAATGCTATTTTTCTGCCCAGAAATACAACAAAAGAGCACTCTGTACTTTTTATAAACACAGACTGTCTTTTATGATTGCACTGCAGCAAACTGTAAGTTAGAGGAGTTTGAACTTGTGTATTTTCAGAATGGCATAATAAATCCTCATTACAGAAGGAGGTCTGAAAAGGACTTTTAAGTGTCATTTCTGCCCATGTCCCTCAGCTTTTGAACTGGAGGACTGCTGATGTTTATGAGAAAGCAGTCCACAGACACATTTTACAGTATGGCCACAATGGTTTTCACTGCGATCAAATAAAAAATAGGCAAAATTTGAGATGCTGATTAATTATGCATTTGCATAAGAATATTTGTTTGGGTTTTAATGGCCTGTTTTTGAAAAGAGGTATGGTCTGACCTGGCCCAGTCCTTCCCCTAAAGTGAGGAGTTGGACTCAGTAGTCTCCCTCAGCAGTCTGTTCCCAAGCCTGACTGCAGTGTCTGATGACCAAAGCTGGAGCTGTGCACTCACTGACACAGCAGAAGATACAGTCAGCTGAACTTCCTGGGGGTGAGTTCCTGCTGGAATTGTTGGTGAAACTGAAAGCTTTTCCTCGCCAAAGTTTTACATTAACTTCTCTTAAAACTCTCAGCTCCTCTTGTTTAGCTCTTCTATGTATTTTTTTCAAGCAGGTGAGGCAGCCATGGTGGGCTCTGCAACCAGCAGACACACACACACTTTCTTACCTATCTAAATTACCCTTTCAGAAAACGTTTAATGTTTCTTCCTTGGTTTCCATTGCTCTAAACAATGTCTTAGTTTGTCCTCTGGCACTGATTTATTTTTGGTCAGCAGAATGAAGCAGATGGAAGCAGTAGATGGTGTCATTCCAACCAACGGCAACCAGGAGGAGCAGCAGTAAGAAATATTTTGAGAACTGACATACTGTAACACTACATACTATTTTTATGAGACTTTCTGATCTTGTTCAGTGATTTTTCTACCCATTTTTTGGTGACCAGATATTACAAGAGCTTCATTCAAAGTTTTAAATGAACCAGTTGCTTAACAGAGATGTGAATTAATGAGTAGAGGCGCAGCATGAATGCTTTCTTCACCCAGAGCTCCTTCTGAGCCTGGATGTGCTTTTTATAAAACACATTGTGTGGTAGCACAGCATGTGGCTCAGGAGTTTGCAGTTTTATTTTTAAAAATATCTATTCATCTAGCACTGCCTCTGCCTGGCAGGAGGCAACTCAAAGCTGATCCTTGCCTCAGTTTCTTTTTCTGACAAATGAAGGTAACGCTTCGTTATTAAGAATGTGTTTTGTCCTCTGGATTGTAGGCAGTGTTTTTGATACAACAAATATGCTGGCCAGATTTTCCCAGCTCTGCTGCATCTGCCGGCGCTCAGATGTTTACTTGATAAGTGCTTGTCAGAGCTTTTCAGAAAACTCTCTGGTTTCCTTGATCAGTCTTATTAAACGCTTACTGCTAAGCTTTTTCAAGACTGCCATATATCTGATAACTTAGGATAATAAAGTGTTTTTCCCACTCCCTGCCCTTCTCTCCTACCTGAACAGTGACTTGGCCCTGCACAGAGTGGCTGAACGTGCCATGCTAAGCCCAAGTTTCTCCTCTGTTTCCCTGATCTTACCCACTCCAAAGTGCTTCAACTAGAGTTGACGGCAGCCTGAGCACCAAATGCTGAGCAGAGTTGTCAGTGAGACTGCTCAAGGATAAGATATTGCCTTAGTTTCCTCATGTCACGTGAGTGAGTAATGGGGGAAGGCCATGTACACTTCCAACTTCGTGTCTGATAGGTTTGCTTTGCAAGACTGGCTTTGGGAGCTGAACTGAAGTCTAGTGGGTGCAACAGGCTTTTCAGTGTTTTGTGCTGACCAGGTGATGTGATGCAAGTCTGGGGCAGGCAGATGCTGCTTTTGAAAGAAGCTGTGCCAGTTTGGGCTTCCCTTGAGCGTGTCTCCTGGGTGAAGAACATCTGAGTACTTGCCTTAAGTTGTATCTTCTACCACAGCATAGCTGTCTGAGAGCTGCTTCTTACATCTAGGCCCAGGGGGCTTTTGGGTGTGGGAACAGCCTGATGGCCTTTGTTCTGAAACTAATCCTGACGTGGTGTCAGCAGGACACCGGGGATTGTGTGAACCTGTTGATGTCATGTGCACATTGCTACGGAGAGGATGCCAACCTACTGTGGCTGGGCTGGAGCTGAACATACATGTTACTAGTGTATTGACTTTTTATATAGGACATGATAAACATGTCCTCTGACCCTCTGTGCACAAATCAATCCCGATCTCTTCAGCACTAAGATACTTCTGCAATGAATCAGGGTCAGAGAAACCAGAAACTTCACATTGCGCTCTCTGCTCAAACGATATCTTCATCTCAGCCTACATTAGATATGCGGTTGGGTTGGAGCTTTATACCCTGCTGGGGTTATGCAGCTTTAGAGACACGTCTTGCTCCTTTCCTGCCCGAGCCCGCAGTGACCTCTTTGCTGCTGGCTGAAGTGCACATGCTGGGTTTTCCCAAGAGTTCCTAGGGGAGTTTGAAACAATGACCACGGGAAGGCCATGGCCTGGGAGGGCCTGTGCATGCACTCCTTGCCAGCAGCCAGGAGAGGGGGCACTGAGCCTAAAGCATTGTTTTTATGCGGGTCCTACCGTAACTGCTTTCACTTGTGGAGAAAGAACCTATTTGGCCTGTGAGATCAAACTAGGTGTCTAAGTGACTTTCTGTTGTATCTGCCAGGTGAAAACACAAGTCAAGCGAGATGCAAACCGGAGTTTAGGTTGCACTGCCTTGTCCTAGATTTGAGCACACAAGAAGAGTAGCTGTCATGGTTAGCAGAGGCAACAAAAATGAAGTATTACTGATTGCTGCTTAAGGAGGGAAGTGGTGAGAAAGCTGCCAAGAAAGAGTAGCAGATGAGGAGATGGACAGACACTTGGCTGTGCCATGTCTGTCAATGTGAGATGTGCTGAGCACGCAGCGTGCTGGGTACAACCTGAGTGGGTGTGGGACTTGCCTTGTGCTGGAGCAGTCGGTGCTCAAAAAGGTCCTGTGGCATGGCAGTGGGCTGGGGAGGGGTGGGCTGCAGGAGTTAGTGCCCTGGCTTCTGCTGCCTTCTGCTTCACAAAGTGCTACTTGCTTATTTATTCCTCGGTCGGAAAGCCTGAGAAGTTGAGGTAGGTTGACTCTGTATTTAAAGGTTGTGATTCACAGAGATCAGAAAGGGAAGAGACCAGCAGGTTGTCCACATGTCTGTTCTCTGTCTACCAGCCTGAGACCAGTGCTCAACACAAACCATCCAGAAATTCAGAGCTCTTCTGCTGGGGACACCTTTGCTGTCCTGTGGGCCCTGGCCATGTGGCTGTTCCCATTTCTACAGTATGTCATCATGAATTTATTGGGACAGTGAGAGACAGGGAGAAGTAAAGTTGCATCTGCCCTCTTCTCCCCACCATTTGTTGGAGGGAATTCTCCTAGCTGCCAAGGAGCAAGAAGAGCAGCCTTGGAGAAGTTGCCACCCACGGTAGCCCTGGAAGCATCTGGCCATGGGAGCAGCGTGGCTGGTAACGCAGCCAGCTGCACGGAGCAAGGCAGGGGGTGCCAGCTGCAGCGGTCCCTTTGGGTCTGCTTGGGCAGTAGACAAGAGGTGAGAAGACACGATGGAAGCAGAGCAGGCAGGGGGAGGGGGTGTATCCAGAGGCTCTCAGGAAGCAGGTCAGCATTCAGTGTGGTTCGCCTTCATCTGAAGGGGTCCTGAAGTGCCTCCGTTTACCATTGTAAACAGTATAACATCTCAGGAAATAAACTGCAGGAGCACTTCCAGGCTGTGCGTCATTGCATGGTTTGTCTGAGACCAAAGACTGGGGTGAAGGGAACTGGAGATACATGGGGGGATAAAGGAGAGGAGGAGGTAGGAGCTGGAGAGGGACTTTGGGGAATGAAAAAGAACCCAGAGGGGGCTTGAGACAAGGCTTGAAGGCAAGAGGGAAGGGGAAGACAGTGAGCTTCCACCTGCCTGGGCACTGTTTGCATTTAGGATGCTTAATGGGATTTGCTTTACAGAGGAAATTGCTCCCGGGAACCTTTTCTTCTCTGGGTGCCGAGGGCTGGCCAGGCTTTCCTGCACAGTGCCAAGCTCTCTGGGAGCCTGGCAGAGCTGCCCCCATGATGCTGCTGTTGGGGGGGCTGGGTGCAGGAGAGCAGAGCAGCATGAAGAGCAGTGTGCTGCTGCTGCCGGACCACTCCTTGGCTGTTGTGGAAAATTACAAGGGGCGGCGCAGCCCCAAAATGCCAAGGCATTTGTTCTGGTTTTCGAAACACTTCATTAATGTCATTGACAATACCAGCAGGTTCCTGAGATTAGTGCACTTCTATTTTTGAAGAGTTATTTCTCATGGCAGGCTGCCGAGCAGTACCAGCGGCCTTAATATCCTTTCTATCTGGATTGGCAGGACACACTCTGGTCTTTTGCCTTTCGTTAGCCTTTGTGAAGCTGTATAGCTGCAGCTCTTTGCAATGCTCCCCTCCTTCTTGGGGGAAATGTGCTGTTCCTGGGCAGTGGCGCAGCTGCAGCACTGCATCCTGCTGTCTCAGGACGTGGCATTGCTGGGGTCACTGAGAAAGCAGCTGGCGTTCCCCAGGGGAAGGTGAGGTCTGTGCATCAGCTCAGCCCACTTGGAAACACAAACCATGTGACCTGCTTCTTCCCAGCTCCAGCTGGAAGGTGTAGGAGCACAGCAGCACCCCAGGACCAAACCCATTTCATACTGCTAATCTCTCCTAAGAGTGGGTTTAATGCCTGGCGTTGTGATACCAGAGCTGTGCTTGAGTTGTGGCACTCGAATGCATTGCAAACTGCTCTTGCCACTGTTTCAGGCTCAGGTTCTCGTTCACACCTATGCATTAAAAGCATTTTACTTTCAATTAGCCTACGAAATGGAGGGAGGACACCGAGGGTGAAGGTTGCTTTAAAGCTTGGAAGCCGTCTTCTGTTTATGCTGGGATCCTGTAAGATCAGAGAAAAATAGCTTCACCGTAAGAAATCCCAGTTTGCCTGCAGAGGAGCTTGAGAAACTGCAACCCTAAAGACAGTCCCAGCCTTACCCCCCACCAGATTTCTCTGTGCCTGGAAAAGGGCAGTGGTAAGGAGATGCCTCCTGAGGGTTGCGATGGTACTGTTCCATCTCTGTTGTGATGCTGCGATACAAAAAAAAGGTGGCAAAAAGCAAATGGAGGTTGCAAAAGCCCAAGCTGTGCTCTCAGCTTGTGTGGTTTATAAGGCTGAGCCTGTCTGTAGCTGTCCTGTTGGTCCCTTAGGGCTCTGGGTTCTTCTAGGAAAAGCAGAAGCATGGGGAAGATTATGACGAACCCTCACTTACAGGAGGTTTTTGCTGGACATAAAAGGCAAATTTTTCCCTGACTTCAGACCAAGAAGCTGCCAAATACTTAGGATGCAGCATGGCTTTTTGTTTTCTCAGACGTTAGAGCAAAAGGGGAGTGAGGAGACGACTACATGACAACATAGTCTGGTAGCTGGGGGGCTTGGCAGCGATGCACTTGGGAGGAAGCAGTAAAGCAGATGCAGAAATCAAGGCGCCATCAAAACAATCCTCAAACGTGCCTGTTTCTCTTGCTGTGGGACCGTATCTTGGTGGGCAGGCTCCTATCACAGCAATGATTTAAGACAAGTTTCTTCACCTGGCTTAAAAATACAAGATTTGCAGTTTGTTTGGGTGTTTAATTGACACCTGGGGGAGTGGACGCTGATGGATCCTGCAGCCCCTTTGCTAAGTGCTTTTGGGTGGCTGAACAACCCCTTTTCCTGCTGGGGGGCGGGGAGCAGAGATCTTGTCAGCTTGCGGAGGGAACCATGCACAGGCCCAGATCATCATTAACAGGACAACTGTCAGAGTCACACCCTTTGCAAAGGCTTTCAGAGAAATACCACCCATCACTTGGGCTTATGGAGACCTGAGGAGTGCTGGTGGAGTGGAGCAGAACCCAGTCAGGCGCAGCCTGCATTTTCCTGGGCAGGGCTATACTCGGTTGGACAGCCCCAGTGAAACCAGCGGGGTTACTCCAAGTTTGCACCACATCAGCAGGGTTTACTGCAGTCGTGGTGGATTTACCAAGCCCTGCCTAGAGGCTGAGCTGTGATTTTTCCTTTCAGTTTGAGCTCTCAGGTGCACAAATGCAGCTCTAGCTGCCCAGCTGTGAGTCTGTCCCATGCTGATGCAGGCAGAATGGGGTGAACAGATCATCACCTCCCTGGATGGCCCGGCCTTGTTGTGGCCGCGCTTCTCCGCTGATGAGCACTGCTCTGGATTTACACCAGCATCCTCCAAGCGAGGTCCTCCCTATGCAGCCCTGGCCATGCAGCGGCATTTAACCCCTGAGCATCTCTGCAAAGTGATCCCACCCTCATTCCCAGAGCCCCCGTGGGTCCTGACTGGCCAGGCTGTGCCCAGCACCCTGGGGCTTCAGCTGAATCAGCAGGGCAGGATGGCATGGGGAAAGGAAAATCACTGTGAATCAGACCTTGTGAACAGCATCTGCTTCATGGTAGAGACCAATTTAATCTCTTTAGCAATTGCCTCAATCCTAGAATCAGCAGGATGCTAATTAATTGAGGAGCACTCAATGACAGACATTGAGATCCCTCCCGGCTTTAAGTGGAACCCTTTTGGGTTTGGCAGTTGTAGCTGGCCGCTCTCCTAAAGAGCGTGTCTGCCTTGGGGCTAAAGCCCTTCGTGGGGTGTCTCAGCACCAGTTACCCCATGGCTGCCCATCCCGCTCTGCTGGCTCTGGCTGGGGTTGGAGTGTCCACACACCAGTGAGATGATGCCACATCTGTGTGCTGCCGGGGAGGCACCCACATCGACCTCCTGCTCCTGGCTCTCAGCCGAGAGACACACCAGACCCCTCACCCTGCCTCTCCCCAGCCCCTGTGGCCTGGAGCCGGCCCCTCAGCTCCATCCTGAACGCACACAAGCTGATTAAGCCCAGCATGTTAATTGGCTGTGACAGCTCATTTTGTTATCTTGCATTTAGTTATTGATGGGGTGCGTGTGACTGGATTCACAGTGAAAGTCAATGAATCTGGCTGGGCCAGATCCCCTTGTCTGGTCCACCCCAGGACGTGGGATGGGGCTCCAGAAGCTCTGCCAGGACCAGCTGTAAACTGGCAGTATGGTCACACAGCCAGCAGCAAGGATTTTACCGCAGGGATGTGCAGTACCCTGCTGCAGGAGGACATGGGGGCTGGAAGAGAAGTGGGTTTGAACAGGTGTTTGGCACCCATTGGTGAAAACCACTCTTTCCAGGGCTGTTTGACACTAGGATTGAAAGCTTCCCAAGCTGGGAGGATGCACAGGCCAGGCCAGAATCTGGTATCCATCCCTCCCCAAGCCGGTCTAGTGACTTCATCTTAGTTTTGTCTTGTGCTTCTCCTATAAGGAACAGGGCTAAAAACAGCAGGAGAGGACGAGCGGGCAGGGAGGTGTGAGCTGCGTGGGTTAGGACTCCCACACGTGGCCCCCAGCAGTGCTCCTGGTGCCACGTGGGGTCCAGACTGCTCTAAATAGGAAGCTGTTGAAATTTGGTGTCTCCAGCTCAGGCAGGCATGGTAGGGGCTGGAGGGGCAGCAGGCTGGCCAGCTGGAGGGACTGGACCTGCAGGCAGGTGGGCAGGCAGGTTGGCTGGCCACTGTGTGCAGGGCAGGGGGACACATTCAACTCCCCACCGTTACCCAAGTGCTTGCACTTTCATCCTGGCTAAAAGTTGGGTGCGTTGGGAAAAGGGCTCTAGAAATGTTGGCTCCTGCTTCCCATCATTGGTGGGTCAGGGTGTCCTTGAGTCCCCCCATCTCCAGACAGTCAGAAGGAGTTTGATGGAGGCTCTCCAGAGAGGATCAGTTGCTGAGTCAGGAGGCAATGAGGAATCATGAGTACAGATTGGTGGGTTTTGGTTAAAAGCTCCAAAATCCTGGCTGAGGCACTCAAACATACTGAATGTGCCTTTCCAAGGAGCTGGAGAGCTGAGAGAGGAAGGTTCATGGTCCTCCAGTGAGCCATGAGCCATGGCAGAAAAGACTGAAGACCTGCCTCTGTGGCAGAGAGGTTTGTGTTGCAAAACGGTGATGCTAGAGGTTAACGTGCTGTCCTGGGACAGCGTGTGATGGTGCCTTTGGCCATCCCTCTGCCTCTCTCCCAGCATCTGCCAGGTCCATGGCCCAAATGCAGTGCAACAAGAGAGTGCATTAGTGAGATGCGGGCTGAAATCATTAGGATCGATGGGTCCCCCCAGAGCTAGAGGTATTGATCAGCTGTGCGCCAAGGAGAAGGTCGGGGGCAGAGCTAGTGGGATGCAGGCAAGGGGAGTTGGTTATTTGGCTGCTCTTTTGAAGTCTTTTGGGACAAGTAAGGAGGAAGGGCTGCAGGTGGCTCCTCAAGCCCCTCCAGATGCCTTCTCCTGCCTGGGTGAGGACTGCTGTGCTGGAGCTCTTCTTACGTGGGCTGCTCTGCCCCGCTGCATCCCTCTCCTGACCCAGGCACCCTGACAGGGCAGCTGATGCCTGGAAAATCACAGATGTGTTCCTTGTGATCTGGACTCCTCTCTTTTCATGAGGGTGACCCTAGGGAGCCCCCAGCCCTCAGGACGGAGCTGGCACCAGTCCTGCTAGCCCCCTCCACCCCACCCCAAGCACTGGGAATTCACTCCCCAACTGGTATTGCCCAAGGCTTTGCTGTTCCTTCTGTATGATGGCCCCTTCTTGGCTCTGCCACCCACCCAGAGGCCTGGGCCAAGGCCCCAGCCTGGCTCCATCTTGGATGTGCTGACGAGGTCCTGGGAATTTGAGCAGAGCAAACGGAGTGGGCTTGGCTTGCCTGGATCAATCTCTGCCTGCACAAGCAAAGGAGTGCCAAAGCCACCCAAGGCTGCTGCGGCCATCTGCAAGACTCCCTGAGACCCCCCCACCCCAGAACATCTATATTGGGCCAGGCTTAGGTTTGAGCTAGAGCAGCATATTTTCATGGGCAGCCTGCTGATGTGTCCTCTGCAGGCAATGGGCATCTGCCACCTTCCAGGGAGAGGCAGTGGGTGCCCGTCCCACCAGGGCTCCCTGCAGTTTGAGCACAGAGGGGAGAACCCAGATCCAGCCTTGTGCAGGGATCGGCAGCATCTTGCTGTCTCACTGGGAGGGTTGCTGGCCTCACCTGAGCTTGCTTCTCACCTTTCCAATGTTAGAAGCTAAATATAATCTGCTTTAAAAAATCTGCCCCACCAGCCCAAGGGCCTCCACACCTCTGTGAAAGTGGTCTGTGTTTCAAGACCCAAGTGCCCTCAGCTGCTGGCATGTCCTGGTCTTGCCATGAGGTGACCTTGGTATATGCTCATGAGGCTTCCTGCTACCCAGGCAGGAGTGGGACCCCCTCCCCACTTCCCAGACCAGCCAGTGGAGAGGTGCAGCCCACACACGCCTGGCCCTGTTGGCCCCAAACCTGGCTTGGCTCTGAAAAGGGGCATGGCAAGGGTGGGCGCTGCTGCTGCCTGCTCATGCGGCTGTGAGGAGTCGGAGGGATGGAGAGGGCTGCTCAGGAGAGATGGGCAGGAGGTTGGCCTGTGGCCCCAAAGGCCTTGGCAGCCCGGGGAGTCATGGAGGGGTTGCAGGTGAGCTCTGCAGGTGAGGACCTGGGAAATGGCACCTCCAGAAGAGATGTCTCCTGGTGGCGAGAGAACTCTTCACATGCCAGGCCTGTTCTCGCAGCCATCTGTCTCTCCTGGTGCTTCTCTACATGTTTTGAGGCACCTCTTGTCCAAAGCAACGTGTTTGCTGGTGTTAAGACATCTTGATGCCACATTAAGCATCTTTCATATTGCACCTTTGCTTTGAGTGCCTTTCTCTGTTTGCCTCTGGTGTAACTCCAAGGGCTGTTTGGTGGGGGGAGCACACTGCAGTGGGGGTGGAGGTAGCACCCGCTTTGGTGCCTCCAAAACTGAAAGGAGATGGGGGAACCCTTTTGTGGTTTCCATGTATTGTGATCAAGGTTCTGGTGCTCCTGGAGGTGGTTTGAGACTTTGAGATGGAGACTCTTGGATGCTCAGCTCCTCCCTGGCTGCAGTGGGCTCCCCAGAGCACAGAGCAGCAGAGAGATCCCCTCAGCCCCATGCATCAGCCTCTGCTCTGCCCCTCCTGGGACAAGCCATCAAGGGGATGTTTAGATCCATACTCCTGGCTGGATGCATCTGATTGCCCCCTGCCCTGAAAAGCCATGTGCTGTCCCCTCTGTGGGGAGGCAGGAGTGTGAGTGAATGGTGGCTCCCAAGGGACACAGCATCCTCGGCCCGGCTTTGGAGCAGTGATGGCAGGTGCTGGAGCAATGCCTGGTTGTCTCAGCCCTGCTGGGCTGGTGTGGGAGGAGGAGGAGGAGGGCCTGCCTCTCCACCTTCTGCTCACTTATAAGTGGACGTATCTCTCTGGCTCTCCAGACCCACAAAGTGCAATGCCTAAGCTGAGATCAGATAAGCTGAGATAGAGTTGAGCAGCTTCGTCACAAGGACAAGGGAGTCCAAGTCAGCACAGTGCCACACACACGCTGCGGGCACACGCACGCTGTGGGCACACTGAGCTCCAGGGCCAGTTGTAAATCAACTTTGCTCCACCGTGGTTGGCCGATCAACACAGCTGATGGACTCAGACCTTCAATTCCAGGCAGGGCTGCCCGTGCTGAGGCAGCTTTGGAAACGGCTGATGGCAAAGTCCCCAGGGCTGCCTTGTTCCTGGCCCAAGAGTGCAGCTGAGCCATGGAATTTTTTCTTGGTGGGTTGCTGGGCTTTTTTTGTTGGTGTGTTTTTGTTTGTTTGTTTGTTTTTTTCCTGGCTTTTGGACAAAACCCTCCCATTTCCCTGGGGCAGAGGGGCTGTGAGAGCAGGGAGGAGCAGGGCTCAGAGGGCAGCCTGCAGAACTGATGGGCAGCTCGAGCAGCAGAAGGGGGGAGGGGGGGACACGACTCGGGGTCTGAATGAACAGAGGAACTTGAATGGGGCCCAGCCTTATTAGAGGGCCGTAGGAGAACATCTCGTTAGGGCAGAGCCCGCAGCCAGGATGGAAAATTACTGGTAGCCCTGCCTTGCAAGGACAGGAGGCAGTCGGGGGTTGGGGGGCTGTGCTGGATGTTTGCCAGCCGCAGCACATGCTTTGTACTGTGGTGTGGGAGCAGACAGGGCACAGCACATCTCTGTCCTGCACCGGGTCATGGAGGTGATGCTCCCCATCCCGGGCTGCATCACAGGGAGAGGATACTGAGCTCCCTGCAGGATTGCATATTTCCCAGGCAGCTTCAGCGAAATGTGTGGCGTTAGGCTGGAGAGTGGCATGGCTGGCTCCTGCCTGTTGCTGCCTGCAGCCCAAGCTGTGAGCTCACACACGGGCAGTGCCACATACAGCCTCCCCTTGTTCTGCACAAAGCCCAGGGGTTCTAGGGGTCTGACCCATTCTGGGACCAATCTGGGGGCTCTGGACAGGGTTTGAAGGGTCTCTTTTGAGGTGTCTGAGGTCTGGTTGCCCTGCTGTCATGCTGGCCCTGATTATTTTGGAGCCAGCAAGCTGTGGGCTTTTCACTCCCCTGCAGATACAAGGCTGGGGCACATCATGCCTGCCCTAGGGTGGGCAGGCAATGTGATGCAGTCTGGGGTCCATCACCAACAGCTGGTGCTCCAGCACCACTGCCTCAAGCCCAAGCCAGCCTGGTAGCCCACTTGCTACAGCTGTGGCTCCATAGCATGCGGTCCCATGCCCGTGGAGCAGCTCTGTCTGGTGGACACTTCTGCCTCAGCACAAGCACATCCCCATGGCCACCAAGGTCACCCTCTCACTGCTTTGTGTGCACTGCTGGTTTCTAGGAGATGGCTTATGGGAATTTTTGGAAATAGGCCCTTGGGATATGTCTCACCAACCGCTAATTTTCCTTGTTTCACCCCCTTTTGGGCAGCGTGACCAAAACAGCCCATCAAAGGTCGAGGGCCGAACAAGGCAGAGCCATCAGCCACATGCTCCAAATAATGTCTTTAAGGGCAGCAATAAAAACATCACACTCACGCACAACCAAAGCTAAATTTAGCTCTGACTCCGCTGTGCATCGTCATTGGACTGCATGTGCTTCGGGGTAGTACCTAATCTCCGTGAAAGCCTTCAATACAGGCGCATCGACCGTGCTGATCCCCTGCCCAGCCAACATGGGCAGCCAGCACATCTGCCTAGGCTGCTTCTCCTCCTGCCTTCAAATTAGCCCTGTATGCAGTGCAGGATGCACCCTGGAGCTGTCAGCCATGTGTCAAGCCCTGCCCTGCCTTGGAGCTTGGATTCAAACCTCTGCTTTCCTTGCTGGTCATCTCTACAGTTGCTTTCTGACAGTGGTGGTTGTGTGCTCCATCCATCACCAGGTGTCCTCCACTGGACAGGTCCTTGCGGCTTCACCAGCACTGGGTGCTGCTGTGGGAAGGGTGGCCAAGGGGTGTGGAGTTACATGCAGCGGGGTTGGTGGTCCCAGCTCGCCTCTGCCAGGTCCAGATGGCACTGTGGTCCTTGCAACAGGAGCTTTGGGGAGGAACAGCACCATGCTGGAGCATTTTTGTTAGAGTTTTATGGCCTTTACCCTCTTTTTCATGAAATCTCTCCAGATTTCTTCCAGGGGTGGGGGAAATGAAAGGTCTCAGGGCCTCAGGCCCTGCCACCTCCCCTCTGCCAGCAGTGGCATCGCTGGGTTTAGCAGTTCTGGCCCTTCTGCCTCTCCACTTGCAGGCATGACTGCTGAGGCAGCTCCAATGCTGGGGATCCCAGCTAGAAGGACAGCCCATTGCTGTCAAGCTGGTCTTGTTCAAGATGGGTAACTTGGAGAGGGAGGTGGGCTTGCGCTGGTTTTGCTCTGGAGCCCCAGCAGCATCCCCATCTGCCCCACATCCTGCCACACCATGCTGAAAGCAGAGCTGTTGTTAGGTGCCTAAGGATGCCTTGTGGGCCTGGCAGCCCCTGCCTGGGCCCAGCTGCTCTGTGCCTCAGTTTCCCTACCAACAAATCCCAGAAGAAGACCTCCTATATGGAGATATGGGAAACCTTCACGTGGATGTTTCTGGCTTGCAGTGGAGCTTGCTACAGCTAGATGGTGTAAAACCCCATCCCCACCCCTGCGTGTAACCCTGGGCTTCAGGGAGGATGCTGTCACTGCATAGGGTCACCCAGATCTGTCCCAGGGCCTGGGACCGCAGGTGTCCACTGCTCTCTGGCTATGGTGCTGTGACTCAGAGTGGCTCTAGCCTGGGGACAGAAAAGAGCTGCCACTTTTGCATTGGTGACCGCAGCCCCTCCTGTGCTCCCCACACCGCTGCAGGCATTGGCAGTGCCATGGAAAGTTACTCTGTGTTGCTGGTGGAGTAAAAGCCTGCATGGGGGAAGGAGGGGGCTGCAAAATTATGCTGGCCGAGATGTGTCCTTGGGGAATAGGCAGCCAGAGTAGAGGGGACCAGCTCCGTGACAGGAGGCTTAAAATAGTATCTCCTGCTGCCTGGCTTGGCCCCCTCTGCTCACCATGGGGGAGGACAGAGGCTGGTGGGGGACGAAGGGGTGAATGGCCCTGGGATGGCACACTCTGCTCCAGCCCACCAGCCCACAGTGGCAGGGCAGAAGGTCAGGTCTGGTGAGCGGCACCATGCTTCTGGCAGCCTTTCCTATGCCACTTGTGACCTGACTCACGCTGCAGCACCCAACTTCTTCCTCCCACTTTTGGCTCCCATCCTGCTGGGGCAGACACCCGGCACACTGTGACACAAACAAGGTGGCTTCCAGGCTGCTCGGGCTTTGCAGGAGCCCAGCTAGGACTCCCCGTGCTGTTGGGGGGGCCAACAGCTGGCTGCCAGGTAGGGATGCCAGCCCTGAGAGGCATGGGGGGACAGCTTGCTGTGAGGTGTATTCAGAGCTCAGTTTGTCCCCTCAGACCCACTTGCTTTGGTGGACCGAGGTTCAGGGTTTTGGCCTGATGGCCAGCCTGAGCCTATATCCATCACCACTCAATTGCTCTGGTATGTGTGGCAGCACAAAGAAGGTGGGAGTCTGGCCCCCAGTCCCAGGAGACTATAGCAAAGCCCATTTGGGAGAGCCCAAGGGGTTTGGCTGTGGCAGCACTTGGTGGATAACCCTTTCTGGGTGGGCCCTGGGGAACATCTCCTGTGCTTCACATATCCCCAACACGATCCCCCCTCTTTGGTGCAAGGGATGGGACATCCCTCAGACAGCTATGGCACAACTGCAACCTCATTGCTGATATCTCCAGGCAGAGGGCTCCTTGGGAAGCACTTGTGCCACAGCAGCACCTGGAAATGAGCATCAAGGGGGTGTGACTAAATGCTGGGAGATGACAGAAGTCTGCAAGCACCATCCCCAACCCCCCAGCAAGGTCCTGGGGAGTCCCTGTCCAGGGCTGTGCCCTCCCTGATCGCATCTCTGGAGCCAGACCTCTGTTTGACTGTCTTAGTGTCGCATGGCTGAGCTAAAAGCACAGGGAAAGCCACATGGAAAAAGCCATGTTGATGTGCATTAAAAGCACAATAAAAAATAATGTGGAAAAATCCATGCTGTAAAACTCACTTGCTTCCTTTTAATCACGCAATTCAGGGTGCGGAAGGCTCCATGTGCAGACAATTTCTGAACCCCCATGGGGGGTGATACTCCAGTCCCTCCAGCTTAGAGCACGGAGAGCTTGTGGTCTTCTCAAGCCTAATTAACTGTGCAATTATTTCAGCCACATGGCCCTGCTCCTTTGGCAAGGTAGCCAACTAAAAGCTGTTATTTGATAAAGTTGGACTTCACGCAGAGAAGATAAATCCCCAGTGTGAAAAATCATTTATTCCCTTAGAAATCCCTGGCAATTGGAGGAGGAGGAGGTTTATGTTTGCACAATGTCAGGAAGATCTGAATTTGATCCTATCTCATCCCTGACCAGTTCAGAGGAAACCCCTTGGTTGCTGGACCCACAGGAGAGGGAGAAAGGTGGCCATGAAGGCAGGGAAGATCAGGCCCCATTGAAGTGCTGGGTGCTGGCCTGGGTCCTAACTGAGGGACTAAAGGGTCCCTGGGCTCCATGACATCCCAGGTGTTTTCTCCCTTCGAGGTGAGAAGGTGAACACAGCCTGGATGCAGAGCTCCTGGTGACTCAGCAGGAGAGGCTGAAATCAGCTGAGAACTGGTTGCCATCCAAAAAGCCTGGGACAAGCTGTTAAAACAGATGTACCAGGGATGGAGATGAGTGTTGATATCAGCAGACATTCTTCCAGCTCCTCAGCAGGCGTTTGTAGGATATGGCTGCTCTCAAGGCACCCCATGGCCCAGCAGTGAAAGGTATCGTGAAGCACAGGGCTTTGTTGGTCACTGCGGCTGGCCAAGGGGCATTGAGGCTGAGGTCTGGGATGCCTGATTCAACCCAGGTGCCGAGAGCAGCCGCTGCCATCCTGGGAATTTAGTGTTGGGTGCAAACTTGGATCTCTGGATTAAGGTAGTGCTAACAAGACCTTGGTTCAACCTCCTCGAGATGCCAGCACTGCTCCCAAGGCCCACGGCTGGTGGTTACAGGGACCACCAAGAAATCCCTTTCCAGGGCCACCCTAGGTGTGCTGCCAGCTGGTCTCCAGAACCTCCAGGGCAGAGGTTGTCTCTGAGATTGCAGCACCCAAATCCTGACCCTCTTGGAGCATCTTGAATGGACACCTCTTGATGTAGGAGAACCTGAGCCTCATGTGTCCTACAAGAAACCTCTGCTCTTGGGGACCCCCAGACCCCTTGGCCATGGCCCCATACTTGGGGTTCCCCAAGGCTCCCACTGTCCCCTGTTCCTGGGACCCTATGACCACAGGAACCCCCTGGACCCATTGAGCATCATGGTCCAACACTGGGACCTCCATGGTTGCCTATGGGGTGATGTGTGCCACCCTCCCCGGCACTGGTCCATGTCCTGTTTACCCCCCCCCCCCCGCACCGCTCCATCTCCCGTGTAACCCCCCCCGCACTGCTCCATCTCCCTGTAACCCCCCAGCACCGCTCCATCTCCCGTGTAAACCCCCCCCCCCCACCGCTCCATCTCCCTGTAACCCCCCAGCACCGCTCCATCTCCCGTGTAACACCCCCCGCACCGCTCCATCTCCCGTGTAACCGCCCCCCCCGGCACCGCTCCATCTCCCTGTAACCCCCCAGCACCGCTCCATCTCCCTGTAATCCCCCTGCACCGCTCCATCTCCCGTGTAACACCCCCCGCACCGCTCCATCTCCCGTGTAACCCCCCCCCCCCCCCGGCACCGCTCCATCTCCCTGTAACCCCCCTGCACGGCTCCATCTCCCGTGTAACCCCCCCCTGCACGGCTCCATCTCCCATTCAATCCCCTCCTCTCCCAGCCCCGGCCCGGGTCCATTGTCCTCCCGGTGCCCCCCGTTGCCGGCCCCGTCCCCTCCCCTCCGGCCGCGGCGAGGGGAGGACCCGGCCCGGCGGGGCCGTGCCCAGCCTCGCCCCTGCGCCGCCCCGTGCGCCTCGCACCGCCACCGTCACCGGCTCCACTCGCTCCCCGCGCCGGGGCCCGCCGCCGCCGCCCCCCCTCCCTCCGCCCCGCCCCCCCCCGCCGGCGGCTCCGGGACCCGCGGCTCCGGGATGAAGGTCCTCCGGCACAAGATCGAGCTGCTGACAGGTACGGCCCGGCTCGGGGTTGCTGGGGCGGATGGGGGCGCTGGGAGGAGCCGGGCGCTGGGGTGATGGGGTCGGGGTCGCGGGGGGAGGGGGAAGAGCCTTCAGCCCCTGCCTGGTGGATGAGGCTGGCACACCCCCCCGCCCCCACACCCCCCCCCCCCCCTCCGCCGCCTGCATCTTCTCCAGATACGGGCTGCTGGGGAAACGATGCTTTTGGGGGTAGGGGAGGTGGTGCCAGTGCTGCAGCGGGGGAAGCCCAGCTGGCGGGGGGAAGCGGGGGGACACACACTGAGTCGGCAGCCTCCTGGCACGGCGGCCCGCCAAGCAGCCATCCTGCAGGGCCAGCTCCTCTGCCAGCCTGCCCCGGGAGTCTCCCCGCTGCCCCGAGGATGGGGCTGGGGCTGGGAAGGAGGTTGCTTTTAGCAACAGCCCCTGCGAGACAGCCTGCGCCCCCGCAAACCGCCTGTCCTCTGCTGCCACCGCCACCCCCTGAGCCCGGGGTGCTCAGGCCCTGCGTCGGTGGCACCCGATCACCTGGCCTGGTGGGTCTCACACTGTGGCCTGCCCGCTCCTGCGATCCCCAGTTGGACCACAGCGCTAGGCTGGTTTGTGGGGGCCGCTGGGGTGCAGACCTGTGCCCTCCCGTGGTGGCAGAGCAAGCTGTGAGTGTTTAGCCTGTACCGGTGGGGCAGGAGGTGGCCCAGGCTGTGTGTCTCACTGGGGTTTTCCTCCACCCTATCGCAGCTCCTCAGTGGTCCTATGCGGGGGGCGATGCTGTGGACATGCTTCCACGTCTTAAACTGGGCTGCAGGTTCCCTTCCTCCCTCTCCCCGCCTCGCTGGAGGTTGTCTTGGCTTTGCAGCCTGGTGGTAGCCAGCTCTCGCTCCTCCGGATTTGCCTCCCTGTCTGCCACGCACTGCTGGTTAGTCTAGGGAATCCATGCTGACGTCCCGTGGGTGCCACAGCCATGCCAGGGCAGGACACAGGTGGTCAATGGAGAGACTCCTGTGACGCTGGTGCATTGTCCAAGGGACCCCTGCCTTCCAACAGCACGGCTGCCCAGTGCTAAACCCTTCCCACAGCCTTGTCATGACGATGATGGTGATAATAATAATAGGGTGTTTCTTTGCTGTGAGCTGGTTCTCCTCCGATAAGCCAACACTGGGCTGCAGATGCCTGGGGAAGGTAAGCCAACATGGCTGTTTCCATCCCTGCCTGTATATGCGGTGCCAGGGCCCCAGCGGGGCAGAGCACTAGTCCCAAACAGAGCACCAATATCCTGCTGGGTTTGGGAATGATTTGGGATTAGTGAGGAGGCATGTCCTAGCCGTGCCCAGGAAATGGTGGCACTGCCCTGGGAAGGCAGAGTGGGAGCAGAGATGGGTGCACTTGGAGCGGCACCTTGGGGACGGCTGCTGTTGGGGAGCACTGAGGGGAGCTGGAAGGAAAAGGGCTTGTTGCCAGCCACATGCGATGGGACCCAAATTGGTTTGGCTGGGAGACCTGGAGCCGTGGCTTCCTCACCAGCCCTCCGCAGTGACAGTGACCCAGCCAGCCTGGGTGACACTGCTGACAGCCCCACTGCTGTGCTGGCAGGAGAAGGGACAAGGACACCTGTGGGGTGGCATGGGAAGCACAGCACCCACAGGAAGCCAGCAGCATGGCTGTGATCCTGCTCGCAGCCTCTTGCACCCATGGGACTCCCCAACTTACCAATCTTTCCTCTGTTCCTGCTCTCAGCACCACTTAGGTGACTGTCCACCCTGCGCTGAGGATGCTGGTTGGCGCAGGGCTCTGTCATGTCCCTTGTGAGTCAGCTGCCCCCCCACCATGCGAGCAAGGTCATGGGGCCTTTCCTCATTGCTCAGCCACCCTCCCTCCCATATTAGCTGGAGGCTTTAATTAATAAAGGCGTTCACTATATGCTAAGTGCTGTTCCCAGCTGCCCTGGGGCTGCAGCCACACGGTGGGTTGGTGCGGTCGGCGTGGGACGCTCCTGCTCTCTTCCAGACCCAGCTACTGGTGAGGCTGATTTTCCTCCCATTTTTAAACCCCCGGGATTGTGCCACAGGGGATCGTGGGGTTGCTGGGTCCATGGCTTTGCAGGCTACGTTGTCTCAGCTGTGCTGGTGGGCTGCAGGGGAGGGCTGTCCCCTTGCACAAAGCCCAATTTCCCCAGC
The DNA here is from genome assembly GCF_034619465.1 of Leptosomus discolor. NCBI lineage: Eukaryota > Metazoa > Chordata > Aves > Leptosomiformes > Leptosomidae > Leptosomus > Leptosomus discolor. The sequence goes on along the minus strand of NC_141398.1, from coordinate 38,580,238 downwards.
AGCAGCCCAGCCTGAAGCAGCATGCTCCAAACGTGTGCCTCTCCGTGGGGCTGTCGGCACCTCTCCCCACTGGGGTTTTGTGCGGCCTCCGGCCCAGCAGGAGCCTCTGTGCAGGGAGTGATGTGGAGACTCCTGGTGCTGGGCACCCGGGGACTCCTGAGAGGCTTTCCGGTTGTGCTTCTCCCTCCAAACAGTTCTAGTTTTTGGATGGCTCCCAAGGAGCAAAGCAAAGTGCTGTGTCTGCAGAAAGCAGCCAGGTGGCACAGCCTGCTTGGTTTTTCAATGGAAAACTCGGTCAGATGAGCAAACGCCAGCTTTGGAGGCGAGTTTATGACCAGCTCCTATATTCCTGGTGGCCTTGCAATGCTGGTGGCATTGCTTGGCCTTTCCACATCACCAACCCAAGCTGACCCTGGTTTGAAGATGGACAAAGCGCGGAGCAGGCTTGGCCGAGGCTGTGGATGGGGTGGGATACGTGCCTGCTGTGGTGCTAGCACCAGCCCCATATCATCCCGGGTATTGCTGGGGAGATTGCAAAGGGTGGGTAGCCAGCGGAGGGGGTGTGAGACCGGTGCTGGCCCATTCGGAGCAGCAACGATTTGTCTGAAGGTTTGGCCTTATGGAAGGCTTGTAAACGGAGAGTGTGAAGGCAAACACTTGAGGTCTGGACTCTGTCTGAGTGCAGATAATCCCCTTGCACTGGGATTTGTGGGTTACCCACCCCATCTATACACAGCAGAGCCTGGATTGTCCCCTGTGTCCCCCGTGTCTGTCACCCACCATATGCAGCCAGCTGCTGGGGGCACAGGCATCCCCTTGCTCTCCTCTGCTTTCTAAGCTGGGCTTGTGCCTGGGGGTGTTTTTGGAGATGCCGGTGCTGGGGGGTACAAAGTCCCGGTGCCTTTGTCAGCAGCAGCCAGTCTTACACCTGAGCTGAGTGGCAGCTCCACGGTGAAGTCTGTCCCTGCAAGCCCCGGGACTAAGCTGCCAGCTGGCCGCCACTCGCTTCACAGGCAAGGAGAAGAGTTTGGGAGTAAAGGCTTCACATTTGATTTTCTCCCATCATTGCAATACAAACCCAGGGCTGTCCCTCTGCTCCTCTGCTGCTCAGAGTATCCCTCTGCCTCCCAGCACGGCTGGGAAACATCACCCCTCATTCTGGCTGCGCAGATCTCCCTCTGTCCCACCCATGACTATCTGCAGTCTAAAACTAGCCAAAACGTTGGCTTTTCTCTCTCTGACTGCTGCTGGAAACTGGGGTGGGAATTGGGATGTTCTTGCTCTGGATTGAGTGCTTACAGGGCTGACCTGCATGGACAGACCAGGTTGGTCTCCCAGTTTGCCTAAGCCCTGGAGACAGGTCTGTCCTTAACTGGGAGAACTGGATCTGGGTGGCAGCTGGGAGCTGAGCTCCTCTAGGCACCGCCTGCCCTGTGCCTGCTTCCAGCTCCCAGCGCAGGGGCTCGCTGCAGCCCACGGACAAGCCGAAGCGCCAAGTCACCCATGGTAGACAGGTGGAGTGAAGCTGGTTTGGGTCTCATCCCCATGGGCAGGGAGACCTGGGAGGCTCCGGGGGGCTGGGGCGAAGGGGACAGAGGCAGGACCTGCCCTGACATCTCCCGCACCCTGGGCAGGGCTGCTGCTGCAGGAGATGACCATGGCGGGGCTGCATGAGCTGCGCTTCACTGAGGAGAAGCCATTGCTGCGGAGCCAGGACGCCGAGCTGGTGAGTCCAGTGACTACACTGGCTCTGGCTCCTGTGCGTGGGGTGCCAGGACATGGGTGCTTAAGTGGGAGTTTGGTGGAGTGTGTGTGCTGGTACTGGGTACACATGTGTGCACATGTGTGTTGCCGTTTGGTGTCTGTCTGTGTGCAGATGTATGATGGTATTGGGTTCACATGTGTGCACATGTGGTATACAGTGTGTGTGTGTCAGATGTGTGCTGGTATCGATGCATGTGCACGGGTGAGCATGGGTTCTGGTTGGCGTGATGGTGTGTGTGTGAAGATGTTGCAAGTACACGCTAATACACATGTGTGTGTGTGCACACACAGGTAAGTGCATGCATGTGTATGCGGGTATTGTAGCTGTGCGTGTATGTGTGCATATGTGTGGGTGTTGTGTCCCCCTGCAGCCAGCGCTGCCCCGGGGAGTGGGTGCTGGGGGTGTCGTGGGTTAGGTGGCAGGAGGACACCGTGTGAGTGAGGCATGGCAGGGCGATGTTCCTGTTCCTAATGGCTCCTTCTCTCCCCAGGAGAACTCAGATGTCTTCCTCTCTGCTGTGGACACAGACTGGAAGGTAGGACCAGCCACAGGGGGTGCCCCCCACCCCTGGGTCCCCTGTGGTACAGGAGCCTGCAACTGGGGAAGGCTGCGGGGCACTGAGCAGAGCCAGGGGTGTTACTGTCCCCATCTTCCATGGGGACACAATGCCTGCACAGTGTCTGTGCATGGGGCTGCACCTCCATCGTGGTCCCCAGCAGGAGGAGACGGTGTTGGGGGGGGGTGGGGGGGGGGGGGGGGGGCAGTATATGTCTCTGTGCTGGTGCTCAGATGTGGCTGACGGGGCACTTGGCGACGAGCTGGGGACAAAACCTCTTTAAAACTTGCAACTTCTTCTTAGGAGGGCCGAGCTGCTTTTCCAGCCCCTCTACCATTGCCATGGCAATGGTTTCCCAGGTAATGCCAGCTCCCTCCTTACATAAGGATGTTTGAAAGCCTCTTTCTTTTTTTTGGAGGGCTGAGGCATTGCCCCCTGTACCACCCACCTCTCTCAGAGAGCAGGGCCCTTCTGTTCCTCTGGCTGTCACCTGCCTGCCTTGTACCTTTGTTTCACCTCTTTGGAGGAGCCCCACGATGTGGCCTTGGGGCTCGCAGGGGTTCAGCTCGTGCCTGGCTCCCATGTTGGTCTTCATCACTCTCACACCTCTGCCCAAATTCATCCCGCACCAGGATCCCCATGGAGAGACCATGGTGCCGGGGAGGGAGGGTAGCAGGGCTGCTGGACGCCAGCTCACTGCCTGTCCCTCTCCTAAAGCATCACCCCTCCCAGCGGACACCAGTGACCCCACTTCAGGTTGTATGTTGCTGCTTTGCCAGCGGATGGGACCGCTGGGAGGGTGGGTTTGGGTGGCGCTGGCTGAGCTCTGCCAGGTCTGGCACTGAAACAGCAGCACCTGCAAGGATAAAATAAATCTGGATTTCATTCATCCTGGGAGGGGGACAGGGGAGTGCAGGTCCCTGTTTTGGCAAACCCAAAGTGGTGCCCAGGCTTTTGGGGCTGGCCTGCTTGGTCTCCACCACTCGTGCAGGTGGCAGGGTGCAGTCAGGCGGGGAGCAAGAACTTTTGTCAGAATGCTGGGCGATGGCTGCTATGGTTCATGGAGTGGATTTCTGGTGGCCCTCTTGGAGGCCACGAAACTATTCAGCAGTGGGAAAGAAGTGGAGCTCCAAAGCTGGCGAGATGCTGGGGCTGGGAGAAGCAGGGTGTGCAGGTCTGGGCTGCTCCTTGCTCTGCTTGCTCAGGGTCCCCGTTGATCACTGGAGGGGAAACCAAGTGTCCTGGTATTACCGAAGTAAGGGTGAGGAGGGAGAGGGAGGCAATGAGGGAGGGGGAGGCAGCAGTGCTGGGGTGCCCAGAGCTCCTGGTAGTGCCATGGGCTCCAGTATGGCTCTCGCTCAGCTGTGCTGGGGCAGGACTTGGTTGGCATGCAGAGGATGTTAAGGAGCAATGACTCTCCCAGGACAATCTTTGTATGACGGTATTTCAGGGATTAGCCCACGGCGACGCTGAGCTGTGTCCCCAGAGGCACCCAGGCGGAGCGGGTCCAGACAGCAAATGCCACAGCAATGTGCCTTCATGCACTTGGTACCTAAAAAAATGAACGGGGCAAGGTTCAAGGTGTCTGTTTCCAAGGCAACCAGGCTCTGTGCCCTTTTGTTTCCCCTCCAAGAGCCTCAGGATGGGGATGGAATGAGCTTCCCAGGCTGTGCTGGGACAATCCCCTCCTTTTCCCCACCCCTGCACTTTGCAGTTTGGTTCCCTGCAAAGGCTGGAGGCTGCCTGCCCTTCCTCGGGGAGATCTTACCCCATTTTCTAGGCTCACGTCTTTGGGGTAATTCAGACCAGCCCCCAGTGTAACTCTTTGTCCCTCTGCCTCTTCCCATAGCCAGTAACTGCTCCCTTGCCAAGATGCTCTGGCCTGGCTGGGGCAGTGCGGAGGGGAGCAGGGATCCCCCACGGCCACCACCAGCCGAAGTCAAGCCCTTGGGACGGCTGGCATAAGCCAAGGTGTGGGAGTGCAGTGGGGCAGATGCCTCTGCCCTGAGACCTGGGTGCCCTGGCCCTGCTGGATGTCTGGGCCACCTGCCAGGTGGATGGGCTAGTAGCCAGTGAGGTGGTGATGCCATTCAAGCGAAGTCAGCCTTGCTCAGCCCTCCAACTTACTGCCGCCCTTTCACATTCATGTCTTACTTCACCTCAGCTTTTCCACCCCTTCTCCCCTCTATTTTGCCACCTTCTGTCTTTTTTTTGCCTGCTCATGCCCCTCTGCATCTCTCACTTTTTCCCAGAGGCTGTGGCTGCTTGTGCTCTTTGGCTCCATGGGCAGCAGGGCTGAGGAAAGCAAAAGTGGCACCTGGACCCACAAACAGCTTTGCACCTGAGCCAGGAACCACCTGGGAGCTGGACATCCCCCTCCTATGTGGTCCTTTATTAGCATCCCTCCGGGCTTGGGCCTGAGCTCCCTGCAGGACGAAGCAGTGCAGAGGAAAGCCTCTTTGTTGGAGGCAAGGTGGATGCCGTCCCGCTGACTGTCTGTCCTTTCTTCCACATCCAGACCCCCTGGCTGCCCAGCCCTGACTTGTTCACAGGACACTGCTTTCAGTGGCTCCCTACCAGCTCTGGGTGATCATTTGTCCTGGTCAGGGAAAGGGCTTTCCCCAGGGAAAAGTGGCTCAGCCCTGTTATTAGACATGAGATGCTCCACAGGAACAAGCCTGCTGGGTGAAGCCAAGGACACAGGGCTTTGCCATGTGGGGAAGCCCGAGCATGTGCTGGTGGTGGCAGCTGGACCCCCTCTGCCCATGACTGCGGTGCTTGCCAGGGTATGGTGGTGGAAGCAAGCCATGGGGATGATGGGGAGGTGATGGCAGGCTCCAGCTGGCATGGAGCATCCCTGCAGTGGGCAGAGAGGCTGGAGGGTCCCCACTGAATCCTGCCCTGGTCCGGCACTGGCACATGGCTCCCAGACCCTTTGGGCAGGTGCTGGAGGGACCGTGGGACACAATCTGTGATTGCCCAGCTTTGTGCTGGAGCAGCTTGGGTGCCATTGTGCCAAGTTGGGCAGTGGTGTTGAGCTGCGCAGGGGCAGGCAGGGTGCAGGGGTATGGCCCCCAGAGACTGCTGGGGGGAGGGCGTTGGGGATGTGGCAGCATGAGGCCATCCATGGGTGCGAGCTGCAGGCAGATGGACTCACCCTCTTGCAAAGCCCCATTGGAATCAGGCCAGAAACCATCTGCCTATGTGCACATACACATGGGAATACACACATGTGTGCATGTGCACACAGCACGCAGCAGCCTAGGGCCGGGATCCAACCCCTCAGCGCTGCTGGGTTGTCTTTCCTTCTGCCTTATTTGCCTGCCACCGGTGATGTCCAGGTTGGGGCTAAATCCTGCACATCCCCGGCATGCCAGCATCCTGCAGCAGGCAGGATGACCGTGCTGCTGGGTGAGGTAACGCAGGTATCTGGGCAGTGTTCATGTGTGTACACGCATGTGCCCCTCTGGGCACGTGGTTCTGCGTGTGTGTAGGTTGTTGTGTATCCATAGGCATGAGTGATAGCTGTGGCAAACATGCTAAGCATATGGGAGAAGAATGCAGCAGGCATGCTCCTCTTATATGCACGTGACCATGCACATACATGTACAGGAACTTGTACTGATGCAGACACATAGCGGCCAGTCCCGTAGGAGTGTGCACAAGCATTTTGTGGGGTGCATGTGCTTCAGTGTGGGTCATTGTATTTATTTTTCCAAAGTCTGCATGCACGTGTGTAGGGGGACACAGTTTTGCCTCGCTCCTGTGTGTCTGTGTTGATACATGTTCCTGTGCATGTATGTACATGGTCACGTGCACATGCGGAGCGTGCCTGCTCCGTCCTTGTCCATTTGCGGGTGTGTTCATGCTTCCTAGTGCGCATGCATTGCTGCAGGGCCTTGGTCTGGGTGGCTGCAGGCTCGAGAATGATTCTGCATGTTTATGCAGAGCCGGAGCTGCATGTGTGTGTGTGCATGAACGGTGCGGGAGAGCGTTGCTGGGCTCTGCTGTGACAATGCTGTGCGTGTTGCGAATAGTGTGAGCGCAACCCTGTCTAGGCACCCCTGCCTGTCTCCGTCTGCTGAAGGAGGGAAGATGGAGCAGGGACCGCACGGTGCCAGGCGTTTTTTCTTCATAAACAAGGGTATTTGGGGCCAATTGGAGCACGAATAATTCCTGCAGCAGCCAATGGCTGAGGGCTGGCTCCATCACAGCGCTCGCTTGCAATGGAGGCCAAACCTGCCAGGGCTGCGTGTCGCGTTGAGGGGGAAGGGAGAGGGAGGGCTTAGCGCAGGGCTGGGGCTCTGCTATAAATCGAGGCGAGGGGCTGAGCCAGCGCAGAGCTCTGCTTCACCCCAACCTCCTGCACCACTCTGCCCCACGCCGGGACCCTGTGCTTGGCCCACCCTGCCTGTGCATCCTTGGCCACCCGGTTCCTCGCCATGCCTGAGTGCTGGGATGGGGTAGGTACCACCGTTCCCATGCTTACTGCCTTCCATTCCCAGGGAATTTTGCCCCAGGACACCCCCTGCTTGCCCAGGCTGGACCATTGCATCCACCAGGGCTTGATGCGGACCAGGCAGGTGTTGGTTTTGTGGGGGGATGACCTGCTGTTGGGGAGCCCTTCCTTCCCCCACCCCCCTGCTGCAGCCCTGACGTGCCGCAGGTTTCGGGGACATGTTGTCCTTGAGCATGTCCTCCCTGAGCCCGGCGGAGATGCTGCGCCGAGGGTGAGCGAGCGCAGCTGCAGCTGCTGTGGGCTGACGGCTGATGGGAGGGGCATGCTGCCCCTTCCCAACCCCACAGTTGTAGGGGGAGAGGGTCTCTCGCTGTTCTGAAGCAACCCCTCGGATACTTTCTGGCCTCTGCAGTGATGGCAACACCCGATGTCAACAGGCTGGTATGGAGTTGGGGGGAGGGCAAGCAAGGTAGGGGCACAGCGGTGGTGAGCAGCTAACCTGGGCAGGTGCTGCAACACCCACTCCCCTCCTCGCTGGGGCCACGGGTTGTCAGTGCCCCACTGCTCCTTGCTGCCAGCATCCCCTGCATCCCTAGCCTCTCCTCCCCAGTGAGCATCCCTGCGGCAAAGGGCAGGGCTGTGGTACCCTGCGATGCTGCAGAGGCTGCACCACAGGCAGGGATGTGCCTGGCTTGGCGGGGGTGGGGAGGGTGGGTAGCAGTGCTGGGGAAGGAGCCGCCACCTTGGGCACATGATTTTGAGGTGGGACTGCAAGCTGTTGGAGCTGTGATGGGGACCGTGGGCATGGGGATGGCAAGGAAGTAGCCCTGTGCCCAGGATCAGACCACATGGATGCCTTCTGCTCTGTGACCTTGGGCCAGGCCCTTCCTCTGCCTCAGTTTCCTCATCTGTTGTTGCAGAGGGCGATGTCCCCGCTCATCGCCTGCTGCCTGATACAGCCCCGAGGAGTGGAGGGACAGCGGTGGATGAGGGCTGTGGTCAGGGTGCCCTTGGAGAGCCCAGCATTGTCTCCACAGAGCCCTTGAGCCGCCCTCGGGTACTATGTCCCTCTGGGGACAGCGGATCTCGGTGAGGGGAGGCACTGCAGTGAGGAGACCCTGTCCTCAGGCGGTTCCTCCTACCCGAGGCCCATGTCCTTCAGAGTCCTTCGTGGCATGTAACTCCTGGGAGCATCCCTGTACCAGCTCCCCTCCTGCCAGCTCATCCATGGGACTGCCAGTAGCTGCAAGAAGGACCGTGCTGGTTGGGCACCCTGCCAGTGTCCCCTGCCCAGCCGTGCTTGGTGTGTGATGCTCCTGCACCCGCCAGATCCCAGCTTCGAGGTCACTGCTGGTGGGCTGGCTGACAGGCATGGACCTCTGGAGAGGACCCCAGGTGATGCCTTGATCAGCACTCGGGCTCGCAGCCTCAGTTTCTCTTGCTGTCTGGAGACGATGGCTGTGATGGAAAGGCTGGAGCCTTCCCAGCCGGGGAAACTGAGGCACAGGGTAGCCCTGGTCTCTGTATGGGGGCACAGCCATTTCAGACAAGGGATTTAAAAGTTACTTTAGCTGTCAATTTGGGATCAGGCTGCAGCATTTCCGAGGGTGGTGTGTGGGGTCTGACCTCTGCCTAGTTGTCCCAGGCACAGCGAATCCAGGCCAACTGGGCCATGCTGTGGTCCCCCACCCTGTTGCCAAAACTCCTTCAGTCTCAGGCCCTTGAAGATCTCCTGTCGCATCCTGCGGTCCACCTGTCCCGATCCTCCTCTCCCAAGCCCTCTTGGATTATTCCATCCCATCCCATCCCATCCCACCCCATCCCATCCCATCTCATCCCATCCCACCTCATCCCAAACCTCTGTCCCTTGATCCCATCCTGTGATCCTATCCCATCATACACCTGTCCAATCCTAAATCCTATTATCCTATCCAAAGTCTTCCCTTCCCTTCCTGGGTGGGGGAGTCGGTGGAGGCTGGGAGCATTTGTATGTGATCCAACCTTCTGCCACACCAGGATGCCCAGAGCTGGGTTTTTTTCCCAGGACAGCCACTCCTCTTTCCTTTGTGCTTCATGGCACCCACCACCCAGGGAAGGATGTCTTGGGGCAGGCAGTTGTCACCCCATCTCTCCTTTTCCCCCAGGAACATGACATTGAGACCCCCTACGGCCTGCTGCACGTGGTCATCCGGGGCTCACCCAAGGGGAATCGCCCGGCCATCCTGACATACCATGATGTGGGCCTCAACCGTGAGTGTTGGTCCCTGGGCCATGGGGTGCAGGGGCAGGTGGGAATGAGCCTGGGGCTGCACAGGGTGCTGGGACATTGGCCAACGCCCCTGGCTCAGCTCCTTTGCCTTCTCCCATGGAGGGTCCCCAGGCTGCACCGGGTCTCCCCAGGCATCGAAAGCACCAGGAGGGTTTGGATGCTCAGCTGAACCCAAAGCCTGGGCCAGGCATAGCCAGGAGCCCTTGGCCACCCCGGTGCTGGCTGTCTGCCTGCCCACACCAGGCAAGGTCCGGACGCAGAGGCTGCCAGGTCGGTCCCTACTGCTGCCGTCGGCCTGTTGATGTTCAGAGCACGGACCCAGCTGGTGGTGGGGCATAGTGGGGGCCGAAGGGAATAGCAGGGAAGGAGGAACCCCAAGCTGGGACTCTGGATGTGGGGATGCTGTATTCTCTGTTACCCTGCAGCCTTGGACTTGCGCCCCAGACCTCTGCCCCAGTCTGTGCCCCCTGGCTCAGCTGGGATGCCTGGTGCCCTGTGAGTGAGGAGAAGCATCTCCCCCTCTGCTGGTGGCTGAGGCTGAGTCACCAGCATGCTACGTGAGCTGCCTCACCATTACAGCAGCACGCTCGTGTCCAGGGATGTGTCATGTTGGTTGTGATGGATCTTACAACCTGCTTTGCCCCCACATTTTGGGAGGGGTGTCCCGGCACCGATGCTATGGGGCAGGACCCCTCCAAGCCTGGAAATGGCTGTATCCTGCTGCAACAGTGGTGGCCTGTCCACAGCAGCACTGGGACTATTTCTTCAGCTGTTTCCAAGCAGGGAGATTTGCAGCTATTTCTCAAGCCCCATGTTTGCTTGAGCCCTTTCTGGGAATTTTGTATAGGGCCAGTAATACCCCGGGCTGCAGCTGTGGATGGTCCTGCAGCTTCAGGCTTTGCATTCCCCTGTCCCATCCCTACAAGCAGACGAGGTTCACCCCAAACTCCTCATCCTCCTGGCTGTGTCTGTCCATCCTCAAGCCTCCCAACACCTGTAGGGATGCAGCCCTTGCTAACAGTGTCTGTGGTCTCTGCTGTGGGTATGAAGAGTCTGGAAGGAAGGGGATGGGAGGGCGTTGGTGGCATGTCACCTCCCGGTTGAAGGGTAGCAGGGGGGCAGGTGACCTCTCTCCATGCTCCCCTGGCCCACCGGGCCCCTGTGCTGGGGCATTTTGTCTCTGATCCCTGCCTGCCCTTTGACAGACAAGCTTTGCTTCAACACCTTCTTCAACTATGAGGACATGCAAGAGATCACGAAGCACTTTGTGGTGTGCCACGTGGACGCACCGGGCCAGCAGGCAGGAGCCTCGCAGTTCCCTCAGGGGTAGGTGCCAGCATCGGGGGCTCACTATGCCCGCCAACATGTCACCTCCCTGCCCGCTGGGTTGTTGCTGCCTGGACAGTCATGCCCTGCCTGCGGGTCTCTCCAAACCATGTCAAAGCCTGTGACAATGGGGCGGGTTTGTGCGTGGGTGGCATTTCCCTGCCCACTTTGGTCAGCCCAGCTGCCCTGTTCCAGCCTTCCCACTTTGCGTGGGTCCCATAACTGCTGTCCTATGCCTCCCTGGGCTGCAGGTACCAGTACCCATCCATGGACCAGCTGGCTGCCATGTTACCCAGCGTGGTGCAGCATTTTGGGTGAGTCAGCCTCTCCTCCTGGGGGATGGGCAGAGGGATGGGCAGGAGGCAAGGGTTTGGGGCTGGGGAAGTTATCCCTGTAAGCTGGCACCCTGCATGTCTTCTTGTGCCCCATGATGCGGGTGGAGGAGTGCCCCAGGGAACACATGCTGGGGCCCACCGTCCTCCCATACGCACCTCTCCTCTTTCCAGGTTCAAGTACGTGATCGGGATCGGTGTTGGGGCAGGAGCCTACGTACTGGCCAAGTTCGCGGTGAGCCTGGGGCTGGGATGGGCTGGCCCTGAGTTGCCCGTACCTCCTGTCAGCCCGGGGCATGGGGAAGAGCAGGAGCTGACAGCCCCAGACAAGCTGTGCTGCTGAGAAGGCTCCTGGAGGGCTGGGACGGCTGGCACCACAGTGCCATGGCCATGATTGCCAGGGAGTCTTGCCACAGGTCCCCCTCACTCCCAGAACAGGGCCATGTCAGCCCTGTGCAATGCCTGCGTAGCGGGCAGCGATGCTGGCGGGGGGCTGCCCTGGGTGCATCTCCCCTCCCCGCTGAGCATCACCCCTCTTGCTCACTGCAGCTCATCTTCCCTGACCTGGTTGAAGGACTGGTCCTCATGAACATCGACCCCAATGGCAAAGGCTGGATAGACTGGGCAGCCGCCAAGGTGGGCAGGGCCCTGACCCCCCCCCACCCCGCAACTCCCAGCTCCCTGGGGCCAGAGCCAGCCATGGCGGTGCTGTAACTCCCTGTGCTCCCTCCACAGCTCTCTGGTCTCACCAGCACACTGGCAGACACTGTCCTGTCTCACCTTTTCAGCCAGGTAAGGGCTGCGCATCCTGCTGGAACCCCTGCCACCAGCTCCCTACCCAGCATCCCAGCCCGGTCACCCGAGCTGTGCCCTGCCCTGCCTGCTGGGTGCTGCTGGACCTGACCCATGCCCAGGGATGGGGTTAGTTAAGCCTTGCCTGGATCCCTCCTGCCTGATCCGGGGCTTAGCCTTGACAAGTGTGCGACTCGTGCACGTGTCCTGCCTGGGAGTGCTGCCTGCAGCACTGCCATGCCCAGCTGCATTGCCCAGCATCCTCCCGCTCTGCCGTGCTGGCTGGCATGGCATGGGCAGGCCTGGGGGTGCAGGGTGTCTCTGTGGCACCCAGCAGGCCTGCCCTGATCTCCATCCCCTGCTGGCACAGGAAGAGCTGGTGAACAACACAGAGCTGGTGCAGAGTTACCGGCAGCAGATCAGCAGTGTGGTGAACCAGTTCAACCTCCAGCTCTTCCTCAACATGTACAACAGGTGAGCACCCTGGGTGGCCTTGCCAGAGGGCTGTCGAGAGGCTGCAGTGCTGCTGGGTGGCCCCGAGGACACCATGGGAACCTTGACCCCTGTTCGGTGCTGCCATCATGCTCTGGCAGAGTCAGGCAGTGGTGCAAAGCTGGCCACTGGTGCTGGCTGGGGATGGGGGAGTGGTGGTACCTGTGTCAGAGACTTGCCATGTCCCAGAGCCCATGGCCATGGGTGCACGTCCTCTGGTCTCCTCCTGCGCCGGGTGCTGGCATAGGCCTAGGGAAGGGGGTCAGAGATGCTGCCCCATGCATGCAGGGGGTTGGGAGCCTTGCTACTCCACTGGGTGCTGCATCCTGCAGTGTGGGTTTTGCTCAGGTCATGGCAGAGATGGCCTTGAGGTCCTCCATTGTGGTGTGATGCCAGGGTGCCGGGACAGCGGCGCTGGATGCTGCTTCCTGGAGTGGCGGTACCCCAGCTCTTGCACTGTGGCATTGGTGGCAGCACTTGCCCATGGGCTCACACTGGCCCTCTTTCTCCTCCATCAGCCGCAGGGACCTGGATATCAACCGGCCTGGGACTGTGCCCAATGCCAAGACGCTGCGGTAAGGGTCGTGCTGGCATGGTGAAGGGGGTCCCACAGCAGTGGAGTCCACCCGGGACAATCCCTGACTGTGCCCTTTCCTCCTCTCACTTCCAGCTGCCCTGTGATGCTGGTGGTCGGGGACAACGCACCGGCTGAAGAGGGGGTGGTGAGTGATGGGGTAGTGCCTGTGGGGTGGCACGCAAGCGGTGTCCACGCATAGGCAAACTCATGTTTGCTGCCTGCTTAGACATGTGTAAGGTACCATATGCAGGAGCATACCCATGTGCAACACCACCTGCTCATGTGGACATGTCTGCACGCGCATCTGTGCAAGGTTGCCACACCTGGAAAACCTCCCCTTCCTCATCTGCCCAGACATGCTCACAACGTGCATGCTCGGATGTATCGGCACGCAGGCACACTCCCTCCTTGGCCACATGCACCCAAACAACTCCTAGTACACGCGTGAGCTTGCACACATCCTTGTGGTTGTCCACACTTGCACAATCAGCCCCAGGTACTGTGCATATGGCCACATTTGTACATAATGTGTAACTGCATGCGCACACCCCCTCCTCCAGCACGTGTACCTCTATGCATAATAAGCACGTAAGCACAGTTGTGTGCTTGCACACACATGTGTGACACACAGGATGCCTCACCAGCCCCCCTCCCTTTCCAGCCCCCACCCTTGCCTGCGTGGGAGGTTGAAGGTCCCCCCTGTCCTGTGGCAAGGGACGGTGGTTCTGTGGACTCAAGGCTTGCCTAGCAACCTGTCTGCACCTGGCTGGGGTGGGATGTGCCAGCTGGAGTTCCACCAGCCAGGGGCAGGACTCATGGGCAATTTCTGCCATGCTCAGGGCACCCCAGGGTGGTATTATCATCCCTCTCTCCCATAGGTGGAGTGTAACTCCAAGCTGGATCCCACCAACACCACGTTCCTGAAGGTAAGCAGGTGGTAGGGGGCAGCCAGGCGGTCCCTGCTGCCCGTGAATTGCCCCATTGCCCTCTGCCCCAGGGTTGCAGGGTGTCCCCATCTCCCCATCCCAGGTCTGTCCTGGCCATGGGGCTGGGGACACGTGGGAAGAGCAGGGTGGCCACAGCAGTGACATCCTGCCAGTGGGTACCAGGGGACAGGGTGGATGGCAAAGGCACCCTCCCAAACTAAGCAGGACCTTCTCTCTGCAGATGGCTGACTCCGGTGGGCTGCCCCAGGTCACACAGGTGAGCCCCCACAACTTCACCAGTTAACTGGGTATATTGGGCCCTGAGACAGGCACTGGTGCTGTCCTTCGCTAGGAGGGGATGGGCTGAGGTGGGCAGAGGGGTCTTGCACAGGGGCTGCCAGAGGTGGCTAAGGGCTGAGCGGGGATCTGGGCCCCAGTGCTGCCTCAACTCAGCCTGCTCTCTCCCCGCAGCCCGGCAAGCTGACCGAAGCCTTCAAGTACTTCCTGCAAGGCATGGGCTACAGTGAGTGCCAGGGCTGGGCACGGGGCTGGCGTGTGCCTGTGTGTGCACATGCGTGTGTGTCTGTGTGCACGTGTGCTGACCCTGCCGCAGGAGAGGGGCCTGGCACCCCCACACACCTGTCCTGACGGGCAGCTGCCTGTACCTCTGTGGTGTTGTGTGTGCGGGTGTACAAGATGGCGTTCGGAGGGGCGTGCGGTGTACAGGCTCTGTGTGCACCCAGACGTGTGTACAAGGGCTCTGTGTGTACATATGTGTGTGGACAGGGTCTCCGTGCGTGCATGCACACTTATGTGTGTGTGTGCACACACAAGCAGGGGCTGTGTGTGTGCACAGACACACAGAGTCCATGTGCACAAGTCTGTGGGCCTATGTGTGTGTATAGGTCCATGAGCATGTGTGTGTGCAGGTCTGTGTGCATACCTGTGTGTGGGTGGACATGAAAGGTCCGTGTACACACATGTGTGTGTGTGTTTGCAGGTCCATGTGCGCATGCATGTGTGTCTGTGTGTGTGCAGGTCCGTGTGCACACGTGCAGGTTGTGTGCATGCACACACGGGGCTAGGCGTGGGCTCCTGGCCCTGTGGAGCGGCCAGCACAGCTGACACTCTCTCTCTGCCCTCCCTGCCTTCTCACACTCCACTCCTGCCAGTCACCCACCTGAAGGATCGGAGGCTGAGTGGAAGCACAGGTACCGCTCAGTGCTGCTCAGCCCGTGCCCGCTGCTGCATGGGGCCCACCTGGCCTGTGCCTTCGAGCTGCCTGGGCACCTTTGGGAGCAGCCTGGGTGCGGGGCTGGCTCTTCACAGCCAGGTGCCCTCTGCCTCACTCCGCTTTGCCTGAGATGGCACCCTGAGCCAGGGCCTGAGAAATGGCATTTGGAGAAGTGTGCCCGCTGTGCCCTCCTCCAGCTGGCCAGGAACTGTGCCTGCTGGACATCCTGGCTGGAGGAGGGTGTCACCTTCCCTCTGCACCCCAGAGGAGCCAGGAGAGCTCCCATTCCAGCTCACTCTTTCCCCAGAGTGTGGTGGACAGGGGTCCCCACTGCCTCATGCCTAGTGGTTGCATGCCTAGGAGATGTACCCGGTGGGCAGCGTGCCCCAGGACACCCCATCCCTTCCCTGCTGTCCCTTTCCAGTCTGGAGCTGCTCATGTTGTCACAGCACCACACGCTGCAAGCTCGTGCCAGGGGTCATTCGTATTGGGGAGTGGGATCGGCAGCTTTGCTTGCATGAGGCAATGTTGGCTCAGGTCCTGCTGCTTTCAGAGGGAGCTGAGCACCCTGGCTGTCTCTCTGTGCCTGTGCAGTGCCATCCGCCAGCATGACCCGACTGGCACGCTCCCGCACGGCGTCCCTCACCAGCGCCAGCTCAGTGGATGGCACCCGCCCACGTGCCTGCACCCACTCAGAGAGCACTGAAGCCATGGGGCAGATCAACCACACCATGGAGGTATCGTGCTGAGGTCCACGCCTGGTGCCAGCGTCTCCTCCAGAGCCATCTCCCATCCATCAGCATCCTGCCAACACCCACCCGCCCTGTGGATGTCCTCCACCAGGGCCCTCACTCCTTCAGGGTCGATTTGTCTTCTTTGCCATTGGCCTCATCCCCTTGTCTGGTACCGGAGAAGGAGAGGGGCTTCGCTTCACTGCCTCCGGCTCCTGGCTTCATCCAGCAGCCATGGTTCTGCATTGGTCCTCACCCTCCCTAGCATCGGCTTGGCCCTGGCTTGGGAGGGTGGGTGGCAGGGAGATGGGGCCAGGCTGGGGGTGCAGGGGCAGCATGGTGAGATTGGGACAGGATGGTGGGATGGGGCAGGACAGCAGGATGTGGAGAGTACACAGGAGGTAGGTTGGTCCACCGAAGTCAATTGATGGCTGGCCAAACCAGAAGGAAGATGGGGACAGGGAGCGGCGCTCACTGGGAGGTCACTGGGCCCTTCCTGGGGATGCAGCTCCCACTTCTCCCCACCAGCCCTCCCTGGGGAGAGCTAGCACAGGATCTGCCAGCACACCCAGGAGCTGCTGCCCCAGATCTGGTTGAGCATTGTGAGAAATCACACCCCAAACTGTCCCCTCGTCCTGGTCATGTACCCTGAGGGCTGCCCTATGGCAGGGGGAGAGGGCTCAGCCCTGCTCCAGGAGCCATAGGGCAGGAGGGTGACATGGGGGGGTCCCCCTGCCTCTGCCCATGCCCTTGCCTGTGGTGTCACTTCCTTGGTCCCTTGTGGCAAGAAGGACAATTGCCACCTGCCACCAAAAACGCACCAGGGGAAAGGGGGGCTGTATGCCCTGGCTTGCTCAGTCCCTGCCACCCCGGCAGTGGCACTCCCAGCTCTGGGACTGAGGCTGTCAGGGCCCAGAGGCCACCAGGTTTGGGGATGTTGTGTGGTAAATTCCCCCTCCAGTTTCACCACAGCCTGTGGGTGTCACCGCAGTGGAGCCATTAGCAATAAGATGAGACACTCCCCCGCCAGCTCCCCGCAGTGCTGTGGAGCCCTCAGCACTCTGCCCCGCAGGGTGCATCAGCGCAAGGTGCTGGCAGTGTGGGGTAACCCATGGTACACGGGGAGAACCCTGGTGTCTGGCTTTGCCCTCGGGCTGGCTTTGCCCACAGAGCTGGCCAGACCCACCACCATGGCCCCCCAAATCCACATCCTCCACCCCCAGCATCTTGCTTGAGCACTGAGCTGAGCATCTCTCAAGGGCTTGGCTCCCCTGGAGCTGCAGAGCCCCATCTGTCCAATGGCTCCAGGTGGATCCAGCCTCTTGTGCTTGGCATGGAGAGCCATGTCATCGCATAACCCCACTGTTGGCCACCCAGCCTCTGCTGCCATCCCTGTCCCACCCTGCAGGCAGCAGAGCCCAGCTCCTGCTGCACCCAGGATAAGGGAGCCCCCAGCTCTGATGATGGGTGCTCAGGTCTTTGTGGGTGGTCTGTGGGGGACCCGAGCAGGGACCTCTAGGGGACCTACCGGGTGCCACCATCCAGGTGAGCAGAACCAGCCAGCTGGGAGCAGGTCTGACACAGCCCCCCCTAAAAGAACTCACCCCCCTCAGACCCCATCCCTCCTCCCCAGCGAGGGGCACAGGGGTCCTGGGGCTCCCGGTGGGTGTATAAGGGCTCTTGGCCTGAGTCCTGTGCCCCACCCAGCCCCTCCCATATTGAATGGCCACCTTGAAACACTGGTGTCCCCATTTGTCCCCCACTTTGTTCTGCTGTGTGCTTCCTTCTCAGTGTGACTCTGAAAGCTACGTAGCTCGTTTTTACTGTAGATACCGCTGCAATCTCTCGTTTTCTCAGCGTGTCCTTCCAGATGATATATATATAAAAATACCTATACATAATATATATAAGGGTTTGTCCAGTCCCTGACCTTTTAGGGTTGATTCCCCCTTGCATCCTCGTCCAAGCAGTGCCATGTGATTCCCCTGGAGGTGGTCTGGCTGTGCTCGCCTTCGGTTCCTCACCTTGGTTTTGTTGGTCGGTTTGGTTTTCCCTGGTGGTTTGTTCTTTTGATTTTTGTTGGTTTTCCTTTTTTCCTTGTCACAGAGGAATTTAATGCATTTTTCCTGTCTGAGCATAACCTGGTTTTGTCATGGCGGCATCAAGGCTGCAGCACTCACGAGACGGCAATACGTAAACCGGATTTAACTAACCTGTTGCTGTAGAGAGGACTTACTATGTTGGAAACAAAACAACAAACTAATAAAGATGTTAAGAACCTGCTCTGCTCTTTTCAACTTCCTGCAGGGAAACAGATCCAAGCCCATCCTGGGCCTGCCTGCAGAGATCTGGTGGGCGGGGAGGACGAGGGGGATACCCTGGCCACCAACCCCACCAGGGGCTGCACAGCTGGGAGAGGGGGACCAGTGTGCCCAGGGAGGAGAACCCAGGAGCCCAGGGTGCATGTGGAGGGGAGCTGTGAGGTGCTTCGGCTTCAGTGCAGCCATAGGCTGAGGGCCCTATATGTTGGGAGTGGATGGAGACTGGAAAGTTGTGGCCCAATGAGGCTGGATCCAAGGAATGCCCACTGGGGAAGGAAAGACCCATGGCTGCACAACTCTGGGGATGAGCAGGGTCCTTGGGTGATCCAGCCTCCCTGCCGTCTTCTAGGACTGCAGGCTCCCCATCAAGGTCTGAATGTCACAGGCCACAGTCCTTTCCAAGTGCATGAAGCCCTCCCTCAAAGAAGTGAGGCTCTTGGATGACCTACTCCAATCCCTTTAGTTTGGTTTTCTGAAGCTAAGTGAAACAAATCCTACCCTGTGTCTGTTCCCTGCTCCGCCCCACACATGCTTCTGACCACCCTGCTGATTTTTTTCCCCTTCTAGTCAGCCTCTTCAATGCCAGCTTAAAAAGCCCTTCCACTTTCAAGGAGCTAGCTGCTTAATTTCTTCTGATGTGTCACAAATATTTGGGGATTTTACGAAGTCGCTTATTTGAATGTATTAAAATAATTAATTGTAGATAGTCTGTAAGTCTAACAAGATCTCTGAACACATACTTAATTTGTAGACACCTGATTAAGCCACAGTTATCAAACAGCCAAGGCTCTTTCAGCAGTTCTCTCTAACTCTGAAATGGACTTGCACCAATAGGCAACTGTGGGAGATTTTCTGAAAGATCCTGATCTATTCTGCAGCAATGCCTTGGAATACAAGCTTCTGGCCAAACTCGAACACGAAAGGAAGCATAAGAGGGTGGAAGCAAGGCCAGGTAACCTGGGAGGAGGTAACCTGGGAGGAATATAGATGCATTGTCTAAGCATCCAGAGACAAAATTAGGAAAGCTAAAACCCAAGTGGAATTGAATCTGGCTAGGGATGTCAAAGACAGCAAGAAGAGCTTCTATAAGCATGTAGGAGACAAAAAGCAGACTAGGGGCAATGTGGGCCTGCTACTCAATGAGACAGGGGGCTGGTTACCCAGGACATGGAAAAAGCTGAGGTACTGAATGCCTCAGTTTTTACTAACAAGACATGCCTTCAGGAATCCCAGGTCCCAGAGACTGGGGGTGGGGGGTCTGGAGCGAGGAAGATGTACCCTTGGTGGAAAAGGATCAGATGTGGGAATACTTAAGCAAACTAGACATACATAAGTCCATGGGCCCTGGTGGGATGTACCCATGAGTGCTGAAGGAACTGGCTGATGTCATTGAGAGGCCACTCTCGACAATCTTTGATTGATCGTGGTGACTGGGAGAAGTGTCCAAACATGGAAAAGTCACCCCCATCTCTGGAAAGGCAAGAAGGAGGACCCAGGGAACTAGAGACCAGTCAGCCTCACCTCGATCCCTGGGAAGGTGAGGAAGGAGCTAATCCTTGAAACCATTTCCAAGCACATGAGGGATGAGAAAACCATGAAGAGTAGTCAGCATGGCTTCACCAAGGCAAAGTCATGCTTGATCATCTCGATAAACTTCTCTGATGAAATGACTGAGGGAAGAGTGGTGGATACTGTCTATCTGGACTTAGTAGGGCCTTTGACACTGTCGCCCACAAGATCCTCCTCCTAGACAAGCTGTTGATGTATGGGCTGAATAAGCAGACAGTGATGTGGTTTGAAAACTGGCTGAAAGGCTGGTCCCAAAGGGTGGTGATCAGTGGCATGAAGTCTACTCGGAGGCCAGTAACCAGTGGTGTACCCCAGGGGTCGAGACTGGGTCCAGTCTGTTTAACATCTTCATCAATGACCTGGGTGTCCTCCCTTAGTGCTGGGGGCTTGGATCAGTCTCCTTGGGGTGCAGAGGGACCAAAGAAAGGTCCTTCATCCTCCTTGCAGACCCTGGATGCCATGGACAGCATGCTGCAGGTCTTGGTGCTCAGGTCTCCAAACACCTCCCCACTAGAACTGCAGAATAGCCTGAAGACCTGGCATCAGCAAAGTGTGGGGTTGGCAGGGGCTGTTCCTCACCCTGGAGGGACTGTCCATGTTTGAGTGGATGGTCCCCACCGCAGTGCCATGCACATAGAGCACTGTTACAGAAGAGTCCAGGAAGACATGCTCCAGGACTATTTTAATCCCCAAGAAGCACTCCGCAGGCAGGGTGCCCACCTCCCCTGGGTGAGCTGGGGGCTGCCTACCATGCTCTTCTGGAGCCCAGTGTTGCTTCTGTAGTCAAAGTCCCTTCTCCTCCACAGACTCCTGTCTCATGGAAAGCCTTGCCCATGGCAGTTCTGGGCTGTCTCTGCCCCCAGAGCTTTCCTCCCACCAAAGCAGTGGGAGGAATTTGACCTGTGGTGGAGGCACCACAGTGGTGGCAGCGCATCTCCCAGTCCCCCATGCTTTCTTCCCCAGACGTGACCAGGGCAGAGACCCACTGGGATCTAGCCATCTTGCATGGGGAGCCCAGGCCAGAAGCTCTGTTCTCCTGGCTTCCCAGGGGCCCATATCCCCACCCCCCATGGCAGGCACCATGAGAGGCTCCTGCCCAAAAGGCTGGCCTCCATGGAAAGGGGACACAGGGCTATGTTCTGGGCGAGGGCACTGAAAGCAGCAAGGGACCCTAGGGGAAGGAACCCCACTACAGCCTTTGCTCCAGCCTTGAGAAAGCCTTGATGGACAGCACAAGTCCAGCCAGGCTTAGTAATGCTGGTTCTGCTTGAGTGAGCATCAGCTCCCAGGGCAGACTGGCAGCTTTTCTCTTTGCAGATGCTGCTGCCCTTCACCAAGTCCTACAGAGCAGCTGCATGTGAGAGGGCTGTGGGGAGCATTAGGATGCTGAGTGATTTGCTGCCCAGCTGTTCCTCAGAGGAGGTGAGGGGCCAGGCCCCCTCTAGTCAGGCCACCTTCCTTCCCCTGCACACCAGAGCAGCCTGCAGCTCGGGATTGCCTGCAAGGCATACCTGGGCACCATTTGGGGCATTGAGCAAGGCTCTGCCCTGAAGCAAGGGTCTTTGCCCCTCATTTTCCCATGGGTTTCTCTTCCCCAGCCCCTCTCCACCAGAAGTCAGCTCTGCCCCCAGTCCTGTGCAGGACAGGACTGCCCAAGGAGCATAGAGGGAGCCCAGGCCTGGCAGCTCTCCCTGCCTGGGGCTACTGCCCACCTAGCTGCTTTGGGAGCCAGGGCCGGCAGGGCCCCCCAGAGCTCTGCCTCACTGCAGATCCATCCCTGGGCAGACTCTTGGGTTCAGGACTTTGCTCCCAGCTGCCTCCCCTCAGTCCTGCTGTCCTCCCTTACCCAGAACTGGCACCCCATTGGAGGAGATAGCGACAGCATTTTTGGCTCTGTGGAGATCCATATGCCTATCCCGGGAGACCTGGTGGGATGGCTCATTCTCTGCTGCACTTGCAAGGACTGGGACATCAGATGGGGGGTCTTTGGATGCTCTTCATTACCTCTTCAGATTCATTCTGCAGCCCAAATGTAAGAAGAGCTGTGGTGGGCTGCATCCCTCCACACACAGACATCTCCTGATGCATCTGCTTGTTTTCCTGCGTAGTGCGACGGACTGTTCTTGTGCTTGGTGAAGGCTGTCCGTAAAAGTCTGTCAGCTTCCCTGACCTCCTTTGCCCTTCACAGATGCTTCCCCTAGGATTCCACATATGTTTTGCTGCATGCTCATCTCAACTCCGGGATCTGTTCACTTCTGCTCTCTCCTGACCTACCTCAGGATCGCGAACCCTACTGTTTCATGGTCCCCCCAGCCAAAGCTACCATTGACTACCATGCCGCCAAACCAATTTTCCCTATGAGGGAACAGCAGATACAGCTGTGCCTATTCCCCCCCCACCGCCCCCTCAGGCTAGTCGCTCCAGTGCCTGTAGCAAGACACTCTCGCTGACACCCTCCAGAAATCTCCTTGCCTGGTATCACCCTGTTGCCTTGCAAGGCGATGTCATGGAGGTTAAAGTCCTCCATGAGAATCAGAGCTTGTGACACCATTTGGGAAACTTGTTGACAACAATGTTGTGTTGTACTAACTCTTCTGTGTTTCCCCTCCTGTTTAGGCAGGACACTGCCAGAAGATAATCCAGAACATTCACAGCTCCAAAGGAAAGCTGAGAACACCTCCTGGCTTTACTGCTGGAAGTGTGCTGGGGAGCAGGAGGTCTGACAGGAGCTCTGTGCCTAGGGCTGGCAGGGTGGCACCTGAGGGACTGAAGCTCGGAGAAGCTGAGGGAGACCTGCAATGGTTAATAGGGGCAGCAGCTGGTGCAGCAGGGGACAGAGCTCGGGCAGAGTGCTGCCTTGCCTTGCTTTGCTCCAGGGAAATGCTTCAGGGGCAGAGGAGCACTGTCAGAGGCATTTGAGGTATTCCTGAGCAGTAGCTTCCAGCTGATCTGTTTGTCCCACTTGCTCCCTCCTGACCAGGGAGAGAGATGGGTGGGACTGGCATGGTCTGGAGGGGATGTCTATGGCAGGGTCTCTGCAGACAGAGGGTTTTCATATCTGCTCCACTTCTTTCTGTCAAAGCCCTCCAGCCCTTGGTGGAAGACAGTGAACCCTCAATGTGTTTGCTGGCAGCTCAGACCCTGATGATACTGAGCTCTCCAAAGGCACAGACAACATCAGGACGGATCCTATGAGTGACATGCTGCTGGCCCTGCAAAGCCAGGGAGCAGTGAAGCTCTCCTCAGGAAAATGGCTGCATCTGATTAAAGCTGCAACAACTAGCCTGGTGTCCTTCAGACAGAGTCCTTGAGCTTCCTAGGCAGGCAGTGTCATTCCTGGCCTCTGCTGCTGCCTGCAGGACAGCTCGCCCTCAGCGCACCTTGGCCCCAATACTGTTTTCGAAGTTTACCCCTCAGTTAGGCCCTGTCCCACCTCCTCTGGGCTCCTGGCCCTTTGGGCAGCAGGGCTGCTCTGGCCTGCTTCCACCACAACAGCAGCAGCTGTCCCCTGCTCCTGACATGTCCCTTTTGCCAGTGCCACGGCACCAGCCAGATCCCGAATCCCGTTGTTGGCCTAGCAGCTGCCAGGGCTGTGCAGAGCACTATGGCTACAGGACAGGGCCAGGCCATGCCCAGTGCTATAGGCCAGGCAGTGGGGCCAGGGTGCACCACCTCCACACGGGCTGGGAGGAGGGAGGACATCGAGCTCCAGCAGAAGAGCTCCTCACCACTCCTGGCCAGCTCCCTGCTGTGGGGCCAAGCCCAGGCCATCCGCACGTGTTCCTGGGAAACCTCTTCCTCTGCCAGGGCCGGGCTGGAGGACTGTTCCCTACTGCCAGCCTGCCTGGCAGAGGACCCTGCCCTGCCCACGGTGTCCTGCTACAGGCAGCCAAGTTCTACTCCATGCACTTCGCCCTGAGATGCAGGGACACAGCCGGAAGGACAGCCCCGGGCAGGCCTGCGGGCACGGCCCAGCTGCACACCCCTGCATCTCTTCCCACAGCTCAGGCTTCATATTTTGCCCCTGTGCCCCTACTGTCTCCTGGGGCCAAGCCCTGGAGCTGCCCCGCAGGAGAGATGCCCCAGCAGCTCTGGGGACAGTCTCTCCCACTGGCCCAGGGCTGATAGTCTGGCCCAGCCCTCACTTGCCAGGAGACGGAGCTGCGGATGGGCCTGCCTGGCTGCAGGGGTGAGGACTCCAGCTCCCAGCATGCCACAGGGTGAAGGACTATTGCTCCCAGCGTGCTGCAGGGTGAAGCACAATGGCTCCCAGCATAGAATCATAGAATCATTAGGTTGGAATAGACCTCTGAGATCATGAAGTCCAACCTTTGACCTAATACCATGCCAACTAAACCACGTCCTGAAGTGGTTTTCGAACACCCTCAGGGATGATGACTCCACCACTTCCCTGGGCAGCTTGTGCCGATGTTTGACCACTCTTCTGAAGAAGAAATTTTTCCCATGTCCAATCTAAACCTCCCCTGGCACAACTTGAAGCCCTTTCTGCTTGTCCTATCGCTTGTTACCTGGGAGAAGAGACCAACCCCCACCTCACTACGACCTCCTTTCAGGTGGTTGTAGACAGCAATCAGGTCTCCCTTCAGCCTCTTCTTCTCCAGACTAAACAATCCCCATTCCCTCAGTTGCTCCTCACAGCACTTTTTGTCTAGACCCTTCACCAGCTTCATTGCCCTTCTCTGGACATGCTCCAGCATCTCAGTGTCTTTCTTGTAGTGAGGGGCCCAAAACTGGACACAGTATTCGAGGTGCAGCCTCACCAGTGCCGAGTACAGGGGCATGATCACCTCCCTACTCCTGCTGGTCATGCTATTGCTGATACAGGCCAGGATGCTGTTGGCCGCCTTGATCACCTGGGCATACTGCCTGCTCATGTTCAGCCAGCTGTCGACTAGCACCCCCAGGTCCTTTTTCTGCCAGGCAGCTTTCCAGCCACTCATCCTCAAGCCTGTAGTGCTGCATGGTGCTGTGGTGACCAAAGTGCAGGACTTGGCACTTGGCCTTGTTAGGGTGACGGACGATGACTCCCAGCATGCCGTGGGGTGAAGGGCCATGGCTCCCAGCATGCTGTGGGCCCGTCGCCCTTTGCTCACCACCAGGTGCCCTGGCTCGGCCCTTTCTGGAGCAGGTTGCCCTGCGGTGCCATGGGACTCAGCTCTGGCAGCGGTGGGTCCCTCATGGCATGCCAGACCTGGCTGGACCTGGCTGGGGCGCTCACGGTCATAGACACTGGCGCTGGTGCAAAGGGACACCGCAGCCATGGACCCTGCCACGTGCTTCATTGCAACCAGCAGGGAACCGTGTTTTCAAACAATTGCACTGCGCCAGTCTTGTTCACACTTTTATGTTCTTTCCTCAATTCTTAGTAAGGAAGAAAAGACAAACTAGCAATAAGCACCAATGAACGCTTAAGAACCCTGTTTATTTGTTCATGAAAAAGAGAATCTGTAGATACATGCAATTATTCATAATATTTAGCAAAGACGGGCACTGCCATCATCACAATGTCTTTTCATCCACTCCAGCTTCAGAGACATCCTTCTGCATCCAAAGCAGAGAGCAGGATAGAGAAGCTGTATGACTGTACACCAGGGATTTCAGCGCTCGGGAAGAGGAGGCGTTCCTGAAAAGCTCCAGAGCTCACCGCTGGAAAAGTTATTTTTTGCACTCTGAATGATCACCTGTTAGAGCCGGTCTCTTCATACAGCAGAGCTTGCTCCTTACTGACTTGCACAGTGCACTCAGAAGAGGAGAGATTTCTTTTGGAAGCAAAAGGAAGAAGGAGAAAGCAAAGAAATCCAATTGCTTTTCATTTAAGCATGAGCATTCCAGTTAGGAAAGCTCACAAGCCCTGAGGTACTGTAGATAATTCCCCTCTCAAGTTAACACAGCTCATCACGCCAGGTGAGAGAAGGGCACAATTTCCATGCATGGCCTTCTTGAACTCCTCACGGCCGCGCACACCAAGCAGCCAGTCTGCTTGCGTTTCCCTTCAGGTTGGAGGGAGAGGCTGAGATGGCCACTGCCCGAAGGAAGAGGCTTCCTGCTGCTGTGGCAGACCCAGTCTTAGCAATTCTCAGGTGCAAGCATCTCCAAGGGTTCCAGGAGCTTGAATCCAAAGACTGAATATCTAAACCAACTCCACCCTGGCAACGCCTGACTAGGACTAGGGATGCCTCTGGCAGATTTCTGCTCAGTTCTGGCAACTCAGAAATCCTTTTCTACAGGAAGACATCAGAGAATTGGACCAATTACCATAAACCCAGCATAGTTGTACCCTCTCCAAGTCATGCAGAGGAACCTCTTTCACCCACTGCAGCTAGGCCCATTTTGAACCAATTCTCCAGCTGTAGCCCAGGACAACCCCTTCCCTCCTCCTGGGAGGGACTAGCAAACCCTTACTGTGCTGTAATCGTACGAATGTAAAATTAGAACACTGGAGTTTGAAAGAATTTCTGAAAAGTAGATGTCTTAGTATGTTATCTATTATTAGCTTTGTGTCAGCCTACTAACTTCAGGTTTAAAGTTATCACTGCTGGAAACAGAGGTCCTTTGCAGGGTCATACATCAAAGCATGCAAAAAACCCCAACAAACCAAACAAAAAATGGACTGAAAGGCATTATAAAACCTGTTCACATTAATAACCAGCAGAACTAGCAGGTTGTCAGTGGGCTCTTCTAAAATTCAACATACCTTTTCGACTAGAAATTAGGAAGAGAATCTGGTCTACGATTCAATTCACCAAAAACAAGAAGAGCAGTCTACAGAAATCTACATGAGGTGTGGAAATAAAACAGTCACAGTCCATTGCAGGTGGAATTATTTCACAGCCTGTATCTCTTTGCCAATAAATTGTTGTAACTGACATTGTTTAGCAGGTGGCTCACTTGGCAATTATACATGTTGCAGGAGAATGTCCTACTTCCATATAAAAAAATTTGAAACTTGACATAGTTGGAACCACAGTAATCCATGGCTGGTGGGGAAGCTGGCACAGGGAGACTTTCCATCGCTTTCTCCACACTCATCACCCACTGCCACTCTGCTGGAAAACATCTACCCCAGGTATCTGGAATGACACAGATTTCTTAATTCGGGATTTCTGTTTATCTGGAGTACAGTATCACTTAACTATCCAGTACCTGGAGTACAATCTTGATCTGCAGTGACAGAGAGAGAAATCAGAAATAAGAGAATGGACAACCAAAAGAAGGCTAGAGCTAATAAATAGCACAATCCTCTTCAGCAAGAAAAAGGAGCTAAATGACCTGCTGGACCTTTCGCTTGCCATTTGAATCTCCCTCTTCAGAGCTTTCTGCTCTTTGGTAACCAGAAATTTCACTTTCCTTTCTTAGCTCTAAATATTCAGGAAGGTTAGCACTCTCCTTTTTAGAAGCAGATGCAGCTATGTCAAAGAAAAGTCTCTCTCATGTCCTGTCTTAGATTTATTTTCATTGCCATTTGACTGTCATTCCCAAAGAACATTTTCACTTCCATCTGTAGAAGAATACTGTGTGAATTTAACTTCATTGCAATCCATGTAAGACACAGATTTTCCCAGAAACTCTTCTCCCCCACTCCCTACTCCAACTCAGTCTTCCTCTGGAACTTTATTCTCTTTATCAAATTGAAAACTCCTCCTCCTCTCCATTATACTACCTGAAGACTGTTTGTCCTTTCTGTGTTTTCTTTTTGACACATCTACACAGAGAGAACAGAGAAAGTAATCCAAACCATACCAAACTGGTTCTTCCTTCCAAATCCCGCATCTTTCTTGACTCACAAGGGAAATGATCACAGGAACTGAAGTACCATTGTCTGTCTCCCTACATAAGTCTAGGGAAAGGGTTCCAAGCTAACAGGGTCTATTTGCTATTAGATGTTTGAAAGCCAGCTATATAAATTCATTTACAAACAACCACCTTCAAGAGCTCATGAGCAGAAATTTCAGACTTTGGATAGGAAGCTGTGATGGGTTGACC
The DNA here is from genome assembly GCF_034619465.1 of Leptosomus discolor. Lineage (NCBI taxonomy): Eukaryota > Metazoa > Chordata > Aves > Leptosomiformes > Leptosomidae > Leptosomus > Leptosomus discolor. The sequence continues at coordinate 38,552,885 of NC_141398.1, read as the reverse complement.
CTGGCTGGATGCCAGGTGCTCACCAAGCCACTCTATCATGCCCCCTTCTCAGCTGGGCAGGGGAGAGAAAATATAAGAAAAGGCTCGTGAATTGAGATGAGGACAGGGACATCACTCGTCAATTACCATCATGGGCAAAACAGACTTGACTTGTGGAAATTAATTTTAGTTTATTGCCAATCAAAGGTCAGAGGAGGATAATAAGAAATAAAACCAAATCTTAAACTCCCTTCCCGCTACCCTCCCTTCTTCCCGGGCTCAACTTCGCTCCCAATTTCTCTACCTCCTCACCCCAAGCAGCGCAGGGGGATGGGGAATGGGGGTTGCTATCAGTTCATTATGCACTGACTGCTCCAGCATGGGTCCCCTGCAGGGTCACAAGCCCTGCCAGAAAACCTGCTCCCACGCAGGCTCCTCTCTCCAAGGGTCCACAGGTCCTTCCAGGAGCCTGCTCCAGTGCAGGCTTCTCATGGGGTCACAGCCTGCTTCAGGTGCATCTACCTGCTCCAGCATGGGGTCATCCAGGGGCTGCAGGTGGGTATCTGCTCCACCGTTAACCTCCACGGGCTGGAGGGGAAGCTCTGCTCTGGCACCTCAAGTACCTCCTCCCCTTCCTTCTTCACTGACCTTTGGTGTCTGCAGCGTTGTTTCACTACATATTCTCACCCCTCTCTTCTGGCTGCTGTTGCACAGCAGTTTTTTTCCTCTTAAATATATTCTTGCAGAGGCCTTGACCAACAGCAGGTCTGTCTTGAGGCAGTGGCATTGGCTCTGTTGGACATGGGGGCAGCTTCTGGTATCTTCTCACAGAAGCCACCCTGTAGTGCCCCCCCCTACCAAAACGTTGCCACACAAACCCAGTACAGAAGCATTAGTACAAAGCAAGTTTATTAGGTCAAGTTGCTTACTCTCTTATTACATGAACTAATACAGATGAACAGCAGAAAAGCCTCTTGAGACAAGCTCTTTTTCAAAACTTTTTTAAAGTTGTAAACTTCAAATGAATACGTGTTGGGAAGAGCCGGAGACCATTTTGAGGGCATATTTGAAGGAGAAAATACTGTCTGTATTCTTTCTCTTCACGGAATATTGTGCAAAGCATGTCGGTGAAATCAGGGGCAAAATCCCCACACATGCCAGTGAGCCCAGGAAACTTCACACCATAACAGCAGCTTAGGGGCTGCGAAATATCAATCAGGTCGTCAAGGCCAGTGTTTTACAGTATAAACCAACCACCGTACTTGAACTTTAATTCATAACCATATTGAACAAATGACCTCTGGATTGATCTCGCATTGTGAAGTAAATCAAAAAATGTAACGCCTCTGGCATAAAGAGCCAGGCATCACAGAACCTGCTACGTCCCATGAACAGAGAAGATGTCAGTGATTTCAGCAACTTCACCAAGAAAGTCTGAATAAATTGCAGTTCGTCATTAGAGAGGGGGGTACTGGGATCTACAGGTGACACTGACATTTCCATTTTTGTATTGCATTTTTGATCTGTTTTCTCACACCCAGAGAGTTCTGCTTTGGCGTCACACAGCAGTAAGATGTACTTTGATGAGCTACAGTCTTGTGCTAAAGAATAGATACCAAAGAACGTTGTTTGGCATTTTTGGTCACAAATACTGAGGCAAGTCTTAAAAGCCTTAGCATTAAAACACATATGTCTTTTCTTAGAAGGTTCTTGAATTTCTTCACAAAGTTGTTGTAAAACCTCATCCATTTCTTCCATCACTATGGTGTATGCAGTACCTGTCAGAGTACAAGCTTGGTATCTAATGAGATGATCTGAAATTTTAGTCAGAACTGAGTATTTTCACACAGCCAATAAAGTCTTTTATTCCAATCACATTAAAATGTTACTCGTCATAGGTAGGTTCTGAAAGGTTAGCTGAGTGAATATTTTGAGCATAACAACATAAAAGTTAATTATAAATGCAAAAGCACTGGTTACTGATTAACACTTCTATCACAATTTTGTGTCCAAGTAGTTTAAGTCTACAATATTTACAATCTGGCCAGATATGCTCTCTGTGGATGTTTAAAACAATCTAATCCTAAGCCTACTGTCCACAGACAGCATTTCTCCATCTATACATTTTACAGGTTTTCTAAATGAAGGGTAAAAACACATACTCACGTCCAGGCTGGGCAGGCAGAAGCATTTGTGAGGCAGAGCAGGGAACAGACACCCAGGGTGGGATATGTTTCACTTTGCTTCAGAAAACCAAACTAAAGAGACTGGAGTAAGTCACCCAAGAGTCTCGTTGCTGTTGGCAGCAAGAAAAAGGCTGCATAAACTGTGCGTGGCTTTGAAGTCTATGCTCTGCGCATCTACTTTGGAAGTAGCTGGACCCAGAGGGGCCCATTTCTTCACTCTGACCATAAGAGGAGCCTAAGGACTCCTTTAGATGAAGACATCTTGAGGACGCTGTTTAGATTATACATACCTCAAAACTCAGAAGGAAGGGGAAAGACAACTCAGTGGATACCAAGGGGAATGCAATTGGCCCACATTTTCCCTAGCCTGCCTTTTGTTGCTGACATACTTAGAGAAGCCCTTCTTGTTGCCTTTGACATCCCTGGCCAGATTCAGTTCCGTTTGGGCTTTAGCTCTCCTAACTTCATCCCTAGATGCTCAGACAAGGTGTCTGTAGTCTTCCCAGGTTACCCATCCTTGCTTCCATCCTCTTGCGCTTCCTTTTGTGTTTTGAGTTTGCGCAGAAGCACCTTCTTCACCCATGCAGGCCTCCTGGCATTTTTGCCTGACTTCCTGTTCATTGGGACTGACCTCTCTTGACCTTGGAGGATGTGATCCTTGCTTATGAAGCAGCTTTCCCGGGGCCCCACTTCCCTCCAGGGCCTTATCCCAGAGGACTCTCCCAAGCAGACCTTTAAAGAGGCCGAAGTCTGCTCTCGGGAAAGCCAGGGTTAAGGCCAGGGTTGGGAGCTTGCTTGTCACCCTCCTCCCTGTCCTCAGGCTCCTGAGCTCCACCATCTCATGGTGGCTGCAGCCAAGGCTTCCTTTGATCATCACATCCCCAACAAGCCCCTCCTAGTTGGTGAGATGCAACCGTTGGTATAAAAATCACCCAACACAGGTTGGAGTAGTAGAAGTGTGAGTGCGTGTGCTACATGCACACATGTGACAGCATGAGACACAACTTCTCCCCAAAGGCTCATTGCTGCTGCTGCTGGTGCCGTGGAGGGAGCTCCCTGTGCAAGCCAGGGATGCCCTTGCGCCACCTGCACTGCTCTTTCTGGGGTGGTTTAGGGGCCCTGGGAGTTCTGTCCTGCTGCGGGGGGTTGTGCTTTGCACATTGCAGGGGCTGGAGAGCCAGGGGCAGTTGCCGTGGCCAGCTGGGCAGGGTGTCACCCTGGGGCTCTGGCACCAGTGATATCACGGAGGACAAATCACAGAGGGGTGTCCCCAAAGTCACTGGCCGACAGTGCTGCTGTGTCAGTACGGCTTGGGCCAGCAGTGAGTGGGGCAGGTGGGGGGCAGGCTGGGCTGGATGAGGACCAGGGCAGAAGGGCTGGCCCCTGGGGGGGTTTCTAAGGCCTCAGCCTTAGAGGAGGCTGGTGCAGGGCAGGTGCCACCCTCAGAGCTGGGTGCAGAGGTGCTGTGGGGCTGCGGGGATATGCCCCCATCCCTGCAGCGCTCACCAACCTTCCCCTGACTGCCTCTGAGTTCCCTCAACCCCTCTCCCACCCATCCCTGGGCCCCTGTGTCTCCTGCCCCTGCTGCCCCAGCTGCCATCTCCCTCCCACCCAGCCCCGCTGAGCCCTTTCTCTCCCTCCTCCTCCAGGCCATGGTGATGATCATCACCCACATTGTGACCCTGGTGAGTATCATGCAGTATGTGCTGCGGGTTGATGACCAGACAGATGTGGCCACACAAGACCTTGTGCGGCAGCACGAGCAGCAGCAGAGTCAGGAGATGGCTCGGCTTCTTGAGGAGGTGGAGCAGAGCCAGAAGACGTGCAACCTCTCTCTGGGAGTTGTGTTCCTCGGTGCCTGCCAGCACTGGTGGTTTTGGACCTCTGCTGAAACCCTGCTCCTGTTCCTTGGGCTCTGCTGGCTGCACAGGCAGAGCAGCACTGACTCCAACAGCGGCAGCCAGCAGGGAAGCTCCAGTGATGCGAAGTAGGAGAGAGCAGGAGGATGGGGAGGGCAATCCAGACCCTTGTGATACCCCCGGTCAAGACAAGTCTCTGGGTAAGGTGGAGATCTCTGCTGCCTTTGCACAGCCCTTCCCAAGAACCACTTTCTGACGGGGCTGCATCCAGCCACAGGAGCAGGCAGTGCCTGTGGAGACCTGAGTGCCACAAGGACATCCTTGGCTGCCTGCTGCTCATGCCCCTGAAACCACTCATTGGGCACCTTTGCCACAGGAGCTGGGCAGCGTGGGGAAGATGTCGGCAAGGCACTTCTGCATCTGCATGGGGCTGGTGTGCATGTGCGAGACAGGGCGGCTTTGATTCCTCCTACACCTTGAGGATGAGCTGAAGAGAAGTTGGGGCTCCCAGGTGCTCAGCGAAAGCAGCATCCAGCAGAGGATGTAGCTGCAAGGAGCCTTGCTTGCAGCAGAGACCTCTGTTACCACCGTGAGCGTGACCACAAAGATGCCAATAAAGTAGCTTGTTCGAACCAACACTCTGTGTTTGTCTGGGCAAGGCTTTGTCAGGGAACATGGGCCACTCTGAGATGCTTCCACGCTCAGCTGCCAATGAGTCAGGCAAGTGTTTTGTAGCAAAGTGGGTTCAGGGGGCTCTGTTTTCCCCCACACTGTAACTCGGGTTCCCCGCCTGCTGTTGCTTCTCCGCTGGGGGAAAGCAGGGTGGGAGAGGCCAGCACTGGCACATCCTGGGTACTGGCTGCGCTGCTCCCTGGGAGGCAATGTGTGAGCTCACCCGCCTGTCAGAGCTCTGCCAGGCACTGCTGGGAGGGGAGAGCCTCTCCTCCCATCCCTGGTGCTCCCACTGCCCCACTTCCCCCCCTCGAGCCCTCCTCTCTGTTGCAGGCTGCGTCTCTGGGGAACAAAGAGCTGTCTATGGGCACATACTCAATTCCCTTCCCTGGCTGTGCAGGTCGTGAAGCACCCTGCAGGTCTGTCAGAGCTTGATTTCCACCTCTCTCTGATGGGACTGTGTGCTTCAAGCAGTCTCCAGTCATCCTACACCACCTGGCCTCTATCAGCAATAGCGTGGCCAGCAGCACTAGGGATGTGATCGTGTCCATGTACTCGGCACTGGTGAGGCTGCACCTCGAATACTGTGTCCAGTTTTGGGCCCCTCACTACAAGAAAGACATTGAGGTGCTGGAGCGTGTCCAGAGAAGGGCAACGAAGATGGTGAGGGGTCTGGACAAAAAGTGCTGTGAGGAGCAGCTGTGGGAATGGGGGTTGTTTACTCTGGAGAAGAGGAGGCTGAGGGGAGACCTGATTGCTGTCTATAACTACCTGAAAGGAGGTTGTAGTGAGGTGGGGGTTGGTCTCTTCTCCCAGGTAACAACTGAGAGGACTTGGCCTCAAGTTGCACCAGGGGAGGTTTAGATTTGACATTAGGAAAAACGTCTTTACTGAAAGGGTTGTCAAGCACTGGAACAGGCTGCCCAGGGAAGCGGTGGAGTCACCGTCCCTGGAGGTGTTTAAAAGATGTGTAGACATGGCACTTAGGGGCATGGTTTAGTGGTGGACTTGGCAGGGCGGGTTAATGGCTGGACTCCACAATCTTAAAAGGTCTTTTCCAACCTAAACGATTCTGTGATTCTATTCTATGATTTTATAGACAGATCTACAGTCTTTCCCCCATAATCCTACATGCGCATATGGACATCCCTGCAGATGCACCCCCTGTACATCTGCAGATGCAAAACCTCTTACATCAACAAGGATCAGGGAGAAAAAACCTCCATCATTTTTACCCCAAAGAGTTCTCATTATAGAGCTGGAAATGAGGTGACAAAACCAGGAAATCCCATGACTCCAGGGGCTAGCGCTCGATGGACAGCATTGCATCAGCGCAGGTACCAAATCGTCTCCTGCCAGCTGCCTCCTCCCTCCTCCTCAGGGGTGTTTCCCATTATTACTTCTTTTCTTGCATGGAAGAAATAAACGAAGACACAGAAATGGGGCAAAAAAGGGGGGAATTTCATACCAAAACTCCCTCCCCAGGTCTCCTTTCCAACCGTGGGGAGATTTATGTGTGAGATCACTCCTATACATCACCGCCACCTTTTTTCCTCCAGCCAGAAATGCAAACACCTGCACCTATTTCTCTTTTAAACAGACAAACGGATGCCAACAGCCCCTGTGTCTGTGTCCATCCCTGCCAACCCTGCAAATATAAATCCCAGTGGAAATCCCGGCAGCAGGATCCATGTGTCTCCCTATGGCCATCTAGGATGACGTTGAAGCCACAGCGTCTCTGTTAATGGGGTGTAAATCCAGGGGCGATGGATACAGGATTTGCTCCCACACCACTTTTGCATTCCCACAAGGGAGATTTGGGGATAAGAGTGGGGTTTTGGGGTGTTCTTGGCTGCAGGCAGAGGAAATAATGCCCTTTTTCTGGTCTGTTTCGGGTGGTGGATGTGAATCCTCCTCCCTGGTGAGCTCAGGTTTAGGGGCTTTTGCGAGAAGCAGTCAGGCCCCGGTGATGAGGGGGATGGCCGGGGCACACCGGGGTTTGGGGCACTGAACTGCATCCCTGTCCCAAAGTGGCTGTGGCCATCAGAGCTGCTTGGACAGAGCCACGGGAGCATCCACCTCCCACCCCAGACTCCCTTCCCCAGCCCCAAATTCTCTTCCGCAGCCCCAAATTCCCTTCTCCAACTCATCCTGACTGACCCCATCTGGACCACCACCATGCCCGGGGGGAAAATCAACCTTTTGGGGTGACTCTGCCTGTACTCCAGTCCCCCATGGTGGGGATGGGATGGGCTGGCATTCATCCCCCAAATGACCCAGCTGTATCTGGGCCCATGGGAGAAGCAGCACCAGCTGCTCCCCTGGAGTTATTAGGAACTTGTAGTTCCCAACAGCAGTGGGATGGAGTGCCGGCAGCTGCTCCCGGCCCCAGGAACGCTGGCTTGGGCAGCACGACTCCGGTCACAGGGAAAAGCTGTTGAGGCAGAGGTGGGTGGCGTGTGAATGTCCAATTGTCCCTAGGGGCTTAAATCAGGGATTGCCGGGGGGGGGGGGGGGGGGGGGGGGGGGTGCTGTCCTTGGAATGGGGGTCCCTAAGGAGCCGGGAATGCAGTGGGGGGGGGGGAGGGGGGGAAGAGGAGGGGGTGACTGGGGGGAATTGGGGGAAATGGGTGGGGGGCAAATGGAGGGGAGCAAGTGGGGTGGGGGCAAACAGGAACGGGGAAAAATGAGTGGGGGAATGGGTGGAAATAGGGTAAGGGGGAATGGGGGGGGCACGCGGAGCAGGGGGTTGTGAGGTGTGGTGGTTGGGGTGGGGTACTGGGTGCTCCAGGGCAGGAGCTACCACACTGTGGGGTTTTGGGGGGGACTGTGGGGTGAGGCCCAGGGCAGGGCAGCTCGTGGGGTGTGAGGTGCTGGTTGGGGGGCACAGGATGGGGGGTTTCATATACTGGGAGGGTTTGATGCCCCAGACCTCACCTTGACATGGGACCACATGGGGGCTGCCCCTTCTAAACCATCTCTGTCCCTGCTCTGAGCCCCCGTGCGTCCCCTGCCCCCGAGGTGCCAGGTCTCGGGGCAGGTAATGGCCTTTGACCTTAACAATGCTGATTCATTAATGGCCAGATTAATACACATTGTCATTAGTCACAGCCAGGATGGCTGGTGGCAGGCAGGGGACAGTCCCCTCACAGAGGGGGGACCAGAAATTCAGCACCCCGCCTGCCACTCCCAACCTCTCCATGGATGCCTGGGTCCTCTGCCAGCTTTGGGGGGGGGCGGGCATGGGGACTGTGGAGGGGTGTCTGGGGCAAGCCCTGGGAGCACACCCAAAACGCCCCACGTTGGCTAAGTCAGTCTTTGGGGATCAGGAGGGGTTATACCCCCCACCTGCACCCCTAAAACAAGGTGTACCCCCATCCTGCACCCCCAAATCCTTCGGTGCCTTGGGGCCAGGGGACCACAGCAAGGACCACCCAGGAGCAGGTGACCCCCACCCACAGGGGCAGCACCCAAAAGACAACAAAGAGCCCACAGCCCTGCAGGATGCAGTGTTTATTGCTGGCAGGGGAAACTGAGGCACAGGGACATAAACAGACCACCCCAGGGAGCCCCTTAACACCCTGTGTCCCCACCCCCTGTCACTCCAGCCCAGGGATGCACCTATGCCTCAGCAAGCAGGGCCACTGTCTCCTTGGGTTAAATAGCTTAAAAAAACCCCAAAAAACACCGAATGGGAGATTTTATGGGAAATAAAAGGGTGAGTCAAGCCCCAAAGCTCGGTGGGGACCAAGCCCGGGACTCCCAGGCACCTCGCAGACGACATTGAGGCACAGGGCTGGGGGGGGGGGAATGTCACAGTCAGCACCCTCCATGGAATGCAGCACCTTACCTTCCCCGAGAGCCTGTTTAGTGTTAAACTGGTTAAACTGGGGAGACTGGAGGCTGACGGCTGAGTCCTTGGCAGAATTAGCCCTTGGGGTAGGGTCTGCCCCACAGCAAGGGGAAACTGAGCCATGGGGAAGGGGAAGGAGTCAGTCCCTCAACCCCGCAAACAGGACCCTGCTTTGCTCTCAGCAGGGGAAACTGAGGCACAGACCCATCCTCTCCCTCAAAATGAGACCCCAGGGTTGCTCCTGGAGGGAGAAACTGGGGCACAGACCCATCCTCCCCCTCCTAAAGGTGCCCCAAATCAGCTCCCAACTAGTGAAACTCAGGCACGGATCAATTAATGCCCCCCCAAACCTCAGCCTTGCTCTCAGCAAGGGAAACTGAGGCACGGGTCCACCTCCCCCACCTCCAAAACCCTCCCCCTCACCTCCCCACTGCCCCCCCTTCCTCCTTCAACAACTCCAGCACCCCCAATTCCCCCAGTCGTGCCTTGGCCAGCTCCTCCCAGCCCTGGTTGGCGCGGGGGTTTCGGGGCGAGGGATGAGGTAACCCCTCGACACGGACAGCCAGGCCGGCAGCTGCCAGGGCGCGCCGTGCCCGCTGCTCGGCATAACGCCCCACGCCCACCACCAGCCCCACGCCCAGCAGCCCCACGGCTCGTGCCAGCACCTGGTCACAGAGCCCCATTAACCGGTCGCGTTGGGCAGGGGGCAGCTCAGTGGGGGGCAGGTTCCGACCGCTGGAGGCAAGGAAGAGGAGGGGACAGTGGTTGTGGACGAAGCAGTGACGGAAGAAGACGTGTGGGTCGGGGCAGAGGGTCCGTACCAGCCCCCAAAAGCGGGCGCCGCTCACCTCTGCTCGTCGGCAGGTCAGGCCCAGCACTGGGCGCTTGGGGTGCTCCAAGGGTGGCTTCTTCACCCCCCCGACGACCTGCAGCCACTCCCGCACATGCCAGGCTTCTCCAAAGGGGACCTGCAAGACCAGGAGGAGGTTCAGGGGTGGCTTTCATCATCCCCCTGGGTGCAGTTTCCCTCCCTGGGAACTGGAGGAGGGGTTTGGGGGGCATCCTGGGGAACAGTCACCCCAAAACAGCCTCGGAGTTGACCCAGCTGCCTCTGTGCCTCAGTTTCCCTCCCCTGGTGCTCTGTAGAGATGCACAGGGACAGCACATGGCATCCCCCAGGCACCCCATGAGCAACCTCGTGCCTCAGTTTCCCCCTTCCTTTGGCTCCATGGGGATATACGGGGTGCACACACACTGTGCCCCAGTCACAGCTACCCTACAAACATGCCAAGCCCCATCCCAGCCTTATCTGTTCCTCAGTTTCCCTCGCCTGGCACTCCACAGGGATGGATAGGAACAACATGCAGCATCCCTCAGGCGCACTGTACCTCAGTTTTGCCCCCCACTTTGGCTCTGTGGGGACATGTGGGATGCACACACACTGTCCCCTGGGCACAGCCACCCCACAAACACCTACTGCCCAGTCCTAGCCTTGCCCATGCCTCAGCCTCCCTCCCTGACACGGTCCCCCATGGTGCCGCACCCCAGTCTGGGCCATGCCAAAGGGACCAGGGTTCATGCCGAGGAAGAGGACACGTTTGGGGGTGCTGCAGTAGCGGCGCACAAAATCGCAGTGGGGTTCCCAGGCATAGTCAAGGGGGTGGTAGATGTGGCTGACAGGCTCCCCAAAGGGTGGCAGCGCCTGCAACAGCATGCTCTGCTCCCGCTCCAGCCGCAGGAACTGCCCTGCCAGGTCATCCTCATCCTCCTCTGACACTGGCACCATCCCGGCTGTCTCAGCCCTGCTCTCCTCCATGCCGCCATCGCCCGGTGCCTGCAGAGGGGAGAGATGGGTGAGAGGGCAGACCCGGGGGCGAGGGCCTGTGGTCGGGGTGGAGATGAGGGGACGGCCTGTGCCCCCCCGGCTCTGAAACGGGGAAGGAAAAGCCCCAGCGCCACTCTGCCCCACCCCCTGCATCCCAGCGCCCCCAACTACTCCTTAATCCAGCCCCGTGCCCCCAGGACCCCCTAAATGCCTCCCTAACCCTGTCCTGGGGCCACCCCCAGTACCTGCCCCACGACGCAGTCCTGCTCCTCAGTGCCCCTCAACCGCCCCCCACCCACTGGCCCGCGGCCGCCCCAGCCTACCCCCCACCCCCGCCCCGGGCCTCCTCACGGCCCCTCAGGCCCAGCCCGGACCCCCCCCCCCCGCCATCACTCCCCTCCTCCTGCAGCCCCCTAAGATCCCTAACGATGTCACACGACATCACTTAACGCCATCCCCCCCCCCTCCCGGGCCTACCTGTGCACCACAGCCAGCCCCGCCGCCACCCGGCCGCCCTCCCCGCGCTTGACCCCCGACCCCGCCGCAGCGCCTGCCGAGAGCGACGCCTTCCCGGCGTGCCCCGCGCGGGGGGCGGGGCATGGGGGCGGGGCATGGGGGCCGCAGAGGCTCCCCAGACCCCCTTGCTCCACACCCGAGGGTCCCCGAGTGTCCGTCCCGCGACCCTCCAGCTGCCCCGCGGCCACCCCAGGGTCCCAGTCCCCCACCGACGTGTTTCCCCGCCCCGGAGTCCCCCACGTGTCCCCGTCCCCCGCCGCTGTCTGGGCCACGGCGCCGGGTCGCGCCCAGCAGGTGGCGCCAGAGGCACAGCCGAGGGGACCCAGGCGTCCGGGCGGGGGGGGTGTCACCCCGCCCCTCCCTCCGGCTAGGGGGGCACAGCAGGCACCCCCTTTTCTTATGGGGGAAAGCTGGCATACCTAGGTCCCCCTGAAATGGAGGGTCCCTCTCAGGGGTGGGGGTCCTGCCCCAGCCCGGTCCTGAGCCATACTGGGGACACTCTCCCGAGTTGCGCCCCCTAGACGAAGCAGCAGCTCCTGGAAAAGTGGCTATTTATTGGAAGCAAAAGGGGCGTGGGCGGGGGACACACACCCCGGGGACGGCGGCCTGGCTAAAAACACCGACCTCAGGAAAACAGCAGTAAAACGGGGCCGAGCCACCGCAAGCCTGCCCCACCCCCTTGTCTGTGGGGGCTGCAGGGTGGGAGGTGCCCCCCCTTCAGACACCCCCAAAGAGAAGGTGGGGCGAAGTGTTCTGTGCCCCCCCCCCCGGGCATGGCTGTCTCCTCCTTTACCCCCAGGGGGGTGCAGGCAGGGCCAGGGCGACCCCTGGGGACACGGAGGGGGGGAACATGAGAGGATGGTGGGGGGCCTATCATAGAATGTCAGAATAGTTTGGTCTGGAAGGGACCTTAAAGGCCATCTAGTCCAACCCCCCTGCACTGAGCAGGGACATCTTTAGCTGGATCAGGTTGCTCAAAGCCCTGTCCAGCCCTGTCTCCGGGGATGGGGCTTCTGCCACCTCTCTGGGCAGCCTGTGCCAGTGTTTCACCACCCTCAGTGTAAAAAATTTCTTCCTAATATCTAACCTAAATCTCTCCTCTTTCAGTTTGAAGCCATTACCCCTTGTCCTATCACTACATGCCCTTGTAAAAGGTCCCTGCCCACCTTTCCTGTAGGCCTCCTTTAAGTACTGGAAGGCTGCTATAAGGTCTGCCCAGAGCCTTTTCTTCTCCAGAACGAACAACCCCAACTCACTCAGCCTGTCCTCATAGTGGAGGTGCTCCAGCCTCTGAGTATCTTAGTGGCCTCCTCTGGACCAGCTCCAACAGGTCCGTGGACTCAGGAGATGTGGGAAGAGAGATTACCGCTGAAAACTGAGACAAAAAAATTGTTGAGTACCTCAGCCTTCTCCATGTCCGTTGGCACCAGATACCTTGTCTTATTCATCGGGGAGTGACATTTCTTTTGTCTTCATTTTCTGACTAAAACGTACCTATTGAATCCCTCTTCGTTGTTCTTCACATCCCATGCTGAATTCAGATCCAGCTCCACCCTAGCTTTCCTGATCCCATACCTACACTCCCAGGCAGTGTCCCTGTATTCTTCCCAGGATGTGTGTCCCAGGTTCCACTGCCTGTGCCTTTCCCTCTTGTGTTTGGCCAGGAGGTCCTTACTCAGCCATGCTGGTCTCCTGCTTTCCTTGCCTGATTTCTTGCACATGGGAACCAAGAGCTGTTGTGCTCTAAGAAAAAATAGCTCTAGAAAGGTGCCAGCTCTTCTGCTTCTTTAGCCAAGAAGGCAGTTTACCAGGGGGTCCAATCCATCAGTTCCTTGGACAACTGAAAGTCTGCTTTCCCACTGTTTAGGGTCTTGACTACACTTTTTGCCTTGCCTATCTCGCTCAAGAGAGCAAGACAGTTCTGCTCTTGCTTTTCTCCCTTCCCGAGCTCTGTCAAAGAGAGGCCATCTTGATGCAGCACCAGGATCTGAGGCACTAGAGGGAAGATGAGTGTGATGGGTTATTTCCCCAGCCAATTCAACCCACAGCCCTTTTTTCATTCCCATGCTATCTCCACTGGAACAGTGACACAAAGATAGCTGAGAGTTCTGCAGGAGGTGACAAGGTATCCATCATCATGTCGAGGGCCAGGGAAAGGGACAGCACTGTGAACTCTGGGTGTTACAGTGCCTGAAACAGAGAGAGATTTCTTTACTATAGGGTCTGGCAAGTGCAAGTTCTTTGAACTCTTGGAGTCGAAGTCTTGGTGTCCTCATATTTCATGATAATCCCTGCCAGGTGATGCAGAGGTCCACACAGGGCTGCACACCAAAAGCTCTCTAGCGCAGAGTTTACTGATCTGTTTTCACCCATGAGCCCCCAGACTAAGCTGAGGTGTGACAGGGAAAAGGCTCCACCTTCTTCCCAAAGCCCACTCTGATGGCTCATGGCAGGCAGAGGCGCTGGGGCCGTTTGGTGCTCTGTTCCCCCATCGTCCTGCAGACTCCAACCAGAAGCGGCTGGGCGCCATCCAGCCCCTCTCTGGCCCAAGGGGTGTCAGTGTTGGGAATTAAAGTAGTTTGCTTGTAGAATGTTAGAATTAATTGTGTAATTGCTTAAATTTAGGCTGAATTGAAACTTGTTTTGCATTGCTTCTGTGAGTAGGTAGATTTACTGAAGCCTTAGGCCACAAGTGGTGAACTTATGCTGAACTTATACTTCATATATGAAGGGAGGCCTCAAGACAGCTACATCCTGGGAAAAATACAGTAGCTTCATTCTCAGCAGAAACTGCACCCTGTGGAAAATAAGGTGCCCATATTCTCAACAGCAGCTGCGTCCTCAAGATAAGAAAAGCTGGAGACAGAAAAAGCATCCAATGAAGAACAAAAGGACACCAGACCTGAATATTGTTATTGGACTGAACTGTCGCGTGAGGGGAGAGGAACTTAGATTGTAAGAGTGCAATTGCCCAAGGATTTATTTATTTGGCGTACTTCTCAGAGACACCCAGCTCGTGCTGAAATAAACACACTCTGTGGCAGAACTGAAGGCCAAACTCTTCTTTGCAGTCAGGGGCTAAGACTGGATCCAGCCGCACCCAGACTCCTCTCTGAGAGGAAATTTAGAAAGCAAAGAGGGTCTGGTCTTAACCTCATGACTTGGCAAAGAGTCTCCCTGGACTCTACTATAACAGACAGCGACCCACGTGGGACCCTAAGATACGTCCCTGGAACCTCTTGACACCAAACGACCACATTGCCGGCAGACGGGTGAGTTCATTTGGGAATTTTGGAGAGGTAGGCTGCAGAGAGAAAGAGTTTAAATACAGAGATCGGAAATGAGGTGGGGTTCGAGTCCCTACACTCTGTTTTAAGAAAAAAATAGCGCGTTCAAGTCTCCTAAGTAAGGTAAGAATGGGGACTAAGGCTATAAAAAAGGGGATGCCCTTGGCCAAGATTCTCCAGAATTGAGAAAAAATATATGGGACAAAGGAACTGTCAAAAAGTGCACTACAGAATTGTGTCAAGAGGAATGGCCACTAAAAAACCAAGGAGAAATCCATAGGGTGCCTGTCCAGGCTGGGGAACATTTAATCAAATTCAACTAACATTTTTGAGAAGGTCTTTAGAGGACCCTTATCCAGATCAAATGGATTGTTGGTATATGTGGGATCATTTGGCTTGTGAAAGAAAAAAACCCTAAAACTAAAATTGGAAACTGAAGGATGGCTGCGGTCTTGGGACCTGCATCAGAAACTGAAAAAGACGCTCCTCCCTACACTGCAGCTGCTCTGTTACCTGCTTCAGATGCTTGGCTTGGTTCTGCTTCTGCTTCCCCACCTCCTCAAACTGTGGAACTTTTTCTTTCACCTGCTTCTGTTTCTGCTCCCTGACCTCTTCAGACTGCAGGGCTTTACCCTATGTCTCTGCAAGTGATACCAAATCTCACTGCTATGTGACCCAATCCTCCACCAAATACCACACCTCTATTAGCATCTTACAACCACTGTCCCTGGTCCCCAGGAGATTTAGCTCATTGGGGAAGTATAATGCCATGATTGAGGGAGGATGCTGAGAAATGTGCTTAACTTTTTTTCAAATATATGTACTAAATATATCCCAAGTTGGGGAGATACACAAGTATTATTGAAAGAACTGTTTAAAGCAGATGAGTGAGAAAAGATCCTCCAGGAAGATACAGAATTAGCTCAGAGGGCTGGAGGGGGACGGACTCCCCGGCCAATGAATAACCCCAATTGGGATGATAATGATACAATGGTAAAGCAGCATGCGAGCAAACTGTACAAAATTTAATAGAAGAAATTTGTGCATGCTGAGATGGGAGTAGACTGGACAAAGGCACACGAATGCAGACAGAGACTGGACGAACATGCCAGTGATTATTGGGGAAGACTCGGACAGACTTTATTAACATATGGAGGGATGAACCCTGAGAATTTTGTTGAAGCACTGGCTATCAGTGTATTTGTGAATCAGGTGGCTCTGGACATCCAAGAATATTTTAAGAAACATTTGCTTGGTTGGCAGGGACAGAATTTACAAAAAATACTGAGTGTAGCCACATTCGCGTATGATGGAAGGGAAGAGCAGCAAAAGACAGAGGGCAAGAAGGCGAAGAGGAAGTTAACGGAACAGGAGGTGAATTTGTTAGTGGCAGTGTTGGCAAAAAGTTTTCGGGGAAGGCACAAAGAGCAGACTCCCTGGGCAAGGCAGAGGATGGGATCATACAAACCTAGCGCTGTGCATCCCATACCAGGTCAGCAGCAGAGACACTCGGGGGAAAGTCATGAATGTTATTTCTGTGGTAATCTGGGGCACTTGCAACGGGACTGCCCTCTGCGCCCTTGTATGAGGGAACCAGACAGATTGCTCTGAGTGGCGTCCCTGAGCAAATTCCTGGTGCCTAGAAGAGAGATCAGAGGAGGCACTGATTAGGTACTACCTATGGAAAACAAAATTAGATCAATTGGGACATATAATGGGGAAAATTGAAGGAAAAGAAATAAAGTTCTTGGTAGACACTGGTGCAACCCTATATTATATGTATGTCACTCCTATATTATATGTATGTGATGGGTCTCCTGCAAAAGATCAAGTTTTGATACAGGGTGTGGTGGGGGAAGGAAAGAGAAATTTGACTAAACCATTGCTAATAATAATTTGAGATAAGAGTGTACTGGGTAGATTTGTGATAGCTGAGGATTCACTGGTGTGGCTTCTGGGAAGAGACCTGTTACAGGCTTTAGATGGGGAAATAAGGTTAACACCAGAAGGTGTGGATTTAGTTGTTATGGGGATGAATGTGATAAAAGAAAAAGGAAGGTGAGAATAGAAATTAAACTGAAATACCCTCAGAATTGAAAGAGGTTCCAAAAATATTGTGGAGTTGTAAAAGTACGACTGTAGGGTTATTAAAGTCAGCACAACCTGTGTGAATAAAGACAAAGGGGGGTGTTCCACCAGCAGTAAAACAGAATCCCACCCCAAGTGAAGTATTCAAAAACAAATGGATATGTTTTTGAGGGATGGCATTCTTCGGGAATGTGAGTCCCCGTGAAACACCCACATTCTCCCAGTTACCAAAAATAGAATTGATAAAGAGGGTAATCTGGAATATAGATTTGTACAGGACTTAAGGAAAATTGATGAGCATGTGATAGTACCACGTCCTGTGGTACCAGCTCCGTCAACCATTTTATTACAAATTCCACATTGGGCAAAAGTTTTTACAGTTAAAGATTTAATTGCTGCATTTTTCAGTGTACCAACCAAAGAGGAAAGGCAGCGGTTATTTGCTTTCACTTGCAAAGGGAAACAGTTAACTTGGACAAGACTGCCACAGGGCTTTGCAGGATCACCCACTGCATTCTCTGGAAGATATACAACTACCCAGACATTCAGTATTGTTGCAGTATGTGGATGACTTGCTGGTGTTGCAGAAATCACCAGTTTTAGGATTTTAGGATACTGCTTAGAAATCCCCTTACTTTTCCCATCTTGATTTGAATATCAAGAATTCTAATTAGTGAATATTAGTAGAAGAGACTAATGATTATATTGGGAAAATAAGTCTCAAATGGGATAAACGATTAAATATAAAATAAAATCTGTATTGCCAATGCTGCTAACATACTCCTGTAAAATTCCAGACCTAAGGTATTCATTAACCAATAATCTGTTAGTGGTTAGAAACAAGGACAGTATGTTGTAGTCCAAGATGTCTGCAAGATAGGATTTATGATGGTACCCATTGTGTATAATCTTTGAATCATGACCAAAACAGGTACGAGCCAAGAGCCTGCGAGCCAGGGACATGTTCCCTGACCATACTTGGTCAATTCGGGGAGTGATCGAGTCCTCCGACTCATGGACCACCTACCCAAATTATACCACCTACTCAAAAGAGAACAATAGAAGACTACGACAGAGGCTGCGTGCTAATTTGCATCAGAAGTGAGAGAAGAAGAACCAATCATCGAGAGGATGAAATTAAATATGCGTTGTATAAACTAAATATTTATGAATTTAATATATAAATATTTGTTGATTGCAATGTACAGGTGGACATCTTTGAGAAGGATCCCATGTCCCTGGTGTGCACAGTGCGCATCGTTAATAAAGGACGTCTCTACTTATCTAACTTTGTGTAGATAAGTTTTCTCACCACTGCAGATTTGCAACACTGGTAATGAGTAATTTGACAGACAGTTGTTTAATAGATGCTGTATAACTACATTCAAAACTGTTGGAAAAAGGACACCATGCATCTCCATCTAACAGCTGTGCCAAACAGAAGTAAAATATTTGGGATTTACCCTAGAAGAAGGGCAGAGGTTAATAGATCCAAAGAGAACAGAAGCAATCATTAACTTACCCCAAGCAGTAACAAAAAAGCAGTTAGGGTTTCTAGGACAACTGGGATTCTGTAGACCATGGATTCTGTGACTCAGAGAGTTAATAAAGCCCTTAACTGAAGGCACTAGACAGGAAGAACTAGAACCCCTGGTGTGGGGCCCGGAGAGAAGGGGCGTTTGAAACTGTAAAGAGAGCTTCACTGAGGGCTCAGGCATTAGGCTTACCAGATTACACTTGTGCGGAAAATCCTGGCACCAGTGGTCAGTGTTCACAAAGGAGACAGAGGAGTCCTGTAAAATAAACTTTAGTCAAATAAAGGGAGAGTCCACTGGGCATGTCCCGTGGGGTCTCTCAAAGTTGCTGGGGTCGCAGCCCCCTTTTTATCCTAATTTCCCAGCCGTATAGGACCCTCTCCTGTTCCTCATTGGCTAAGGTACTAGGAAGGCACAGGTTTCCCGATCCACCTACTACATATACTACATTTTTACCCCTTAACATGTACCCCGCTTTGCATCATGCATCGTATGTTTCATTATCATGTCATTATGCATCTCCTGGGCAGAGAAGTTAATATTAATAAGTCTATTAAACCTGCACACTGTTTCCTAAAGTTGAAAAGTTCAAACTTCTCTTGAAATTTTTCGAGGAAAAATTATTTTTTTTAAATGATTTTTCTCTTGCAAGTTGTCTTGTCTAACAGAGCTTTGTAGTCTTGTCCTTGGTTCCTGTTGAGATTCTCTAATTGATGAGATATATGGCACCTTTTGTTTTACAAGGCCTGCTGAATAGTAGTACAAATCCAGTAATGACCTTTCAGAGCCCAGCTTCCATTGGAAAAGGGACCTTGCTGTGTTTCATTGTCTTTTGGTTGTTCAAAATACAAGTGATTCCTGGATCCCAAAGACCCCCCCAACAACATTCAGCTCACTGTTGGACCCACAATAGTCACATTTCCATGCTCCTGCGGTCTTTTTCCATTTACAGTTACATGCCCATGTTCCCTTCCCAGTTTGATTAGTTCTAGACCAAAATTTCTGGAAATGGGTCCTAGTCCCATTTTGATGTTGCCATTGCCATTGATACATCCAGACCACAAGGTCTTTACTTGTGGTGTTAACTCGTTGACAGGCTATAAACAGGGCATCAAATTGCCCATCCCTTGCTATGGCTTTACATCTTTCCAGCCAAAACTCTTGATATGAACACTTTACCCAACTATTATTATGGAGTTTCACATGTGTTTGATTCCATTTCCCCTGATACAGAGCACAATCATAAGCACGGCAGTAGGGATCATAACAATCATACCCTGGGGAAAGGGTCCATTCACAAACACTTTTCCCCAGATATGCTCCCCCCCCGCCTTGTCCTGTTAAGACAATAAATGTCCTTCCCAGGATAACGGAGCTGCCATGGGCTATCCTCTGTGGTCCAGAATTCAGTTCCATTATGAATTGTACTCAAATCACTAACCCACCATTTAGATTGGACAGGCTGGGCTACCCATGGTCAGTGTTCAGATCCTCCTGGACTTCCGCAAACCCAGCAATTACTGAGGTTAAAGGATTTGGCTATTTCTTCCCTTAATGTTAAAAATTGGTTTTCCCACTCTTGACCTTGACCCTGCCAACAATATAAAGACATAATTATTATTATGAAAGATACCATGTTGCTCTCTGCTCCAGGTGTGGTAAATAAACACACAGACACAATTCAGTATATAGAAAGCAATGACAGCATGCCCGTTAGTACTAGCCCACCAGTCACTGGAGATTCCAAAGGAGGAAGGTCTTTACAGACCAGTTCAGTGGATAATCCGTGGGTAATCACACAGGACTCCTCCTGAAGTTGACCCGCTGACTCGCTGACTATTGGTCTGATCCACCCTTGCGAAGAGTTAATCGCAGTCTCCCATCCTTTTCTTCCAGCTTAGAAGTCCAGTTTTCTGGGGCTTTGGAAATCATGACTCGGCTATGATGAGTCCACTCGAGCTCTGCCATCTTGACTGCTGTTTCTGTGGTTAACAACACTTGATATGGTCCATGCCACATTGCCACTAATGGTGCTTCTCTCCACTCCTTAACCAGTCTCCTGGTTGGATGCTATAAACAGCAAAGTCCAAAGGCAGGATTTGTGCCAGCTGAGCTTCTGGTTGAAGACATTTTACAAGAGACAGTATTCTGGCCACATATTGTTTTAAATATACATCACTTATCTCCACCTCCCCACTGAGTCAAGAGTTGGCAGGGTAAGGGATTCCAAACATTAACTCAAATGGGGGTAGTTGAATATCTCCCCTAGGTCTGGCCTGTATTCTGGCCAAAGCTAATGGTAAAAGCTATATCCAAAGCATTTAGTTTCTAACACTAATTTCAAAAGATGTTTCTTGATTTCTCTGTTCATTCTTTCCACCCAGCCTGAACTCTGAGGATGCCATGGTGTGTGTAAATCCCATGGTATCCCCAAAGCCTTCATAACCCCTTGAAGAACTCTTCCTGTAAAATGAGTTCCCCTGTCTGAGTCTATGGCCTCCACTATTCCATATCTTGGAATTATTTGTTCCAGAAACACTTTAATGACTGTTCCAGTGTTTGCTGAGGCAACCTGAAATGCTTCTGGCCATCCAGTTAATTGACATACTACGACTAAAATATATTTAAACCGTCCCACTCGGGGCATTTCAGTAAAATCCACCTGACGTTGTTGAAACAGGCGTACAGCCCAGGGTTACCCTCCCCTAGCAACTTCCCTTGCGACCTTGTTATTAACTTTGGCACAAATCAAACAACCCTCACTAGCTCTTTTTGCTAATCCGAAAAGACCTATGGCAGCATACATTTTAAGGAAGGCTTCTGCCAATCCTCAAGATCTCCTAATGATTCCCTTCATGGAGTTGTTTCAATATCTGCAGGGCCAATGCCCTTGGTACCCATTGTTTACCATCCTTTGTAAACCAATTATCTTCCCTTTCTTCTGCCCCACTATTTTTAATTATCTCTAGTTCCCCTGGTGGAAAACACATTTTCTCCGGTAGTGATTGGGTCACTGGGAGCAAAGGGAGAATCTTAGATACTTCTGGCAGAAGTGCTGCTTTCTGAGCTTCTTCATCTGCCAGTCAATTACCTACTTTCTCCTCCGAATATCCCGCCTGGTGTCCCCTGACATGTATTATAGCCACTTTACTTGGTAAGTTCACCACCTTTAAAAGGTGAATGATTAAATTCTCACGTGCCAGTGTTTTTCCTCTGCATGTTAATAACCTTCTTTCCTCCCATAATTTCCCAAATGCATGAACTACCCAATATGCATATTTTGAATCTCTGAATATGTTTACCACTCTTCCCTGATACAATTCACAGGCCCTTACTAAGGCATACAATTCCACAGTCCGTGCTGACCAGGTGGAAGGTAGTCTTCCTCCTTCCTGCAGTCTTCTCCCTTCTATTACAGCATATCCTGTAAGTCGTTTCCCTTCTATCAATCTCGAAGATCCATCGATAAATGCATTTTCCCCATTTGGCCAAGGAGTATCTCGTAGTTCTTCTCTAGCCTGGGTCTGAAGATCTATTACTTGCATACAGTCATAAATTTCCTCCAGGTCCCTTTCCTCTGGACCGGTTAAACAGGAGGCCGGGTTAAACCCTTCCCCGCTTCTTAATTCTAAGTTCTCTTGTTCCATTAAACAAGTTTCATATTGTAACAATCTGGTACTAGTCACCCATTTAGAAGCTCTCTCAGTTAACAATGCCTTAATTTGATGAGAAACTTTAACTATGAGAGATCCTCCTGCTGTTAGTTTTCGGGCCTCAGTCACCATTAAGTCTTGGCTGCACAATTTTGCAGGCAATAAGGCTGCCCCCTGGCCACGGGGTCTAGCATTTTAGAAAAATAGGCTACTGGTCTCCAACTGCCTCCATGTTCTTGCACTAAAATTCCTTTAGCATGGCCCTGTTTAACATCCACATATAATTCAAATTCTTTTTCCTGGTCTGGAAGGGCCAGGGCTGGAGCTCCAGTTAAATTGTTTTTCAATGCTTCAAAGCTCTGCTTCCCCTCTGGTGTCCATACTATGACATCGGGGCTGTCTTGTATCCAAAAATTATACAAGGGTCTAGCCAAAACAGAAAAATCTTCAATCCATGTTCTGCAATACCCTATTAACCCTAGAAATTGTCACAGTTCTTTTTTAGTCTTAGGTAATGGTATTTCTACAATCCCTCGGATCCTTTCTGGATCAATACATCGCAAGCCTTTAGTCAAAATATGTCCCAAATATTTAACCTTCCTTTCCACCAGTTGTGCCTTCTTTTCAGATACTCTAAACCCCTTTTCAGCTAGAAAATTAAGTAATTCCACTGTGGCTTCTGCTACTACTTCCTCCTGTTCTCCTGTCAGGTGTAAATCATCCACATATTGCAGTAATTTAACCTCTGGGGGCGGAGTAAAGTCTTTCAGTGTTTCTTGTAAAGCTTGTCCAAATAGGACTGGTGCCTCTGTATATCCCTGTGGGAGGACTGTCCATGTTAACTGTTGTTTAATTATTTTCCCTTTTTCCTCTTGTTCCCACTCAAAGGCAAAATATTGTTTACTATCCTCTGTGAGGGGGCATCCCCAAAAAGCATCTTTTAAGTCAAGCACTGAATGGTAATTATGTGAGGAGGGAATATGGTTTAAAATAGCATAAGGATCTGGGACTGTGGGATGCCTTGGTTTAATAATCTCATTTATTATCCTTAGTTCTTGTACCATCCTATAGGTCCCATCTGGTTTCTTAACTGGCAGAATGGGAGTGTTATAGGGAGACATACAAGGTTCCAAAAGACCTTCCTGTAGCAAAGACTCAATAATGGGCTGTAATCCCTTTCTTCTTTCTTTTGAAATAGGGTATTGGTTTTTAGAGACTACCAGACCAGGCTGTTTCAAAGTAATCGGAAGGGGATCCATATCTAATTTCCCATACTGCCCTAGGGCTGCCCATACTCCTGGGTTTATTTTAGCATAATCCTTATCAGACAGTTTGCACAAAGTCACCACAGTATTTACTTCCTCATTATTCTTTATGATATTAATTTGTATTCCCAGTTTAGCCATTAAATCCCTCCCCAATAGATTGCAATCGCAATTAGGGACAAACAAAAATTAATGCATTTCAAATTTATCTCCTACATCAATTAGCAGTGGCTGAATAATTTGTACTTGTTCATCCTCTCCACTCACCCCTTTGATAGTTAAAAATCCCTTTGACAATTGTCCTCCCTTTGGAATAAAGTTCAAAGTGGATCGAGAGGCCCCCGTGTCCACTAGCAAGTGCACTTCCTCTCGATCTGGACCCACCCTATAAGTTATCAAGGGCTCCAGGGTGGTGGGTCCCTGAAAACATGGGAGGCTCTGACACCCCTAACAATCCATTGCCAATAACCAGTGGACTTCCTCCTCACAAGTGTCCACCTGTCTCTGTGGGCACTCCTGTTTCCAATGCCCTTCCTTTTTCCAGATAGCACACTGATTTCTTCCCAATTGACCCCTTGGTTTACCCCCCCGCGCTGAGAAAGACATGTTTTTGTTAAATGCTGGTGTTCCCCCTGTTCTTCTGATCCTGGGAGTCCCTGAATTTTTACCCTTGGGGGTTGTAAAAACTGTGCCATAACTTTCGCCTTTGCCCTCACCTTTTCCTCATCCCTTCTTACATACACCTGCTGTGCCTTCTTAACTAATTCTTCCAAGGGCCTGCTCTGCCACTCCTCATCTTTCTGTATTCTCCTTCTTATGTCAGGCCAGGATTTGGTGACAAATTGCACCCTTAACAATGTGTCAAAGGCTGGCCGGTCAGGGTCCATTCCCCCTTGTTTTCTTAAGGCACCCCTAGTCCTTTCCAGCCAGTGGGAGGGACTCTTCTCTTTTTCTTGCTCTAAAGACATAGCTTTTAGCAAATTGTTGGGTCTAGGAATTGCCGTTTTAACTGCCCTAATTAAATAGGTGTGACAATCCCGGAGGCGGGCCAAAGTAACCTGATTATTCAGATCCCAGTTAGGGTCCACCTGAGGAATTGTGTCATCAAATGTGAGTGCGTTTGGGCCTCCTGCTGCCTGTCGGTGTTCATCTTCCCGCAACTGACGAGCTTTCTGTAAAATCATCCATTTTTCTTGCTGTCCAAATAGGATTCACAGGAGGAAATCCCAGTCCTTCCAGGTATAATCAGCATTCCCCAGGTACTCATCTATTTTCTCCCCTACCCCAATAGGATCGTCCAGGTAGGGGAGGTAATTCCTTCCTTAGACCTCTTATGTCATGTGTTGTTAGAGGCACAATAACAAACCCAAAACCTCCCCCTTGTCCTCCTACAGGGACCTGCCTCAAGAGCATTTGATGAACTTTTTCAGGCTGTGTTTTAGGTTCTTGAGGAGCCTCATATTTGGTTCTTCTCCTGGTTGTAAATGGAGAGATCACTTTTGAATCATCCTCCTCTTTACTACTATCACCTGGAGGGGCTGTTGGGGCCCCTTGAGAGCCTGAACCCAACATCCCCTGATCTGGTATCAGGGGATACAATGAAGGCCCTCCTGCTGCTTCCTTCTCCTGGTTAGGTAAATTTAGAGGAGGTTGTGCATAAGGTGGGGGTAAATACTGGAAAACATCCCATCCTTCCTTGTTCTCTATTTTCTTCTCCTCCCTTTCTCCTTCGTTTGCCACATATATTCCCGTTCTTATTATTATTCTTCTCTCAACTATTCTCCCTCTCAACCACATTTGATCACATTCTTGTTCAATTAGTCCTTTTTCAGTGTCTGTTAAATATAGACACAAATTCCGACAAAAAAATGTATCGTCTGTACCTAAAGGTGGCCATCTGTACCCCTTATTCAATTGGTATTCCGGCCATACAAAATAACAATATTTTACCATAACTTCTTTAGTCACTTCGGGGTGCAGCTCTAAATCATCCCAGTATTGTAACGATTTCCCCAATGGGCTGTTTGGGGTTATTGCTGGATCCTTTCTCCTCTCATTTTCCTTTTCATTCTTTTTCCTTTACTCTCACTGTTTCCCATTTCTCTTACATAAACCAAAAATGTAATTCAAACTAAGCCAGAAGTCAAATTTCGCACATAAAAGGTTCAAAGCTGCTAGACTTCAAAAACGCAAACCCCAAAACCATAACGCAGACAGAGCAAGGAGGCAAAATCTGTGTTTCAAAAGTTCACAACTATCAGGGCAAAACCAAACATCATAGTCCAACAGACAAAGCACATAGTCCAGAATCACAAAATTACCAAATCAGACGGGGACTCAAACCCCAAAAACACTGCAGTTGTGATTATTCTGCACAAACTACAGTACCCTAAACTGACACCAAAACCAATTCCATATTCCAAATACACAAAACAACTCCGCTAGTTCAAATACCGATCCAAGAGTCAGAGACCAATCTAAACAGTTTACCAAGTTGGGGACCCTACTCCCCTTCACCAGTTCCCTTTACACCCCCCTGGGTGCTCCGTGAGAACCTTCCCCTTATTCCTTTCACCCCCCTTGGGTGTCTGTGAGACCCTAGCCCAAAAGTTTCGAGAAAGCGTCCTCCCTCTGCCAAATGTGCAGGTTGACCACCTTAGGTCACCTGTCCCCGGCTTATAGTCTGGCTCGGTTCTTTACATCCCCCTTGGGTGTCCTGCAAGAACCTTCCCCTTGTACTAACCAGTTTGATTTTCAGTGGTCCTTCCCTGCGGACCCCTTCACAGACCCCTCTGGTCTGCCACTCGTCAGTTTCTGAACAGTCTTGGGAACCCAATCAGACATCCAGTGCCGGCAGCAACCGAAGGGAGCTGATCGCCGAAATTCAGGTAAGGCACGCCATCAGTCCCATTCGCTGTCTGCCGTCCCTGGAAGGTGGAAGGATCCTGGATGAGCCCCCATTTGTGCGGAAAATCCTGGCACCAGTGGTCAGTGTTCACAAAGGAGACAGAGGAGTCCTGTAAAATAAACTTTAGTCAAATAAAGGGAGAGTCCACTGGGCACATCCCGTGGGGTCTCTCAAAGTTGCTGGGGTCGCAGCCCCCTTTTTATCCTAATTTCCCAGCCGTATAGGACCCTCTCCCATTCCCCATTGGCTATGGTACTAGGAAGGCACAGGTCTCCCGATTCGCCTACTACATATACTACATTTTTACCCTTTAATGTGTACCCCCCTTTGCATCATGCATTGTATGTTTCATTATCATGTCATTATGCATCTCCTGGGCAGAGAAGTTAATATTAATAAGTCTATTAAGCCTGCACACTGTTTCCTAAAGTTGAAAAGTTCAAACCCCCCTTGAAATTTTTTGGGGAAATTTTTTTTTTTTAAATGATTTTTCTCTTGCAAGTTGTCTTGTCTAACAGAGCTTTGTAGTCTGGTGAGTTCTCCTGATTGTCTCTTGCAAGTTGTCTTGTCTAAGAGCTTTGTAGTCTTGTCCTTGGTTCCTGTTGAGATTCTCTAATTGATGAGGTATACGGCACCTTTTGTTTTACAAGGCCTGCTGAATAGTGTCGTATATCTGTTAAGATCTCCTTGTCTTAGTCTTATTACTTAATAAACACACGGCTCCTCTGGATAAACAGTGCCATGTACTTGCAAAAACACTTTCCTCCTTATCTATTCACTGTTTAGGTCTGTGGTATCTTGTACCAGTCTGGGTAAATGGTACTATATTTTTGTAAAGACACTCTCATAATACTATCACACTGAGCCTTTTTATTTGCATACTCCTGAGAGAAAGGGAGCAGCCAGCATAGTGACCACACAGAAACTGGGACTGCATCAGAGGCCTGTGGCCTATTACCCAGTTACCTTAGATCCTGTTATACTGGTACTCCTCAATATGTTAGAGCAGTAGCAGCAGCAGCTGAGATGATAGAAAGAAGCTGCCTTTGATTTTAGGGCATCAGTTCAGGTATGAACTTTCTTTATTGATGGCAGATAACCTTTTAAAGTGCTGTAATACCTTGAACCCTGCTACGCACTTGTTATTGCCAGAGGATGGTGCCCCACACCACCACTGTGAGAAAGTCATTACGACTCCTAGTAAACCAAGAGAGGATTTAAAAGTTGAACCCATGTTAAACTCTGATTTAACTTTATTTGGATAAAAATATGTGGATGAATCCTCATATTACAACGTGTCACTCGACATGCAGCAGTGGATGATGAAGGAGTCTGAGAATCAGGAGCTCTACTGATACAAAATTCGGAGCTTCCAAACCCCCTTGCTTTCTAACACTCCTCACCGAGGTGGGAGGCTAGGTGCAGCTGGGTAAGGATTCTGAGATGAAAACTCAGTAACAACACAGTGTTATTAAGCAGGCATTCTTTATAGCAGCACTAGGCAGCACTGGGGATGTTCCACCATGAGTGCTCCAACGGGTCAGCAAAACACATCTGTTCATATACACAAAAGTCATACCTATTCATCAGATTTCCTGAGAAGGGCAGTCTTCTGGTGATGAGTTCCTGAAATTCATCTACATAGTCCAAGCATGCGCAGTAAATTTAGGGTTAGGGTCTTTTCCCCCTCCAGTGGTTGCTCATAGTCTTCCTCATGCTAGTTGAATCCTTCTTCTTCAGCACAAGCCAGGGCCCATTTTCTGATGCAACCTCTTGTAACAAGCAGACATGTAGATGTTTGCTGGGTGTCTCCTTGATGTCTCCTTAATGACTCCGTGATATCTGGACCTTTGTGTCCTTGATGTCAGGCAAGATGTTATCTATTTATCAACTTTGCTCAGCAAATAGATAAAATAATCCTTGCGAGGGAAGGAGAACTCAGAAAAACAAAGACATAAGGAAAACTAAACAAAAATAATGTGAGTAAAGCTTTTATGCTTCTCAAGCTTGACTGCAGTGTAGGTCATGAGCAGAACTTGGAAAGGGCCACTCCACTTCTCTTCAAGAGGATCACTTGAAATATTTTTGACATAAATCCAATCCCCAGGTTTAAACAAATGCACTGGGGAATCTAAACCCCATGTTCTGGTAGATATTACTAATCCATTTACTTCTTCTAATTGTTTCCCTAATGCAATCAGATATCATTGTAGATTAATCTCTCCTCCTTGAGTGAGATCTTGCCCTTGCTATCTAGTTTGAAGTGGTCTTCCATGCAGAATTTCAAAAGGACTTAGTTTTTCCTTAGTTCTTGGTTTGACTCAGAGCCTAAGCAATGCAACAGAGAGGGCTTGATCCCATCTTAAATTGATTTCTTGTCAAATCTTACTCAATTGTGTCTTTATTAAGTGATTCATCTTTTCCACCTGTCTGCTTGCTTGTGGGAGATAAGCGATATGCAATTTCCAACTAATTTCTAAAAATTTCCTAACTTGTTGAAGTATTTGTGACACAAAGTGTGGTCCTCTATCAGAGGAGATCATTTCTGGCACTCCAAATCTAGGAATAATTTATTTTAATAGAGTTTTTGTTGCCTCCCAGGCTTTATTTGTTCTGCAAGGGAAAGCTTCAGGCCATCCATAAAAGGTATCAGTTAATACTAATAGATACTTATACCCCCCTTTTCTAGGGAGTTCTGAGAAGTCTATCTGCCAGTTTTGACCTGGGACATTCCCTTTATCAATACTTCAAAATCTTACACGATTTTCTACCTTTGGATTATTTTTCAAGCATATTTCACATCTATTAACCATGGGTTTTATAGTTTGAAAGAAATTTCTGGCTACTATTTGCTTCATAAGGGAATTATACAAAGCTTCTGTTCCCCAATGAGTCTTGTCATGTTCTGGTTTTACTAGTTTCCATAATATCATAAAAGGAACTATTATTCTATTATCTTTTAATTTTTCCCAACCTGATGATTCAATCTCTGCCTCCAAGCCTTTAATTAATCTAAGATCCTTTTCATCATAATCAACCAACTCTGGTAGTGGCAAAGCCTTTTCAGGAATTAAACTTAATAACTCACCTAGTTCCGCCGCTCTTTTTGCCTCGTAATCTGCCAATTTATTCCCCATTTCCTGAGCAGTGTTACCCCTTTGGTGCCCCGTGCAGTGCATAATTGCAGCCTCCGAAGGCAACTGTACTGCATTCAAAAGTCTTAAGATCATGTCAGCATGTTTAATATGTTTTCCTTGGGCCTTCAAAAGCCCATGTTTCTTCCAGATAGCTCCAATGGCATGAACTACACTGAAGGCATATTTTGAATCTGTCCAAATATCTATCCGGAATCCTTCAGCAAGCTGTAATGCTCTTACTAGAGCAATTATTTCGGCTCATTGTGCAGATGTGCCCTTAGGGAGCGACTTTGCTTCTACCACTTGGGTCTGTGGTAGTCACAGCGTACCCCACCATCTGAACTCCATTCTTTCTAACACTACTCCCATCAGTATACCAAGTGTGGTCAGTTTCCTTCAGTGGCTCCTCCTTCAAATCAGGTCTGCTTGCATACGTGGTCTCAATGGTCTCTATTGCAGTCATGCACAACAGTCTCCACCTCCTGCTTATCACTTAGGAAAGAAGCAGGGTTGATAATGGTAGATGTGACAATATCTACATCATCTTGCTCCATCAGGACTGCTTGATATTTCAGGAACCTTGATGGCAAGAGCCAACGTCCTCCTTTTTGTTCCAAAATGGAAGTTACAGCATGGGAAGTGTGCACAATCATCTTCTGTCCCAAGGTAAATTTTCGGGCTTCTTGAATGATTAAAACAACGGCAGCCACTGTCAAAGGCAGCCTCCTGGCCATCCTTTACTGACTTCATAAATCTTTGAATGCCCTTTTGGCTTTGTCCATCCATGTTAATTGTGTCTGTCCATTTTTCAAAAGTTCATACAAGGGTTTAACTAGAAGTCCATAATTATAATTCCATAATCAGCACCAACCTGTCATTCCCAGAAATGTTCGGAGCTCTTTTACCATGGTTGGTTCTGGGGTCCTGCAGACAGCTTCCTTTCGGTCATTCCCAAGCTGTCTCTGTCCTTTAGAAATCACAAATCCCAGATAGATTACTTCTTTCTTCAAGATCTGGTCTTTCTGCGACGATATTTGATAACAACTTAGTCCAAGAAAATTTAACAAACTCACAGTCCATTCCTTACATTCTTCATCCTTCTCTGTAGCTATCAAAATATCATCCACATACTGCAAAAGGATGCCATTTCCTGGAGGTCTTCCCCAGGCCACTAATTCTTTAGCTAGTTGACTTCCAAAGATCGTGGGGTTATTTTTAAATCCTTGAGATAACACTGTCCAGGTTAGTTGGGTTTTTCGTCCTGAGTCAGGGTTTTCCCATTCAAAGGCAATTAAACTGCGACTTTTGGGGGCCAAGATGAGGCAAAAGAATCCTTCTTTCAGACCTAATACTGTGAACCATTCATAGGTTTCTTTTAAATTAGTCAATAAGGTGTATGTGTTTGCTACTACCGGGTGCAAATCTTCAACTATTTGATTTATTGCCCTCAGGTCTTGCACCAATAGATAGGTTTTGCCATCAGGCTTCTTGACAGGCAGAATAGGAGTGTTATACTCTGAGGAGCATTCAATTAATAATCCAAATTTTACAAATTCTCCTAGAATACTTTTCACGGCTTGTTCGTCTTCCAATTTTAAAGGATATTGTTTTATCATTACGGGTCGTGCTCCTTCTTTGAGTTTAACAACAACCAATTCTGCATTTTTAGCCTTTCCAGGTATTCCCGAGGCCTGTATACCTGGTCTTTTATTTCTTCTGTACAATTTCTTCTTCTCTAATCTGGGGTACAGTGAGGGCCAAAGTTGAGATTTCAATGTAGTTTTCTTCTGGTATTTTAAATTCAATTTCTCCATTGTTAAATTTTATTTCAGCATTCAATTGCTCAATAAGTTCCTTCTCAAAAAGTGGTTTAGGGGCTTCAGGCAGGTAGAGGAATTCATGAACCCCTACACTTTTCCCAATTTTGAATTTTAATGGTTTCAGAAAGAAAGCCTTCTCAACCTGCCTGGTTGCTCCCACAATATTAACAGTTTGCCCACTCACAGGTAATAAGGTCTAATTTAATACTGAAAATGTGGCACCTGTATCTATTAAAAATTCTACAGGTTTCTCTTTTTTCCTAGCTGAACTTTTACCAATGGTTCTGCTAGGGAGGGTTCTCCTGGTCCCAGTTCTTCCATGTTGGCAGCTGTCACTGATTTGCCCAATCTCAGGCATTCCTTTTTCCAATGCCCTATTTGCTTACAAAACCTACATTGTTCCCTTAAGAGAGGTTGACTTCCTCTAGGTGGGGGCACTTGTACCACTTCTTATAACTCTTAGCGTTATTCAAAGGCGGTTTCTGACCTCCTGCTGTGCGCAAAGCAGTTACTGTGGCATTAGCAATTGTTTTGCCCATTACTCTCTTTCTGTCTATTCCAATATACTTGCCAAGCAGTCTCCAGCAATACCGCAATAATAAATTCCTGGCTTTTGTTTGGTTGGGGTCCCAGCTGGGACTGGTAACTGGAACATGATTATCCACTGTTACTGGCAGAGTCCCAGCCAAGATTAGAGCCTGTACTTGAGCTCTAGCTACCCTCACAACCATCTCTTTCTCCGACTCACTGAAACACCACATCCAACATTGCATCCATATCCTCCCAGTCAGAGTCCTGAGGTTTTTTTCTTTACATTCTCTTCTCTGACCCCTGCCTCTGGTTCTTCATTCCCTACAGCGCCAGAGCCTCCTTCCCTAGCACCTTCTTTTTCTGTCGGAGGCAAATAATCCTCCAGTCTTTCATTCTGCAAGCCAGTTTTTAAACATCTCTGTCCAATGCTACATGCTGAACAACACCTTTTTAATTTCTCTTCTTGCTTATTTTTCTCTTTTTCTGTTGCCAGAAACATAGGATCCTGGGGCACTAGATTGATTCCACATTCCTTTCAGGTGTAGAAATAACATGAATAGCAACAAAGTAGTATATTTTAAAGTTCCGTTAAAAGGCCATTTTTCTCATCATCAAGTACATAAAGGGGCCACCATTGGTTACAATATTTTATCAGGGTCTTCTTATTTACCATACCCCCCCAGTGGGCCCCCAATTTCCTTCCAATGCGCTAATACACACCCAAGAATGTTTTTCTTTAAAATTCCCCCACTCTGTGAAGATCCCATCCTTTAATTTTCCAATCTATTTTATCAGGACATATTGAGCCCTCATGATACTAATAACAATTTGAAAAAGATCCTAACTGTGCGGTTTTGACACCTCCGTAACCAGAGAGAAGGCTATACCTTTAAAAGGGTTTTTTCTACTGTTTCACAGACATACATTTAGAACAGTTCCCAATATCTTTGTCCATCTCCGGCCATGCCCGTCGTGGGGTTACGGAACCACGGATCGGGATTCCGCACTCACTTCACAGTACTGCTGCGTCACACTCACTCACGCATTCAAATATCAATAACCAGTTTTTACACTACCACACAAGGAGCTCCTTTACACCATTTACACAAAAAACGTAAGAGGACACTTGCAACTATGATTACTACAATAGCAACTATAGCATTAGGCAGACAAAGATCCAGTATCATACATACATCGGGGAAGTTCCAATTCATGTAGTCAAATACCAGTGCCAGTGGTCAAAATACACATAAAAGTCAATGCCGACCCGGTGCACAGTGCGAGCACTGAGCAAATTACAGAGCCAGACCAGAGTATGTTCCAGATCGAGCACTATGCACTATATTGGCGGACATATGGTGTCCATCATAGGACGTCTCCTATGTTTTACGGACACCTTCCAGAGGGTATACCCGAACCAGAAACAGAACCAGAAAGAATACCTTTTCTGTAGATGGTCCTTGTCTGCCCCTGCAGCAAGCCAAATGAGTCAGGGAGTCCCTCCGAGGAAAATCCTGGGGCGCACCCAGGGAGTCCCTGTCCTCAGTGGCTCCTGCAGCCAGACAGAGATCGTCCCATCTGGGTTGCCAACTGAATCAAAGAAAACTCAACACCAACTAAGTGTTATTAAGCAGGTATTCTTTATTATGGTGCCAGGCAGCATGAGGGATAGCTCTTTCCATACGTGCTCCAATGGGTTAGCAAAACACATCAGTTCATATACACAAAAATCATAAATATTCCTCAGATTTCCTGAGAAGTGCAGTCTTACGGTGATGAGTTCCTAGCATTCATAGTATTCCTTGTGCTGTCCTCTAGTTGAATGCTTCTTCTTGAGCACAAGCAAGGGCCCCTTTCCTGATGCAACCTTTTGTAACAATCAGTTGTGTACTAGACCTGTCTCCTTGATGTCTGGAACTTTGTCTCCTCGATGTCCGGCAAGATGTTAACTATGTATCAGCTTTGCTCAGCGAATAGCTAAAACCATCCTTGCAGGGGAAGAAAAAGTCAGGAAAAATTGAAGTAAAGTTTTTTATGTATCTTAGTCAGGGATTATCAGGAGTTTAACTCTTTCACATTCTCCCTGTAAAAAAATATCTCTTGATGGAACATCTTTTAACCAGATCAATCAGAATGTACACCTTACTGTTGTAAACCCCTATACGCTGTTAACGACTATTAGAGATACTGATCAGTGGTCTACAGTGCTGGATTTAAAACATGCCTTCTTTTGCATTCCTCTGGATAAGGGGAGTCATGAATTATTTGTCTTTTTTTTAATGGGAAAACCCCACAACAGGAATATGCTGTGCTGTACTCTACTCCCTCGGGGTTTTAAAAAAGGCCCAACTATTTCTGGAAATCAGCATGTGAAAGAACAGAGGAGTGGAAAGAAAACAATGCATCTGTGACTTTATTGCAATATGTGGATGATATTTTCTCCAAACAATGTCAAAAGAGGACTTTAAAAAAGTACGCAGTAAATTTATTGAACTTTCTGGGAGCCGCGGTCTCCCGGGCATCAAAGAAAAAGGCACAAATAACTCAAACTACTGTTACTTACCTAGGTTTCACTGTTTCCCAAGGAGAATGAAGCCTTGGCACAGAATGGAAGCGAGCCTACTTCGAAACAGGAGTTGAGAACATTCCTGGGAGTGGCCAGCTGGTGTCGCCTGTGGATTACAAATTTCGGATTGTTGGCCTAAGCCTTATAGGAAGCAATAAAGGGAATTGGAAATTTGCTTGAATGGACCCCTGGATGTCAGAAGTCCTTTGATCAAACGAAACATACCCTAACGGCTGCTCTGGCCTTGGGATCGCCTAACTTGGAAAAAAACATTTGAACTTTTCGTACATGAGAGGCAACACGTGGCCCTGGGAGTTCTCACCCAGAAAACAGGATTATGGAAGAGACCGGTAGGCTATTTTTCTAAGCAACTGGATCAAGTAAGTAAAGGGTGGCCTTCATGTTTGCGGGAGGTTGCAGTGACAGTCTTGCTAATTCAAGAGGCCAGAAAACTGATGTTGGGGCAAAAGATTATTGTGCAAGTACCCCATGCTGTTTTGTAACAAAAGAGGGGACACTGGTTGTCTGCTAGCAGAACGGTGAAATACCAGGCAATTTTGCTAGAAGGAGATGATATTGGAGTAAAGGTTGTGACAGCCTGAAACCCAGTGACTTTGTTACCCTTACCAGGGAACAAAGAACTGTCCCACAATTTCTTAACCACCATAGAGCAAGTGTAGTCCAGCAGGAATTACTTGAAAAATGTGCCTCTAGAAGATGCAGAAATGACTCGATATGTGGACAGAAGCAGTTCTGTGAAAGGAGGGAAAAGAAAATCTGGGTATGCTGTGGTCTCAGAAGAACAGGGAATAGAAGCACATGTACTCCCAACAGGGGCATCTGCACAAAAAGCAGAATTGATCGCCTTGATAAGGGCATTAGAATTGACTACGGGAAAGAAAGTGAATATATGGACAGATTCAAAATATGCTTTTGGTGTAGTCCATGCTCCTGGAGCAATACGGAAAGAAAGAGGTTTACTAACAGCCCAAGGAGCCCCAGTTAAATATGTGCAATTGATTAGAAGACTATCAGAGGCTGTACAGTTATCAAAGCAAGTGGCTATAATGCACTGTAAAGCCCACCAATTTGGCAACACAGCTGTAATGTGAGGAAATCGTAAAGCACATATGGTTGCAAAACAGGTAGCAGAAGAGGAATTACTGAGTTTGTGGCCAGAAAAACGTAAGAAATTGAACAGGCCCTGAAATATTCTGAAAAGGGTGATCAGCTGGTCAATGTGATACAAGCTGGAAAGAATGAAGAAGGGTGGTGGATAGCCTCTGACCGAAGGATAATACTTCCAGAAGCAGTAATGAAAGAACTATTGGAGAAAATCCCATGCAGAAACACATCAGGGAATAGAAGCATCGATAGACAACACAAAAACTTTTTGCTGTTGTGGTGGGAATGACTGGCGTTGCCTAAAGCATAGTAAAGAAATGCAAAATATGTCAAAAGAATAGTCCTCGGAGTAGACCAAGACCTCCACTAGGAGAAATAAAAAGGGCAATACTCCAGGAGATTACTGGCAAATGGACTTTTCAGAACTTCCCAGGCAGGATGGATAACTGGTACCTTTTGGTATCAGTCGATACTTTTTCAGGCTGGCCACAAGTCTTCCCCTGTCTCACCAATCCAGCCAGAGAGGTAGTGAGGATTTTATTGAAAGAAATAATACCTTGATTTGGAAAACCAATGGGAATGTCTTCAGATCAGGGTCCTCATCTTGTGGGTAATGTAATTCAATCATTAGCTAGTGCACTAGGGATCAAAGGGGATTTACATACCCCATGGAGGCCTCAGTCAAGTGGGCAGGTAGAAAGAATGAATCAGACTATAAAAAGGCAAATCAGTAAGATTTGTCAAGAAACACAGCTAAAATGGCTGGATGCATTACCTTTAGCCCTGTTAAGAGTAAGGATAACTGTTAGATCTGGGGATAAGACTAGTCCCTTTCAAATACTGTAATGGAAGACTTACCAGACACTGCACTCTCAAGGAATGGGCAGAGAACACATTTTAGGGAGACATGCTGTAGAAGGACACATGATGTCTTTGGGAAAAGTTCTTTTCTCCCTTAACAGGTACCTTCATCAAAGAATACCAGCAGGATTAGACACTCCAGTCCATCCCTTTGAGTCAGGAGACTGGGTATGCTTGAAAACCTGGAGTAATGGACCATTGAAGGAAAAATGAAAGGACCTTTTCAAGCTCTCCTGACATCTTGCACTACCCTGAAATTGGATGGGATCAGGCCATGGACCCACTCTGCACCAGTGTGAAGAAAGGACGGCCTCCAGCAGGACTTTGGGAATCACAAGTACAGGAAAATAATCCTCTGAGACAGAGAATACGGAGAAGGAGCACACGAATGGTACTTGGGAAACCGCAGAATCTTTTATACGGATAGATTGTGTTCAGGGGGAAACATTATTATATTGTTTAATACTGGTGGTGGGACTTGAGCTTTCATGGTATATATACACAAGGACTAACCTTATTAATCCGGTAGAAAATGAAAGAATGATGGAAGTGGGTTTTTCATTTCTCCCTTCTTTGGATGATTCAAATTAAGGGGAAGAAAGAAAGAAGTTTTGATGACTATCCTGATGCTCAAGGCAAGAATTTACATCTTGAAATGGTGGGAAAGACAATGAAAATAGCAAATCAGACAAATTGTTGGGTGTGTAGACCTTTTCCTGAATATGTCAATAAGCGGATACTGCTAACAGGAATCCTGATACCTTTCAGCACTTCCTGGAACAATTTATGGATAAACCCCAAATATACTCTGAGAAATGAAACTGACTTGAGAATCTGGGACATAAAGGATCCCAGGTCTCCTAAAGTAAAATGTCTAACAACTAATAAGACCCGGTCTGTGGGCAAAAGATTTGTAGGACACTACCCAGATTGTGATTGGTCTATGACTTTACAAAGTAAAAATAAACAAAGAGGGTATTAGAATGTCCCAGGGGGTAAAGGATGGTATTGGCTATGTGGGAAGACAGCTGGGAAGGCCTTACACAATGCTTGATATCACATGTGTGCAGATTATTTCTCAATGTTGTATATTTTTTGTTTAGTCTTGATCAGTGATATAAAGCAATAGTTCCTGAGTGCTAAGCTGTTACTAAAGGACAGAGTATCATGTGAGTACGTATCCGTATAGTGTATACGTATAAAAATATATATGGTTTATATAAACAAAGTACATACAGCAGAGATTTCAATTCTTAGTTAAGCCCTGGAACAGGCAGCAGACGGGCTCCTGCTAGTTTGACTGGCAGCTGCCTGTACACTGTTTACACTCTCAGTAGTGTAATTCTGACGAGTGCCACTGTCACTCAGTAGTAGATGGCAGATTGGCTGACTGCAGCGGTAACCACGCTTACTTACATGTGAGAAACCTAGCTACCATCCTTGTCATTCCTTTGGCTTTTCTCTGCTTCATTATGAATCAGGATGTTATTTTTAAAGTATGCAGGTTCCCAGCTGTCATGCACAGGTATCCTTAGGCATGTCCCATCACATTCCAAAAATTCCAGCTCAAGTTCCCATAGGTGCAATTCAAACAAATCAGCCTTCTCTCTTTGGATAATTGGCTGTAGCGGTAAGAACCATCCTTGAATATCAGTTTTCTAATCCATAAAGTAATGCCCATGATATGTGCTGGGGGTGAGAGGACTAGAGAAAAGAGGGAGTGTGAAGCGACCAGTCTGGGAACTGATTTTAAAAGAGAAACAGCCAGTGTGTTCATGTGAGAGAGAAATGATTTTTATATTTTTGCATCTGTAATGAAATATATATGACAACTACCGGCTGATAGTAATTTCTCTGCTCTACACAGCAGTCCAAGTTTTATCATTTTAGGCTGTATTTCAGTCACTGTTGCCCATGCAGAGTGGGAGGGGCTTGACAAGTAGTCTTTTCACAAGTACAGTGACTCCTCACATTCACTCAAGACCACAAACAAAAAATAATCATATGATTACTGCGTAACATCATCTTGGGTCAAGGTTAAGTTGTATAGATAATTTCACTGTGCTTTTCTATGCCTTAATATTTTTGGAATCTTTAAGTACTCTTTTTTGTAGTTGAAGTTGTAGATAACATAGTCCAATAATCAGTTTGGGAGACAGAGTTGGTTGCTTTGTTGGGTTTTTTATATAAATTATTTACATTGTTTGATACAGGCTCTTATGCTTCAGTCTTCTACAGTAGAGATTTTCTTTGGATTTTTTTCTTCCTGTCTGCTCTTCCTGTGAGAACACAGACGTAGGTACTATTTTTTCCTCCAGAGCTTTTCTTTTTGTTTCTCCTTTCCCATTTTTGCCTGCCTTGAACATGTTTTTGCTCCTCTGGGCTTCTGTAATGACAAGCCTACAGGCTTGCTGTAGAACACAGCCTCTGAATCTGGCCTTTCACACACGGGATTAATTTCTTACAAGAACTCTGTCTTCTAGCAGGGATAGTCAGTCAGGTACAAAATTATAACTTATGTTGCAAAAATAAATTCCAGTCTACATTTTTTCCTTGACTAAAGTAGGCCGCTGCGTTTATTCCAGTGGGATTTAATACCAGTGGGGAGATTGCAAGTCTTAACGCTTGTTGCACCACGTACAAATAGACCACTTGGGGAATAAAATTAAAAAAGAAAAAAAAAAAAAAAAAGTTGTATCTGGAATGTAATCGAAGGATGGTTCTATTTAAGAAAGGTCTGTAAGGGTTTTTTTTTTTCTTACTGGGCATGCATGATACAGAAACATGGAAGCTACATGCAATCAGATAAATTGTTATATGCCTGCTACCATAATAATGTGTCTTAAACACCACTGTATTGATTGCATAGTCTGTTCACCACATAAAAGGTGGTGCTTTTTGGTTAGGTCTGGGAAGGGAATATTTCTTTCCTTTCAGCCATAGAGAATGTAATCCATCTAAGTAAAACAGATCAAGTTTTATTCTCTGAGAAGTGTCAGAGGTCAGACTTTGTGCCTAAGTCTCTTTCTCCCAACCCAAGGTGAGCTCACCCAAACTGCATACGGGACACAACCTCCAGCCTCTTCTGAATGCAGAAACTTATCGATGCGCTGGCAGACGGCTAGCCAGCACAAGGCTTCCCTTCTCCTCTGGGGAAACATGGTGGTACACCACAGGGGATTAGGACACTGCTTTTACTGAAGTCCACTTGGAAACTTTGTCTGCTTAGTATGATGTAGTGCGTATAGAAAAACACTGCAAAAATAGTCCTTAACACTGTGATTTTCTTTGGTGTCTGGAGTATGGATGGCAATGCATGGCAGCTGCTGCCCAAAACTCAAGAATATTGTTAAGAAATGCGGCGTCTCTTAAAGGAGTATCTAGGGCCTTGATTTCTAAATCGACTTCAAATTTGCTTATCCCCTTTTTAGTGTATTTTAATGCTTGAACAATTTAAGAGTTGTTACAGCCAAAAGCCCTATCAAAAACCTTGAAAGAGATGTGTGTCCCAATTGTACTTGCAGTACCGAGAACCAGGAGATGGAGATTGTTCTCAACAGCCACACTGAGAACTTTAAACACAGTTTAAACCTTAGTTATCAGACAAGTATTTCTGACATGACTCTACGACTCATTCCATAATGCAGTCCCCAATTAGCTCCTCAGGTGGCAAAATCAGCGTGCTCCAATGACATGAAAATACTTGCTGCTAATGTACATCAGTTGAAGATCTGACAGTCAACCAAATACAAAATCTCTTCAAGGAGGCTGAAAAAGATGAGATTTTGTGTGCAAGATATGTCAGAGTTCTGACTCTTTCCTTAAAGCAATTATATAAACTTTTTGATTGGAAATGTGGATAGTATTTATGCCATGTGCTTTTTTTGTGCACGTGTGGGTTAGGATTCCTAGGAACAGTTGGCAAGAAAAAGAAATACTGAGGTTGCTTCTACATTTTTCTAACGATGGAAAGCAAAACACACCAAAGTACATTAGTACTTTGCCAATTAGAAAAATAAAACATTTAAAAGCAGATAAACTTCAAGAAAGAAAGGGATATTCTTGAAGGTACCAAGAAAGGCTCCACATTCAAGGTACAATCTGCACTATTAAAAATTAAGACTTTATGAAAATTTTTACTTACTTAATAGGCCAAACAATCCACATTATCCATATCCCAGGTGAATGCTTATACCCAGCCTACAGGTATAAACCCTTCAGTTTTGTGTATTATGGTATATACTAAAATCATGCTTCATCTAAAATCACCTACTATATCAGCTCCCATAGACAAGATTTGGGCTCTTCACTACCCACCATCACCTTGAATATCAAACAACAGTTGAGTGAGATTTTGAAAATCAACATTTTGGACTTTTCACCTACAGTGGCAATGAATTAAACTTATTTAGCCCTGTCCTTTCTGCACCGCAAAACCAAGGCCTGGTTCAGAACATCCGTACGGATACACCTTTGTCAGTGGAAGCAATGGGGTGCTGTTCCTCTTGAAGGAGGTGCAGGAGGACCCTGTTAGCACCTAGCTGAGCTATACGGTTGTTGAAGCACAGACTGCTTTCCCCTCTGGAGCTCAGTGCAACAGGTCTTGTGAGTGAAGCCTTTGTTTGACCTCCTCCAAGTCAAGCTCTATGTCAGCTTGAATAATGATCCATAAAGAAGTCAATGAAATGATTTCTCATGCCAGTGTCCACTAAGACTGCTAGAAAAAAGAAGCTCTTTCCCTCAACAGCCCCACTCCACCCCCCACCCCCCAAAAAATACTCATTCACTGTTCACCCTGAATCCTTCCTTCCGCAAAGCTGTATGGCAGCAATGTTACGACGAAGTGACGAAGAGCTTACCCTGGAGATAGAGGAGGAAAAAAAACATAGAGGACTCTGTGTAGCGTTGGACTACAACCAAACCATTGCTTTAATACATAACCAGAGATACAATCAAATTTAGAGAGATAGCTGTCCATTTAATATATTCCAATTAAGATTTTGGTCTCAGTCAGCACGGGGAACTGAATTGTGCTTGGGACCGTGAACAGAGAGTCCGTTTTAACATCTTCTGCTGTAACTGTTCTCTTGGTTTTCTCACACCTTCTAACAACTCCACCTGGGGAAATCCTTCATCCTCATCTCCTTTTCTTCTCTTCTGGTGTTTTTTATGTTTATTTCCTTTGCCATCTCCCAGTGGACTTTCCATCTCTTTCTCTTTTGTTTTTTACAAGATCTTTGATGCCACGGCTCTCTCTTCCCAGAAGCTCTTTCAGGTAATTTCCAGCTCTATTACGATTTCGGTGGCTCTGCCCACCAGGACAATCCTCTTTGCGGCCCCGAGCATATGGCAAAGTCTCTCGTCTGGTCCCAGATGGACCAAACCTATGTGGAGAACGGTCTCTGTTTACTGGTGGACGAGACTGAGCGCCCACAGCACAGCCCTTGTAACACACTTCATACCATTCTCTGTAGACTCTTTCCCATTCCCTGTATTGTTCCTTTTCAAGTGGATCTCCAAAGTCAACAGATCTGTCATAGTAAGCTTTCATATTGTACAGTAGAACTTCTCTGTACCTGTTAAAATACTCGCTTTCTCCTACCCCTTCAGGTACAGCCCGTTTAGCAGGAGACCGGCCTCTAACTACTGGAGATCTTGACCGTGAATGGGATCTTCTGCACGGGAGTGACCTTGACCTTGAACGATACTTTCGACTCTTCCCTTTGCCTCTTCTTGGATATGGCGGCGATCGCGAGTAGGAATGACAGCGGGAACGACTAAATGATGGAGAGTAGGACGGAGTTCGGGAAGAACCTTGTCTTGACTTGGAGCAGGTATACAATCTTCCAGAGTAAGGTGAAGCACTAGAGGGAGACTTGGACCTTAAAAAAAGCATAACACACACACAAAAAAAGAACTTAATTCAAAGCAGTCACTAGTGACTCTCCCCCATTTCTTTCCTCACCAATTTGGTTTGGTTTCTTCTTTCCTCTCCATATGCTTATGTCAAAGCTTCTTTCGGCTGCTAAAAAAGTTTCTGCTCATAAGACAGAACAGCTGCTGGTTCGCTAAGTGTTGAAACATACAGGAAGGGTAAATCTATTTCCACTCACTTCTGTCACATGAACTACCGTAGCTATGGATTGATTTAAGGTGGTGTATACTGGCCTTAACTGGTACATGAATGTGCACATTTTTCACTACTCCTCGACTACATGCAGTGTGAATCAATCTTGTCGCAGTAAGATGCAAAAAGAACAAATCTAAATCTTAAGGGCTGCAGTGCACTATAAACATCAAGGAAACATGACTCAGCCTGAAGGCAGTAAAGCTTGATTTTATATTGCCAGCTATTTAACTCCACTACTTATTTGGCAATTTGTACAGGATGCAAAATACTTGTACTGCCATGCTACATATGAGACAAGAAAAACGTGTGGAGAAAAAACTCAGGGTAGCTGATGTTTTCTACCCCCTAAATCACTTGGGCAGGAGTCTGAAGAGCTCTCTACTAGTTATTGAACCCAGATGTCCTAGCAAAATTTAGCGCATACCTCTAGCTCTAACCAAGGATAGTAACCGCATTTCAAGAGAAGTCGTATCTAAAAGCTTCTCAGCTCAGCCTCTAGTAATATGCCTCAATGCCATTACTCTAGCAAAGATACTGACAGCATAACTAATGGAGAGCTCTTCAGACTCCTGCCCGAGTGATTTAGGGGGTAGAAAACATCACCTACCCTGAGTTTTTTCTCCACAAGTTTTTCTTTTATTATTTATTTATTACATCCTCCATCTGACTGGGGGCAACCCCAGGCACAAATGCAGGCTGGGCAATGAGCGGATTGAGAACCGCCCTGCAGAGAAGGGCTATGGGGCGTTGCTGAATGAAAAACTGAATATGAGCCAGCAATGTACAAGGGAGGTGGAGGCACAGGCACAAAGACTGCTGTTGATGCTGGTAGTGCTGGCGCCTGAGTCCTTTGGGTATGTTCACTGTGTGGGCATCCTCGATTTGAACTTCTAAAGAAACCCCAAAACCTGCGTCACTGTTTGTTAACACTCTGCCCTGATTTTAAAGAAGAAAGCAACTGAAGCAGAAGCATGGTGCTGAGCACTTCTTGCTCTCAGCTTAAGCATTTTTCTCCCTGCTTTCTGTTCATTTGAGACTACTCTCATTTCTTGATCCTCATACTTGCCTTCCACATCCCCACCCCCAACAGTTCCATCAGTGGGCAAGGAGCGACTGTGGATTGAAGGCTGCCCATGCTTAAAAGAGACTCCCATCTCCCATGTGTCAAGTGCCCACCGCTCCTGTGCCACTCAGAATCACAGAATCACTCCTTGATGCTCTTCATACTTCACACTTCTGATGTTCAAAATACTGCACGGACAGTAACCCATCTTCTCTCAAACTTCTTTTAACTTCCTCCACGTACGCTTCCTATGTTGTTGCCTCATGATGATGTATTTGGCCTGTTCTTGCCCCTGAATTGTTATTTTCTTGCTTAATGAATTTGAGATTTTAGACAATCTGTGGGATGGATCCTGGTTTTGTTTTGATTTAAGATTTTATAAACACAATGCACCCTTACAATCTCTCTGTAACAAATATATATCAAAAGGAAGGACTAACTTGATACTGCAATAATAGATAAAATAGAATCCTCTCTCTCCAACTGAGAGAAAGCAGCTTGGCTATCTGAGATGACTAAATTGAAGAAGTTTAATATTGTCATAAAAGAACAGCGTTGACTTTTCCAACAATTTGCTCAATCAGCATCAATTAAGTTGTTAAAAAAAGAATGTTGGAGGCTGATTTCTATGGGAAATGAACTTCTTCAGCCCTATTCAGCCAGTAATCGAAAGGGTGGCTTTCTGTCTGGTCCTTTAATTATATTTAAGTTTTAGATGTACTTATGGTTTCCTCAAAAAGAGTCCATTTTTCATAGTCCTCTTTTCAATCACGTACTGGCGTTTTATTTTACGTCACCTTACTGCAAGCACAGATCCCCTTTGTCACAGCCAATTCAAACTAAGCCGTTTAACAATTAATTACCACGTGTGTTCTTCACAACTATCTGTGCATATGTATTTCATTACAAACCAGTTGTTGTATAAGTTAGGTGTTCCGGCGCCGTTTAACAGGTTACAAGTAGTACCATACTGAATTTCTGTAGAGTACTTACAGTTCGCAGCCTGGTCCGCCACCTGCTGAGCAAATTGTGCTGGACGTCACTGGATTGCCTTTGAGAGTGGGGAGAGGGGAAAAAAGAAAGTCTCATTCAGTTTACCTGAAGATAATTGTTTAAAAGAAATTCTAACGTTATAGTTACTTACCAGCTGTGGGTATTGATTGTCCTTGGGGGCCCACAAGACTTGGTAATGCTGATTGTCTTTGTACAGGAACCTGACAGCCCTTGTGAAGAAATGCAAACAGATGGAAAATACGCTCTACTAAAATACAAGGATCACTGCATATGTTGAAATAAAACTTACCTTCTCTTCCAACAAACTGCTGATGGTGTAGCCACTTCCATTGTTGAAGTTGTTCACAGCCTAGAGGCAGAAAAACATTTACAAAAACGTAATACGAAACTTCAGTAGACACACGAACAAAAGCCTTCACAGAGTAAAATCACTTGTGTATTCCTGTAAATGCTATCAAGCCTAAAATAAATCAATACACAGAGATATGAACACACCACATTAAAGACTGATA
Organism: Leptosomus discolor; assembly: GCF_034619465.1. Lineage (NCBI taxonomy): Eukaryota > Metazoa > Chordata > Aves > Leptosomiformes > Leptosomidae > Leptosomus > Leptosomus discolor. Next base: position 38,508,500 of record NC_141398.1, on the reverse strand, counting down.
CTAACGACTGGTAACTGAGAGTATTTCAGTTGGTAACTTCAGCATTAACCCCGAATTTGAAAGGGAGGCAATCACGTTCAACAAAAGTGTGACCTGAATTTGCTAGATTGTCTCTAAAGAGTTGTAAGCTTCTGTAACAACAGATAACGTATTTGAAAAGTCAATTCAGCCTTGCTTAAGGAGATGTAAATTACTATTTTCTCCCCCTTCAACTTTTTACAAATAGACTTTTCTTACAAACAGTTTACACAACAGTCACCACGTTACCTGGCGTAGGAGCTTGTTGGCAACTAAAGCATCAGGAGAAACATCTGTCTGATGACACGTAGGGCATGTATGTTCCTCAGATTCCAGTAATGCTGTTCTAATACCTGTGAATAATTAGAATCATCAAAATAGTTTTCAGTCAAACCAAGGAAATCTTTTGGGTTCTGACCAGTTATAAAAACACATAGATGATTAATGGATGAATAAGGCTTGGAATGGGCAGCATGAAGCTAGAAATGTTCAATAGCACAAAAAATTTCTAGCGGGCAGCAAATAACTACACAGGTTTGATATTTCACTGTTGTGACATTTGAAGATGCAGAGCAGGCTGTGTCTTGATGTTTTGACTAGTCTTTTTTCCACTGTCTAGTACAAGGAGAAGTCATCAACCTCAAGGTTAACGAATAAAGCACATCTCAAAAAACCATCACCAGGTTTGGGTTCTGAAGGTTTTAACCACCTCTCCCATGGAGAAGAATGTGGATTAAATGCCTAACTGTTTGTTGCGGACCGCAGTAAGTCACCAGAGCTAGCTATGTAATTTTGTATGAGAGAAAGGGCTGTGGACAAACTAAACGCTTTCAATATCTAATCCTGTAATCACCTGCACAATTATGCACTCTTCTCCTCCTCGTCCTTCCACACGTAAAGGGGATTTAACCAGATATGTAAAAAGGGAAAAAAGCTTTCTTTTTTTTTTTCCTTCATATGAGACAAGTCCTTCCTTTTCAGGGTACACTTAAGTTTTATTCAGAACTGGTAACAATTTTGATACCTCCTATTTGTGTTTTCAGAAGATCAGATACGATATTTTAAAATAACAAACATGGGAGTCACACTTACATTCATCACAGTAACTGTTTCCACAGCAGGGAATAACAGCTGCATCCGTCATTATATCTTTACAAATCACACACAACAACTCCTCTGGAATAGGATTATTTGAGGAGGAGGAGGATGGCTCCTCTGGTAAAAAGGAAGGCTTTTCCTTCTTTCCTCTAGCATAAGCTTCCCTGGAGTGGGGGCGGGGAGCGGGGGGAAGGGGAAGAAAAAAGTTACAGAGAGGTAAAGGAAAACTTTTCCAAGCTTTGGATTTTATCAAATAGATGGAATTCTTCTCACCCCACAGCAGCTGTCTAAAACCTCTCCTTTGCCAGAAGGCAATGTAAGTTGCAGGCTCAGGATAAAGTTAGTCTCTGAGTAAGTACATTTTATAAATGGAAGAAGTCTATGACAGCTGCTACAAAAGGAGTTCCATGACAGTAAAACAGAAGTGCTACCAAGTGCATTTGAAAAACAGCCACTGTCCTCGGCACACAGTAGTTATTTTCTTAGCTGTTTTCTTAGTTGTTTTACAGCAACAGGAAAACTTTGGTCTGTTTTGCCCATGAGATTCAACAAAAGTCAAAGGGGGGAGGAAATCTCTGTCCAACAGCTATTTGTTAATTTTTGCAAGAAGCCTTTGAAACATAAAACAGAAGCAAAATGAGCTTGCAAAGAGGACTCCTCCACTATAAACACTACTGAAATGTTTTGCAGAAATACAGGTTCTTAGCACACCACAACTTTAAACAGACTCTAGGGGCACGAACGGTAGGACAACCCTATTTCAATATTAGAAAGTATCACAGCTTTTAAGGTTAAGATGCAACGACAACGCTTCCTCCCCCGTAATTACAGATGCTGGCCAACTTGGTTGCATTGCCACTCAGACATTTACGCGCGGTTTCTCTCATTCACTTTTTGGTCAGTCCAACTAATTCCATACTTACGCATTAATAGTTGGTATTGCATATTTCCCAGTCTTCGTCAGCATAGCACCCTTTGTATTGGGATCTTCCACCTCCATCAGGAAACTCTTTGGAATTCCTGTGCTCCTTTTAATTCTGGGAACAGACTGGAAATTTTTGTCCTGTTCAGAAAAGAAATGCAGACAGATCTCATCTTAAGACTCGCACTTAAAAGGACATTTCAATGATTAAGCAGTAAAAGCCTTTAAGGATGTTTAGGCGTGTTAAGGAAGGTTGGAGCCACAACCTTCCTTTTTTGCTAGGTTCCTTTTCCCCAGCAGAAGGGTTGCTCCACTAAAGTACTTAATTTCCTACGCGAATATGGCCAGGATGTTCCAAAGGCTTGAGCAGTGTTTCGAACTCCATCAACATTCTTTGGCTTAACTTCCGATTCCTTAAGGGTGAAGTATCCCTTAGCCCAGCACCCGCTCGGAGATGAGGCACAAACCTGCTCCTTCTCCAAAGCGCAGTTCAGAGGGAGAGCTTAATGCAGGGCTCTCCACTAGTCATTGGAGAAACTTATATTCATCATCTATATGTGAAGGTTGAATTCACACTCCACAGAGACTCATAATTAAAACACGCAAATATTCAATGAATGGGGACAACAGAACCATCCCAGGGTTTATACAAAATACTTAAAACTGGGAACTGTCATTAAAGAGTTAAAACCAGAAAAAAAAACCACCAATATTGCAATACATAAAAATATGCATAGATCTTTCACAGAGAAAGATCTATGGATATATTTAATGCCTACGACCTAGAAAAAAGAAAAAAATTACATTTATAATTCCAGGTTTCCCGTCAATTTTGAAGGGCTTTGCAACATTGCCATATAACCTCTACTTCACCCCAAGAGAAACAACTTTTAATATGAGTATTCACGGTACGTAACTGCCGAGGTAAAAGAATTAAAAATTAAGCAACCCCAGAAGTCCCTCACAATCTTACCCCCTTTGTTGGGCAGTCCTTTCTATAGTGGCCAGGTATTCCACAACGAAAACAAATATATGATGGGGGAGGTGGGCCCAAGGGTTTCTCCACGTAACTAGAAGTTTTGGGGGGAAAAAAGAAAAAGGTATGCATACGTCACTCTTGTTAAAACAAACACCTCTGCAATTTTTCCGTAATCTTCAGACAGGTTTGACGTTATCAACACTTACTTGACTGGATCATACGCACGGCAAGACTGTATCATCATAGCCTTTATTTTATCTTCTTCGGAAGCATTGGCTTCAGTCAGATTGGCAGTCTGTTTAACAGACAATTGACACACACATTAGAAACACATTGAAGCCCACACAGCCAAAGACCACACCACTCACTCAATCCTGCAAAGAGCAGCACAACACCAGCTGAGGCTGCATGAAAACAGCTGCTTATCTAGAACAGAGTTGTCCTGAAGATGTTCTGGGGAGTCCTTATGCCGCTATATGCTCTTTATGTGCCCTTTAACCTACTCGAAAAGAGCGTTCCTGGGCACTCAAAACCTTAGGCTCTGTTTGTATCTTACATCAAGACACGTGTAACCAATCCTATTTTTTTCCAAGTGGACTGAAGCTATGTGTAGAAAAAAATAGACTATCCAGTATTTTTAAACTGATTTTTAAGCTCCAGAGTATTTGAAGGAGAAGATATCCACTGTACATTTAACTGAGAAAGATGGATGCAAGTATCATTATTCACATTTTGCAGCATTAAAAGGACACACAAGTTAAAGCATCAGGGCAGTTGTTCCTGCTTGCTGAAATTCAGCCTCAGAAACAGCAGCATTAAAAGGAATCAAGCTTTTTGTAATCCCTCAGCAAGACAAAAGGCTCTTTTCAGTAGAAATTTCAGTCATGTGCTGTAGGCTGTCCAAACTGCATGCTACCCCCCTGCTAACTTCTTCATACTAAGTGATTTAACTACAATAAACACAACCTGCAGTTTTTTCCAGTTGACTGTGTCCTTTCAATGTACAAATTGCAACATCAGCTTTATGCAGAACTAGATCTTCAAGTTATTGAAGCCAGCTGATACTTTTTAAGTAGTATTTGTTCAAATGAGTTTATTACACGCTAGTCCAGATACAAGCTGGGTCTAAGGGAGTGACTGTAAATGATTTGAACCTTCAAGCACCTATCATTCAGATTGGCCACTCAGGTGTTTGGTTTTATATGCCTTCATTCACAAAAGCATTACATAGCTGTTTCATAGACACAAGTTTCTTCTCAACAGTAACATAATCCAGATCAACATCTATGAAAAAACATTTCCATTATTATTTACAGAAAACTGTAAAAGTACTTGACTAGTTTGTTTGAATCCCAAACGGTTTACAAAACACACAAAGCATTTCTAGGAATAGACCAAAATTCAAACATGGCATTTCATACACAGTAATAACAAAACAGAATACTTTTCCCAACACATCGCCTCCATGTTAAGCCTGTTTGCACCAAAGAGGTTAGAGTAAGGAACAGACTTGAGCTGCTTTATGTTTTGTTCCTGTATTTTTCTGAAACACTTACATTTTCTCGAAAGCTTAAATGTGTACACCACTTGGAGAGTTTTTCATAACTTAGAGTAAAACTTCACATGCATTTACAGAAAGAAGGACACCTTTAGGGGCAGCACTAATGGAGACCAATTTCTTTTGGTGGCTACCTTCCAAACTAATTTTTTTTTCTTTTTTTTTTTTTTCCCCAAATGTACATGATTTAATTCCTGCAGTGAGAAAGGGAAGAAGTTACCGGTGGGAAGAGATTTCTCTTTCTTGGAAATGAACTCCAGCCTTTATTTTCAGAAGACAGAACTGGCTCCTCTGCATTAGGCCCAGCCTCCTGTAATCTTTAAAGGACTAGCCATTTAACGGACCAGCACTACACCTTTTCTCCAAGCGCAATCACTAGTGTTTGCCCAAAGTTACACATTGCTGCGCAAAAAATGCAGCAGTTCCATAGCAAAACAGGGCAAGGCAACAGTTTCAGAAGGGGACAGCTGCTAGTATGCCACGCATACACACTGGTGCATTCCTATAAACAATCAGGTGCATTTACACAATTTACACAGTCCACGTTCAAACAAATTAGATTGTGTGGTCTGCTGTATAGATACTACAATTTAGGAAATTGTGTAGCATTCAAAAAATGGATCCGTAACTATAATGAAATTCAAAAGCAGCCATGCATTTGTGCCATCTTCCAGAAACGTTTCTATTTTGGCTGTTGCAACCCCCCCGAAATGTCCATAACTTACAGCCAATTACATTCCTCTGTGAAAATTGTGTCAGTTTGCAACGCAAAGTTAACAAAACGTATGAAAAATGGTAAACAGCTGCTTCTTTGGGTCTTGAAGATGAGTAATGCTGCAACATTACATTGCGGCTGATAAGGTACTCCCCTTCTATCTTCCCAAACTGGGAACTACTCTTTACAGGATCCTATCAAAATATACACACATTTTAAAGTTAAAATAAATACTTTAAATTATTAAAAAAATAAATTAAAGTTTTGTTCACATTACAACAGTTATCCAGCTAGAATTCACAGTATAAGATTTAAAAATAGGAAGCAAACACTTTTTTTTCCAAGTATGTGACAAGAATATATCTATACCTTGATAAGCTGGGCCAGAGAAGTACATGCAGAAGGGTCATCAATCTGTTCACAAAAAATTAAACACATATTCAAGTTCTACAACTAAAACAGAGCAACAGTTAACCTCTACTCTAGTCTGAAAATCTCCACTATGTCCTCTGACTGTCACTGAAAGAGGCATATCCGACCTACTGTAATTTGTATTTGTTCAAAACAAAGTCCAAACCTATGACACCTTAAGAGAGTGCCTATGTGGTTCATGAGAAGAAACTAAAATAACCAAACCCACTTGAGATCAACTTCTTGCTCCAGAGTATCTCAGAGAGGGACCCTTGTTAAATGCTCACAGCTGCTTAAAAGTCAAACAGGTAAGGAAGCTGTCAATTTGCAGCTAAAAAGGACTGAAAATAAAATACTTCCGTTTCTTTGAGAAGGAAGCATCACTACAGGAAACTTATTTTACTTAAGTAGCTTGTAACTTAATCTGTCAATGTCTCATCATTTATAAATGCACACAGTTATGCTTTTATGAACACTGTATAGCTGCCTGCCAGAATAAACCACAGGCATATCAGCCCCGAAGCATGAACTCTGCTGTCAAAAAGTTTAAAAATGCCAAACCCACCATGCCCCACAAAACCCAAATAAAAACACCAATCCAAAACATCAGCCATAAAAGTAACCAACCACTTTGTCTAGAAAAAGATAATCTGCTCCAATTACTGAAATAAAGGCGTTTACCATGACGGAGTAGCCTACAAAATCTGAGAAAACTGAGTTCTTGTACTTTCTTAGACCACAGGCCATACTATCCAAATTAGTGTGGGAATTTAAAATTTTTCTCCTTGCTATCATACCAAAACCAATTTTTAATGATGATGAAAATGGGATTCAGAGCACAATCCTCTCACTTTTTTCCTCCATTGCCACCACATTCCTCCCTCCCAACGGCCTACTGGAACAGCCTGCAGGAACAAAGTCCCGAGGCCACTAGTTAGTGACGGGCTGCAGTGCCTGTTGAGAACTAATACCGAAGGGCAGTTTTTCCACAAGCCAAAAGGATAACTCTTGTTCCTTTTCCACCACACTGAATTATAGTATGCCACAACCAGCAGTTAAGCTTACACTAGCAAAACGTTATCAGAAAGGCACTGGAATCACTGCTTATTATGTCTTCAGTTGCTCAACAATTTAGACTGGAATTTCACAACATAAACTCAACAGCTCTCCTCAAGAAGTTCCTAAATTGATCAGAAAAGCGATGAAAACCCTTCCTTGGAAAAAAGTCTTGTCCTTCATTACCTAATGGAGTGGAAGAATTCAAGGGAGCAGCTTTAGCAGACTCTGGGGAAAAAAATATCTACAGGCAGAAGATGATTCCTCTCTCCAGTTAATCATTCCTTTTCCGTATGGTTAGCAAAGCACATACCAAATTACTGTAGCACTAACTAAAAAGTTATTGAAAATGTGCCTTTGGACCTGGAAAAAATAGCCGCCTTTCCCTTGCGAGTCTTACCAGAAGTTGCAACTTTCCTTCTTTCCAGAACGTTTTGTAGCCAGTTCTGTTAAAAATCAAGCCTGATCAAGAATTTTGAAGCTTCATGCTTCATGTGCCACTCTTTTTTACATGTGGAAAAACACCCTACATTCTCTCCTGGCAGGCACAACCACTATCATCCTGTGGTTTTTCAGAAGCAAACAAAAAATTAAGAAAGCTCTCTATTGGAGTCTAGTGTTAAACAGTCTAGTATTGGCCATAACCAAAACATAACAGTTAATAAACTATTAATTAGGTCTTGTAATTTTTTTAGGAAGCATTTATTATATGGCCTGTAGGCAGCAGTCTAATTTCTTATAGGAGGTGAAAGCACTCCTTTCTACCTAAAAGTTATCAAAAGCCGCAAATAGATAACTAATGTACTATTTAGTACGTTTGCACAACAGCCATCTTCCAAGGATCCTACATTCTTCTGGGGTTTTTTTCCTTTAAATTTCTACTGACGTATTTCCTGCCAGTCCTTCTAATTAGTCAAGCAGAATCAACACCTCCACAAAACTTGTATACAACCCTAAGATAATATTGCAGAAGAACTGGAAAGAAAACCAAAAGCCAAACCGAAAACCCAGACTTGACAGTCAATGTATTAACTCCCATTTTGAACAGGAGGCTAAACATAAACTAAGACAAAGCAAGTAGGAAAGGGGACAGAAAACAGGAGGAAAAGGGTAATCTCACTGCTGGAGTGCTGCACTTAAAATTACAGTGGTTGCTAATCTACCAGTGCAGCCAGGAAGGATCACAGTTGTGCTTGACAGCGCTAAAACAACGGGCACAACCCTCTGCATTTCTGTAGCCTCTAAGGATGAAGACCAAGTAGACATCCTTGCAGTTACTGAAATAGTAAAACTAAACCAAAATGATCCACTTGCTTGCTTTGGCTGTAGTAACTGTTGGATACAGCACAAATTTGCAAGTGTAGAATGACAGCTCATGTAAGAGCAAGACAAGGAAGAAATATTCAAAGTATAAGCTTTTGTGCATCCTTTTTATCCTTTTTAAAAAAAATCTGAACTAATTTTAATTTTGCTGCTTTACTGTTCAACAATAATTGGCAAGCTTTCCGGTCATTTCAAAATCAAATAAAAACAGCCCCCCCCCCCCCCCCCCCACTTGAGACCAAGGACCAAGACCTGAGTTCACTTTAAGACTAAAGATAATTGGGTCTCCAACACTAGAAGCACTCGAGGCTGCAGTGCTTTGAGAGCGAGAGGACTTGTCAAGAGAGAGGCAAGGCTTCCACCCTCTCTATGGCTACCCACAACTCAAATCAGGAATCATTTAGCTGCACAGAACCATCCTCAATACGTATGGGATATGTTGGTTTTGACATTTGTTTGAACCCCCAAGTCAAAAGTACAAACAGTACCCAGTTTAACAATGATGGTTTATTGGTGGGTTTTGATACCATTTTCAAAAACCATGAGGCAAAAAAGGTATTTAAGAACAAAAGCTAGGTGATACAATGTGCAAATGGCAATACAGGAAATATTCTAGTATATTCAATACAAAATACAACGCATTACTAGGCACCAATACCAGTATTCACTGGTATTCACGGTATATATTAGAATATAAGAGTGAGACTGTGTTTTTACGTACTGCTTTTGATGTTCCACTCGCTGGCTCAGTTTGACTTCTAGAAGAAATAAAAGTGATCAGAACTTAAAATAAAGCACTTGTACCCAACACACAGCAGTGAAAAAAAGACTATAAAACCTGAATAGCAAAACATTATGTTCTGATAGCCTGGTGAATGTGGAAATTTTTATGTCTCTCTTGGTACATTCAGTGCAGTTAAAAAAAAGCAACCCAAATCCCATTTCTACTCTGTCACAAATTACTCTCAGACTTACAGGCATATAACACAACAGTGCAAGAGGAAGTCCTCAGATATTTTGTCTCTGCTATGTAAGTATCAGAAAGATGAAGTCTGTACTAGAGTTTTGTGTTCTTAAATAATCAACCCTCCAACTAGGAAGGTAACTTTATCCAATCCATATATCCCTAGTATTACAAATAGGTACTGGATACAGTACTTTAGTTTCTAAGACAGGACAGGGATAGTCAAGGCACCTGGAAGTGCAAATTTGCTGAAGTGAAAAAAACCAGTCATCTGACAAAGAAATAACAAAATGTCAGCAGCGCAGTCTGTAGAACAGTGGTTCTTTGTGACAGCCCAAGCACTGTGTTCTACCATACTTCGCCATGAAAGTGCCAAAATACTAAATGCGTTATATGTGCTATGCTGACTAGAAACAGTGGTAGAAACGTCACCTGAAAGCTGATCCTGGGATTTTGTGCAATGTAGGAGCCCTGTGACAGAAAAAAAAAAAAAAAAAAAAAAAAGTCTTACTTGCCAGATTTTGCTTTAAGATCATCTTGAAAATGCTACAGTATTTTAGGAAATGTTTATTACATTTGAAAACTTGCTGAGATTCGACATACTCATTGATCTGTACCTGCATGCTACTCATCATGAATCAGACATGCAAACATTGATATAGTTAACAGACAAGTCATACATCATCCAAAGTGTCCCCTAAGCACAGGCAATTCCAAGGCTGCTGTGGAATTCAGGTACAAATAGAAAGGCTCAGGATCCCTGACACTGCTAGGACACCACCAGGCTCGCAATTACAGTCACTACCTCCCAGAGTTGAGGAAGCACACAAAATACTTTAGATTACCACACAATGGTTTCTTCACCCATTCACCTTGGAAGAACATACTACAAAGTGAGTAAGGCATTTTTGAAGGCCTCTCCATCATTCCAGCACACACTCCTCGCTCCCAAACACCAACCACTCTACCGGCTGTTTCTGCAATGTTTCCAGCCGAAGGAACACAAAGCTAATCTGCCTGGTTCATCTTCAGGGCTACCACACCAGTGCCAGTCTCTCCTTATTCCCACCCACACACAGGCATTGATTTGACCTTTGATGCCAGCAGCTTCTATCCTCTCCTTTTACGGCAGCGTTACAATACCAGGAGAGGTGCCATCCAGCCAGAAACGGAGGATGCATTGACAAGATAGCACTGAGCATGCACATTTAAATCAACCCCCAAGCAAGGCCATGTTTATAAGCACAATGCTGTGGCATCCAGAGTTGCTAGGTAGTGCCTGAAAGCACTGCAACAACTACTGCACTAATAGGCCCAAAGTTTACATGTACAGTCACATAAATTCGGGGCTTTTTTGCTTGCAGATGCTTCTTGGGTACTAGGACGCTGCTGTACTCTTTGTTCGAGACATGCTGTAAATCACCAGCATACTTTCTCTATTGAGAACCAACATGAGAAAGACATGGCAAAACCACAAGCTAATAACTAACTGTGGCGGAGAGGCACCCTGTTAAGGCAGCTGGAAAACATGACCATTCAATGTTAACATAGCTGATACAGAACTGTACTGTATGAATACATACACGACAGCAATAATTCTGTAGTCAGGATTGCTTCTCTGTAATTTTAATCAATACATCCTATTCTCTGTCCTCCACAAATCTTAGGAACACAGAATTAAAACCTGGAGCACAGATATCAGCTGGGGGTAAAACCAGGCTTAGAAAGACAACTAGTAACATTTGGTAATGTGCTAAACTGCTTAATCAGCTTTGGGTTCAGAAAGGATTAACGGTTCCTCCATTGTACTCCCACAAAAGGCAACACACTTTAGGGTATTGTTCTTTTTCTCTATGCAAAAACACCAGGTTTGTGGCATCAGAATACCTGCCATATCCACCCACCCTCCCCCAAATGCAAGAAACAGTCAAACATTGAGAATCAGACTCCGCTGAGAAGGGAACAAATGATGAGTTTACACTACAATGCGCATCTGTCTTCATTATAAAAGCCAACCCATAGAATAAGGAATCTCCCCACGCAGAGGGAAGAGGATCTACAACTTGGCTCTCAGAAAAAAGAACAAAAGGCCCAAGAACAAACCCAATAGAATCATCCCAAAAGTTACCATTGCTGGAGTTTGAACCCCATGTCCCAGCAGGCCTAAGAATGTCAGTCGACTTTGGGAGAGATACATTAAAATCTATCCCATGAGAACAAAAACTAACAGCAGCGTTAACAAGACAGACACAATCTGAATGCCTCTGTAAACTAATACCCATTTAAAAAGTTAACACACCAAAACCCCTCACAAAGAAGACAACGCTTTATGGATACTTACGTAACAAACGGTTTGCTGGTAGCTTTAACTCCTCCAACAGGGATTCTCCTAACAATTACTGATGAGTTCTTAGGAATCAGGGCATTATCATCTGTGTATTCTGAAAACAACACAAATAGAGAAAAAAAATTAGTCAATTCGTAAGAATGTATGTTAATACGTAATAGCACTTCAGAGAATCCCTTTACAGGATATACAAGCAAAACTTTCTTTGTAACACCACACTTTTATTGTCCCAACACACCAACAGTACATTTCAAGAAATCTTCAGGTTTGATCATCAAACACAAGCAGCAAAATCTTTTTCGTTTTTTTAAATAGTCTGAATGCCTACAGCAAACTGGTCTCAAAGGTCACCAAAGAAGAGCCTGCTAATGCATGAAGTTCTCTCCTGATCTAGCTTAAGTTGCTTTTGCTTCTGTTAGGCTACAAAACCAATAGATCTCTGGAGAAAAACAAACCACAGCAAAGTCTCACCTGCATAAACCAGATTCTAAAGTCTGACTAGCCCTGCAAGAAAACAGGCACTTTGCTAACGCACGAAAACTCTGCGCCATTGCTTTCATCGCCGTTCCCTAAACGCGATTCACCTCTGCTGCGAGTGCTCAAGGCTGGCAGAACACAGGAGAGAGCCTGCCACCTCTGTCTGTTCCTTGGAGCTTCGTCCCTCAACAACCCACTTCTCAGCTGCTCAGTGCCTTACATTTAAATGGAAACAAAACTGGCAGTGCCGGAATGTGGATCACAGAAACGTGGGGGTGTTTTGAGCTTGCTTTCACAAGCAGGGCAGAACTGGCTCCAACTAAAGGGGTCTGAAGCCAATCATCTACCTTGATTTAACCAAAGGGTCACAAATTCTTTCAATTCACTTTCTGCAGTGCAGAGAGATTCAAATGGAATTACTTACAAAGACAGCCTGGAAAAGCCTTTTGAAAAGAGTGTGTGCCTGAAGCTTTCCATGCTTTGCCTTGGCTTACACCATGTTGGTCTTTTGAAGAGGAGGAAAGCCTTCTGACTTTTTGCATAAGGCCCCAACAAAAAAAAAAACTACCTGAGACACTTTGACTGAGTAACTTAAAATGCAAAGATCTCTCCATGAGAATGGTTTATATATTGCACTTACACAAGCTGGATAAGACTAAATATTTTAAAGCACTACCAGCAGCCATTCCTGTAATCTGCATGCAGTTTTACATATTAATAGCCCTTGCCTTTGCAGACCGAATCAGAATGATGGTCTGAAAACCAAAGATGCTGTGTATCTAGTCAAGCTCTGTCAGGGTGGTTTTGATCTGTGGTCACACACCAAATAGGAATATTTCACAATTTATGCTCCGTTTTTCAGTATATTATTCCTATGGGCAGGAACCTCCCTTAGACCAAAACATACCTACCAGAAGACATCATTTCAACAACAAAATTAAAATTTTACTTCTATTTCCACATGACTGAATGCTTCTTCAGAAAAACTAAGAAATCATTTAGCTGAAACTAATTCCTGACCTTCCCCTCTAGGGAACTGAACAGCAAGCTTCCCCTGGACTTCAGAGAAGTGTAAAATTGTAGGGGAAAGGACTACCAAGGATGAAAACAGGAGCTTTTACAGAAGTCATATATCCTGAAAGCGACTCCTAGAGCTCTTCTCAAAAGGAACATCTCACCCTTACACAGCCACCTGTCAAGACAGGCCAGCACTGGGACTTTCTGGTGGAGGAGTACTGAGGCCCAGACAAAGCAACAGGGAGATGATGCGGTTCTGGAAGCCCAAAGCAGCTGGTCCTACCTGCTGGGTGGAGTAATACAGACTATTCTTTCTGCTCCAGATCACAAACCACCAGATTCAGACCAGTTCAGAGTCCCATTTTTGGTTTTATTTTCTTTTGTATTTTGCCTGGTAAGCAGAATAGAACATTCTACAAGTGTTTTGAGTCAGAATGTCACAGGGCAGAAAAGAGTACTCAAGAAACCTCAGTTTCTGGCGTCTGCAGTTCTTCCACAATACTGTGAGAACATCTATTATAAAAGACAGGTCAACAAATTCAGATCAAATTAAAAGGAGGCAAGTTTAAATGCATCATTCTTGAGTGTAGGCTTTTTGAAGGGAATTCTGACTTTGTTGAATATGCCTCTAGAGTAAGCATGGAAGAGGAGACTCAACCCACCCCACCCCTCTTTTTAAAACAGATCTCAGCCACCCATTTTGCCCTCCCAGCATCTTCAAAAGAGTCCATCATACCATTTTTTTCCACTGACATTTAAAATCCTCCTTACTCTTCGCTTTTATTAGCATTGCTTCTATTACTAGATTTCCATTATGAAACGTAACAGTTACTGAACTGTAAGAGGTTAGAGTACTCGGAAAAAGCTGAACAAGTAGGCCACCTTCCCTCAAAGTTCTCTTTGTTCTTGCCAAGATCATTTCAACATTTAGTCAGGACTCCTGCACAGACAAACTTATAAACCCCCAATACTTTATGACCACATGTAAGAACTCCAAACACGCCGTTTAGGTGGAATATCCCGGTCTAGTTTTTTCCTTTATCTTCTGAAGACGAGTTTAAACATCTACATCTGACTAATAAAACTGACCCTTCTGCAGCAAAGCCCTTAAAGCAAATTAATTTTTCAAAAGCTCTTGACAGTTCTATTCAATACTACTAGAAAAATTCTAGACTTCTGGCATGTATCTCTACCTACATATGCCATGCAATCCAGCGGCATCCCTAAGAGCCCCAACATTGTGCTGTTAAGTCTCTTCACAGACACTCTCCTGAAAATAGTTTAAATACCTGCAGATAAACAGCAAGCTTTAGGTCCAACCACTTTAAACGTTAGCGCTGAAGTTACAGTTACCTCAGCATACATATTATGCTGGCTAAGTTTTACTACATGAAACAGGAAGAGAAAAAAACCCACTAATACACATTTTAAAGAAAAAACTGTCATCAGAGTGTCACAAAACCATGGGGAGGGGGAGAAGTTTAATGTTTAAGGAATGAAAACACTCTACAAGTCTTCTTATTTCTGAAAAGTCACATCCCAAAGTCTTCAATCATATTCAAACTTATCCAGATAGCAGATTACCAAACTGAAATATACTAAGTAATTCAAAACCATTATAATCCCTGAGAGTCAATCACCATTTATTAGATTTAAAAGCATTTATGACTTCTCTAAGAACATTTCTGATGTATATTCACAATAAATGTTCTGCCAGAAACCTTCAGTACTGCCCTGATATGGTTAACACATAGTACCGGGAAAAAAAAAACATGGTTAGAAGTGAATGATGAAATGATGCTCAATAGCATCTGAATGACAATGTCTTTAGTGTAGAAAAGAAGTTACACCAAGAAGAAATTCCAAAGTCTAATTTAGATACAGAGAACACTCATGTGCAAGATGGCTTTAAAGGGTCTGCATAGCTTACAACTCACAGATACACTCTTGATCCAAATATTGCTAGTGAGCACCTTCTGCAACAGCCACAAAAACAGTGGTGGAGTAAAACAAGTTGAAGACCAAATCACGTCACCAAACCCACTTTTTTCCTCAAACTAGCCACCTGCTCTATTTCTATCACTTTCAGCTTTCTCTGCCAGATTTCTAAGAAATCTGTCAAGTCTGTTGTCATGAGACATCCTCCCACGTTTCCTTGTTATTTTACCTAGAGGAATTCCAGGAAACCAAAACTTCTGTAAGCACTGTATGTCACACATCAAGCCCGGATTCCTCTACGCCTCGCCTCATGCCTAAAACACAAATCAGAACAGCAGCTACAAAAGAACAGCTCTGTGAGGCCCCCAACACAAGTCACAGGTACCGATCACGGCCAAATAGCACTGTCGCTTCCCAGCCCGCCTCGTCCCTGGCGCCGCTTGCCTTCCTGGTCCCCCCGCATGCCGTCGGGACGAGCCCCAGGCTGACTCACATTACGTGGGGACAGCCACAAAGAGCAGAGCATGGCTCCTGCAGGCTGTGGCTGCCACAGGGCGGTCTGCACCACTGCCAGCCAGGAATATGGATTATACATATTCATTCCATCAACTAGCCATAGGCACAGTCCACACTACAGCAGCAAAAAGGGCATTTGAGGATTTGCCCTCAACCCGAGCTGAAAAGTGTATTCCAAGTGCATTAATACCACCCACACAGGTTAGAACCAGTATCTTTTCTGCCTCTGTAGCTTCTAACTACTGGTATCTATGGGAAAAAGTGTTACGGCACTAAGTTCCACCTGGAAGAACCAGGATAACAGCAGTGGCCTCGAGCCTAACCTGGTATTTAGGCCCTGCATGGCTGCCGTCCCAATCCTTAAGAAAGGCAATTAACAATTGTGCTTCTGACTGGCACCCCTGGTAATAGGGTTAGCATAATGAATGCCATTTTATGAGGCAAATGGCCAGGCTCTGTGACTGAGCTGGTCACCTATCAGTCCCCTTTCCCCTCCTCATCAGACCCTGAAGGTCCCGTGCCCAGGCAGCCTTCTTCTCCCCCTCCTTATTGGCCTCAAGGTTCCTGGGCACCTTGAAGGCCTTGAAGGCCCCAGGCACCCACCCAACCAGGTTGTGATGACCCCGTCACAGAACAGGGAAGCACAGCAGCACACAGAACATCGTCTATAAAATCAAGCAGCACTTCTCCCTCTTCTCCTCCAAGGGCTAATTTGTGGAGCAAATGACAAATGGCACCTTCCCCTCCTGTGGGGAAGACATTTTCTGCCTTAACGCAACAAATAAAACTGTACGGGAACGGTGTGAACCTCATGGAGTTGCCTGGGTCTTCCACCTGCTCTATAGACCCAAAACTAAGACCACTTAAATAACAACACTTTGACAACGGGCAGGTACCAGGTACCCACCAGATGCCCAGTGGAATGAGCTCCTTCTCCTGCTGTCTCCAACACACAAACCCTTCAAAACCCCCACTGCCAGCCTGTCGCTTTTCTCACAGTGACACGAGAAAAGGGCATATGGAAACCTCCTTTTATAATGGGGAATCCCTTTATCTACCACTGAGTCCCAGGCACCTAACCAACCAGGTTGTGATGAACCTGTCACAGAGAATTAATAGGAGGACAAACAGCAGGAGGAGAGAAAGCAGGAAGACAAGCAGGATGAACTGGTGGATGGCAGGAGGAAGACGAAGGGGATGAAGAGGATGACGAATATAGAAAGAGGATGAGGAGTGAGAAAGAAAAGAAGGAAGAGAAGGAGCAAGAGGAGGAGAAAGAAGTGGTGGGGGAGGAACACAAGGGGCAGTCAGAAGAGGAACAGGTGGCACAGGACTAAGAGCAGGAGGAAGAACAGGAAAAGAAGAAGGTTGAGCAGGAGGAGGAACACGACTCCCCTGATGCTGGGTATCTGACACATGTTTAATAAAACAACGTGCCCTCAGAGATTTTGTCTGTTCACCTTGAGCTGGGGGGGAAGGTGTGTATGTGGGTAAGGATGATCTGCTTCACCCTTGTAATTTTTACACCTCTGCAAAAACACTACCAGATTCGGACTAGAGGACAGCCCTGAAGTCAAAGGGTAACTGACCAAGAAGGCTCCCACGACACATTTCCACCTGATTGCCTTAAACAAACCAGACTTTGGATCCTGATTGCTCGCTTCACCCTGTCCCATTCTGTGCTGCCGTCAGCCAGGTGGTCCCCGAGACTCCGCACCCACAGCCCCCCTGCACCTTCTTTGGTCTCGGCATTGGCGATCTGCAGGTCACAGCGGGTCGCCTTCAGCTTCTCACGGCCCATGATCTGGTGCTTGAGGTCGCACAGGGAGATGTGGAGGCCATTGAAGGTGACCGTATCATAGTTCAGCTTGGCGAAGAACTTGTAGTGGATGCACGACATGGTGCGCTCCTCCTCGCAGCCCAGGTGGGCGGGTGGACGACGGGGAGAGGCTGCTGTGGCCCTGGCTTGGCCTCTGCTCCCTCTCTCGCACACCACGCTCCCAGGCTCAACTGCTTGCTCTGGCGACGCAGGTGCCCCTGCCTCAGCCTTCCACCGAGCGGTCTCCTGGACACCAACTGCATGACACACTGCACCCACGCGCCCATGCCTCTCAGGAGCAACGCACTATGACAAAAGGCCCACGTCACATGGCACAGGGCCCCGCCCTCTCCGCCTAACACCGAGTGCCCCCTAGGGGAGGGGGAGCTTGTCAGCCCCGGGTCTGTCACTGCCCCAGGCGGTGGGTGTCCCTGCTGCCACCACCTGGGCCTGTCACTGCCTGGTGTCCCTCCTGTCACCCCGCAGGCTGTCACCACCCGGTGTCCCCTCCTGTCAGCAGCCAGCCAGGGCATGACAGCCTGGGGGAGAGGCAGCGGGCTTTGCTGTGTGGCACTCGGCTGCCCGCACTGCGGGGCCAGTGAAGCGAGGGACATCTCAGGGTGTTTGAGTGTATCTTGTTGCATGTATGGGAAGTTCAGTCAAAGAAACCAATGGCCATTTCTGTTCATTGCCGTAAACAACGTGCTTCCCAGCTGTGGCACATCCACAGTTGCTTGACTTGCTGGAGAGGAGGACTAAAAAGTACACAATGAACCATTAGCATTAGGAGGTGCCCCAGGACAATATTTCTTGCTTTCTCAGTCATCACAGCTGCTGCTGCAACAGCCCTGGCACATGAAATCAGGCCTTGAATTACGGGGTCTAGTTCTGATGACTAATACGCTACGGCTTGCAGACATTTCTGGGCTAACTGGCTATTCCTTTCTCTTCATATAAAACTAGTATAAAAGGCTAGTTGTAGTCTGGCAGGGCTAAGAGGGAGCTTCCACGACTGCTTGGTTTAGATCTTCAAATGCCTTCTGGGTTTCCGGAGTCGGGATTTCAGTGCTGTCCTCTATAGCCAAGGGACAGTTATTTTTACTCTTTGTGCCCGTCTCTTTTTCCTGTTAATAGTGCTCTGGAAGCCCAGGTTTTAATATGGCAGCCTTGCTTACAAGTCTGTGGTGGAATATGGATTATATGTCTTCATTCCATAAATTGGCCATAGCCACAGTCCAAACTGCAGCAGCAGAGGCAAAAGAGCCTGACCATCGGATGTGCACTAGCGGCCCACCCTCTACCAGAGATCAACTCTCCCAGGTATCTGTCCCATTGAATTCTCAGTGGTCCAAGGACAGGCACCTACCTTAGGAATTTTCTCTGAAGAAAGGAAGCACACCGCCCTTCCGCCAAGACAGGTTTGCCACCAGTCTGAAAGGAGACCCCTGAGTATGCTTGGAGAGCAAACCTATTGACAAGCCTACTCACTCTGCAGGGGCTGGGAAATGGAAATGCCAACAGAGCCTTAAAATTAATAGACAGCATGGATGAAAAAGGACTATTCAGATCTTAGGACCATACAGGTGAAAAAGGGAGTCTTATGCCTGGAACGTCCCATAGATCTGTTCCTGTGCTTAAAGGCAATTGGTATTGCTCCACAGATTCTTCCAAAACCTTACGACAGACCACATCCACTGAACGTGGAAGGGAGATTCTCCAGAAGCCCTCACAGAAAACCTATTCTAATAAGCCATCATGCTGTAGATTTCCTCCTGGGTGGAGTTTATCATCAGGCCCTGCAGACTCTGAGACAACGTGGAAAGTTGCAGATAGATTCACTTGCTATTCTGCAGGTATTCTGCGTGCTTGCACAGGGGGTTCATGTGAGCAAACACTCAAAAGTAAATGGCGACAACTGACCTCATGGCCAAAGCCAACAGGGCTTTTAGACTGTAAAAACACATATGTGAGTAGCCTTAAGATTGCATGTAAATAATCAAGAATTGTAACACCGGGTCCTTCTCAGGATCCCAGCCAAGATGCACCTTTATGGCCAGCAATAAAAAGGTGTTTTAGCTAGTGTATACATCTGATGCCTTTTCTCCCGTACCCACAAGTGAACTAGAAGAGAAGTGCAAGCAAATCCATTTTAGTAAAAGTTCACGTCAACATTCAAATAGCCAAAACTCTGAATAGCTACACTGACCCTTACTTAGATATTTATTTTACCTTCCTTTGGTAAGTAACTAAGCACATTCCCGCCTACCCACAGTCTTTCCTCCCAGACTCACAGCTCTCCTACATAAGAAACATAAGCTACATAAGTTACAGACAAAAAAAAAACCTGCTTTGGTGAACACCAAAACTCCTATGACTTTCTCAAATTCTTCACTGCCCCATCTGAGAGTCAAGGGACAGGATCTCCCAAAGGCTCTTTCACAGGCACTGCCCTGAAACCCGTCCCCTGTTTCCCTACTAGCGCACAAAGAGATAAGGAAAAGTTTCACTTTTAAAGTCTATGTAGACGGTTTCTCAAATTAGACAAGTAATTTTTAATGAGGATAAACCCTTTGCCTTGCATCTGGCAACCAACAGGGATGTGGACCCAGCAGCACAGACCACTGCCATGCACAGACCACTACCCTATGCACAGGGAAAGCACAACAAGTCGGACATGGTAGCAAATAATGCCAAAAAATGGCTCTTCAGATCAGTTCTCTGTATGATTGGGTTAATTCTTTTAGTCAGACACAGAAATTGGAAGTAATTTCTTCTGCTGCTGCTGAAGTAGACTTTCAAGCAGATATTGCCAAAGAAAGCAAAACAACCAAAAAAAGTTAAAGCAGGTACTTTCATCCTCACTAGATGCACATCATTGAAGTGTTTCGCACATTCTCTTGTCTACACTAAAGGGCACCTAAGATGCATTTGAGTTACATGGCCGTTAAGCGCACACCACTACCAGACATTTCTCTACACTGAAGGATGACAGCAGTGTACCAGGACAGTCCTTTATGCACACCTCACTCCTGGGTAGAAATCCTACAGAATTCTTTAAGGACAGAAATACAAAGACCTGCAGTAAGCTCTTTAAACCAAGCACAGCAAATAAAAAGCAAGCAAAAACCCAACAGGTTAACCTCTGAGGCACTAATGAGGAACAAAAGGTCTCCCCTCAAGCCAACCAACCCTCACAAAACAGGCATGTGGCTTACAGAGATTCCAGCAAAGAAACGGCAGGTGGAAGGCAACCCTAATAACTCCAGCACAAGTGACCAACGTGGAAACGGCAGCACCAACCCTTCTGTTCCTCCTACAAGCTCTTCACCAGCCACGTGAAGAGGTGAACAGAAGGATGATTGAATCAGATCTGAGAAGAAAGAAGTTACCCCCCCAAATCCAAAAGATCAAGAAATCAATTTGAAATACGAATTCACATCCACTGTCATGGATAGTGAACCTCACCTTAAGCACAAAACATGCCTTGAGATAGGAGCTAAGAACTTGCCTGTCACCACCACGAGCAGAGGTTCAAACCCGAAGCATCCAGATCACACAGACAAACCTCCACCATTTTTTCAGCAATGGTTCAAGTCACACAATATTTGGTCCAGGACTTTACAAAATGTCACCAAACTTACTGA
This sequence comes from Leptosomus discolor, assembly GCF_034619465.1. NCBI lineage: Eukaryota > Metazoa > Chordata > Aves > Leptosomiformes > Leptosomidae > Leptosomus > Leptosomus discolor. The sequence continues at coordinate 38,487,698 of NC_141398.1, read as the reverse complement.
CAGCAGCCTCTTTGCAGGTTTCTTACTCAAAAACAAAAAACAAAAAGCCACGTACCCTTGGGGAAACCCTGGTCCTTCCCTGTGGCTGCTGTCTTCCCACGACTCTACCTCAAGGCAGGAGAAATGCCCATGAATGTGGCAGTCCACCTAAAATCTATGTACACATAGTCCTCCGGCAGCCATTACCTATGAGCCGGAAGTCCTCTCACCCCTCCCCAGAACTGCCCGTTAGTTGTCTGGCAGCTGTTCTCCAGGGAGTGCAAGTCCTCCATACCTACCTCCCGTCTCGCCAGAAATGAGTTGGAACACACCAGAAGTGACACTGCCCGACCTGCAGTAGACATACTAGACTAGAAAGGACGGTTTCAAGACAGAAAACACAACACAATCCACCAGAAGAAACATCGTACGCAAACCAAAGGCCCCTATCCAAACCCTAAAAAGGCAAACAAGATAAAAAAGGACTCTCCACAAAAAACACCACGCAGAAAAACACAAGAGAAGGTAAAAATAACATAACCCCAGGAACCTATGGCCAACAAACCCAGATTCTGTCTATCACAATAACACGCTTTAATCCTACCTCACTTAATCCTGTCACACCATAACGCTACCACGTTGTAGCCCTAAGATATCAGAAAAGGGAACACAAACTCCCCGAGAGCTCTGCCAGGGCCTTCAGGTGGCTCCAGATCTCAGACGTTACAGCTTTGAAGTGGGAGGGAGACAGAGCCACCAGGACATCACCAGCATCCACCTTCACACCCTGAAAAAGCGCCTGGGTTAAACACTCCCAGGGAGCAAGGCTGAGGCACTCAGAGACTCTGAACCAGCCAGCCATGGCCATGGGGCTTCAGCTCACCATTTCTGTGTCAGGGCCACCAGGCAGATGACCCTGTCCTCCCTGTGAGACCCCTTAGGGCAGCTGTTGTCAGCTCCAGGGGGCTGGAGGCACTTCCTGGGAGCAGGATCTCTCACGGGGGCACTGGGAGACCCTCCTCAGGCCTGGATGCCTGAGGAACATCTCTGCACAGCTCCGTATCTCACCAAAATCAGGGGTGGAGGAAGGCTGCTTTGGTGGCCACCAAGAGAACCAGCTCACCTGGGCTGCTCTGAGGCCACTGGGCAACTTTGCTGTCAGGTGGCTCTCAGCGTTGCTCTGCAACCGGCTGCCACCTCCCTGCAGGACGCTCTCCAGTGCAGGACGCATCTGCACTGGCTCTCCCTGGGGACAAAGATTGAAAGGGAGGGATGGGGTTTACTTTGCCCCCATTCCCAGAGCGCTGCGAGAGAGACCTGCCACCCCCAAATCAGCTGTGTGATGTGGACGCCACGTACGCCCTGCAGACATGGGTCAGGACAGCTGTGGGGAGGGGGCATGACATTCTGTGGTGCCCCCAGTGCTGGCAGAAAGCAGAGCTGGAGAGAACGTGGAAAAGCCCAGGGCAGCTGGCAGCTGGCGGTGGGGCATGGCAGGGTGCAGAGCCTGCAGATATGCCTGGCTCTTTGAGCCTCAGCCCTGGGGCTGCAACACAGGGCCGGCACCGTCTGGGGCTTCACTGGGAAAACCAGGCACGGATGACCCTGACATGTACCAGCTCCTGGGATATGGCAACCTGCCCCTCTGCCCATCGCTACCACAAGATCCAGAAAGCAGCGCCGCCAGCCCTGGCATGGTCCTGAGCCACCTCTCGATGGACGAGTCTTTAACCAGCAGGCCTAAAAAGAGGGAAAATTGCCCAGAACTAAGCTGTGCTCAAGTTTTTGCAGGCAGTGTGGTTTTTTGAGCTGCCTGGTGGTGCCAATCCTGAGGAAGGCTCAAGAAACAGGGTGGCTGCCTGTACCTGCAGGCAGGTGGTGGAGTGTTTGCAGTGGGAGGGAGCGATGGTTTGTATGGCTGTTGAATGGGTTTGGGCTTTAAATGTGTCCATCCCGGTACACCTGGTTCCTTTCTCCTTGCAGGTTGTATTCAGAGCTTAAATAGTCGTTTTTAAAAGCAAAACCATCAAATGAACAACAACAAAAAAAATCTCAGCAATTTTTGTTCAATCCCTGATGGGCTTTTTCTCCCCAGTCCTGGCCACCCTGCCAGGCGACATTCACCACTAATATAGTATCATAGAATCATAGAATGCATTGGGCTGGAAGGGATCCCCAAAGGCCATCTAGTCCAACCCCCTGCAGTGAGCAGGGACATCTTGAGCTACATCAGGTTGCCCAGAGCCCCATCAAGCCTGATCTTGAATGTCTCCAGGGATGCGGCTTCTACCACCTCTCTGGGCAACCTGTTCCAGTGCTTTACCACCCTTATGGTAAAGGACTTCTTCCTAATATCCAATCTAAATCTACCCATTTCTAGTTTAAAACCATTGCCCCTCGTCCTATCGCTACGTGCCCTTGTAAACAGTCCCTCCCCAGCTTTCCTGTAGGCCCCACTCAGGTACTGGAAGGCCACTAGGTCTCCCTGGAGTCTCCTCCTGGCTGAACAACCCCAACTCTCTCAGCCTGTCTTCATACGGGAGGTGCTCCAGCCCCCTGATCATTTTCACGGCCCTCCTCTGCACCTGCTCCAACAGGTCCATGTCTTTCTTGTGCTGGGGGCCCCAGAGCTGGATGCAGCACTGCAGGTGGGGTCTCACCAGAGCGGAGCAGAGGGGGAGAATCACCTCCCTCGACCTGGTGGCCACGCGGCTCGTGATAAATCCCAGGATGCGATTGGCTTTCTGGGCTGCAATTGTGCACTGGTGGCTCATATCCAGCTTTTCCTTCACCAGTACTCCCAAGTCCTTCCTGACAGGGCTGCTCTCTATTACACCATCCCCTAGCTTGTATTGATTACGAGGATTACCCCAGCCCAGGTGCAGGACCTTGCACTTGGCCTTGTTGAACCTCATGAGATTCACATGGGCCCACCTCTCCAGCTTGTCCAGGTCCCTTTGGATGGCATTCCATCCCTCAGGGTGCAGGACTGGGCCTGGGGCAGGGCTTTTGCGGGCAGCACCTATTTTGAGGCTCCTGGCTGTGCAGTTCCTGGGCAGTGCTCAAGAAATGGCAGCAGTTGCCCACAGCCGATATTTTTGGTCTTTCTCCCTTTCTCTCAGGCTCTGTTTCCAGTTGTTCCCTTTCTGCCCTGCAGCCTGTTGCACTGCTTTTCTGCTCTTTCTCACTCTGGCTCCTCATCTCCATCTTTTTTAGTCTCCTCCCTGCCTGCCCCGGCCCCTTGTGCTCTCCCTGCTCCCCCACCCCAGAAGCCATCGCTGCTCTGTCCCTCTCTGCCACCCTGCCCCACACTCCCCGCTCCCGCTGGCCCTCAGGCTCTGGGAGCTGTTTCCCATCCCACTCTCAGCCTGTGCCGCGGGGAGGGGCCATGGGGCCCGCGGGGGTGGGTCCGGGCCAGGGGACGTGTCCCCACAGGGGCAGGCAGCCGGAAGGAGCCCCGGGGTATACTGGGAGATGTAGTCCTGGGGCACGGGCTGCCGGGCAGGCTAGTTGGTGCCGGGAGGTGTAGTCTCTGCTCCAGCCGTGGCCCGGCTGAGGTGAGGGCTGGGGCTGTCCCTGAGGTGAGGGAGGCCCTTGGGCGGGCCAGGGGGTGTCTCCCGCCTGCTGGCTGCCCGGGGTGGTGGGTGGGAGCTCCAAGCCGGAGCCAGGCCAGCTGCGGCAGCCCCAGGGGTGACCCGAGAGCTGGGGAGGGGAAGGAGACAGAACCCCCATCACAGGCACTGGGTACCCCGACTCCCAGAGCCCCCCTGAGCCGCCCCAGCCCCGCTCACCCCCTGCAGCTGCCCCACACCCAGCACCTCCCCTGAGGCCTGTCCCACAGCCCCAGGCTGCCCCACGGCCTGTCCTGGCAGTCACGAGTGGGGCTGCAGGCACGCTCAGTGCCCTGTTAACACAGGTGCCTTCAGCATCAGTGCGGGGAAGGAGGGGTGTCTGCAGGAGCTGCTGCAGCAGAAGGAGCTCCAGCCTCGGGCCTGCTGTGATAATCATGGTTCTTTCCCTCTGCCAGAGGCCGTGCCAGGAGCTCGGTTGTCTGTTCCTGCCCTGGGGATGTCATCAGCTACATACAGCTCAGGCTGAAGCTGAAAAGATCGAAAAAAAGGAAAAGCGGCTGGAGAAGGACACAAAGGGGATCTGACTGCAAGCTGCCCCCAGCTGCAGACAAGAGCCAGCCAGCCTCTCCGCGTGAGGAAGGGTCCCTGTGAGTAGTCCTCAGCAGAGCTGATCACCAACATGCACCACGGGGCTGTGCGCATAACCAAAGTACGGTACAGCCATGTAGTGCGTGTGCACACGTGAGGCTGTGTATCTAGGAAGCTTCATATTGTAAGAGCTGAAGTGATTGAACTGTAGAATTCTCCCAGCAGCACCGAGAGCAGGAATCACAGTGAGTCCTGTGCCCTTGAGGGCTCTCTTCTGTATCCAAGTGCCTCCCTGTGCCTGTGCCTCCCCCACTTTTCCCTTGTGGTGTTACTCTTCTTCTATACCTCTCTTCTTCTCTCTGTTCTTATATCCCACTCCCTGTTCCTCCCTGTCTAGTTTCCAAGACCCTCTCTTTCTCTGCCATTCTACCCACCCTTTTTTTCCCCCCTTGCTCTTCCCTCTGTCCGGCTCCCTGCCCCTCTTTTTTTCTTCCTCTGTCTGACAGCTCACAACTGTTTTTCATTCTCTGCCTTTTTGTCCTGATCTGCATCACTCACTCTTTTTCACAATCTCTCTGGCCTCTTGCCTATCCTGCTTTTTCTCTCTCTCCTGTGTGTCCCACTCCCTGTCCCTGTCCTCTTCTTTCTTTCTTTCTTTCTCCCTCCATTCTGCTTACTGTCTTTGGGGGTTTTTTTCATTCTGTATCCCACTGTCCCTGTCTTTCTTCCCATCCATCTCTTACTCTTGCTGTCCCTCTGTACTGCTCCCTGACCCTCTCTATTGTTATTCCTGTCGGTCGCTCTGTCCTGCTCCCTGTTCCACCGTTTCTTGCTGTGTCCCTCTGTCCTGCTCTGTGACCCCATTACTTTTTCACTCCCACTCTGTCCTGCTGCTCGCCCCAGATTATTTCTCCTGTCTTCTCCTGTCTTTTCTCTCTCACTGTCTTTTCCTTCTCCATCTCTCTTGTCCTGCTGCCCAACCCAGGCTTTTCCCCCTCCATCTCTGTCTTGCTCCCTGTCTCTTATTTTTGCCTGTCTGTCATTTCTTCCTGCCTCCCTATCCCTTTTTTCTCTCTCCATATCACCCTGTCCTGCTCCCTGTCCCTGCCTTTCTCTAACGCTCCATGCCCTGCCCCTGTTCTTGCCTTTCTCTCTTTGTCCCCTATCCTTCTGTCTTTTTTTCTCTCTCTATCCCACTCTCCCTTCTGCCTACTTCCCCACTTCTGTCCTGCTCCCTGACCCTTTTTTTCCTTTTGCTGTCCCTCTGTCCTGCTTCCTCTCCCATCTTTTCTGTCTCTATTTCTGTTACGGATTTACACATGCCGGCCACCGCAACAGGGTCCAACCCTAGGATACCGCTGAGAATGCGAAGTCCGAGTGAAGGTTTCCACTTACTCTTTTATTAGTTCTCAGGTTACAGCTTGAGCTGGGTCCTTCTGGAAAGGGCCCACTACCCCAATTCATGCCCCTCAATTATACCCGTACCACCCGTCACCCCATCCCCAAGTCCAACTCCAAGTCCAATCACTTAATTCTGGTCAATAGTCTCTTGATTTCTTATTGGTTTTCACTGTCTCTGGGCTGGCTTTCTTCAAAGTTACTTGGAATTGTTACAAGGAATTGTCTCCTTGACCCTTATCTTCTTCATTTCGCTTGTATTTGCTGGATCCAGCTAGTTCTGTGGTAGCAGCATTAGTTTTATCTAAAAGTTTACTCTTGGTCAGCTCTTGCCGCCTAAGGCTTCAACTACTTTAGCTACTGATGGTAACCCACTAATGCTAAACAAGACTATTCAGAGAGAAGAATGCACTTAATCAAATTTCTTCTGTAACAGTTTCTCTGTCCCACTGCCTGTCTTATTGTTTCTTGCTATATCCCCCTGTCCAGCTGGCTCTCCTTTTTCTTCTGTTTTCCCTTCCTTTGTCCTGCTTCTTGCCCTTTCTTTCCTCTTCCTCCATCTCTGTCTTCCAGCCCATTGCTGTTATTTTTCCTCTTGGTCTCTTTGTCCAGATCTGACCCTCTCTTTATCCCTTAGACCTTATTTTCTTTGTCCTGTTCACTGTCCTTCTTTTTCTCTCCCTGTCTGTATGTCCTGTTCCCCATCCCCATTTTTCTTTATCCTTCCTTCCTTCCTTCTTCTCCTTCCTGCCCTTTTTCTCTCTCTCTCTGTGCTGCTCCCCAACCCTACTTTTTCTTCCTCCATCTCTCTGCAAGAATCCCTGTCCCTATTTTTCTTGATTTCTCCATCTCTCTGGCCTTTTCCCTGCACCGTTCTTTCTCTCTTGGCTCCTCAGTCTTTTCCCTCATCTTATTTTTCTCTTTCTAGCCCTTCTCCACATCAGGTGAACCTGAATGACCAGGTGTCCCTGTGCTCTGGTATTTACCTAGCATTGCTCTAGGGAAGATCCGTGTCTTTAGGGCTAGAGATCGTTTGGGAGCTGATCTCCTTATGTAGCTGGCAGAGCTAGGCATAATTAACGCAGAGGTTATGCTCAGCTGGTGCTCTGTGCATCTCATTGAAAGAGCAGGCTGTGGGCCTTATTTTGAAGGCAGGTTTCTTGTGCGGCCCTTACTGCTTCTAGGGAGGCTGCCCAGGAGTGGTGTTGGGGTCTGCAGGGACGGGTGGGACCTGCTGTGATTCCTTGTAACCATGAACTGGACTTGTCTTAATGGACTTGGATGAAACCAGACCGACTGTCTGTGGTTTTCTTCCTCAGCTCCAATTCCAACCTGTGTGCTCGGCGCTAGTAAACAAGAGACCCTGAGCTGTTTTCCAGATGTCAGTGGCTGCCACTTAGCAGAGAACATCGCTTACTTCAGTAACGGTGCAGCTGGTCTCTGATCAGGGGTGTGTACTTGCGTGATGGGGCTTTCAGGAGTCTTCTCTGGTCTTGCCACTTCAAAGCTTTTCCTTTTCCCATAAATTTTTAAGATGACATTTCCTATTCTGGACTTCAGACTGGAGCTGGACTTAATGTTGAACAGCTGATACAATGGGCTCCATAAAATCTGAGAGAGAACTCTGCTTTGTTGTTGTTGTTGTTGTTTTCTAACACACTCTGAACTTTGGTAAGTAAGCAAAAGGAAGAGTGGTTCAAAGACCCTGTTCTTTGAGAGTAACGTGCTCCTGTAGCATGCCCGTCTGTATGGTGAAGGTTTCCTCCCTGCAGTATGATTTGGCTGGGATGTGAGGCTGTATTGGAGTAGCAGAGGTAAGAAGTTTCATCTTTATAGGTAATGAAGCTGTAGCAAAGCACGCAGGAAAAGCTAGTTGCTTCCTAGAACGATGCCTAGAACGACAAAAATAGTAACAAGTGAAGGCACTGGCAATTGGGTTTTTTATGTAGTCTTCAGATGGAGCTTTTGATACTGATTTCTGAGAAGCAAGAGAGCAGTGAGGAAAGAAAACTGGGGCTTGTCTAAACAGCTTCATCATAGGCAGGGTTTGAGCCTTTGCACTAGAACAGGTCTTTACTACAGTCTATGAACACAGAAAATGAGCCGCCTGTGAGGAAAGTTTCAGCAGAAGTGAGGCTCAATTTGCACAATTGTGTCCTCTGTATATGTGCTGCAAATAAGAGATAACTTGGCAGTGTTTACATCTCAAGTACGTGCCGGTGTGTTAATGCAGGCCGTCGAGGTCTTTTCAGGGGTACTTCTGGACTGCAGGTCGCATGCCTGAGCAGTACCAAGTCCCAGGATGGGCCAGCTCCTGCCAATGGTTTAAGCTGAAAGGATGCGACAGAACGGAAACCATCTTTATTGTGGACCCTGTTGAGTTAAGAGTATGGATTTGACGTTTGCCTGTCGGAGCCCTCTTGGGGACTTTCACTGAGGCAGTTTCACAAAGTTGCAAATATAGGTAATTTATTAAGGTGACAGATATAACAAGTACAGAATTGCCATTGATAAATGCACGTACTGCAATAGTGCTAATATATTATAATAACGCTGGCCAAGTTTTCCTGGGTATTCTTTGCCATTGGGCAAAGGCGCAACTCTTACCAAGAAGGTGTCCCTATCTCGGGTGGAGAAAGAGGCGTACAGCCCATCAACCATCAGTCCCTTTCTCCCAGTTTTTTACTCTGTATTCTCTTTTCATCTTCTTTGTTTCCTCTCCCACAGGTTACATAGGCGGAGAGTTGAGTAACATAGTCATATATGTGTAGCATGATCTCTGTAATTCTCATTGACATATGCAGGGCTGTTAACTTAATATTCATTTTCTAGATAATTAAGCAAAGGTTTCACTCTAGGCATTGTAGCCTTCGAAGTTTTGTGCGGAAACTGTTTTTCTCCGTAGTCCCTCACTCTTTAGCCAGAACAGAGCTGTCTTGCTGCCACAAGGCTCCCTCTTTCAGCTGTTATCTCCCCTTGCAAGGTTTGTAGATGGGAAAAGCGGATACCAGCGTTCTTCACCTTTTTCAGTTTTTTTGCCAGGTGAGCAAGTTGCTCAGCTCTCCTCCTTGCTCTCTCCAGGGCAAAATAAGCACGTTGCTTTACTTGCTTAAGTTGAACCTTACAAGCCTGGCATTTCTCCACAGACCCTGAATGTCAGAGGTGCAGACATGTTGCTGACGTCCCCAGGCCCAGAGATGTGGGGAGTTTTGCCAGCTGTCCAGTAAGGATTCTGTTTTCTGATGGAATGGGTTTCCAGATGGGTTTAACAAGTGATTGTCTCTCCGCTTGCTGCGGCTGTGTGCAGAAGGGCCCTCCTGTTTGTTTGGCTTTACCAGTGTAAGGGCTTTGGAGAAGAACTGGCTAAACCATCCTTCTCTCCGTGGAGATCCCTAGCATTTGCGTAGAAAAGTAGAGGTTCAGTCAGTAAAGCTTATAGCGTAGTGCTGTGCTCAGGCCATGGAGCTCTGCCTCCTGGAGACACATTTCATTTGGACTCATTATTTTCTCAGCTGAGTCTACTTGAGTCTTGCAGACTTGGGCCCCTTGGGATCGTGATGTTGTAGTTCGAGCGCTGAAGTGGCAATGTTTGGTTTGCCATCGCCTTGCCGAGGCAGAGCCCCTTGCAGGATAATGGTCCCACAGAGAACCCGGGCCTGCAGTCTTCTCAGTAGTCTCCTGTAGCCTTCATGCTGCCAGAGTGCTGATGCTGTTTCCTCTGAAGTAAAATTCACCCTACTCCTGGGATCTTTCCTGCCCTCTCTGGACAGAGTAATCCCTGGTCATTCATGAACTGGTCATGCTCTACTTTCAACCTAAGCAGGTTATTTTCCCTCATTCCCATCTTTTTTTGAAGTAAACATCACAGTTGAGATAATCATGAAAAGGCTGAATTTTTTTTTCCCTTGTACAAATACAACTTTACATAATAACCTCCTCATTTCCCTGTATACAACTTCAGGTGTAAGCTGGCGGGACTGAACTAGAGAGATTTAAGCTAGAATCGATGGGGGAAGGGGGATACCAACAGGATTGCAGTAGGTAAGCCAAGGGTTGGCATGGCATTGCCTGAGGGTGGCAACATTTACGCTGCTTCTGGGAGCACGGGGTGCTCAGGAGCATTTCTGAAATGCTAATACACCAGCGCACGCAGTGTAAGAAACAAACAGGATGAACTTGAAGCCTCGGTCCGTTCCCAGAGCTACAATATCATTGGTATTAGTGAGACTTGGTGGAACAAGTACCATGCTTGGAGTGCTGGGATGGAGGGTACAGGCTGTTCAGGAGGGTGAGGTGGAAGTATCTCAGCAGATGTAAGGGAGAGGTTTGATGGTGCAGTCCTTGTAGTCAACGATGATGTGGTTGAGAGCCTCTGGGTGAGGGATAGGGGAAAAGAGTAGTAGTGGGTGTCTGCTACTGATTGCCAGCACTGATGAGCTATTCTACAAGCAATTAGGAGAAATCTCTAGCTTGGCAGCTCTTGTCCTTATGGGAGATTTCAACTTCCCAGACATCAACTGGGCATACCGTACTGCTGTGACGAGCAGGCCTGGGAAATTCCTGAAGTTTGTGGGAGAGAACTTCTTGCAACAAGTACTCAGGGAGCCCACTAAGAAAGATGCCCTCCTGGACTTGTTATTTGTGAATGGAGAAGGACTGGTGGGAGATGTGATGGTAGGTGCCTGTTTTGGCAACACGGTTCCTGAGATAGATGAGTTTAAAATTGCCAGGGTAATGAGAAAAAAGAACAGCAGAGTTGCTACACTGGATTTCAAGAGGGCAAACTTTACACTATTGAGGGAGGCACTTAGCAGAGTCCTCTGGGAATCTGCTGGTGAGGGCTCAGGAGTCGGTGAGTGCGGGTCAGTTTTTAAGAAACACCTTTGAGAAGCACAGGAGAAGGCAATTCCCCTGTGTCAGACATCAAGCGAGCAGGACAGAAGACCAGATCAGCTGAACAGGGAACTGCTTGCAGAGCTCCAGAGTAAAAAAGAATTGTACACTCTCTGGAAGGAAGGTCAGGTTTTGCAGAAAGATTCCAGAGCTGTGGTTCACGTATGCAGACAGAAGACACGAAAGACTAAAGCTCAATTAGAGTTAAAACTGGCCAGCGGTTGTGTCAGACCACAAGAAGGGCTTTTTAAGTATGTTCATAGCAAAAGGGTGTCTAAAGATTGTGAAGATGATCACCTGACCGATAAGAATGGAGAAAAAGCGGAGGTGTTTAATGCTTTTTTGGCCTCGGTCTTTAATAATACTGGTAGACCTTGGGATGCACGGTCCCCTCAGTCAGAGGACCACAAGTGCAGCAACACTGATTTTCCATTCGTAGACACTGAAATTGTCAGGGAGCAGCTGTGTCAGCTGAATGTTCACAAGTCCATGGGGACTGACATTAAGGCTTGAATCATTAAGGAATGAGACATTAAGGCTTCAGACTTTAAATCTCAAGACATTAAGACTCGAGACAATAAGGAACGACATGTTAAGGCTCGAGATGAGACACTAAGGCTCGAAACACTACAGCTCGGGACATGAAGGAACGAGCTATTAGGGCTCAAGACAGTAAGGCTTGGACCTTAAGGGATGAGAGAGTGAGACACGAGACTTTAAGGGACGAGACATTAAGGCTCAAGACATTAAGGCTGCATGCTACAGGAGCACGTTACTCTCAATGAACAGGCTCTTTGAACCACTCTTCCCTTTGCTTACTTACCAAAGTTCAGAGTGTGTTAGAAAACAACAACAACAACAACAAAGCAGAGTTCTCTCTCAGATTTTATGGAGCCCATTGTATCAGCTGTTCAACATTAAGTCCAGCTCCAGTCTGAAGTCCAGAATAGGAAATGTCATCTTAAAAATTTATGGGAAAAGGAAAAGCTTTGAAGTGGCAAGACCAGAGAAGACTCCTGAAAGCCCCATCACGCAAGTACACACCCCTGATCAGAGACCAGCTGCACCGTTACTGAAGTAAGCGATGTTCTCTGCTAAGTGGCAGCCACTGACATCTGGAAAACAGCTCAGGGTCTCTTGTTTACTAGCGCCGAGCACACAGGTTGGAATTGGAGCTGAGGAAGAAAACCACAGACAGTCGGTCTGGTTTCATCCAAGTCCATTAAGACAAGTCCAGTTCATGGTTACAAGGAATCACAGCAGGTCCCACCCGTCCCTGCAGACCCCAACACCACTCCTGGGCAGCCTCCCTAGAAGCAGTAAGGGCCGCACAAGAAACCTGCCTTCAAAATAAGGCCCACAGCCTGCTCTTTCAATGAGATGCACAGAGCACCAGCTGAGCATAACCTCTGCGTTAATTATGCCTAGCTCTGCCAGCTACATAAGGAGATCAGCTCCCAAACGATCTCTAGCCCTAAAGACACGGATCTTCCCTAGAGCAATGCTAGGTAAATACCAGAGCACAGGGACACCTGGTCATTCAGGTTCACCTGATGTGGAGAAGGGCTAGAAAGAGAAAAATAAGATGAGGGAAAAGACTGAGGAGCCAAGAGAGAAAGAACGGTGCAGGGAAAAGGCCAGAGAGATGGAGAAATCAAGAAAAATAGGGACAGGGATTCTTGCAGAGAGATGGAGGAAGAAAAAGTAGGGTTGGGGAGCAGCACAGAGAGAGAGAGAAAAAGGGCAGGAAGGAGAAGAAGGAAGGAAGGAAGGATAAAGAAAAATGGGGATGGGGAACAGGACATACAGACAGGGAGAGAAAAAGAAGGACAGTGAACAGGACAAAGAAAATAAGGTCTAAGGGATAAAGAGAGGGTCAGATCTGGACAAAGAGACCAAGAGGAAAAATAACAGCAATGGGCTGGAAGACAGAGATGGAGGAAGAGGAAAGAAAGGGCAAGAAGCAGGACAAAGGAAGGGAAAACAGAAGAAAAAGGAGAGCCAGCTGGACAGGGGGATATAGCAAGAAACAATAAGACAGGCAGTGGGACAGAGAAACTGTTACAGAAGAAATTTGATTAAGTGCATTCTTCTCTCTGAATAGTCTTGTTTAGCATTAGTGGGTTACCATCAGTAGCTAAAGTAGTTGAAGCCTTAGGCGGCAAGAGCTGACCAAGAGTAAACTTTTAGATAAAACTAATGCTGCTACCACAGAACTAGCTGGATCCAGCAAATACAAGCGAAATGAAGAAGATAAGGGTCAAGGAGACAATTCCTTGTAACAATTCCAAGTAACTTTGAAGAAAGCCAGCCCAGAGACAGTGAAAACCAATAAGAAATCAAGAGACTATTGACCAGAATTAAGTGATTGGACTTGGAGTTGGACTTGGGGATGGGGTGACGGGTGGTACGGGTATAATTGAGGGGCATGAATTGGGGTAGTGGGCCCTTTCCAGAAGGACCCAGCTCAAGCTGTAACCTGAGAACTAATAAAAGAGTAAGTGGAAACCTTCACTCGGACTTCGCATTCTCAGCGGTATCCTAGGGTTGGACCCTGTTGCGGTGGCCGGCATGTGTAAATCCGTAACAGAAATAGAGACAGAAAAGATGGGAGAGGAAGCAGGACAGAGGGACAGCAAAAGGAAAAAAAGGGTCAGGGAGCAGGACAGAAGTGGGGAAGTAGGCAGAAGGGAGAGTGGGATAGAGAGAGAAAAAAAGACAGAAGGATAGGGGACAAAGAGAGAAAGGCAAGAACAGGGGCAGGGCATGGAGCGTTAGAGAAAGGCAGGGACAGGGAGCAGGACAGGGTGATATGGAGAGAGAAAAAAGGGATAGGGAGGCAGGAAGAAATGACAGACAGGCAAAAATAAGAGACAGGGAGCAAGACAGAGATGGAGGGGGAAAAGCCTGGGTTGGGCAGCAGGACAAGAGAGATGGAGAAGGAAAAGACAGTGAGAGAGAAAAGACAGGAGAAGACAGGAGAAATAATCTGGGGCGAGCAGCAGGACAGAGTGGGAGTGAAAAAGTAATGGGGTCACAGAGCAGGACAGAGGGACACAGCAAGAAACGGTGGAACAGGGAGCAGGACAGAGCGACCGACAGGAATAACAATAGAGAGGGTCAGGGAGCAGTACAGAGGGACAGCAAGAGTAAGAGATGGATGGGAAGAAAGACAGGGACAGTGGGATACAGAATGAAAAAAACCCCCAAAGACAGTAAGCAGAATGGAGGGAGAAAGAAAGAAAGAAAGAAGAGGACAGGGACAGGGAGTGGGACACACAGGAGAGAGAGAAAAAGCAGGATAGGCAAGAGGCCAGAGAGATTGTGAAAAAGAGTGAGTGATGCAGATCAGGACAAAAAGGCAGAGAATGAAAAACAGTTGTGAGCTGTCAGACAGAGGAAGAAAAAAAGAGGGGCAGGGAGCCGGACAGAGGGAAGAGCAAGGGGGGAAAAAAAGGGTGGGTAGAATGGCAGAGAAAGAGAGGGTCTTGGAAACTAGACAGGGAGGAACAGGGAGTGGGATATAAGAACAGAGAGAAGAAGAGAGGTATAGAAGAAGAGTAACACCACAAGGGAAAAGTGGGGGAGGCACAGGCACAGGGAGGCACTTGGATACAGAAGAGAGCCCTCAAGGGCACAGGACTCACTGTGATTCCTGCTCTCGGTGCTGCTGGGAGAATTCTACAGTTCAATCACTTCAGCTCTTACAATATGAAGCTTCCTAGATACACAGCCTCACGTGTGCACACGCACTACATGGCTGTACCGTACTTTGGTTATGCGCACAGCCCCGTGGTGCATGTTGGTGATCAGCTCTGCTGAGGACTACTCACAGGGACCCTTCCTCACGCGGAGAGGCTGGCTGGCTCTTGTCTGCAGCTGGGGGCAGCTTGCAGTCAGATCCCCTTTGTGTCCTTCTCCAGCCGCTTTTCCTTTTTTTCGATCTTTTCAGCTTCAGCCTGAGCTGTATGTAGCTGATGACATCCCCAGGGCAGGAACAGACAACCGAGCTCCTGGCACGGCCTCTGGCAGAGGGAAAGAACCATGATTATCACAGCAGGCCCGAGGCTGGAGCTCCTTCTGCTGCAGCAGCTCCTGCAGACACCCCTCCTTCCCCGCACTGATGCTGAAGGCACCTGTGTTAACAGGGCACTGAGCGTGCCTGCAGCCCCACTCGTGACTGCCAGGACAGGCCGTGGGGCAGCCTGGGGCTGTGGGACAGGCCTCAGGGGAGGTGCTGGGTGTGGGGCAGCTGCAGGGGGTGAGCGGGGCTGGGGCGGCTCAGGGGGGCTCTGGGAGTCGGGGTACCCAGTGCCTGTGATGGGGGTTCTGTCTCCTTCCCCTCCCCAGCTCTCGGGTCACCCCTGGGGCTGCCGCAGCTGGCCTGGCTCCGGCTTGGAGCTCCCACCCACCACCCCGGGCAGCCAGCAGGCGGGAGACACCCCCTGGCCCGCCCAAGGGCCTCCCTCACCTCAGGGACAGCCCCAGCCCTCACCTCAGCCGGGCCACGGCTGGAGCAGAGACTACACCTCCCGGCACCAACTAGCCTGCCCGGCAGCCCGTGCCCCAGGACTACATCTCCCAGTATACCCCGGGGCTCCTTCCGGCTGCCTGCCCCTGTGGGGACACGTCCCCTGGCCCGGACCCACCCCCGCGGGCCCCATGGCCCCTCCCCGCGGCACAGGCTGAGAGTGGGATGGGAAACAGCTCCCAGAGCCTGAGGGCCAGCGGGAGCGGGGAGTGTGGGGCAGGGTGGCAGAGAGGGACAGAGCAGCGATGGCTTCTGGGGTGGGGGAGCAGGGAGAGCACAAGGGGCCGGGGCAGGCAGGGAGGAGACTAAAAAAGATGGAGATGAGGAGCCAGAGTGAGAAAGAGCAGAAAAGCAGTGCAACAGGCTGCAGGGCAGAAAGGGAACAACTGGAAACAGAGCCTGAGAGAAAGGGAGAAAGACCAAAAATATCGGCTGTGGGCAACTGCTGCCATTTCTTGAGCACTGCCCAGGAACTGCACAGCCAGGAGCCTCAAAATAGGTGCTGCCCGCAAAAGCCCTGCCCCAGGCCCAGTCCTGCACCCTGAGGGATGGAATGCCATCCAAAGGGACCTGGACAAGCTGGAGAGGTGGGCCCATGTGAATCTCATGAGGTTCAACAAGGCCAAGTGCAAGGTCCTGCACCTGGGCTGGGGTAATCCTCGTAATCAATACAAGCTAGGGGATGGTGTAATAGAGAGCAGCCCTGTCAGGAAGGACTTGGGAGTACTGGTGAAGGAAAAGCTGGATATGAGCCACCAGTGCACAATTGCAGCCCAGAAAGCCAATCGCATCCTGGGATTTATCACGAGCCGCGTGGCCACCAGGTCGAGGGAGGTGATTCTCCCCCTCTGCTCCGCTCTGGTGAGACCCCACCTGCAGTGCTGCATCCAGCTCTGGGGCCCCCAGCACAAGAAAGACATGGACCTGTTGGAGCAGGTGCAGAGGAGGGCCGTGAAAATGATCAGGGGGCTGGAGCACCTCCCGTATGAAGACAGGCTGAGAGAGTTGGGGTTGTTCAGCCAGGAGGAGACTCCAGGGAGACCTAGTGGCCTTCCAGTACCTGAGTGGGGCCTACAGGAAAGCTGGGGAGGGACTGTTTACAAGGGCACGTAGCGATAGGACGAGGGGCAATGGTTTTAAACTAGAAATGGGTAGATTTAGATTGGATATTAGGAAGAAGTCCTTTACCATAAGGGTGGTAAAGCACTGGAACAGGTTGCCCAGAGAGGTGGTAGAAGCCGCATCCCTGGAGACATTCAAGATCAGGCTTGATGGGGCTCTGGGCAACCTGATGTAGCTCAAGATGTCCCTGCTCACTGCAGGGGGTTGGACTAGATGGCCTTTGGGGATCCCTTCCAGCCCAATGCATTCTATGATTCTATGATACTATATTAGTGGTGAATGTCGCCTGGCAGGGTGGCCAGGACTGGGGAGAAAAAGCCCATCAGGGATTGAACAAAAATTGCTGAGATTTTTTTTGTTGTTGTTCATTTGATGGTTTTGCTTTTAAAAACGACTATTTAAGCTCTGAATACAACCTGCAAGGAGAAAGGAACCAGGTGTACCGGGATGGACACATTTAAAGCCCAAACCCATTCAACAGCCATACAAACCATCGCTCCCTCCCACTGCAAACACTCCACCACCTGCCTGCAGGTACAGGCAGCCACCCTGTTTCTTGAGCCTTCCTCAGGATTGGCACCACCAGGCAGCTCAAAAAACCACACTGCCTGCAAAAACTTGAGCACAGCTTAGTTCTGGGCAATTTTCCCTCTTTTTAGGCCTGCTGGTTAAAGACTCGTCCATCGAGAGGTGGCTCAGGACCATGCCAGGGCTGGCGGCGCTGCTTTCTGGATCTTGTGGTAGCGATGGGCAGAGGGGCAGGTTGCCATATCCCAGGAGCTGGTACATGTCAGGGTCATCCGTGCCTGGTTTTCCCAGTGAAGCCCCAGACGGTGCCGGCCCTGTGTTGCAGCCCCAGGGCTGAGGCTCAAAGAGCCAGGCATATCTGCAGGCTCTGCACCCTGCCATGCCCCACCGCCAGCTGCCAGCTGCCCTGGGCTTTTCCACGTTCTCTCCAGCTCTGCTTTCTGCCAGCACTGGGGGCACCACAGAATGTCATGCCCCCTCCCCACAGCTGTCCTGACCCATGTCTGCAGGGCGTACGTGGCGTCCACATCACACAGCTGATTTGGGGGTGGCAGGTCTCTCTCGCAGCGCTCTGGGAATGGGGGCAAAGTAAACCCCATCCCTCCCTTTCAATCTTTGTCCCCAGGGAGAGCCAGTGCAGATGCGTCCTGCACTGGAGAGCGTCCTGCAGGGAGGTGGCAGCCGGTTGCAGAGCAACGCTGAGAGCCACCTGACAGCAAAGTTGCCCAGTGGCCTCAGAGCAGCCCAGGTGAGCTGGTTCTCTTGGTGGCCACCAAAGCAGCCTTCCTCCACCCCTGATTTTGGTGAGATACGGAGCTGTGCAGAGATGTTCCTCAGGCATCCAGGCCTGAGGAGGGTCTCCCAGTGCCCCCGTGAGAGATCCTGCTCCCAGGAAGTGCCTCCAGCCCCCTGGAGCTGACAACAGCTGCCCTAAGGGGTCTCACAGGGAGGACAGGGTCATCTGCCTGGTGGCCCTGACACAGAAATGGTGAGCTGAAGCCCCATGGCCATGGCTGGCTGGTTCAGAGTCTCTGAGTGCCTCAGCCTTGCTCCCTGGGAGTGTTTAACCCAGGCGCTTTTTCAGGGTGTGAAGGTGGATGCTGGTGATGTCCTGGTGGCTCTGTCTCCCTCCCACTTCAAAGCTGTAACGTCTGAGATCTGGAGCCACCTGAAGGCCCTGGCAGAGCTCTCGGGGAGTTTGTGTTCCCTTTTCTGATATCTTAGGGCTACAACGTGGTAGCGTTATGGTGTGACAGGATTAAGTGAGGTAGGATTAAAGCGTGTTATTGTGATAGACAGAATCTGGGTTTGTTGGCCATAGGTTCCTGGGGTTATGTTATTTTTACCTTCTCTTGTGTTTTTCTGCGTGGTGTTTTTTGTGGAGAGTCCTTTTTTATCTTGTTTGCCTTTTTAGGGTTTGGATAGGGGCCTTTGGTTTGCGTACGATGTTTCTTCTGGTGGATTGTGTTGTGTTTTCTGTCTTGAAACCGTCCTTTCTAGTCTAGTATGTCTACTGCAGGTCGGGCAGTGTCACTTCTGGTGTGTTCCAACTCATTTCTGGCGAGACGGGAGGTAGGTATGGAGGACTTGCACTCCCTGGAGAACAGCTGCCAGACAACTAACGGGCAGTTCTGGGGAGGGGTGAGAGGACTTCCGGCTCATAGGTAATGGCTGCCGGAGGACTATGTGTACATAGATTTTAGGTGGACTGCCACATTCATGGGCATTTCTCCTGCCTTGAGGTAGAGTCGTGGGAAGACAGCAGCCACAGGGAAGGACCAGGGTTTCCCCAAGGGTACGTGGCTTTTTGTTTTTTGTTTTTGAGTAAGAAACCTGCAAAGAGGCTGCTGTCAGTAAGTTTGGTGACATTTTGTAAAGTCCTGGACCAAATATTGTGTGACTTGAACCATTGCTGAAAAAATGGTGGAGGTTTGTCTGTGTGATCTGGATGCTTCGGGTTTGAACCTCTGCTCGTGGTGGTGACAGGCAAGTTCTTAGCTCCTATCTCAAGGCATGTTTTGTGCTTAAGGTGAGGTTCACTATCCATGACAGTGGATGTGAATTCGTATTTCAAATTGATTTCTTGATCTTTTGGATTTGGGGGGGTAACTTCTTTCTTCTCAGATCTGATTCAATCATCCTTCTGTTCACCTCTTCACGTGGCTGGTGAAGAGCTTGTAGGAGGAACAGAAGGGTTGGTGCTGCCGTTTCCACGTTGGTCACTTGTGCTGGAGTTATTAGGGTTGCCTTCCACCTGCCGTTTCTTTGCTGGAATCTCTGTAAGCCACATGCCTGTTTTGTGAGGGTTGGTTGGCTTGAGGGGAGACCTTTTGTTCCTCATTAGTGCCTCAGAGGTTAACCTGTTGGGTTTTTGCTTGCTTTTTATTTGCTGTGCTTGGTTTAAAGAGCTTACTGCAGGTCTTTGTATTTCTGTCCTTAAAGAATTCTGTAGGATTTCTACCCAGGAGTGAGGTGTGCATAAAGGACTGTCCTGGTACACTGCTGTCATCCTTCAGTGTAGAGAAATGTCTGGTAGTGGTGTGCGCTTAACGGCCATGTAACTCAAATGCATCTTAGGTGCCCTTTAGTGTAGACAAGAGAATGTGCGAAACACTTCAATGATGTGCATCTAGTGAGGATGAAAGTACCTGCTTTAACTTTTTTTGGTTGTTTTGCTTTCTTTGGCAATATCTGCTTGAAAGTCTACTTCAGCAGCAGCAGAAGAAATTACTTCCAATTTCTGTGTCTGACTAAAAGAATTAACCCAATCATACAGAGAACTGATCTGAAGAGCCATTTTTTGGCATTATTTGCTACCATGTCCGACTTGTTGTGCTTTCCCTGTGCATAGGGTAGTGGTCTGTGCATGGCAGTGGTCTGTGCTGCTGGGTCCACATCCCTGTTGGTTGCCAGATGCAAGGCAAAGGGTTTATCCTCATTAAAAATTACTTGTCTAATTTGAGAAACCGTCTACATAGACTTTAAAAGTGAAACTTTTCCTTATCTCTTTGTGCGCTAGTAGGGAAACAGGGGACGGGTTTCAGGGCAGTGCCTGTGAAAGAGCCTTTGGGAGATCCTGTCCCTTGACTCTCAGATGGGGCAGTGAAGAATTTGAGAAAGTCATAGGAGTTTTGGTGTTCACCAAAGCAGGTTTTTTTTTTGTCTGTAACTTATGTAGCTTATGTTTCTTATGTAGGAGAGCTGTGAGTCTGGGAGGAAAGACTGTGGGTAGGCGGGAATGTGCTTAGTTACTTACCAAAGGAAGGTAAAATAAATATCTAAGTAAGGGTCAGTGTAGCTATTCAGAGTTTTGGCTATTTGAATGTTGACGTGAACTTTTACTAAAATGGATTTGCTTGCACTTCTCTTCTAGTTCACTTGTGGGTACGGGAGAAAAGGCATCAGATGTATACACTAGCTAAAACACCTTTTTATTGCTGGCCATAAAGGTGCATCTTGGCTGGGATCCTGAGAAGGACCCGGTGTTACAATTCTTGATTATTTACATGCAATCTTAAGGCTACTCACATATGTGTTTTTACAGTCTAAAAGCCCTGTTGGCTTTGGCCATGAGGTCAGTTGTCGCCATTTACTTTTGAGTGTTTGCTCACATGAACCCCCTGTGCAAGCACGCAGAATACCTGCAGAATAGCAAGTGAATCTATCTGCAACTTTCCACGTTGTCTCAGAGTCTGCAGGGCCTGATGATAAACTCCACCCAGGAGGAAATCTACAGCATGATGGCTTATTAGAATAGGTTTTCTGTGAGGGCTTCTGGAGAATCTCCCTTCCACGTTCAGTGGATGTGGTCTGTCGTAAGGTTTTGGAAGAATCTGTGGAGCAATACCAATTGCCTTTAAGCACAGGAACAGATCTATGGGACGTTCCAGGCATAAGACTCCCTTTTTCACCTGTATGGTCCTAAGATCTGAATAGTCCTTTTTCATCCATGCTGTCTATTAATTTTAAGGCTCTGTTGGCATTTCCATTTCCCAGCCCCTGCAGAGTGAGTAGGCTTGTCAATAGGTTTGCTCTCCAAGCATACTCAGGGGTCTCCTTTCAGACTGGTGGCAAACCTGTCTTGGCGGAAGGGCGGTGTGCTTCCTTTCTTCAGAGAAAATTCCTAAGGTAGGTGCCTGTCCTTGGACCACTGAGAATTCAATGGGACAGATACCTGGGAGAGTTGATCTCTGGTAGAGGGTGGGCCGCTAGTGCACATCCGATGGTCAGGCTCTTTTGCCTCTGCTGCTGCAGTTTGGACTGTGGCTATGGCCAATTTATGGAATGAAGACATATAATCCATATTCCACCACAGACTTGTAAGCAAGGCTGCCATATTAAAACCTGGGCTTCCAGAGCACTATTAACAGGAAAAAGAGACGGGCACAAAGAGTAAAAATAACTGTCCCTTGGCTATAGAGGACAGCACTGAAATCCCGACTCCGGAAACCCAGAAGGCATTTGAAGATCTAAACCAAGCAGTCGTGGAAGCTCCCTCTTAGCCCTGCCAGACTACAACTAGCCTTTTATACTAGTTTTATATGAAGAGAAAGGAATAGCCAGTTAGCCCAGAAATGTCTGCAAGCCGTAGCGTATTAGTCATCAGAACTAGACCCCGTAATTCAAGGCCTGATTTCATGTGCCAGGGCTGTTGCAGCAGCAGCTGTGATGACTGAGAAAGCAAGAAATATTGTCCTGGGGCACCTCCTAATGCTAATGGTTCATTGTGTACTTTTTAGTCCTCCTCTCCAGCAAGTCAAGCAACTGTGGATGTGCCACAGCTGGGAAGCACGTTGTTTACGGCAATGAACAGAAATGGCCATTGGTTTCTTTGACTGAACTTCCCATACATGCAACAAGATACACTCAAACACCCTGAGATGTCCCTCGCTTCACTGGCCCCGCAGTGCGGGCAGCCGAGTGCCACACAGCAAAGCCCGCTGCCTCTCCCCCAGGCTGTCATGCCCTGGCTGGCTGCTGACAGGAGGGGACACCGGGTGGTGACAGCCTGCGGGGTGACAGGAGGGACACCAGGCAGTGACAGGCCCAGGTGGTGGCAGCAGGGACACCCACCGCCTGGGGCAGTGACAGACCCGGGGCTGACAAGCTCCCCCTCCCCTAGGGGGCACTCGGTGTTAGGCGGAGAGGGCGGGGCCCTGTGCCATGTGACGTGGGCCTTTTGTCATAGTGCGTTGCTCCTGAGAGGCATGGGCGCGTGGGTGCAGTGTGTCATGCAGTTGGTGTCCAGGAGACCGCTCGGTGGAAGGCTGAGGCAGGGGCACCTGCGTCGCCAGAGCAAGCAGTTGAGCCTGGGAGCGTGGTGTGCGAGAGAGGGAGCAGAGGCCAAGCCAGGGCCACAGCAGCCTCTCCCCGTCGTCCACCCGCCCACCTGGGCTGCGAGGAGGAGCGCACCATGTCGTGCATCCACTACAAGTTCTTCGCCAAGCTGAACTATGATACGGTCACCTTCAATGGCCTCCACATCTCCCTGTGCGACCTCAAGCACCAGATCATGGGCCGTGAGAAGCTGAAGGCGACCCGCTGTGACCTGCAGATCGCCAATGCCGAGACCAAAGAAGGTGCAGGGGGGCTGTGGGTGCGGAGTCTCGGGGACCACCTGGCTGACGGCAGCACAGAATGGGACAGGGTGAAGCGAGCAATCAGGATCCAAAGTCTGGTTTGTTTAAGGCAATCAGGTGGAAATGTGTCGTGGGAGCCTTCTTGGTCAGTTACCCTTTGACTTCAGGGCTGTCCTCTAGTCCGAATCTGGTAGTGTTTTTGCAGAGGTGTAAAAATTACAAGGGTGAAGCAGATCATCCTTACCCACATACACACCTTCCCCCCCAGCTCAAGGTGAACAGACAAAATCTCTGAGGGCACGTTGTTTTATTAAACATGTGTCAGATACCCAGCATCAGGGGAGTCGTGTTCCTCCTCCTGCTCAACCTTCTTCTTTTCCTGTTCTTCCTCCTGCTCTTAGTCCTGTGCCACCTGTTCCTCTTCTGACTGCCCCTTGTGTTCCTCCCCCACCACTTCTTTCTCCTCCTCTTGCTCCTTCTCTTCCTTCTTTTCTTTCTCACTCCTCATCCTCTTTCTATATTCGTCATCCTCTTCATCCCCTTCGTCTTCCTCCTGCCATCCACCAGTTCATCCTGCTTGTCTTCCTGCTTTCTCTCCTCCTGCTGTTTGTCCTCCTATTAATTCTCTGTGACAGGTTCATCACAACCTGGTTGGTTAGGTGCCTGGGACTCAGTGGTAGATAAAGGGATTCCCCATTATAAAAGGAGGTTTCCATATGCCCTTTTCTCGTGTCACTGTGAGAAAAGCGACAGGCTGGCAGTGGGGGTTTTGAAGGGTTTGTGTGTTGGAGACAGCAGGAGAAGGAGCTCATTCCACTGGGCATCTGGTGGGTACCTGGTACCTGCCCGTTGTCAAAGTGTTGTTATTTAAGTGGTCTTAGTTTTGGGTCTATAGAGCAGGTGGAAGACCCAGGCAACTCCATGAGGTTCACACCGTTCCCGTACAGTTTTATTTGTTGCGTTAAGGCAGAAAATGTCTTCCCCACAGGAGGGGAAGGTGCCATTTGTCATTTGCTCCACAAATTAGCCCTTGGAGGAGAAGAGGGAGAAGTGCTGCTTGATTTTATAGACGATGTTCTGTGTGCTGCTGTGCTTCCCTGTTCTGTGACGGGGTCATCACAACCTGGTTGGGTGGGTGCCTGGGGCCTTCAAGGCCTTCAAGGTGCCCAGGAACCTTGAGGCCAATAAGGAGGGGGAGAAGAAGGCTGCCTGGGCACGGGACCTTCAGGGTCTGATGAGGAGGGGAAAGGGGACTGATAGGTGACCAGCTCAGTCACAGAGCCTGGCCATTTGCCTCATAAAATGGCATTCATTATGCTAACCCTATTACCAGGGGTGCCAGTCAGAAGCACAATTGTTAATTGCCTTTCTTAAGGATTGGGACGGCAGCCATGCAGGGCCTAAATACCAGGTTAGGCTCGAGGCCACTGCTGTTATCCTGGTTCTTCCAGGTGGAACTTAGTGCCGTAACACTTTTTCCCATAGATACCAGTAGTTAGAAGCTACAGAGGCAGAAAAGATACTGGTTCTAACCTGTGTGGGTGGTATTAATGCACTTGGAATACACTTTTCAGCTCGGGTTGAGGGCAAATCCTCAAATGCCCTTTTTGCTGCTGTAGTGTGGACTGTGCCTATGGCTAGTTGATGGAATGAATATGTATAATCCATATTCCTGGCTGGCAGTGGTGCAGACCGCCCTGTGGCAGCCACAGCCTGCAGGAGCCATGCTCTGCTCTTTGTGGCTGTCCCCACGTAATGTGAGTCAGCCTGGGGCTCGTCCCGACGGCATGCGGGGGGACCAGGAAGGCAAGCGGCGCCAGGGACGAGGCGGGCTGGGAAGCGACAGTGCTATTTGGCCGTGATCGGTACCTGTGACTTGTGTTGGGGGCCTCACAGAGCTGTTCTTTTGTAGCTGCTGTTCTGATTTGTGTTTTAGGCATGAGGCGAGGCGTAGAGGAATCCGGGCTTGATGTGTGACATACAGTGCTTACAGAAGTTTTGGTTTCCTGGAATTCCTCTAGGTAAAATAACAAGGAAACGTGGGAGGATGTCTCATGACAACAGACTTGACAGATTTCTTAGAAATCTGGCAGAGAAAGCTGAAAGTGATAGAAATAGAGCAGGTGGCTAGTTTGAGGAAAAAAGTGGGTTTGGTGACGTGATTTGGTCTTCAACTTGTTTTACTCCACCACTGTTTTTGTGGCTGTTGCAGAAGGTGCTCACTAGCAATATTTGGATCAAGAGTGTATCTGTGAGTTGTAAGCTATGCAGACCCTTTAAAGCCATCTTGCACATGAGTGTTCTCTGTATCTAAATTAGACTTTGGAATTTCTTCTTGGTGTAACTTCTTTTCTACACTAAAGACATTGTCATTCAGATGCTATTGAGCATCATTTCATCATTCACTTCTAACCATGTTTTTTTTTTCCCGGTACTATGTGTTAACCATATCAGGGCAGTACTGAAGGTTTCTGGCAGAACATTTATTGTGAATATACATCAGAAATGTTCTTAGAGAAGTCATAAATGCTTTTAAATCTAATAAATGGTGATTGACTCTCAGGGATTATAATGGTTTTGAATTACTTAGTATATTTCAGTTTGGTAATCTGCTATCTGGATAAGTTTGAATATGATTGAAGACTTTGGGATGTGACTTTTCAGAAATAAGAAGACTTGTAGAGTGTTTTCATTCCTTAAACATTAAACTTCTCCCCCTCCCCGTGGTTTTGTGACACTCTGATGACAGTTTTTTCTTTAAAATGTGTATTAGTGGGTTTTTTTCTCTTCCTGTTTCATGTAGTAAAACTTAGCCAGCATAATATGTATGCTGAGGTAACTGTAACTTCAGCGCTAACGTTTAAAGTGGTTGGACCTAAAGCTTGCTGTTTATCTGCAGGTATTTAAACTATTTTCAGGAGAGTGTCTGTGAAGAGACTTAACAGCACAATGTTGGGGCTCTTAGGGATGCCGCTGGATTGCATGGCATATGTAGGTAGAGATACATGCCAGAAGTCTAGAATTTTTCTAGTAGTATTGAATAGAACTGTCAAGAGCTTTTGAAAAATTAATTTGCTTTAAGGGCTTTGCTGCAGAAGGGTCAGTTTTATTAGTCAGATGTAGATGTTTAAACTCGTCTTCAGAAGATAAAGGAAAAAACTAGACCGGGATATTCCACCTAAACGGCGTGTTTGGAGTTCTTACATGTGGTCATAAAGTATTGGGGGTTTATAAGTTTGTCTGTGCAGGAGTCCTGACTAAATGTTGAAATGATCTTGGCAAGAACAAAGAGAACTTTGAGGGAAGGTGGCCTACTTGTTCAGCTTTTTCCGAGTACTCTAACCTCTTACAGTTCAGTAACTGTTACGTTTCATAATGGAAATCTAGTAATAGAAGCAATGCTAATAAAAGCGAAGAGTAAGGAGGATTTTAAATGTCAGTGGAAAAAAATGGTATGATGGACTCTTTTGAAGATGCTGGGAGGGCAAAATGGGTGGCTGAGATCTGTTTTAAAAAGAGGGGTGGGGTGGGTTGAGTCTCCTCTTCCATGCTTACTCTAGAGGCATATTCAACAAAGTCAGAATTCCCTTCAAAAAGCCTACACTCAAGAATGATGCATTTAAACTTGCCTCCTTTTAATTTGATCTGAATTTGTTGACCTGTCTTTTATAATAGATGTTCTCACAGTATTGTGGAAGAACTGCAGACGCCAGAAACTGAGGTTTCTTGAGTACTCTTTTCTGCCCTGTGACATTCTGACTCAAAACACTTGTAGAATGTTCTATTCTGCTTACCAGGCAAAATACAAAAGAAAATAAAACCAAAAATGGGACTCTGAACTGGTCTGAATCTGGTGGTTTGTGATCTGGAGCAGAAAGAATAGTCTGTATTACTCCACCCAGCAGGTAGGACCAGCTGCTTTGGGCTTCCAGAACCGCATCATCTCCCTGTTGCTTTGTCTGGGCCTCAGTACTCCTCCACCAGAAAGTCCCAGTGCTGGCCTGTCTTGACAGGTGGCTGTGTAAGGGTGAGATGTTCCTTTTGAGAAGAGCTCTAGGAGTCGCTTTCAGGATATATGACTTCTGTAAAAGCTCCTGTTTTCATCCTTGGTAGTCCTTTCCCCTACAATTTTACACTTCTCTGAAGTCCAGGGGAAGCTTGCTGTTCAGTTCCCTAGGGGGGAAGGTCAGGAATTAGTTTCAGCTAAATGATTTCTTAGTTTTTCTGAAGAAGCATTCAGTCATGTGGAAATAGAAGTAAAATTTTAATTTTGTTGTTGAAATGATGTCTTCTGGTAGGTATGTTTTGGTCTAAGGGAGGTTCCTGCCCATAGGAATAATATACTGAAAAACGGAGCATAAATTGTGAAATATTCCTATTTGGTGTGTGACCACAGATCAAAACCACCCTGACAGAGCTTGACTAGATACACAGCATCTTTGGTTTTCAGACCATCATTCTGATTCGGTCTGCAAAGGCAAGGGCTATTAATATGTAAAACTGCATGCAGATTACAGGAATGGCTGCTGGTAGTGCTTTAAAATATTTAGTCTTATCCAGCTTGTGTAAGTGCAATATATAAACCATTCTCATGGAGAGATCTTTGCATTTTAAGTTACTCAGTCAAAGTGTCTCAGGTAGTTTTTTTTTTTGTTGGGGCCTTATGCAAAAAGTCAGAAGGCTTTCCTCCTCTTCAAAAGACCAACATGGTGTAAGCCAAGGCAAAGCATGGAAAGCTTCAGGCACACACTCTTTTCAAAAGGCTTTTCCAGGCTGTCTTTGTAAGTAATTCCATTTGAATCTCTCTGCACTGCAGAAAGTGAATTGAAAGAATTTGTGACCCTTTGGTTAAATCAAGGTAGATGATTGGCTTCAGACCCCTTTAGTTGGAGCCAGTTCTGCCCTGCTTGTGAAAGCAAGCTCAAAACACCCCCACGTTTCTGTGATCCACATTCCGGCACTGCCAGTTTTGTTTCCATTTAAATGTAAGGCACTGAGCAGCTGAGAAGTGGGTTGTTGAGGGACGAAGCTCCAAGGAACAGACAGAGGTGGCAGGCTCTCTCCTGTGTTCTGCCAGCCTTGAGCACTCGCAGCAGAGGTGAATCGCGTTTAGGGAACGGCGATGAAAGCAATGGCGCAGAGTTTTCGTGCGTTAGCAAAGTGCCTGTTTTCTTGCAGGGCTAGTCAGACTTTAGAATCTGGTTTATGCAGGTGAGACTTTGCTGTGGTTTGTTTTTCTCCAGAGATCTATTGGTTTTGTAGCCTAACAGAAGCAAAAGCAACTTAAGCTAGATCAGGAGAGAACTTCATGCATTAGCAGGCTCTTCTTTGGTGACCTTTGAGACCAGTTTGCTGTAGGCATTCAGACTATTTAAAAAAACGAAAAAGATTTTGCTGCTTGTGTTTGATGATCAAACCTGAAGATTTCTTGAAATGTACTGTTGGTGTGTTGGGACAATAAAAGTGTGGTGTTACAAAGAAAGTTTTGCTTGTATATCCTGTAAAGGGATTCTCTGAAGTGCTATTACGTATTAACATACATTCTTACGAATTGACTAATTTTTTTTCTCTATTTGTGTTGTTTTCAGAATACACAGATGATAATGCCCTGATTCCTAAGAACTCATCAGTAATTGTTAGGAGAATCCCTGTTGGAGGAGTTAAAGCTACCAGCAAACCGTTTGTTACGTAAGTATCCATAAAGCGTTGTCTTCTTTGTGAGGGGTTTTGGTGTGTTAACTTTTTAAATGGGTATTAGTTTACAGAGGCATTCAGATTGTGTCTGTCTTGTTAACGCTGCTGTTAGTTTTTGTTCTCATGGGATAGATTTTAATGTATCTCTCCCAAAGTCGACTGACATTCTTAGGCCTGCTGGGACATGGGGTTCAAACTCCAGCAATGGTAACTTTTGGGATGATTCTATTGGGTTTGTTCTTGGGCCTTTTGTTCTTTTTTCTGAGAGCCAAGTTGTAGATCCTCTTCCCTCTGCGTGGGGAGATTCCTTATTCTATGGGTTGGCTTTTATAATGAAGACAGATGCGCATTGTAGTGTAAACTCATCATTTGTTCCCTTCTCAGCGGAGTCTGATTCTCAATGTTTGACTGTTTCTTGCATTTGGGGGAGGGTGGGTGGATATGGCAGGTATTCTGATGCCACAAACCTGGTGTTTTTGCATAGAGAAAAAGAACAATACCCTAAAGTGTGTTGCCTTTTGTGGGAGTACAATGGAGGAACCGTTAATCCTTTCTGAACCCAAAGCTGATTAAGCAGTTTAGCACATTACCAAATGTTACTAGTTGTCTTTCTAAGCCTGGTTTTACCCCCAGCTGATATCTGTGCTCCAGGTTTTAATTCTGTGTTCCTAAGATTTGTGGAGGACAGAGAATAGGATGTATTGATTAAAATTACAGAGAAGCAATCCTGACTACAGAATTATTGCTGTCGTGTATGTATTCATACAGTACAGTTCTGTATCAGCTATGTTAACATTGAATGGTCATGTTTTCCAGCTGCCTTAACAGGGTGCCTCTCCGCCACAGTTAGTTATTAGCTTGTGGTTTTGCCATGTCTTTCTCATGTTGGTTCTCAATAGAGAAAGTATGCTGGTGATTTACAACATGTCTCGAACAAAGAGTACAGCAGCGTCCTAGTACCCAAGAAGCATCTGCAAGCAAAAAAGCCCCGAATTTATGTGACTGTACATGTAAACTTTGGGCCTATTAGTGCAGTAGTTGTTGCAGTGCTTTCAGGCACTACCTAGCAACTCTGGATGCCACAGCATTGTGCTTATAAACATGGCCTTGCTTGGGGGTTGATTTAAATGTGCATGCTCAGTGCTATCTTGTCAATGCATCCTCCGTTTCTGGCTGGATGGCACCTCTCCTGGTATTGTAACGCTGCCGTAAAAGGAGAGGATAGAAGCTGCTGGCATCAAAGGTCAAATCAATGCCTGTGTGTGGGTGGGAATAAGGAGAGACTGGCACTGGTGTGGTAGCCCTGAAGATGAACCAGGCAGATTAGCTTTGTGTTCCTTCGGCTGGAAACATTGCAGAAACAGCCGGTAGAGTGGTTGGTGTTTGGGAGCGAGGAGTGTGTGCTGGAATGATGGAGAGGCCTTCAAAAATGCCTTACTCACTTTGTAGTATGTTCTTCCAAGGTGAATGGGTGAAGAAACCATTGTGTGGTAATCTAAAGTATTTTGTGTGCTTCCTCAACTCTGGGAGGTAGTGACTGTAATTGCGAGCCTGGTGGTGTCCTAGCAGTGTCAGGGATCCTGAGCCTTTCTATTTGTACCTGAATTCCACAGCAGCCTTGGAATTGCCTGTGCTTAGGGGACACTTTGGATGATGTATGACTTGTCTGTTAACTATATCAATGTTTGCATGTCTGATTCATGATGAGTAGCATGCAGGTACAGATCAATGAGTATGTCGAATCTCAGCAAGTTTTCAAATGTAATAAACATTTCCTAAAATACTGTAGCATTTTCAAGATGATCTTAAAGCAAAATCTGGCAAGTAAGACTTTTTTTTTTTTTTTTTTTTTTTTCTGTCACAGGGCTCCTACATTGCACAAAATCCCAGGATCAGCTTTCAGGTGACGTTTCTACCACTGTTTCTAGTCAGCATAGCACATATAACGCATTTAGTATTTTGGCACTTTCATGGCGAAGTATGGTAGAACACAGTGCTTGGGCTGTCACAAAGAACCACTGTTCTACAGACTGCGCTGCTGACATTTTGTTATTTCTTTGTCAGATGACTGGTTTTTTTCACTTCAGCAAATTTGCACTTCCAGGTGCCTTGACTATCCCTGTCCTGTCTTAGAAACTAAAGTACTGTATCCAGTACCTATTTGTAATACTAGGGATATATGGATTGGATAAAGTTACCTTCCTAGTTGGAGGGTTGATTATTTAAGAACACAAAACTCTAGTACAGACTTCATCTTTCTGATACTTACATAGCAGAGACAAAATATCTGAGGACTTCCTCTTGCACTGTTGTGTTATATGCCTGTAAGTCTGAGAGTAATTTGTGACAGAGTAGAAATGGGATTTGGGTTGCTTTTTTTTAACTGCACTGAATGTACCAAGAGAGACATAAAAATTTCCACATTCACCAGGCTATCAGAACATAATGTTTTGCTATTCAGGTTTTATAGTCTTTTTTTCACTGCTGTGTGTTGGGTACAAGTGCTTTATTTTAAGTTCTGATCACTTTTATTTCTTCTAGAAGTCAAACTGAGCCAGCGAGTGGAACATCAAAAGCAGTACGTAAAAACACAGTCTCACTCTTATATTCTAATATATACCGTGAATACCAGTGAATACTGGTATTGGTGCCTAGTAATGCGTTGTATTTTGTATTGAATATACTAGAATATTTCCTGTATTGCCATTTGCACATTGTATCACCTAGCTTTTGTTCTTAAATACCTTTTTTGCCTCATGGTTTTTGAAAATGGTATCAAAACCCACCAATAAACCATCATTGTTAAACTGGGTACTGTTTGTACTTTTGACTTGGGGGTTCAAACAAATGTCAAAACCAACATATCCCATACGTATTGAGGATGGTTCTGTGCAGCTAAATGATTCCTGATTTGAGTTGTGGGTAGCCATAGAGAGGGTGGAAGCCTTGCCTCTCTCTTGACAAGTCCTCTCGCTCTCAAAGCACTGCAGCCTCGAGTGCTTCTAGTGTTGGAGACCCAATTATCTTTAGTCTTAAAGTGAACTCAGGTCTTGGTCCTTGGTCTCAAGTGGGGGGGGGGGGGGGGGGGCTGTTTTTATTTGATTTTGAAATGACCGGAAAGCTTGCCAATTATTGTTGAACAGTAAAGCAGCAAAATTAAAATTAGTTCAGATTTTTTTTAAAAAGGATAAAAAGGATGCACAAAAGCTTATACTTTGAATATTTCTTCCTTGTCTTGCTCTTACATGAGCTGTCATTCTACACTTGCAAATTTGTGCTGTATCCAACAGTTACTACAGCCAAAGCAAGCAAGTGGATCATTTTGGTTTAGTTTTACTATTTCAGTAACTGCAAGGATGTCTACTTGGTCTTCATCCTTAGAGGCTACAGAAATGCAGAGGGTTGTGCCCGTTGTTTTAGCGCTGTCAAGCACAACTGTGATCCTTCCTGGCTGCACTGGTAGATTAGCAACCACTGTAATTTTAAGTGCAGCACTCCAGCAGTGAGATTACCCTTTTCCTCCTGTTTTCTGTCCCCTTTCCTACTTGCTTTGTCTTAGTTTATGTTTAGCCTCCTGTTCAAAATGGGAGTTAATACATTGACTGTCAAGTCTGGGTTTTCGGTTTGGCTTTTGGTTTTCTTTCCAGTTCTTCTGCAATATTATCTTAGGGTTGTATACAAGTTTTGTGGAGGTGTTGATTCTGCTTGACTAATTAGAAGGACTGGCAGGAAATACGTCAGTAGAAATTTAAAGGAAAAAAACCCCAGAAGAATGTAGGATCCTTGGAAGATGGCTGTTGTGCAAACGTACTAAATAGTACATTAGTTATCTATTTGCGGCTTTTGATAACTTTTAGGTAGAAAGGAGTGCTTTCACCTCCTATAAGAAATTAGACTGCTGCCTACAGGCCATATAATAAATGCTTCCTAAAAAAATTACAAGACCTAATTAATAGTTTATTAACTGTTATGTTTTGGTTATGGCCAATACTAGACTGTTTAACACTAGACTCCAATAGAGAGCTTTCTTAATTTTTTGTTTGCTTCTGAAAAACCACAGGATGATAGTGGTTGTGCCTGCCAGGAGAGAATGTAGGGTGTTTTTCCACATGTAAAAAAGAGTGGCACATGAAGCATGAAGCTTCAAAATTCTTGATCAGGCTTGATTTTTAACAGAACTGGCTACAAAACGTTCTGGAAAGAAGGAAAGTTGCAACTTCTGGTAAGACTCGCAAGGGAAAGGCGGCTATTTTTTCCAGGTCCAAAGGCACATTTTCAATAACTTTTTAGTTAGTGCTACAGTAATTTGGTATGTGCTTTGCTAACCATACGGAAAAGGAATGATTAACTGGAGAGAGGAATCATCTTCTGCCTGTAGATATTTTTTTCCCCAGAGTCTGCTAAAGCTGCTCCCTTGAATTCTTCCACTCCATTAGGTAATGAAGGACAAGACTTTTTTCCAAGGAAGGGTTTTCATCGCTTTTCTGATCAATTTAGGAACTTCTTGAGGAGAGCTGTTGAGTTTATGTTGTGAAATTCCAGTCTAAATTGTTGAGCAACTGAAGACATAATAAGCAGTGATTCCAGTGCCTTTCTGATAACGTTTTGCTAGTGTAAGCTTAACTGCTGGTTGTGGCATACTATAATTCAGTGTGGTGGAAAAGGAACAAGAGTTATCCTTTTGGCTTGTGGAAAAACTGCCCTTCGGTATTAGTTCTCAACAGGCACTGCAGCCCGTCACTAACTAGTGGCCTCGGGACTTTGTTCCTGCAGGCTGTTCCAGTAGGCCGTTGGGAGGGAGGAATGTGGTGGCAATGGAGGAAAAAAGTGAGAGGATTGTGCTCTGAATCCCATTTTCATCATCATTAAAAATTGGTTTTGGTATGATAGCAAGGAGAAAAATTTTAAATTCCCACACTAATTTGGATAGTATGGCCTGTGGTCTAAGAAAGTACAAGAACTCAGTTTTCTCAGATTTTGTAGGCTACTCCGTCATGGTAAACGCCTTTATTTCAGTAATTGGAGCAGATTATCTTTTTCTAGACAAAGTGGTTGGTTACTTTTATGGCTGATGTTTTGGATTGGTGTTTTTATTTGGGTTTTGTGGGGCATGGTGGGTTTGGCATTTTTAAACTTTTTGACAGCAGAGTTCATGCTTCGGGGCTGATATGCCTGTGGTTTATTCTGGCAGGCAGCTATACAGTGTTCATAAAAGCATAACTGTGTGCATTTATAAATGATGAGACATTGACAGATTAAGTTACAAGCTACTTAAGTAAAATAAGTTTCCTGTAGTGATGCTTCCTTCTCAAAGAAACGGAAGTATTTTATTTTCAGTCCTTTTTAGCTGCAAATTGACAGCTTCCTTACCTGTTTGACTTTTAAGCAGCTGTGAGCATTTAACAAGGGTCCCTCTCTGAGATACTCTGGAGCAAGAAGTTGATCTCAAGTGGGTTTGGTTATTTTAGTTTCTTCTCATGAACCACATAGGCACTCTCTTAAGGTGTCATAGGTTTGGACTTTGTTTTGAACAAATACAAATTACAGTAGGTCGGATATGCCTCTTTCAGTGACAGTCAGAGGACATAGTGGAGATTTTCAGACTAGAGTAGAGGTTAACTGTTGCTCTGTTTTAGTTGTAGAACTTGAATATGTGTTTAATTTTTTGTGAACAGATTGATGACCCTTCTGCATGTACTTCTCTGGCCCAGCTTATCAAGGTATAGATATATTCTTGTCACATACTTGGAAAAAAAAGTGTTTGCTTCCTATTTTTAAATCTTATACTGTGAATTCTAGCTGGATAACTGTTGTAATGTGAACAAAACTTTAATTTATTTTTTTAATAATTTAAAGTATTTATTTTAACTTTAAAATGTGTGTATATTTTGATAGGATCCTGTAAAGAGTAGTTCCCAGTTTGGGAAGATAGAAGGGGAGTACCTTATCAGCCGCAATGTAATGTTGCAGCATTACTCATCTTCAAGACCCAAAGAAGCAGCTGTTTACCATTTTTCATACGTTTTGTTAACTTTGCGTTGCAAACTGACACAATTTTCACAGAGGAATGTAATTGGCTGTAAGTTATGGACATTTCGGGGGGGTTGCAACAGCCAAAATAGAAACGTTTCTGGAAGATGGCACAAATGCATGGCTGCTTTTGAATTTCATTATAGTTACGGATCCATTTTTTGAATGCTACACAATTTCCTAAATTGTAGTATCTATACAGCAGACCACACAATCTAATTTGTTTGAACGTGGACTGTGTAAATTGTGTAAATGCACCTGATTGTTTATAGGAATGCACCAGTGTGTATGCGTGGCATACTAGCAGCTGTCCCCTTCTGAAACTGTTGCCTTGCCCTGTTTTGCTATGGAACTGCTGCATTTTTTGCGCAGCAATGTGTAACTTTGGGCAAACACTAGTGATTGCGCTTGGAGAAAAGGTGTAGTGCTGGTCCGTTAAATGGCTAGTCCTTTAAAGATTACAGGAGGCTGGGCCTAATGCAGAGGAGCCAGTTCTGTCTTCTGAAAATAAAGGCTGGAGTTCATTTCCAAGAAAGAGAAATCTCTTCCCACCGGTAACTTCTTCCCTTTCTCACTGCAGGAATTAAATCATGTACATTTGGGGAAAAAAAAAAAAAAGAAAAAAAAATTAGTTTGGAAGGTAGCCACCAAAAGAAATTGGTCTCCATTAGTGCTGCCCCTAAAGGTGTCCTTCTTTCTGTAAATGCATGTGAAGTTTTACTCTAAGTTATGAAAAACTCTCCAAGTGGTGTACACATTTAAGCTTTCGAGAAAATGTAAGTGTTTCAGAAAAATACAGGAACAAAACATAAAGCAGCTCAAGTCTGTTCCTTACTCTAACCTCTTTGGTGCAAACAGGCTTAACATGGAGGCGATGTGTTGGGAAAAGTATTCTGTTTTGTTATTACTGTGTATGAAATGCCATGTTTGAATTTTGGTCTATTCCTAGAAATGCTTTGTGTGTTTTGTAAACCGTTTGGGATTCAAACAAACTAGTCAAGTACTTTTACAGTTTTCTGTAAATAATAATGGAAATGTTTTTTCATAGATGTTGATCTGGATTATGTTACTGTTGAGAAGAAACTTGTGTCTATGAAACAGCTATGTAATGCTTTTGTGAATGAAGGCATATAAAACCAAACACCTGAGTGGCCAATCTGAATGATAGGTGCTTGAAGGTTCAAATCATTTACAGTCACTCCCTTAGACCCAGCTTGTATCTGGACTAGCGTGTAATAAACTCATTTGAACAAATACTACTTAAAAAGTATCAGCTGGCTTCAATAACTTGAAGATCTAGTTCTGCATAAAGCTGATGTTGCAATTTGTACATTGAAAGGACACAGTCAACTGGAAAAAACTGCAGGTTGTGTTTATTGTAGTTAAATCACTTAGTATGAAGAAGTTAGCAGGGGGGTAGCATGCAGTTTGGACAGCCTACAGCACATGACTGAAATTTCTACTGAAAAGAGCCTTTTGTCTTGCTGAGGGATTACAAAAAGCTTGATTCCTTTTAATGCTGCTGTTTCTGAGGCTGAATTTCAGCAAGCAGGAACAACTGCCCTGATGCTTTAACTTGTGTGTCCTTTTAATGCTGCAAAATGTGAATAATGATACTTGCATCCATCTTTCTCAGTTAAATGTACAGTGGATATCTTCTCCTTCAAATACTCTGGAGCTTAAAAATCAGTTTAAAAATACTGGATAGTCTATTTTTTTCTACACATAGCTTCAGTCCACTTGGAAAAAAATAGGATTGGTTACACGTGTCTTGATGTAAGATACAAACAGAGCCTAAGGTTTTGAGTGCCCAGGAACGCTCTTTTCGAGTAGGTTAAAGGGCACATAAAGAGCATATAGCGGCATAAGGACTCCCCAGAACATCTTCAGGACAACTCTGTTCTAGATAAGCAGCTGTTTTCATGCAGCCTCAGCTGGTGTTGTGCTGCTCTTTGCAGGATTGAGTGAGTGGTGTGGTCTTTGGCTGTGTGGGCTTCAATGTGTTTCTAATGTGTGTGTCAATTGTCTGTTAAACAGACTGCCAATCTGACTGAAGCCAATGCTTCCGAAGAAGATAAAATAAAGGCTATGATGATACAGTCTTGCCGTGCGTATGATCCAGTCAAGTAAGTGTTGATAACGTCAAACCTGTCTGAAGATTACGGAAAAATTGCAGAGGTGTTTGTTTTAACAAGAGTGACGTATGCATACCTTTTTCTTTTTTCCCCCCAAAACTTCTAGTTACGTGGAGAAACCCTTGGGCCCACCTCCCCCATCATATATTTGTTTTCGTTGTGGAATACCTGGCCACTATAGAAAGGACTGCCCAACAAAGGGGGTAAGATTGTGAGGGACTTCTGGGGTTGCTTAATTTTTAATTCTTTTACCTCGGCAGTTACGTACCGTGAATACTCATATTAAAAGTTGTTTCTCTTGGGGTGAAGTAGAGGTTATATGGCAATGTTGCAAAGCCCTTCAAAATTGACGGGAAACCTGGAATTATAAATGTAATTTTTTTCTTTTTTCTAGGTCGTAGGCATTAAATATATCCATAGATCTTTCTCTGTGAAAGATCTATGCATATTTTTATGTATTGCAATATTGGTGGTTTTTTTTTCTGGTTTTAACTCTTTAATGACAGTTCCCAGTTTTAAGTATTTTGTATAAACCCTGGGATGGTTCTGTTGTCCCCATTCATTGAATATTTGCGTGTTTTAATTATGAGTCTCTGTGGAGTGTGAATTCAACCTTCACATATAGATGATGAATATAAGTTTCTCCAATGACTAGTGGAGAGCCCTGCATTAAGCTCTCCCTCTGAACTGCGCTTTGGAGAAGGAGCAGGTTTGTGCCTCATCTCCGAGCGGGTGCTGGGCTAAGGGATACTTCACCCTTAAGGAATCGGAAGTTAAGCCAAAGAATGTTGATGGAGTTCGAAACACTGCTCAAGCCTTTGGAACATCCTGGCCATATTCGCGTAGGAAATTAAGTACTTTAGTGGAGCAACCCTTCTGCTGGGGAAAAGGAACCTAGCAAAAAAGGAAGGTTGTGGCTCCAACCTTCCTTAACACGCCTAAACATCCTTAAAGGCTTTTACTGCTTAATCATTGAAATGTCCTTTTAAGTGCGAGTCTTAAGATGAGATCTGTCTGCATTTCTTTTCTGAACAGGACAAAAATTTCCAGTCTGTTCCCAGAATTAAAAGGAGCACAGGAATTCCAAAGAGTTTCCTGATGGAGGTGGAAGATCCCAATACAAAGGGTGCTATGCTGACGAAGACTGGGAAATATGCAATACCAACTATTAATGCGTAAGTATGGAATTAGTTGGACTGACCAAAAAGTGAATGAGAGAAACCGCGCGTAAATGTCTGAGTGGCAATGCAACCAAGTTGGCCAGCATCTGTAATTACGGGGGAGGAAGCGTTGTCGTTGCATCTTAACCTTAAAAGCTGTGATACTTTCTAATATTGAAATAGGGTTGTCCTACCGTTCGTGCCCCTAGAGTCTGTTTAAAGTTGTGGTGTGCTAAGAACCTGTATTTCTGCAAAACATTTCAGTAGTGTTTATAGTGGAGGAGTCCTCTTTGCAAGCTCATTTTGCTTCTGTTTTATGTTTCAAAGGCTTCTTGCAAAAATTAACAAATAGCTGTTGGACAGAGATTTCCTCCCCCCTTTGACTTTTGTTGAATCTCATGGGCAAAACAGACCAAAGTTTTCCTGTTGCTGTAAAACAACTAAGAAAACAGCTAAGAAAATAACTACTGTGTGCCGAGGACAGTGGCTGTTTTTCAAATGCACTTGGTAGCACTTCTGTTTTACTGTCATGGAACTCCTTTTGTAGCAGCTGTCATAGACTTCTTCCATTTATAAAATGTACTTACTCAGAGACTAACTTTATCCTGAGCCTGCAACTTACATTGCCTTCTGGCAAAGGAGAGGTTTTAGACAGCTGCTGTGGGGTGAGAAGAATTCCATCTATTTGATAAAATCCAAAGCTTGGAAAAGTTTTCCTTTACCTCTCTGTAACTTTTTTCTTCCCCTTCCCCCCGCTCCCCGCCCCCACTCCAGGGAAGCTTATGCTAGAGGAAAGAAGGAAAAGCCTTCCTTTTTACCAGAGGAGCCATCCTCCTCCTCCTCAAATAATCCTATTCCAGAGGAGTTGTTGTGTGTGATTTGTAAAGATATAATGACGGATGCAGCTGTTATTCCCTGCTGTGGAAACAGTTACTGTGATGAATGTAAGTGTGACTCCCATGTTTGTTATTTTAAAATATCGTATCTGATCTTCTGAAAACACAAATAGGAGGTATCAAAATTGTTACCAGTTCTGAATAAAACTTAAGTGTACCCTGAAAAGGAAGGACTTGTCTCATATGAAGGAAAAAAAAAAAGAAAGCTTTTTTCCCTTTTTACATATCTGGTTAAATCCCCTTTACGTGTGGAAGGACGAGGAGGAGAAGAGTGCATAATTGTGCAGGTGATTACAGGATTAGATATTGAAAGCGTTTAGTTTGTCCACAGCCCTTTCTCTCATACAAAATTACATAGCTAGCTCTGGTGACTTACTGCGGTCCGCAACAAACAGTTAGGCATTTAATCCACATTCTTCTCCATGGGAGAGGTGGTTAAAACCTTCAGAACCCAAACCTGGTGATGGTTTTTTGAGATGTGCTTTATTCGTTAACCTTGAGGTTGATGACTTCTCCTTGTACTAGACAGTGGAAAAAAGACTAGTCAAAACATCAAGACACAGCCTGCTCTGCATCTTCAAATGTCACAACAGTGAAATATCAAACCTGTGTAGTTATTTGCTGCCCGCTAGAAATTTTTTGTGCTATTGAACATTTCTAGCTTCATGCTGCCCATTCCAAGCCTTATTCATCCATTAATCATCTATGTGTTTTTATAACTGGTCAGAACCCAAAAGATTTCCTTGGTTTGACTGAAAACTATTTTGATGATTCTAATTATTCACAGGTATTAGAACAGCATTACTGGAATCTGAGGAACATACATGCCCTACGTGTCATCAGACAGATGTTTCTCCTGATGCTTTAGTTGCCAACAAGCTCCTACGCCAGGTAACGTGGTGACTGTTGTGTAAACTGTTTGTAAGAAAAGTCTATTTGTAAAAAGTTGAAGGGGGAGAAAATAGTAATTTACATCTCCTTAAGCAAGGCTGAATTGACTTTTCAAATACGTTATCTGTTGTTACAGAAGCTTACAACTCTTTAGAGACAATCTAGCAAATTCAGGTCACACTTTTGTTGAACGTGATTGCCTCCCTTTCAAATTCGGGGTTAATGCTGAAGTTACCAACTGAAATACTCTCAGTTACCAGTCGTTAGTATCAGTCTTTAATGTGGTGTGTTCATATCTCTGTGTATTGATTTATTTTAGGCTTGATAGCATTTACAGGAATACACAAGTGATTTTACTCTGTGAAGGCTTTTGTTCGTGTGTCTACTGAAGTTTCGTATTACGTTTTTGTAAATGTTTTTCTGCCTCTAGGCTGTGAACAACTTCAACAATGGAAGTGGCTACACCATCAGCAGTTTGTTGGAAGAGAAGGTAAGTTTTATTTCAACATATGCAGTGATCCTTGTATTTTAGTAGAGCGTATTTTCCATCTGTTTGCATTTCTTCACAAGGGCTGTCAGGTTCCTGTACAAAGACAATCAGCATTACCAAGTCTTGTGGGCCCCCAAGGACAATCAATACCCACAGCTGGTAAGTAACTATAACGTTAGAATTTCTTTTAAACAATTATCTTCAGGTAAACTGAATGAGACTTTCTTTTTTCCCCTCTCCCCACTCTCAAAGGCAATCCAGTGACGTCCAGCACAATTTGCTCAGCAGGTGGCGGACCAGGCTGCGAACTGTAAGTACTCTACAGAAATTCAGTATGGTACTACTTGTAACCTGTTAAACGGCGCCGGAACACCTAACTTATACAACAACTGGTTTGTAATGAAATACATATGCACAGATAGTTGTGAAGAACACACGTGGTAATTAATTGTTAAACGGCTTAGTTTGAATTGGCTGTGACAAAGGGGATCTGTGCTTGCAGTAAGGTGACGTAAAATAAAACGCCAGTACGTGATTGAAAAGAGGACTATGAAAAATGGACTCTTTTTGAGGAAACCATAAGTACATCTAAAACTTAAATATAATTAAAGGACCAGACAGAAAGCCACCCTTTCGATTACTGGCTGAATAGGGCTGAAGAAGTTCATTTCCCATAGAAATCAGCCTCCAACATTCTTTTTTTAACAACTTAATTGATGCTGATTGAGCAAATTGTTGGAAAAGTCAACGCTGTTCTTTTATGACAATATTAAACTTCTTCAATTTAGTCATCTCAGATAGCCAAGCTGCTTTCTCTCAGTTGGAGAGAGAGGATTCTATTTTATCTATTATTGCAGTATCAAGTTAGTCCTTCCTTTTGATATATATTTGTTACAGAGAGATTGTAAGGGTGCATTGTGTTTATAAAATCTTAAATCAAAACAAAACCAGGATCCATCCCACAGATTGTCTAAAATCTCAAATTCATTAAGCAAGAAAATAACAATTCAGGGGCAAGAACAGGCCAAATACATCATCATGAGGCAACAACATAGGAAGCGTACGTGGAGGAAGTTAAAAGAAGTTTGAGAGAAGATGGGTTACTGTCCGTGCAGTATTTTGAACATCAGAAGTGTGAAGTATGAAGAGCATCAAGGAGTGATTCTGTGATTCTGAGTGGCACAGGAGCGGTGGGCACTTGACACATGGGAGATGGGAGTCTCTTTTAAGCATGGGCAGCCTTCAATCCACAGTCGCTCCTTGCCCACTGATGGAACTGTTGGGGGTGGGGATGTGGAAGGCAAGTATGAGGATCAAGAAATGAGAGTAGTCTCAAATGAACAGAAAGCAGTGAGAAAAATGCTTAAGCTGAGAGCAAGAAGTGCTCAGCACCATGCTTCTGCTTCAGTTGCTTTCTTCTTTAAAATCAGGGCAGAGTGTTAACAAACAGTGACGCAGGTTTTGGGGTTTCTTTAGAAGTTCAAATCGAGGATGCCCACACAGTGAACATACCCAAAGGACTCAGGCGCCAGCACTACCAGCATCAACAGCAGTCTTTGTGCCTGTGCCTCCACCTCCCTTGTACATTGCTGGCTCATATTCAGTTTTTCATTCAGCAACGCCCCATAGCCCTTCTCTGCAGGGCGGTTCTCAATCCGCTCATTGCCCAGCCTGCATTTGTGCCTGGGGTTGCCCCCAGTCAGATGGAGGATGTAATAAATAAATAATAAAAGAAAAACTTGTGGAGAAAAAACTCAGGGTAGGTGATGTTTTCTACCCCCTAAATCACTCGGGCAGGAGTCTGAAGAGCTCTCCATTAGTTATGCTGTCAGTATCTTTGCTAGAGTAATGGCATTGAGGCATATTACTAGAGGCTGAGCTGAGAAGCTTTTAGATACGACTTCTCTTGAAATGCGGTTACTATCCTTGGTTAGAGCTAGAGGTATGCGCTAAATTTTGCTAGGACATCTGGGTTCAATAACTAGTAGAGAGCTCTTCAGACTCCTGCCCAAGTGATTTAGGGGGTAGAAAACATCAGCTACCCTGAGTTTTTTCTCCACACGTTTTTCTTGTCTCATATGTAGCATGGCAGTACAAGTATTTTGCATCCTGTACAAATTGCCAAATAAGTAGTGGAGTTAAATAGCTGGCAATATAAAATCAAGCTTTACTGCCTTCAGGCTGAGTCATGTTTCCTTGATGTTTATAGTGCACTGCAGCCCTTAAGATTTAGATTTGTTCTTTTTGCATCTTACTGCGACAAGATTGATTCACACTGCATGTAGTCGAGGAGTAGTGAAAAATGTGCACATTCATGTACCAGTTAAGGCCAGTATACACCACCTTAAATCAATCCATAGCTACGGTAGTTCATGTGACAGAAGTGAGTGGAAATAGATTTACCCTTCCTGTATGTTTCAACACTTAGCGAACCAGCAGCTGTTCTGTCTTATGAGCAGAAACTTTTTTAGCAGCCGAAAGAAGCTTTGACATAAGCATATGGAGAGGAAAGAAGAAACCAAACCAAATTGGTGAGGAAAGAAATGGGGGAGAGTCACTAGTGACTGCTTTGAATTAAGTTCTTTTTTTGTGTGTGTGTTATGCTTTTTTTAAGGTCCAAGTCTCCCTCTAGTGCTTCACCTTACTCTGGAAGATTGTATACCTGCTCCAAGTCAAGACAAGGTTCTTCCCGAACTCCGTCCTACTCTCCATCATTTAGTCGTTCCCGCTGTCATTCCTACTCGCGATCGCCGCCATATCCAAGAAGAGGCAAAGGGAAGAGTCGAAAGTATCGTTCAAGGTCAAGGTCACTCCCGTGCAGAAGATCCCATTCACGGTCAAGATCTCCAGTAGTTAGAGGCCGGTCTCCTGCTAAACGGGCTGTACCTGAAGGGGTAGGAGAAAGCGAGTATTTTAACAGGTACAGAGAAGTTCTACTGTACAATATGAAAGCTTACTATGACAGATCTGTTGACTTTGGAGATCCACTTGAAAAGGAACAATACAGGGAATGGGAAAGAGTCTACAGAGAATGGTATGAAGTGTGTTACAAGGGCTGTGCTGTGGGCGCTCAGTCTCGTCCACCAGTAAACAGAGACCGTTCTCCACATAGGTTTGGTCCATCTGGGACCAGACGAGAGACTTTGCCATATGCTCGGGGCCGCAAAGAGGATTGTCCTGGTGGGCAGAGCCACCGAAATCGTAATAGAGCTGGAAATTACCTGAAAGAGCTTCTGGGAAGAGAGAGCCGTGGCATCAAAGATCTTGTAAAAAACAAAAGAGAAAGAGATGGAAAGTCCACTGGGAGATGGCAAAGGAAATAAACATAAAAAACACCAGAAGAGAAGAAAAGGAGATGAGGATGAAGGATTTCCCCAGGTGGAGTTGTTAGAAGGTGTGAGAAAACCAAGAGAACAGTTACAGCAGAAGATGTTAAAACGGACTCTCTGTTCACGGTCCCAAGCACAATTCAGTTCCCCGTGCTGACTGAGACCAAAATCTTAATTGGAATATATT
Organism: Leptosomus discolor; assembly: GCF_034619465.1. Classification (NCBI taxonomy): domain Eukaryota; kingdom Metazoa; phylum Chordata; class Aves; order Leptosomiformes; family Leptosomidae; genus Leptosomus; species Leptosomus discolor. The sequence goes on along the minus strand of NC_141398.1, from coordinate 38,444,696 downwards.
AAATGGACAGCTATCTCTCTAAATTTGATTGTATCTCTGGTTATGTATTAAAGCAATGGTTTGGTTGTAGTCCAACGCTACACAGAGTCCTCTATGTTTTTTTTCCTCCTCTATCTCCAGGGTAAGCTCTTCGTCACTTCGTCGTAACATTGCTGCCATACAGCTTTGCGGAAGGAAGGATTCAGGGTGAACAGTGAATGAGTATTTTTTGGGGGGTGGGGGGTGGAGTGGGGCTGTTGAGGGAAAGAGCTTCTTTTTTCTAGCAGTCTTAGTGGACACTGGCATGAGAAATCATTTCATTGACTTCTTTATGGATCATTATTCAAGCTGACATAGAGCTTGACTTGGAGGAGGTCAAACAAAGGCTTCACTCACAAGACCTGTTGCACTGAGCTCCAGAGGGGAAAGCAGTCTGTGCTTCAACAACCGTATAGCTCAGCTAGGTGCTAACAGGGTCCTCCTGCACCTCCTTCAAGAGGAACAGCACCCCATTGCTTCCACTGACAAAGGTGTATCCGTACGGATGTTCTGAACCAGGCCTTGGTTTTGCGGTGCAGAAAGGACAGGGCTAAATAAGTTTAATTCATTGCCACTGTAGGTGAAAAGTCCAAAATGTTGATTTTCAAAATCTCACTCAACTGTTGTTTGATATTCAAGGTGATGGTGGGTAGTGAAGAGCCCAAATCTTGTCTATGGGAGCTGATATAGTAGGTGATTTTAGATGAAGCATGATTTTAGTATATACCATAATACACAAAACTGAAGGGTTTATACCTGTAGGCTGGGTATAAGCATTCACCTGGGATATGGATAATGTGGATTGTTTGGCCTATTAAGTAAGTAAAAATTTTCATAAAGTCTTAATTTTTAATAGTGCAGATTGTACCTTGAATGTGGAGCCTTTCTTGGTACCTTCAAGAATATCCCTTTCTTTCTTGAAGTTTATCTGCTTTTAAATGTTTTATTTTTCTAATTGGCAAAGTACTAATGTACTTTGGTGTGTTTTGCTTTCCATCGTTAGAAAAATGTAGAAGCAACCTCAGTATTTCTTTTTCTTGCCAACTGTTCCTAGGAATCCTAACCCACACGTGCACAAAAAAAGCACATGGCATAAATACTATCCACATTTCCAATCAAAAAGTTTATATAATTGCTTTAAGGAAAGAGTCAGAACTCTGACATATCTTGCACACAAAATCTCATCTTTTTCAGCCTCCTTGAAGAGATTTTGTATTTGGTTGACTGTCAGATCTTCAACTGATGTACATTAGCAGCAAGTATTTTCATGTCATTGGAGCACGCTGATTTTGCCACCTGAGGAGCTAATTGGGGACTGCATTATGGAATGAGTCGTAGAGTCATGTCAGAAATACTTGTCTGATAACTAAGGTTTAAACTGTGTTTAAAGTTCTCAGTGTGGCTGTTGAGAACAATCTCCATCTCCTGGTTCTCGGTACTGCAAGTACAATTGGGACACACATCTCTTTCAAGGTTTTTGATAGGGCTTTTGGCTGTAACAACTCTTAAATTGTTCAAGCATTAAAATACACTAAAAAGGGGATAAGCAAATTTGAAGTCGATTTAGAAATCAAGGCCCTAGATACTCCTTTAAGAGACGCCGCATTTCTTAACAATATTCTTGAGTTTTGGGCAGCAGCTGCCATGCATTGCCATCCATACTCCAGACACCAAAGAAAATCACAGTGTTAAGGACTATTTTTGCAGTGTTTTTCTATACGCACTACATCATACTAAGCAGACAAAGTTTCCAAGTGGACTTCAGTAAAAGCAGTGTCCTAATCCCCTGTGGTGTACCACCATGTTTCCCCAGAGGAGAAGGGAAGCCTTGTGCTGGCTAGCCGTCTGCCAGCGCATCGATAAGTTTCTGCATTCAGAAGAGGCTGGAGGTTGTGTCCCGTATGCAGTTTGGGTGAGCTCACCTTGGGTTGGGAGAAAGAGACTTAGGCACAAAGTCTGACCTCTGACACTTCTCAGAGAATAAAACTTGATCTGTTTTACTTAGATGGATTACATTCTCTATGGCTGAAAGGAAAGAAATATTCCCTTCCCAGACCTAACCAAAAAGCACCACCTTTTATGTGGTGAACAGACTATGCAATCAATACAGTGGTGTTTAAGACACATTATTATGGTAGCAGGCATATAACAATTTATCTGATTGCATGTAGCTTCCATGTTTCTGTATCATGCATGCCCAGTAAGAAAAAAAAAAACCCTTACAGACCTTTCTTAAATAGAACCATCCTTCGATTACATTCCAGATACAACTTTTTTTTTTTTTTTTCTTTTTTAATTTTATTCCCCAAGTGGTCTATTTGTACGTGGTGCAACAAGCGTTAAGACTTGCAATCTCCCCACTGGTATTAAATCCCACTGGAATAAACGCAGCGGCCTACTTTAGTCAAGGAAAAAATGTAGACTGGAATTTATTTTTGCAACATAAGTTATAATTTTGTACCTGACTGACTATCCCTGCTAGAAGACAGAGTTCTTGTAAGAAATTAATCCCGTGTGTGAAAGGCCAGATTCAGAGGCTGTGTTCTACAGCAAGCCTGTAGGCTTGTCATTACAGAAGCCCAGAGGAGCAAAAACATGTTCAAGGCAGGCAAAAATGGGAAAGGAGAAACAAAAAGAAAAGCTCTGGAGGAAAAAATAGTACCTACGTCTGTGTTCTCACAGGAAGAGCAGACAGGAAGAAAAAAATCCAAAGAAAATCTCTACTGTAGAAGACTGAAGCATAAGAGCCTGTATCAAACAATGTAAATAATTTATATAAAAAACCCAACAAAGCAACCAACTCTGTCTCCCAAACTGATTATTGGACTATGTTATCTACAACTTCAACTACAAAAAAGAGTACTTAAAGATTCCAAAAATATTAAGGCATAGAAAAGCACAGTGAAATTATCTATACAACTTAACCTTGACCCAAGATGATGTTACGCAGTAATCATATGATTATTTTTTGTTTGTGGTCTTGAGTGAATGTGAGGAGTCACTGTACTTGTGAAAAGACTACTTGTCAAGCCCCTCCCACTCTGCATGGGCAACAGTGACTGAAATACAGCCTAAAATGATAAAACTTGGACTGCTGTGTAGAGCAGAGAAATTACTATCAGCCGGTAGTTGTCATATATATTTCATTACAGATGCAAAAATATAAAAATCATTTCTCTCTCACATGAACACACTGGCTGTTTCTCTTTTAAAATCAGTTCCCAGACTGGTCGCTTCACACTCCCTCTTTTCTCTAGTCCTCTCACCCCCAGCACATATCATGGGCATTACTTTATGGATTAGAAAACTGATATTCAAGGATGGTTCTTACCGCTACAGCCAATTATCCAAAGAGAGAAGGCTGATTTGTTTGAATTGCACCTATGGGAACTTGAGCTGGAATTTTTGGAATGTGATGGGACATGCCTAAGGATACCTGTGCATGACAGCTGGGAACCTGCATACTTTAAAAATAACATCCTGATTCATAATGAAGCAGAGAAAAGCCAAAGGAATGACAAGGATGGTAGCTAGGTTTCTCACATGTAAGTAAGCGTGGTTACCGCTGCAGTCAGCCAATCTGCCATCTACTACTGAGTGACAGTGGCACTCGTCAGAATTACACTACTGAGAGTGTAAACAGTGTACAGGCAGCTGCCAGTCAAACTAGCAGGAGCCCGTCTGCTGCCTGTTCCAGGGCTTAACTAAGAATTGAAATCTCTGCTGTATGTACTTTGTTTATATAAACCATATATATTTTTATACGTATACACTATACGGATACGTACTCACATGATACTCTGTCCTTTAGTAACAGCTTAGCACTCAGGAACTATTGCTTTATATCACTGATCAAGACTAAACAAAAAATATACAACATTGAGAAATAATCTGCACACATGTGATATCAAGCATTGTGTACATGGTGATAGATATTGACATCTCATGTATATATCCAAATATACATGAAACCAATACTGAACCCATCCCCCCTGATGAAAATAAGTCACCTCTGACGTTGCATAGCTGGCACTGGGGCAGTCCCGGGCTGGACTCGGCAGCAGCCGGGAAGCAGTAGTTGCAGGAGCTGGATTCAGGGATACACGGATTGGGATCACAGACAGAAGAACAGACACAGTCCTCCTTGGATGTCAGCCATCGAAGAGGAAGAACTTAACCCTCATGATCCCTCAGCTTTGTACTGGATATGACGTGTATGGGATGGAATACTTAGCTGGTCAGTTTTGGGTCACCTGTCCAGTTTGCTCCTCCCTGCAGGTATGATCTTTCGCTTCGCTCTGGCCCTTTTTCACTTCCGGCACCTCAAGACGGGATACAGAATTTAGCAGTGACCTTGGCTGCTTACAGGAGCAAGTATAAGCAAGAGCCTGTCTGCATACCATTCCTTGGTACTAACTATAAACATCAAGCACTATCACCGCTAGAAGCAGTCACTGTCTGGAAAAACATGCTGCTGTTTTTCAGGAAGTGTAGTTACTTAGAAGAGGCTTAACTGAAAAGTAAAATCACTGAACAGAATTAGTTCTGTTTTAGCTCAAACCAGGACAGATAGTTACAGCTAAAGTGCATGCTGCCACACTTCAGAGTTTATTTGGTTTCAATGATGTATTAGTCTGAGGAGAGGTGATTTTATAAATCACATAAGCACTTTTTCTTCCTCATACTTTGGCACCCACATTTTGCTCTGCCATGAAACAAGTGTGATAAAAGCAAAGAGAATGTTGGTTACCCAAATACTTAGCACTTTATACCTTGCAGGTCTGAAAAGCAAGGCAATTCATTTTATGTCATCCAACAGAGATGCTGAATGGTACTTGATGCACCTGATGGAGTGCAAGGTGGACAAGATACCTGGAATGAATCACTTAATGAAAAATGCTCAGCACTAATCCTCCAGAAAGTTCCACAGTTATCCACCTTTTGTGCATTGTGGCTATTATCCAAACAGACATAATGTGAAGAACTATATAACCAGCTTTGCAAACAAACTCTACAATCTTCATTTATTTGTGCATTTCTACCAAAAGTGGTGTGGGAATGGCAGATCAGATTAGATGAATAAAGTCAATAATGTTCTCATGTTGCACTGTAAAGTTTCACTAACTGAATAGAAGATTGAGGGGATTTTGTGACATATTTTTGGAATTTCCTGACTTTATTTTGCTTAAGGAAAAAATCATCCTTCTGACGGATGGCAAATAGGATACTGGCAGACAAGATTTCTTGGATTTGCTAAGATTCTAATAAATTTAACCCTTTATTTTTCAGCATTGTTTAGACGATAAGAGAAAATGGTGCTGAAAAAAATCATGGGAAAGTGGACGTACCTGATTATTGCTTTTTTTTTCCCCTTGTCATACGTAAATATGCAGCAAAGCTTTATTAAAAATTCTTCAGAGGAATTGACTGTATTTTGCTGACCTTCCCTAGGCTGTGCAGCATGGTTTGAATGCTTTCAAATTTATGATGGTTTAGACATTTCTCAGCTTTGTCATGGGCTATTTTGCAGTAAAAATTCTCCACTTCCGTGCGAGACATTCTTAACTTGTGGAATGTGATTACTACAGTATATTGTCTATTATAGTATGGGTACTGTTACTTCAAACAAGCAAGTGGGGCAGAAGACCAGCTTGGCTGAACAGGGAACTCTTGGAACTTAGGAGGAAAAAGAAGCTGTATGATCTATGGAAGCAAGGTCAGGCTTTGCAGGAAGATTGCAGAGCCGTGGTTTGCATATGCAGGGAGAAGAGACAAAAAGCCAAAGTTCAACTAAAGTTTAAACTGGCCAGTGTTGTGTCAGACATCAAGTCTGTTTAAGTATGTCAATAGCTTGAGGAAGTCCAAGGAAAACATTGGACTGATACTTGCTGAAGATGATCACCTGACTGATAAGAATGGAGAAAAAGTTGAGGCATTTAATGCTTTTTTGGCCTCAGTCTTTAATAATACTGGTAGACCTTGGGCCCCCTGAGTCAGAGGACCACAAGCGCGGGAACAGTGACTTTCCATTTGTAGACTCGGAGGTTGTCAGGGAGCAGCTGTGTCAGCTGAATGTTTACAAGTCCATGGAGACTGATGGGATTCGCCCCAGAGTTCTGAGGGAGCTGGCAGTTGTTATGGCAGGACCCCTCTTGATCATTGACCAAAAGTCTTGGGAGTCTGGGGAGATCTCCAGTGACTGGAAGCTAGCCAACATTATTCCAATTTAGAAGAAGGGCGTGAGGGAAACCCCAGGAAACTACAAACTTCAGTATCTGGAAAAATTATGGAGGAGATCATGCTGGGTGAATGAAAGACATTTAAAGAACAATGCAGTCATCAGGCACAGTCAACGTGGGTTCCTTCTATGATGATGTCACTCACCTAGTGGATGGTGGGCAGGTGGTGGATGTAGTTTTTCTGGGTTTTAGTGAGGCTTTTGATGCTGTCCTTCACAGCATCCTTTATGCTGTGATACTCCCTATGATTCCTTTTTGCAAGTCATCATTCTTCTGCATTCAGCAAGAGGACTATGTGTTTGCAGTTCCTTTTGCTTGTACTGTTCTTCATCTTGCAACCCTTGTTACTTAGATGATTCCTGTGTGCAACTATACGCATTGCTGTTTGCCTCTTTTGTGGTCATATTGCTCCCATATGCAAAATTCTCAAGTATTGTACCTGTCAATTCCATTACAATTTAACAAAATACTTACATACTGTTGCTGGTTGCACCCTTTTAGCATACTTATACTGGGGTGTAAGCCAGACTTATGTGAATCCTAATTAATACACTTACGATTTCTAAATGCTTCAGATCTCTGCTTTGTCTGCACAGTTCCTAGGGAGGACAGCTGACGCCATGCAACTGGCCTGGTATGGTTCTGCTGTGGAGGAGCCTTCGTGATGAAGAAAAAGTATTGAGTACCTTTAGAGTCACATTCAGAGACAGAAATCCTTGTTTCTGGTGTATGCGCTTCCTGACTTCCTTGGTGCTGAATTAATTTCTAAGTGGAAATCAATCCACTGAAAAAGTCTCAGTGTGAAAAGCTATTGCTGTCCTCGCTTTCCCTCCGCAGCCTTTTCACTGCCCCAGCAACACTGTGGCTCCAACCTTCCTTAACACGTCTAAATGTCCCAGTGCTCTGTCTCACTCTGTAAAGAGCCCAGCTCCAAATTCAAAATGTCCAGGGATATCTGTCACTGGAGAAGTCCCAGCACGGAAAGCTTCTGCTGTCCTTGTTTGCATTTGATAGCCGAGTACCAACTCCATTGCCCTGGCAATGATACTGTCAAAAGCCCCAGTGCTGTGGCAATGGATCCATCACCTGATGACCATCTCTGTTGCCATGGGAACACCCTAAAAACAGCCTCAGTGCCATAGCGACAACTCCAGCTCCTGGGTACCAAATATGTTGCCATGGCAACAACCCTAGCAACAGCCCAAGAGTCCTGGCAATGACTCCGTCATCTGGATACCAACTCCATTGCCCTGGTAACAACCTTAGCCCCAATGCCAAAGCAAAGGCTCCATCACCTGGGTACCAACGCCATTGCCATGACAGCACCCCTGGTAACGACCCTAGCAACAGCCCCAATGTGACAGCGCTTGGGCTTTTGTTAGGGTTGTTGCCATGGCAACCGTATTGGTACCCTTGGCAACAGAGTTAGTAGCTGGGTGATGTAGCCATCGCCATGGTGCTGAAGCTGTTGCTAGTGTCATTGCCATGGCAATGTCATTGGTATCCGGGTAATGGAGCCATCACCATGGTGCTAGGGCTGTTAGTTCTGTCATTGCCATGGCAACAGAGTTGGTATCCAGATGATGGAGCCATTTCCAGGGCGCTTGGGCTGTTGCTAGGGTTGTTGCTATGTCAATGGAGCTGATACCCAGGTCATATAGGAGTCACAGTCCTAGGTTACAGTGTAAAATGTGCCAAAAGGAAAAAAAGGTATTCTATTACCATCTTCAGGAGCTGTTGAGACCAGGTGGGGCGGTGCTCCCTGCCTCCCCCCTCTGGACTATCTCCTGTTACTGGGCACAACAATGCCTTATCGCCTGACCCATCGATAACTCACTCCTGGACTACCTCCTGTTAATGGCCCATCAAGGAACTGCCTCACGACTCCCCATCCCATTGTGAGATGCTCCACCCGGTGGGAAGGAGCCAAGCAGTCCATGCTAAATAAAAACTGAGATCTCCAACACCCTAGCAGCCTTCTTCCACTGGATTCCCAGAGGAGTTTTCCCCCCACTGGAGTTCCAGAGGACAAGAGCTACCTACCTACCACTGGACCTTCGGAGGAAGACCAGACTCTTTTACCTGATTGCTGCTTCCACAGAACTACACCCATCACTTCAGGAGGACTGCAGCCACCATCTTATCGGACTGCTACTGCCACCCTAACAGGGTGGCAGGTTGTATTTCTGACTCTGTCAGTGTAAACCAGTGGGTTGTTTGTTTTTCCCTGCCTTGTGTTATATATATATATATATATATATTAGTAAAGAACTGTTATTCCTATTCCCCATATCTTTGCCTGAAGGCCCGTTAATTTCAAAATTATAATAATTTGGAGGAAAGGGGGTTGCAGTTTCCATTTCAAGGGAGGCTCCTGCCTTCCTCAGCAGACACCTGTCTTTCAAACCAAGACAGTCACCATGACACTGGGACCGTCCTTCATCGTGCTGATGCTGATCCTTCACTTCCCCACCAACACTGTGTCTCCAACCTGCCTGAACTTACCTAAGTGTGCAAATGCTCAGCTCACTGTGGAAAGAGCCCAGATTCAAACTGAAAATGCCCAGTGACTTCTCTCACTGAGAAAGTCCCAGCATGGAAAGCTATTGCTGCCCTTGCTTGCCTTTGGCAGACCTTCCACTGCACCACCAACACTGTGGCTCCAACCTTCCCTAACACGCATAAATATCCCAGTGCTCTGTCTCACTCCCGAAACATCCCAGCTCCAAATTGGAATTGTCCAGCAACTTCAAGCACTGGGGAAGTCCCAGCATGGAAAGGTATTGCGGCCCTTGTGTCCCTGTTTGGCTGGGATAGAATCACAGCCCAGCCATGCTAGGCAGGCTCAAGTCAGCCAGGGCAGCTGCCCTGAGTTAGCTACAGGTGTAGCCCATCCCATGATGTCATGGTCACTATAAAGGAGGAAGGCTGACTAGAGAGAGGGAGCTCCTGTGGGGTTTCTGCTTAGGTTCTTCCTGCTTAGGTTCTTCCTGCTCAGGTTCTTCCTGCTCAGGTTCCTCCTGCTCAGGTTCCTCCTGCTCCTCCTCTGGCCTCTCCTGAGGACTGCTCTCCATACATGGTGACAATGGCCTATTAATTTGGCTGAGTATATCTCTGTTGGTAGTGGTGGTGTTTTGATTAAACCTGTTGCACTTCTACCCATGGGTCTGCTCTCCTTTTTCCCAATTCACCTCCTTGGTCAGTGAAGGTTCATCATGTGATAGAGCGACTGCTACGGTTTAGCCCTGGGTACAGGCTGAATTTAGGCTGAGTGCTAAAGGACAGTCTTGGAGTCTAAAAATGAGGATTTTGGCCCTACAAATAAGGCTTTCCAGCCTAAAATGGGACTTTGGGCATTGAAAATGAGGCATTGAGCCATAAGGGAGTAGTTTGTACTGTAAGAGGAGGGTTTGGAACCAAAACTGTGGCTGTGGGAACTCAGGAGCCCTAAAAGAGGCCTTTGGAATCTCCTGTCATGGATTGAGGCTGGGCTGGCCACTAACAAATGACAGATGCTCTCTATTAATCCCTCTCCCCTCCCAAAAGGGAAAAGGAGGGAGGACAAGGGAGAGAGACTTTACGGTTTGGAAAAGAAAACTAAAACTAAAATGGCTTTAATGAAACAATAACAATAAAAGAAAAGATAATAATAAGGAAATAGTGAAATACAATATGTACAAATATATACAAATAGATACAAACCCAATACCGAACCCAACTCCCCCCCACCCTGATGACGATACGTCACCACCGACACTGCAGGGCTGGCACTGGGGCAGTCCCAGGCTGGACTCGACAGTAGATGGGAATGGGATGCAGGAGCTGGACTCAGGCACTGGATTCAGGGATGCACGGATCGGGATCGATGACGGAAGAACAGAAAGAGTCCTCCTCAGATGTCGGCCATCGAAGAAGAGAGAGAGACTCTCGTGATCTCTCAGCTTTATACTGAGTATGACGTATATGGGATGGAATACTCTGTTGGTCAGGTTTGGGTCACCTGTCCAGTTCGCTCCTCCCTGCAGGTGCAACCTTTTTCGTGCTTGTGACCCTTTTCACTCCCAGCACCCCAACACAGAGTACAAGATTTAGCAGTGACCTTGGTCGCTATAAGAACAAGTATAAGCAAGGGCCTCTCTGCACACCATTCCTTAGTACGAACTATAAACATCAGGCCTTATCACTGCTAGAAGCAGTCACTGTCTGGAAAAACATGCTGCTGTTTCAGAAAGTGCCGCTAGTTAGAAGAGACTTAACTGAAAAGTTGAAGCACTAAAACAGAATTAGTTCTGGTTTAGCCCAAACCAGAACGCCTCCAAATGAGGGTTTGGACACTCACGATGTGGCTTGGACCATCAAAATGTCTGCCTGGATCCTCTAAATGAAGCTTCAGAGCCTGAAAGTGAGATTTTGCAAAGTAAACCTGACCATTTGGATGCACCAAATGAGGCTTTGGAGACTGAAATGAAGCTTTAGAAGCCAAAATGAGCAGTTTGGAAAGTAAGAATGAGGCTGTGGAAACCATCCCTGAGGTTTGGGCTCTAGAAATGAGGCTTTGGTGCTTCCAAATGAGACTTTGGGTCTTCAAAATAATGCCCAGGGCCCAAAAAGGAGTCTCTGGACCTTGTAAAGTGTAAACCTCCGAACTTGTCAATGAGGATTTGGAGCCTGAGCATGAGGGCTTGGAGCCTCAGGCTGGAACTGTGGGTCCAAAATAAGGTTGTGGTGTGTTGTGGTTTGGGCCCAGCTGGGAACACGGTACCACGCAGCCCCTTGCTCACCAAGCGGTGGGGTTGGGAGGAGAATTGGGAGAAAAAGTTCAAACCTGCTGGGCTGAGATAAGGACAGTTTAATGGATCAACACAAGGAGTGAAGAAATAACTGTAACAACAATACTAATGAAATAATAGATACAGCGAGTGACACGGAGCGCAACAGCTCACCACCCAGACTGCCTGCCCTTTGCACCGTGAGTTTTCCTGTGCCACTCCTCCCCCCTTATATACTGAGCATGCCATCAGCATGGTATCGAATGCCCCTTGGCTAGTTCTGTTTGGCTGTCCCAGCTATGCCCCCTCCCAGCTTCTCATGAAAATTAACCCTATCCTGGCCAAATGTAGGACATTACCCACCCCTTATTCTGTACCATCTACATCATACCCAGATCTTATACTTTGGGGTTCCGTCTGTCGCAGGTGGTGCTGCATTGCCGCATGCTGCATCCAGAGCCCGCAGCTGATGTATTTTATGTGGCCCATGCTCGCAGTTTGCAAGTTGAAGATGTTGATCTTGAGGAAGTCGCTGCGTGCCAGTTGATGAAGCCAGTTCAAGTTCCATCACTGCTGACTCTGACTGGGTTTCATCAAAGTCCATCCTTCAGTGATTCGAGTGACTCTCACTGTAACAGCACTGATATGACATACAGCAACTGTGGTAGTGGCAACATGCAATGGCAGGGTTATTTATCAATTAACATCATCCAGTTTAATTCACTGGCTATTCTCACCCAAAATTAAGTCCCCTTGGGGTATGCATCGAACTTCCTCATCCTTCCGCATCACCCACCAAGTGCACCTAGGTTCTTGAGCAAAAGCAATCCCACGGATGGATTTTCCTTTGCCTGCGGCAGGACTGACCCAAACTGTCTTTCCTAACATATTCTTCATGTGCGCTACGGGGACTTTATCCCCCTCTACAGTATGTAGGAGGTTCGGTTGTTGCTCAGGGCTCCATTTAAAATTGTTCTTCTTCTGGATGACTTGATAGAGATGGCTTACAATCACAGTGTAATTTGTAATATGCATTTTCCAAAAACCCAAAACACTTAAGAAAGCTTGTGTTTCCCTTTTACTAGTCAGAGGAGACATAGCTGCTATTTTGTTGATCACATCTATTGGGATCCAATGATGTCCATCTTGCTATTTTATTCCCAAAAAAATGGATCTCCTGTGCAGGTCCCTTGACCTTACTTTGTTTTATGGCAAAACTCACTTTCAAAAGGATTTGGATCATTTTCTTCCCTTTCTCAAAAACTTCTGCTGTGTTGCCCCATTCAATGATGTCGTCAAAGTATTGCAGGTGTTCTGGAGCTTCACCCCTTTCCAGTGCAGTCTGGATCAGTCCATGGTAAATGGTGGGACTGTGTTTCCACCCCTGGGGCAATCGATTCCAGGTGTACTGGGTACTGCTTCAAGTGAAAGCAACCTGTGCCCTGCCCTCTGCTGCCAAAGAGATTGAGAAAACCGCATCAACAATATCAGTTGTGGCATACCACTTGGCTGCCTTTGACTCCAGTTTGTATTGAAGTTCTAGCATGTCCGGCAGCACGCAGGAGCAGCATGACTTCATTCAGGCCACGATAGTCTGCTGTCAGTCTCCATGCTCCATTAGACTTTCGCACTGGCCATATGGGGCTGTTAAAATGTGAGCGAGTTTTGCTAATCACCCCTTGGCTTTCCAGTTGATGAATCAGCTTCTGGATGGGAATCAGAGTATCGGATGGTGCGGTATTGCTGTCCATGCACTGTTGTGGTAGCGATTGGCACCTGTTGTTCTTCAACCCTCAACAACCCCACAAGGGAAGGTTCCTCCAAGATACCAGGCAAGGCAGAGAGCTGCTTAATTTCCTCTGTCTCCAAGGCAGCTATACCAAAAGCCCACCAGTACCCCTTCGGGTCCTTGAAATACCCTCTCCTGCGATAGTCTATGCCAAGGATGCATGGGGTCTCTGGGCCAGTTGCGATGGGGTGGTTTTGCCATTCATTCCAAGTTAGGCTTATTTCAGCCTCCAATACAGTTAGCTGTTGGGATCCCCCTTTCACTCCAGAAATACAAATTGACTCTGCCTCTTTAGAGTTTGATGGCATTAGGGTACATTGTGCACCAGTGCCTACTAGAACCTTATATTCCTGTGGATCTGATGTGCCAGGTCATTGGATCCACACAGTCCCATAAACCTGGTTGTCCCTCTCCTCCACCTAGCTGGCAGCAGGGCTCCTCTAGTACTGGTCATAGGATTCTCCACTCACTTCTCATAAAAACAGATTAGAATTCCTTCCCATAGGATCAGGAGTGAGATCAACCCTTCCACTTTGTCTGGAGAACTGCCTACTGGAGACTGAAGCAGGAATTTTCCTGAAAGAACCCTGTTTGTTATTGGTTTTCCTTGCATTCATGTAACCATGCCTCTAGGGTCAAAGCAGGTTTTCCATCCCACCTCCTGATGTCTTCTCCGTGGTCATGCAGATAAAACTCCAGGGTACCCCACGGTGCGTACCTTCTATATCCTCTCTCTTGAGCACAGGAACACTCACTCCTAATAGCTGAGATACTGCTCTATACCGGTGGGAGGCAGAACTTATCCTCAAATCACTGGAACTCTTGGGACAGTTTCTCAGCTAGTATGTCTGGCAGTTTCACCACAGCCGAGATGAGGGAGGAAGAGAGACTTTCTTCGTACTGCTGAAGTCGACCAGCCAATTCATCCACCATTGGTTCCTCTTCATCTTTTCAGTCCATTACTGCCAATGAGCTGGCATACGATGAAGGTGCGCTCCATGTAAACTTCTGCCACATGGGTTGTGTGCATTGGACTTCATTTGGGTCTGTCGGTAACTGCTCATTGTCTAGGTCATAATAAACTGTCTCCCTCAGCTCCTCCATAGCTAATTCCCTCAGGTACTGAATACCTTTCTCCATGGTGGTCCGTGTGCCTGGGTGACATGTAACACCTTCCTTGAAGGGGTATCTTTCCCTCATGCCTGGCAGAAGTTGCCTCCAGCAACTTAGGGCTGTCTGTCCTAGGGACACAAGCAAAGGATCCTTGAGCTACTAGACTGCACTGGTTTTGAACTGGACAGTTAAGTTTTTCCTGTACAAGCAAGGTAAATGGCTTCCTGTAGTCTGGCAGTCCCAGAGCAGGTGAAGTCACTAATGCTCGCTTCAAAAATCTCAAATGGCTTTGCCTTGTCTGTTGTCCAGTGAAGGGGTCTCCTTGGGGGTTTTGCCATTTCCCCAGAAGCAGCTATCCAGGGGTGGCAGAATCCTACAGCTCCTGAAAAGGCTCGCGTTTGCTTTTAGTAACTGCTTGGGGATGATTCTGAATGACTTTAATACAGTCCTTGGATAAACGACACTCCCCTTGTTGGAGAGCGTAACCCAGGTATTTTTACGCTTCTCTGGGAAAAGTTGTAACTTACGTGGAGAAGCCTGATGACCCTTCTCAGCAAAGGCAAACAGTAAGATATGGGTGTCAGCTATGTAAGATTCCTTAGCTACTAATAAATTAGTGACAGATTGTACAAAGCATGCATTTTTCAACACAGGATCCTGCACACCTTTTACTAAAATTCTCATAAAAAATAGCAGAGGGCAGCAAAGCACTGAGGGAGCCTTGTCCATGTGAGCCATATCTTTCCCCAGGTAAATGTGAAAAAGGTGTTGACAGTCTGGATGAATAGGTGTACTGATTTAAGGGACAAAAAGTTGCACCTGTATCTATTAGACAGGTGTAATCACGTTAGTCAATAGAAAGTTTAAGACCGGATTCTCATTGGAAGGGGCAGATATTGCATATTCAGAGGCTCCTATAGTGACTACACCATAGGCGCCTGCTAACTGTCCATCTTGGGTGAAATCTAGGTGCCCCTGTTGCATGGAGCAGAGAAAGATTGCAGCATAGGATCAAGAGGTCCTTCAGTAGGCTGGTTTTTTGTTGTTTTGTTTCATTTTGTCTTGTCATACTGGGCACTCCCTTTTCCAATCACCTTGTCCATGATAATGACAATGGTCTACAACACTCTCCTGTTCCTTGAGATCCATTGCTTCTAAAATTTTCTCCTCTGCCCCTACTCTAGAAATCTCCACCTCCTCGTCCCCTAAATCTGGGATTATTATTCAACACCACTGCCAATAAACTAGCTTGCTGTTCCCATTCCTTTTTTCTTTTTTTTTTCCTTGAGATGTCTTTCATCTTTTCCATTAAAAACAAACCCTGAAGTGCCCCAAGCCCCCCTCCCATCTCCACTGATGGGGAAGATGGGGCAGCACACACATGTCAGCATCACAGGGCCAGCAATGCCTGCTCTATACCTTCCCCTTGGACACGAAAATCACCTCCCCCCGCAAAAAAAAAAAATTTGTGATGCGGTAACATCTTGGGGACGGGAAGTTGTAGTATGAAAAATCAAATTGGCTGTGGAAAAATAAAATTGCACAAGGCTGGCCAAGTAGGTGCTTGTGCAATGATCGCCATGGGGGTGGAACCCCCAGAACGCTGTTTGTACCCACCAAACCTCACAATGACCAACCACACGTCACAATGACCAACCACCATGGCGGGCACAGCAGTACGCTCCCACTCCTCCTGGTGCTCTTGCCCTTCAGGTAACCCTCCAGCTGGCTCTGCACGCCAATATCTCACCCCATCATCCCTCTTCACTTCCCCCAACAGAGAGGTTCCCTCTCCAGCTGCTGACAGTGTTTGAGGTGCCTGGCCTGAGCTTCACTGCCTCAGATACACTGCTACTGGTGACTGCCAGCATGCTGCCATCTGTCCTGGAAGCCTGCTCAGCTCTACACTGTCACCTACCAGCCAGCCCAGGCCACTGCCTGGCAGGGAGTGCCAGGGCCCCTGGGGGCCCTGGGGCAGCTTCCCCATGGGGTGCAGCTCCCCACCATGGTGCAGCTTCCCCCCATGGCTGCTCTCTGTCCCCTTGCCTATGGCTCGGGACAGCAGGTGGTGACAGGGATGCTGGTCCCCACCAGCCAACGGAGCTGGTGCCACGGGCCATGGGCCACGGGAAGCCACTATACCTCATGGCTCAGCATGGGGTACAGGGCCTCCCTCTAGTCCACACCCTGCCTGGAAGTACCAAGCAGCCTTTGGAGGCCTCTGACAAAGCCATGGTGTTCATCAAGGACAGCATCCCTGACGCCAGCCCCCACTGGCCCGCCACAGCTCCGCCACGTGGCAGAACAAAGACAAAGCCCAAAGGTGAGCTTTGGGGGGTGGCAGAGCCCACAGGCGCGTGTTCCGTGCATAGGCAAGCTTGCATTGCCCCGGCCTTGGGCTGATTTTGATTGCTCTTTCAGCAGGGGTGACCATCTCAGCAGCCCCAGAGAAGCCCCTGGACCTGCCCGACCTGGGCCCAGATGCCTTCGCTGAGGCCTTTCCTGATTTGGCAGGGGACAATTTGCAGTTTCAGGATGAGCAGTCGTTCACCATGGACATCACTGACATGCTCACCTGGCTCGATACCATGGACAGCGAGGACACCATCCCTGATGTCCCCAAAGTTCCCAAGCAGGGCGGAGTGGCGGCGGTCCTCCCCAGCTGGCTGCCAGAGAGTCCCATGGAGAATTCTGTGGAGAGTCCCTTGAAGGGTCACCCAAAGGGTCCTTCAGAGAATGCCTCTGAGGCTCCTCTGGAGAGTCCTCTGCTGTGCCCCATGGCTGCCCCCCAGCATCACCTGCCCCACATGGCCCAGATGGTGGAGGAGGTGCTGCAGAGGCAGCCCCAGGTGGTTTTGACTTGCTTGCTGCTGCCGCCAGGCATCGTCTCCTGCCGGGCGCTGCCCAGATCGGGACAGGCAGGCGGCAAGAAGGCCAAGCGCCCCATGCCAGCCAGCACCCCCAATACACAAGAGACCTCCGTGCAGGACAACATCCCACCCAAGCAGAGGAAGAAGAGAGTGTGCTGAGTGGTTAAAGACTCAAAAAACCTGCAGGAGAGGAAGCTGGACGAGGATGGTGCAGCAGTGGGCAGCAGCAGGCAGCAAGCAGGTGGCAGCAAGCAGGCAACAGCAAGTGGAGGGCATCTGGGAGCAGCAATGTGCCCACCACACAAGCCAGAGACCTGAGGGATGCCAGGGAGAAACATGCCCCACGCCCTCCTGACTGCTGTTGAGAGGCTGATAGAGAAGGTGTGGAGCATGGATTCCCACAACATGCGACCTGCACCCACCCACTCCAACCCCACCCCTCTCTCATCTCTCTATTTCTTTAATTCATTACAGGTTTGATGTTTGTTTCACAGTGCCTCTGCCTGCAGTCTTTTGTGCAGTGGGAGCCTCCTGCTGCACATGTAGATCTGACCCTCCACCTCTTCACCCCAGTATATGAGGAAACCCTGATGATTCTGGATGGAGACATTTAATCAGAACCTTAATTCCCGGACTGGGGGTAAATGAACTAGAAAGAGCTCTTAAAAATCTATCTGCTACCATGGAAACCACAGTAGATGCTGCTTTAGCCTTGAAACAGGGAAATTCTTCTTTAGCCTTGAGAGTAGGACAAAATTGCCTAGAACTTGATATGCTTACCCTGCAACAAGGAGGCATGTGTACATTGATTCATACCACCTCTTGCACCAATATTAACAGATCTCGACAAATCGAACACGACCATGCCATTTTCAAACATTTACAAACGTTACTTCAAATTGTGGTATCTCCTGCTGGATTTTCACTTTCTGACCTGTTTAGTTGGATACCATCCTGAAACTGGCAAAAAATATTCATGAAAACTCTTGGATTAAGCTTTGCTTTGCCATAGCTCACAGAACCAAACAATCGAACAAACCAATAGCGATTATCTCGCATTTGCCCCGGCTTGGGAAAGTCCTCCTCCTCCTTCATCATCTCTTCCTTCATGTCCAGCCATTTCACCATGTAGAGGCCAGAGAGGCTCGCACCCTCACTCTGCAGGGCTGTTACCCCTACCACTGCATCATGCCATTACCTGTGCCCTAAGGAGTGGAGTGTGACGAGATGCTCCTGACCTCAGGTATGGCAAGGGACAGGGGGAAGCGCTTACACAGCATGCTTGCGCTGCTCACACAGCTGCGTGGACCCACTTGCACATAGAAACCTGTGACCAGCCCTGTATAACTACTTAAAGATCACCAACCTTTTTGAGACATGTCCAGCTTTGTTCGTAAAGGACGTGTCTACGTCAACCTGTCGTCATACGACTGAACAGAGAAGGTGCAATCTGATAAACAGGTGCCCTAGTGCTAACTCGGGGTAGCTCTCATAGGCTGGTCCTGGGGTGCTGCCCCACGAAGGAAGCATCCTTACGTGGTTACGGAGAGCATTACAGGCTGACAATTTCCCCGACTGTTGCTCACCAGCCAGTAAGATTAACCATTAACAGTGTTGCACCTTGCTTGCGCGGCAAGTGAAATTTCCCTTTCTCTCTCTCGCTCACACTTAGATTGCTTATGCTCCACTCAGGCTTAGTTATACTGATTGTCAACTTATATTATTATAAGAAGGCTGATCAGACTTGGTCCATAGACCATTTCCATTTCATCATCCAATATCCGAAGCACTCTTGTTGTGTGACAGGCATCCACCCCTGATGGAAGTTTTAAGTAATAGCCCATGTTTGTCAAAGCAAGCTACTAAGAGAAGCACCAGGATGTACGCAAAGAGAAAGCCCAACAGAAGTTTCCTCTGCTGATTTAAAAATTGAAGGGAAAAAAGTACTCAAAAACCAGAGCGGCCTTTTCCGTCACCCCGACTTACAGTAGAGCAATCAGCTTTTATTTTAGCACCGCTGAAGAAATCCCTAACAAGGCCTCCTTCAGAACACTGCTTCGGGGTTCAGGAGACCAGATCAAATGCTCAGAGCTACCAACACAGAACAGGGAAATGAAGAGGCTATTCTATAAAGTAGTATTTGTACAAGGGGGGGAAAAAAAAAAAAAAGCACCTTTTTTCATGATTATTGCAATTGTGATGTTTAACTCAGAAAAACATGGGCATGAGGGAAAATAACCTGCCTAGGTTGAAGGTGGAGCATGACCAGTTCATGAATGTCCAGGGATTACTCCATCCAGAGAGGGCAGGAAAGATCCCAGGAGCAGGGTGAATTTTACTTCAGAGGAAACAGCATCTCACTCCAGCACATGCCTGAGATGTAAACACTGCCAAGTCATCTCTTATTTGCAGCACATACAGAGGACCCAACTGAGCAAATTGAGCCTCACTTCTGCTGAACCTTTCCTTACAGGCACCTCATTTTCTGTGTTCATAAACTGTAGTAAGACCTGTTCTAGTGCAAAGGCTCAAACCCTGCCTACAAAGAAGCAGCCGTTTAGCCAAGCCCCAGTCTTCTTTCCTCACTGCTCTCTTGCTTCCCAGAAAACAATCAGTATCAAAAGCTCTGTATGAAGACTGCATGAAAAAGCCAATTGCACGTGCCTTCACTTGTTACTATTTTTGTCAGGCATCGTTCTAGGAAGCAACTAGCTTTTCCTGCGTGCTTTGCTACAGTTTCATTACCTATAAGGATGACATTTCTTACCTCTGCTACTCCAATACAGCCTCACAGCCCAGCCAAATCACACTGCAGGGAGGAAACCTTCACCATACGAAGATGGGGACACTACAGGAACATATTACTCTCAAAGAACAGGCTCTTTCAATCACTCTTCCTTTTGCTTGCCAAAGTTCAGAGTGTGTTAGAAAACCACAGCAAAAAAGCAGGGTTTTCTCTCACATTTTATGAAGCCTATTATATCAGCCATTCAACATTAAGTCCAGCTCCAGGCTGAACCTCAGAATAAGAAGTGCCATTCTGAAGTTTCCCAGATAAAAGAAGAGCTTTGAAGCGGCAAGACCAGAGAACGTTGATGAAAGCCCCATCACGCAAGTACACACCCCTGATCAGAGACCAACTGCACCGTTACTGAAGTAAGCGATATTCTCTGCTAAGTGGCAGCCACTGACATCTGGAAAACAGCTCAGGGTCTCTTGTTTACTAGTGCCGAGCACACAGATTGGAATTGGAGCTGAGGAAGAAAACCACAGACAGTCGGTCTGGTTTCATCCAAGTCCATTAAGACAAGTCCAGTTCATGATTACAAGGACTCACAGCAGGTCTCACCCATCCCTGCAGACCCCAACACCACTCCTGGGCAGTCTCCCTAGGAGGAGCAAAGCACCATTGGTGCAGAGAAGGCAAACTGCGTCCCGGGCTGCTATCAGCAAAGCGTTGGCAGCAGGTGGAGGGAGGGTGTCCTTCCCCTTGGCCGTGTTCAGCTCTGGGTCCCCAGGGCAGGAGAGACGTGGCCATACTGGAGAGACTCCCCGCCAGTGCCCCCTGGGCCCTGCCCACTTTCCACTGGGCTCTGGCTGTTGGTCAGTGGGAGCCAATGGCCACCAGGGACAGCAGGATGGAGCTGGGCTGGCACTGAGCAGGGTTGGCAGGAGGCAAGTGCTGGCCCAGCAGCACTGCCCCAGCACCAGCACCTCACTTTGGGTCCTTGCTGTCACTGGATGATCCACGTCCTCAGTACATGGTGAGGGTCCTCCTGTCCTGGCCGGGATGGGCCAGGTCAGCTGCTGCTGTTGGCTCCAGGTGGACTCCCCCATGGCTTGGGGACAAGTGGGCGAGGCTGGGCTCTGCAGCAGGGGCCTTTCTCATGCCCACTGCTCTCTGTTCTGCAGGGAGGCTCTCACCGACACCGAGCCAGTGCTGAGCACAGACGTGTGGCTGAGGCCGCAAGAGGAGCAAGAGGCACCTCCTCCTCCTCCTCGAGGAACTGGTCATTGCCAAGTTGCAGTAAGACACTGAGACCCCAGCTGCCTTTCCCCTATCCCTGGCCCTGGGACCAGGGTAGGGACACCCTGGCACCAGCCCTAGGCCCCGGGACCTTGGTGCTGGATGCACCAATGTCCATCCCAACAGCATGTGGGGGACAGGGCTCTGCCAGGTGGACCCCAAGGAGGCCACCTGCAGCTCACTGCCTACCTCTCCTCTTTGCAGATGTGGCACCACCGTGTGCCCACAGCTCTGCCTGGCCCTGGACCAGCTGTGGGTGGTAAGCAGCAGGATGGAGGCGGTGGGGGAGGAAGAAGAAGAGGAAGGTGGCAGCTGCAAGGGCAGCAACTCCCTTGTCTTCATCTGGCCCACTGGCTCTTGCCTTGCCACTTTCGAGTGAGTCATGGTGCTACGTCCCACAGCAGGGCTGGGCGATGCAGGGCAGTGCTGGCCCCCATCCTCTCTGGGGTTTGTCAGCTGTGGTCAGGGCTGGCAAGGGGCAGGAGAGGTTCTCAACCATGCCCACGCCACCCTGTGAACAAGCTCTGCCCTCCATGCAGAGCCTGGGTAGGGAGCGGGTAGCATGCCAGCAGCAAGGGAGGCCAGGCTGGGGGCTGAGGGGTGGGCATGCAGGCAACGGGAACGAGAGGAATGGGGGGCATTTCTACATCCTGCATACCCTGGTCACCTTTTGGTCACCAGAAGGGAAGGCTGAAAGCATCTCCTGTGGTGGGACAGAGGGAGCCAGGGCTTTGGCAATGCCTCTATCCTGCCCCACAGGGCTTTGTCCTGTCCCTGTGTCCTTCCCCACGGGGCAGGGTTGTGCAGGTGCCCGCCTCTGCCCACGGGCTGGGGGCAGTGGGGCCTGATGCTCATTCTCCTCTCTTTCTGTAGCTCACACACGATGAAGAAGCTGTGGGTGGGCACGCTGCTGAGGTAAGCTGGGGGGATGCTCTGGTCACAGCCAGATGGGGGAACACAGCTCCCCAGCTGGGGACAGGTGCCCCCATGGCTGTGGGCAGCTCTCAGGCAGATGAGGGATAAGCAGGGATGGAAAGCCTCTTCCTCCTCTGTTTGCAGCAGGGAGAGGCAGGTGGGAAGCAAGGCTGAGTGCGTGGCAGGCAGGAGCTCTGCAGGCAGCTCTCCTCTCTGCTTGGCTCCTGAGTGAAACCTGTGAGTGTTTGGGATCCCTTTCACTGGAAAGAGAAGGGGTGGCTTGGGGCTCACTCTTTCTCTGTCCCTTCCTGCTGCACAGGCAACCAGAGGGAGCAAAGAGAGCCCGGGTGACCCAACTGCCATCGATCCAACTCCTAGAGAAAGATCTGAGGCACTGCCATGCCATAAGTGTTGCTTTCATCTTGGCTCTGTCCCCTGAGCACTGGCTCTCCAGCCGAGCATCAGAGGCATCATTTCTCACCTTCTTCCACTCCTCCTCTCTCGCCCAGTGGAGGACATTAAGTGCCAGGAGCCTGGAGAGGCTGATCGAAGGCCAGGCAAAGGTGAGAATGGCTGCCTTTCAGCCACCTCTGGCTGTGCCAGAGTGCAAGGGATCTCTGGAGAGTGGAGTGAGATTCTGCAAGTGTGTTCCACGGTGCAACTCGGGGAGCTGAGAGGTTTGGGGAACCACCAGGAATGCCAGCACATCCTCTCTGGCAGTGCTGGGAGGAAACCTGCCGTGCAGGGAAGAGAGCCTGGCAGGGCACATGGTCCCAGCTCCACTGCACTCAGGCTGCTGGTGCTGGGTGACAGCTCACCGGTGGCCTTTTCCACTGTGAGCCTGCTCTCTAAGCACAGCCTGGTTCTTGCAGGACGATCCAATGCAAGGACCTTCACCGGTCTCTTTGGGAAAGGGAGGGGGACTTTGCCCCTCAACAGGTGAGTTTTGGAAGAAAGGCCACATCCTGTGATGAGTACATCTGCTGAGCTGGGGGTGCTTCAGGTTCGCTAGTGAATTGCACACGCACACAGCGCTCCCACCAGTAGCTGGCCCGAGACACTCGCTCTGTCTGACCGCTGGGTCCCTATGGCTTGTGTTCCCTTCTGCCATTGTTAGCACCCAGGCCTCTGGACCCACCCATGCCCTGGGTGCAGAGTGGGGCCGCACGCAAAAGGAGTGGGAATTGCTCTCCAAAAGAAGGTAGGACGCACTGCGGTGATTACCTGCAGGGCTCAGTCAAATAAGCAAACCGACCAGCTGTTTGCTTCTGTGTGACTGGCTCCTTGATCCCCGCCCCTCCCCTCCTTTTTCCATGCCTATACATGCCCCTCAAATTCCTTGACTCCCCCCTTTCTCCACTCTTGTCTCCTTCCAAGCAAGGGACCTCCCCGTGTGTATTTTTCCCCCCTTGCTCCCAGGTTTGCCACATCCATGAACAGATTTGATGTTTCAGGTGCTGTTAGCTAGGTGACCTTGGACTTCCACGGCATTACCGATGCAGTTTTTTCCTGGGTACTGCTGTCCCTGCCAGACTGCTCTCCCCAAAATGACCCCAGCTCTTCCTTCAGTTATCTGTGAAGTGTGGCCACCTCCCACATCAATCCCCCTTAACTACCTGTGAAATCCGGCTCTTCCTCATGACACTGTGACTCCCCTCAACTTCTCACTTGGTTTGCTATGGGCAGCAATTTCTCTTGCCATGCTCAGGCGTTTCCCACGGTGTGTTCAGTAAGCGAAGGCTTATGGCAGGCTCTAATCTTCAGCTTGCATGCCTTAATGCATACCCTCAACGCTGGCTGCATGTCACATCATTTCCTCCTCTCCTCTTGTTAGCCTCCGATCTAGCCAGTCTTTTCCACCCCACGGTGGCTCTGAGCACCCTCGTCTCAGACCGGGCACGGTTTCAGCCCTTTGGAGTGACTCTTTGCCTGTGTGCCCAACTTGTCTGCCTGCAGCCTCGTTCTGCAGGCGCTGGGCATGGAAGTCCTTCCCTTGCACAGGAGACTGAATTGGACTGAAGCATGGTTAGCTGTGAAAATCATCAACTTTATTTCAAGAACTAAGTCAACAGCAGCATTTGTGTGTACTCAGAGGAGTGTGGGTAGGACAGAGCAGGCCTTTGGCACTGAGGCTGCCTTTGGATCAGCAGACATTGGCCCAGAAGGTAACGGACATGCTACAACCGCAGCCCGGACTGGATCCTGCTCACTCAGCTGCTCAAGCCCTTAGGACCTGCAGGAGCTCCTGCACCCGAGTAAAGAACTCCACCAGCTTCTGGAGTGGGAATGGGCAGGAGCTAAACATGCCTGACTGTGTTGGTATTGGCCTCGGCCTCTGCACGGGGGTTGAGGCGGTGAGAAAATTACTCTGTGCCTGCACTGTTGGAGTAGCCCTTACTGCTGGGTGCAGTCCCATCTGTGCCAGGATCCAGTCATAAAAGTGCTGCATGGAGGTGTAGACTCCGGGCTGTTTGGCTCTCGTGCAGCCTTTCCCCCAGCTGGTCACCTGCACGAGCCAGAAGTAGTCAGCATCGTTGTCTTTGCAGACAAGAGGACCACCGCTGTCACCCTGCAGCAGCGCGGAGGAGAGAGAGGGTTACGGCGTTGCTGGGTGGCCCCCGTCAGCACTGTGGCTGGCCTCTTTTTCTCTCCCAGCACCTGCCAGAGCTAAACCCACTGCACAGAAAGGCGCTGCTCAGGTGCTGGAGCCTGGAGAACCTTGTCCAG
Source organism: Leptosomus discolor (assembly GCF_034619465.1). Lineage (NCBI taxonomy): Eukaryota > Metazoa > Chordata > Aves > Leptosomiformes > Leptosomidae > Leptosomus > Leptosomus discolor. Next base: position 38,420,229 of record NC_141398.1, on the reverse strand, counting down.
GAGGGGCTGGTGGGCCAGCAAGGTAGGGCACTCTCTCATCTCTGCCCACTGATCCTGGATATGTGAAACAGAGACGTTCCAGGACTGGGATCCGGACCTCTGGGCTGGGGCAAGAGCATTGGGTGGCCTTTCTGGGCAGAATGCCAGGGCTATGGAACAAGGCGGGGCACAGGGCAAGGGCCTGCAGTTGGGGAAAGGGAAGTGAGCCCCGACAGCAGTGGGGACCCAGCGGCAGGAGGGCAACTTGCCAGGCACAGCACCGCCGGCATACGTTTGGACGCTGGTGACAGGGCTGCCTGTGCTGCTGTGGACTGGCGTGGAGCATGCTCCTACCTGGCAGGTGTCGAGGCCACCCTGCAGATAGCCGGCACACGTCATGTGGGTGTGGATGGCCCCTGTGTTCCACCAGCTGCTGTTGCAGAGCTTGACATCAATGAGGAGGACCTAAGCCTCCTGCAGGACGGCAGTGAATCCTCCACCTGTGAGCACAGAAAGCAATTAACAGCCAGCAGCCCTTCTGTTGCCAGTTCTCCTCCCCTGTCTGGGTGAAGCCCTTGCCTAGGGCTTGCCTTTGCCCCTGCAGAGGGCTTGTGCCAGGCTTGCCCATCCATCTTGCTTTGGCTAATCACGTGGGCCCATCTCTCCATGGACGTGTGTCCCCACAGCCCGACTCTAGCTTTCACCACTGCTGCTGCCAGGAAGCCCAGCCCACCTCCCCAGTGTGCCAAGCTTGCCCTCAGGACACGAGTACTGTTTGGGAACTCACATCTTGCCATGGTGGCACCCCAACCGGTGATGTAGCAGGTCATCAGCTCTGACACTCTCAGCGAGGTGTCAGGCACACGGGCAAGCTGTACGTAGTAGCCGCACTGGACAGGCTGGTCCAGTTCCAGCAAGGCGATGTTGTTTCTGTCCGTGACATTACTGCAGCATTCGTGAACCATCAGCTGCTTAATGTTGTGCACTTGGGTCTCAGGGCCCAGCTGAGTCAAGTGGGTGGCCCTGATCACCACATGCCACATCGTGATGTGACTGGAAGGCAGATGGAGGGAGGGGTCAGAGGGAGTGGAGCCACGTGCCGCAGCAGCCCGGCAGTTCCCTGCCTTCTGCTTCTCAAGGCAGGGAGGAAAGCAGTGTTACGGAGGGTACCACTGCCCTAGCGTGCCTTGGGCACAAGGAACATGAAGCTGGAGGCTGCTAGGAAGTGGTGGCACAAGCCCAGCCTTCTCTCGAGCAGTCTCTCAGCTGGGCTCGCCAGTGCCCAGGCACGAGGCGTACAGTAAGGCATCGGGATGGCAGTAGCTCATGGTGCTGCGGACAGGGCACCTGCTGGTGCTGTGGGGATAGCCCCCTTCCCTGGTCCTCCTTACCTGGCCTCAATGAAGCAGTGGGCTGCTGTGAGGACCCACTGTGGGCTGATGAGGGACCCTCCACACACATGGCCTGTGCCTGTTTTCCAGGGGTTCTGGATGCTGACAATCCAGAGCCAGGCCCCTGGCTGGGCACCCGTGCCACCCATGATGTGCGGTGTGCCGTAGTGAGATGCCTTGGGCTGGAGCCTGCAGAAGAAACTCGTGACTGTGCTGCTCGATGGCTTTTCTTCTGTTGAGGCTGAAGGTCAGCTGTCTTCCCTCCCGCCGAGGTGCTGCATGGATGGCAGGGCCAGGGAACCCCATGGGGCATGCGTCCGCCCATCCCTCTTTCTGCTCTAGCCACATCTACAACTTGTGCCAGTGGCCTGGGTGCTGGAAAGGAGCTGAGGCTCCCATATGGGGTTTGGGAAGCTGTGGTGTGGCCACGGGGGAGAAGCAGGCCCCCTCCTGAGAACTCCATAAGAGCTTCCTGAGCTCCCTCCCAGAGCCTCAGCCCATTTACCCACAGCTGTCCCACATGCCATGCGCAGGCCAGTACACGGCCAGCAGGATGAGGAGGGGGAGCAAATTCATTGCTGCCAGCGGCACGTGTCAGCTGCAAGAACCAAGGTCTTGTTGCCTCCAGCGCAGCCACTGACATAGTTCCTGCAGTAGACACGCTGCCTGTTGTGCCCGTGGCCCTGGGGCTGATGTCACGAAGCCGCTGTTTCTGGGTGTGGAGCATGGTGGCCTCTCAGGGGGTGGAGGTGGGGGTGTCAGGAACATGGGGGTTTCCAAGCAGGAGGGGAGGCAGAAGCTGAGATCGGACACCCCCGACAGACCCCTGCTGAACGCTCTGCTTGCAGGATGAGGGCGTGCAGGCCCCGTGGAAGGTGGCGGTGCCTGCCTCTGAGCTCTGCCTGCTCACAGCTAGTAGGAAAAAAGCAGGCGTGGCATCATGGCCTCTTTGGGAAGTTCCATGCCACCCTGCTCTCCGCAGCTGTTTGCCACCAGGTCCTTCCCAAAACATGTCACCGGGGAAGATTACCGATACAGGCATTATGCACCTGTTTGGGTGTGGAAGAGCCAACCTGGTCTCAGCCGCGACCGGCAAGCAGACCCGCGGGGTGCACACTGCCCGTACGCGCACGTCTGGGCGCACATGTGCTGGCTCATTGGTTGGTGTGATGCCTTCTCCATGTGCACGCGCTGCACGTGCAGTCTGTGTGGGCGCACTCTGTGTCTGGGTGCGCCCCACGCCTATGCACATGCGCTGTGGACGCCCACTGCTCACGTGCAGTGTCGCACGGGTGAGCCTGTTAGCGTGCACACCATCCGGGTGCGTTCCTGGGGGAGAGCATGTGTGGTGTGCAGGGGCATTTGGTGCATGGGCAGGCAGGCTGCGTGCGTGTGCACTGCTGTGAGTGCGTGCGCATGCCACGTGCACGCCTTCCTCTGTCTGTGCGTGATGTGCGTGTGCGCCATGGGTGTGCTACTTGCTGCGTTCACGTGTACAGGGGGTGCACAAGTGTGCATGTGAGAGTGTGTCGCAGGCAGCATCTGTGCCCAGTCTGTGTGCATGCATGCCCAGACCCTGTCAGTGTGCAGCCCGCGCGGGTGTGTCGCTGTGCTGTCAGTGGGTGCAAGTGTGTCAGTATGCAGCCAGCGGGCGAGCCCCCAAGCTCTGGACGCCTCTGGTGGTTGATGGCCAGAGAGTTTTTGAACAAACCCAGCAGAGCAGCCCCCCTCGGAAAGCTTTGGCTCTCACCCGGTGCCACTGCTGCAGCTGGAGCACACGGCAGCGCTGGCAGCTCTGGGCCCGCCCGGGCTCCAGAGGCGGCGGCTGCAGCCAGGACTGCCCCATGCAGCTCATGTACGGCAAGCGAAGAAAGTGGTTTTTCCTCCTTTTTCTCTCTTTAGTGATGGAGTTTTTCCTTCCTTTTCTTTCCGAAGTCTGGCCCTGGTTTTTGGCCTCATTTTTCACAAAATTCTCATAGGATTTGCAAACCTTGGCTTCTTTCGGCCCTGTTTTTCCCAAGATCCAGGGCCTCTTGTTTTGTCTCATGGACTGAGTGGTCTGTCAGCAAGAGTTCTTCTCAAAGCTTGGTCCTGTTTTTCCAGACCCCAGTCCGTTTTTTTACAAGATTCAGAATCTGCTTTGTCTACTGGACCATGTGGTCTTTCAGCAATGCACACCTTACTAGTGACTATTCCTTTGAGCAAGAAGAAAACTGCCAGACTGGTGAAAGGGAAACATCCTGCCCCAGAAAGTACCACCAGAGAGTCTTGCTTGTTTAGACTAAGAGATGGGATTTGGGCAAGAACAAATCAGTCAGTAAAAACATGTTTTTGAGGAAAAGATCCTTGAAAAATCTATAAGCCAACAGATTTAGTTTCTATTTTCTGTTTTAGAGAGCATAAAAATAAATACCTTCTGAGCATGTGTAATAATTAAATAAGTTATGTAACTGTAAAGCATATATAAACTGCACTGTGAAACAACGATGTGTAACTTGAACAGGTACAGCACAGCAGATCAGGTTTCTTGATTTACACATTTTATTTCCAAGTATTTTTTTTCTGTTCCAAAAGCAATACAGTAAATTATAGAGTTCATAACAACAATTTCAAATGTGGAAGTGATTAACTTTGACAAATAAAGTGAACAGCTGTAACAACATCAAGAAACCAACCATTTTTTTGTTCATTAAATAATAGACAAAAGTGTTACTACAACTGTTGGAAAAACCCTCTTAAAATGTTCCAGAGAGGCTGGAAAAAAGTCTTAGTGGAATGGGACTCCTTTTTCCCAAAATACTTCCACTTTGCAGCATATTTTTCAAGTATTCGGACAGAGCTTGAGAACTGAAAAACTCGCAAGCTAGAAAATTAGGGGTTTCACTTGTCATGAATGAAAAAAGAATAAAAAAAAATAATCCTGGTTTGGGTATTCCCCCCTCCACCACAAACACATCCCAATATTTGCAAAGAAAACAATCGCAGAAAAAAACCTGTTACTATTCTGACATTTTATAGCACTTTTCAGTCAGTTAAGAAGTTTGAATAAGAGCATGCTTTAAGAGGGAATATCACAAATAACTACATAAACTACTGATGCCTCTGATCATAACAAAACAACTGAAATAACAGATAAAAACCAGTAAAAGCATAGAGAATACTAAAAAGTTGACACAAATTAATTAAAGCTTTAACAACAGAGGGCACAGGGAAAAATCCATATTGCAGAAGATCTAAGGCCGGCAAACATTTTGAGTACATCAGGAAAAGTTTTAGACTTCTGTTATGTTTCTGTCAGTAGATGAAATTAGAAATAGCTAGGTTCCAGATTTCAAAAAGCTGTTCCAAATGAGGAAATCCTTGTCAAACAAGGGTGTTTCTCATCAGGCAAGGCCTGCCACCAAGGAAAACTGTCATCCACAATTAGAAATCAATACAAAACTGTGCCTGGTTATGCAAATGCTTGCAGAGGAGTACAAAACCACAGAGGTAGAACTGCTTACAAAGCGATCTGAACACTCAGCTGAGCACACCTAAGCTCAATGAAATCTCATACAATCAAGTACACGGTCACCCAGTCAGAAACAGAACCAGCACACAGGACAAATCCATGGCATAGGAACTGCACTGAGTGAGGATCTGGAGGGCACAGCAGACAACTGAGTCTGCATGAGCTTCCAGCATTATGCTACCCAAGAAGGTGATGGTGTTCCCTTGTATACACAGGGGATTCCCTCCCCGCTAATTCATTTCTGCATGCAGCAACAATGTGCTTAATGCTAATTACTATATTCATTGCAGCTAATCATATTCTAAGGCGTTGAAAAATCGCTGAGCCTTGAGTCACAAGAAAATAAAAACTCATTCTGGGCATCTTAGCAAAAGAAAACAAAAATTATGGGATACAGTAGGATACAGTATATAAAAGCCTTCATGGAGGTAAAATAACAGATGCTAATCCCTCCTTCTTTTAGTGGAGCAGGAAACAATAAGAATGAGCAGCAAGGTGCTGCCATCAACAGCATCTTTAAATATTATCATTGTAGCTTTCTGGCAGTTTTCTGTAGGCTTACCTGTGTTCCAGGAGGTCAGATCCATCAGAGCCAGTGAAAGTGAAAGCTCCTCAGCCAATTGTCTGCAATGTTACCGTCTCGAAAGTCTAAGGGTCTTTCCTGGGAGCAAATGCCTAACGTCCTTTCCACTTACTGCTGGAACAGGACATATTTCACCATTGTTTAATATAATTATCAGCTCTTTCCTAGTCACAGGACATTATTTATTCAATATTCTCTCTCTTTTGAGTATTTCTGGTATTGTTATCTCTAATGTAGAGCAGTCTCAAGGATTATTCTTTGGGTTTTTTTTATAAAATACTTTAAAAATCCTTCCAACTGCTCTTAGCATTAATAAAGATAGATGTTTCACTGATACGTACAGGTTCCCCTAATATTGTCTCAATATGTTCCCCAAAATGGCTCAATATGGTGACTTCTAATTTATGCTAATTGGCATAAACATCAAACATTCCATGATTAAACAGTAAACACTGTATTCCACAACTGTTCTTGAGGAAGATGCTATCATCCAACACAGGGGGTGCTGAATGCTAGCTACTTCATCAAAGCCATGGAAAACCTGAGAAGCCACTGTAATCTAGAGTGGCATTTCAGAGGGCGAGCAAAGCGTAGAAAAGTACAAGTAAAGTACAAATCTGGTACAGTATCAAGAGCATCACCAAAGCGATACTGACAAAAATAGAACTACAGTAACCTTTGGAAACTGGGACTCAAGTTTGAATGGAAACAATCCTTTCCATTTTCATCCCAAAAAGCAATGCAGATCTCACACACATGCTCTTAACTGAGAAACTAAGACCAGATATGAAGTCCTTTAATTGTCCATGTCCTAAAGCGCTGACTTTTTTTTTTTTTTTAGTTTAGTTTGTCCGGCTTTGTTAGGCACAGAGCAGATGATGATAATTCCTCACCATGATAAACATCAGGATTTGAGGCTTGGTCTTTTCCCACATTGCTACACAGCAGATTCTTTTGCAACAGCAGAGTTCAAGTCCCCATCGCTCAGACTACTAGACTATTTTTGTGGGAAAACAAACTCAAGTTCTTTCTGTGCCTTATTCAGAACATGGTCTGGAGGACATTTTTAACAGCACCACTGTTCAATGGAACTAGTCTCTGGCCTGATATATATTTCATTTCTACAGACTGAGAATGGACCACTGCAATGATCTAATTACCTTTGTAACAGTCCATGATGGTTTCCAGATTCCAGGCTTCTTTCAACTAATACACATTTTAAAAAATAGAGAAATTTAATTTTCAGTTTGGTTTCAAAAAATCTAGTTTATTGTATAGCATATGTCAATAAAACAATATATTCTGTTTCTTCTTCAAGTTCTGGACAAGTAAGGACCTAAGGAGGATTTTAGGCTGAACATCTTCTTTTTCCTCTCAGCACCCTCTTTCTATTTAAAAGTAGCAAAAAATGAAAAGCCATTGCAGATTTTTCGTTATGTTCATGATCCGAATGCGAATGTAAATGCCCTTACGTGGAATAAGTGTCTATGTAGACTGGTTATATGTTCTGTGGTTTCATAGAAATGGAAACTTTTCAGAGTAGCCCCTGATTTTGCCACTTAAAACTGCACAAGCTAACGATTAAAAACACAAATAGTATTATGCAATTCTATACCCAAGATTGTTACTTTGTGGTCCTTTCACCCTCTGTTCATTATGTATGAAATATTTGCTATTTTTGCTTCAGCTTTTCTCTCACTCTGCTAAATTTTTTTGTCCTCTACAGATCTGTTAAATTCTGAGCGACAAAGGATGCTCAGGCTGACAAAGAAACCATGAATAAAAGAGGATGTTGCTGGGGAAAAAGGAAAAAAAATGTGCCTGTTCTCTGCTTTAAATGCTTAAATGCAGTGAGATGTCCAGATCAGAATCAGGTTTATGTTCTGACTGGCTTTGAAATATAACTGTTTCTCCTCTACCACAATTTTGAGGATGTTTCTAAAAACTTTCTTTCTGGGCTTGTTACTATAAGCTGTGAAGGAAAGGAATGATTCCCACTCCTGTTTTGTTTCCCCTAAGCTGATGATTGATGAATACAGGTTACTGACTTAAGCTATATTATTTTCCTCACATATTATGTCTGAATCTCTGTATTTACCTTTGGGTCTTTAAGTAATGTTTGAGTAAACCACAAAATAAAATTAGAGAAGTCATTTAGAATGAGGTAACTAATTTTCAGTGTTCACTTAGCTAATAACTAGTGTTTTATTCCTGATTTTCAAATAAATTACTATGTTGCACATAGTGCTCTAATCATTTGGACAAGTTTATGCATTCTATGCACTGTGCAAATTACTTCTTTTAATTATCTGTTGATAGCAAATTAAGGGAGGGTCTTTGTCAAATAAGACACACGGTATTTTTTTTAATGATGGAACATAAAGGCGGAATAATGAATAATTTTAGTGAAGTGAATAGTGAACAACATTTTTCCAACCCCATTAGCATCAGTGTTCAATTCCTTGGGTTTGGTGTTGCAGATGTTTTCACCAGTGCTTCAGAGTATCCTGCTTGACAGTCATTTGTGACCACACAAACACAGCAAACCGGAGGTATTTTACTCATAAACACCTTTCTGACCGATTGGCTGGCTTTACCTGCTCACTGGGCTGAAGTTGGATTGCTCAGCAGGAGCTGGTGCTACTTCACCTACTTCTAATTTTTTTTGCTACATAATGCTAGCATTTTTACAATCTCATTGCACATGCAGACAGATTCAGGCTGAGCACGAAGCCCTTCATACAAGTATCTCATGCAGGCACAGGAATGGCCAATACTTATATGCAGTATTCATTTACCCCAGGTTTCCTAGTCATTCACAGCCTCTTGTTTCTCTGTCTTGAATTGGTCAGTGTGTCCCTGATCCAGGATGAGTCCACTGGACACAAATAAATCACACTCATTCTTCTCAAGTAATGTATTTGATATGGACCGGTCTCCTGTGGTTCAGACATGCCACTGGAAAGACAGTGGAAAAGTCCATGAAAGTATAGAGAATGAACTTACCAGAAAAAGTGGCTGCTAAACACTACATCACTGATTTTTTTTTCCCAAAGATTTACAGCTAGCAGCATTTGGGGGCAGATGTTAATTGGAGCAGCGAAAGGCAGAGGTTAGTTAAGTTTATCTTCAAAATTTCATTCAAAAGAAGCGAAGACCAGAGAGACTTAGGAATGCTTGACCCATTTATAAATATTCTTAAGGAGTAATTTAGCTCTGAAAGAGCTCAGGAAAAAGCAGCTCAAATGTTCAAAGTCTGCCAAAATCAGTCTTTCAGTGGACAGTGATTGCCAGCTTTAAAAATAAGTGTTTGCACCTACACATAACAATAAAAAAAGCTACAGAAGAGAAAAAATGTCAGTAAATCCATAACTGCTTCTTCAATGTATTAAAAAAATACTTTTAAGTTTTTTGAAACTAGAAGTAACATCTAGCAGTTGGTTTTGATTTTTGCTTTTCTGGAAGATAATATTTAGCTTTTCCAGTATTTTTACATATTTCAAGTTCTCTTTAGTGCCATGGAGTACTAAACTAGAAAAATCTCTCAAACCATCTCTAAAGAAGTAGCAGTGTTGGATGTTTCATAAAATAACCGTTGGTGCAATTTATTATCATATACTTAAATTAAAGAAGGCTTCAAGAAATGACAGGTGGAGTAGCTTATATTTTCCACGAGTTACAAGGTCACATACAAACCATCACTGCAGAGCAGCTGCTTACAGTTACGCTTTTCTAAGAGTAGTTTGGTTATGTACTATACTCTTACTCAGGTCAGTAAATATCTCCTGATTGGCTTAGCAGATCAGGTTTCAATCTTTTATGCTGTGGTAATTCTAACAGATGTCCATCCTAGCATTGTTTGCTCTGTTCCTTGCACTACTGCCATATTTTGTTTCTCTAGCCAGTCAATCCCATTTTCAGGAGCCATCCTTTTGTATGGCTGAGCTTTCAGCGTTTTCAAATGTCATTGTAAGGTCCTAGTAAGAAACACTAGCCTAAAAAGACTCACCTTCATCCTAACAACAACTAAACTGTTATTTGTCTGCTGCATTAGATAAGCTAACCATATTTATCTCTTATCTTTCATTTTTCATAGATTTCTTCCAACTTGCTAGTGACCTTCACTGCCGCTTTCCATTTCATTAAACCTCTTTATTAGCAGTTAATTTGACTTTAGATATCACAGTGTCTGACCTGTTGTTGTCAGACAACTACCTTTCTAGTCTTTGCCTTAAAGCAGCTTTTTTTTGTACCCTATGTCAGTGCTGGTGACTTTACCAACAATAAGATTGATGACATCATGTATAATCATAAATTATTCCAACATCTTCTCCTTTCCTTGCAATTACTTTCCAGGGTTCTCTCAGTGAATATCTGCTATCTGCATTCTTTCCTTCTCCCTGATTTAAAAAGGCATAAATAAATTTGTCAGATCCCCTCTCTGAGCTGCTTCCCAACATCCCAGGGCGAGCCTGGGGCAGTAAGCTAGCATGAATATACCCCCTATTGCCCTTATGCTTCCCATTCGGAGGCAGTAGCTGACCACCATGAGGCAAAGGCAGTTTCATGTATATTAACTTTTAGCTGCAAGTTTAATTATGTCCCTCTGCTTTGTCCCTGCCATGCTGTCCCACTATGCTCAGCAGTAAGGACTCCAGACACATACAAAAGATGAAGCATAAGAATTTAAGGTGAAGAAAGAAAGGATCAAGCCTCTCACACCGAGTCTTAGATCTCCTCTCGTCCGTGCCAGTTTCTTCTCAAAGGATGCAGTGTTGTTCCTAGAAAAAAGAACCCTGTAAATACTAAGATAAACGTCTCTTTTTAAAGGAACTTCACTGCCTTCCTTCCCGCAGCAGTTCCCCGAGTACAAGCTGAAGCCAGTTGCAGTTTCCTACTGCGACTGTAGAGAGCAGTCGAGACCAGACGGATCAGAGGAAATTCAGGTTTCTTCTTTCAGACTGTCTTCCCCCATTTCTCAGGCAAGTCTTGATCGGAGCACCTTACTCAAAGCAGCAACAGATACCATTTTTCATTATGAAAGTACTTTACCTGATTTGAATACTCTTAGTCTTTCAGGAACTTGTTTCTTGAATGACATGGGAGAATAAATAGTATATGTCAAAGCCAAATCAATGCCAGATCAGAATTCAGTAATTCCTTGGATGATATATAAACCAGACTCTGACTAAAGAATGTCCTCACAGTGCAAGGGTGTTTTATTCCTTCAGAGATACACTCCTGGGGAACATTTGCCAGGGTATTTATATGGTGTTAATCTCTGTGGGGAGGTACAGGAATGTACAACATTTGGTACAGTGAACTGGCAAACAAGCTATTGTGCAGGAGGGCTCTGCTGTTAGTGGATACACATACAAAAGACAGAACTCAGTTACTTGATGTGTGATCAGAAAGCAAAAGGCTGCAAAGAAGTAATTTTTCTTTATTGTCTGTAGGTTTTTGCTTCATGTTTTTTAATGATAAGACATAACTCATTCTAAATGATTCATTTCAAGCTAGTGTCTCCGGGTACTAAATGTCAAGTATTTCCTATGTCACATAGGTAGGTTAGATTACCCAGTTACCCATAAACATCATTTTGGTCTCTGTGGTTACTCAGGTGATTCTGGCATTTTTCTCCCACACCATTGGTTGCCAAGGATACAAGCTGCTAGAAAATCAAGCAGCTACAAGTCAAGACTGTAGGGGTAGAGTTCTTTTACGTGTGGCAGTTGCAGGTAATAAATCTTGGTTGACACAGCATTTGAATCATGAAGGCATTTTTGGGGGAGTTCTTTGAGTTAACCAAGTTAGTAATTTTATTATAAAAGGAGAGGATGCTCACAGAAGCTACCAGACTTAAAATGTATATGCCATAACTACGTTGCCTGAAACAAAGCACTTGGGCACCTTCTGGGAAAGACAGGAATATCCCAATCCTAACTATGTTATTCTCAGAATTCCAGCCCAGATCAATTGAAACTAAATAAGACCAGAATGTTTCCTACATTTAAGGCCAATATTACCTTACCAACAGGGGTGAACTCCTGCACTGCACAATAGCTACTTGTTAAACAGAATCACAAATACTTGCAAATGTCTGCTGCACTATGTAAACGGACAAAATGAGACAAAACTGCCTACAAACATAAAAAGGGACAGAGTAAGAAGTGCATTTAGCTAGTTTTACATTTTCCTGCCTACAAAATTGCAGACAACCTTATGTGGACATTCATATGTCTAAGGAGTTGAACTGCAGGGAGAATACATGGCTGAAACAATGGAACTGTATTCAGAAACTAAACCCTTAATGATCTCCATCAGATTGAATGTAAAAAGCAGGTGCTGTATGAATTTTGCAGCTCATACATACTAAAAAAAAAACTCCTATATTTTCATTACAACACAGTTCTCTAAGATCTAAGCTTTTCAGTCCTTTCAAAATTAAAAAATAAAAGAATGCCTATACTTTTCAGACATGTGACCCCATATAAACAAACAACTTGCTGAAAATGAATCACTTCTTATTGTGTAAAAACTCAAAAATTGCTACAGTGGGCTATAGCACGTTATATTGTCCTAGCAGCTATATTTACTTTTAAAAAGACAAATCAAAATATAGTTAAAAAAAACCCTCTTCTGAATATTGTTACTGTCCAAAATGACAGATCATGTTTCTCAGCCATAGTGTGACTGAATAAAAAATAACTTTCCTCCCACGAAAGACAATGTTTTCTTTTTTTTACAGATGTTAATTTTCTGCCTTAAGTCCTAGAAATCCTAAGTATCAAGTACCTAAAATAAAATCTTGATTGTTTTTATTCGGTCTTGGGATTTTTTTTTTAACTTGTTGATAGACATCTCTATTTCCTTTTATAACATCCAATATCTAAATAACGGCTATTTAAATATATTTAAGTCTGATCACACAGAGATTTTTTTTTAATCCTTACAGGAAGTTTTTAGTCATTTCTTCATATTATTAATAACATCTTCTTGACAGTAACTTTTTTAATGCTCCAAATGGCATTAAAATATAAAAAATAGAAATGGCTTTCATTTCTGAAACACACACTATCCTTCTAAAGTCTTACAGTCCTATCATCTGCTTAGGAACATAATATAAGAATACGTTCCAGAGACCCAGAGTTTGCCTTTAAAAAATTGAATTGCAGTTTTAAATGGTTGAACATTCTTATAGTGAGGCATTACAGAATCTGTGAGGGGAGTCTGATTAGCTGCAGAACAAGAAAGGTTGTTTGGGTTTTTTTAATATAATTAGGTATTTCTTTTTCTTCTGTCAAATTGCCTACTTTCCTTCTTTTAAATAGATTTTACTGACTTACCTCAAAGTTTGCATTTTCAGCTTGTTAGACAATTAAGAATGCTAGTAGCCAGCTGATTAAACAATTCCATTAAGACATTTGCAAATTTGTAATAATCATACTTTATTTAGGACAAAATTCAATTCTATTAACTGTAGTTGGGGAATGACTTCTTAAGCTACCAGTGCTATAAACCTAAGACATTAAAATTATGACTGGAGTTCATTAGGAAGTTGCAAGCTTTATGTGAAAGCTAGTCTCTAAAACCCTGAACCAAGCAGAAAACATTCTAGTAACACTATCAAAAGTGTTTACGTAAAGTATAGAGGCAAACCTTTGCTATCTTTAGGCCTGTCCTGAACAGAAAAATACAATCTGGATGTTTAGCTCTAACATCAGGGAGCTTCTGAGTCCAGGATTTTGATGTGACCCATTACTCAAGAGCTGGCTGAAAGCACCTTTCTAGAAGAGTTGCACTCTAATCCACGAAACACGCTTCCGTGCACTAGAATATAGCTGCATAGACAATACTGTAGATCTAGTAACAGAGAAAATATACTGCAGAATTTCAGCAACACTGAACAAAATTGTATAAAGCAAGAATATGCTGCACAGTGCATAGTGTGGGTGTCTAGGAAACCAGACTCTTCTGATGCCTCTTCTGAGCCACTTCTTTGAAAATTCAACCTCCCTATGCTTTCTGTCAGCTACCAAGCTGTAGGAATTTAGAGTTTTAGAGCTTTGTATCTTCTTGCCAACAGACAGTATGGAAACTAGGAACTTACACAGGTTCAAAAGGAACTTGAGTACTCATGGACTAGAAATACATACACAGAAATACCACAATCAGCTCACAAACACTGAGCCAAATACAGCTAGATGTTGGGCAGGTGTTAAAGCTATTGCATGTTTTTCCCCAGCCATCTACTTTCAGCAATGATATGGGACAGGGTACTGCATTAGATGAACCTTTGGTTTGACTGCGCTTATGTAAGAAACATTTGACATGTAATTTTAACAAGCAGCTCTCCAACTTAAAAGAGAGTAAGAATGAGTGTTACATGAAAAATTCTGCTCAACATAAAATTATACTATGAGATACAAAAACACTTAAAGCTCAGCCTGACTAATTGCAAATAGCTTGGATTGTCTGTTCTTGGTCCTCCATTACTCCCTGTAGCTATAAACAGTACAGTGATATGGTTATAAAAATGGACCATGATGACATAATTTCTTTTTTCAAAAACCTCTATATGCTTTAATATCCTTATTCCAGTTGGCTATTCCTCTTTGGAAGGGTGGCCTCACAGGGCCATTGCTGGTTGAGTACCAGCATGGACTGGAAGTGACAGAGCCAACAGAGAAACCAGAAAGGCAGCAGGGCCAGTCATTTTACTCTAATTAAATGTGTGTAAATTATGTCAACGTGTTTAACTCCTCTGTTTCCACAGCTGACTTGTTTTTAAGGACTGATTAATACTGTGGGAATCAACTATTGCAGGCAACAGTGCCAAACAGGGAAAGAGCCCCCATTCTAGCTCCTGTCAGCACTGGACACCCCTCCCGTCACCTTGGGGCCTGGACGCCCACCCTGGGGGATGCCAGCCTGGCCTTGCTAAGCAACGCGTTGTGCCCTCCCAGTCAGTTGGGTTGGGGGCTTATTGTGCTCATGCAGTAGGTAGCCCATGCCCTACGGCCATGGGGCTGCATGCTTCTCTGCTGCACTAGGTCATGGCATGTAAGTACAAACGTGAGATCACCAAGAACATTCAGACCGAGGAGAGGGTTAGTCAGTGTGGAGTAATCCTTCCTCTTTGATCCTAGCCCTGCTTACTGCCTGGCCTCAACAAGATGTCCAGGTGTAAAGAAAAGCCACATCTAACCTCAGCTCTTCATTATTTTTGGCTTCTTGAAGGGCAATCATGCTATGACAATTGCAATAACATGCCATAATATTTCAAAGGAACCATTCTCAACAAGCGCAAAAAGCTTCTCAGCAGTAACACTCAGCTTAGAAATCTCAGTGTAAAGTCTCATGACAGCTAAGCCAGAAAACTCGGCACTTGATTTATTCAGTTATGTTCCCAAATAACTAAAGGCTCATAAAATCCTAAAATACATATTGCTTCTAACGGAACAGCTCTCAAACATACCAGGAGGAGAAAGAGTACTGGGGGTTGGTTTTCTCTTTTCATTTTGAAAAGGGTTTTTGTTTGCTTAGACTCTCAAGGAAATGATGATGATAGAGAAAAGTGGGGTTTTACCTTGCTCGTGCCCACACTGCCATGCTGTGTCTTTTATATATGTCTTCTATACTCCTTTGGCCTATCTGTGTTTTTACAAGGAATGAATCTGATGTTAAGTTAAACTACCCCTCTCAGTGCGAGGTGGATTGGACTGAACTCAGCAGAAAGAACACTTTCCTGTACTAATATTCAAGTCTAATCCTAACCCTTGCATAGATATGAGAACTGGGACTGTGGTTTAAATGATAGCAGTAGTATGAAATTTGGGAGTCTAATATAAAATCATTTCCATCATGAAAACAGACAGTCTAGTTAAGACTCACAATGTCAGTTCATATTTACTGGCATTTTTAAGGAGTTACTTCTGTACCAGTTGACTTCAGATCACAAGACAGGTCATATCTTTGTATCATTAACTTTGCCCGAGCAAGTCTTCCCTGCCCTCTGGCAGCTTGCTATGAGCGACAATGTCAGCATGAGCCACTAAAGCCAGCAGAAGCAAACCGCGCTCACAGCTTTTGATTTGCTGCACACTCTCTTCTTCTTCACTAAGAGGAAAGAAATGTCATAATGTTTGCTTTCACCACTTACATCTCCTTTGCCTCCCTAGCAGTTACAGCCAAAAGATTCACGGGGCACATGAAGACAGGAGATGGCAATTTAACATTCCCAAGGATCCTGGAGAAAGGGAAAGCACAACAAACTCACGCTTTGTCAAAGAAACACCAGTTTACATGGCTTCCTGCATTACGGCTACTTTTGTTTATGTGGGCACCTTCTGGACTATTTTGAAAGCTATGAAAAAGGCCAATGGCTGATTAGAGAAGAAAAGAAAAAAAAGAGTTGAGATGTGTGTGACTTAGCACAACGCCTAAACTGCGGGTCCGTCTTTAGCACGGACTACCTGATCCCTGCTTTGTTTGGTAGTGTTTCTTAACCTTTGTAACAGTGAGTGAGTGTGGATGTAATATTTTTATTAGGAACAAGCAAAGCCATAAATATTTTGTAAGGGCCAATTAATTTTTCTAATTATAAAGACAGGAAAGAGGAAGACTATATTCAGTGTAATTAGTGGTTAGTCATTCTTCCAGAATGAGGAGATCATGCATAAAGCTTTTAAAACTCTTCTTCAGCTACAGTAAAAGCAATCATATTTTAAAAAAATGAAGAGGGTATAAATGCTAAATGTTTTACTGACTATTGAATGCTAAGCAAGCACGACATCTTTAATTAAATACAGTTTAAATGACTTAATAAGTACCCAAATTGCTGACAATCAAGAGTCAGAGCCCTTATATCAATTTGCCTCTTACATTGATGTAAAGGTAAATTAGCTGCTGAATATGGCAACTACAGCTTCTGATAAAACATCATAAATATTTAAATGGGTAGAAACAGCAAAGTAAAACCAAGTAAAATATTTCTTGGGCTACAACTTATAATTTGATTTCTTTTCCTGAATCAGTGATGTGATATTATGGCATCTATGTATCCCAAAGGACCTATACAAACACGGGAATGTAAGAAAATGCAGTAATTCTCTCCTATCGGTAATCAATGACAATAATGGACCTGAGGAAATCCTGTACTATTGGAAGCATTATTTCATTAATACTTTGATTCAGATATCAAGAGAAGGACCTTCTTCTGAGGATCTAGGTGAAGTTTTAAACACTTCTACATCAAAATAGCTTGAAATTACTAAAAGAGAATTGGTATACATAGAATAAAATAATGAAATGTTAAACATCTGCAGAGGTAAAGAATAATTAGATAGATTTAATAAAAAAAGAAAGAGGCAAAATCACAGTAACAGCAGAAAAATCATGTTACCATGATTAAAAGTATACACCTAAAAAACATTTATGCTCTTAACTATAGGGAGTAATCTAAAACCCTAACTCATAAAAATATGTATTACAAATAGGGGGTACATGGAAGATTAAAGCTATAAATATCACATATCATATAAAGGTTTGGAAGTCAATTTGATACAAGGATGAAGAAGACATATCCAAAATTACTAGATCAAAATATAAACATGACTGCTTGTATTATGGCAACACCTGCAAAACCATAACTATTGTTATGGTTGGTGTACAAAGTGCTTGCCCCATAGATCTTAACTGAGAAGTTAAAACAACACAAAAAGTGGAAATTGTCAAGAAGGAGAGAATAAATAAAGATGGGAATAATTACACAGAAACAGATGGGTGTGTCTTGATGAGTAATTGGCATGATTTTCAGCTGCACCAGCTCAATGTGATTTGAAAATCTCCACAAAGGTCATGTTATCACTTCTTTGTATTTTGGTGTGTTTTTACCCAGCAGCAGGCAATCCAATACAAAGCCCTACTGAAGACAGAGTGCATGCAGGTGCTGTCTTGAAACACCTAGTGAAGGTAAACTCCAATCAGGGGTTAGAGAGTGTCGCCACTTAACTTCATTAAGGTAAAGGTTTCCAGGTTTTGTGTTCACTAACAGTACAAAAAAAGACTAATAAATAACAACTCATAAATAGCATCTTTTTATTTCTTGGAGGCGAGGCATGTTGTGGAACATAAGCTCAGAGAAAACAGAACTCCAGCAATAGAGAAGCCATCAGTGCAATGCTGCCATTTCAGTAATGGCTGAGAAAACAGGAGGCTTAAACAGGAGATGCGGTAGGCAGGACTGTTGTTAAATTACAATTGAAACGAAAGTAATACTGTATCTGCAACAACCCACGGTAAAATCACTAGTGTATCATTATTTATGGATTTATGCATACATGTCAAGAAATGGACCTACTAACATAAAGAAATGTTGTAAAACTACAGTTTTGGTTAAGGAAAAGGGTAAAAGTATACATCAGCCTCAATGAAAGATAACATACTTCACCGAAAGAAAGAAGGAAAGGATTATAGCACGTCACATTAGCCTTTTGCACTCTTCACTAGATTCTTGATACTGCTACTGGTGCGACAGAGAAGCTAATAAAAACCTGCTCGGACATGATTTGTCAAGGCAGAAACTTTACCTGCGCTGGCAGTAGAAATAACATGTGAGTACAATTGACAATGTTGGACAAATATGGTCAGGAAGGGGAACTCACCTCCATGTGGCTTTGAAAAATTTTCACAATTATTGAGGAATCAGAAAAAAATCTGGTTCAGATGCCTCGAAAGTGAATACTACCCTCTTTTTCAGTGTTGGCAGACACTTCCTCAAAGTGAAACAGGTCAAGTTTCTTTACCTATTTAAGATGGGAGGCGGGGAAAGGGTGTTTTCAGAAATGCACAATGCAATCTAGCAAAGGTTAAGTGTTGGTAATCAAAGTAGCCTATCTCCCAAACCTCTTTCTTTCAGAATAGATGTGACATGGAAAAATTCAAAGAAGTTGGTTCAGCAAACCAGGGGAAAGGAGAGGAGGGTGCAGTGACTGGGAGGGCTGCGCCAGCCCCTGGGATGGGAAGAACCTCCCTGCGTGCCACAGTAATGTTATGCCAGGGCTTCCCTGTCACAGCACTGAGCTGCTCAGAAGGGCCATTTGGCAATGATGGGGGGGGGGGGGGGGGGGGGTGTCAGAGGCAGACTACAAAATGCCCCTGGATGTCTGGCAGCGGCTTAGTTGTCCCGGGTAATGACAGCTTCAGAAGGCTTTTGTCTGATCAAATGAATGCGTGCTGTGGGATGGCAGCTGGAGGTAACCAGATCAACATTTACCTAGAAGGTTACAATTTGAAGTTTTAATGATTTTCAGATAGCGTTACAGCACGCTGAGAATATTATTTCACGAGAGTTAAGCCTGTTAGTTCATCAGTGAAATGAATAGCAAGAACTGGCTCAGCAAGAAAATATCATCTTAGTCTCAGCCATCTGCAGTAAGCCTGCTTTCTCCGTCTGTTCCACTATTTCATAGTGTTTCCGGAGTTTGCAGACTGTGAATAGGCACCAGATGCTGCTGCTGGGTTTCTCGAATGGGAGCTGTTTGCTCCGATGCCTTTGCATTTGCATAGGACGAACTGTGTCTTGTTCACTCAACAGAGAAGGCAATCTGCATGCAAGAAGTTGTACTGGATCAGCTACTCCTGTGCAGAGAAAGCAGAGGGACAATTACTGCTCTCCTCCTTTTCCCCCTGCTTTCACTAAGATGGTGGGAGGCACCTCCTGACAGGACACACAGAGGACTTGTCTCCCTAACCCTGTGCTGTGCTGAGAAGCCTTTTGCATACCTGCACAGTTCAAAAAGCGGTAGCATTGAGTACACAAGTGAATCATCTTTCCTGCAGAAGAAACAAAAAAAATTGTGCCATTATATCTGGTGCTTTTACAGTCCGTAAAATTAGGATCGCACAACCACGCGAAGCATTGGAGGGCAATTCTCTTCCTCCACTGGATCAGTAAATCGACTCTCAGTGCTGGCAGGAAGACTACAAGGCATGAGAAACGGTACTGCCTCGCAAAGGAAAGATAGCCAGGCTTCTTCTCTCCACACACGCTTCCTCTTCAAAGTCAAGTAGCCTTGGTCAACATCGGAAAAAATATAGCGGTCTTCTCAGCGATCCTTTTGTGTTGTTATTAGAATAATTCTTAGGAATTCACACGATCATTTTTACTTCAAATAAGCAGACTTCGGTCTCCATAAGCTTGCTGAAACAGGCAACACATGGAAATCACAGAAACTGAGGAATCAAAATTGGCATAACAACATAGAGAAAAAAAAAATTTAAAAAATGTCAGTAGACCATTCCTTTTGGCTCCTTTATATATATTCACAAGCAATCCACTATTACAGTTCAGAGATATAATTCCTTGCTTTACAGAGCAAGCACATGCATTATGGGCTCCCCGTACCAAGGAAGATTTAAGTAGCTTCAGGAAATGTCATACAGGCTATTGTTAAAAAAAGCTGGTAAGGTGGTAAACAGAGGATATAAAAAGACAAGGTAAAAGTAGTTGTGTGCTCAAGAGATGACATTTTTATATCTTTAGAGCCCTTTTTTTCATCATCCTGCAGCACCTATAAAATACCATTTACACCAAGTCAAATGTGGGCAATTCAGTACAGACTAAGCAGAACTTGGCAATACACTAGCATCACTAGCACGTGGAACAGAGGATTCGGGACCTTAACAGGTTGGTGCAAATCAGCCTGAAACCTTCGCACTTAAAGTTTGAAATTCACAGCTTTTTGTATTTTATTTCCCTTGAAAATTAAATTGCTTAAAATGTTGCTAAAACATGTTATTGAAGAGCTGTGCTGAATAAGCATCTTACAGAGGCTTCAGAGATACTTGTCATTAGGACATAGGGCTTTGTCAGCTGAGCAGTGTCAGGTCCCTGACCCAATGCTTTCCAGAAAATTGGAAAGTTAAGAATTGGAAAGAAGTTAGAAAGAGGACATTTAGACTAAGGGGCTTGCCTCAGCGCAGCTCATGCCTGTTATAGAAGAGTCCAGGAAGACCCTCCGCTGAGTCGTGAGGTTCCGACTGGACTCCCTTGCTTACTAAACTTCCTCTCAAAGAGAAGTCTGGGTGTGGCTGGATTGTCTCAGCCCTTGACTGTAAAGAAGAGTTCGGACCCTCGGTTCTGCCACAGAGCTGGTTTATTTCAGCTCCAGCTGGGACTCCGACAGCGATCCTGACCAAAGAAATCCTTGGGCCATTATACTCTTACAATCTAAGTTCCCCTCTCCTCACACAACAGTTCAGTCCAATAACAGTATTAGGGTCTGGGGTCCTTTTGTTCTTCATTGGATGCCTTTTCTGTCTCCAGCTTTTCTTATCTCGAAGATGCCGCTTCTGTTGAGAATATGGGCATTTTATTTTCCACAGGGTGCAGTTTCCGCTGAGAATGAGGCTACTGTATTTTTCCCAGGATGTCGCTGTCTGGAGGCCTCCCTTCATATATGATGTATAAATTCAGTGTAAGTTCACCACCTGTGGCTTAAGGCTTCAGTAAATCTAGATACTCATGCTAAGCAAGTTTTGTTAAGTACTCTGACGAATACCAGAAAGTAATTCATTCTATGTAAAGCTTATTTGAGCTAAACAACTAGTAGTCCTTAACACATGCTAAGCAAAGTCACGCTAATTGAACAAGTTTCAATTCAGCCCAAATTTAAGCGATTACACAATTAATTCTAACATTCTACAAGTAAAGTAATTTAATCCCCAACAATTGAGACAGGCACTGTTGAAAATCCCTACCAGGAACACCAGTGTCCCCAGAACATTGCACAAGGACACAGAGCAGTCAAAAGCCACGCAGGTGGCAAAGGTCTGGAGACCCTCCCACAGCATGAGGATACAAAGCCGGTGGGGCCCCACCTTCGAGGCCCTCAGGCAGACCAACAGAGACACTGCGGCTGCCTTTTGAGCACCAGTACGCAATGCCGGGTGGCACCGAGGGCTAGACTACCTTCTCACCAAAGCTTGTTGGTTCAACCTCTTAAGACCTGGGAACCTCCTGCTGCTTTATCTGCAGCAGCGGCACGGAGGTCGAGTCTCCGCGAAGGTGAAACCCCTCCGGGGGTAATCCCGCGGAAGGCAACGCAGGACCCCGCTGCAGAAGGCGGCGGGGCCCGGCGGGGCGGGCAGCAGCGGGGGCAGGACCGGCGCCGCCCGGCCCCTGCCGCAACGGCCGAGGGGGCTAGCACTGGCCCCGCGCCCCGGCAGCGCCATTTTGAGCTCCCAGCCCTACCGGGGGGCGGCGCCATTTTCTGCCCCCTGCACCCGGTCTCTCTCCCATGCCTTCTCCTCAAGATGGAGGCGCGGCGCCTCCTCGCCTTACTGCCGGTAGGGAGCCCCTGCGTTCCGTCTCGGGATGGAGCCGGACCAACCCCGTGTCCCTGCCTGGAGGCCGCTTCCCAGCCGTCTTCTCCCTCCCCTGGGGTCGCTGTCGCTGCCCACAGGTGCGGCTCTCTTCCGCTGCGAGGGGCTCGGTGCCCTCAGCGCTGGGGCGGCGGCGGGCAGCGATCCTGCGCGGAGCGCGGCGGCCGCCCCCGGGAGCTGAGCGGAGGGACGGCGCCTGCTCCTGAGTCAGCAGCGGCGAGAAGGCGGGCGGCACCTCGCTGTCAGGCCCGACCCTGCCGTGCGTCCCCAACCCCCCAGCACCGCGCCAGCTCCCGGGCCCCGGCGGGAGGAAGGGGGCCGTGGGGGCCCCGCCGGCTCCCGCCCTACGCCGCCGCCAGGTAGGCTGGTCGCCGAGGCCTGGGCGCGGCCGCAGGTGCCGGCGCGGGGGTGGAAAAACAGAGTCGGCGCTGCCCGGCTCCTGGCTTGGGCGCCAGGTGACTGACTCCCCGAGTGCGAAGGGCTCCGGGGACAGGAGTGCTGTGGCGCGGCGGCGGGCGGCGGGCTGAAATGCTGGCGGGACAGCGGTAGCGATGATCCGATGTTCGGGGAGTGCTCTCTTCTTTCCCCCTCTGCTTTGTGGCCGAATGTGTGTCCTGTGGGTGTGCAGCCTGTGAGGCCAGGAGCCAGGGAAGAAAGGGCAGTGGGCTGCTCTGGCGGCACGTGGGTGTGTTTTGGTATTTAATTTGTGGTTTTAAGTATGAAGAATCAGGCAGTTTTGATGAGATATTTCCTGAGCTTGCGCGTGCATGTAGCTATATCTGGTCTGAGCTCAGAAATCGTAGCTTTTTGTTGTTCTCCGTGTGTGTGTGTATGTATCTATTTGGATATTTATATATCTAAAAATTGTAAGAGTATTACTCTTGCCAAGTTGCTCTCCAGTGTTCTGTCAAAGTGTGTGTTTGTTACAGTCTAAACATGTTTTTATGTGTGTGACTGGGGAGCATGGTGCTAACGTGTAGTGTGTGAAATGCTTTGTCAGATTGCATTATGAGCAGTAGGGCAGAACTTCAGCAGAAGAAAATACTGTGTGTGATTTTTACATCACTGCAGTTTTGGTGCTGTCTACATTGTGATTGTTACACAAAACCAGAACATGGTTCCCGAGCCCCTTCAGGAGCATATCACAGACAACCTGTCAGTAGTCACGTAGTTGAGGGAGCAAAATGAAGAACAAGCTGTTTTGCCCTCTGTTCCTCCCTGTCTGTTTGTGCTGTGGGAGCACAGTCATGTTCCTCCTACTGACTGCACATAACGATAGTGGAGTTCATACAGGATATACTGGCTTTTAAACTCTTTGGGGTAGGTTCTGTATCTGCCTTTGTCTTTACAGTATCTTGTAGTAGGAGACTGATCCTCAGCCACACAATTCTAATAGACGTTTGTTTTGTTTAGTGATCTACTCCTTGGTTTTGGCAAGGTTGACTGCTGCAGTTGATATTTCACAACTAGGCATTGTCTTGAGCCAAATCTGAATTGTTAAAAACCTGGCGTAATACAAAGTTAATAGGTGATGCTGTCAATGGTCATTTTGGTAGCTTAGATGGTGGGAGTTGAGCTGCTCAGCATGTTACACGTCAGATTGTGTGGCTGAGTGGTGCAGGTGAGGCGAGTGTGTGCAGGCTTCTTTGGGTGATGCTTTTCACTTAAGCACAAGGCAATGGAAAATGCAGTGTAGCCTGGATTTTACATTATTGAAGCTAACTGGAGTTATGATCATGGTCTGTGGAGTAAGCTGTGTTCTGGGGATGCTTACCCAGTTGTAGTCTTTCCCCACCTTTTCCTTCAGGAGTACTGTGATGGGGGACAGAGGTACGCTTCTGCAGCACTTCTGAAAACTTCAGGTTCCACAGAAAACTCATGCAAATATGAATCTGTTGCATCTTCACTAGTTGCCTATCAGTGAGCTGCAATTCTGTCAGTTCTATGGAGCTGCATGGAGTGAAGAAGTTTTGGTGGCCTGTAGATGCTGTAGGTTGGTTCAGCTTTGCATACAACTGATGCCTCGTTGTGTTGGCTTTGCATGCTGTCTAAGCAGGCTGCTGATTTCAGTGGTGTGGTGATGGAGTTTCTGTGGACGGGTTTCTGAACCTGGAAATCTCTGTCAGGAATGCTTTAAAAATGGTTAATTCCCTCTCCTCCCCACGTGCATGGGCACGGTATCTGTTTCAGGTGGAGCCCTTCAGCCCCTTCCCAGCTGTACCTTTTGTGATGTTGAGGAAATTAGGCTTGCTGTGGGCTTCTTCACACGCTAGTTGTATGGACTCCATTTCTAGATCTTTCCTCTAAGAAAGCATGTGGTGCAATGTTTTATATTTACTAGTTTTGATAGTGGTACTAAATGTATATCCGTAGTAGGAAACTGTCGATTAAAGGTGGAGTTGTGATCAAGTGCAGTATATCCAGCAGCCTCCAATTTCAGTGCTGTAGAGGAAGCACAGAACCCCTGTAATGGATATTGTACCCGTGAGGTGAAATTCTTCCTACTTTCAGGAAGTTAGCTTTCCGTTTCTGTCACAAAGTGTCTTTCTGTACAAATTTATAATCTAATTTAACTGCAGATATAGTTGCTTTTCCATTTAAGTACATAATCTCTTTCTTAATGATGCCAGGGTATGACTGTTGAGTGTTTTTCAGGGTGATATGACTTTGGAGGTAATATGAATGCGGTTACCCTGATGCCAGTTTTCAGCTAGTTAACCTTGGTGAAGGGGCAGTTTAGTGGTTGTTTCCTGTCCTAATGCATTTTCCTTGATAATTCTGTCCTCTGTGCAATTTATTAACTCTTCTGCATGTTACAAGGAGTTCCAGTGGTTAAATATAGGTAGATTTTAAGGAAATAAAATGTGCTCAGTCATCTGAGGGGGTGGCCCAGAGGTTTGCATCTCAAGGGAGTGCTTGGTCTGTTTATAACAAGCAAGTAGTTTTCTGAACAGCAAAGTTAAATGAAGATTTCTGTGAATTTCTGTCTTGAGGTCAAACAAGGATTTTTCCACTGTCTTTGCATATGCCTCTGCGCTTTTTTTTTTTTTTTGTGTAGTCCCCTCTTTCCACGGGCTGCACTGGTGGTGATGCATGGGCCACCACTTTCAATTATGGAAATTGGATGACGTGGGGTTCTGGGCATGTGCAGTTTTGCCTTCTCTGGCTTGGCTATTTTTAAAAGTGATAGGAACTTAATTACCTGCTGGTAATCTGTTCTTCTCTGGTTGAAATCAGTTGATGGCTTAAAGGGTGCTATAGGTAAAAGAAAGGGATCTATTTTTGACACAGGGGTCAAGTAAGCTTTTTGTCTACAGGAGACCAGACTAGCAATGGACATAAAACTTGCCATGGTCATGTGGGTGAAAAGACTTCCCCCCTCCACTTCTTAGCCAAGAAAATGTACTCATTTTACTGCTTTTAGATCAACATACAATATTTCAAGACTAGAGATGGATGTACAGCATCCAACTGCATTAAGAACATTTTCTTGAAGGTCATAAAATGGAGAGAGTGTGTACGTACTTCAGTTGTGAGATTTTGGTTTTCCTGGCTATCTGCTGTTGTACCCACGCCACCTTATGCAGGCCTTTTCCCTGCAGCGTGTGTGATTGTATCTCAGGCAGTGACTGGGCGTTCAATACTCTAATCTCAAAAATGGTCAATAAGCTTTGTTGACATTAATACTTACGTTGCTTAAGCCAGTCTCTGCCAATCTGTGAACAGCCCTTGGGGGCTATTGTAAATCAGATGCACTTATGTAACTTTTAGGTCTGGTTTTATAACACCATTGTCTTTCAATACAAAAATATTACCTAAAATCCTAGCACATCCATTGACAAGTGTCAGGCTGTTTTTTTTCTACTGTGTGATGTATTGTTAATTAATGAAAACAGAAAGTTTATTTTTCATGTTAAGTGGGTGCCAATGAACTTTTGCAGTAAAACTTAAATTTTAACGTAGTAATTTTGCATTGTCTTCCTCCACAATGTTTGCATCGTGAGTGCTATCACTGCTATAATGTCAAAGTAAAACCTAGTAGTTGATTTAATTGCAAAAATTCAAATTGCAGTGGTCAATAAATAACTTTTGTTATTATAATAAACTTTTGCTGCCCTTTCTGTAGCTGGTATTGCTTTGGCTGAAGTTGTAAACTTCTGTTGTTTCAAGACAACCTCATGTTTTATGTGGCAGCTAGCCTCTATATTTTGGAGATAGCGAGTGTCTGCAGTTCCCTTTGAACTGTGAACATCTCTGTGCTCAGCGCTTCCGAGATCACTGTCCAGGGTCCCTACATAGTATATTCACAAACTTGGGTCCTCGGGATCTGCAAATATTAGCTTTGATGCTTAGGTAGAGATTAAGTTACAAAAGAGTTGATTTTTTTTTTAAAAAAAAGTATTAGAAGTTAAATAGCAGTATTAACAATGACAAGGGTTCAAGTGTCATAAATGAGATCTACTACATCCTGACACTGTCAGGACTGTCCCATGAATTTATTTTTTTTTTTGAAAAGAAAAAAAAAGGCCGGTATTTAAAGTCTTGACAGTCTTTGAAAGACTGTGAGTCTTGTGGGTTCAAATTGTAGGGCTTTCTCATTGCTGCAGAGAGAGAGAATTTTTTTTTTCTGCTGAAGGTTGGGATGTTTTCAAGATTTACTGTAGTTCAGGAAATGGCACTTAAGGAAAAATTGTCAAAATCCTAAGAACTACAGTACAACAGTGATGATTTGGATCAACCAATATTTTTTTTTTTATTTTCGAGGGCTTATAGTCTAAGTGGAGGGGAAAAAAAAAATACTCTTAGTTTCAACCTAGTGCTATAGCAGAGCTGATGTTGTTTTAGTATAGTCGTTTTTGACCTTGAACAAGTGCAAAGTAAATACATTCTTGTGTTCTGTGCACTTACGTGATCAAGCTTAAACTATCTGTGTGAGGATCTTTCTTCTAACTCTCCTTATAATTTACTCAGGTTTCTCCAGAAGCATCAGCCCTTACCTGCAAACTGTACCTCTGCTGCAAAAGCATGTCTTGGTATCTAGCTGGAGCCTGCTGTGCCGTGCAGCTTGCTGTATTTATTGCTTTCTATCATAAGGTCACTTGAACTATGAAGTGGATTGAAACTGTGCAGCTTTGTCACACAGGCCTTCAGTCAGCTGCCGGACAGTAGCAACATTAAGCTCTGCAAGCTTGAAAAAGATTCATACTACCTTTTCTGCGTGTGTATGTCTGCTTCCAGGCAGTCTGCAAAATCACTTTTTTCCATCCAAAGCTCAAAACTAATGTTATGTACACCTGTTGGGTAGTTTTTTTCTGTGGTCTGTTTTCTTGTTGTAAAAATAGTTAAATACTGGAAGAAGACAGGTAGAGGAATTCTGAAATACCCTTCATGGGAGGCTTAGGACAGGTTAAATAAAAGTCCAAGGGAGGATGTAAGGATGCTTTGTCTTGCCTCTGGACAAGATACTGTCTTGTTCCTTCAAGCTCGCTCTCTCCAGGTCTCGCTCCATTTTCACTGCAGAGTACATATTTGGTGATAGCAGTGAGAATTCACAAGGGAGGCCATGTTCTTGTGGAAATGAAGAACGTATGGAAACCAGAATATGTTGTTTTAGAGGAATTGTTCAATAGTTTGCCTCTCTTCTGAGGGGAGATATTTCTATGTCTCTGGCCTGTAAGTGAGGAGTGCAGGGCTCAGATGTCTAACCATCTCACTGCGCTACTAATACTAAGGTTAGTTTTTGATTAGTGGGTGCCCCCTGCCTGCTGGTCTGGCTGACCTCAGGGCTATACAAATGTCAGTATTGCCAATTAAGTAGTAACAATCCTGAATTATTCTGACCTTTTTTTCACTTCTTGTTGTGTGCCATAATGTGATGTAAATCCTGACACTAATAATGGTGTTCTAATTTCTCAGCAGAGCAGTTCCACCATTCATTGGTGGTTTTGAAATATTTTTTCCCTCCCTGTAAATAATTCTTGATACCACATACCCCTGCTAAGCTCTCACCTTTAGGATTTCCACTATTGTTTGCTCTCTCCACAGCAGTTGTAATAAAGGCTACTTAAATCTTGTAGAAGAAAATTACTCTGAGGCACGGCTGTTTTGGTTTTATTTGTCCAGTTGGTGTCACTTAGCAGTTGACAGAGCTGTGCGTGCCAGTGCAGCAATTAGTCCATCCAGTATAACACAGCAGGGTATTTTCAGCTATTCAGTTTGTTGATCACCATTAACTTGCTGTTTGTGCCCTGAACTTGGCTGAGAAAATTGATTTAGAGTTGGGATGTAATGCCAGTCAATCAAAAGTCAGCATTCAACAGGACTTGTGGGAGCCCCTCTGAATAAAGCAGAGATGTTTGCAACTATAGCTGTATCCTGTAGCTGCAATAACTTTCCATCAGTAGTCATGGTTTTGTTTTTAAGTATAGGTACCTATTGCTAGAAAATTGTGTGAGAGAGGAAGGTGACTTTGCACAGGTCATAAGCACTGATGACTCTGATATCTTCCACATCTGCTGAAGGGCTTGAAAATTACCCCCTTTATTTAGATGCCCAACCTGTTTTGATGATATATGTTTGGATACTCCCTGTTGATGTTAGAACTACTTGTGCCTACACACGTCCTGAGTTTTTAGCTGTGGTGTTAGGGACAAATGCTACTGTCATGAAGTTCTATTTTTCTTTCTTCTGCAGTATTAATACAATGTTAATGCTCAGCTGTTATCTGACTGGCTTGGGTAGTAACAAAGGTACAATAGCTGATGAAATAACTAATTTGAATTCTTCATGTGGGATGGATTTCCTGAGGGATTGTCTTGTATTATATTTAATAGAAATGTTGACGTATCTGTGCATGCGTGTGTATATGTATGTATGTAGATGCTTTTGTTAAATGTATGACCGCCAAATTGGTAATGGGTTCATTTACTCAGCCACCCTGCTTTTTATAAGAGATACTATCAGTTCAAAAATAAAGGTTTTGCTTTGGCTGTGGTTTGAGTTTCAGATGCTGTTTCTGTATTTCTTTTGCCATGTCCCTAGCTGTGCTAATGACCAGAAGGGCAAGGAGGCGAGAAGCCCCTGATTGCCTTCCATACCGATGCTGGTGTGGTTGGGCCCAGCACTAACAGCCCTTGCTCTCCTGGCGGTTTCCACTATCTGGCATTGCTCTCTGGCTGTTTTCATGACACCACTTGTTCCTGTCTCTGATTTTGTTAGCATGAAGGGATTCTGCTACACCTTTGTAGGGAGCTGGGGTACTGTCTTGTGCCGTATTTACTGCTTCACAGGTCTAGGATTTGAATGTATTCCCAGATACAGGTGATTCAGTCCGTATGTGTTCTTACGGTTATAGCCCTCACCTAATTATGTGTAGGAGGTGCCAGTATAGTTCTGCTTGGCTGACCCTTTCCTCTAAGGGACAATATTACTTGAGTCTGCATTAAAGTCCAGGCGAACCAAAATGCAGAGTGAGATTTGAGGTGGAGGAGAGTGGGACTGTCTTGGTTTGAAAGACAGGTGTCTGCTGAGGAAGGCAGGAGCCTCCCTTGAAATGGAAAATGCAACCCCCTTCCCTCCAAATTATTATTATTTTGAAATTAACGGGCCTTCAGGCAAAGATATGGGGAATAGGAATAACAATTCTTTACTAATATATATATATATATATAACACAAGGCAGGAAAAAAAACAAAAAACCACTGGTTTACACTGACAGAGTCAGAAAATACAACCTGCCACCCTGTTAGGGTGGCAGTAGCAGTCCAATAAGATGGTGGCTGCAGTCCTCCTGAAGCGATGGATGTAGTTCTGTTGAAGCAGCGATCAGGTAAAAGAGTCTGGTCTTCCTCCGAAGGTCCAGTGGTAGGTAGGTAGCTCTTGTCCTCTGGAACTCCAGTGGGGGGAAAACTCCTCTAGGAATCCAGTGGAAGAAGGCTGCTAGGGTATTGGAGATCTCAGTTTTTATTTAGCATGGACTGCTTGGCTCCTTCCCCCCGGGTGGAGCATCTCACAATGGGATGGGGAGTCGTGAGGCAGTTCCTTGATGGGCCATTAACAGGAGATAGTCCAGGAGCGAGTTATCGATGGGTCAGGCGATAAGGCATTGTTGTGCCCAGTAACAGGAGATAGTCCAGAGGGGGGAGGCAGGGAGCACCGCCCCACCTGGTCTCAACAGCTCCTGAAGATGGTAATAGAATACTTTTTTTTCTTTTGACACATTTTACACTGTAACCTAGGACAGGGACAATACAGGTAATTCCTTTTCCTTGGAAAGCTGTTGTACTTCATGTTTTATCTACCAAAAGATGTTGTGGTCCTGATCAGCAAATGCATATGTTTAAAAGATCATAAAGTGAAAATACTTGTATTGAGGAATCAGTTCAGAATTCCCTCTAGAATTGGCTAGAATTTGCTTACAGCACTACCAAAAGCTGCCAGCTGGAACAGAAAAACATGGCTTTGAGAATAAGGCAATATATGGATAATGCAAATACATTTTTACCATACCTGCATGTACTCTTCTCAAGGCTGCCATCCCTCATCTAGCTAAGAGTGCGAGTCAGACTTGTACCATTCAGAGCCATAAAATTCCAAGTCATCACCAGCAGTGCTGTCTGCTTGTATTGTTGCAAAAATAACAGGCTTTGTGGTATTGGTGAAGGATAGAGATTCAGCTAGAAAATTAATCTTGTGGCCTTGATTATTTTTTAACTGCTGGAATCTCATGGCTGGCCGCCGCCTTAAATTTTAATGTCTCCTGTGTTTGATGAAACTTGCACTTGTGGGGAACAGTACAGTATCATGGGGAAGATGAGAAGCTTTGCATGCATACACTGCAGCGGTGTTTACTATTTAAGGAAGCATACAGTTTCTGGTAGTTGTGTTCCCATCTGTGGAGCAGAAGCTATTAACTGAATTGTCACTGCGTGTGCTTTGTGTCTGAGCTTGATACTAATAGCAGGAAATGCAAGCTAGTTTTGCAGTGAACGCAAGCTCTTGTATTATATGGAATGTGTAGCCACAAAGAAGCACAGGAGGACACAGTACTGCTTTTGTGCATTCAGGGTATCCTCACATGATGTCTCCCATGAGGATTCAGTGAAGATTGTGCATGCAGTCTAAAGTATGTCATGTTATAGCTTTGGTAACTCACATTTTCTTAATATAAATTAAAAAAAAAAAAAAGCAACCACAAATAAAACCAAAAAACAAACCACAACTGTTTGCTACAAGTATTTGTGTTTCTGAAATCAGGACAAGTAATGCTGCAAAAATCTGAATCATTTGCAGGGTCTCAGTGTTTTTTCTTAGTGTTGCTAGAAGTAATGATGTGGACTCCTCGGACAACTCTTCTGCAGGATATAGAAGCTGCTACTTGTCTCCTTTTAGTGGCAGTGAGATAGTGAAGTTGGCCTTGCAGAGGAAAAAGGCCTATAAAATAAACAAAATTATTTTTCCGCATCTGATCACGGTTAATTCTGACCTTATTGGTGTCCCACAACTGGGTGCCTCAGCTGGTGTGCAAAGTGCTGATCAACACACTGAGTCAAGACACTTGTCCTTATTTCTAGTCTGCAGGGTAGGGTGCCAGGCATCTAACACCAGCCAGCACCCTCATTACACCATGCATTCCTCCTTTAGCGTAACAAAGTGGAGCAGATTGGTATTCTCAAACTTCCTTACACACCTTCATCATCCATATGCATTTTACCTCATGTTTGAAACATTTGGGGAGGTCCCCTAATTAGTATGCTCATTATTCACAGGCAGGTGCGTATGTTAGTATTGTGATTACCTATGGTTACTATAGGATACACCCTTTTCTTGACTTTATTCCAAAGTCATGCATCTGTGTCTTAAGTCAGCAACCATAAAACTGGCAAGCAGAAATTTACAGCTTTCTATCTGGAGACTCTCTGTGCTGCCTTTGTTCTAGACTAGGTGCCTTCCATTGTTTTGATGTGACCAAGGTCGATACTCCTTCATCAATCACACAAGCCTGCATAATTGCTCAGTTTAGAATCTTTGTAACTCTTAACTCTGTTCTCTGACATCATCCTGATGTTCTGATACTGAGCCTGTCTAGTTTTTCCTTAGACTAGAGGACTGAAAATCTCTCTTAGGCATCTGGTCCATTTGGCTGCTTCTGGGAATGAGTGAAGGTTACAGCAAACACACAATATCTCAGAAACCTTGAGTTTCAGTAATTAGTTCTTTTGCAAATCACAGTTTTTGTTGTCTAACAACTTTTCCAAATCTAGACAGATTTCCATAGAAACAGGAAAAAGGCTGTCTGTGAAATTATGGTCTTACCATAATAATATCTTCCCTCCTCCTCACTGTACTGAGATATTTCGGGTATATGTGTTAAGAAGTTGGAAATACTTACCAGTTTGTCCATCTGGCAATGTTGCTCTGTTCTCATTCTCAAAAGCAGTAGAAATATTCCCAAAACTGTTGGAAGGTTAATTTTATAAAAATTGTGCGCTCTGTACGGCTCTCAGGTTTAGTTTGAATGTTCTGAAATGAAACACTATATAAAAATAATCATTTTGAGTAATGTGTTATAATAAATGTGCACATGATCAGCATGGACAGGTTCTAGTGGGTTTGGCTGGAAAGGCCTAGGAAATCATCTGTTTTCAACTGGAGATCACTGCCTGCATAGCTGAGAGCCAGGATAGTATGACCAAGGAAAAGTTGTCCTTGACCAGCCTGTTAGTCATTTCATATAGAAGTCTGGCTTGGTAGATGAGGGGAGAACAGTCGATATTGCTTGCGTTGACTTCAGTAAGGCTTTTGACATTGTCTCCTGTAACCTCCTTGTAGAGAAGCTGTTGAAGTACAGGCAGGATAAGGAGACAGTGAGGTGGACTGAAAACTGGCTGAGTGGCTGTGCTCAAAGTGTGGTGGTTGGTGGCACAAAGTCTAGTTGGAGGCCAGTAACTAGAGGTGTATCCCAGAGGTCAGTACTGTTTAACATCTTTATTAATGATCTAGATGATGGGGCAGAGTGTACCCTCAGCAAGTTTGCTGACGACACGAAGCTGAGAGGAGTAGCAGATAGGCCAGAAGGTCGTGCTGCCATCCAAAGGACCTCAACAAGTTGGAAAAATGGGCCTAGAGGCACGACATAAAGTTCAGCAAGTGGAAATGCCCATGGGGAAGAACAACTCCATGAGGAAGAACAACTCCATGGGGACCACACAGCTGTAAAGCAGATTGGTGGAAAAGGACCTAGGGGTCCTGGAGGACACCAAGGTGACCATGAGCCAGTGCTGTGCCCTTGCTGCAAAGAAGGTTGATGGTATCCTGGGCTGCATGAGGAGGAGCATTGCTAGCAGGTCAAGGGAGGTGATCCTTCCCCTCTACTCAGCACTGGTGAGGCCATACCTTGGCTACTGTGTCGAATTCTGAGTTCCCCAGTGCAGGACAGATAGGGAGCTATGGGAGAGAGTCCACTGAAGATGATTAAGAGACTGGAGCGTCTCTCCTATGAGGAAAGGCTGAGAGAGCTGGGGCTTTTCAGCCTGGAGAAGGCTGGGAGGGAGCTCTTCAGTGTTCACAAATACCTGGAGAGAGGGTGTAAAAAAGGTTGAGCCAGGTGGTGCCCAGTGACAGGCAAGCAGGCAATGGACACAAACTGAAACATAGAATGTTCCCTCTGAATATCAGGAAACACTTTCTTACTGTGAGTACTGGCACAGGTTGCCCAGGCAGATTGTGGAGTCTCCATCCTTGGAGATACTCAGATCTGTCTGGACACAGTCCTTGGCAGCCTGTTCCAGGTTGCCCTGAGTCAGGGCGGGTAGACAAGGTGACCTCCAGAAGTCTCTTCCACCCTCAACCATTCTGTGGAGTGATTGTGTGAGTCTGCATAGTTCATTTTGGTGCAAAATAAAACAATTTTGGTGTTTGCATCACCTTTACAGTGAAATAAAAAGATGGTGCTCCACATTGTGGGACCTTGAGGACTGGCTTAAACACTCTTCCTGTCCTACGCTGAAGTGCTCATGTCTGTTCAGTTGCTGATGATACTGTACCCTGACACTGCCCAGGGCTCAGGCATTTCAGTGGCCGCACTCTTAAGCGGGACATTTGGAAGGATATGGTGTAAAAAAATAAGAACTTTTGGGCTTTTTGCCTCTTACAAAACCAGATCACTTTTATAGTTGATGGAAGGACAGAAGATCAGTTGGGGAATGCAAGACTTGAGGAGAAGTTACAGAATCAGGGAATGGTAGGAGTTGGAAGGGACCTCTGGAGATCATCTGGTCCAACGCCCCCACCAAAGCAGGTTAGCCTAGAGCAGGTGACACAGGGACGTGTCCAGACGGATTTTGAATATCTCCAGAGAAGGAGAGTCCACAACCTCCCTGGGCAGGCTGTTCCAGTGCTTGGTCACGCTCAGAGTAAAGAAGTTTTTTCCTTGTGTTGAGGTGGAACTTCCTGTGCTCCTGTTTGTGCCCATTGCCCCTTGTCCTGTTGCTGGGCACCACTGAGAAGAGCCTGTCCCCATCCTCTTGACACCCGCCCTTTAGATATTTGAAAGTGTTGCCTTTCAGTCTTCTCTTCTCCAGGCTAAAGAGCCCCGGGTCTCTCAGCCTTTCCACGTAGGAGAGTTGCTCCAGTCTCCTCATCATCTTCATAGCCCTCTGCTGGACTCTCTCCAGTAGTTCCCTGTTCTTCTTGAATTGGGGGGCCCAGAACTGGACACACTACTCCAGGTGTGGCCTTACCAGGGTAGAGTAGAGTGGGAGGACAACTTCCCTCGACCTGCTGGCCACACTCTTCTTAATGCAACCCAGGATGCCATTGGCCTTCTTGGCCACAAGGGCACATTGCTGGCTAATGGTCATAACCCATCCATAGTTGTCCACCAAAACTCCCAGGTCCCTCTCTACAGAGCTACTCTCAAGCAGGTCGACCACCAACCTGTACTGGTGTATGGGGTTAGTCCTCCCCAGGTGCAGGACCCTACACTTGTCCCTGTTAAAATTCATTTGGTTCCTCTCTGCCCAGCTCTCCAGCCTGTCCAGATCTCACTGAATGGCAGCACGGCCTTCCGCTATATCTGCCACTCCTCCCAGCTCAGTTTGGTGACGGTACACTCTTTTCCTTCATCTAGGTCATTGATGAATCCACTGAATAAGAGGCCCTAATACTGGCCCCTGGGGGATAATGCTAGTTACAGGCCTCTAGCTGGACTCAGCACTCCTGATCACAGCCCTCTGAGCTCTGTCCAGTTGTCAGAGTCCAGTACTGTCTGACCAGGTTCTTTTAGATATTCTGCATGTGGAGGGTATAATGTTTAATACCAGGTTTACTTATTTGAAGAGACATGATGTGACACAGGATTTCTGATTTAGCAGAGCAATACAAAATGTGCTGAAATTGTTGCATAAAATCATCAGATTTAGAATGTTAGAACTCTGTGTGTTTTGAAACCTGTAAGCATAGAAACTTCACCAGGTGATTGCGGTTTAGAAACTAGAGAAACTTGAAACCTGTTATGCACCAGTGATGCTGTTGGAAAACCCCTTACCCCTCTTATTCTGATTTGAATATCAAGAATTCTAATTAATGGATATTAGTAGGCATGACTAGTGATAATTTTAGGTAGATAAGTCTCAAATAGAATAAATGATCAAATATAAAATAAAATCTGTATTCCTTATGCTGCTGGCATGCCTCTGTAAAATTCCAGACCTAAGGTTTTCATTAACCAATAATCTGTTAGTGGTTAGAAACAAGGACAGTATGTTGTAGTCCAAGATGTCTGCAAGATAGGATTTATGATGGTACCCATTGTGTATAATCTTTGAATCATGACCAAAACAGGTACGAGCCAAGAGCCTACGAGCCAGGGACATGTTTCCTGACCATACTTGGTCAATTCGGGGAGTGATCGAGTCCTCCGACTCATGGACCACCTACCCAAATTATACCACCTACCCAAATTATACCACCTACTCAAAAGAGAACAATAGAAGACTACGACAGAGGCTGCATGCTAATTTACATCAGAAGCGAGAGAAGAACCAATCATCGAGAGGATGAAATTAAATATGCGTTGTATAAACTAAATATTTATGAATTTAATATATAAATATTTGTTGACTGCAATGTGCAGGCGGACATCTTTGGGAAGGATCCCATGTCCCCTGTGCACACAGTGCGCATTGTTAATAAAGGACGTCTCTACTTATCTAACTTTGTGTAGATAAGTTCTTTTTACCCACTGCAGATTTGCAACAAATGTACATTATACTTGGAACAGTACAGCAGTGGCATTATACAGTTCAGTCGCAATACCAATGTCATTCCTGTTACTAGTCTCTATAAGCTCACCGTCGCAACTCTGGGCATCCTCTGTCACCGAGAAGGAACATGTGGCTTGAAGCCAGCTCAGGCCCATTGCTCTTTTCAAAATTATTTTGTTAATTGTTCAGTTTTTATACTCACTCTTGGGCTGAGCTACGTATTCGTATTCGCTTCCCCCATGCTGCTCTGGCTAGCTCAGAGAGACATTCATGACTCTTTAATGAACTAAATGGGAGAAACATTTACACCATCAGTTGATCCACTCAGCTGTTGATAGGTGTTTAAGAACACCTATGCCTAAAATAAAGGCCAACCTCTAGTCCCCTTTGTGTTGAGATGAATACATGGGTTACTTTGCAAAAGTTGTGGTCAGTCACACCCTGCCTTATTCCTGAGCTCCCTGGGCACATCACCCTTGCCCATCTCCTTGGAGCCTTCTTCCATTGTCGGGGTTTATTGCTCAGTCACAAAAGTACAAGCTGCGGACCAGGCTCCAGTTGCTGCAGTGCTTTATAGACAGGCCATTTATAAAAGATCCTTTCTCGGAGAGCAGAAGTCCAGCTGCTGAGCTGCTAGAAGTTCTACTCTAGTTCAGTCAGCCTTAGCAAGAGTAGCACGTCTAAGTAACTTTCTCCTTGCCAGGGAAAAAAGCAAGATGATAGTCTTTCATCCTACAAAATTGTGTGTGGCAAAGAACCGTCAGGGGCAGCCACTTAGCAGTATTTCTGTAGGCAGCTGAACTATGAAAGTCATTACCACATCACATAATGAACATCAACGGGAATTGACTGGGATACTCTGCCTTGGGAAGGGCTGTTCTGGGAAGCAAGCACTGCCTGTGTGTTCATTTACAGAAAGTGGTTTTTGGTCAAGCGATCTACTTAGGATCCTTTATGTGGGGGCAGTTGTGAGTTTGGCTAAGCGAACTTTTTTTCTTGCATAAGTAATGTTCCTTTGAACTATTTGTTCCTTAGTAGTCCTATTTCTTGCTTAGGCTGCTTTATTTGGTGAATTTAGTGTCCTGGCAAGGAATGTCTTCCTAGAAATTCTGGAGAAGTGTCTGCTTGCATTGCTGTGGGAGCTGGGAGAGAATAGCTTGAGTGCTGCCTCAAGAGCTAACTTAACACTGCACGGATTTTAGCACAGATAATACTGTCCGTGATTCCTCAGTTTCTTTTTAAAGTCTCAGAGCAAAACCAGGGTCTGGATAACTGCAGACAGAATATTTGGGGGTTTTGAGGTACAGGAGCCCAAGCATGCCAGTCTTTCTGATACATTTCTGCATCTTCAGCGAATGAGATTTCCAGGTAAGTAATTTGTTCAGTATCTTCATCTTGCCTGATCTACTATGTCATCCATCAAAAATCAGTAAGTAATAATAAAGCCTGCATTTAACCTGTCTATGGGCTTTTATTGTGACATTCTAATTATTGCAGACATCTGACCTATTTTTTTCTGTGCTGTCTATTGCAGTGCTTCATGGCCTCAGTAGGGTACTGAATAACATTAGAGGAACCTGACGTTAAGACATGTCATTTCCACACAGTGGGCTCGAAAAACAGTTATCACTGCCTCCCTGGTGCAGCATGGCATTTGGACTTGGTGCTCTCTGCCTGTTACTGTGGGCAATAACAGGTAGGAGTTTACTACTTGTGTGTCTGTCACACAGAATGAGTGAAGCAAATGCTCCTGGAGTGTGTATGCCGGTGTGAATGAAATATGAAGAAGGCCAGAGCTGGGAAATCCTATGACTCCTCAGTGTGAAAAGTTCTTGTAAGGTACAGCTTAATAACTGGCAGTTGTGAGTTGCTGTTTGGAGCCAATTTCTATAGGGCAGGTTTAGGGGAGGTGCATGGGGCAAAAGGGGGTAGTGGGAGAGTTCAAAGAGTTTTCCTTCTTTTTCTCTTACAGGACAGCAATTTAAGAATGATGTATTGCTTGTGTTCTAAGCTACCTTTTTTCTTCTGAAGTATCATAGGATGGTTGATTTACAAGAAGCATAAATGCATTTGTTTACATCTCTCACCACATCATCTGCTCTACAGACATGTATTTCCTTTCAAAGACCACAGGAAAGTCCTGTAAGTTTCTGCTTTCGCCACAGAGATAGGTAGATTATTTCCATAATCAGACAAGTGAAGAATGATAGTAATTCTTAATACTGCCTCTGTGTCATAGGGAGGCTTAATCTGATACAGGCAGTTTTGACATGGCAACTACAGAACACTATATGCAAATAAGGGGTTTATTTCTTTAAAAGACAGTATTTGAATTCTGGCTGTGGAGATACTAGTAGTATCTATATTAGCAGGAATTGAGAAAAAAATGCTCAGTTATCTGCCTTTCATCTCTTGTAGTATAAATGGGATTGGCTGTTTCATGAGGGAGAGCCTTGATAATGTGCTAAGGCTTAAATTGACTGCTGAATTTGGAAATGTTTGATGAGAGGGGATAGTTATTAAGTACAGCTGCGCTTGTAGTTTTGAAGTAGGTTTGAAGTAGTCCTCAAGATCACCCTGAGGATCTCATACTGTTAAGCTTTTTGAGGAAAACATGGAGCTGAGGTTTTTGTTGCTGTGGTGAACAATAAGAATGCCTTTTGTAAATAAGTAAAATGATCTCCAGTGAGATACTGCTGTAGGGTCTATGCCAGCATCTTTACAAAAAAACCACACCAACTTCAACAGAAGGCAGTAATGTGCAGTAAATTATTAATTTTGTCTGTAGAGAATGTCAGTTTTATGCTTTTGATAATGCTGCTAATTGTTAGCAGGCTAGAATATCCTCCATGTGCATATAGGATGTCCTGTTTTCATTCTTCAGTTGCAGTTTTGCTACTCTCTCTTCGTTTATCTTGAGAACAAGACCATTACACTCAGACTGCTGGCTGTATTCCAAGCCTCTCCCTGTGTCTCAGGTACCAGCACACAGTGTTTAGGGGCTAATACATTCTAGTATCACATTATCTTTTTAGTATAAATTTTAGTATTTATTTATTTCCATCTTGAGAATTTGCAGTATTTTCCATCCAATTAGTATTAACTCTATCTAAACTGGAAGGTACTTGCTGATTTCCAGGATATGTTGCTGAATGCATCAGTGGATGCTCACTTTTAAGTCAAAACGACTTTTTTGTGCAGGCTTCAAGATGAATTGACCCAGGCTCAGGAAGCTGCTGGATGTTCATTCTGTGTTTTTTCTCTGCACATGAGCTTGTGCTTCTAAAGGCTACTTTTTCTTTAAAAAAAAATTTCTTACCACTTGTTTTAACTTCAGATAATGAGAAGGCTGATGTACTATGAGAAAGGCTTGACGTTGCATTATTGAGAGAATAGAGAAATGGGCCCATTAGTGAATATCTTCAGAAGGATATTGGAGACTATGCTGTGGTTTGTCAGAATAAATAGAGGTGGGCTACTCTTTCCTGTTTAGATGACATTTATTGGTTTTTTTGTGTGTGTGTGTGGTGGCTTTTGGCTAATGGTGTTTGACTACTTTTCATGCATGTGGTGAGTTGACCATAGCTCGCTGCCTGGTGCTCAGCAAGTTGATCTATCACTTCCCCTTCTCAACAAGACAGGAGAGAAAAATATGATTAAAAGCTCACAGGCCGAGATCAGGACAGGGAGATCAGCTACCAATTGCGGTCAAGTGCAAACCCAACTTGACATAGGGAAGTTAATTTAATTTATTGACGATTAATCAGAGTAGGGTAATGAGAAGTAAGAACAAATCTAAAAACCTCTTCCTTCTTCCCAGGCTCAACTTCACTCCCAACTCTTCTAACTTCTTCTCCTGAGTGGCTTAGGGGGATGAGGAATGAGGGTTGCAATTGGTTCATAATGCGTTGCCTCTACCGCTCCTTCCTCCTCACACCCTTCCCCTGCTCCAGTGTGGGGTGCCTCCCACAGGATGCAGTCCTTCACAAACTTCTCCAGTGTGGGTCCTTCCCATGGGCTGCAGTTCTTCAAGAACTGCTCCAGCGTGGATGCCCATGGGCTCACAGGTCCTGCTAGAAAATGTGCTTGTGCATGGGCTCCTCTCCATGGGGCTCCAGTTCCTGCCAGGAGCCTGCTCCAGCGTGGGCTCTCCACAGGGTCATAGGTTCCTTCAGGGCACATCCAGCTGCTCTGGTGTCGGGTCTTCCATGGGCTGCAGAGTGAATATCTGCTCCACTGTGGACCTCCATGGACTTGCAGGAGGACAACCTGCTTCACCGTGGTCTTCACCACAGGCTTCAGGGGAATCTCTGCTCTGGTGCCTGGAGCATCTCCTCCCCCTTTTTTGTCACTGACCTTAGTGTATGCAGGATTGTTTCTCTCACATATTCTCACTCCTCTCTCCTGGCTGCTGCTGTTGCACAGTGGGTTTTTTACCCCTTCTTAGATACGTTATCACAGAGGTGCTACCAGCGTCACTGGTTGGCTTGGCCTTCGCCAGCAGTGGGTTCGTGTTGAAACTGGCTCTGTCTGATGTGGGGGCAGCTTCTGGTGTCTTTCTCGCAGAAGCCACCCCTGCAGCCCATTTCCCTCCAACCCCTGGCTACCAAAACCTTGCCACGTAAACCCAATACAATGAAAACCAAAGCTAGAATAGTAGGCGGATCACGTAATGGGTACAGATATGTACTGCTGACTAATGTTTGTGCCTCTCACAAGGCTTGAGCTGGATGTGCCCATAGGTATTAATGTGTACCTGTACCATGTATACCATGTACCATGCCTCTCACGCAGCATCTCATGCAATTCGGATGATTGACTTTTCAAACCTGTGGATGGAGCTCCTAGTTTCTCCACATAGGCATTCCTTAGAATGTCAGTCTGATTTCACTGGCTTGTATTCATTTATTGATGAAATCAGCTTATATTGAAATAGATTTAAATTATTCTGGCCATTAATAAAAATCAATAGTTTTTATGCTAATGATTTTTTTTTTTTCCTGTGAGAGATAGAAGATGTTGCTTTGCACAACAATTTACTTTGCAACTGAGAATCTAACACCTTGTAATCAATTCAGTCTAGCTCTCGTCTTGAGCAGGCATATTCTAATCTGGCATTTGAGGCAGGCCTTGTAAATACTGCTATTGAAATTAATTTCTGCAGATACAATGGTGTTCTCATGGCTGACTCAGTTTTCTCATACTGTGTGTTCATATTGTGGTGCTTTGTTCTGAGATTACAGCTCCAACAAAAATGCAAAGATGTATTGGCATGTAATTGCAGTCACGCAGTCTGCTCCAGACATAGATTACATGACCTGCCAGAGTCTTTGCCAGACGTCACACTATACTTGTCTTTACCTTAGGGGAGGGTGTTTCTAAATACAATCCATCGATTTTCAACACATTTCACTACTGCTGGTCTTGGACTTTAAGCATAAGATTAATATCCTTTTCTTCCCACATATCTAACATGTGAAACACAGGGCAGGAGTGTCAAAGGACACTTTAAGATGTAGTTGTGCCCTTGAAATGACAGTGGAACCGCTAGCCTGGGGCCACAGTGCATTCTTTGTTACTTACACTGCCATGGCTAGATGTTCTAGTAGTGTGTTCTGGTTCCCGCAGGTCTTTCCAGAGAGACAAGATGGTGTAGTGCCTGATTATGATCTGAGATTATAGTGAGTTATGCAGTATGCCAGGTTAGTTGACATTGTCCGTGTCTCTATTGGAAGTGGTCTGGTGTTTCCTCATGGAGGGATGTAACAGCTGCGCCAATCCATCTACCCTTCTAGTCTCCAACTGCAGTATCCAGTGTCATTGATGGGAAAGATGAGCTGTCTGTTGAGTGCTTCAGTGCTTAGATGCTCATGTGTAAATTAAGGGGGGAGTGGACTGTGGGTTGGATGACTTATTTTGACAGGCCAGCTCTGCTCTGTGATTTGGGCACATCTGGATTGTGAGCATAGCCACAGCCTGGTTAAAAAAAAAAAAAGTGGGGGGGAGGGGAAAGTGTTCTTTAGGTGTGGGTGGGTTTTGTGTTTTTTTTTCCTTTCCTTTAAACCATTAACATAAGGAGAAACTTTTTCACTATAAGTGTAACACAGCACTGGAACGGGCTGCCGAGAGAGGCTGTGGAGTCTCCTTCTCTGGAGATATTCAAAACCCGCCTGGATGCAGTCCTGTGTGACCTACTCTAGGTGGTCCTGCTCTGGCAGGGGGATTGGTCTAGATGATTTTTCAAGGTCCCTTCCAACCGCTAACATTCTGTGTCTGTGGTTCTGTGATTTTCCATCTGCAGACAATTAACGGACACACCTAGTCTCAGGCTGAAATACCTTGCTACATTCATCTATTTGTGCCGACCTACTGCTAGAATTTAACTTGGGTGTAACTCTAGCTGAAGCAAGAGATGAAACTTTGATTACTTTGATATTTGGATTACACTGTTAGATTTAATTTAGAGTTGCCTTAATGTTTTTTTCCAGTCCTTATTGGGATGAAACCAAGGCCCTTAGACATTTGAAAAAAGGAGTAGCTAAGGTCTGTGGCTCAAATCCTGCTTGGGAGATTTAGGTTCAAAGTATTGCATTATTTTAGGAATATGCTGGAGTTGTTTCTATGGCTAATGAGAAACCATTCATTTCATTGGAAGTTGACTCTGCAGTGTAATAGCTGATGTATCCAACTGAAAGTGGCAGAGTGAGATTTGAAGATTTGTTTGACATCACACTGAGTGAGGACTTGAAGTCTGACCTTCGATTAGAGCTTTGGATTATTCCAGTGCTGTAAGTCTGTCTCTAAGACAAGAATTGTTGGTCGTTCTCTTCTGAACAAATAAAAATAATGACATTTTCAAATTTCTTTTAACAGGTTGGTGACTTTCTTCTTCAGGGTTGAGGTAAAGAAGGGAAGGGATGAAAACAGCCCTCAAAGGAGTTTTCTCACCCACCTTAATAGTGCTGTTCCTAAAGTATTGATTCTAATGGGTTGTTACAGACCTAATACTGCACATTCACACAGAGTAATTTTTCTTTTTTACCATATTAAAGTCCTGTTTCTTACCTCCCTGCTGACTTCCAGGTTTAACTAAATTGATACAGGTTGAAAAAGGGCAGAATGGTTTAATGGGCTGCCTGACTCCTATATGTCATTTTAACCCAGAGCTTTGCTGGCTCCCCTGTCCTAAGTTGTGGAGACAACTTAAGGGAGAGACTTGTCATGACAATTCGGAGTCTCATGTTCTTGGAGGTGAAAGGAAATGTAGAGGGAATATTTATATGCAATTTGAAAGAAAAAAATGCGCAAATCCTGAGCATCTCCTGGGTACAGATAAAGGTATTTCATGCCTTGACTATGTTAAAACAGGATAGGTTGTTTTAAATTCATGTTCCCCTGGATAGATTTTTTCACTGAAAGTATCAAGTGGAAGAGTAAACAGCATCCCAGCTCTGTGTGAAGTTGTAACTGCAGTCAGAAAAAAGGTACTTGAAGCTGTTTATCCTTTTTGTCAGCTTCCTATTCAGTTATACCTACTTGCAAGTCATTGATCTTTTTTATAATTTTTGTTTCATGTTTTCCCTCACTCCAAATAGTCAGCTCTGCAAAACCGTGATAAAGTCTTGTCCTCTTTATAGCTCAGTGTGTGGCGTAATTTTTTTGTTTGGTTTGGGTTTTTTTTTGCATTGAACTGAACCTACTTTGCAAGCTCTAGGTTCATCTCAGGCGGTATGGTGCCCCACAGGCATTTCAGTAGCTGTATTCAGATTGTGTATTGTGAAGGAGTGTAGTTCAGTCCAGATGATGTGATGGGAACTGCAGTGTGGTGGTAGCACATGCTGCATGCGTAGGAGAATCTCTGCATCTCCAAGGCTCTAGGTCATGGTCAGACCTAACCCCTATTGCTGGTCTATTGCTACTCCTTGATTTCATTTTTGCTGCCCATCGTGTCAACAGATTTGAGCTGGAATCTATTGGACAAGCTGCCTTTTTTTTTTCTCCTACCATATACTATTATGAGTAATGAGGTTTCTGCTGCCAGAACTCAACTGTTAATGATGTGCAAAGCATGCAGAGTCAACTTTGTCTTCCATTATTGTGTTAGCTCCACAGTGGTCACATTTGTTTTCATTGGTTGACTTAGCAAGTCTAGTTGAAAACCATGTTAAGATAATGTCCTGATTTTAACCTAACTGTTTTTTGAACCGTGATCAAATTTTTCAAGTTGCATTTTGGAGAGAGGAATTCTGAAAAGCAGTTATAACCAGGGAAAAAAACCCTAGAGAAGATGTTAAAAATTGACTGAGACATACAGTATGTTGATTCATCCTT
Organism: Leptosomus discolor; assembly: GCF_034619465.1. Lineage (NCBI taxonomy): Eukaryota > Metazoa > Chordata > Aves > Leptosomiformes > Leptosomidae > Leptosomus > Leptosomus discolor. The sequence goes on along the minus strand of NC_141398.1, from coordinate 38,375,784 downwards.
GATTTGAACACTTGGCACTTAGTCTGTGATGTGCTGTGAAAATAATTCTGACATCATACTGAAAGATGACAGCTTCACTGCAAAGGAAGGAAAGATGTTCGCTACTGGATCAAGCTCTTGGGATTTCACATGAACTAGTTGGGTAAAACAGCAAAAGTTTGAGAATTTGATCCAGCTTTTATATTAAGCCCAGCAATTATGTTGGTGTGAGGGACTCTTCCTGAAGTTCAAGTGAGATGGCAAATGTTTCTCCTATGTAGATTTTTGCTGCCTTCTCCTTCAAATGAAACAATGGCATGTTACAGCATCTTATTTGAGTTTTGTTTTAAAACATGTTTTACTCACTATGCTATGGGGGTAATGGAGGTACTCCATTTTTTTTTTTTTTTTGTGTTCCGTGCTCTGTTCTTGGTTTTAAGTATTGGCATCTCACTTTCATCTCTGTGTATTTGTAGCAAGGGAGTAAGAGGTACTTTGCAGAACACATCAAGATCCTGCAGTGAAAAATCCTCCCAAGTACAAATACTACTGCAAAGTGACATGTTGAGAAGAAAGTAGTTGTGACATTATTTAAAAGAAATGAGCTTATTTAAGCAGGGTACCACCTGTTTTTGTCTTATTTCTTGTGATAAGCATATTTGGTCAAGGTAAACTATATTATGGCTTGGTTGTAATGTTGTGCCTTATGACGGTGGTGTTGTTTCAGGTTCCAGTTGTGAACAGTGCAGAGAAGGAGCCATGTACTCAGGTGCAGTAATATCTCCCAACTTAGAAACTGCTAAAATTATGCGAGTTCCTCATGCCATGTCAGTGTCTGACTGCATCGCAGCGTGTTGTGACCTCTCTGGTTGTGACTTGTCCTGGATGTTTGAGCGACACTGTTACGTTGTGAACTGCCAACACAAAGAGAATTGTGAACCTAAAAAAATTGAAAGTGTAAACTCCTATCTTACTTTTGTGCTGAGGCCTTCTCAGAGGCCAGCTTCAATGCTAGGATTTAGGCAAGTAATACCAAGCATGATCCAATCTGTGGGACTCCAGAATGAGCCATCTGAGGAATTGAGTAGCCTGAAGGAGCTGTCTCTGCTTGGCAAAGATCACAGCCTTGAGGAGATACCTGAATATATTGATGATTATAAAGAGTTGGAGCAGGACCCCTTTCAGGTGAACATCAAACACGAGCAGAAGGAGAGCACGGATTATCCTGAGTGGGTCTTGATGGTGGCAGGTGAAAATGGCTTCAACTCTTCTGTGGGTGATGATGGAGATAACCAGGAAGACTTCACTGAAAAAAATGGGGAGGCTGAGAAAGTGGAAAGCCTGCTGAATAAAAACAGCTCTGAACTGAACTCTGTCACTGAACACTCCGTAGAGAGGTTGTCGGCTCTCCCAGAGATTACACCATTCCCTGGGAAGACACTTGAAAGTGAAGCAGCTGTTCAACTTCTTGCACAGCCTGATGATGCCTTGCAAAAAGAGGTATGTTTGCCCCTCAGGAAGCAGACAGAGTACGGTGAGACCATTTTGCAACTATTTTGTTTTTCAAGTCACACTAGGTTATTGCTTTGTAATGTAAACCTAACACTCAAATGAATTACAATCCTGTTACAGTGTAGAAAAGGCTGAAGGGGAGAAGATTGTCTTAACAGGCAGATGAATTGCTAAAGGACTCTTTTTCTATCAGGTGATAAGGAGCAGAGCTCCTTTTGGAGCACTGTGGGGTTTCCTGTGATTCTGTGGTTCTTTGGAAGTGTACAGATGAGTAGGCTTGGACCTGGTGTAATAGCGTTACAGTATTCTTCCCTTCTGACCCTTGGTGACTCACTAGAAGAAGTTAGCTGAGCAGTACTAGTGGACCCTCTAGTATCTGAAGGTTAATCCGTCAATAAAATTAAGCCTGTTCTGTGGGTTTCGTGTTACTAATGCATAGTGGTGTTACAGATGTAATGATGCTGAGTAAATACCTTTTATAATGCTTTTAAAACATATAAGAGAGGCAAGGTACATAAGGAGGGACAGTGGTCGTTTTGGACCATGATGTACAGCAGGTTAAAGTAGATAAGGTGTTTTTGTTCTCAGAATCCTTTTCTTGAGTCTGGCGATAAGAAAATTAAGTTAAATCCTTAAAACCTAATTCAGATACTTAAGTAAGATGCACCTGTTCTCTATTTATGCCATCCAGTTTGATCAGTGGAGGTTAAAGGGGCCCTGGTTTGTTAAGAACAGGGTGGAATCGGTCGGAAAGTTGAAACCAGCTGTAAAGCCAACATTTACTGGGTTTGACACACACCCCTGCTAGACAGAAGAGGAAATGAAGCAATGTTAACTGAATTCCTCTAAATTCCACCAGATTTTGTAACTAGCAACTACCTGTCTTTTGCTGTAAAAATGATAATATTGTCATTACCATCGGGAAGAAAAATACTTGTAAATAAGAAAGTTGCATGAAATATGTGACAACTGACGTTCTTCCAGGGAATGACTGAAATGGCAAAAGTATGTGTGCAGAACAGTGAGCCTTAAGATACAATCTAACTTTGATACCATCGCAGCCTAGAGGTGCTCACTGGAGGGTGTTTGGACTAGATGACCTTTAAAGGTCCCTTCCAACCCAAACTATTCTGTGATTCTATGTTTTGTGCTGTTGCAGAAGAGAGTGTCCCAGGAAAGGTACATTTGAGGTGACTGTCCCCATCTGTCCTACAAAGCCAAGATGGTTGCTTCTCAGCTGATAGATTTGCAAACGGCTGGGAGAGGAGGAAAGCCAGATGAAGCTCAGAAACATAGATTTCTCTCAAATTTGGAAGGCAAAGAAACACTGTGGTTTGCCAAAGTGTGATAAAGAAGATCTTTTTGGAAGGTGTGGGATGTAGTGAGTATGTAAAGGAGAGCTATCTAGAGGAAAGGCCTTTTGTCAAGCAGGACTGTGCATGGTAGTGTTGTCAAGGTTGAGATTCCTGCCGAGGCTCTAGGATTAGCATGCTGAAAGCAGTACCTTAAGGGAACTGCAGTCTGTGATCCAGCTGCCGGTGTCTCGGCTGCTCAGAGAGAGTTTCTTACTATCTGCATATTGAGCAGAGCTGGAGGTGTGGCCACAAAGGTGCCTGCATCATCTGTGTTATGGACCCATCTGGAGGTGCAGCTCTTGGTGTGGTCCTCAGCATCCTCACAGGAAGGCAGCCACAGTCCCCAGTACTGCTGTCACTGTTCTAGCTGCACAGGGTTCTTTTCTCTGTCTTCTTTGAAGGCAGAGATGGAGTTGCAGATGACTTCCATGCTCTCAGTTTCTTCACAGGCTGGGAAGCAACAGTCCCTGACATTGCTTTCACGTTCCCACCGTGCACAGGGAGCTTTTCCTCCTGTGCTCATCCAAGGCAGAGCTGCTCTGATTTCCAAGGGAGGAAACAGGCTGCAGGGTGCAAGTGGAGCACCTGAAATATGAAAAGGAGCTGGGAGCTGGGACTGTTCAGCCTTCAGTTCTGAGGGTTCAGAGGATCCTAACACTGTGTATAAATAACTGTGGCAGGAGTGAAAAAGATGGAACCGCCTCTTTTCAGTGCTGCCCAGTGACAGGACAAGAGGTAATGGACACAAATTGAAATACAAGGAATTCTATTTAAACACTAAACCCCATCTTTTTCTTTTTTCCTGTGAGGATGGTCAAACACTGGAACAGGTTTTCCAGACAGGTTGTGGATTCTCTGTCCTCAGAGATACTAAAAACCTCACTGGATGTTGTCCTAAGCAGCCTGCTGTAGCTGCCCCTGCTTTGAGGAGAGGGGTTGAACTAGGTTATCTCCAGAACTGCCTTCCCACCTCAGCCATTGTGTGATACAAGTGTGCATTTTACCAACTTTGATAATCCTGTTATTCAGTGAATAGATTATATACAAGTAATAGCAGTATGTTATGTCTTCATGTGCTGTGCACAGTAGCCATAATTGGCAAAATGCTTTTCTGTAGATGTTAGGTCAGAAATAAGTCTTGAGAATGTAAGGAAAAGCTGTTGGCCAGTTGAGACTAATGTGTCGTTGAAACATGATGAGGCCTCAGAGAGTGAGGCAAGATGATGGGCAAGGCTAACACAGTGATGAATTCTTCCTGTGAAACTTGCTGTGTCCTTTGCTGCAGTTCTGATTTACTGACAAGGTTGATCAGTGAGAAGAACACTACTGCTTGGTGACTGAAGTCAGAAGCGTTTTATTAGTGATGAAGAAATAAGAAGGCATGAGCAAGTTCTGGTCTGAGCAGGTGTAGTAAAATGCAAGGAGTTTGTTGTGTCTGTGTGTACAGCATGAAGACAGTAATACCACACAGACTTTCTGTCATTGGCTTTTAAAGGTTTATGACCATATTTAGACCTGTCCTACTGTTCTTTATTATTTTGAGAACTGATAGCCTTAGTTGTATTCCAGGTTACCTCATTTTGATGACCATAGCCTACACTGTTCTACATCTGCAACTTGGAAAATGATTAGCGTTCCTTACAAAGCCTGGTGGGAAAAAAAAAAAAACAAAACAGTCCTCCTTTGATAGATGTTCTGTATATGAATAAAATCTCCTAGTAACCTAAATCATTGCCTACATACTATTTAAAAAACAGTATACCTCTAGATCTAGAAGTGTGAAAAATGTCTCACTTATGAAACTCTTTCCCTATAACTCATTTTTCAGGCTGCTACACCTTCCCCGTCTTCAGACAAACTGGATTTTTCCCTAGGTGTCTCAGAGAAAACCCAGACTCCCACAGTGGCCCCGGAGAATGTCGCTGAAGGTGGAATCATGCTACTTCCCGCTCATACTGTGCCATCTGAGCCCATGCAGCAATTTACACCACCTACTACTGTTGCTAAAGCAGGTAATGTTTCAACATCGCCAGAGATCTGAGGGATACCTGCGGGTTGGACAGCAGGCAGGGGTGGCTTTACTACTGTCAGGCTTCCAACCTGTTGTTAGTTCTGAGCTTGCTCTTTATCCAAATCTAACATGATCCTGCTTTAAGCCTGTTAGACCTAGTCACACTGCAAAATGCAGACCCCTTAGCCAGTTACTTCTGAGACAAAACTCTGACCAAGTCCGTCACTGATGGGAAACTATAACTCAAGCAAACACAACAAAGTAAAAAGCAGACATTAAGAGCCTTTTTTAACTTGGTTAATTCTTACGCTTGGTGAGAAGTACCTGAGGCTTTCTGGAGTTTCAGAATAGTCTCTTCTAGCCATACCGTATGTTATTTTTGTGTGACTCTTCAGAACATTGCTCCCTCTCAGAAACTCTTCAGTAGGGTTCTCACTATATATAGTTGCCAGATATCATGCAGCAGCATAGATAGGACCTGAGGAAGCTCAGCCCTTAGCAGGGGAGAACATGGCCTCCTCATCCTGGGAAAAAAAAGTTTTGCTCTGATTTCAAAGCTGTGAGGAAGCGTATCAGGCTTCCAGCTGCAGAGCAGAAGTTTTTATTTTAAAAAGGATGTGTTTAACCACTATGTCCTCTGTAGCTGTGTTAAACTCTGTGTGTATGTTAGAGTATCTCCTTTCTACTTCTGAGTTTCCTGTCTCCCTGTGCACCCTGATAAAGGGTTAGAAGGGCCACAAGAGGCAGAGAAGCACAGATATGTCTTCTACACCTCTGATGTACTGAGGGATATGGTGAGGTAAGCCCCTTGCTTCCTGGTAGAGCAAGTTTGGTTTTGGGACATTCTTGGCACCCTCTGTGAAACTGCAGCCTGCCAGCAAGGATAGCAGTAGGAGGTAACAGGAAGAGATGAGCTACAGGAGATCGCTTTCCAAGGCAGTGGATCATTGTTACCATTGAGTGTTAACTAGGCAGCTCCTCCTCCTCCTTCACAGGAGGAGGTTGAAGAGGACTCAAAAAGGAGCTTGGAAGAGGAATCTGAAGGGAAGGTTGAGGTGAATCTCCCTGTAAGTACTGCTTTGTGCAAGGATTGCCTCAAGTTTATGTGTTCTTAGCCCTGCTGTCTTGGAAGTCTCAAAGAAAGTCCCTCCGTCTCTCCTTTGGTCTTTACCTTCATCTAGCCATTTTAATCTCATCTCATGTGGAGGTCGAAGTACAAACCTCCACTCCACTGGTGTCTAGGGCAACTCCCATGAGCAATTATGGAGCCTTGCATGCATTTAAATAGCAGTGACAGAAAGTGTGCTCTCAATGTGACCTCTTCACTTCATCCATTTTTAGACCTGTCAGCTGCCACTGCTGAGTAGCCTCTTGCTCGTCTGTTTAGAGTTTGTAAGTTGGACAATTAGACAACAGTGAATGTTGCCTTTTGGAGAACCTTTGTTCTGTGGGTGCCCAAAATTAAAAGGAAAACATTTAAAACTTTTGAAATATGGGTCTATGGAAACCTTTCCTGAAGTTGTGCTTTGGTGTGTTTCTTTTGGGGACTGGATTTGTGGAATTTGGCATTTTTGGAAGAGGAAAGAGTTTTCACAGATGAGAACTGGGAGGGTGTTCCTGTATGGCAAATAGGTTGAATTGCAGTTCAGCTGCGAGATATCACCTTTGCTCTACTATACAAGTGGAATTTTTAAAAGGGACACAGAGCTGGACGTTGAGGCATGCCTCACAAGTGCCATACAAACACAGGAGTAGTGCTTCTTGGTGAAAGAAGGTGTGATATTAGGCTTCTAATGTGGACTATATTACTTTATTTAATGAGGTTTGTTCTGGTGCAGATGGCTATTTTGTCTTCTGCAATTGCCTATTTTTTAATTCCTGCACTTCTGTCCAATTACTAAGAAAAATCCATAATTCTTTATGCAGAGTGATGTTACCTGTGATATACAGGAATAATCTGAATGCTTTTCTCTGAGACAGAAGTAGGGGAAATGACATTTTATATTTGTTGAAGAGGAAAAATTTTGGTTTGGTAAAAGGTGAAGGAGTCATAGTCATGATAGTAATAAGTTATTACTTGATTATGTATTGAGGAATTTTTTTTTTTTTACCTATCCTTGCCTATTCACTGTATAGTGTCAAATTTTACTTAATCTGTTACAAGTAATATTTGAAGATACTGCATTTCTATCCATCACATCTGTTAAAACATGATATATTCATTCTGTCTTAGCTACAGTAAAAGAACTTATTGTGTCTGCTGGAGATAACATACAAGTGATGCTACCCAAAAATGAGGTTGAACTGAATGCCTTTGTTGTCCCACCACCGCCTACAGGTGAGTTGAATGGCGTTGGCGTGCAAGGAGATGCACCAACCTGTAAATGCAGACAAGTCCCAAGTTACGTGAACATCTGCACCTCGAATAAAACCATCATTTTCACCTTCTACTACCTTTTTTGTGGCTCCAACTGCAGAGAGGATTTCCTCCTTTGGATTTTAGAGTTTGTTTGTTGGGTTTTTTTTAAAATGGCTTTTATTTTTAGAACCTGAACTAGGCAGGCACATGGTTCAATAGAAGGCCTGTAGTTTCTAACGAAAGATGATGTGGCCAAGGTTATAGCATCTTGCTGTAAAGCAGAGGCGGGGACACTAGGTTCTGAATGCAGTATTTACCTTAAAATTACCAGCTTCTGAACTGCAGCAGCAAAGAATACATATTTCGTAGGTAGCTGTGTAAAATGCATTCACTTCACGTGAAGCTGGTGTTTTGTGAAGTCATCAATTATTTGTGAAGTCCATTACATCCTTGCTGCTTTACCAAGTTACAACACATTGTGTAAGTTTAACACATATTCATACTGCTTCATTTTGTAGGCTTGAACAGTAGCTGTCATGATTTCCTACTATAGCATTTTATCTGAAGGATGGTAAACTTGATTTCTTTGTTTCCTGGGCTTATCTTGAAGGCAAAGCTGATTACTCTTACTCTGTATTATTGCTCTTAGGAACTGCCTACACCTATGAGTGGAGCTTAATCAGTCACCCTGCTGACTATGGTGGTGAAATGGAGCGCAGGCACAGCCAGACCTTGAAGCTCTCTCATGTAAGTGAGCTGTAAAGCTCAGGCTCCTTGTATTTGTGTGGTCCTTTCACAGGTTTCTGACCTGTGGGGAAGGGCATCTTGATTTGAGGAGTTCAAATGACTGACAGAGTCTCTTCACTTGTATGTGGCATCAAATCTTTGCCAGATTAGAGGTGTCTTTTTTTTAGAGTGCTCTAATCATTTTCTAAGATAGAGTAAACTTTCCTAAGTGTTTGCTTTGTATTCCCTAGTTCTGGGCAGTGACTAGTGGCCTTTTGTGTATGTGTTTATAAAAGGAGATCTAGGTTTCAGATATCCAGATTTTTCTCTGTTTACAATATGATTGGCAGATTTATGCGTACTGCTTTTGCATAATTTGACGTGTAACCTGATTTGTTCTGTGTTTTTCTCAGTTATCAGTAGGACTTTATGCCTTCAAAGTGACTGTTTCTGGTGAAAATGCATTTGGTGAAGATTTTGTAAATGTCACCGTCAAACCAGGTAAATCATTTGGCTAAAATTAATTTCTTCCACACAAGCAGTTGTACAACATGCTTATCTAATAGTCAGTCAGTTACGGTCTGTCAAGGACACCCGGCAGTCCAGTCATGCAGAGGTGTTTTGTATCTTGGTGTCCATAAAGCATTTTAAGGAAGTAGAGTTAAGGATCTTGTTCACTGTGTTTAAGCGCTCTCTGGTCTTGTAGCCTCCTCAGGCAAGGTCTGAGATTGCATCATCCCGCCTTTCATGGTCCCCTTCTCCAGCACAGCTAGGAACAGCAGTTAGGTATTGAACCGGATGTAGCTCTAAGTTACAGTGCACAGGTTTGATCTGAATCATACCAGTTAGAAGTGGCTGCAGTGGAAGGCTGCTTCATCAGTACGCTGCTCCTCATAACCTTTTCTCTCCCTTGTCCAAGAAGCACAGCAGATACTGGAAAGGTGTCAATCCTAGATTTAAATGACTGGAGACTGTTGATCTGTAGAGTTAACAGATCAGTTTTGCCTTGGGCTTTCACTGCTTTCCCTTGTCACCCCCCCCTCTGTCTTTCTCACAGCAATCAGAGTTAACCAGCCACCTGTTGCCATTGCCTCACCCAAAGTACAAGAAGTTTCTTTGCCTACAACTTCTACCTTCATTGATGGCAGTCGTATGTACTGGACCATCCTGTGCTTATGTCTTGTATTTTTAGTATCCAGTGACAACATTATTGTTCGTCAGTTACAAATGAAATTCCTTCTTCTCGCTCTACCCAGAAGTTCCCTGAATCATGATTTATTTCTGGGATTTGAGTCCAGTTATAATTATTTTAATAAATAAAAAGTGATAAAATGCAGTCTCCCACTTGGGGACTGAGACACAGTGTGTTGGAGGCTGCTGCATCCAAGCAGCAGCTGCTCTAACAGCTTCTTCCTGTCCTGCCCAGAAGGCCTCTGTGCCAGTACAGCTGGGGCCATGGTAGAGAGCTGTTACACAGGTATGATGAGATGTCATGCTTACGTTCATAATTACCAAGAGTGGACAGGTTGGAATGTGCAGAGTCTGAGACTGATTTTTATTTGTGTGTATGTGTAAGAATTTTTCGTTTGTTTGTTTAGATAAACCATACCAAATGTAACTGGGAATCTGTGGTTTTGACAGCTATGGTACATGAACCCTGTTTGAATATGATTGAAAAGATAATTGTAGAAAACCGGTTAGAGATCAGTGCATGAAAGACTTTAGTATTCATTCCATCAGTTGCTACAAGAAATTGATACGTTTTTCTTTAATGAATGTAGAAAGTATAGATGACGTGAAGATAGTGAGTTACCACTGGGAGGAAATTAAAGGTCCTTTGCGAGAGCAGAAGGCATCTGCTGACACAGCTGTCTTACACTTGTCTAACCTCGTTCCTGGAAACTACACATTCAGGTACCTGCACAGATGCTTTCCTTTGGGGTTTTAACTATTTCTGTGATGCCAGCTAAATGTTTGTTTCTCTTTGTGCTCACATGTACCTCTGCAAATGAAAAACTTCATTTTTCTTCTGTGTGCTGTTATCCTTCATTTTGCACAGCGGAGAGACATAGGGAGCAGTTTTATTAGAAAGTGCTTGCAGTGATTTTGTGATACCGGTGTAGTGATGCCTTACAGCACAAAGTTATGCAAAACAAGGTGTCAGAAATTAAATACCTCCCACTCACAGCAGTAATAACTGTGACAGTACATTATTTATTTATTTTCCAACTTAGAAGTTGGCAAGTGTCTTGAGATGAAACTCTATAGTCAGGCTGTGAAAGTCATCCCCTGAAGGGTGGTGGCAGACAGAACAATATCGGGAGGCTGATCCTTGCAAGGCATCATTGTGTGCTGATTTTAGTAACAGTCATTCTGTTCTTCATAGAAGCCTTTCCCTTGATATGGTTTTCCTCCATTTATGCATTGCTGAAGCTGTATTTTGTCCAGACAGTGGAAGCCATGTTTGTGGTTCTGGGTGCTTTAATTAAAATCAGAGCTCATTTTCTGAACTTTGGAACTTAAAGCCTAGTCTGCAAAGAGGCAGGCTTCCCACTGACCCAACCTGGGTTATTTGGCTTCCAGTGGGTAACAGCCTACCAGTCAATATATTGTGTATCAGTGTAGCATCAGTAGAATGTCGAAGCTAGTGTACATAAACATTAAATGTCATGCTTTGCATAAGCTTCACCAAAAATTGCATAGCGTCAGTTTCATTCTGTGTTCTTTACTGGTATTGTTCCATACTGTACAGTGGCAGAAATAAGCACAAGATTTTTTTCTGTATTAAAAAGGCCAGAATTTGTTTACAAGCAATGCTCTAAGTGTGTTCCAAACCCTGGGAATTAAGAAATCACTTTCTTTATCTGTACACCTTTGGGGCAGGCTGAGGTACTTCAACAATAGAGCAGTGTGTTTAAGCTTACAGGAAATGGTTTCAAACTGAAAGAGGGTAAATTTAGATTAGATATTAGGAAGAAGTTCTTCACTGTGAGGGTGGTGAGGTGCTGGCACAGGTTGCCCAGAGAAGCTGTAGCTGTCCCTCCCTGGTAGTGTTCAAGGCCAGGTTGGGTGGGGCTTGGAGCGACTTGGTCTAATGGAAGGTGTCCCTGCCCATGGCAGGGGCTTGGAACGAGATGATCTTAAAGGTCCCTTCCATCCCAAACCATTCAATGATTCTATGAAATTAGCTGCTCAACAAAATCCAGTGCTCCTGATATGCCTAGATGTGCACGCACTGCAAAAGTATGTGTTCCCTAGTTGCAGGATTAACAAGCAGTCATTTTGTTCCCACTCGGGGAAGACTTCAAGAGTGGTTCCCTTCGATGTGGTCAGCTGTATGCAGTTTTCACAAGAGCTGAATTAGAGATGTATAAGGGGTTACCACACTGTGGAGGGCAGTCTTTCATCACTTTTGGGTGTCTGCAGCAGTCTTAGTTTAACATGATTTGTCAATGTGTTTCTGAGAGGCCATAGTGTTTTCTTTAAACCCTGTGCTTTTGTAGTTTTGTGACGTGACATCCTTCAAAATCTGAGCTGATATTAAGCTCCATTAAAGTTAGTAATAATGTGCCACAAAGAAATAAGAAGTTAGGAACTGCTACTGTGCTATAAGCAGAGCTTCTGAACATCCAGGCTAGTTTTGGATGTAGGTGTTAACAGGGACTATTCTAGTAGAACTAATGAATTAAATCCATGGTTTTTACTGAGTAAATTTTTTAAAGAATTTGCAATGAAATCTGTTTGAAATTGATGAAGTTGCCATTGACTACAGGGAAGGGGTTTCGTCTGGGATCCAGAATAGCTAGCTCTTTTTTCCTTAAAGGTTGAAAGCTGTGCATGAAAACAGTCTTCTGAATTTTTTCCTACCTTAGTTGAGGGATACAGAATCACAGAACAATTTGGGCTAGAAGCAACCTTAAAGACCGTCGGGTTCCAACCCCACTGCCATGGGCAGAGTCACCTTCCACTAGACCAGCTTGCTCCCAGCCCCATCCAGCCTGGCCTTGAACACTGCCAGGGAGGGGCACCCACAGCTTCTCTGGGCAACCTGTTCCAGTGTCTCGCCACCCTAATGGTGAAGAATTTCTTCCTAATCTCTAATCTAAATGTACCTTCTTTCAGTTTGAAACCATTACGCCTCATCCTATCACTACACTCCCTGATAAAGAGTTCCTCCCCACCTTTTCTGTAGCCCCCTTTAAGTACTGGAAGGCTGCTAGAAGGTCTCCCCTGGGCCTTCTCTTCTCCAGGCTGAACAATCCCAGCTCTCTCAGCCTGTCTTCATAGGGGAGGTGCTCCACTCCCCCGAGCATCTTTGTGACCTCCTCTGTCTGTCTTATGCTGGGGGCCCCAGAGCGGGGTGCAGCACTGCAGGTGGGGTCTCACCAGAGCAGAGCAGAGGGGCAGAATCCCCTCCCTCGACCTCCTGGCCACACTGCTCTTGATGCAGCCCAGGATGTGGTTTGCTTTCTGGGCTGCAAGTGCACATTGCTGGCTCATATTCAGTTTTTCATCCACCAGCACCCCCATGTCCTTCTCTGCAGGGCTGCTCTTGATCCACTCATCACCCAGCCTGTGTCTGTGCTTGGGATTGCCCCGACCCATGTGCAGGACCTTGTACTTGGCATTGTTGAACTTCATGAGGTTTGCATGGGCCCACCTCTCCAGCTTGTTGAGGTCCCTCTGGATGGCCTCCCTTCCCTCCAGCATGTTGACCCCACCACACAGCTTGGTGTCGTCAGCAAGCTTGCTGAGGGTGCACTTAGTCCCACTGTCCATGTCACTGACAAAGGTGTTAAATAACACTGGTCCCAATACCGACCACTGAGGAACGCTGCTTGTTGCTGCTCTCTGCTCGGACATCGAGCTGTTGACTGTGACTCTTGAGTGCGACCATCCAGCCAGTTCCTGTTCCACCAAGTGGTCCATTTGTCAAATCCATGTCTCTCTAATTTAGAGATAAGGATGTTGTGTGGGACAGTGTCGAATACTTTGCACAAGTTTAGGTAGATGACATCAGTTGCTCTTCCCTTGTCCACCAGCGCTGTAACCCCGTCATAGAAGGCCTATGTTTCTGAACACAGGCCTTCTGTTTCTGAAGCAGCAGTACATACAATCTAATCAGTGACTCTGTTTTAGCTGATGTTAGAAAAAGTGCCAGAAGTGAACTTTTGAATTTAGGATGTGGCAGAAGTCCATCTTAACGGATTTCCGATACTGTTTTTCCTGTTGTAGACTCACGGTGATTGATTCAGACGGAGCAGCCAACTCCACCATTGCGTCTCTGACTGTCAACAAACCAGTGGATTACCCACCTATTGCCAATGCAGGACCTAATCAGGCAGTCACCTTGCCCCAGAACTTCATCACACTGAATGGAAACCAGAGCAGTGATGACCATGAAATTGTCAGCTATGAGTGGTCACTCAGTCCCAAAAGCAAAGGCAAGGTTGTAGCAATGCAGGTATGTCTATTTCTCCTTGCATAGGATTGGAAAGTTCTTCTATCTTTGCCTCTAACATAAGCAAACATATACCTAAGTAACTATGCAGAAGCACTGAAATACCTAGAGTGCTGTTACTCTTTTTTTTTTTTTTTTTGGTCATTTTTCCTCTCTGATGTATTCATTTCTTATTTTAGGTACAACTGTTAATTCCTTATCATTATTTTTTTCTTTACTTGTGGACCTTTCTCATTCCTGCTGTTGTTTGTTCCCTGGTGGTTTGGATAGGCTTCAAGTTCGCACTGTCTGTCCTTGGACCCTAGAGCTTGGTTCACAGGTTTCCATCTTCTGAGACGCTGGATGTGCTGAAAACTGGTTTTGGGAGACTGGGGGGGTAGTTGGGGTTTTCTTGTAATGCTTTCTGCTGGAGAAAGTAGGACTCAAATAGGAGAATCATTTTCTGAGTGAAAGATGACAAGACTTTTGGCAGTGTTATGAAGCCTTGCTCTGTGCACTGGGTTTTTTATGCTAAGACATGGGTTTCCTATGAAGGCTAACTGAATTTATTCTTTTATTTTCATGGCTGTATTTTAAAAATAAAAATTGAGAAAAGTTAGCAAAAATTTTCAGTGGACTTGCACTCAAGAAGTTGGAGACTCTTACAGCTCTGTAGGCGGTTGAGGTAATTAATAAAGTCAGATGAAGATCAGAAGCCATTTTTTGTAAGAGACGTGATTTCTATGTTGCAAGTGCTTTAGACCTTCAGAACTGGAAAGAAATCACTTTGTAGATCTGTTTAGGAAAGGAGTAATATTGATGCAAGCATATACTGTAGAGGCAATTATGAAACTATGAAAGGGCTTAGTGGCATAATGGCTTATTTCTGTTCGCTTACCAAGGCAAACACTTTCCAGAAGCATCCATGCAACCTGAACTTGTAGTTTTTAAGAGCTGTTCAGTCTTAAAGTAACCTTCCTGAAAGGAGGGAATGACTGATTAAGATATCTAATGGCTCCTTGGGTATTTAATGTGAAAATGCAAGACCATTTCACAGTTTCTTTTCAAGAGCCTAGTAATCTCTTTTCATGTCCCTAAAGCGAGTATGCTGGTCTCAGGTGTGTTATGTGGTATCCATGTTAGAGTGCCATATAACAAGTACCTCTGCTGGTTAGTTAATCATTTATCAGGTCCCTTAGTTCTTGTTATCACCTTTATCCAAAGAAACCGAAGCCTGATTGCATTGTGATTTGTTATTCCTCATATGGGAGCTGCCACAGATGTTTGGTTTATTAGCAAAAGGATCTATAGCTGGGCTATAGATGGCATTTTATGAGCTTATATAGGTGTTGGCTGATACTGCTGGCAGAGTATACTTGGGACAGAGTTGTCTAAATAGTTTTTTTCCACAAGCCTATCTGTCTAGGATTAAGTCAAGCTTCTTGGGTTTGTGTGTAACAATTTTTGTAAATATTATGTTAAAGAATGTCATGATGTTTGTTTTTAAAAAAAGGAAATGGAATAAGCTGCACTAATGTCCATCAGTGTTTAATTTCCTAATTGAGAAAGTTAATGTCCCATGTGTTTGACAATTATTGTTGTTCAGAAATAATGCAGCAATTATACCAACATAAGAAATTAAGATTATTGTCTATAGGCACTTCTCTGGGTTGGTAGGGACAGTTGCAGTAGTGAATACTTTACATCTGTCTGTGCATCAAATTTGGATTCTCCACTTTGTCTACAAGTTGCTTAAGCTGCTTGCCCAAACACTGTATTTATGAATTAAAACAATTTTTTTTTCTTTGTTTGTAAGACCTTTCATAATGCACGAGCATTTCTCTTTTACCTTGCGCTCTCTGTCTTTATAAACATCACGTAGGGAGTGCGGACGCCGTACCTCCAGTTATCTGCAATGCAGGAAGGAGATTATACGTTTCAGCTGACTGTCACAGACTCTGCGAGGCAGCAGTCCACGGCTGAGGTCACACTGATTGTACAGCCTGGTAAGTCAGATGCAGGCACGTCTGGGTCCCTCAGGGCTGGGCCAGCCTGGTGCCTTAGCACTGTCCTCGAATGCCTCATCTCCCCAAATTGCACCATTGAGATGGCAGTCTGAATATCCAGGAAACCTTTACAGTGGGCATTTTCTGCAGAGATCAAGAACGTGAATTGGAAGTACAGCATGTAGTCATGCCTTTCTAGACCTGTTATAGTGTGGAACTAGAAAGATGTTATTGCTAAAGTCAGATCCAAGGGTAAATAAACATCCAGGAAAATGGTAGCATTGCCAGTTTTACTATGTCACAAAAGCAGAGGTTGAAAACAGGATAATAGGTTATATGTTTCTGCACTAAATCTTCCAAGGTGTTAAATTTGCATTAACGTAGTGGTGTTTCGCTGACCTTGAGCAGCAGAAAACCTGGGCCGGTATCTTGAGGGCAAAGAACCATATTTGTGTGGGTGGTTTTGAAAGGGATGCAGTGGTGGAACCAGGAGAATACCCCACCACTCTTGTTATAAAAAATTTCATACAATGCATTGAGCATGCTGCAAAATTTGTGGAGTGTGACTGTGCCTTCAGATACAACTGTGAAAAAGGGAAGTACTTGCTGTGGGATTTGGCTTGTTGCACAGCTGGTCTCTCCCAGCTAGTATTTTCTGCTGGCTTGTGCATGTTACACTTGTGATTTGTACCTTTGAGCCAATATATCAAATCTGTAATATAATATTCTGTGTAAAATCTTCCCTCTGGCAATCCTTGCCAGTGACTACGTAGCAAATGTCATACCCTAAATATTATTTTTACAGAAAATAACAGTCCTCCAGTAGCAGTGGCTGGCCCTGACAAGGAATTGACCTTCCCAGTAGAAAGTACTACACTGGATGGAAGCAAAAGCCAAGATGACCAAGGCATTGTCTTCTATCATTGGGAAAATATCAGGTATCTAGAGATTTTACTAATCTCCAGTGAAATAAAGAACAAAGTGAAAGTGATTTGGTGCCAGAGCCTCTTGTGCAATTGCGTTGGCTGATGCGCTGTTTTGAGAACTACTTTGAGGATCTTCCTGCTCAGGTGGTGATACAGGGTAGGAGACAGGAATTTTAAGTTCAGCTTGGAAAGCTTAGCTCTGCCCCTGTTTTGTGATGTGTTATTTTGAGGCTTGCTGTTACAAAGTTAAGAGAAAATGACAGGAACTACTGTATCTCCCATTAAAAAGTGAGTAACAGGCTTGGGTACCCTCCTGTAACATACAAAGTTTTACCATTGGTGCTTACAGCTAGGGTTTCTCAGTCGCCTATGTGTTGAATAATAAAGTAAATTGTCAATCTATTTAGCCTGAGCTTTCAATGGTAAATGACTAAGGCACTCTTGAATGGTTAAGGAAAGTGTTTTACCAAAGTTTTTAATTGTATGTTTATGTGCAAAACGAATTGATCCTTAATAAAAGGATAAGGTATTAGCTCATGCAACTGTCCTGTCTATGGTGCAGGAAGAGGTTTACTGGCATCCTGTACATGTGAGTGGCTCTTAGAGCAACAGTGTTTGCATGCTCCCATGAAATAGTACAGCGAGGAGGTTGAACTTCTGGGGTGCATTTTCTACTCTTCTAATAACTGGGTATGCTTGTGTGCTTTGAATGTCTTGGAAAAAAAGGATTTATGAATTCTCTGAACTAAACTCATGTCTCATATAGTTCTTTAACCATCAGTGTTTATAGCAGTGGTAGAAGTACAGTGTACATAGAAGCAAATGACTTGAGCAATGCTGCTGAAAGAACAATTTGGCTGGCTGTGCAGGATTATTTTTCTGAGATGTTTTCTTTCAGTGGACCAAGCTCTGTACAGATGGAAAATGGTGACAAAGCAATAGCAACCGTGACTGGTCTTCAGGTTGGTACCTATCGCTTCAGGCTGACCGTGAAAGACCAACAGGGCTTAAGCAGTGCATCTGTGCTATCTATTACTGTGAAGGAAGGTAAGCCTAGTTGCTGCTTCTTAGGATATGGCAGGCAACTTGTCAGTTAATTCAATCACTGACAGAATGTAAAGGAAATCAGAACAGAAAAGGATGATGTATTTGTCATATTTCAAGGGTATTGAAGAAGAGTTACTGCTGTTTTGTAATAAAGTAGTATTGTGAGTGACTGGTAGAATTAATTTTGCTTACTGCAGGCTTTTTTAATGTTAAATATATGCAGAATTAGTTGTAATAAAAAAGCTCCGAAATACTGGTTTTGACCATGGTGTGTCACCTTCATTAAGAGGATATGTTTTTATTTTGGTCACAAAGTTAAGCTTTGAGCAGAAAAGCAATTTTACTGTGGGTTTCAAGTAACATCCAAGAAGTGAGGTCTCAGACTATACCAATTTCCACTTTAAAACTTAACATTAAAAGACCTGTATTATTTTGGTTTTTTGATACAGAGAAACTGTTTCTGTGGTGTTTATTTCATTTATTTTTTCCCCAACATGCATGCTGTAGGAGAGGCTTTAGGGTAATAATAACTATTATGCGAGATCATAGAATTGTAGATTCGTTTAGGTCGGAAGAGACCTTTAAGATCATCAAGTCCATCCATTAACACAACGCTGCCAAGTCGACCTCTAAAAACCATGTCCCTAAGCGCCACATCTATATGTCTTTTAAATACCTCCAGGGGTGGTGATTAACCACTTCCCTGGGCAGCCTGTGCCAATGCTCAACAACCCTTTTCAGTGGGAAATTCTTCCTGATATCCAGTCTAAACCTCCCCTGGCCCAACTTAAGGCTATTTCCTCTAGTCCTATCACTTACTATTTGGAAAAAGAGACTGACCTCCGCCTCACTACAGCCTTCTTTCAGGCTGTTGTAGAGAGAAATAAGGTCTCCCTTCAGCCTCCTCTTCTCCAGACTAAACAACCCCGGTTCCCTCAGCTGCACCTCGTAAGACTTGTGCTCTAGACCCTTCACCAGCTTTGTTGCTTTTCTGACAGAGATACTGTCAGGTACTCCTGACAGATTTCATAGCTTTGGCTTAAGTTGCATCCTCAAGTTTGCAGCTGGTGATAATTCTACCATCTTTTGCCTCATGTAGTTCCTTAGGGAATGGTTTTAGCAATCTCTATGGGCCTATGCTTCCTTTTAAAGAAGATGGCGTGATACATTTCAAATCTTGGTTGGTACAGTGCTTAGCTTTCTGTTGCATACCTTGTTTTTTGAGGGGAGCGATGCACTCTGGCTCTGCAAGTATGGTACCTATACCATTTATGAAATGATGGTAGAGTTGCATTAGAATCTTAGCTGCTGCCTTTCTTGAAAACAGTGCAGCCTTGTTTCTTTTTGACTTGGTATCACTGCAGAACAAATGAAACTTGGAGAAGAAACTGAACTAAGTTTTACCAATGCACATCGTTGGTTGAACTGCTTCAGAGTTTCAGTTAGGTGTTTACTCAAAAACACATGGCAACAGCTCTGCTCAAATGTGTCTCATGGTCTCATTTATGCTGTGAAGTGTAGCCACTGTATGTACTGACTACAGTCACAGGTTCAATATTAAAAATATTCAGAGCTCCAACAGCCAAGCTTAATCAACTGGTTTATTTGGAAGAGACAAGAAGATCACTTGTATCACAGAGAACTCTATGCTGTTCTAAAGAATAGCTACAGCCAATGTCCTGGAGATCTGCCCAAAACTGAGTTATCTATGTCCAACCTAATACTCAGACCAACGAGGTATTTCACTCAGCCTCACAGCTTCCTGGAGCCCTGTCTTACCAGTTATGTTCTAAATAAAAGTCAGTGATGTCTGCTTTCTGGACAGAGAATGTGTTCATGTTTCTTCGGTGTTTTTTGGCCGTACTCCCAATGCATGCCTTAATTTCACTGCTAGCAGTAAACAAAAAGCATTCGGGAACTGGGTTTACTCTAAGTATTCTGATTACACTTTGCCTAAATATAGGCATTGAGAAGATGTAAGACCTTTCACAAACTTCTGTTAGGTAATAAGTGATTCTCAAGATGAGAAGAGCCCAGCATGGTGATCTCATGCTGAGCTGTGTTTCTAAGTAAGCAGAAAATCTTTTTGCTTGACTGGAGACCTGACACTTGAGTTATTGTGAATTTACAAATAGAGTACCCCACAATACTTTCTGAAAAAGATCTTTTTGGATGGTACCTCTTATTGGTGTTCTTGTCATGGTGCAGCTCAGCTTTTGTCAGGTTGTAATAATCCCGTAGACAAATTATGTATACTCACTCATTCTTTCCCTGTACATTTGACATGAGATTTTGTTGTTACTGCCTGTAATCATCAGGTAAAGAATTGCAGTGTGGGTATATTGGCAATGGCATGTCATATTTCTCATGTTTTGAAAGCAAATCCTTCTCCACTATTTTTATGGCTAGAAAACAACAGTCCACCCCGAGCACACGCTGGTGGAAAGCATATTCTAGTGCTTCCAAATAACTCTGTTACCTTGGATGGCTCAAGGTCTGCTGATGACCAGGGCATCGTGTCATATTTGTGGATTCGGGATGGTCAAAGCCCGGCAGCTGGGGTAAGTTTCTTGAAGGTTGTAACTAGTCAAATTCAGCTCTTGTTATGCATGTAGTATCACTGCAGCAGGGCAAGCAGGTGTGACTCGTAGGATGCTGTGGTGTCTACTTCTGGTTTGTCTCCCCTGCTCTCTCTAATGCTTTGGTTCAAGGGGCTCGTTATGCTTTCAGTACAGCTATAGAATATGGTAGCTAAGTAAGAGGACAGTAGCAGCATGGTCTTAGTTGAGAAAGACTTGAGACAGAAGGATGAAGTTGTGACTTTTAAAGAGTAATTTGTGATAGTACCAAGCTAATGTGTTTGAGAGAAAAATAATCTGAAATCCAGATATTCCAAAGGTGGAAGAGTCTGAGAGAGCAAGAAGTACCCATAAAGACTAAGGAATCATGTCTGGTACCACATGAGGCGAAACTTGCAGTTTAAGGTAAAAATGGTGTTTGATGCTAGATATATGGATACATTGCCTGGCAGACCATGGTAAATAGCCTCGGTGGTAGTGGACTCTGCTCTCTGAGGGGGCACACAGCAGTACCACCTCATGATAAACTGAAGCTTATATGTCAGCTACTTAAAGTGTGATAACTTCTTTTGTGTATCTGCACAAAGTGTGGACAGCTCTTCTCAGTCAGGAAGATAGTGGCAAACCAGCGAGAACTGGGAGAAGAGAAACAGCAGAATGATAACAAAGCTTCTAGAAGCAATTCACATGAGGGTATGAGAAGAGTTGAAGAGGTTTAGTTCAAATATAGCTGGCAGTGATGATAGTTGGAAATACATGAACTCCAAGGAAAGGAACTAATTTGGGAGTTAAGAAAGTAGAATTGAGGATACTGCAGTAAAATTGAGAAATAATAATGTAACTCTCTCAGATTTTCAAGCAGATGAGTACTTGAGAATGTCAGGTGTTCTTTTTTTTAAAATAAAAATATGCATACTATGCAGACATCCTTATTAGCTGCCACTTCCAAATTTGCATTACTGTGCTATAAACTGTGGGTAGGTCACATTTGTCCTAAAAGCCAAAGCAAGAACTCACACTGTCATGCCAGATACCTGATTTGATAGTCGCACCTGCAACTTTCTCTGAGAGTATAATCATCCCGATACCATTTTTTGCAGGATGTGATCCATGGCTCAGACCACAAGGCAGTGCTGCAGTTAACTAATCTGGTGGAAGGAACCTATACTTTTCACTTGAAAGTGACTGATGCTAAAGGAGACACAGATATTGATTCAACAACTGTTGAAGTGCGGCCTGGTATGGCAATTAAAAGGTCATCCATACGTTGTGAATACCTCACCTTTGTTCTCCTTTTCACTTATTTCAATGGTGACAAGAGTCTCTCAAGTTAAAACACAAAGCAAACAAGTCTCACTCTTCCTGTCTTCTTATTGTTCTCTCAATAGGCCTGAGTGTGTTAGATGACGACATGTTAAAGATTCTTAACTATCAGTTACACCGTAGCCTTACTGGAAGCACAAATAAATAAAAATCATACTTCCTAGTTAATATTTTCATTAGGGCTTTGTTGCTTTTCACTAATTGTAGGTTTTGTTGCTTTTTTCTGGCTGTTAGTCATTTTGACCAATGGAAAGAAATGGGAGCTGAGCATGAAGTTTAGGTACAAATACTGCAGTTTGTGTGTTTGCTTCAAAGTGTGGTTTTATGCTTGTTTTCTTTCTTTCATCCTGAAAGCCAAAAACAAACCTCAAAGAATTTCAGGGTTTTTTAAATTGTCTTTTTGTGGTTTGATACTACTCGTATATAGGCTTGTTTTCAAATGCAGGATAAATGGCTATGTGATGGAAGCATAAGTTAAGGTTTCAGGAAAAGAGTCTGAAATCTTGGGTCTGTCAGAGATTTCTTGTTTGTCTGGTTCCTGGGCAATAATTTTATTTCTGTTCCTAACTCTGTTGTTGAATGTAGTCACAATAATTGACTCAGGATTCTCATTGGATATCTGTGAAGCTTGTTTTGTTTGCAAGGCACTCTAGAAGTTCGAGCATTATTTAACAGAACCCTCAGTTTGTGAAGGTAAACAAATTTGATATTTCTCAAATTGACCATCCTCATTTAGACTCGCTTACAGAGTCTTGCATGTACCATATGAGTCCATCTTTGCCTCCCTTTTCCTGGTTGGTAGCCAGTAGTAGGTAACTAGCAGCGAACTTATAAGTTAGACTTACCTCATGCTTACCTCTGACCTTAAGAGGGAACAGAAGTTGCTGTTCTGCACAGAAATGTGCTAATGCTGAACTGAAGTACACACTGAAGTGCTTTCTCTCAGCTGGTAAGCTGGGTTGCTGTCTTAGGACCCACCAGGTTTGTTTCAGAGAGAATGTGAAAATGTAGGTTAAGTACTTTTCTAAGAACGCAAAATGGTCGTGTTATAAGGGGTATGGGTCTTACGCAGGAAAACACAGTGTTAATAGATACTTCTGAGTACTGCATGTTGTCTTCAGTTGATACTGAAGTCTTTGCCAGGCTCTGAAAGAACAGCACATTCTTCTTCTGTCAGATCCCAAAAGGAGTGGTCTAGTGGAGCTGATTCTGCAAGTTGGAGTGGGACAGTTGAGTGAACAGCAGAAGGACACCCTGGTGAGACAGCTGGCTGTATTGCTGAATGTTTTGGATTCAGATATCAAAGTTCAGAAGATACAAGCCTACTCAGATAAAAGGTACAAAGATATCCTGCTGTGCCAGGAAGATTTGTGATTTTCCTTGACTCTTTCACAGCTCAGAATTGGTTGCAAAATATTTTTGCTAAGACGACAAAAGATTGCTAAAGCTCTCAACAGTGTACACTTCAAAAGGTGAATTTCTTCAGCTGTGGTAGAAAATTGATGAAGTAAGCTCTCTGGAACTGGTTTGTTTAAAAAATAATAAATTAAAAATTCTCTGTATAGTTTTTTTTTAATTTCTTCCTTTAAAGAAACCATGTTCATATATTTCAATGTCTTTGTTCCATATAGTGCTATTATTTTTCCCATATGCTGGATGGAGTGAGACAGACTTTCTCACAGTGAAGCAAGTATGGTATTTCAAAATAAGGTTTCAGATCTATCTGCTCAAACCTGTTTTATTCCCCTTTCCTTCTACCTTCTATTCCAAGTATTTTATAAACATTTTCCCAGGTAACTGGTGATGAAAATCCATTTTTTGCAAAGAAAACTACACAGTGGATACTCCTAAGTGTGGTATCTTACTCTGAAGGAGAAATACTGCCTCTAATCCTCTAATTGGTGTAGAGGGCTAGAGATGGCTATGCATACCCAGAGAAACTTCTCAGTGTGATTGGTAGAACCTGTTGACATGAGCGATCTTTAAATTACTTGTTGTTAACTACTTGGTAATTTAAAAGCCATTTTGGTGTCTATTTAGCTCTTGGGAAACCTCTTAAAATTTTAAAACAAACAGTTTAGATAATCTCACATTTATAGCTATGACATTTTTAATCACAGCCTCCAGTTACTGCTTTTCAGATAAAGATGTTCCCTGAAGTGTCTGATACAGGATGAAATCAATATGACCTAACTTAAAAAAAAAAAAAAGGGCAGGAGGGCAGGCTTCCACATGAAGTTCTCTGGCTCCCTTGCTTCTGAGCTTTTCCTGTTCTTAAATTCAGTATCCTAAACGTAGTCAAACTGCTTCAGAGTGCTTTGACAGGTTCTAGATGAGAGTGAGGAAAGCAAATGTATACATACTTAAAGCGAGAGTCAGGAAGACCAAGGAGGAAATTACATTTGCTGTTGTCTTCACCCTTCTTCTGTGAAACTGAGAAGCCAGAGAACTGCTGGAGCTGCTGACTCAGAATGAAGTCCATGGCATCTGGATGGAGTTGACTGATCCATGGAAGGAGTTCCCTGATCTTTATCAGTGGTGATGTTTGCTTTCCAGAAACAAACAAAACCAAACGCTGTAAACTGGGTGCCTGGCAAAAGTGATTTTTAACAGCAGTCATGACCTTAGCTGTTCTTTCTGCAGCACCGCGGTTGTGTTCTATGTGCAGAACGGGCATCCTTCCAAGGTGATTGAGGCATTGGACGTCTCACGAACTCTGCATGTGCAGCTTTTGAAAGAGAAGGCTGACTTTCTGCTTTTTAAAGTCCTGCGGGTTGACACAGCTGGTATGTTTTGGATCATGCTTGCTTATCTTGGAACTTTGTGGGCGTTTGGCTAACACAGCACCTGGAAAAGTGCATTAAGGCCATCTGGTGTCTGTGCTTGGATGTAGCTTTCCAAAAGATGACATTGAAAACAGTACTTAAAATGCTTGTTCATTTGTGCCAGTTTTACCTGTGCTCTTTTAAAAGATATCATCTGTAACAGCCGGCGAAAGCATATCTTAATCCGTCTGCATCAGGAAGGCCTGGGGAATGGGGATGAGGATAAAGGCACCCCACTCATGCCATCTTTTGTTGGAAGATGGGCAAAACTTCTTTTAGCCGTAATACAGAATGTTTCATGTCTCCAATTCCTTCAAGGCTTTTAGTGTTCCCTAATAGGCTTGTAATGTAACTTGGTTTTGTCTGTATTGGGCAAAATAGTCAGGGGATCACTGTGTTATAATCTAGTCTTATTTGCAGTGTGGACAGACCGCTGGGGTTTCTTACAATGAACTTTTTCTTTCCCGATAAAGATGCTTGAACTTCTAAGCCTGTTTTAAACTTCACTAGTAATGTGAACCCTTTATGATACTCGGATATTACAGATATGACTTCTCCGTAATTTAAAATTAGGACATAATGATCCAAAAACAAACAGAGCAAGCAAGCTCTGGCAATAGTAGTAGATTTTGTGGTAAATTCTCTCTTTATTTACCTGTTGAAAAGGACTGTTGTTCTATTGTAAATGTACTTGGATTACCAAAATGTGTAGGTGTCACTTGAAAATATGCGTTAACATTTTTCTTGACAGCAAATCTGCTGTTCTAAAGGGGAATAACTTTTTATTTTAGTCTGATACGACACATTGATCTAGCAATACCTATTACTGTAAGCATATGAGGTTTGTAAGTGTTCTGGCCTCAGATGCTATAATTCAGTTTTGAAATACTGAAATACTCTGTAATTTATTGGTATAATGCTTGTCTTCTAGTACCTGAAAGTGCTGATGTTCCTCAGTTCTCGGGTACTTTAGAAGTTCTTACAAATATGTCATAAAGAAAGGAGAAGGTCTGAATTCCACAACTTATCTTTATTTCTGGTTAGAATAAACTGGTTTTGGCTTGCATACAATTTCAATATTGTATGCATAAGATATATTGTTATCTTTCTCTTCAGAGCCAGCAGTCTGTTGAACTGTAAATCTATTTAACACGTAACAGCAGAGGAAAGGAGATTTAAAAAAAATATCAGAATGTTAGGAACTAGATGCTTTACCACCGATCAAGTCTCACAGTAAGAAGATGTGTGACAAGCTGTCCATTTACACAAATTGACCTATGTTTGGGTTTGTTCTTAGCTTGTCTTTTAAAATGCTCTGGACATGGACACTGTGACCCCATAACAAAGCGCTGCATTTGCTACCAGCTGTGGATGGAAAATTTGATTCATCGTTACCTAAATGATGGAGAGAGTAATTGTGGTGAGTTTGGGGTTTGTGGGTTGCATTTCAAGAGTAACTCATCGATTTGTGAGACTGTTGATTATTTGCTGTTGGAATGAGGAGTACTTAGGAGGTAGATGCTATGGGAAGACTGAAACAATCTCTTTGTTTTCCAGCCCAGCGATATCTTTCTGGAGAAAGATATTTGAATAACGTCTTGAAATGATAATGTCTTGACAGTAGTGGCCTATGTTTAAAATATTTTGGAAGTTTATTTTTTAAAAATGTATCTATCACTATTTGAGGGAAAAAAAAAAGCATTAAAACTTTGTCATGGGAGAGAGATCTTGCAACGCTTTGGGGCCAGTTGGAAGTGTTAAATAGCGTGGGCATTGCAAAGCGTTTGAGTAGTATTCATCTGATTGTTGCAAACCTGAAAAAGAGGGAACAACTTAGATTCTGTGAATGGGTGGTTGATGCTTCTGTGCCGGAAGTATGACCTGACGTAAGGAAAGAAAGCACCAGTGTTCTGGACTAACCAATGTAGTCACCTTTAAAACGTCACCTTTTTAGCGTGGTTAATTTCACTGTTTCCTTCAGTTTGCCTGTTGCACCTGGGAAATACAATTTGGTTTCACCAGCTTAATCGTGTGTATATTCTGTGGCACACCTAACGTATCAGCTAAGCCTCTCTATTTCAAATATCTAATAGTTTTATTTTAACTAAATTGGTCTTCTGCTTAAGTTGAACTAAAGCTCAGCTTTCAGTACTGTGCAGGCTTGGAGACATTTGCTGAGCAATGCACTACTGTTCAAGTAAACCTGTAGAAATTCATGAGGAGCTTGCTACAAGCCATTAAGTAACCATGGGCCATGTGTCAGTCTGTTAGGGAATGAAGACTAATTGACCAGCCGAAATGGGACCGCAGGTTTTAAGCCTGAGGCTGGGACCTCCTGTAGCCCTGCCCTAATGCTATGTTGTTCCATAGGGTAATAGTAACACTGAAATAGCAAGTATACACATGTTGGAGTTCACATTATTGCACATCTCTCTGTATGCTTCTCATGTTTTCCTGGATTTACAAATGTAAGCATGTGGGTAGAAGGGTCTGTCTCTAATCGGCTGCTCTTTTAAAGTACTACTAGAATTCCAGACCCAGAGTACACCTGTGTTTATTTCAGTTAGAGAACGACAGCTGAGGTGGTAACCATGCCCTTTTGACTTCCTGTTCCCACATAGACTTCAGGGTATCTTGGGATGGTAAAAGGTATTGGAGTGGAAGAAAATCTTCAAGCGTGCACTTTCAGTCTGGAAGCCCAAAAATTTTTAGGGATTCTTCTGAGAATATGAAGGTGCTAAGTTTTCCTAAGTTCCTGTTGCCATCCCCATTTCTCAGGACTCGTTGTTTTAATAGAGTTGTATTAGAAATTATCCTATTAATATTACTTAACAAAGCACTGTTGTGTTTCTTTTTTTCAGAGTGGAGTATACTGTATGTGACTGTATCTGTGTTTATTGTGATCGTGGTCATGGTAGGGCTTGCCTGGTTCTGCATCTGCTGCTGCAAAAGGTACATGATTTGTGTTTCTTTTTGATGGGATATATGCAAAAACTGCACACAACCTCCACGTTTTAGTCCAGTCCTTAGCACTAAACCACTGAACTCTTTCCAGACATGTGAGGAGGTTCCTGTGGCTATTTCTATACAGACACACTTTCATTGAAAGAAAAGTGTCCATTTGTGTCTCCATGCTCTTCTGCGTTTTGAAAAAGAAAAAGCTGATGTTGGGACTACCCTTCATATTAAGAGATAATTTATGTTAAAATGCTGAGAGCATACTATAGGTCTTCATGGTCTTCCACTGAGTCCTCCAGGTACTCCGTACTACGAAAAGAGAGACATGCCCTGAAGGTTACCAAAGTAGGCGTGTTCTAGGCCATGGGAAGGGAGCTGCTCCCAACCTAGTGTCTCCCTTGGACAGGAAGGGTAGACATGTGAGCTGCATCTAGCTGACAGGCAAGGAGCACTCTAGTGATCTCAGTCATGCAAACTTTTTGCCCTCTTTCCTTAAACAGTTTTGCCAGCTACTGTATGTCGTTTCTCTCTCTGTACCTTTCTCCTAGTGAGCCAATAACAAATTCTCTTTCAAGTGACAAGCCCTGTAAGTTCTGTTACTAGAGCAAGCATTTTTGCTGCTGCTTAAAAACCCCAGCAAATAGGTAGCTTGTTCAGGTGTTAGCAAAATTGAAATACTGTCAAAATCTTTCTGGATTTTCAGCTTTTTCTAGGGTGCCTTTACAGTATGTAAAGGATGCTGTTTGAAATGCATGGGAGTTGGTACTGATTTCCTTTTTATGGTTGAAGGAACAGTGTTGTTTGCAGAAAGGTTTAAATAGAAGTGTGTCCCAATCCACTGCCACAGTGTGGGGTGGAGCCTCACAGGCTTGGGTGCGTTTGATGAGAAAGGGATTGTTTATGGAGTTCAGCTGCTTCTGTCCTTCGTCCTCATGTGGCTTGTGCCAGAGAGTAAGGGCTGGATGATACAGATATGTGTGAAAAAGAGGAGGGAAGTCCTGCACAGCATGCAAAATGGCAAGAGATGCACTCTGCCTTGCAGAAACTACAGGAAAAGGATACACTGTAGTGCAAGATTTGGTTGGAGTTTTGGAGGTGTTAAAGGCTTTGTTGAGTTGCCAAATGAGCTCAATTTTTTAGACTGCTGTAGAGGGGAGGCTGTTGCTGTAATGTCAGCTGAGCTGTAGTTGTCTTCTCCACTGTGAACTGTGCATTCTGGGTGGAAGTTCTTCTCCAGACATTGCCAGAGTCAATCGTTGCCTTGACAAAGGGCACGTGTCCACCTGTGCACCCCAAGTTAGGAGAAGGAGGGCCAGAAAAATGCCTGAAGTGTGACAGCATCCTCTAGGAAGTGCCCCCTTGGTTTCATGCATGAATGCCTGTATTTCTACCCTGAAATCCTTTGTTGCCTCTCGATCCAGTACAACACACAGTTCTGTGTCTGTTCTTACAGCTCCAGGACTTTTCCTTCTGTATTAATGAGCAGCTGAGTAACTCCTGCAAACAGCTGAAATGTAACATAGAGACGATGAAGATTGCAGCATTGTAGTAGTAGATGTTGGGGAAGGATTTAAATGAAGAAAGAAGAGGTGCAGGTTTGCTTACAGACCAGTAGGGCTTTGTCCCTGCATATATATGAGGGAGCCAATCTCCATTTTTGTCTGGTCTTCTCTGGAAGCATAACTAGACAAGCACCATTTAAATTCTCTCTGTTAAAAAAAAAAAAAAAAATTGGAGACTAACCAATTCTTACAGAAATTTTTTATTTGGAAACAAACGAATATATGTCTACCTTGTTTCTAGTTACTGTGTTGAAATTGAACAAGCTGAATCCCTGTGGCCTAGGAAAGCAAGTCAATCTTTCTTGCTTTTTTCATCTTTGTATCTCAGAGAGAAAATAAATTATACACTCTGGTCCAGATTGTACAGCTGCTTTATACAGGTACAGACTGGAACAACTCTTTTAAGTGGAGGTGAGAAAGTGCAATGAGGTTCTGTATGTCAGAGTACGTAGCTATGTGTATGAAAAGGGAGAGGGAGTGAATTTATGTGTGTACACGGGAACTAAATGTCTTTGTGGTAACTTTCTTTTTAGCAGAAAGAGAATGAAGATAAGAAAGAAAACAAAATATACCATACTAGATAGCATAGATGAGCAGGAGAGAATGGAGCTACGACCCAAATACGGTAAGCGCTGTCTATTTCAGCTGGGGACTCATCCACCAAGCTTACAGTCAGTGTATTTGAATGGACATGTGCAGTCAGGAGGAGCCCAGAAGCTGGTCTGCAAGTTTGAGAATGGCAGAGGCAAGCATAGATGATGAAATGGTTGGGAGAGAATCACTTAATTTCTTTCATGAGGCTCTGGGCTCAGCCACTGCTCTGAGCTTCTTCCTTAGTCTTAACTTAGAACATCTAATTGTCCCACAGGCTTTCTCCATGTAACCCCTCCTCTCCTGCACACACTTTTAATTGGAGCTGGTTTTATTGCTGTGTAGCAGCTCCCTCCTGGCCCATAAGTGCCCTGTTAAACATCAGTAGATTTCAGCTGCTACCTTCTGGTCACATACATTTTGATTTACCTGACAACATTTCTGTAGAAACCATGACCTTTCATTGCTGCTTGTGTTAATCAGATAGTTGAGTGGACAGACTAATTTCCAGATTCAAGCTATTAAAAGTACATTAGCTGTGTACTAAGATCATCTAATTGTTTCAAATTTAGATACATGTATTCACATTTCAGAGCCATAAACTGATGGGCCTGCAGTGCCGAGTATTTGCCCAACAGCATGTGATATATCTCCTAGGCTAGTTTTTATATTGGTGGTGGCAGTGGTGCAAGCTGTTACACTGGATTGCAGATAATGTTTTCACTTATCTTTCCTAGCACAGTCTGGGAGAGGATGGTTACTTGTTACTAAAAAGTGAAACCTTTCTGATGTGCTTGTTTTGCTTTTTTATTGTCAGGTATAAAACACAGAAGTACAGAACACAACTCCAGTCTGATGGTCTCTGAGTCAGAGTTTGACAGTGATCAGGACACTATATTCAGCAGAGAAAAGATTGAAAGAGAGAATCCTAAAACCCTCACAAATGGATCCATCAGAAATGGAGTTTCCTTCAACTACAGCTCCAAAGACAGATAACTGAATGAGGGTAAAAAGCACAGAACGTGCTGCTCCAACACATCTAAAATATGTTGGCCCGCCTCTGTTTTTCCAGCACTGAAAGCTTCCTAAAATATCAATTTACTGTGGATGAAAGGGTAAATTTCTAGCACAGTTAGGGAAAGGAAGGAGGAAGGATTATCTAGGAGTCAGCTAACTCCTCATGTCACTGTTAGAGGAACAAGGAAAAGCACATCTTAACTTCTTGCATGTTCCATACTGACTGTTTGTCTGAACTTCAGAAGACCTTTTTTTCCCGTATCACTGCTACAAAACTAGCCAGGGCCGTTACGCTAATAACAATGGTAACTGAGATGCATTGTGTCCTGTGCTTCTGTCTTTCTCTTGGAGAAGCAGTGTGATTATGATGCTGACCTAAATCAGCAAAATCCAGTGTAGATAAATTCCCTTACAACTATAGACAGCAATATGTGACTGCATCCATCTTCATTTTCAGTCTAGATTGGGAACACAAAGGGAGAGCACTTTTAGTGCATTGTATTTATCTCTGACTGTGCTTTGTGACTTCCTTTTCTGCAGTAGTGCTCATCAGATGGAAATGTCTTTGTTTTCAAAGGAAATTTACAATTAGCAGTTGCATTTAATCAGCTGTAACGTGATAAATCTGTGTCCTGTAGGATGCAATGTTCCCTGTATTTACATAGAAAGTATGGTGCCTGGAGAGAAGTCCAGCCTCAGGTTGCTTCTGAAACGATGAAGGTGCTTTGGCTTTCTGGAGTCTGCCACGTCCAGCCAGGAAACAGTAGCAGAAAGGCAGGAAAGACTCAGTGCAATGCTCCTTCAGAAGCACTTTGAGCATCCCAACCTTTTCCTTAGAGAACACTTGTAAGGAGCTCTGGACCTTTTAAGACTCAGCTGAGATGAGTTTTCATCTGTTGGCCCCAGTGCTCAATTAAAGAATGTTATCAGGTATTTGTGTAGTGAAATGCTTGTGGCAAAATATGCTATCTGGAGCAGGAGGTTCAACATCTACCTTTGTTGTTATGGGAGTTGGTACTGAGGGAGGTTTTAGCTTGAACATTAGATTGTTTTGCTTTTTCCTCAGTGGCTCTTCAGTGACTGGATGTGTTGGCCTAAAGAAATCTCTTCAGATGTTTGAGAAGGGTAGGTGTGTTGGAGTTCTGATGTTCATGTTCACAATCTGGATAATTTCTTTACAGTGTGCTTGTTAGGCTTTAAAGCCATGCCCCTGGTACTGTTCTTGAAATGCCAAACTGAAGATGTGGCTTTTGTACCTAAGCTTCACTTGTGGAGGCGTCCGTGTCACTGGTATTGTCTGGCCATGATGTCAGCTTTGCCTGGGGGTCCTTTACTGACATGCTGGAGTCTTGGGCTGAGCTGGAGGAATCATGTGTTCAGATGGAGAAAACATTCCTCTGGCAACATTTTAGACAGGTGTGGAGTTTTTTTAACTTTTTTTTTTTTTTAATCTGGTGATGTGGAATCAATTGACAGAGAAGGGCAGAGCAGTGTAGAGATCAAGGGGAACACATGAGAAGGGTCAGGGAGGGGACATAGCCCCCCCCCCCCCCCCCCCCCCCCCCTTGTGAGGAGTAATTTGGTGGAGAATTTTGGGTCTTTCCCCATCGTTTTATAGAAGTCTGACACAACAGAGTAGTTGGGTTGAACATTGGGGCTTCTGTGCTTCTTTTGTTAATGGAGTTGGACAAGTATTGGAAGTACTGTCTAGGTTGGAAGGAATCAGTAGTTAAAGGCTGCAGCAACATGGCGTGCTTATAACTGGTTTCATACCTTTGATTCTCAAATGCAGCCAGCAACAGTCCCTAAGGCTACTAATGCTGCACAGAGGAGCATTTAGCCTGTGCCCAGCCCCGCATTTCTCTGGAGAGCTGAATGTGGCTGCAGGAGTCAAGGTGGGAGAGGCTGTGAAGAGTAAAAAGGGCTAATGCAAGTGGTTTTGATGTTTTTCCCATATTCACCAGCAAGATGCAGTATAAATGGTATGATTTGCTTTCTTCAGAAGCCAAGTCTTAACTCTATGTGTATGGGGGTTTTAGGCTATTTATTGAAACAAATCTGCTTTATCTTGCTCTCCTCCTTCTTGAGTGTGTGTGTGTGTGTGTATATATATTTTTAATAACTTGGTCAATAAAAACAAGGTCAGCTTGTGATGTCTTTCAATTTCTGCTCCAGATGGTTAACATAATAATGCAATGTTCACTTTAAAGCATTCCTGAAGAAAGTTAAGACACACTTAAAATAGTATTTTTTTTTTTCCTTTTTAAATCAAAATGTTGGGTTTAATCCATTCTGCGCAAATTCCCAAAACGTTCTAGCAGGAATTATGCTCTTGGAAATATGTATTTTAAAAAAAAAAAAAAAAAAGTTGCATAAGCAACTACAACTTTGCATTGGCCATGCTGCCGTTAATGCTTCAGCTAAATAACTGTATTCACTGTGCCTTTATCTATAAACTTATCTTTTCAGTGCAGACAGCAGCATCCTTCAGTTTTGTGAAGTCGGTCACTTGTGTGTTTTGGTTTTATTTTACGTTTTTAAAGCTGGTGCTGAAGCCTTGGAGTTTGTTCTTTCAAGGAATTAAAATTCAGATATCTTTTTTTAAAAAAAAAACAAAACCACAACAAAACCCACTGATTCTCTACTAAAACAACTACAGGGTTGATAAGGCTGCTTTCCTCAGTGCTGCAGAATTCCCAGGGCTATTCATCCTCCCACACACACATGCTGTGGGCTGGGATCTTTGGATCGATGGTAAGCCCATGTGCCATGAGGACGTATGCGTGATTTGGCCAAGTATTTCTCACTCTTAGAAGCATTAGACCAATTTCTTTTTGCATAAGGCCCTAACAAGAGGAAGTTAGTTATTAAATTTTGTTCTCTAGGTGATGCTTTAACATCTTTGTTGCTAACAGTATTTTAGTTATGTTTTGAAAGTTGAATATAGTTTAAATTTTTGAGCTGCTTCTGATTCTATTAATTTGAGTCTTCCACCTCCTCGGAAGGATAAGTCTTTCCTTTTTCATAAAGTCAGGCTTCCTCTTAATATGGAACTTGAACAGAAGTTGAAAATAAGTTTCTGGCTCTGTGAATTTGTGATATCACATGTTTGTGTCACTTGGCCAAGCATGATTTTGTCAGAAATTTAGGACTAGAAGCTATAGCAAGCCTTGTCTCTTGATTTGGTGTCATTTTTATTTCTAGAGCTGTTGCTTTGTTTCAGAATGTCTGGTCATATCTGGAATGAAAGGGTCAGAAAACTAGTTGTTAAGGTGCAAACACAATGGTAGAATACTGATGCTAGTCTTCTGGTTTGGGTTATGATGGATTTGAAGTAGGTTCCCAGTTTTCACATTTGCTTCCACACATCATTTTCCTTCATATAGAGAAAGAGTGCTGGCAGCTTCTTTGTGAAACAGGGTTGGAAATACTCCTAACAGCCTCATCTGCACTGAAAAGCAGGGGAGACCATATACAGCTTGTCACATATGGCTCAGAGACCACTGAAAACAAAGAATAAATTCAGTTTGGCACTGGTATGATACAGCCTTTCTTTGAAGGCAGACAGCATGCTGATCCTTACAGTGCTTCATAGCCTTGATGTAAGCGCTGGATTTTCATTTGCATCTTGGTTTTACTTTTGTATGTGCTGATGCATGCACAAAGATTGTCTAGCTATGTAAAAAGACTGCCTTTGTTTGCATTTTAAGTCAGGAATATATTTTGGAAGAAAACTTCCTTACCACTACTGCCTGAGGCATTAAACAGGTTCTGTTCTCAACTTCAGTACTCAACACAGTGCATACAGCAGCACAAAACCGCCACACTGCGAAGAGGTCATTGGCTTGAGTATTTAAAATTTACCTTGGCAAATCTGCTAAGATGCACATCCAAATTCTCTGTCCTATGGTTCGATCTTTCATACTAACTGCATAGATTGCTGTGAAATTCAAGCAAAATGTGAATGGTCTAATTGCAGAGGATTGTTTATTTGGGGAGGGGAAAAAAGATTTTTCCTTGTTTCATGTGTAAGAACACATTTTCAACTGCATCCTTTTAGGTAAAGAGAGTCTTATCAGTCTCCCTCTGTCAGATGCATCAGGTACAGGTACTGTCAGCTGTGTTTGCTTATATGATGCTAATTTTCCATTTGTCTTGGTCTCTTGTGGGCAAACAGAAGTGTGCACACATGCAAGGAGCTTAACAGTGTGTGAACTTAACAGGGAGAGAGTGAGTGTCTGTGTGTGTTCTCTATGCTGAATTTAAACTTTAAACAGTTCTGATGTTCTTGAAATAATTGAGTTCTTAGGCAAATTTCCTGTTCCCATTTTAAGCCTTAAGTGAGACTAGTTTTGCCCCTCAATATACTGATAATGGGCTGTAGTCAGCTGGAGCTTTGGGATGGTGGTAATAAAATGACAGCTCCTGTAGTCTTCTGAGCCATTTGTGTGAGGTTTGAGAGCAGTAAACATTCCTCTAGAAGGAAAGTGGGGTAGAGGTGAATTCGAGTTTCTTAACATCAGCTGTTGCTTATCATTGATCCCTAACTAGAATACTAATCCCGTACTTCTGCAGCAAAGGAGAACCTATTTCACATACATTTTGAGTCCCCAAGGCAAGGGAGGGAGCCTTTAAGCTTAGAAATTAAATTTTAAAAAGGAGGGAGAAAAGCCAAATCACTTTTTCTTTTGCACAGGCTACAAATCAAGTGCAGATGAGCCACACATCAGTAGTTTGTCTCTGTATGGAAGCACTTCTCCCTGTGGGTGTTCGGTGAGCTATTTCAGAATTTATATTAGGAATCTGTTTCTAGAAAATGTTATTTATTGCAAATTATAATGTATCGTAACTGGAACCATTTCTGAGCTGAAATTACTACATTTATGTAACTACTAATAAAGTTTTGCCTTTCCTTCTAGGAACTTGTCAGGTACTCTGTTAGACATGGTATTCTGTGTTGGACTTAGCTCTCCAGTCAGGCTTATAGAGATGTGTCATATACTGTAGCTTATGTCTGTACTCAAACATAAAAGCAGTGCAGTATCTGATCCCTTCCGTTCTTACTGACAAATGCAAAACACTGTCTTTTTTCAGAGAGGTAACATAATTCAGTACATCAGAGAGCAGAAAAAAAAAATCGTCTGCAGTTCACAGTAAGTTTTCATGCAGTGCTTGTCCTTACTTGGTTTAATTGGCTGTGTGTAAATGTTCACCAGCTGGCATGCCAAGTGTGGTGATTTCACAAGTTTCGTGGCAAGTCCTATACTTGGGTGTTTGTAATTGCAGTGGCTGCTTTGCCATAATCGGAGTTACTGGTGTGCAAGATAACCCAAAATACTGCTGTTAGCTAGGGGTAGATTACACTGCCTGTTTCTGAGCCGGAGAAGGAAAAATCTGTGCATCAGTGTGTGTGAAGTTTGTGCTAAATTGTGATAATAAAAGGTACTATGAGATACAAGTGTCTTTCTGTAAGAAAAAACATACACCATAAAAGCAACTTTTAAGTGTACTTGGATACATGGTACCTCTTACATTCATACTTGGCTCT
The DNA here is from genome assembly GCF_034619465.1 of Leptosomus discolor. Taxonomy (NCBI): domain Eukaryota; kingdom Metazoa; phylum Chordata; class Aves; order Leptosomiformes; family Leptosomidae; genus Leptosomus; species Leptosomus discolor. The sequence goes on along the minus strand of NC_141398.1, from coordinate 38,340,020 downwards.
GACAAGGGAATACTGGCTGCTGAATGAGCTGATGCAATACAGAGTGGCCTTTATTGAAGAATGGAGTCTGCCCATTTGTCCTGGACTGTACACTGTAACAGCAGCAGCCTCCCCCCCCACTTTGTGTAGGCTGATGCAAGACTTGTACAACAAAAGATAATCAGTAGGGATTCCTAAACAACTCAAGCCAGTTGTGCCAAGTAGCTTCAGCATTCACTGATAAAGTGAATAAACCCCCAACTTCTGCTGTCTTGGGAAGTCCTGGGCAGAGTGTGTTGACATTGAAAACACTTTAAACAAATGCTGTCATTTTAACTTGGAGCTTCTGAACAGCATCCTTAATCCTTCTCCTTTAAGATAGTTCAACCCTTCTGTAAGCAGTAGAGCTGGACAAAGGGCATGACCAGTTACACTGATGACTCTGCCAGTTACAGTGAGACAGTTACTTCAATGCCAAGTCGAAGCGTGGAGCTTCCTTTACTTACAGGATTGCCCAGCTCCCAACCTGTGCCTGATTGATTTAGAACACTGAAAACTATTTTATTCTGTGCAAACCATTGAAACTGCTGTTTATGTTGTGGGACTTAATCATGAAAGCACAATTAATCATAAAAGCATAAAATGTGTCTGGAAGTGGATAGGCTGCAGAACGCTAGCCTGCCTAAACATTTTTCTGATCTTGGTGGTAAGACATAACGAAGTGCAATCTGCCAGCTACAGTAAACAAAATTGAGTACTAGATGTTGGTCAGGCTTGACATACTTCTCTGTCAGACTGGTTGTCTGTCTTCACTGATATCAGACCAGTGTTACTAGCATCAAGAGGCTCCCGTGCTTATTCTCAGCACCCAAGGTAACTTTGCCAGCTTAGCATACCAATGGACAAGCATTACCTAAAGAGACTTGCCAAAACTTGTGCACTATGGTTGGAGATAATTTCTGCCTATTTAAGCTAAAAATGTTAATATCTAGTAGAACAGGTAAATGTAGTTTCTTAAGAGTTTATTACACAGAGTGGTCAGGCAGCAGGGGTCAGACAACAGCTGTTCAAAGGGTAACATAAGAAAATAAAATGGGAACTGGCCGTGACTGTGTTGGGATGGAAATTAGAAGAGAGTTTCTGAGGCTTCAAAACTGTATTAAGTAAATTGAAATAAAAAAGCTTCCAAAAACCCATTTTAAATCTTAACAAATTAAGCAAAGAATTATGCAAGTCATTGTATCCTGAAAGCAGGGACAGGTACTGTGATCCACAAAGCCCTATCTTCTGCTAAAATGTTTGATTCAGCATAAAAGGCTTGCGTACAAAATGACTGATGGCATATTAGTATGTCAAAGTAGTCATATCTATTTGATTTACATTCAAGGGACTGTAATTGGGGTAACCAAAATCTTACACCTCATGAACATGTGGGTGCAAAGTACTGTCTTTTTTTTCCAGTGCTAAAGCTGGCAGAACAAAAAAGTCTGCAAATCTGAGAGACTGAACTCAATGTGGCTGCTGTCAGTTTGTCAGTTCAACGCTGAATTAAGGTAATAAACCACAAAACTCAGTGCTTCCACGGAAGTTATTTATTAACTGAAAACATTTTTCCATCACAGTTTTAATATCCAGAAATTGCTAAACTATCACAAGTGTAAACAACACAACTGATGTGTGAGAATTCAAGTATATCTTTTGTTGAAGAATCACAGCTTTTGCTATGCAGACAACTGTAAGACTACTCTGTGCTTAACGGATGTAAACAGACTGACACAAGAATACTATGCTAGAATCCAACCACAATCCAATCCAGAGAAAGATTCTTTTTAAAGTTACATACTTTATCTTTAATTATGGTTTGTGTTTGTTAACAGGCATAGTAAAAGGTATTATTTGCGAGGAAAAAAGTAAACATTTACTTATTAATTTTAACAGTGCTATTCTCAGAAAAGACATCAAGATTTTAAATGCAGCAATGCATCAGATCAATACAGTAACTTTGCCATGAACAAAGCAGCAGGTTAATGAAGTTCTCCAACTGCCCTGTCCCAAGAAGTACACTCATATTCAAGACTGCACTGTCACACAGCAGTAAATGAGATAACTCTAATTTTGACCTTATACTGCAGCTCACAGGTAGACATAAAATTTTAAGTCTGTGCCATTTCAGTGGCAGATATTCTACCCACGCACAATACCTATGTGTGTCCTGGTTTGGGCTAAACCAGATCTAATTCTGTTTTAATGCTTTAACTTTTCAGTTAAGTCTCTTCTAACTAACTGCGCTTTCTGAAACAGCAGCATGTTTTTCCAGACAGTGACTGCTTCTAGCAGTGATAAGGCCTGATGTTTATAGTTCGTACCAAGGAATGGTGTGCAGAGAGGCTCTTGCTTATACTTGTTCTTATAGCGACCAAGGTCACTGCTAAATCTTGTACTCCATGTGGGGGTGCTGTCAGTGAAAAGGGTCACAAGCACGAAAAAGGTCACGCCTGCAGGGAGGAGCAAACCGGACAGGTGACCCAAACCTGACCAACAGAGTATTCCATCCCATATACGTCATATTCAGTATAAAGCTGAGAGATCACAAGGGTCTCCCTCTCTTCTTCGATGGCCAACATCTGAGGAGGACTCTGTCTGTTCTTCTGTCATCGATCCCAATCCGTGCATCCCTAAATCCAGTGCCTGAGTCCAGTTCCTGCATCCTGTCCCTGTCTGCTGCTGTGTCCAGCCTGGGACTGCCCCAGTGCCAGCCCTGCAGCGTGGTGGTGATGTATCGTTGGGGGGGAGGGGGGAGTTGGGTTTGGTATTGGTTTTGTATCTATTTGTATATGTATTTCATTATTTCCTTATTATTATCTTTTATTGTCATTGTTTCATTAAAACTGTTTTAGTTTTCTTTTCCAAACCATAAAGTCTCTCTCCCTTGTTCTCTCTCCCTTTCCCTTTTTGGAGTGGAGAGGGGTTAATAGAGAGCGTCTGTCATTCGTTAGTGGCCAGCCTCAACCTGTGACAGTGTGTGTACGTCACTGTATTGTGGTACCCAGGCACCAAGTTACAAGTTTCTATCTAGTTACTCCCGCCAATAAGAAATAAACGCGTATTGGCAGCCAAGGCTGGCAAACAGCTTCCTCTTCCACAAGACCATATTCCCCAAATTCAGGCAGCCTGGGTGCTCAGTAGTGCAAGCTTAGGAGTTGGTTATAAGAAGGTTTTTTGTGACTAGTGTAGAAATAGGCCATCCTTTTTTTGTTCTTGACAGCAAACACATATGCTGCAACTGATACCAGTGTTAAGTCCTCACTATCTTAAATGTGCATTTTTGGTGAGTTGGAAATTACTGGAAGGGCAGGAAGAATCCTTTAACTGCCCTTGGCATGATGCACGCGCACTGTACTGACAGATAATGTGCTCCGGACCCACCTGGTCTCAAGTGTTATGCAAATATAACCATAAAAAAACCACTAAGAAGTAGTAAGTAGCAGTCAATGCTACCTTATGTGCGCTTTAAAAAAACCTTGTAAAACTCAGTTCCAGCTTGCTTCCCCACCCCAAATCTTGTGTTACGTGGTTACCTCTTTACCTGATTGGATAAAATATCCCATTTTATAGGCTACATTCATTAGTATATAGGAAGAAAAGCCTGCTGCTTTCTTTTCTTTATTTTTAATAATGAGTGGGTAAAGTCCCACCAAACAAAATTAACCAGCACAGGAAATAAAATTTATTCCACTTAGCCTCTGCAGTGCTGATTTATTTGCCAAATTAACATTGCACATTTTTAAAAGTGCTTCTTTTGACAGCCGTTAAAATAATGTTTAAATGGCATTGTTTATTGCACATTAAGGAAGCTTTACATCATCTTTTGAAAATGACAAAATAGTGAGGTGATGTGTAGAAGTCTCACCTCTAATCACTTCTGTTTAAATCTTTATTAGGTCACAAGTTAAACAACTTCAAAGGTTTTTATACCTTCCTCCCTAATGGACATTCAGCAGCCTAACCACAAAGCAGATTGAAGGCATAAAGCCCACAGGAGTGGAACCATCTATCTGCTCATGTTCTTTGGAGGTGGTGAATAATGTTCCTTTAGACACTGAGCAACATTTACATCAGCGACTGTACTTCTACCCAGGGAGAGTCACATTCTTTTCATGGAAGGGAGTGTATCTATATCATGTCACCACTTGTGCTTCCTTCACACAGCCCTCATAGTGTACCCTTACAATTCTGCAAGATACTTCTGCGAGTAAGCACCCCATCTTCCTCCTGCTACTCACTAAGCCAGCAACTCCTTGTCCTGGAATGTCCGGTTCCCAGGACTGCTGGGGCTCACAAACATAAAACAAGGGCCATATTTGATCCCAAGTGTGCAAGCTGTTAGGCACAAATTACAGCTCTTTGCTCAGAAGCCCAAAGCTGAATAGGTGGCAGCTCTGCAGCCAGCATTAACATGCACTGAAAAAGCTGTCTGCGTGCCTGCAGGGATGCCTAGCTGTAGTTTAAAGCAATTCCTCACCTTTCATGGGCATCAGATTCTCCCACAATTAAAAAAAAAAAAAAAAAAAAGACACACTTGCTTCTAAAAGAAGGTCACAGAACCACATTAGAAAATTTACACAAATTCTAAAGGGAGATTGCCACCCTCAACGCCTCCCACATCTACACTGAAGAAGCAGTAGAAAATGCTGGTCTAGTTTCCCCTTGCCATAGGTTAGGATCTACTTTCATTATGCACAAGTCTCCAAGTCCTCCCATTACACAGCAGTAACCCAAGAATAATAAATGTGCATTCTTCCCTGCTCCTTACTAATAATGATGGGCATTGTGATCACATTGCTGAAAACCTGAATGTATAATTAAAGAACATGTAAAAAACATGGCAGCACAGAATACTGTAAGTATCTCTACACATACAGAACAGGGTTGCTCACTTTTAAAGAAGGTAGAGCTTGCATTCATACATATTTCTGGTTCAAGAAGCTTACTAAAATTACTCTTTTCCAAGCTGTTGGGATTGTGCTTTTTGAAGATTTTTATAAGCCTCCAAAGCAGATGTATTTTATTTCTAAGTATTCATCGATGCCGTATTTTGAACCTTCTCGCCCTAAGCCAGACTGTTTTACCCCACCAAAAGGACTCTCCGCTGAGGAGACTATGCCTTCATTAACACCAACCATTCCAACTTCCAGCTGTTCTGCAACTCTCCAGATCTGAGCTGGATCTTGGGAGTAGAAATAACCTGCCATGCAGACACAGAGATACAGGAATGAAAATTAAAACCAGGAAGAACAATTACAGAGGACTCTGAAAAAGACTAACTGACATTAAAAATCATCACCCCATAACACTAAAGCTCATAAAATGACAGAAATACATTTAGCTGACAGAGGCATACCTGCTAAACCCACATCAACTGCGTTTGCTATAGCAATAGCTTCTGCTTCAGTCTCAAATCTGTCAATGTAAAGAGAAAAAATACAAATGAGGACCGCAGTTCATCTACTGTCTTGCTGACTTGCTGACAAGAAGCAGCATTATCAGAAATAAAAATTCAAGATACAGGTTTTTTTCCAAAAGTTTTGCTGGTATCTACCCTTGCTTAACTGCTAATACAATTTAAAAGAAAATAGTTTTCAAAAAATATCTTCTGCCAAACCATCATTCAAATCTTATTTATTCAAAATAATTGAGGTTTTTTAATTGCTATTTTTGATCTGAAAAATGAATAATCTTACTTGATAACTGGTGCTAAAGGGCCGAATGTCTCCTCTTGGGTGCAAAGCATTTTTGTTGTAACGTTACTAAGTAATGTTGGCTCAAAGAAATTCTTCCCCAAGCTGTGTCGTTTCCCTCCAGTCACAATAGATGCTCCTTGACAAACTGCATCGTTAATGTGTCTCTCTACCTGAGATATGCAAACCAAAAATCGCAAAGTCAGCATTTAGGAATGAACAATAGTATACTTTCCACTGAAGAAAGAATACTTCTATTAAAAAGTATTAAATAGAAGATTTTGAAGAGAAGTTTGTACTTTGCAGAAGACCATTTGCAATATTATTTAAAATTTCTCTTGAATTTTTATTTCTCTTGATCTGACCTAATTTCAGAGGGATAAATTATGAGTATGGCCCCAGTCTCACAGATACTAAAGATTCAGCTTTTCTGCTCAAACTAAAGGATTACATCTCACATGAGAAAAAGTCTTTGCAGGACTAAGAAGTACACCTGATACCGGTGATCAAGCACTGTGAAAACAGAAGTACATGACTGTCATTTAAAGAGAAACAGACAAGGTGGTACTGGCAAGAACATTTTCCACCTCCTACATCTACAATTTGTCAAAAGACACGAAAGTAATGAGAAAACTAAAGTAGCAGGCTCCACCTAGAGTACTGTCCTTTGATATCACAGAAAGGCAGTTCAATGACTACATACGGTGCCTGCTTATTTGTATATGTAGAGTTATATGACACAAACTGCATTTCTGTGATGCACAAAGGGAAGGCGTGAAGGAATGAAATTGAAGTGCTGTATCCTCTGTCTCCCAAGTAACTCTGAATATTTTCATATTCTATTATTTTATAAATGGAAAGAATCTGGCAGCATTCAAGTATAATGAGATTCAAACAAAGCCTGCACATAACAGAGTCATAATATCTTAGAAAGTATGAACCACAGAATTTAATAATACCTTAGGAAGGGTGAACTACTATGGAAAATGTGCCTCATTGTAATTAAAAAAATTAAATTCCTGGAGTCACAAGTGAGCCAAAACAGAAGACCCAAACCACGCATGTAAGGTCTCAAGTGATTACAACACCCAGAGCTCTGTATGTATTATTCTGCTTAGCTTTTGCTAGAGGCACTGTTCTTCAAAAGAAGCTGTCGTTCACAGTGCTGCAGAACTGCAGGATCGCCACATAGCTCACAGTGTATCCAATCTCAGTAAAAGTTCTTGAGAACAGCTAGGAAGTCATTGGGAAGAATCAGTTTCTCCTCAGGGAGGAATCTCTTTTTCCCTTAATGGAAATAGAGGAACGATACATTAACTGGCCACATCTCTTCCTCTATATGTATACATGGATTTGGAGGACAGAACACACTTCGAGCCACACTGCAGATACACTCTAACAAAACACAGGTGAAAAAAGTGAAACATAAATTTCAAGTTACTTTATGGGTCATAAAAAGGAAATTAAGATGCCAAAAATTAAATATTTTATTTATACCTTTTCCACTGCTTTTTCATTAATTAGTGGCCCTTGGGTGGTTTTTGCATCAAATCCACTTCCGACGTGTAGTTCTTTCTCTATAGCTTTAGCAAACTTTTCCACAAATTTGTCATGGATTCCCTTTTGCACCAGGAAACGGTTTGTGCAAACACAGGTCTGAAAACAAACATGAAAAGGAAAAACAAACAGTAGTTTATATTGTATTTAATCTTCCATTAATTCATTCTGGCCTTCGTGCCACAGTATCAGCTTACTACAGTGATCTGTCCTCTGCCTCTTCTCCATCATCCTAAGCTGTTGCCTACATTTGCCATTTCTTTCATCACCCCTCTGATTTTATAAATACAACTTGAACAAGCTGTCAGTATGTGTGTGAAATATGACACACTGCTAAATTTAAGTTGCTTACGCAGAGAAAAAGTTTTGTGAGTTCTGTGGACTCTTGATATATGGATCAACCAAGGTCCAGAAGCTGCAAGAATTACCTTCTAATTACACTGGACTGAGCAGCAGAACCTCAAATTACACTTGGTGGCCTGGGGTCTTTTTTCCTAATCCCTTCGTTAATGGAGTTTGAGTTTCCTTTCTTCCCGGAACTTGTTAAGTGCTTTCAGTGGCCTGCTTGTTTGTGCTACCCCTTCGCTCTGACCGCATCCTGTTTTGCTAGCTACAGTCTCTCCAAAGTAACAGCTACTTTATCCCTCTATGCAGCAGCAGAGGGGATGTTAGATCTTTTATGTTAGATCTTGTCCAATCTGTGTCTCATCACTGAGTGGTCCTTGTCTACATTCCCTTCGATTTTGTTTTTTTTCTTTCTTCCCAAGATTAGTCTTGTGTTTTCTTCTTGTGTTATTCAAGCAATGTTTTCGCAACCAAATGACCTCTAATCCCACCGAAAATTTGCTGCTTCTCCAAAGTTGGAGTTAGTCAACTTCACATTCACATGTAGAGGCAATGCTCATAAGGCTGGAACGGTCTCCACAGAGCCGTGCTCAGCTGACTGTTCTGGAAAGTGATGCTCTTAAAAACTTTTTCACTCTTAGTAAAATATACGTGAAGCAACATACACTTGAATCTGGTCTATCACTTTTTTTAAGCTACGCATTGTGGAAAAATCTAGCCGTGAGGGTCTTAACAGATTTCAGTCCCCTTAACTCCTGCTGGATGCTTTCAGAACACAAAGAAAGACTTGAACACACAGTCTTGCAGACAGAAACACTTATCATGAGACTTGAAGCCGTTATTTTAAGAAATGGCTTTGCACATGTTTTAAAATGTAATCCTGAAAACTGAGGCAGGATGGTGTCTTTTCACAGCTCTAGTTCCCCAATAAATTTAATGCTAATAAAGCATGACGAAATGCCTTACCACTTCTCACGCTCTTGTGAGGGGTCCTGGTGAACATCATCCTTCTCAGTGATATTATTGACTGCCACTTATGTTGTGAAAGTACATGGGATTTTACAGTGGTGTTATGCAGACTTGCTGATAACTGGCTTGAGTGCCCAGAGCTGTGTGCGACTCCAGCATCTTTCTCTTCACAATGAAGTGTTCTGTGCTTTCCTTTTTACATAAAATAGCTTTCCTACATCTTAAACTATACATACAGCCCTTCACTTTCCAGAAACAAGGACAGAAAGGTTACTCTTACCTGCCCTGAGTTTCTATACTTGGAAGCAAGGGCTCCTGCAACAGCACAGTCCACATTGGCACTGTCAAACACTATAAAAGGAGCATGTCCTCCAAGCTCCATGGAAACTCGCTTCACCGTGCTAGCTGCATGTTTCAGCAATATCTGTAGGCAACAGAGGAGACACACAAATCTGTACCTCTACCAGATGTGAACTGTGGAACCACAGATGGAAGGCAGTGAAAAACTTAACTGGAAGGGAATTAATCTCAGGGAACTAATCTGGGCCTTCTCTATAATGCTAGCCCATCTGTTTTCTCTTAAGACAAAAACAAGGACTAACTGCCTTCATTAAAATCTTTAGAGATGAAATTCTGGCCAAGAAATAATGAAAAGAAGGATTTTCATCAACTTCAGTATAGGTCAGGCTTTTATACACTAATATTGTCACTCTTGTTTCATTGTTCTTTTTTTTGGTCATAAAAAGCTTGACTACTCTTTACAAGATTTTTCAAAGATCTGACAGAATTTGGGATTAAGATTTGCCTTGATACCAGACTTTTTCCTCAATCAGCATACAGCCATCCCATAGAATACTACCACCTTCTAGCCACACTCTGCAATTTTACTGATTTCTTTAGAGATGGTGACAAGGTTGTTTATTGACTAAGGTTGACAGGAGAGACTCAGGGGCCTCACTTCTCTAACACTTTCTCTCCACTGCAGAAGCCATTCCTGAATAGCACCTTTGAAATTCATTTTCAGTGTTCTTACTAGTATTTTGTCATCCTATGATATGAAACAAGACCACCTTGTACAGAACTGTTCACGTCGTAATTTACTAAAGGGCAGTTATCCAGAAGTTGCGCACAGGCATCCTTCTGTGAAGTACTGATACTAAAGTAGATAGGCAGTATCTGAAGAAGTACACAGTTAGCGGTTCAATCTCTGTACAGCAGCCAGAAAAGAAGGTGGCTTTGTATAAAAGCACATACTTCCCCGCTACCTTTCCAGTATAATCACAGTAATAACCTTCAAGGATATGCTTGCTGTGCATTTATGTACCTTCCCTGTTGCTGTAGAGCCAGTAAAAGATACTTTCGCTACCAACGGATCAGTGCACAGAATCTCCCCTACAGCTGGTGTCTGTTGCCTGGAACAAGGAACAACATTATACACTCCTGCTGGAATTCCAGCCTGGTTTGCAAGCTGCAACAAAAGAAACACAGATTTTCCATTATCAATGCATTTTCTATGAGGAACAGTCACTTAATGTTTGTTTATTGTCTTAAAGAAACCAGTCTGTAAATCAACGTAAGCAGAAAGTGCACAGCACAACTAGTAACTTGTTACTCGTGACATGACACAACTTGCTACAGTGCCAAGAAAGCAGCTTTGCTCCAGTTAAAGCTGGCTGTCATCTGAAGTAACCAAAGAAAAGATACAAAGATGTTCTGTGTAGCTAAATGGCCAGGTCCTCTTTGAGGCTCTAGACCATATTAGAGGCAACTTCAAAAGATTCTTGCTAAACTAAAACCTCCGGGTCAAGTCAGCCAGTTTGCCCTTTCTTCACGAATGAAGCTGGCCAGAGTTATCTTTGAAGGCCATCTGACTCCCCATTTACAGCTTCAGTCCACTGCCAAGGTAAAGCTTAGCATAAAAGCTCACCTCCCCGAGAGCTAGTGCTGATAAAGGTGTCTCCTCTGCAGGTTTCACTACCACCGTACAGCCAGCTGCCAGAGCTGCACCAACCTTCCGGGTAATCATTGCGCTGGGGAAATTCCACTGAGATAAGAGAAAAAAGTACAATCAAACTTGGGAGAATTTTGCCTACTGTTTTTGCAGAAATAGCTGACATTTTCTGTAATTGTATGATAACCTAAACAGACCTGTGTGACGGGCTTTGACCTAAGTGAACATTACAAAGCAGCACTGCCAATCCAGGAAGAAGCAAGCACAAGGTAGAAATAAAACTTCACAAGGGTGTTTGCTAGGGCTGGAGGAGCCATAAGTCCTTAGCCCCGTGCTGTGGGTCGAGCTGAAAATCTTGCCATGATTTGAAAAATTCAGCTATGCTTACTGGGGTTATAATGGCTGCCACTCCTACTGGCTGCTTCAGCACCAGGATTCTTCTGTCTTTTGCAGATGCTGGAATGACATCCCCATAAACCCGTCGAGCTTCCTCTGCAAACCACTCCAGAAACGAGGCAGAATACAGGATTTCACCCTGTGCTTCTTTCAGAGGCTTCCCCTTTGATTAAATCAGATTGAAAATACACTGTAAGCAGTAGACTGAGGCAATAAAAACAAATGCAAGTCATTTTGGAGCTTCTGTTCTTTTCAGAGTACTTTGTAATCCCCTTACAGTCATGTACACTCCAATATCCAAAAAGGATTGTATGACTGCAGCAGCACTAGTTGTGCGGCTTCGATATACTGTCATTGTACAGTCAACATTTTCTGTGTTGTGGCTGGATTCATACCTGCCCAAGACAAGGAGCTGGAACAGCAAACGCAGCATGTGTTTATTTACAAACTCTGCAGTTAGCTGCTATTACCATTCTGAAGGAGATGCAAATCATGGCAAAACAGTTATAAGTTTATGCCAGAGACATTTGTTTTGGGGAGCATTACTCTGGACTACCTCTGGGTCTGATCGCATTGACTGAATGACCATTAGCAGCTGGGACACCACGGAGGAGCTGCTGAAGTATCTCCCGGCATGGTTTTATCCAAAAGGATACTATTCTGTGAGCTCTCAGACTGCTCTGCGATGCAAAACAAAGCACACTGAGGGAATCCGACTTGGACACTTGCTTAAATAGTACTGCAATTTTTCCCAAGTCAATGAAACTGTTAAAATACAAACATTTCTGCCTTGAAGACCATGGTTTAGGTTGATGTATGCTTTTGCACACCATGAAGCACAACGTGGGTCTGATTTCTGCTGGATTGTAGGTACTACTGTCATCAAAGTAACACACTGTATGTATGTCAGAAACAGAAATGTTTGAAAGGTTATCCATTGACCTAACAGAGCAATGTGAATGCACAATGTGTCTTCTATGCTCAACATTTTTAAGTACTAAAACCCCATATGGTGGCTAACTGGAGAAATGCATACAGGGTGTTTTGACGCCTGTTAAGTGTTATTTTATTTCAATGTTAGCATCCCTGTGTTGCATTTCTAAACAGGTGGAACGGTAGCACAGGGCAGTACACATGCTCACAGGGGCAGCCAGCACCGTGCTGCTCCCCTGGCCCTGCTGCTGTACTGATGTCGAGAGAAGAGAGTTAAGAGTTACCAAGACTCCAAACCGAGCAATTATGCAGGCTTGTGTGACTGATGGAGGAGTATTCAATCTTGGTCACATCAAAACCTTGGTAAGTACCTAGTCTCGAACAAAGGCAGCACAGAGAGTCTCCCGGTAAAAAAGATCTAAATTTCTGCTTGGTGGTTTTATGGTTGCATAAACTCTGCAAACTAGAAGTAAGGACAAGTATCTGGACTTAGTGTATGTATCGGCTCTTGGCACACTGGTTGAGGAACCCAGATTTGAGGCATCAAGACTCACGTTCTCGGCCGTTATGATCCTCGCCAGCTCGTCCTTGTTCTCCATCATCAGCTCGTACCACCTGCGGAGCCGCATGCTCCTCTCCTGGGAAGAGAGAAGGCTGCCATGGCCGCCGCCCGGAGGGAGGGCGCGGCGCCTGGGACGAGCTTCTCCGAGGGGGAAGCGAGGCCCCCGAAGCACTCCCGGGGCGACCCTCAGCCCGCCGGGTGGCCCTCGCCGGACCGGGCCTCCCCGCCCCGGCCGCCTCTCGCCCCAGGCGGCGCTAGGAGCCGAGGCCTCCTCGCCGCCCGGGCGGACGCCATCTCCCGCGGCCGCTCACCTTGGCGGGGAGGCGGCCCCAGGCGGCGCCGGCCTCGTACGCTGCCCGCACGGCCGCCCGCGCCTCGGCCACCCCGCAGTCGGCCACCGGGCCCAGCTCCTCACCGCTGGCCGGGTCCTGCACGGGGAAAGCGGCGGGAGTTTCCACCCAGCGGCCGCCTACCAGGCCGCCCCGGCGCACCAGGGCGGCGGGCAGCACCCAGCTGCTGCGCCGCACAGCCGGCGGCCGCGGTAGAAAAAGGAGGCTGCGGCGGACGGCGGTGGCCCGCTGCGACAGGAGACTCGCCATGGCCGTGCTCCGGCGACAGGCGATAGGGCCTGTCCGAGCGCCCCGGCACCGCCCCGGAGGAGGAGCTGCGGAGGGGCCGGGCCGGGAGCGGCCTCTTGCCGGGGTGCGGCGGCGGGCGGGCACCCGAGCGAGCGGCTCGGCCTGCGCTTGAGGGGCGGGGGGGCTTGTGTTTCCCGGAGCCCCATTTCCCAGCCCCATCGGGACCCCCCTCCGGAAGGAGGGGGACGACTTGCTTTTGAGGGCTTGACTCCCGGAGCAGCGGCCGCGGGGGGGCTGTGGTTGTGCTGCGACAGTGGCCCTCCGCCGGGTCCCCTGGTCGGTCTCTGGCGCGGGGCCCATGCGGAGCCCTTGCCCGGTGCCACCAGCTCGCTGAGGACCGGGGTGTCTGTGCAGCGTATGCCAGCCTGGCCTGCGGGCTGAGCAGCGGCCCGGCAGGGCGGCCAGGGCAGGTTTGCACGGAGGGTGGTTGGGAGCCACGGCGTGCCCAGCCTCTGCAGTCAGACAGGGGTTCGTAGCAGCATGTGTGGCAGGAGTACTCTCATAGTTTGCCCCTGCATATGAGCTGGACGTTCAGTCTGGGTCATAAACCCAAACGTACGTGTGCAACGTCCTACCAGCTCACCGAAGCTTGTGAATTTTTATCGCCTACAGCTCGGGAGCCAGCGTGTTTCTACTAATACTGCTCTGGCAGTTGGCTTTTGTGAAATCTGATGTAGCAGTTCTAAGACAAGTGCACCACGAGCTGGACGAGCTGTGGGAGGATGCTCTTCTCTGCCGTGCTTTTCTGTGTTAACAGAAACCTCACTGCTGCTGTGCAGTGATGGCAGTTACACTGCCCAAACCCCAGCGATAATACAGAATTCAAGAGGGGAGAACATCTACAGCATTTTTTTTTTAATAAATTACTTTATTTGAGGTAAAGAAAAGCATTGATATAAAATAGCCTTTCAAATATGGCAGTCGTTTGCTTGCTGTGTCAGCAGCGTGTCTGAAAGAAAAGGCATGCTCCATAACCTGCGTTTCAAAGGTCACAGTGCTACTGCTCCAGGCTTCTGAAAATCACGGTATGAGCCAGCATCATGGCGTGCTCGAAGATTTGGTCTGTTTTGCTCGTGATACTATACCATTTCTGTCAAAGCTGTGTCTCAAGTGGAGTTTCAACACATGTTGAAATAGGTAAGACATGTTCAAAATGAATTTGCATGTCTTTTGAGTTACTTGGGAAGAGAAGTAAATTCAGATTTGGCTGGAAAGCAAAGAGAGGAAATAACGTTAGAGTAATGAGCATTGTACATTATTTTTAAAAAACGTGAACAACACATAGGATAGATGAGTAGTTTGGTTTTGGAGTTTGAAACTTTACTTTTTTTTTTTAAGCAAGACGCTTGAATCAATTTGGTTGTGTATTTTTCTCTCTTCTAAAACACAGGCATTATGTAACCGGAATGTTTGTGAGTCACGCAGACAGGGTTTGGCTTGGAGGGAAGGAGTATGCAATTTTGGGGGCTCTTATATATAAACTGGAGAATAACACAGGTAATTTGTGGTAGCTGTTTTCAAACCACTGTGTATTAATTTTGCCTTACCTGCATAAAATAGATAAAATGCTGCGATGTGTTTGTATGTGTGACAAACACAATGAAAATTTTGTTGTCTCTTTCTGTTAGGTTGCTGTCTGTAGCCTGAACAGCTTAGATTTGTAAAGAATGAAGGAGAGAACTGAGTGACCAGCAAAGTGCGGAAATATTTCTGGTTTTAATTTCTGGTTTGCATGTGTCATTTTTAAAATCTGATTTCTGCTGTAGTTCTTGTAAGAACACTCTTGAGTACTGTGAGGTTATTCTGAAACATTTACCCATAATAAATTGATGGTTTTAATTGTTTGTTCTTCTGTTTCTGATTCTAAATATGTTGCTCAAACAGATAGTAAAACGTAGGATGTTCTCTCTATTCAGGTAGTCTTCTCAAACTTTAAGTACTGAATAAATGCAACTTTGAACAAGTTAAAGGCTGGGATTATTCATGGCATTCATTTGAGACTAAGAGTATGTTCCCTCACTGAGTGCTGTACCCTTGGTCAGCATCCTGCAACCATTTGCCTTTCCTAACAGTATGTCAAGAAACCCATAGTAATTGCTAGGAGAAGTCACAATGCCTGACGTTAGACTTTGTGAGCTCGAGGCTCTGAGTATGAGCTTCTGAAAACATGAAATTACAGATTTGGCAGGGCAGAGTGTATTTGCAAGAATACAAATTAAAACAAGAGCTTATGGATCTGTTCCGAAGCAGTAATTTTATTTTTTTTTTCTAATCAAGGAAGCATATTGCAGAAAACTTGCAAATACGTGAGTTAAAGATCTTGTTTGTCTGAGGAGTAGTGTGTACGCTGAGCTGTTGGGTCATAGTTTACAACAAATTTTGTCAATTTGTCTGAAAATGACATTTAAATGGGATTGGCTCTGCTGCTAAAATCAGCACTTTTATTAATGTGCAAATAAAAGTCCATGATGATAAGATAGTGAAAGTTACTGCTAAATCCAAACCCTGAGTATTCCAGGAAAAAGAAAACCCAAACTGTAGAAAGGAACTCGTCTGACTCAAAACCAGCACTGAAGTCTATCCTGGACAGACTTCTGAAAGTACTTTTAAAACGGTGAAAGGCTCTGCCTGTTCAAAATGTGGATCATGTTCGGTGTGCTCGGCAGAGCTGTGCTGTGTCCTACTTGTCACGGCCTTGCTGCTGGAGGCAGGTCTTTGTGGGGAGGCTCTTTCCCTGTAGGGGCTCCCTGTCAGACCCGCGGGGTTCTGTGGAACTGTGGCAATCCATCACAAAATTCACTGTAAAGGTGAATTCGTGGGACCTGGGCCCATGTGAGTAATGAGAGAAGTCAGGGAGGATGGGAGACAGAAAAAGCAAAGAGCAAACTGCCAAACTGAGACTCTCCCATAGTGGAAAGTGAGGTGTACGTTGAAATGACTGAGCCTTAAAACGGTGTACTTCTATACTTTTATTATTATTTTTGTGTTATTCCTGTTTTGGGGCAATATTGGTCTTTAAGGTATCTTAACATATTTGTATAAGGATGGTTTAGATCAGTGGTAAAATTCAAAGTACAAGGTGATTCAAACCCACACAGTTTTGTCTAGATCTTATTCCAGAATGAGAGTGGGGGTTTTTTGTGATCGGATTTATTTGGTAAGGATCCAATTAAATTCAGCATATTCTGGGTTATCTTGATCAATCTTAGTTTGTAAATAGCTTCAAGTGAGGAGTAAAAAACTTTTTGTGGGAAGGCAAGACTATAAACCCACACATGCAGTTTCAGCCGAATAATTTTAGAGGCGATGCCAGGTATTTTTAGAATACTGTCAATAGATTATTTCTGGGATCTAACATTAGTTAGAAGAAGACTTCATTAAAGAAAAGTGACATCAGTTTGTTTAATTCCCTTGTTATCCTTGCTCAATAAATATTTTGGCAGTAAAAATGCCTGCCTATTCCGTGAATAAATAGTATTTTTTACCTTGCTGACTTCAGATTTCTGTTGGTTTTATACATGTTAAAAATTAATCAAACTGTTAAACACCCGCATTCGTTTCTGAGGTACCTTTTTCAATGCTAAGGGAAACAGTGAAACTTAAACACAGTTCAGGTGGGTCCTTTACAGCTAGAACCTTATTATCTCTGCTCTATACGTGCTGGGTGTGATCGTATCAGTTTACTGCTGTAGCTCAGTTCTGGACAGGGGGAGTTCCTTTTCCCTGCCGTTTTGGCTTCGTTGGTCAGCTTGGGAGCTGGGGATTAGAGAGAGATGGATGAGACCTCAGTGCCCAGATGTGCCACAGAAACAGCATTTCCTTATTAGCTCCCTAGAGAAAACACACCCTCACACCTACAGAATTTTTTGAGAAACCATGTTTCATGTACCTGTGTCACTTGGCTTAGGTACAGCGATGTGGTGTATTCTGGTTTTGATAATGCTTCCGACAACACATAGGCCTGGCCACAGCACCTAGAAATCAATTCTTTAATATGTTGTTTTTCAGCACACAGAGCTCTGGAATTTTTCATTAAGCATGAAGCGAGCGTGAATTACAGACAGGTAGGAAGCGTATTATTGCTTAATTATGTACACCTTTCTTCTGAATGTTTTTCTGTCTGTCTTCTTGCCTTTCTTTTTTTATTATTTCTTCGCAATAATGTGTCTGTAAATAATGTGCCTAGACTGTGTTTTTACCTTTTTTGTTTTAAATCATCCTGAGTGCTATTACAAATATGTAGCAATTGTAATGATCTGTATACACTGTGTGTGGTTTCTCACGTTCTCTCTTCTTCTTAAGTCGTGCCCTCCATGACTAGTTGTATTAGAAGAATCAGTAGAGGACTTCTGGAAAGTAGATTTAATAAACATGAGGACAGCAAAATGACAGCAAGGTTTTGAATTTAGACCACCACATATATCATTTAACCGATTTCTGATGGTTGCAAGTAGCTTTTTTTTCATGGGCTGTATCCAGCAGTGCACTGTAAGCATGTGGACAGTTTTTGTAAGCAGGTAAACGCATATGTGTTTGCTGTTTAAAACATTTTTGATATCTTTAGGACAACGTCAAGAAGACCATTTTATGTAATTTGATCATTTATCAAACTAGGAGATCACTCAAGGGAAGTATTCACGTTGTCCGCCATAGACAGCTATGCTGTGATTCAGAGGATGGAAGTTAGCAGCCCAGACTTTGTGGCTAGTCCAAGAGGAGGAGGGCACCTTCAGAAGATGACTTCACCCACACCTAATTTAGACCATACAAATACTTTTCGAAATGGCCTTTCAAATTGCAGTGTGTACTGACTGGTTTAGTTTCGCTTGCAAGGATTTGGCGGGGGGGGGGGAATGATGGGGGAAGATGATGACACTGAAATAACATATTTTACCAAGATAATAGTTGTATCTTGCTGTATATTTAATTTTATCTTTGATATTGGCAGTGAACTGTGTTTTCATGCTGTGCAACAGCATTCTGGTTCCTTTTTTCCCCATTCTTTTCCCAGTTATTACTAAACCACCAAGATGCATTTCAGGCTGGGAGCACTTATCCTGATGCCTTTTATCCTTTAATCTGCAAAAGTGGTAAGAAAAGCTTTGTAAGTCCAATATTGTAACAACCGTATTTTTATGTAAAACCCTATAGAATTTAGTAGGGTTCCAGAGAGTTGTGTTGTGAGAAATGCAGTATGGCCAAAAATACCTTCCTGCAAAAACATCCACCACTTTTGTAGAACTTTCTAAGAAAATAATAAGTTTGAGAATGTTTTTAGAAAGTAACTTTTGGGTAAATTTAACTGTTTAATGTGTAGGGCGATTTGGTAGAAGGAAGCTGTTTGACTAAATTAGGTCAGATTACTGAGTACTGTCTTGGGGAGAAACTGAGAGGACAAAATGTCCCTTTATCTAAGTCTTAGGGAAAGCCTAGAGCTAATTTCTATATTAGGAAGCATTAGCTTCTATCAAATCAATCACAAAGATGATAGGAGAATATTAAAAAAAAAAACAAACCCACAAAACAAAGTAGTGTAGGACTTGCTGCAGGGGAAAGTGTTAATAACATCCCACTTTAAAGCCTTTCTTTTCAAGACTGCTGCCTTTTGCCTTTTACTGGTTCCTGTTTGAAACTAATGTCAGTCTTAGTTTTGCTGCTTGCAGATCTAAAGAGTGCACTACAAAATTAGCACCCTGTTGCAATGTCTGTAAAAAGTATGTCTTGACTTGCAGGTGGTCCCCTGACTTTTCAGCTCTGGTAGGTCAGCTCTTGATCATAATCAGCTTCTCCACAGGTAGCATTACAGTGGGGGTCTGCTACAGGCCACCCGAACACGAAGACCGACTGGATGAGGCCCTTTATAGACAGATAGAAGCACCCTTACCATCACAAGCCCTGGTCCTCATGGCAGACTTCAACCACCCCATTATCTGTTGGAGGGACAACACAGCAGGGCACAAGCAATCCATGAGGTTCCTGGAACATGTTGATAACTTCCTTCTCCAAGTGACAGAGGAGCCAAAGAGGAGAGGTGCTGTGCTGGACCTTGTTCTCACCAACAAGGAGGAGCTGATGGGGAATGTGAAGCTCAAGGGCAGGCTTGGCTTCAGTGACAATGAAACGGTGGAGTTCAAGACCCTTAGGGCAGTGAGGAGGGCGCACAGCAAGCTCACTACCCTGGACTTCAGGAGTGCAGACTTTGGCCTCTTTAGGGAACTGCTTGGTAGTGTAGCAGGGACTACAGCCCTGGAGGGAAGAGGGGCCCAAGATAGCTAGTCAATGTTCAAGGATCGCCTCCTCTAGATCTGACTGAGAGTCTAAAGTATGGGAGGTGGTTTATTTTAGTGGGTCAAGCAAATTCAGATCCATTAAATTCAGAGTGTTCTTAGGATCTTTCTTTGTTTTGCCTCATCTTTTCCATGTTTTTCAGCTGAGTGCCAGTACCTCTACTTACCTCGATATTTGTTTCTCCTGCCTTAAACTGCAGAATCCTTGTTTGTCTTTCCAAGGACACTTACCCATCTTTCCTCATCACCTGCTCTACTTACAGTCTTAAATCACACAGTGGCAGCTAGAGTCCTCATTGTTTCTCGGTCATAGGTTGTTGATGCTGACATTTGTTTATGCCAACTACAGGCTGCTTCATTTATATCCTGATAGACAGGGTGCCCCATCTGCATTTCCTAACGGGGGATCTTCCCTGTCGTTATGCTGTGGTCCTCAGTTCACATCCAGGTTGCCCCTCTGCTCTGGCATTCAATCCTGGTTTTGTCTCCTGTCACTCACCAGGTCACTATTCCTGGTCTTCTGCCTGGCTCTGCTAACATCTTGTCCCAAACTTCAGGCTCGCTTGCCTTGTTTTCAGGACTGATGTTTTCCTGGGATTTCTTCGATTCCTAACTTAACTTGGTCAGTTCTGTCTGCCTCGTCTTTCCCTTCTAGCAGTTTTGACTTCTGCCTTATACCAGGCCAGTGATCAGAGCCTTTCTGTCTGCAGCCTGCAGCCCACATTCCTTCACTAAAATTGGGGTCCATCTTGCCTTGTTTTATGCTTGGGCTGGTTGTCAGCAGTCTGCTTAGTCAATGTGGAAGAAATAGGTACCTCTGCAGATCTGAGCTGTTTTAACTGTGTGCCTCTAGATCAAGAACAAAGCCATCCAGACCACCTTTCCAGGCAGGAGACAAACTTAGATGTAGAAGTCCACTCTGTGAACGTTTACTTTTGGTCTAGCAAATCCCATCCTTCAGCAGATCCCTTCCTGCATCAGTTCAGCTGCACTGTAAAATGTCAAGAGGCCAGGAGGTGACTGAACCACCCACAAGGTCTGGTCGCTCAGTTTTAGCATTTAATATAGCTTAGTCTTCTGCAGTTTCACAGTTCTGTGTGAACAAACACATACCCTTCCTCCAAGTGTATTGACGGTCTGAACAATCTGTCTCCTGCCTACCTTCTTCCCCCTTAGAGAAGTTAATATTGTCCTGCTTGGTCTCATCATGTTAGCATCACTTTGCTCTTATGTAGGTACACAGAAATTTTTAGGCAAGATCACTGTTAGATCCTACATAATCTCTTCTGCATAAATCCAAGTGAGAGTAATAATTGATGCCTCAAAGGAAAACCTGACTTTTCCCGCTTTCTTCTGCTGCCCTTCTGCTCCTGCACTGACTGTATCTTGGGAAGTTTGCTGTTCTGTTGGAAATCATGATGATGATGACATAGCCGTCCTCTGCCCTGTGGAAACTGATAATGTCCCAAAGCATGATCTTTTGAGTGGGCTGCCATGCCCATCAGGTTTTCTGCCATAGAATTTGATGCATTCATTTAGTCAACAGCTTCTCTGTCAGCTCTCTTTATCCTCTCTGCTTGGGAGCAGTTCCTCATTGTGCTGTACCTACTTACAGGCACAGAGAAAGTGAGCAGGCACAAAATTTTCAGATGCTTCAAACCAAAATTGTAGAAGGTAAATCTAGTATCTCTTTTGACAATATAAATCATATAAAAATATGTCTCTTTTGGCTCTTCTCGTGTAAGTGGATTGCAAAATGTATCATCTGTACAATATGAAACTGAAAAAGTCTGGGTTTTTTAATCGGAAAAGTTTTTCCTTTTCTTTTTCTTTTTTTTCCTTTTTTTTTTTTTTTTTTACCCCCGAAGAATAAATCAAATATTGATATAATCTTATTGCAACAGGAATATTCCATGATGTGTCTGAAGACACTCACTGGTCACCGTTTCTCAATGCAAGTATTCACTACATTAGAAGGAATTATCCTCAGCCTTGGGAAGAGGTAAGAAAATTTCTTTGACTTTTGGCTTTGCTTTCTACTGTTCTCTTCACCTTCACTTGTTGCAATTTCATCCTTTGGGAAGTGTAGAAAAAATACATGTCTTTAATTTAAAGTTTCTGCTGATACAGGACAATTTGAAATCTTGTTTTCGTCTTTACCAGATGAAAAAGTTACAATTTCCGTATAAAGTCTATCAGTTATCTCCAGTGTGCTCTGGTGCTTATGATACATTTCATGGCTCCAGACTTTCAAATGTGATTGGTGGTATTGCACTATTGTCAGATCTGGTTGAATGTTTGCCACTTGAAAACCAGGAGTTTTTCAGAATTCTCACTTGGGAAATTTTGGACTTAGTCCTGATTTGCTATTGTTTATGGTACATAGGAAGAGAGGAAAAATTGTCAAAAGTGAGAATGATTTTAAAGGTAATACTGTTTTCTTTTCCTTACTGGAGAATTTGCCATTCTCTGTCTGCTCAGGAGAGGCATACAGGTGAAGTGGCATTTGAGAACATTCTTTAAAACCTAAATGAATCTGCCTGCCTTTTGACTGTCCATTGGTGATAGCGATCTTGTGAACTGTTAACCTTTGGGAAGTATAAATTCATCAAAAACTGTGATTCAATTACAGGGTCTTTTTTTAAAAGACCTCTGGAACTTAGAGTGATCCAATGCAGAGAAGTCTTTTCTGGAGAAATGACATTTCTATTGCTGATAAATTTATTCCAAATAACTTCTCTGTTTGTAGGAATGAGATGAGTAATTTCATACCTGGACATTAATCAGGTACTTTTACAGTGAACACCACTTGCACAGGAATGTTGTTCTCTCCTCTGTGTGCCTGCACAACACCCACGGTGGCGGAGGGGGTTCATTCCTTGGAAGTGGAAGCGTTTGTCCCCAGTCCAGCAAAACACTTTAGTACACATCTCACTTGAGGTACACAAGATGTCCTGACATCGAGCATGTAATTCTATGGCCTTGGGCTGTATGAAATGCTTAAAGCTCAAGTCACAAAAAGTGATTCCAGCATCAAGGAATGAGCGGTCAACACTTTGTTGTGCTGAGTTCTTTGAATCTAAGAGTTTCTCGCCTATATCCTTGTATAATGCACTTAAATAAAATGCTCACCTCTTAAAGACAGGAGTAAAATTACTGACTTTACTATGAGTGGATTGTTTTGTGTAGGCTACAGAGAAGCTGGTGGCTTTCCTGTTCGGAGTTGCCTCCCATATGGTGGCAGACGTTAGCTGGCATAGCCTGGGCATTGACCAAGGATTTCTAAAGGCCATGGGAGAAGTAAGCCTGTATTATTTTATTTATTGTTATAAGTGTATTTATTGAAATTGATATCTTAGCTTTGGACGCTGGTGGGGAGGGAAGAGAAAAGCTGAAGCCCTGTTTCAGGAAGATTTTCAGAGAGACATAATACCACAAACTGTGTAAGAATTAAGTTGGTCAGGTTTGGCACCTGTGAACTTCAGGGCTTCTTGGACAATTTGTTTCTGCTGATATGCTTTATGGATGGGTGAGTAAAATAAACAGACAGCTTTCTTATTTTTCTATTTCTCCAGATTGATTTTCATGGTTCATACTCAGAAGCTCACAAAGCTGGTGATTTTGGTAAAGTTTATGTTTTCTGATTGTAGATCCTTCTGTTGGAATAACTAGTCCCCTTCAAAACCACAGCAGGTGATTCTGGCTCTTACCCTGTGCAATGCAGGAGCCAAGAATGAGTCACACAGTGTATTCTCACTCTTCTCCGTAGCTTGCAAAACCCTACTAGATCTGTGTTTGTCCTCCATGTTTCAGGAGATGTTATAGGGTGTATAAACACTTGTATTAAAGCCAAAACACAGGCTGAAGGATGCTAAAATTTAAATGGAGTCACTACTGTTGTTTTAAATTTTACATTATTCTTGTTCTCTGGAAGTATAACATATTCAACATACTTTCAGGTGAACCATGTATGTATTCTAAATATATAGAATATATGACCATGGAAATATAGATAGCATAGCCATACCTAGCTTCATCCACGCTGTTATCCATGGTAGGTACTTAATGAGTTTGGTTTGTTGGGCTTTGTGGGTTTTTTTCGTTCTTCCGTCTACAGGAGGAGATGTACTGAGTCAGTTTGAGCTGGACTTCAGTTATCTGGCACCAAATTGGTAAGACAATGAGGTTACCTTCTTTAATAATTATTTCTGCTTACTCTGTATATTCACTATGTTTTAACAAAACGCTGTTCTTCTTTATCTTTCTTTCAAAAGAAACCTTTGCAGTTACTGGAATTTTCTGAGTCTGCTATTCCGTATATGCATATTTACTGTTCCCTGACATGAAAAACTGAAAGGACAGAAGAAAAAAAAAAGAGGTTTACATATAGGGACACAGCAACAAAGATTAAATTACTTATTTATGAAGAGAATTACAAGTAACTATATATAAAATAATCAGTGAAAAAGGTTTGCTGGAATATCCTAGCAATTAGTCAAATAAATCTCTTAGATTTCCATTTAAAGTTTTGGAAGTTGAGGATGTTTATGGTTACAGATGCTGTGGAATTCAGATAGGTTTTAAAAGCATTAAAAGAAGCAGCGGTTGTAGACGTACTAATAATTTTTTTCCTCACAGTTTTTAACCGAAATAAAAAAAACTCGTATGACTTTTTTTCTGCTGATAAAGTAGGTCACTTGAGTGGTTTTGTTTACGTAGGATGTAGTTCATCCAGGTGTGGAAGGCACAGCTCATTAATAAAACTCTGGCACAGCTGTGGGAAATGTCTGTTTGGCTAGGAGTAGATTCCGCACAGTGGAGGACTGGAGGACGTCCTCCAAGATTATGTGATCACCAAGCCAACGAATCAGTGTGGGGAGTGTGGAAACTCTAGCAGCAGTGGCTATAGGGGAATGGTTCTACAGGTTTCTGACTTTGGACCTGAACAGGAGGAGAGTGTTGTGCAGACAGTAGTTGCAGCTGCAGTCCTGGTCTTTCTGGTGTTTGTAAGTCTTTGTGACCTTCTGTAGTCTTTTGAAATTTAGACTATTTCAAAGCAGGCTATTGTTTTTACAGCAACTGTAATCTTTTATCAGGTGATGTGGAAAATGTCTTGTTACAATATTTTCATCTTGTTTTCAGGTATGTGCCTGTCAAAGACCTAGCAGCTATCTATAAAGAATTTTACGGAAGAGAGATCATAACTGAAAGCACAATTACTGACTGTACTTACCTGCTGTATCTTGAACTGTAAGTTGGACAGCTTTGTCTGGCTTTTCACAGGTGAAACATGTAGGAAAATGATGATGATCCGATTTGAAATGCCTTATGCATTGAGGCCAGCAATATAGACCCCCTATGAGACCCCAAAACTGTAAAACACCTGTTTTTTTTTTAAGGGCTAGAATAC
This sequence comes from Leptosomus discolor, assembly GCF_034619465.1. Lineage (NCBI taxonomy): Eukaryota > Metazoa > Chordata > Aves > Leptosomiformes > Leptosomidae > Leptosomus > Leptosomus discolor. The sequence continues at coordinate 38,315,255 of NC_141398.1, read as the reverse complement.
AAATTAGGACTGCCTAATGACTGCTAAATTTATTATTACACCACAGATTCAGCATCTTAGCTATTTAACACATTTATGCTTTTAATATATTTATGCCTATTGATTTGAGAACAACTGTGTCTGCCAGTACCATTGCATTGTGTCACATTAGCAATATAATTTTCATGTACTGAAGGAGTAGTGTATATACCTGAATAGATGGCTTACCTACACTTTATGTAGATCCTTTCAAGTCCAAGAATAATTCAGAAAGAGAGTTTTGATATCTGGCAATGTCTGCGTTTGAATATCCTAAATAGCCTAGCTGTATCTTTTATTTCAGTTGGTTACCAATAGTCACGCAGCGTTTACAAACGCAGTGAATCCCTCCAAATTAAGGGCAGCAATAAAATTGATATCATTACTTCTCATGTTACAGCTTTTAAAAATATATTAACAACCAACAAGGAAATGTATTGACTTGCATAGTATTTACCATACAGAAGCCTTGAAAAGAACTGTTTAAATAATTAAATATTATTAAATGAAGCAAATTTATTTCTGAGGATTATTTTTTTTCAGGCATGGAGAAAGGCTTGCTGTTGCCAAGGTTGGTTTTCTGTTTTCTTTATAAAAATCAACATGTAGCACAAAGACAACATAATCTGTCTTACTAAGTGTGTTGCTTGTCTTAGCTTTTTCCAGCATTTGCTAGTAAGTCTCCGTTTCTTGTGGAGAAGTTCCATGAGTATTTCCTTGGAGGAGTGGATGACATGGCGTTCTGGACAAACAATATTTTTGAGCTGACGAGCCATATGCTGGAGAATGGAACCAGGTATAGCATGTTTCTTGCAATGTGAAATGCAGTAGTCAGGTTCTGACACCCGTTTAATTGTTCTTCTGAAGGCGGGTTCTTTCCTAGAAGAGGTGCTGAGCTTTAAATCCTCACTTGGACAAAGGGGTTTCTGTGGCTGTCTTTTACCTGAGTACACAGGATTATGTAGACCTTGAGTCTGCATTTGTTGCATGTTCACACTCCGTTCCCCAGGTAAGTCTCTGGTATGCCCAGCTGATACTTGACAGGGAAAATTTGGGGCATGCTTTAAGACATTTTCAAGGACCTGCTTAAATGTTGCATAGCCATGCCCTGAAGGTTCTCCCTGGCCTGGCCATCTGAGCTGTGGCTGTGGCTGCACCTTCTGGCCACTGTCATCATCCAGCAAAGGTGTCCCTTCCTAGGGGAGGTCAGGTATTGCCCTCAGACCCTTAAAGCAAATAGGATTAGAAACAGCAAGTGTATATATTCCAGTGTTGGAAGCTCAGGCTTGTACTCAGAATATCATGTTTCTGTAGAAGTTCTAGCCTTTTACTTCTCAGTTACAAGTGTAACCTTACTATAGATAACTTCGTAAGACCAACAGTAGCAATTAATCCACCCATTTATATGGAAAATATCACTGAAACTATTTTGGGAAATGATGTTTGAAATAGTGTGGCATAATCTGTTGTGTTTTTGTTGCAGAATGGCACTTTCATTAAAAGTGCTTTGGATGAATAGAATTAGCAGGACATGTTACAATAAGTTTCCTTTAAGAGTTACGTGAAATTCATATAAAACCTAATCAAGGTCATGAAAATAAATATCAAAGGGGTTTCTAAGGAATATAATGATGCTCTAATTTTGAATAAGCAGGGTTTCTTGAGAAAACTGCTGACTTCTAAGAGAGGAATCAGTAAGGATAAAAGCCGTATTTTCAGTTTCACTTCCATTTCGGGAAAATCTTTAAAATGCTTTCCGCATATTTCTTTAGTGGCTGCTTCCTGCCTGAGAACCCTCTGTTTATAAACTGCACAAGGGAGCACAGGGACAACTACATGTAAGTATAACTTCAAAGGTTCAAAGATTTACTAATGAACGAAGAGTCTTCTGCTAATGGGGACAGTGATCTATTGAAAATTAGAGGTCTTTCGGGTTATCTTTTGTGTGTGAATTTAGATTCTCTTAACATGAATAAGTAAGCTTTGTATAGGGGAACTGTGCAGAACCTAGGAGAGACTCTTACTTTCTAGCCGAAGGACACTTACCTAGCACTTGAAGTGCTAAGTCTTCACGCTTTATTTGGTTGTCAGTCTTTGTTCTGCTAATCATATAACTACTGATTCATGTTTTCACTTCCCATAGCTAAACTTTCTCCTGATATATGTACAGAAACGTGGAACTCAGCCATTCAGATCACAAGTATATGTATTCCTCTAGCAACCATCTCAAGAGAAAACAGCTTAACTGGTATCCCTTGAGAACTCCATTTATACATGGCCACCTGATGGCATGCAATATGTTTGTTTCTCCTAGCTTTGTCATAAAATACTTAAGTCATCAATTGAGCTATATTAGTTGTTGTTACTGCCTTCTTTATTTTAGCAGAAACAAACAATCAAAACATGAACGTCACAACAATACGACTTCTTTGCTTACAAAAAGACTTGAAAAGAATATAAATTACACAGAGAGAGGAGTTCACTTCAACATGCAATCTTGGGCAACAGTAAGTGAGAAGTAACAGATGTGTCAGGTAAAACTCAACTACAAAATTACTTTAATTTCAGTCTGAAATGGTGTGTGATGGAGCAGGGTCTCTGGATGTTAACAGTAGCCTCTGACGTCACTTCATGGAGATTCCAGCGCCATTGTTAAGCTACATACGTACATCGTAAATATTCAATTTTTACACCTTGCTCACTGCATAGTGAAGTTGGAATGCATCTTGCATGAAAAAATATATCTTTAGTATTTACACCTTAGTATTTACATTTTACATATGATCATTTTTGGGGTTAAGAAGTCCTAACATAGCAAGACAGTGAACAGTTAACAGTTCCTTTTAGAGCATATGGATTTTTGTCTGTTTCTAAAATGGTGCTTATGATCTGAGTCGGAGTCCACTTACACTGATGTGGTGATTTCCTCTGTTGGTGACTTGGGTTTTGAGGTGCTCTGCAATGTTCTGGAGTTTCAGCCTGTGTTTTAACTGTTCTTGTGTATCTATTTTTTATTTCAGAATTCCCTCCACTTGATAAACCGTGCTTTTGCAACCAATATCTGGAAAGTGTTAGCAGCTACACATGAGAAATCTTCTAAGTACATCTCCAAGCCAGTAGCTTCATATTTTCTGGCTTCACCCTATGCTAGACTTGGATGGTTGGTAATTTTTTTCTGCCCACCTCCCTCTTAATTTCTGAAAATTTGGATACCAACCAAAATATTAATGTTTATTCTTTGGATACTCTTTAAAGGCGAGAGTCCAAATCGATTAGTGGTAGAAATCTGGCTAAACGGTTTATATTGTTTGACCAGAACAACAGGTTAACTCATAAGACCTTTCTTTCAGACGTTAGCATAAGCCTCCTTGTGTTGGTACTGCATAAAACTGTATCAAGAGCAAAATTTCCATTCAGATGTGAATTCTAGTCGGATAACACTTTCTTTGGAAGGGTTGTCTTGTCATGTTTTTACATTCTCTCCTTAGTGAAGGAGCTCAATGCTCTGTGTGTGATCAAGTTCAGAATGGAAGGAATCAAAATCAGAAACAACATCGGCTCTAGTTCTGAACAGAATAAGAACATTGTTATCCTTTCTTGGTTATTGGTTGATGTTTGCACAGAATTAATTCTCTGTCCCAAATTGATCACTGATGGTGCCTCATGAGTTTCTTCAAAACACTACATGACTAGTAGGAAATTCAAAGATAGGTTCGGGACACAGAAAGAGGCATATTCTCTCTCCTTGCCAGAGCGGTTCTAGCTTTACCTGCAACAGGGAAGAGTAATAAAATAAATTTGTGTTGCTGCTTATCTTGATTTATTTCTTCTGACTCAAAAATTGAAGATTTATTTCTTGAGTTTACTTCATACCAGCTAATTTAACAGTAGTCAGGTCTTTTCTCTCCACATTCTCTCTCTAAACTCCATGTTACTGAGACCTGTGATCCCTTTGCTTATCTACTGATAAGTTCATCAATTAAATCAGAGGTTCAGTTAAAAAGATACTTAATTTCATCTTTTGTGCCATATGCAAGCAGTCCTTTTTCATGCTTCTTGCTCTGCTTGCTCTCACGTGACTTGTGTCAGTAAGTAAAAAGCAGTTTTTACAGATCTCAGATGTGTTAATGGAAGATGAATATTCAAGTCTTTGTTTTTATTTAATTCAAGAAACCAAAAATCAAATATATAATATGAGAAATGCTGTGTAGATTTTTATAAAAATAGATGGGGAAAGACAGGTCTTGGTTTACCTGAAAGAAGTAAAGGATTTCTTCTCTGCTAATGTTGTGGTAGTGTGGAAGCTAATGCTATGATTTTGTTGACTCCCTTGCTGTACAGGGCAATGATCTCAGCTGACCTAAACCAGGATGGATACGAAGATCTGGTGGTTGGAGCACCAGGGTACAGCACATTGGGCCGTGTTCAGCTGGGACGGGTGTATGTGGTCTATGGCAACCAGTCAGGTTTGCCACCAGAGGACATGGATCTAGATGGGAAAGCTGACCAAGTACTACAGGGTCATCAGGTGAGGGCCTAGGTCAGATATTTGTCACTTAATTTTTTTTATCTGAAAATGTGGCAAATTTGGACTGAGAAACAGTAATATGTATGAGGATTATTCCTGAAATACCCATCCTGGTAAAAGGATGTTATATGCTTTCCAAGAAAAATAACCATTACTTAAGTCGCAGGAACAATTGAAGCAATCTGTAGGTTTGCTTTCGTTACTGTGCCAGACAAGTGGGTGTTAGAACACAATTTGCCCTTGAACGAAACTGAGGTAGTATCTCTGTAAGTCACAGTATAGTTCATTCGGGTCCCTATATTTAAGAAGATACTGTGGTTTTCCCTTCCTTTTTCATCTAAAATTATTAATTCAATGTAAGTGTCAATTCCTTTGAAGCTACATTTTTCATTAATTGATAACTTCTCACAAAATCATTGTTTGCCTTTACTAAGAGTACACATTATTTAAAAAAAAAAAAAAAAAAGGAGAAAACTACAAATTGACACGATAGTGACAGGCTTCTAAATGAGAAGAAAGATCGAATGATCTTTGAGTAACAAAGATGATCCTCTGTAGAGAATACCTGTATTCACAAAGAAGGGAATGGAGAGACATGAGATACATTTCCTTTTAATCCATTTCTGTGGTTATAAACTGTGGAGTAACAGCTGCTGTCTTCTTACAGTGCATTCTAGTGGTTCACAGCTATAATGCTGTTAACAGGAAAGATCATAACGTTAACATCAATGTGCACTAGGCTCAGAGGAGGAAATAGCAAAGCAGTGCCATATGTGTTCAGTTACCTTGTATTTTAACACCTCCACATTCTCAAACAGAACAGTTGTCTCCAAGTCAGTATGACAGTTATTCCTTGGGACCACAGTGATGCTAAGAAAATCTTAAGAATCATTGGGATAGATTTTGTTATCTCTGTTTCCAGTTCTTCTCTGTGCTGTGATTGCAAATGCACATTAAGTTTTGATGGTTTTGTCTTGAAAAACTCTGTTATTTTCAGCAGAGCAATCCCTCTTCTTTTAGCCTTCAGGAAGATTTGGTTCTGCCTTGGCAGTCCTGGACTTCAATGAGGATGGAGTGCCAGATCTGGCAATTGGAGCACCTTCTGTGGGATCTCAGTTTCTTACTTACAAAGTAAGATGCACACATGGGTTTTTGGGGACTTCTTTCCCTCCAAGCAGAATATTTTTATTGATACATATTTTTTTTTGAACAGTGAAAAGAGAGCGAGCATTTCTGTTGTTGCTCAAGGTGACACTGTAATTTAAACACAGAGGTTTATAACCTGTGTGGGTTCTTTAACTAGAGCAATGGCAGCTATCTGTATTTCTCTTTCATTGGCCTTTCTGCACATTAGAAATCCAAGTCAGATTGCAGCTTTGCAGCACTGATGTACTGGAAATGTACGGAGTCATTCAAGAAATACAAGTGTACCCTTTTTGTTTAGGAACAGAGAGCCTGGAATGGACCTTATGGGTCAGTGAGCCTTGTCATCAGGTGTCACAGACCAACAGAGGATATCTAAAATGTGATATGAACACAGACACACTTGCTAAAAGTTCCAGAGGCTTGATGACTTGCGGCTTACCAGCTAAGCCTGTGTAATGGTCCCTGAGTATTTTCAGCCCACGTGAACTGGGAGACAAAATGTTTTGGTTTAAACCACATCCATTAAGTTTAAAACTCTTCAGAATTTCAGATACTAACTTAGCTGCCTAAAAAAGGAATTTAAATGCTTATAGGTAGACCCACTAGCTTGGAAAACTGCATGCATCTGTTGTTCCTGGCACTGTGTGCCATTGCATTAAATAATAATTAACAAAATTTGAGCAACCTGAATGTGTGTATAACGAATGTAAATATACATTATACTGTCCTTGCTCCTTACCCGCAGTATGACGACAATGTACTTCTCTGTACTTCTCTAGTTTGTTGCCTGGTTATAGCAGTACCCATTACAGCAGTAGTATTGTTATGTTTGGGGTGGAAAAGACAGTATTAGGAGAAGACGCTCTGACAGGAAAAATGCAGTTCTATTGATAGCCCTTGCAGAAATGTTTCACTCCTTGTACTTTGTGTTGGATTTCATACTTGCTGCTGACTTGCAGAACGTGCTCTCATGCTGTATTTGCTTTTCCTGCTGTTTAGGGTGCTGTGTATGTCTATTTTGGCATTGAGGGAAGAGGCTTGGCATCTCAACCAAATGTTACCATAACTTGTCAGGTATATTGATCGCGCTAACAGAGGGCTACGCAGGCAGGGGCTGAGATAAAGGGGAAAGGGGCTTAGGGGCTTAAAAAAAGAACGTTAAAATCGAACCTCTAATTGAAGGGAAATTAGACTGACGGGCATGGTTCAAGCAGGTGCTTGCCTAGGTTAGTGGTATGTGGGAAGGACGTTTGTACTTCAGCGCAGGGGAGGCAGCAGGGTGAATAGAAAGATGCATAACCCTCAAAAAAACCCCTAAAGAAAACGAAATTGAAGTCATGGAGTGGGTGGGTAATTTGATCAGAAGCAAATTTAGCTTTTTAGAAGTAATTTGCTCTATTTTTACAGAATTAGTGGTTTAGGTTCCATTTCAGGCTTAAACTAACTGTTTATTGCAGTATTCCTACTGTAATCTTGGTTGGTCGCTCCTGGCAGCTGATGTTGATGAGGATGGAAATGCTGATTTGGTTGTCGGCTCTCCGTATGCACCTGGTGATGGGCAGCAGAGAGGATTCGTGGTTGCATTTTACTCTCATTTCAACAGGAGCGACCAAGGTAGTATTTCTTGAGTAAACCAACCGTCCCATATTTTATGTGACTGTTCGTTTGTTCCTAATTAATTATAGGATAATTCAGATTTGAAGGGATCTCAGGAGGTGTCTAGTCCAGCCTCCTACTCAATCAGGGGACAGCTATGAAGTCAGACCAGATTGCTCAGGGCTTTATCCAGTCGAGGCTTGAAAATCTCCAGTGACAGAGACTGCACAGCCACTCTGGGCAGCTGTTCTACTTCTTGGCTGTCCTCATAGGGGAAAAAATGTCTTGTTACAGCCAGTATGAACTTCTCTTGTTTCAGCTTGTGCTCGTTTCCTACTGTCCTCCCGCCATGCATAGTGAAGTCAGAGGCACAGAAGGCACTGGGTACCCCAGTAGACTGGGAAGATCCTGGCCCTATCTCCTTGTTAATGTCCTCATAGGTACTGGCAGGGTGCTGTTAGGCCCTCTCAAAACCTCCTCTTCTCCAGGCTGAATGAGTCCTGGTCCCTCAGTCTCTGCTCACAGTGCAAGTGTTCCAGCCCCCAACCATCTTGGGGGCCCTGTACTAAATTTGCTGCAGTTTATCAGCGTCTTTTCTGGTTTGTGGGATCCAAAACTGAAAAATATATTATAGGTGTGGTCTAGGGAGGAGTAAAGGGAGAATAATCACTTATCTCAGTCTCTTTGCCATACTCCTGCTTGTATAGCCTGGGATGCTCTTGGCTATCTCTGCTGTCAGAGCCTCACACCCAGCGATCTGCCCACCAGGATCTCCCGGGGCTTTTTCCACATGACTGCTCCCCAGACAGTCTGTACCCAGCCTGTATTGCTGCAAGGACAACTCCTTTCCCAGAAGCAGGGCTTTGCACTTGTCCTCGGTGAATTTTGTGAGGTTCCTGTCAGCCTGTTCCTCCAGCCTGAGTCCCTCTGTAGCCCTCAAGTGAGAGCCTCCCCAGTCTCCTGTCAGCTTCATGAAAGGGCATGTTGTTGCCTTCTCCAAATCATTTATAAAAGTGTTTAACAGGATGAGTCTAAAGATAGGCCCCTGAAGGCACTCCACTTGCCACAGTACGACCCACTGGGTCACTGAGGGTGATCATCTCAACCAGGTTTTTCCCATGTGGTTCTCTGCCCATCCAGACTGCAATGTCCCAGCTTGGGTACAAGAATATTGTGGGAGACAGTGTTGGAAGCCTTGCTAAAGCAATGGATTCAACTGTATATTGATGATACCAGGGCGGCCTCACTGGTCTTCCTTGGAAATTGGCAAATGTACCTCAAAAGGTGAATTGTGATCATTCTGTATGCTCCTTCATGTGGCTAAAGGGCAACGCTACAAGTGAATACAGCTAATGAGTACAGGTGATGCGGATTGTTGTGAATGAGGGAGGAAAGGCCACATATGGAGCTAGATGAAGTCAGTAGGGGTTGGGCAGGATACACAGGTATGCAGAGCTTTGTCAGAATTGTGTAATTGAGATTTCAAATAATGTTTAATTTTTGTAGCTTATTCTACTTTCTGTAAAATTAAAAAACATGAGGAAAATGGATTTCAGTACACTGCTGACTGACATTTTTGCAAAACTAAAACACAGAATGAATTATTTGAATTAAAGCCAGAATTATTTGAAGCTCCCCCACCCACCACCCTTGAAGAACTGCAAGTTCTGATAAGCAGTTTCAATGTTGTCCTGTCCCTATAAAGGAGTTGCTAGTTTAGGGCAGGCTTGCCTGATAGCTTTCATCTGCTTTGTGTAGGCTCTTGCAAGGATTTAGGAGCAGGCTATGTTGAATAAGCCAGTACAGTTGCAGACTGAGCATGCAAAGTTAGCAGTGACTGGTGCCATATCACGGACGGTGTAACTTTGCTTATAAAAACTTGTTATAGGATGAATCGGTAGAGGTTTGCTAACAGATTTTTTTCTATGCCAGTGTACACCAAGATTTAATGTCTATTTTTCTGGTCTGTCAGGACTTCTGTCGGTACAGGATGCCAACTGGATGGTGAATGGGGAAGAGAACTATGCTTGGTTTGGATTTTCACTTGCCAGCTGCCAGCTGGAGAACATAACGTTACTGCTGATTGGTAGTCCTACGTGGAAGAGTTGTGCTGGGTGTGTTGCAATGTGACAGCTTGCGCTCTCTTCTATTCTGCCCTACTTCTACAATGTTTAAGACTTGTAATAGATTAGACTTCCAGCTTTTCAGGAAGCGTCCTCTTTGTCTTGCTTAGAATTTTTTTATTAAATTCATATTTTTATGCCTTTACCTTTCTTCATGAAGAGAGAAACGTCTTTAGACCCTTTGTAGAGAGGATCTTTGTTATTCAGAGACTCTTAAGACTTGGGCTTTCTTGGGGAGGGGGAGAGGGGGCACAAAAATGCTGATGGGTAAGCACACCTAAAATAATCCTATAGATAGTGCTCACTTTGAGATTGCCTTTTTTTTAAAAGCAAACCAAACACACAAATGTGTTGGGTGGTAAAGAAGTGGATAGACAGACAAAGTCTGTGCTCTGTGTTGTGTATCTAATTAGAATAAACATGGGAATTACTAAAATAGATTTCTAGAACTTGGCAGCCACTACTATTCCAAACTAAAGGAGGAAAAAATTAAGAGGAGCAATCCTAGATGAAGATACAAAAATGCGTTGTTATGTACAAATGTATTTTGCATTGTAATTCAAGCTGCAATCACTTCTCATTGGACACCAGACAGAGTGTTGGGAAGGTGTATGGGTATAACCCACCAAGTACGAAGCGCTGGTTTGCAGTAACCGGGGACAAGGTAGGGCTGCTTCTATAGCACAGGATCTTATGAATAATTTGAAGTAAAGTGACATTCTATAGAAATTACATAGGTGTTTTAAAAATCTGGCAGGTGATGGGCAGAATGGGTTTGTCTCTGGCCAGTGGTGTGATGTCTGTGGCTGAGATCCCAAGGACAGTTTTGGTGGTGGGTGCACCTACTGCAGGTATGTCCTGGAAATCAGAAACTATTTCTGCCTTGGCACGTTTGTTTCTGTATGACCAGAGGACACATGCAAAGTTAAAAGTTAGAAAAGGGACCTTTAAATTGCCACATAATTTTAAGAAATAGTCACTGTAATCACCTGTAAGTGCTGTACATGTAGAGTCCTCTCTACTATGCCTCAGCTTCAAAGTTTGGGGTTTTTTTCGCTTCCTTAAAATGAGCTTAGCAGCATTGCTGCCTTGCATTATTTATGTAGCAGTGAATTGCTAGTAGACTGCATATTTCTTGGAATTAAAACAGCACAGTATTTTGTCCTTACTCTGGCAGCAGGCAGTAAGGAAAGTCAAAATGTGGAACTCTAACTTGAATGCGTTTTTCCCCCAGTACTATTGCTAAGAGATTGTTTCTGTGCTAGTTAGTGTTAATGCCATGTAACATTTGATTTTGTTTCATAAATTATATTAATTTTGTCCATGTTATGTAATGGCAGTATTACCTGCTATCAGTGTAATGCAAGTATTAAACCTGAGTTCCTCTGATGCTCAACTTCTGTTACTCCTTTTTTTTTTTTTTTTTTTTTTCCCAGATAGCCTGTCTAGGATCTCATTTATGTCCTCTGTGCTGCATCAAGCGGGACTGGCCCTAGTATATGATCTGACAGACAGCACCAAGCCTTCTTTGCTCAGCACATTCAGTGGGGACAGGAGGTTTGCTCGCTTTGGAGGAGACGTATACTTAAGTGACCTAGATAATGATGGACTAGGTAAAGCTTGATGAATCTAGATCAGAGGTGAAATGTTTTACTTTTGGCAACAGGAAGACTGGTCATCTACATGTTCATACAAGTGCTAAACACAGTGTGCTTCCTCAAGTGACTTGTACCAGTGTTCCATCATGCCTTGTGGGAAGGCATCTCTAAAATCCCAAGCAACTCAGATATTGAAACATTTTAACTGTCATCATTAATAGGAATTGTGGCACCTAGAGCTATGTAAATGCCAACTCTCTCATGTTTTGGTTTAATGTCATTTCACTTCTGATGTGTTATGTCATCCTTGTAATATTTGCAGACGAAATGATTGTGACAGCCCCACTGCGAACTAATGATGTCTCCACGATACTGTTTGGTGGGGCAGCTGGCCGCGTTTACATTTACAGCGGGAAGCAGGCATCCTCAGGGAATGTGACAGGCCACTGCAAATCATGGACATCTCCCTGTCCTGAGGACTGGGTAAGAAAACACAAAAGTGAAATCAGGACATGAGGTCATAATGACAGCTAATTAATTACATCCAGTGCAAATATCTGGTGCATTCTGACTTTGTTTCAGAAAACAGGTTACTTATGTTTCTGAATCTGTGTGATTTGGCTCCTCCTGTTTGTTCTTGAATTACTTTGCTGTTCAGGAGCCAGGATTATGGCACTGGTCTTCTACTATCCTAGTGTGGTTCTCTCCATTGACTTTTTATTTTCTCTTATTTTCTTCTTCTTCAGGCACAGTATGTCCTGATTTCTGCTGAGGTAAGTAACCAGAAAACAAACCACTGAGAGAAATTAAGAAGTCCCACTTTAAAAAAACCTAACAGCATTATAACAAGCAATGCTGTTTTACAGGAACTATCAAGATTTGGGAGTTCTGTTATCACTGTGAAATCTGGAAGAAAGGTGAGAAAAATTAGTTGCTTCGTAACATCTTTTTGCCTCACTTGCATATATTCATCTGCAGAAGTCTTAAGTGATTTACCTAGTTAAGCCACTCTCTGAACTGATAATTTAAACCATTTTACGGGTGGATGAACTATGGAGTTGCCAAAATTTTGGCACCTGACACCTGGATTGAAAGAGGTCCCTTTTAAAACTGCCTGAAATCTAAACTACTTAGGAGTCTGCTGAAAGGTTGCATGGCAAATCACGTGTAGCTGCCAACTGGCTTTACTGTTCATGCCAGCCTGTATGCAAAGTGGATGCTCAGCTGTGAAGTAAACCAGGCACAGCACCAGCCACGTCATTTGAGTATTTACAGGCTTGCTGCCCTAGCTGTCACTTGCAGGGAACGCTGTTCGTATGTCAAGTATTGCCAAGCACAGAGAGGCTCAGTTCTTACCTGAACGAGTTTGGATGTGTTTGTGTACCTGTTTGTTTCCCTCAGATGCCCATTATTTTCACTAAAAGTCAATCCCTACGTTGGTATGGTGCACTGAAGAACGACTTTTCAGCTTGAAGCTTGCTCAGTGCTTGTTCAGCTGAGGGGAGTCCAGTGCTCTGCGTACTCTGACGTAACCTGTGTGAGAACTGAGGTTCGCTGTGTGAGTACTGAGAAAGCCTCAGTACTAGGCTGAGGAGGCATGCGGCTGGTCTTCAACAAATGGTGTTTCACTTCTTGCTGTTGAAACACGTGATGGAGAAACTCCTGGAAATGTAAATACTTCTAAGCTAGGTTAGGGTGCATAATCCAATGCCTGACACATAAGCTTCACTGATGGTTTCTGCAAGTGCAGGTGAGGCCATTCTCCAAGCACTTGTGTTCCTTTGCTATGGCACCAATCCAGTCCACGCCCCACCCGTCTTGATCTTACCCCCAAGAAACAGTTTATATTGGCAGGAGATTTGACTGGTTCCAGCTTCTTCCTGTTCCACAGATGAAACAAAGTATGTTTGCCAAATCATTTTGTTAATGGTTACTCTGCTGAGGTGGGTTGATCACTTGTTTCTCCTCACATTTCTGTATGACACTAATGATATGGACAAAATCTGGTTTCCCTTAAGGAAGCTTAAGGCACTCGAACACCTGCAGGTGAATTTTGCTAACCCTTGTTCTGTATCTCTGCAGAAGGAAGTTGTAGTGGCAGCAGAGAGAAGTTCGGCAAAAGCTCGACTTGGTGGAAGGCTTTTTGTCTACTCACTCTGAAAGTTCATGGTGGCCTTTTAGACCAGGGCACAGCTGTTCTGCAGTGGAGAATCTCTGTGGTATCTGCATTACTTTCCTTAACCCATATGAACCAACACACCACGTGACAGCAAAGATGTTCCAGATAGCTAGATAGGGTCCTAGATAGTAGTAAGGGAGGGAGGGATGGCCACTTTTTAAGTGAAGGGGAATATGATCATTCATGGTGGTTTGACTTACCAACCAACCAAACCTATGTGTCATATAAAAGCACAAATTAACTGTTGTGAGCAGTAGCATCGCTCAACCTAGAACAAGCAAGCTGGTGTGAAAACCCTTTAGAAGCTGAAAGGAGGAGGCAACTAGGTTTTGGTAATACTTAGCTGAAGACGGAATGCTCAGTGGCCACCTTTACTGGTCAGATTTCAGTATTTTCTTGACAAAACCAGGAAAGAATAGCACATAATTTACAATTCCTTGTATACGTGATACACACAGGGATTCTAAGATATCAAAAGCTGCTGTCAAAATAGTAAGTATGGGTGAAGGGCAGCTTTAAGCCAGACAGAAAGGTGGGTGCCAGCCAAAAGGACTGCCTCTGTCTCCAGCAAGTCTTGAGGGCTGCGTTCAGGGTATAGAAAGCTGGGACTTCCCGGGGAGAAAAGCGCAAGCAAGACTGATTCAGTCTTAGGAAATGCTTCTGCTTTCGCACTTGTGGCTGAGACTTCTCCGACACCCTTTCTTCGTCTTCTCAGGCAAAATTCCATGATGGTGGTAACTCAAAATTGTTAACAGCTTTTATTGTTAACAGTATTGTCTTCAACTAATTAACACTAATTTTGTATGATGCAGGTTTAACTGTGTATCAACTTACCTATTAAACAGCTTGAGCAGCATGGTGTGATGCTGTTATTACCACACCACTCCACAGACACACATTCTCTCTCTTGCCTCCTTCACAAGCATAGAGCATTATTTTTATTTTAGACAGCACAAGTCAGTGGAATAGCAGAGTTCTAAAGGTCATCCTCCAAGATGACTCACCTCAACTCACCTTCTTAGGAAATGTCTCTCTCAGGGAGATTGTTTTAAAAAAACAAAACCAAAACCCCAAAAAGGCAAGGTGAACATCAGCTTGGCGTGTAACGTGTTCTGACCTCTATTTTGGGGACTTGCCCAAACAGCAGAACACTTAGGGGAAAAAAAAAAATTAACTTAAACTTTATGAAAGTAACTACATGGAACTGGGAGCACAGTACTGACCTTACAAATCTAACTGTGGTCTGAGGCAAAATGAGCAGTGTATTTATAAGGGCAGAGTAAAGAGTGTTCCTTTTTAAATGAAAACAGATGAAACCGGCATATTCCGTAGCAATGCCATTCTGAACATCCAGCCTCCACTGGCTTTGGTTGATTTTTTTTTTAACATATGACTTTTATTGCACCTGAATGGATTTGTAATTGTAAGAAAACTATCAAACATTTGCGAATGTCTGTAGAGAATGTCTTGTAAAAGATGGGTCTTTCTCTCAGTGCTTTTATTGTGCTTTAAGTCAGTTATGTACAGGAAAAGGAGTCAATGCAGTTCACAGAAGCCTCTCAGCACAAAAGACAGAGCTTGGGAAGCTCATGTGAAAGCTTCCCAAACCTCTGCAACTACAACTGAGTTGAAAACACCAGCCTCTGTATCCTTCACATGCGGGGCTCTATCAGCCAAGGTATGGGAGGCTTTTTTTTTTTTCCCACTGGATTGCTCAGTTTAGAGGTTCTTTCACATCTTTACCTAAGCAAAAAGGCTGAAAAAAAAGATTCAGCTAAAGAACTCAAAAACATTCCAAACCCCATTAATTTTCTCACCTTCTCATGCCTTTTACAGCTGTAGCTGAAGTCACACACAGAGCAAGAACAGCTGTTTGAAAATAGTTACCTACCACTGGTTTTAAGCATACTAGGATCACAGGCCTGCAACGTTTTAATTTAGGTACCATTTAATTTCAATTTTTGACTTGTTAGTCCTGAGCAAAATTGTTCACAGCTACAGTTACTGTCTTTTCAATCGCTGCCAGTACAGTGGTTTATCTGGTGGCACCTGAGGAGTTACACTCACTGTATGTTAGAGAGGTTAAAAAAAAACCCAAACAAGAACCAGACAGCTTGTGACCTGATCTAGAAGGATTTCATGCTCCCTCTACAGAGAGAAACCAGTGGAGACCTACACTCTGAGTTCAGAGAGACATCCTAAGAAAAACCACAACAGCAGGCATAAGAATTTTACTCCTTCCTTCAGTACATCACAGGACACCAGGCTTCCATGCCCTTTACTAACCTGGCTACTCACTGCGGTGTGGGCTAGTCCATGCTTTGTCTTGTCTTCTTGGAGAGGAAAGAAAGCAGAGCCCAGCTTAAGAGAAACCAACAACTGCTCTGTTGACTTTTACCAGCATTTCCATCAGTCCTTATGACAACACGAGGCATTGCTAAGCTGCAGCTGTACTGATGCATGCTGAAACTGCAGCAGAGGGCAAGCCCCAGTGTGCATTATCACCAGGCCCACTTCTCCTGTTACTAAAACCACGTATGTTTTGGGCCTAAAATAATTGTAGGGAACACCCAAGATAAGCAGCTACATATCAAAGCCTGTTATTGCTCATTTAAAAGAAAGGAAACCTATTTCTGGTTGGTGCCAGTTTATAGGTGATGCTTCACAAGAGATGCAGGTATGCTTTTTGCTTTGGAAAATCTGGTCTCAGCAATTAATGAGAGCCTCTAAAAAAAAAACAAAAACCCACTAAAAAGGCCATTTCTGGGGTGGATTCTTCTTTGACATTTGAAGTCAGATTCCTAAATCTGTAGCTCAGAACCAGAATTATTCATGAATGCTGACTGCTGTCATGCTTTAAGCTGAAAATACTGTTCTCTTTAAGAAAGGCCATTACATGAAGAAGTATTTGACAGAAACACTTGAAATGAGGATGCCCAAAAAATAAATACATGTATGTGACAGAGAAAACTAATGGAACATACGTGGGGTGGAGGTGAGACTACTGTGGAAAGCATGTCACTGTATTCCTCTGTGTTTCTCTCCTTTTGTGAGTATTAACATCTCACCATAGGCTTCTGGCACCAATTATATATTAAATTAGCAAGTTTAGAAATTCTTGCCATCTTCAGTAAGGAAGAACAAATGCAAGGAAAGTGTCCAAAGTCCACCCGGTAACAGTAAAAGTCTCTTCGTTCCTGCTGTTCCTATTGGTTTGTTAATGTGCTTCTGCTCAGCCCAAATGTTTCTGATTTAAAGTTGTTCTTCATCTCCACTCTTCCAGATGCTGGCTGGGATTTTTTCAAAACTGCAGGAAGCTAGGCAAGATACAAAATAACCTGTGATTACATGAGAAGCTGTTCTACATGCAGTAGAAGGAAATTAAAGCTTCACAGTGGCCTGAACCCTGATTTATCTCCTTTTATTTTTAGAACACTGTCTCTGGCTTCTCCCTCCCTAATCCCTTTCCATACCTCTCTTGCCAGAGTCAGTTGATGTGCTGGAGTTAGGCTTGAGCAATGCTTGAGGATAATCCTTCCATCTGTCTCTGGCAAGGGAGGGGAGGGAAGAAGGGGAGTTTATCTGGGTCTCCCTGTCTTTTGTCACTTATAGCAACTCAACTTTTGAATCCACTGATACCTTCCTGTTACAAACACCAGTGTGCAGGACAGAGATAGACAATGCAGTCCCACAAGCCTTGGCAGGAAAGGGTAGTCAGTGGAGAACATGGCCCATGTAAAATCCTGCTCATTTGAAGACAGTATCTGTGGAAATCTTCATACAGCTTGGTACAACAGGGCCCTACGATGCCATCAGCATCAATGGCAGAGAGCCAGCGTGCATGTGAGGAGCTATTCCAAACTTCAAGTTGGGAGTCAAGACATCACAACCACGGCACCACGCTCCAGCAAGGTGTTACAACTACTACCTGCCCTCATCGTCCTTTCAGCTTTACCTTCTCTTTTACAAGACAGGGACTGCAGACCCAGAGTTAGTATGTGGGTGGGAGGAGGAGGGCAGCACCCTCACTCTCAACAGGCTGCTGCAGCAGCTGAGGCGGCAAATTAGGGCTGCTTCTACCATTAGCCTCAGCTTCCCTTGAGCTTCCAGGTGAAAGCAAATACAGCATGGCCCAAGGAACAGCCTGCAGCTTCACTCCTGACAACAGTGGGGAGCATCTTACTGCTCAAGTTTATCTTTGCCAGTGCTGGGAGCTTCCCACCTCATTCAGTCCGACCAGGGAGAACCTCCTCCTTTGTCCAGAAGCAGACACTGAGCTGAACTCCCCCGTGCTCTGTGGCCCACCCCTCTACAACAGCTTATCTCCTGCTTTAGAAATGGACCCTATGTGCAGAGCGCAGCAGAAACCGCAGCCAGCCATACATACGTGAGGAGGTAGTGGAGGTTCTAGGTGCCGCCCGAGGAAGGAAAGCAAGCGTCGCCATATCAGACCGCTTCCCAGAAACATAATCCCCGTCACCAGCCAAAATATTCTGGGGTCCTACCAACAGAACATTACCATTAGTCAGCTCCCATTAGGGATTATCCAAAGATAATCTCACTCCCCCACCAGTGTTCTCCTTTATGGGAGGAAGTGGTAAACTGTTGACCATCAACAGCCAAGCCCTACCTTGGGAAAAGGGCTGTTTCACAGCAAAGCATTTTATTTAAGAATTACCCTGGTGTATTCTGTCACTGTCCCATGCAGTTTTCTTTCCTTCATTGTGAAGTGTGGAAACTCAACCCGTCTGTTCAGTGGATTTGGAAAGGAAGAAGTCTTTCCTTTGTTTCGGGTTTTTTGTTTTGTTTTAAAGACAGCATGTGCAACTGCTAATTTGTAACCCCCCAGAATGGGTATAAGCGTGTAGCTGACAGCAGACTAATTCCTCTGGTGTGCTGGAATGCCCTGGCTGCTTGCCAGATACTCTTGTATCTGGAAGCCAAAGCTGGTCTTTTCAGAAGACTAGATGATCCTTAAAGAGACCTTAATGCTGCTTTATAGTCAGTCCTTGCACAACCATAGATTTGTCTTCCCATTTCTTTTCCATGGCCGTTACATAAAAAAGAGGCTGCAATACCATGCAGTCAGTTAGCCATACAGCAATTTGCTTAGAAAAAAGTGACTCCATGAGCATGTGAATCACTGGACTAAATACAAAAATATAAATCTGGAGCTTTACCTATGGAAGGAACGAAGTTGTACTGAACATAAAATGCACTGTAAGAGTAGGGCCCATGTTTCATGTCACTGATAAAAGCAGCACTCGTTCCTCACCTCTTCAAGAGACGATTCCAAGTTCATACCAAATGCAACTCCTATGAGTCCAAAGAGAGACAGAGAGAAAGTCCCCATAGTCAGCTGCAAGTTCAGTCTCATCATCACATTACGGTGGCTAAAGAAGGGAGAAATATCTGTAAGGGGAACCCACAAATCGATTTGCTGCCTAAATTCTCAAATTCCACACAGCAAGCACTGAAACCAAACAGTGAAAGAGAGGAAGTCGTGCCGGAATTGGGCAACCCAATGACAAGACTCATGAAATAGCAGTATAAGGACATGATCATTTTGAAATCGCTGCATCAGGATACCTCCAAGGCAGAAGGCTCCGCTTAATCATCATCAGACCTTCCAGCATTGCTCACTTCTTAGAGGTCTATATACACAGAGTAACAGTAAATTTCTGTGAGAATTTGTATTCTCTCACCACTAACTGGCTAGACATTGTATGCCTGTATCCACAACAAACAAAAATTTACTGTTACCTTGCAAATGAATATACTTACAAAGAAGCAGAGTCGGTAAATGCTGCAGGCTACAAACTTGAGCCTGTTTTGGAGAGTTCCATATTCAAGTCTTCCCCAAAAGGATTTTTGTGGTTTCCTGATGCAGCATCCACCAACTGCTTCTACAGATAGCTCCCCAGTAAAGAGGAGAAAGAATATTAAACACTGACCTCAAAGACAGTGGCATGTGCTTGCAAATCCAAGCTACAATTGTTTTTCAGTAAGAAAGCTGACTAGTAGTGAAAACTGTAGCATACAAACTACTCACTCCAAAGTTATTGAACCGTGTATCACGCCACAAAGTGATAATGCAACTTCTACTGAACAGCCAGGCTCTTAAATAATTCAATTTCGCCGAATTAAACTTTCCTGAGTGGAATTTTATATTGCTTATAAATTTGCAGATGTTTCCGTTAGTGAACAGCTCCCTAGAAGGATCTAGGAGAAGCCAGGTTTCTCCTGCTAGGGAAAACTGATGCATCACTAGAGAGGTTTTTACACATACTAATTAGGGTGTCTTGCTGCTTTGCTTTATCCAGTTCACTGATATGGAAAGTGCAAGGCAGCTTCTTGTGCTGTGACTGCAAGTCAATTCAAACTGTCAAAAGATGGAATTCCCCAACTCTCCTTGAAGGCAGATTTGAGAAAGACTAGGCAGCAAGAAATTCTGCTTAGCTTTTGGCAGTCCAACAGATAAGGCAGCTAACCTGTCCAGGTTGATAAAGATTATGCTTTCTGAGTCATCAATCAGTACTCTGAGTTCACGAGCTTCATTTGCAAGATCTTCTGCTTGTCTGTAGTAGTTTTCCAGCAGCAGCTCCATTTCCTCTGCATGGTCAATCCCAGACATACTCTCCTCACTGTGAGCAACAAGTGATATTGTTCTGGTTAGCTACAGGGGGTCCAGAAGTGTGTTACCGATGTGCCAAGACAAGGCACATGAGAGTTATGGGGAACAGCCAACAAGAGCGCTGTTAGATGCTAGATCTCAAAATCCAATCTTTTTAGTGAGGAACTTCCATCCATAGCAATAGCTTAAAATAAAAGGCATATTTTTATACCTATCAGCTGATCAGCGTAGGCAGTCAATTATTTTGAGTAGAGCAGTTAGTATTTGAAGTGCTCAAGGCATGCACAACAACACAAATCTTACCGTTTCATATATTAAAAAGTTATAAAATTATATATAAAATTTGTATTATTTATAAAGTTTTTGTTACTATAAATGTTTATATTATTAGTAAGTTATAAAGTGCTGCCAATTTTGAAAGGAGATGCTTAATTTCTTGGTGCCCTCAAGCGGTGGAAACTGGTAACGCGCAGTCAAAAACTCGCAAGACTAAAACAGAATCAAAAGTCAACATACAAACAATTGCACAGCAAGAGAGACGGTTTGGGTGTGTATGACAATAGCTCAGTTGTCAGGTGTTTCGGCTATACACAGCAATTACTGCAAAACGTTTTGGGAGCATGGAGGAGCTGAAGAGCGAGCATCAAACAGAAAATGCTTCTCTCCTAAGCGAAGGCTGTCCGAGAGACTTTCATCCGACTTCATGGCCCGACTGCTAGTGCGGCAGCCTCCTAACAGACATGTATGTTCTGGTGGTGTACTGGGTTGTTCACTGGGTGGATGAAAGCTGAGGCACCCCATATCCACAAGAGCTTGGAAATTAGCAGCAAAGCCAGGAAGATTCTTCATCCTTTTTTTGCCTTTGTGGCATGACCTCATTTCTCTAGAGAGACTCAATTTTTTAAAGAATCTCCTCCTGGTGTTGCTGGCTGTTAAAGGAACCTCTCTGAAATGGTTTACCAAGAAAATAAGCGATATGTCTTAAGAATCAACCCACGTAAGCTCCCTGAGGACATTTACCATAGCCCATAGTTTCTCTCTTACGGGGCAGAAACTTTTCAGTTAGCTCAAATGATTTTAAAGCTCTCGGAACCTTGAGGTTTTTACTGCATGCAGATGAGAGGAGCTGCAGACTTAAAAGCCTCAGAGCACGATCGTCTGTATTACGGATTCAGCTCCAGCAGATGCATTAGAAATGCAAACCGCATCCCACTTCCAGAATAATGAGTTTCTGCTGCACATTTAGACCAAGCTCTACAGGGCCAAGAAACTACCTCCTGATTCCAAACCCACACTACTGCATGAGCACTACTAATATCCACAGACAGTGGTCAGGCAAAAGTATTACTTAGCAACTTCAGGAAGGACCCTGAAAGGTAGCCTGTTATCTGCTTGAACATAAACCATGTCTGTATGCCCAAGATTTAAACACAATTCAGCCCAAACCACACTGGGATCTGATATACATTATCTTTTTGCTTTTTAGTTTTCGTGAAAGCGAGCAGTGCTGCTGCTGCCATGTGCTGTCTCTCACCAGAACTGAGAGCACGACAGGACTATTTCTGCACGTACATTTTTCCTGAAATGCTGCTCTTCAGGTGCACAACAAGGCTCCAGGGCCTCTTCCCTTCAGGTTCTGCTGGTGAGCAAACAGCTAGAAGGTGTTCAGGACACTTCTAACAAAGGAAGTGGTGCCTGACCTATTCAAGACAAGCTTTAAAACCTGCCTCTTCGGCTTTTTTGGTGAAACTGAGGAAAATTCTCCCAGAAAGCATTCATTTGTATTGAAAAAATGACATTTGCTTTTTGTCCTCCTGCCATCCTGCTCCCATCCCGTTACACACCAAATAAGCTGACCTGTTATGCCAAGAACTATTTGAAACTGCATAATACCACTAGTGCTAACGGAGTCCCTCTCAAAAATGGCAAATACAATAACTTCTGAAGCAGCAAGCATCAGGGCTTTAAAAAATTAGAAAGTCTTTTTCTTTCTGCTTTTAAGCAGGGAACACCCACTTTGGTGTTCAAGCTCCCCTTAAAGCACACTGTTAAAAAAGTATGTGGTTTCAAAATGTACATACAATACTTGCACATCAGTCCATTTAGACAGACAGAGCTCTTCTATTAATTCTTCTTCATCTAAGATCTCCAGAATTGTTTCTTTGAAAACTTTAAGGTCGGTTTCCAGTTCTGACAAGCTGAAGAAAGAACAGGCAAAAGGTGAAGTAACCTCCAGTGGCACCAGTGCACAAAGGTAACCTCTAAACGAGTTTGCTAGCCAGCACCCTGGCCAGGCAGAATGGCCAGGGAATGCTCCCTTGCAGGGTTCTAAGAGCTCCTTCAAAAAATTCTCTACAGGCCACACGCTTAGCAGTGACAGTGATCTTTCTGGGTACCAGTGAGCTACAGGCACACACTAAAAGGGATTCAGGTGTCTTTTCTGGCAAGTCAGACAAAACAAGCACGCCGCGAGCGTGTAGCAACTGCGTATTTGCACCGTCATACCAGAGAGGGTAATACAGGAAGGCACCAGTGGGTAAGTACTAGTAACCTCAAAGCACAGGCCCAAAGGCTAATCTTGTTCTACATTATGGGGAACATTTTCATGATGTTATTTTGTTCTCTTAGGTATTACTTTGTTCTGTCAGATGCTACTTAAGAAGCTCAACTGTATTTATGACAACTCAGAATAGATTTCCCTTTCTCTGTTTTGCCCCGCATCACTAGGCATTTCACACACCCATTTGTACATTTACAAATAAGATGCACAACACAGCATTACAGTGATCTAGGAAATTAATATTAGACGCCATTTTTCTAACGTTTCATTGCACGTAATTTTCTATGGTCATCTTCTAGTCTCTTCACGGCTTACTCTTATTTACCTCTTGCCATTTTGCAGGAGAATGTGTAGTTTACTCCTATCCACAGACAAAAGCTTGGGATCCACTAGAGCTTCCAGTGTCTCAAGGATCTGAGGCTGCAAAGTGTTAAGTCTCCCCTGCAGTTTGCTGATCTAGATAACAACATGATCCTTCATAAGAATTAAAGCAATCCCTTTAGAACGACTTGGGCAACTGGCTCCTGTCTCTGAACGCAGAACTCCCACTAACAGGCAGTTAACACAATCTCCTTTACAACGCCCAGGAAATACTTGCTATGGGGATACCACTTATAAGATAAAGCCAGTGCAAAATACAGGATTTTATAAGTTATTTGCACTGAACTGAAACCCAGTGACAACCACACCAGTAAGGCTGATAAAGCTAAAGCACTGTCTAGAAATGTCATATGAGCACCGTGAAGTGCAGATTCTTAAGAATAGCTAGAAATCATTATCTGACTCCTGCCCAAGAGGCCAAAAACCTCAGCTTTTGTGTGACTTCCATTTCAGCTATGGCATGCCTCTAGAAAGGTACTCTAACTCGTTTTTTAATTGTGCAAATGATGGTGAAGCCACCACATCCAATCAGAACCTTCTTGGGAAGTGAATGGAAACACACATACACACAAAACTGTAAAAACTAAAGCAACAAAAGCCAAAACCAAAAAAGAGTTCCTACAGTAAGTGCGGAACACACATACAAATGTGTATGTATAAATGTTAACACAAGTATAGAATCATACTGTCCTTTCTATGAAGCGACAACTTCCAAAACAATTCAAATAAAA
Organism: Leptosomus discolor; assembly: GCF_034619465.1. Taxonomy (NCBI): domain Eukaryota; kingdom Metazoa; phylum Chordata; class Aves; order Leptosomiformes; family Leptosomidae; genus Leptosomus; species Leptosomus discolor. The sequence goes on along the minus strand of NC_141398.1, from coordinate 38,291,761 downwards.
ATGAGATAGCTCACCCGGTACTGCAGGATTGCTTCTATGGCTCGGAATTCAAAGGGCAGGGAACACGTAACTAGCTGGCCTTCCCTAGCCAGCTGAGATGCTAGTTCGTGGAAGAGCCAGTGTTCCAAATTTAAATTACGATAATCTAGTATCAGAAGAAACTCTGGTGTTATGACAGCCTTCAAGAACTGAAAAAGACAGTACATGTAGAAGTCGGAAAAAAACCCTGAAGATTTCTCATAACTCTGTAGTGCATTTGATCATTTAGGCTTTGATAAAGCCACTCTTCAGATGTCTTTTCAGGCAGGAAAATAACAGAATCTCATACAACCTGCGAACGAGTGGATTCCCCATGGTTCAGACACAGCACTGTGCCAGTGGTGGTATGATTAAGAGGCTCTTTATAAGCCTTTGCTTCTATGACAATGTTAGTTATGTTTCTCCTGTGCTTAACTAGGAAAATGGTCATCAATCTGTACTGCTTGTAAACCTGTACCTCCGACTGCGAGGCAGAGCTCCGAAGGCACATTTACAGCTGGTGTTAAGAGAATCACACAAGAAAACGCAAGTGCAAGGACGGTTCAAGTTTACGCTCAGCTGCAGGGAAACGATTACCTCCATTCTCATGATGATCCTGTTGTTCCTGGCTGCAATGCTCATTAGGTGTTGAAATCTGAGATCTCGAGCTTGAAGACCCAGTTCCTGGTACAATTCTGTTTTCTTCTTTTCTACCATTAAAATATTTTTAGATGAAGACATTGGCGGCATATATGTTCTGAAATAACATTTTAGTGTGTTACTGAGTCCTGCAGAAGAACAATATGCTGTGCTACCTTTAAACCAGTTTTCCTCCCAGTGATTCCTCAAAGTAATTTATTCTTTACGAAGTTTAGAAGACTGTATCTTGAGTGGAAAGAGAAAAATTCTAGCTATAAGTGAAAAAGTTGTCCATGACAATTTCACATCAGAAACCAAGCTACTCGTTTGAGAAGGCACAGGTAATCCTACAGGAAGGAAAACACAAGGCAGGGAAAGTAGCATCCGGGTCAATCAGGGACAAGACAAATAACCTTCTTGTGAGAGATGGTGTACGTTATTTTCAAAACATTAGTTAAAAATATAGAAAATCTGTAACAATAAAGACGCTATAAAGAGCAATAGAAGGCAGCAAACGGAGGAAACATCACACCCCCCAAACACACACAGTAAAGTATCCCAAATATAATTTTCTACCCCATGCAAATTCCCAATTGGACTTTTCTGTATCAGACAAGGAAAAAAGACAAAGAAAAAACAAACAAACAAAACAACAATGAAAACTCACCAAAATAGGTAGTATTTCCCTCTTTGTCAAGCTTCATCTAAAGGAGTGTAAAAAAATATTTTTTTTTCACTGAACTACTATAAAACCAGAAATCAATTTCTAAAATTGTTTGTACTTGCCTAGACGTCAAACAGAAAATGAGTTATGAAGAAAAAGCAACATTTTATGTCCTCTCTTCGTAGTTCATCCCAATTAAGAAAAATATTGCACCAAACTGCCACGTACGTCACCGTGGTTGTGCACGCACCAAACAAAACCAGTGCCGCCTGTGTGACCATGTTCCCACGCACACCCCAGGAAGGAGGTGGTTTACAGAGGCTCAGACTTAGACTACACTGTTTCAGCTGGAAGGGACCTACAATGACCATTCAGTCCAACGGCCTGACCATTTCAGGGCTGATCACCAGTTAAAGCACGTTGGTAACGGCGCTGCCCAAAGGCCTCTTCAACACTGACTGGCATGGGGCATCGACCGCCTCTCTAGGAAGCCTGTCCAGCGTTTGAGCACCTTCTCGGTAAAGAAACGCTTCCTCACATCCAGTCTAAACCTCCCCTGGCGCGGCCTTGAACCATTCCCACGCGTCCTACCACTGGATACCACGCAGAGGAGGTCAGCAGGGCATCTTACACTTTGGATTACAACTTGCTATTTCCTCTAGAGCAACCTGAAAAATTTATAAATAAAACCTAAAAAGGTGTATCACAAATTGGACAGTTAGGCCTTGTGCCCATTTTAAGTATTGCAATAACACACCATTCAGCTAAATCCTTCTTGTTCTAGCACTTGTCATTCAGACTATTCACCTAACTCTTGTATCTCCTAGTAAACCTATTTTATTGAAAAAAATGTAGCGTCTGGTTTAATCAGAAAGTTTGCTGTTTTGCTTATAAACCACGTAGCTTAATTCCATATTACTGGCTTTAAAAATAACTTCCCATGAATTACAACATGCTTAAGCATACATTCCAGTAGAGCTGCAACAGGGGTTACACAGTCACAAGGACCAGCTGCACGCACTCTGCTGCAGAACAACACCTTTTCGTTCTCAGCAAGGCCTTACCTTCCCTCACATGTGCCCACAACGTCAACCAAGCAGTCTGCAAACAGCTTTCAGCCTCATTTTTAAAAAGAATATATAGACTGCTTGTTCTTCCCCAAATCCTATGTTTGCTCAGGACTGCAGCTAACAAGACACAGGAATAGTATTTCTAAACCGCATCAGCAAGCCCTGACAAACTGAACAAGGAACCTTCTGACTGCTGCCCTTCTGAGAGCTGACCTACCCTCGCAATTAAGGTGAGACAACTTCCAGCAGACAATGGATCGTAGCATCTTGGTCAACGCTGCATATCTAACTGGCCCTCCTGTCAGAATACCTTATACTTTAGAACTAGGGGTGTCCTCCGAGAGACGAATCCATCTGCTTTCATAATGCTTTAAATAAATAAATAAAAGAGCACCATCCTGCCCAAGCTGCCCTCGGTGCTGGCAAGGCCCGCACTTACTCACCACTGCAAAAACAGGAGACACGCTGGCCAAGGTAGCCTGGGAGACCTCTGGTGTGGCATGCTGATACCGTTCACCTGAAGAAAGACAAGACATTTCTACTGCCAGGACGATGCGCCTTGCCTTTAACGACCCGCTGCCCTGCTACAAGGCACCGACACGACGCACCGGAAACCGAGAAGCACCGAGGACGAGAAGGCCTCTAGGAACCCGACCCCGTCCGGCAGAGCCCAGCCAGGAGGCCCATACCGCACCGAGCACAGCTACCGCCGCTTTGGTTTCCCAGTCCCCGCCCGCGGTGTCACCCTCCCTCCGGCCCGCCGGGGCGCACAGCGGGTCCGCCGCCGCCACGCGGGACCGGGGCCCGGCCCCGGCGCTTACTCGCCCAGCGCAGATCCCGGGCGCACGGCTGTACCACCACCCCCACGGGCCGACCCCGGGGCCCGCCGCCCGCCCAGCCCGGGGGCGCGCAGCGGCGGCGACCCAGGGCGCGGCGGAGCAGCGCTACGCGCAGCATAGGCGCACAGGCCCCGCGCGGCCCGGCCCGGCTCCCAGCGCGCAGCCGCAGCGGAGGAGGAGCCCGCGCGGCTGCGGAGTTACCGCGGCGCAGCCTGGGAGGGGCGCGGCCGGCGGCGGCCTGGCCATGGGGCCGGCCGGGCGGGAGCGGCGGCCCGCACTTCCCTGGCCCTGCCGGCTGCGGGCGGAGCCGGTAGCGGAGCTGTCGCTGTAGCCCGCGGGTAGGCACCCAGCGTGGTCACGGCGGCACCTGTGGGGCTGCGGCCGCGGCGGCGTCCCCTCAAGGCTCAGATAGGGCCGGCGCTCCCGCCAGCCGGAGGGTGCCGAGACGCGCCTGAACCGAGGGGTGCCGGGGTTTGCCCCACCGCCTTCGGCCGCTCGGTGGAGATGTTAACTTACGGGGGTTTTCCAGGTGTGGCGCAATTCTGCCACCGGTAGAGGTATCACGATTAGATCTCCTTGCCCTATTTGCCTCTCTAAAATAGAGAGACAAGCTGCTTGGTTGAGGTTTAAAAGTTCAATTAGTAACACACCAGCTTCCACTATGAGATACTAGTTTTAAACTGCAGCTTCCATGCGCAAAAGGAAGGTGCAGGTGGCGGGAGCATCCTTTCTTCAGCTGAATGAAGCATGTGAGCTGGGACGAAGGCAAGGCCTGTGCTCCAAGGCCTGCGGCAGTACGTGTTACCCTGTACGTAACGGCAGCTGTTACTGTTTAGCGGGGAGTACACAAAGAAGCAGTTTTGCTGCTTGTGAAATGACCCGTCCAGCGTGGCTGCCCCGACAGGAGGGCACAAATCTAAACGCTGTCCTGAACACAGGACTGAGTTGTGAAGACAAGGTGGTTGATACAAAATTTGGAGCTTCCAAACCTCCTTGCTTTCTAATGCTCCTCGCCGAGATGGGAGGCTAGGTGCGGCTGGGTAAGGATTCCGAGATGAAAACTCAGTAACAACACAGTTATTAAGCAGGCATTCTTTATTGCAGCGCTGGGCAGCACTGGGGATCGTTCCACCATGAGTGCTCCAACGGGTTAGCAAAACACATCAGTTCATATATACAAAAATCATACATACACAAAAATCATACATACACATCAGATTTCCTGAGAAGGGCAGTCTTCTGGTGATGAGTTCCTGGAATTTATTTACATAGTCCAAGCATGTGCAATAAATTTAGGGTTAGGGTCTTTTCATCCTCTGGTGGTCACTCATAATCTTCCTCATGCTAGTTGAATCCTCCTTCTTGAGCACAAGCCAGGGCCCCTTTTCTGGTGCAACCTCCTCTTGTAACAAGCAGTCTTGTAGACCCGGTATGTGTAGATAGCTTTGTCTCCTTGATGTCAGGCAAGATGTTATCTATTAACTTTGCTCAGCAAATAGCTAAAACCATCCTTGTGGGGGAAGGAAAACTCAGGAAAACAGAGATGCAAGCAAAACTAAACAGATCACAGGGAGGCCTTAGTCAGGGATTGTCAGGGTTTAGCTCTTTCATTCCCTCCTTTTCTTTAAACTTTGTAAATTCCTTTACAAAGGTTCTAAGTTTTCATACTTCATTACCTTAGGCAAAGCCGAAACTCTCATAGCCAATCTCTTTAGCTTACGCCACAAAAGGCAAAGTGATGGCTGTTAGTACAATGACAAACACCAGCAATATTAAAAGTGGGTGAATTAAAACATTGAATGCCTTTTCCGCAGAGGGTGAGTATCCTGAAAGATGTCCCACCAATGATGGGCGGTATCGGATTTAATTTGACTAGATAGTCCAGCAAGTCTGTCTCCAGCTATCACTGTTCTAATGGTAGACTTGGCTAGTGTTTTATTTCGCTTTTTTATGTGTTCTTGAAGTTCCTGGGATTGATTTAAGATCTCGTTCAATTTTCTCAGCGATAAACTTACATGACTCAATTTTAAGCTCTCATAATGCCAAAACATTGCTACTTGTTCCTCTGTATATGCAAAAAATGAATGTGTTTGTCCATGCCAAGTTAGATGCATTATATTTTTAAGACATCCTGTGAATTGGGTGATTACGTTGTATTCTTCGACTACTGATCGATTGTTAGTTACTAAGCACACATATGTAGTATTAACCTCTACAAATATTTCAAACACATGGGGAGACAGGATTGTCCATTTGCAATTGTTAACAGAATGTTCTAATAAGCAAGGTTCATATAATTGGGATTGTTGGCCACACAAGGCACCTTCAGAGGTGGTTTCACAAAGATCTAAATCGTGTTTTATTATCATTCCCAATGTACTTCCCTTGGAATTCTGGTAACAAATATTCTAGGTTCCCCTGACTTGAAAAAAGTGTTGGCAGAATTAAAAATTTACACATTACTTCAGGGTTACTTACATTATAGAATATTATTTTTCCTGCACACCATCTATCATAACACTGCACAAATTGTGAATAGGCTTTTATCCAGTGTTTAGGATGGTCCCATTGTCCAAATAACTTCCTCCACACAAACTCGTTATTGTTCATCAAGTAGGACTGTACCTTATTCTTTTGTTCCAATTGCCACATAGTTTGTAGGGTACAAACTCCAATCCATAAATTCTGTCAAATTTTTAAGTGATTGTACTTGGGCAATTATACTTTTATTAAAGAGATATAAGGACTCCTTATCATACTTTAAAGCCTGCATCTGAGGATTAAAAGTGATTGGCATCCATTCAGCCTGAATCTTGATTGCTTATGCTACATCAAATCCTGCTGTTCCAACTTTGTTCCTTAAAGTTTCTAAGTCCACTGAATTTATGAGTCCTATTCCAGTTCCTACACCCCCAAGCAAAGTATCATACCAAGCTTGTTTTGCTCTACAGGGAGGTGTGGATGGAAAGGATATGTTAAAAACCAATGTTTTTGCCTAATTCTTGCCACATTTGTACAAGTGGATGGTAGTCTAATTAGTTGATCTTGATTTATGGTGGGCCGTGGATTTAACAATGTTAAGGAGGCTGCCACTCCAACAATTCGACTAACAGTTAGGTTTGTACACATTAGTGTGTCCCAGCCATTGGTTTTCCAAGTGTATGTGTGTGTCTCATTTATTGCAGGGTTTCCCTTTTGGAGAAAGCACTTCATTTGCAGTGGAGGCCCTATCCCTTTAACTGTGCAGCATTTTAAGGTGACGTTTGTTTTTACAGTGATCTTTGTCAAATTTGAACATAATACAAAGGACATTCCGTGCTATCCCGTCAATTTACTACTTCTAGTATAAGGTTTCCATTAAGAACAATTATCCAAAAAAAAGAAATTGATGTCTTGGTGTTGCTCCCCCATATCCACCTGAGACCATCGACAGATTATCTTTGCAAGGGCCAACTGGGAGTAAAAGTGCTTATCAGCCTGAGACGGAAGCATAGCAACATTAGTATTTGTTTCGGACCAGTCTTACGAATGTGGGTCCTGTGGGTTGGGACTTCCACGATCCACCGGGCGCCTTTTTAATTCTTGAATAGTGGATCCAGGCAGCGTGCTTCTTGAGCTTGACTGCAGTGTAGGTCGTGAGCAGAACTTGGAAAGGGCTGCTCCACTTCTCTTTGACAGGATCACCTGAAATATTTTTGATGTAAATCCAATCCCCAGGTTTAAACAAATGCACTGGGGAATCTAAACCCCATGTTCTGGTAGATATTACTAATCCATTTACTTTTTCTAATTGTTTCCCTAATGCAATCAGATATTGTTGTAGATTAATCTTTCCTAGTTGGGTGAGATCTTGCCCTTGCTATCTAGTTTGAAATGGTCTTCCATATAGAATTTCAAAAGGACTTAGTTTTTCCTTAGTTCTTGGTTTGACTCAGAGCCTAAGCAATGCAACAGAGAGGGCTTGATCCCATCTTAAATTGGTTTCTTGGCAAATGTTACTCAATTGTGTCTTTATTAAGTGATTCATCTTTTCCACCTGTCCGCTTGCTTGTGGGCGATAAGCGATATGCAATTTCCAATTAATTTCTAAAAATTTCCTAACTTATTGAACTATTTGTGATACAAAGTGTGGTCCTCTATCAGAGGAGATCACTTCTGGCACTCCAAATCTAGGAATAATTTATTTTAATAGAGTTTTTGTTACCTCCCAGGCTTTATTTGTTCTGCAAGGGAAAGCTTCAGGCCATCCATAAAAGGTATCAGTTAATACTAATAGATACTTATACCCCCCTTTTCTAGGGAGTTCTGAGAAGTCTATCTGCCAGTTTTGACCTGGGACATTCCCTTTATCAATACTTCAAAATCTTACACGATTTTCTACCTTTGGATTATTTTTCAAGCATATTTCACATCTATTAATCATGGTTTTTAGAGTTTGAAAGAAATTTCTGGCTACTATTTGCTTCATAAGGGAATTATACAAAGCTTCTGTTCCCCAATGAGTCTTGTCATGTTCTGGTTTTACTAGTTTCCATAATATCATAAAAGGAACTATTATTCTATTATCTTTTAATTTTGCCCAACCTGATGATTCAATCTCTGCCTTCAAGCCTTTAATTAATCTAAGATCCTTTTCATCATAATCAACCAACTCTGGTAGTGGCAAAGCTTCTTCAGGAATTAAACTTAATAACTCACCTAGTTCTGCCGCTCTTTTTGCCTCGTAATCTGCCAATTTATTCCCCATTTCCTGAGCAGTGTTACCCCTTTGGTGCCCTGTGCAGTGCATAATTTCAGCCTCTGAAGGCAACTGTACTGCATTCAAAAGTCTTAAGATCATGTCAGCATGTTTAATATGTTTTCCTTGGGCCGTCAAAAGTCCATGTTCCTTCCAGATAGCTCCAATGGCATGAACTACACTGAAGGCATATTTTCATCTGTCCAAATATCTATCCGGAATTCTTCAGCAAGCTCTAATGCTCTTACTGGAGCGATTATTTCGGCTTGTTGTGCAGATGTGCCCTTAGGGAGCAACTTCGCTTTCACCACTTGGGTCTGTGGTAGTCACAGCGTACCCCACCATCTTGTGTGGAAAATCCTGGCACCAGTGGTCAGTGTTCACAAAGGAGACAGAGGAGTCCTGTAAAATAAACTTTATTCGAATAAAGGGAGAGTCCACTGAGCATATCCCGTGGGGTGTCTCAAAGTTGCTGGGGTCGCAGCCCCCTTTTTATCCTAGTTTCCCAGCCGCATAGGACCCTCTCCCATTCTCCATTAGCTAAGGTACTTGGAAGGCACAGGCTTCCCGATCCGCCTACTACATAGACTACATTTTTACCCCTTAACATGTACCCCCTTTGCATCATGCATCATATGTTTCATTATCATGTCATTATGCATCTCCTGGGCAGAGAAGTTAATAAGTCTATTAAGCCTGCGCACTGTTTCCTAAAGTTGAAAAGTTCAAACTTCCCTTGAAATTTTCAAGGAATTTTTTTTTAACGATTTTTCTCTCGCAGGTTGTCTTATCTAGCAGAGCTTTGTAGTCTGGTGAGTTCTCCTGATTGTCTTTTGCAAGTTGTCTTATCTAACAGAGCTTTGTAGTCTGGTCCTTGGTTCCTGTTGAGATTCTCTAACTGATGAGGTATACGGCACCTTTTGTTTTACAAGGCCTGCTGAATAGTGTCGTATATCTGTTAAGATCCCCTTGTCTTAGTCTTATTACTTAATAAACACACGGCTCCTCTGGATAAACAGTGCCATGTACTTGCAAAAACACTTTCCTCCTTATCTATTCACTGTTTAGGTCTGTGGTATCTTGTACCAGCCTGGGAAAATGGTACTATATTTTTGTAAAGAAAATTTTGTAATGCAATCTTTAATTAGTAAGGCTCAAGCAAGTACTGCAGGTGAAGGTGCAAAACAAAGAAGGGGGTAGATGTGGGGAGCGATGATCTCAAGGACATCAGCTTATTGATGGGCTAGCAGTGAGGCCTTGATAGCAAACAAACCGTGGGAATAGCAATCCCCTGAAGTAACAAGAGAAAAAAAACTGCCGAGGTGGAGGCGTGAACAGCTTGTGATGATTGCCTGGCCAAGACAAAGAACAATGCATAGTTATAAGACAGAGCTGCTGTCCTGGTTTGGGCTAAACCAGATCTAATTCTGTTTTAGTGCGTTTAACTTTTCAGTTAAGTCTCTTCTAACTAACTGCGCTTTCTGAAACAGCAGCATGTTTTTCCAGACAGTGACTGCTTCTAGCAGTGATAAGGCCTGATGTTTATAGTTCGTACCAAGGAATGGTGTGCAGAGAGGCCCTTGCTTATACTTGTTCTTATGGCGACCAAGGTCACTGCTAAATCTTGTACTCTGTGTTGGGGTGCTGGGAGTGAAAAGGGTCACAAGCACGAAAAAGGTTGCACCTGCAGGGAAGAGCAAACCGGACAGGTGACCCAAACCTGACCAACAGAGTATTCCATTCCATATATGTCATATTCAGTATAAAGCTGAGAGATCACGAGGGTCTCTCTCTCCTATTTGATGGCCGACATCTGAGGAAGACTCTCTCTGTTCTTCTGTTGTCGATCCTGATCCATGCATCCCTGAATCCAGTGCCTGAGTCCAGCTCCTGCATCCCATCCCTGTCTGCTGCTGTGTCCAGCCTGGGACTGTCCCAGTGCCAGCCCTGCAGCGTGGTGGTGATGTATCGTCATCAGGGTGGGGGGAGTTGGGTTCGGTATTGGGTTTGTATCTATTTGTATATATATTTCATTATTTCCTTATTATTATCTTTTCTTTTATTGTTATTATTTCACTAAAGCTGTTTTAGTTTTCTTTTCCAAACCGTAAAGTCTCTCTCCCTTACTCTCTCTCCTTTTCCCTTTTGGGAGGGGAGAGGGGTTATTAGAGAGTGTCTGTCATTTGGTAGTGGCCGGCCCAGCCTCAAACCGTGACAGCTGCAGAAATCCCTGGAACAACTGAAAGGGAGGGGGACTGGGTATAAATAAGTGTGCTTGCTAAATAGAGTTGTCTCAGCTTTCACACAGCCCGAGTCTGTGATTCAATACGCCACACTGCAGTGCTGACCTCTGGGACCAGTTTGCTGCATTTCATCAAAAAAATTACGGGACAAGCTCATCTGCCATTTGTTGAAGCAGCTCATGGACACAGGCAGGCGTGGTGGCTGTTCTGCATTCAGCCAAAATGAGAGAGTAGCTCTGTGTAGGCTTGCGTAGCCAGGAAATGGCCATCCAAACCACAAGCTATTTGTGAGGCTGAATGACGCGAGCAACTAGTTCCACTGCCAGCCGAACATCAGCATGGACATGAGGGACTGGTCCGATGGCAGCCTGGGTGTGCAGAAGAGAAAGAGCTGAAACACCAAAGAAAAGCGCACAGAAAGGAAATCATAGGTATCATCAGAGGAGTCCTTATAAATCTCTGCTGAAGACAAGCTCATAGAACTTTTTGGTAAAATTATGGTAGAAAGGCATATAGATGTCTGTCTACAGAGAAATTATCTCCCAGTGTATGATTTGTACATTTAATCAATCCTGTTTATATACAAAGATGTACGTAAACTTATTACCTGTTTCTTCTCCCCCAAAAATATGCTCACAGGAGCCCCATTTTATTCATGTTGAGGAAAAAACCCCAACAAACCACAAACAAACAAATAGATTAACCAAAAAACCACAAGTTTGCTTCTGAGAGAAGGAGTTAAGGGAATCTTAGTAGATAAGGCATTGCTTAATGATTACCTAGATTGCTGTATAGTCCAGGGGATCGAATTAATAGATGTTGCTTAATGTTCCTGTTAGCCATTGTACAAATTAGTTGAAGCAAGAAGTCCTGTAGGCCCCCTACAATAGACAGTCCCCAATAAGAATTATGAACCTGTCCTAAGAACCGGCTGAAACCGACTGTGAAGTTTGGGCAAGAGCCGAGGAGCAACTGAGTCTGTGCAAGGACAAAGGCTTACCAGCGGTGACAAAGAGGAGCCATCAGCCTTCATCTTTACGACCCCCAATGACCACCACAAGGAGGCACTGCGCAAGCGCAGATGGGAGAAGTTTATGGAAATAACTTCTTGGGACTAATTTTAATACGAAGCGGGGACGTGTCATACATACGTACAGGCGTATTGGGAAACCTTACGTATATGTAACACATAACTGTATAAATTTAAGACAAATTGCCGCGTTGGGGCGCACACGACTTTGGTGGGGCTACCCCCCGTGCTGCCCAGCACTGAATAAACATACCTGCTTTACAGTCTCACAGATTGTGGAGTCTGTTTTCCGCACGTCACTTCCAGAGAGTAGATGCATGTCTAGTGGCTGATAAGTGCAGCTGAATAAGAACAGAGAGAGAGAAAAGGAAAGATCCCATGGTGATACAAAATTCGGAGTTTCTAAACCCCCTTGCTTTCTAATGCTTCTCGTGGAGATGGGAGGCTAGGTGCGGCTGGGTAAGGATTCCGAGATGAAAACTCAGTAACAATATGGTGTTATTAAGCAGGTATTCTTTATTGCAGCGCTGGACAGCACTGGAGATCGTTCCACCATGAGTGCTCCAACGGGTTAGCAAGACACATCAGTTCATATACACAAAAGTCATACATACTCATCAGATTTCCTGAGAAGGGCAGTCTTCTGGTGATGAGTTCCAAGCATGTGCAGTAAATTTAGGGTTACGGTCTTTTTATCCTCCGGTTGTCACTCATAGTCTTCCTCATGCTAGTTGAATCCTCCTTCTTGAGCACAAGCCAGGGCCCCTTTTCTGGTGCAACCTCCTCTTGTAACAAGCAGTCTTGTAGATGTTTGCTGGGTGTCTCCTTGATGTCTGGCGTGTGTAGATAGCTTTGTCTCCTTGATGTCTCCTTAATGTCTCCTTGATATCTGGAGCTTTGTCTCCTTGATGTCAGGCAAGATGCTACCTATTTATTAACTTTGCTCAGCAAATAGCTAAAACCATCCTTGTGGGGGAAGGAAAACTCAGGAAAACATAGACACAAGTGAAACTAAACAAAAATATGCAAGTAAAGCTTTTATGTGTCACAGTGAGGCCTTAGTTTGTCAGGGTTTAGCTCTTTCAATGGAAAGCTTAAAAAAATGTAACATTCATATTTAGAATAATTTCTCTTATGTGAACGGAATCAGGAATACTCCACTGACGATCTCAGGTGCCTTGACCAAAGGTAGCAACAGTAACACAGAGAATGCTTTGCCTAGAATGGATGACTTCACTTTCCTTATACTATACAAAGACCACATGAAAGATATTTTTCAACTTTCTTCCTACTTTAGCTAACCCCCTGGAATTTGTTTCTCCATGGAGAACCATTGCCTCATGAGCCTCTAAGGGGCAGCCAAAGCCTTTTCCCTATGTGACCCTTTGTCATGTCAGATGTCTCAAGAACACCGTTAGAAAAGACTTGTGTCACCAGAGCTGTAGTTTAAACTGTGATTGTCTAATGCTTTTTTTAAAAAGCAAAAATAATTGATCCCAGTTTCTAAGGAGTTTTTAATGTGGCATTTGTGTCCCGGTGTCCCGGTTTGGCTGGGATAGAATCACAGCCCAGCCATGCTAGGCAGGCTCAAGTCAGCCAGGGCAGCTGCCCTGAGTTAGCTACAGGTGTAGCCCATCCCATGATGTCATGGTCATTATAAAGGAGGAAGGCTGACTAGAGAGAGGGAGCTCCTGTGGGGTTTCTGCTGGGGCCTCTTCCAGGGACTGCTTTGTGGTTGGCTGTGACAACAGTGTATTCACTTGAGTGGGTATAACTCTGTGTGTCTCTTAGTATTGGTGGTGTTTCATTAGATCTGTTCTCACTTCTACCCATGGGTCTGCTCTCCTTTTTGCCCGATTCCCTTCCCTGGCCAGTGAGGGTTCATCGAGTGACAGGGCAACTGTTACAGTTTAGCCCTGGGTACAGGAACCTGCAACAAGCTGCAAAACCTTTCCTGGTCCTGAAATGGCAGAGACCTCATGGCGTGTTGCTGCTGAAAAAATGACCCTATTTGATGCTATGCCACAGCGCTGCTCTCATCATGCCCCCAACATGCGCTCATTATGTGACCTCAGGCCTATCACGTGATCCTGACACATGACCTGACTGACATGGACTCATGCATCAACCTCAAGCAAGATGAGAGGTCTGACATTACTCCCTCATAGAGAGATTAAGTGTCTCTGTATCTAAATTGTGTCAGTGGGTTCAGTGGTTTCTCTCATTGTCACATTGAGAACGTGACAGAAGATTGCTTAGGAACTGAAACAGTGGTGGGGACAAGGGGTTGGGTCCTGGAAAGGCAAGGAGGAGCTGATTCTCATGAATGAAAGCCCTGCTGTCACAGGCTGAAGTGTTTGAACCTTTCTTACCTTTTGGGCAGCAGTTGTGCTTAGGCAAGATGGACAATGTGCTAACTTCACACTGTACGGGAAACGCTCTGGTTTGGTTTTGCTTCTATTACTCAAGAAAACACAATGTTTTGCTCTGAAAAGGCTGGTGTGAAATAGCGGGCTCTGAAGCCACGGTGGGCTGGACAGTCACGGTTGTGTTCCAGGGGCTGAATTTGAAGGTCTTGCCTTAAGAAAAGGGTGAGATTCTGCTACAGCACAAGCAAAGGGATAAAGGGCAGAAATACAAGCAGCTAAATGTTAAAGATGAAGTCTTTAGAGGCACAGCTGTTAGCTATGTAAAGGTTAAACTAAGGGTGAAATCTTGTATTGCCATTCTTCAAAGGACTGGTAATGTGCACCTGGTTTTGGACAAAGATTTTGCCCACCAGTTTGAGACTGCCTTCAGGCTAGCAGTGCTCTGGTACCATTTATTTCATTGCAATCCACAGAAGTGATGGTAAGGTGCATGGCCATAGGTAAAGACCAACAGTATTTTGGAGCAGCACAAGTGTGGAAATGGGTGCATGAGTAGAATATTCAGTGGCTTGTTCCTATGCCAAAGATGATGTGTAATTGAACATTAGGCCTAAGATGACGAACCAAAAGGGTAGGATCTGGCATAAAATAGCAGATAGCTGATGTATCACTACTTTAGCACAGAACAGCGTGAAGGTCATCAGTGTTTCTGTTTGGGTTTTTTTACACATAGGCATGTTTTTAACACAAACTTTCATTTCAGGTTGCAATAGATCAACTGAGGATGGTAAATGCCTGGTTCTCCCCTTCATTAGCTAGAAGAAAACCAGCAGCAAGTAGAAAAATTCAGCTGTTAACCAGTAACAGTAGCCTATTTGACTTCCCTCATCCGGAAATTGCTCCTTTTGTAATGGTTAACTGCCCTGTCCTAACTCCCAGCAGGGGGGTAATTTTCCCATCAAAGGAGGGAAGATAAAAGGAAAGAAATTCCTTCAGTCACATGTGTTGAAATCCATTTGGAAGAACAACCGTTACTATACACTAAACAATTCCAGGTAGGAAGGCCTAGACCAGTTTTAGTCTTGTGACAATCAGTGGTGGGGAAAGGGGCTGTTAAAGGAATTTGGTTTGAATTTAAGGCGTTCTCTGCTTATTTTCTCTCAAGTTCTACGGCTTCTTGTACCCAAGGTGTGGCAAAGATCCAGTGGAATTGAAGCCTCTGTATTTTATTATGCAGCTTCCTGGAAAAACCAAAGCAGATAGCATTAAAAACTATAGACAAAGGTCATGTCCCATGCATGTCTGAATTGTTTTCAATTAAACAAATTTAAAATCAGAAATTAAAAAAAAAATAAAGAAATTTAGTCAGAATTTGTTTGGACACATCACTCACCTATTCATCGAATAAGCCCATAAAACACATGCTTGATTTTTTTACAATATTTAATCATCTGATGAGATTAAAAATTAAATCTATTCTGATAATGCAATATCCAAAGTTTCTTCTCAAACATTGGACAGTCTGGAGATGTTTGGCTGAGAATTAGCATGGAAAATGCAGCTTCAAGTGGATCACTTGTTTATGAAGATGTTATAGTTTAAGATGAAAATGGACTCAGGATAATTTCATGATCTGATTATCTGGGAAATCTAAGGGAGTCATCTGATGATGGTAGAGGTTGCATCTGGTCCTTAACATGTATATTAATATTTTTTTTTTGCTATATCATATCTACTATGTAGAATTATAGAAATTGACTTAAGAAGGAGTGCAACATTAACCCAATTTGACTTTACATTATGTTCTTTGAACCACAAATGGGTTCTTTTACATTGTTGTCTATTGTTTTCCTGTTTTAGTCTGTTACTGTATTTTTGTTTTTTTTAAAAAAAAAATTTGCCCAAGATTATTCTGATGTACCAGGCTACTGTTCATGGCATATTTCAAATTTGAGCTTGGTTTAGTGGGGCTACTCACCTCTGAGTTCAATTAACTGAAACTATCCAGACAGAACTGCAGGTCTGGGCTAACTTAGTGAAAGTGCTATTGGCTCTTGTGATGGATCACGGATTGTTAAGAGAGCAAATTATAACAGACTCACTCAACTAAAGAACGATAGGAGTACTGAAAAGCTTTTAAATATTTCAGGAATGCAAATAACTAAAACTTATCCAAATATTGGGGGAGTGCAGTTTAGTTTTGTGTTACTAGAAAATTTTGCCTGTTCAGATGGCAGGATGAGGGAAAAGCACCCAAACAGTGTCCATAACATTTACATATCATCTCAAAAAGACATTCAGAGGGCATCACGTTAGTGGGCACATTAAAACAAAAAAATAATCAATTGCTCATACATATATGCAATTAATCTGTGTAGTCCTAATTTCAACCTCACTGGTAATTTTTTTTTCCCCTGTAAGATCATGGCCCAGCATTACTTCTGAATTGCAGCGAATGCAAGCAGCAAATGGCAACAGGTGACCTTGTTGCACAAAATCATCAGATTTGGGATGTTAGAACTGTGTATTTTGAAACCTGTAACCATAGAAACCTCATCAGGTGATTGCAGTTTAGAAACTAAAGAAACTTGAAACCTGCAATGCACCAGTGATGCTCCTTGAAAACCCCCTTACTCTTCTCATTTTGATTTGAATATCGAGAATTCTCATTAGTGGATATTAGTAGGCATGACTAGTGATGATTTTATGAAGTATCAAACAGAATAAATGATCAAATGTAAAATAAAACTTATATTGCCAATGCTGCTAAGACACCCCTGTAAAGTCCCAGACCTAAAGTATTTGTTAACCAATGATCATTAGTAGTTAGAAACAAGCATAATATGTTAAGAGTCCAAGATGCCTGCTAGATAGGATTTATGATGGTACCCATTGTGTATAATTTTTGAATCATGACCAAAGCAGGTATGAGCCAAGAGCCTATGAGCCAAGGATGTGTTCCTTGACCATACACAGCCAATTCGAGGAGTGGTCGAGACCTCCAACTCATGGACCGCTTACCCAAATTATACCACCTACTCAAAAGAGAACAATAGAAGACTACGACTGAGGCTGCGTGCTAGTGCTAATGTGCATCAGAAGAAAGAAGAAACATTGAGAGGATGATAATATGCACTGTATAGACTAAATATGTATGAATTTAATACATAAATATTTGATTGCAATGTGCAGGTGGACATCTTTGGGAAGGATTGCATGTCCCTGGTGCGTATTGTTATTAAAGGATGTCTCTACTTATCTAACTTTGTGTAGATAAGTTTTGCTTACCCACTGCAGATTTGCAACAACCTGATGCAAAGATCCAGTTTTCAGGTGGTACTTCTAGTAACTGACAAGAAGGAAAGTAAGAATGGAATAATAGGCATGATTTTTCAGTTGTTCTTTGTACATGGACCATCCTGCACACACAAGTGATAATTATTAGATGTTAATAACGAACCAAAGGCAAAATCAGGCACTGAACAACTAAATCTCCAGTGGAGAGAGCATGTATTGGAATCAGCAAAGGGACAGAGAGAAGAAGCCAGGGCAGAGGGTCTGAAGCTGCCCCTCATGTTGTAGGAACTGCCGTTTGGCTGCAGCTTGCCCTTGCCTCCGTGCTGGGCCCGCAGCCAAGCACGTCTGTGACTTGGATCTGGTCTAGTAAAAGTCTGTTTTATTCCTGAGGAGAAACGCTGACCCCTTTAGTACGAAATCCCAAGAAGAGCTGGCCAGATGTGAATGACATAGATGGTTTTCAGCCACCCTTCTCTGCCCGCCCCGGCGGAGCACGCTCCAGGCCGCAGCCTGTCCCCGCCTCGTGCTCCCGGCCCTTCCCCGAGGGGCCAGAGCCCGTCCGGGGGAGGGCCCGCGGGTGGCTCACCCCGTACTCACCGACACCCGGGCGCGGGGTACCGCTGCCGGCGGGTACAGGCCGCTCGCCCGCAGCCGCCGTGTCCCCTCAGCTCCACCTCGCCCGGCCCAGCCGCCGCCTTCTCCCCGCCCCGCCGCCCCTGCTCGCTGCGGGAGCGCTGAGCCGCCTCAACGCTTCCTGGCCGCTGCTACCGCTCACTGCCAGGGCAGCTCCGCCGGCCGGCCCTTCCCGCGTGACGGGAAAACCTGACGCGCTGCAGGTGAGAGGCGGCGGCGGCGGGGCGGGCACCTCGGTCAGGTGCGGGGCCCTCCGTCCGGTTGCCTCCGTCTCCGCGTCCCTCTCCCTGCCTCTGGGCACGACCCCTTCTCGTCCTCCTTCCCCCAGCGTCTCCCGGTGAATAGTTAGGCCGTGTTCTGTGTCAGCCGCTGCGCTGTGCCGCCCCTGGCGCGGCCGGTGTCTCTGGGTCTAGCAGGCTCCTGGCGGGCTCGCCCGGCTGGGCAGGGGGGAGGACAAACACATGCGGGATGAAGTTTGCCGAGGGGCGGTAGCGGCACGGCTTTACCTCCAAGCAACGGTTTTTGCTGCCTTGACGTAACCGCGTTACCTCCCCGGGAGCGGCCGCTCCCGCCGGGCTGAGTGCGGTACCTCCCCGCGGAGCCGGGCCCCCACCCCCGCCGCCTCCGCCTGCCCGGGGGGTGTGGGCGCGGGCGCCTCCCCCTCGCGGGGGGCCGTCGGGGCGGGGGTGAGCGGGGCGCTCAGGCGGGGCCCTCTTCCCAGCGGACGGGCGCTGGCAGCGCGTCGGGGTGGCTGGGGCTGCGCCGGAGGGCCGAAGCCACCGAGCATGGCTAGCCCTGGCGCGAAGGGCTCCTGCCTCTCGCAGCCGATGGTGAAGAGTGTGCTGGTGTATCGCAACGGGGACCCTTTCTTCCCGGGGCGCCGTATTGTCATCAACGAGAAGAAAGTGTCCAACTTCGAGGTGTTCCTGAAAGAGGTGACAGGCAGGGTGAAGGCACCCTTTGGAGCCGTGCGTAACATCTATACCCCCCGGGGCGGGCATCGTGTCCGGCAGCTGGAGGAGCTTCAGAGTGGAGAGCAGTATGTGGCTGGTGGCAGGGAAGCCTTCAGGAAACTCAAGTGAGTGGCTAAATAGTAACATAAAATTCACATGGAACTTGAATATCAGCATTAGGGGTTTGGCACTATGGCAGTACTTCAGAGGCCTTCCCCCTGACTTTTATTAGTCATTGCAGAAAGAGGACTTAAATGTGGTGACCCAAGGCAAAAAGAAAGGTAACAGGTAAAACTGCAAAAGAGCTTTGGGGACGAGCCACAGAGAGGCTGCTGTTCCCATCAGTTGCATAGTGCCATCTCCTTGACACGGTGGTAGAAAAGGAGAAGCAGCCCTGTAACCCAAAGGACATGTGGCAGTGGCGTGTTGTGATGTGTGTGCTGAACCGAGGGACGGGTGTCAGTGTTCATGCTCGGTGGTAACAGGGAGAAAGCTGTAGAAAGGTGGAGTATTGACAGTCCTGCTGTGAAGTTGAGGACCCTGGGAATTTAATTCCCAACACTTCCTTTCTTGCTTATTTTTAAAAAGTCTGAAATATTCTACCCAGCTATCCACCTCTCCATCACTTCTGTTAGTTTCTGGTAGGTATATAGCCTTTTTATGACCAGAATAGCAGAGTCCCCCCTGTTATTTAAGAGATGACTGACTGCTTTCTTTTCCCTGCCTGGACACCAAGAATTAAGCTGAGAGTTTCTGTTTTCTAGTGAGTGACTGGGAAAATACTGTGGAGGAGATCTGGGCTTTTCGGTGTGCCTCCCAAGTGGCTCTGCATGTGATCAGGTTCTTAATTCTGGCAGTGGATTGCATGGTCTCAGTTGCCTAATTACACGCTTTGTTCAGTCTTTAGGGGCATTTTTCCTACAGTTGAATTAAAAAAAAAAAAATCTCAAAATTGACAATGCCTTTCTAGTGGTTGGGATTGGTGGTGGTTGGGAACTCATATGCTAAACTACCAGCTTTACAGGACCTCATTCATCTTGATTTTGTGGAGTTGAGGGCACTACATTTCTCAGGAGACGTCATTAAGTTTCAGGACGAAACTGTGAACAGGATCTCTGTCAGCACTCAGAAACTCAGGGTTTTTGTCACTGACTGCTGCTGAAGGTTTATTGAAGTTTCTTGCACTTAAGTGGCAAAGCTAGAGAGGAAGAGGTGTGACAGGCTAAATATAACCCCTTTTCCTCTGTACTCTTCCATGTCAAATGCAGTGCTCAACTCTTGAGAAAGATCTGCAATATCTTTTTGGTATCCTGTGATTCGGTGCATGGCTTAAAGTTGTTAATTGTCAGCCCATCACGTTTCAGCTCCCTAAATGTGTTTTATGTTCGACAGACAGGCTAAAAGTAAGTGTTTGGCATTAGCATGCACTGTGTAGAGAATTGGGCACTCTGGATTTTTTTTTGGGTGGGAAAAAGCGTCTCTTTTTGTCATTTTATGTTCTGTGGTCAGAGTGTTATGGTGTGAGCTTTTCAGACTTTAATGGTTGCAACATGCAAGAAGATACTCAAGTATTTAAGGTCGACAAAGAGAATACTTTAAGAAAATCTAACCTAAAGGATTTGGTTTTATACATCTCTTGATAGTATGCTGTAGTCCTGTGCCGTAGGGAGGATAAACGGGATGACTTGAGATCTATTCCAGTTCTGCATTTGGAATTGGAGTTCTTTATTATTCGTATTTATTTATATCGTGCTGTAAATGTTGGCAGTGCATTTACAAATGTTATTTAAGACAGGCTGAAGGGCTTAATGTTGATCTTTTCTTAACTGGGTTGTAAACAGAATGATATTTAGGGAGACATCTTAGCCAGAAAAGTCAGAGGAGAGGAGGGGTTAGTTGAAAGGAACAGTAGTCTGTAAGGAATTGAAGGAATTAAAGAAAAGAGCTTATGTTTGTCTATGTGTCACAGGCAAAGATAAAGCAGTTGAAGCTATGGGAGACCAAAGCATCTGCCCTAAATGATGAGAGTCTGGTCTGATTGCAGCAAGAAGTTTGTACATTTTTCACAGTTTTTTTTTTTTTTTGCAGTGATGCTTGTTGGACATATTCATTGCTGTGACAGACTCTGCAGGGCTGAACTCTGAAATGGAAGTTTGTGGCTCTGAGGCGTGGAAGCATAATGGAAAGGAGAGAGTATGCAAAGAGAAGCAGAACCTGAAAGTGTCATTGCTCCACTGCCAGCAGTGCATTTGTTTCTTCTCAGACGCCTTATGCTGAGAACTGAATGTTTTTCTTCCCTGTCCACAGTGAATTCTAGACTAAACTGTGCTTACCTTCAGCATGTGAACCTCTGTCATTCCAAGCCCTGAATCTTAACATCTTGAGATAGATACCTCTGAGGTTATACAGTTAATATAAACTGCTGATACATTTCATTTTTAAAATAAAAATAATTAGCACTTAAAAATTCTGCTTTTAGGAAAATATGTAGAGTTTTTTTTAAAGGAAGAATTATTAGCCAATGTTGGGAATTTTCGTAATATATGACAAGTTTCCCAGCTCGTCTTGTCATTTACGGGTGTGCTAAGTCAATACACGTTTTTGGTGTGTATGTGGTAGGGTGTGTTGGGATATTGTAGTTGTTGCAGTGGGGAATGAGAATGCACATTCAGGCCTGCACCCCTGTGGAGTTCTTCCCTGACTCTCAGCTTCCTGAAAGAAAACTGTCTATGCTGGAGCTGATTTTGATTTTTAGCTTTTTTTATAGTGTGCTACTTTACCCTCCTCCTTCCTTTGCCCATATACTTGTATCTGTGCTCATTAATTAATGGCAGATTGTCCTCTCTCCAGCAGTGCCTCTTTAAACAACGCTGTAGTTTCATCACTGGCTTGGATAGTCACTGAGTGGGAGTATTTTTGCTTTCTTAGCAAGTGGTAATACTTTTGTTAAGTATTTGGTCTGGGATTTTGTTGAGTGCCGTTCTCCCAAGAAAAGTCTTTGGCCTTATTTAGACCTTTTCGGATTTGTAGATCCCTGAAATTTGACAACTGAATGCCCAGACCTCTGCATAGTGAATTTAAGGCTTTGACTATATACTTGCTTTTCTTTGCTGCTTAGTCCTTCTTGAAGTAATTCACAGATGCCCAGAAAACAAGAACCACAGTCAGCAGCTGTTATTATAGGCTGTTGGAAATGCTTTGTCTGAGACATTTTATTTCTTGTAGGCTAAAGACTTCTCTTTTTTGGTCTCAGGAAAACTCCTTCCGCTCAATGTGGAGAGGCTTGCAACAGTTGTTTTTGGTTTTAAACATGAGGTTTGGACACTTTGTTTTTAAACATTGTCCTACATTGCTTCATTTGCCTTTTCTGAAGCTCTGCCATGTGCTTTCAAGCATTGCCTGGAAGCCTTGCTGTGTCTTACTGTTCCTGCACACTAAAGCCTTGAAATCCTTGTGACCATTCCGTGGTACCTTAGTAAATGCTTACCATTCCTCCAAAGAATGAACGATGCTTTTTCTTTTTCTTCTACACCTTCAACTACAGAGCATGACATTACTGGAGGGCTGCAGATGCATTGCGAGCTTGGAGGTCTTTTGGTGAGCCTGCACTGCTGCTTGCCGGCGGGTATACCTGATGTTCTCAGATAGGGTCTTTTAGTCTTAAAAGCCTGGCAAAGCACCTGTGGTTTCCCACTAAAGTGGGAATAGGGAGAACCTGTAACAAATGCCCATCGCCTAATGTTGAGTTAGATGCTACTGGTGTAGAATAGATGCCCCAGCCATTTTTGTTCTCATGTTTAGCTCTTGGCAGAAGGTGCTGAAAGGTGCTGCTGTCCTGAGTTCTAACTGCCCCCAAACGTATCTCTTCCTACAGCACTGAGAACTAGAAACATCTTGTAGTACCGGCAACTACTGAGAGCTGCATTCATGAGAAGAACTGCTCTCATGTCTCTCAGAGTGCTAAGGGAAAGGAGTTAGCATAGTTGGGGTACCTGGACTGTTGCCTGTTTGCTAGTCTGTGAGTTACTCGTGCTTGAAGGCTTATTTAATTCCCTTTCTTTGGAAAAGCAACATACAGCTTATCCATCACTGTGTGCTTTAACTAACACTTTGGTGTTAATGCAATGTTGTTGTGAGAATATGTACTCTGATGGAGAGCAGTATTGTTCAAATAGATGTGGTTTTTTTTTCTTGTCCAGTTGAGGCTTATATTTTGTCTATTCATAAAATAATTGCAAAGATGCTATTGGTTTGTCCCAACCACAAGAAACTAGGATATACAGTGTTCAGATGTGTCCACGTCCTCTTGAAACAGGAGTGGTGTAGATCCTTTTAAACTTTAGCTGAGCTCCTGGGTTAAACTAGGGTATGGAGGAAAGTTCTGATGAGGGACTTACTGTGAGAAAGTAAGAGGCAAGATGATGGCTTTGAAAACTCTGGTAGGCTGATATTGCGCTCAGATTTATTGATCCACCTCACAGTAGTATGTGAGTTTCTTTCTGGTAAGGGGGTTATTGATGGTCTGTTCTAAACACCAGTGACTTGAAGGTAGATGGCTGGTTCTCCTCTGTCTTTTGTATTAGCCCAGAGGGCCAGCCTGCAGATTTATGTTAAAACTCCTTCATTAAAATCTTGAATTAGTTACTTTTTATGTTATTTTGAGGCATGATAAATTTTAAAAGCTTAACGTATGAAAAAGTGTAGAAATGTTTGTATTATGTAAGTTAGATGGTTCTGTAAATAATCAAAACTTTTTTCCTTCTACAGCTATTTGGACATTGGGGAAACAAAGAAAAAACCTGCTGAAGTCAATAACGAGGTAGGATGTCTGAAATGTTTAAGTAAACCTGCAGTTAATGCTAGTGACATGCCTGCATTTATGCCTGATTTTTATGTATGTCTATTATGTTTAATACTAATATAATTATCTACCATTCTGAATATATTGAGTGATTGCTCTGAGCATGATGCGCTGATTATCTTCTGCTCAGCTTTCTGAATTGCCACATCCAGTTAAAAACTTTCAGTAAAGAAAATCTGTTGTCTTCGTTGGATCTGGCTATAAACCCAAGGGAGCTATGTTTCATGCAGAAAAAGATGGTGGGAATGAGAATTTGGGGAGGTTTGGGCCAGCAAATTTTCTTCAAAACTAGATATTTTCTCTGGAGAATGGCATTTTTGTTCAAAAATGTCACACTTAGTAGAAATAAATGTCATTTTTCCCAGCCACTGCCAATGTCAGTTGTACATTTCTCACTGGTTCTAGTCCGTAATTCTCCAAGCTTGCCTGTTTCTCTTGAGCAGTGCTACACTATAGCATAAGGAGGGAACTGCAGGCTTCAAAAAACACTGTACATCGATTTTTGTGAGATGCGTGACTCTGCGTTATTTTTAACGTTGTGTTGTGTGTGGAGATAGCAATGATTCCAAACAAACATTTGAATTGCAGCTTCTGCCTGACAAGAAGCATCAGCTCACTTGTTTTTCAGTTTCTTTTGCCTTGTGCTTGCATGCTGTGTTTCCGGCAATTTAATGGTTTGTGTGGCAGGTGTCTTTAGATGGTAGGACACCTTGTGGTTGAAGACCCTCAAAACTGAGGCCTTAGTGCCCTAATGACATTTATAATGATACTCAGATACTTCTTATTCAGAGGCTATGAAATAGGACACTTGCATTTTATAATTAAACATAACTTTGTAACCTGTATTTTTTTCTTTCAAATGGACACGATCAACGGGAAGATCCAATTCGAGTCTGAGATGGAATTTGATACCATATAAATTTACTCTAAGTTGGATTTTTCCCCAGTTTGTTTATTTATGCAATTGAACAGAATATTGTAGACAGTTTTGTTGGTTTTGTGTAGCCATTCATGTCTCCCTGTTTTTTTTTATGTTTTTTATGAAGGAAAGAGAACAATTTTTTAAAATAGGAAAAGTTAATTAAACACTGATGAGGCAGCAGGGTTACAGTCTGTTGCTGATGTGTATGTAAAACTGAGCAACACACTTTCACATATGCACTAAGCTTTCCCATGTCTCTTATTCATCAATTCTATTTTCTTGGTGTCCTGAGTGTCCTCAAGTTTTGTGAATCTTGCTGAAACTAGTTACTTGCAGGGTGCTCAGGCAGAGAATCAAGTAATTCATCTCACTTTTAGTTGTGATCTAAGTAAGAGGTTATAATTTTAGGGCGGAAGTAAAATGTTTGTCCCACAGGCACAGCAAGGTGTAATTTGTGAATTGTCTCAGTGACTTCAGTAGGAAGGAGTTATGCATGTACAGAGAAATTTATGGGTCAGGTCTGAGTTTCTAGTGTTTTGGTGGGCTGGAGTGGGGACAGAAGAAAATAAATTAATAAAATTATTTGGTTGATTATTTTGCTCACTACAGCTTTGTGGGCTCCTTGCAGATCAAGGACCTGTGTGCTAGTCATTGAATAAAAAGCTCACTGATGGCCTCATAAACAACTCCAGGGTAACGTTAGGGTATGCTTTCAGACTTATCTTTGTCAGGACAATTCCTGCTCTCTTTGTGCTGGCGCTAAAGTATTAACCTGCTCTCCTTCATTAGCTCCACCTCTTTTTTCTTCCCCTTCCCCAGGATGTGGATGTGAGAACGGACACCAGCCCATTCTCATGACCTCAGTAGCGCTTCTGTTAGCCAGAGCCTGGAGACAGCAAAGGCTATTCTTCAAGCTTGCTCCTGGGGATTGCTTCCCGCCTTTCTCACCTGACAGCTGGCCTTGCTCTAACCATGGCCTTAAGGATGAGCAATCACCATGATAAATGGCCTTGTGCTACAGTGCTCCTGAGTGCTGGTGGTGCATTCAGAACCGGTGCAGGATTTTTTATTGCCTGTGGAGGGAGATGGTCTTGGAGCTCTTAGAGCTGTCTTGCCCCAGACCAGGTTTTGCAAGCCCATTGATGGTCGCCTGGTGGTGATGACAGTTTTTCTGTACCTGCATAGTGCCATACATCAAGGATCTGAAAGCTTTAAAAAGGTAGCACAGAAACAGCGTTTGAGAAATTCGTGTTCTGTGATTAAAGGCGATATCATCATGCTTAGGTACAAGGGTGTCAATTCTGGTTGTACGAAGCACATTTAATTTGGCATTGCCTACCTGATGAGTGCTTCTCAGAGCAGGTTTTTCTCTGGTAAAACAATTACAAATATCTAATTCCAATTCTGGTTAGTGAGGAGGGAGGCAAAAGGAAAATGGTGTGCAGCCACCGTACACTGTGTATTTGTATGCGGCTGTAGGTGTTCTTTTGTGTTAGTTAAACTGCTAAATGTTTGACATCTGCTTTTGGGAGTGCTTTAATGTTGTTCTTTAAACATAGCACCTCAGTTACTTTGAATTTGCATATAACCAGAAAATGTGTGTCAAACTAGAATTAAACAAGAAAAAATTCATGTTCAAGATATGGTGTAAATATGGTGATCTACATGCAGAAGGAATAGATGGGAAATATAAAGCATTAATTTCTTACTAAAAATCTCTTCTCACTTTTCTCATGGAGTGAGAAGACAAAATAAGCAGTCCATCAGAAATAGGTTTATCTTCTTTAGTGAAATTTGCGAATCTGATTTTGTAAGGAAGGCATTCCGGGGCAGGAGCAGGAAGAAAAAAAAAAAAAAGTTCTCCATCTCATGGATTCTGAGAACTCATCTAATTAAATCCTTCAGCATCTGTGCTTGTAAGGTGCTGAGATTTAACATTTGGGAATGGATTCTGTCCCTGACGAAAGCAGTATTATTTCTCTCTGTTGTGCCCTAGTTCAGTTTTAGCTGGAGCTTCTCCAATACCATGGTCCTGTTGACCTGTAAGGTGCAGGCCTTGCCTGATATGTTTGGAGCTAACAAGGGTTTACAGCTAGTAAGCACCTGTGTTCTCTGTGTGTCCCCTACAACTGACAGCAGGAGCTCTGGGGAAGGTGAGGTCCAGGTCTTAATGTAGATGTGTTGTTACAACATAGCGATGAACCAACTATGTAACGCTGTGTAACTCACTAAGCACTATCCATCTATTTAATGTGAGAAGTGGAACATGCAAATCGATGTGATTGTCTGTAAGATGGGTCTGGTTGGAATACTTTGGGAGGATAATTTTTTTTCTGTCTAAACAGATAGATTTATGGATGAGGGTCTGTATCACCAAATATGTTGTAATATCAGTAGCTGATTTCACCATAGGCTGTCTTTGGTGAAAGAAGGATGAGATGGGAAAGAGTGTATTAGATGTTCCTCATCAGCAGTGTCAGCATCCAAAAGTGCACAAGCAGAGCAATGCAAGGAAGCTTGTATTTCTACTTTTTTCTGGTGTAACAACTGCACATAGCAGTTTAATTTTTAGGTCTTTTTTTAAAAAAATAAGCATTGTTTTAAAAATAGTTAAAGTATGATAGTAATAATAATGCTCTTAAAATCTTGCAAAATAACTGTAGTCTTGGTCTGTGAAGCCCAACCATCAGTTAGAGTTGGGTCTTTTAGAAAATATTATTGAAAAAGCCCTTAGTCATTCTACTACTGATACAAATCAGGTTCCAAGGTGGTCTTTAGTGAAATAATGTCATCTCTTAGTATTTCCGATATCAATGATAGATTTCTTTAATCTAGTGTCTAGTCTCTTAAAATCTGTTTGCCAGTCTAAGGCCTTTGAACAACTAAAATAAATGGGCCAAATGCTCAGCTGTTGGAAAACAGCTGTTTTTTTTTCACCAGTCTACCCCAGATACGGACTTGAACTTACAGCACTGTTCTTCTGGGTAAAGTATTGTGTATAGACCTGGGTGAACTATTGTGTCAGTATAGGATGATGAACAAGGGAGGGCCACTCTGACATCTTATTGCAGGATGCTATAATTTATGATAGAAGTAAAATGCATGAAAATGATACTGAACATTTATTAAATGGCTCTAAGCAGCATGAGTTCCAGTAGTGTCGGTCTGTGGGATGTCTGTAGTTCATTGATCATTGGTGTCAGTAGACTTTGAAATGTGCCCAGGGCCAGGAAGGAGATGGGATGCTGTTGGTTATGCAAAAACCCAGTGGTAGTTGTGGTACTTTAACAGTCACTGCATTTCAAGGATAGTTAGGTGCCTTGATACCATTTTTGCTTTTGGAAATCTTCCTCAGACTGTCATACTTAGGCATGCGATGAAGGGAGTAGCTCAAGAGAAAATTGGTAACTGTGCAGAAGAAAGGAAGGAGTTTATAATGGGAACAGTCTGCAAGATCCTTTTCAGTTCAGAACATCAGTCTGTGATTTGTTTAGTTTCGCATTAATATCCAATTTTAGTTCCCCAGTTCCCAAGATCATCTCGATGCAGTAACATTTGAGCAATTATCAAGCACATCCTCTCAAGTTATCCCCTGTTGTATGCTGCTAGAGCTAGTGGGATTTTCAAAGCCGCATCTCTGTCTCTTCTCACTCAGTCCGCTGTTAGGTGTATTGGGCACTTCCTTGCCTGTTTGCTCTCCTTAGCAACAGCAGCAGCACAGCAGTTTAGGAGAAGCCTCTTAGTTCTCATGCTGCTGTAACACCAGATCGGTGTGCCACTCTGCTGATTTTCACAGTGCCGCAGATTCGCTTGACTAGGAGTGTGCGTGATGGTCAGAAGGGTGAGCTGTGGGTCATGAAAAGGGAGAAAGAAAAGATCAGATTAGAGCTAAAGGCAGTGAGCAGCAGTGAAGAGAGAGAGACTGCCAGTATGAGCAAATTTGTATATGGCTCAAGCATTTTACTGACATGGTAATACTCTTTCCCTTCTGATTTGCTGTTTATTCCAGGAGACAAGTTGATGACATGTTTCTCGCACTGTACCGTTGTGGTGGTTGTTCTGCATGGAAGGCTGGAGCAAGTTTCCTAGGAAAAGGCTGTTTTTTCAGTTCCTATTTGATGGCCTCTGCAACAAGCTAATCCCATCTTAGTTTAGACTTTTTGGGGAGAGAGCAGGGTAGAGAGTAAGTTCAGATTTCTGACTTCTCCCACTTTCAACCAGGGACAGGAGTAAGGGTGAAAGAAGACGCCTGTCACAGAAGTGTGGGGAAATTGTGTGTTAGTCTCAGCAGATAGCAGCCAGGCTTTTGGCTGTTTTAAATCCTCTGGCAGAGCCCTCACACTGTAATAATATGTCTCTAAATTTTTTACAGCTATGTTACTGGTAGGGAAAGTAGTAAAAAGATTTCATCCTGACCCAGGCTGAAGCTTTGATACAACTATTCCTCAGGTATGTTTCCATCCATTACTTCTTTTGGCAACTGAGCAGCTTGTTTAGCAAGAGATCCCTTTTGTACTGAGGTGATCTGCAAGTACAAATACATTTTAAATGATATGCTTGAGGAATCTAACAATTAATCTCTTGAAGAAATATGGGCCAACAGAGTTACCATTTGTTTATTACAAGCTTAATTGTTTGTAAAAGGTACTGAACATTGTTTTCCAATTATGATGTGTGAAGTATGGATATTTATATATCTCTAGGCACTATCTCTAGTCTACATGGTCTCTCCCTGTGCACTCAAAAAGATAAATTTTACTCGTTATTTGGGCTGTGTGAGCTGCTGAAGAATTAACTGAGCATATTTGCAAGTATTTGCAAGTATTTGCAAGTCCTGTAGGTAACGATTTGTTTTAAATTATCTTTGCTTAATAAAAATGTGTTCACCTGAAACCACCTTTCTTCTTTGACTTATGACCAACGTTTTTTTGAACGCGCTGAAGTAAACGGAATTTGCAGTGTGTTATTGTAAAAGCAAAGAATTGCTGGCACCGAAGAAAAGCAGATGTATTTTGATATTGAAGACCCAGTCTCTTGCAACTGAAAGAAAAAATGAAGGGTTATAGTGTTTGTATGAAACAGCATCTATTATCAAAAGTTCATACCAGGCCTGCATTAAGATGCTTTACTAACCGTATAGATAGATTTGCCCTTGGTTGATAGCAGACAGATTTTTCTTAGGTAGTAAAAACATTGAAGTTTTACGTTTGCACTTCACTTTTTCTCCTGGGTTTCTAGAATGAGGTGATTGTGTGGCAAGCTCTGACACAAGTATTTTTTGTGCTGCTCAAGA
Source organism: Leptosomus discolor (assembly GCF_034619465.1). NCBI lineage: Eukaryota > Metazoa > Chordata > Aves > Leptosomiformes > Leptosomidae > Leptosomus > Leptosomus discolor. The sequence goes on along the minus strand of NC_141398.1, from coordinate 38,262,192 downwards.
TTCATTGCCATTTGTGTTCCACTTGGATTTTTTTACCGACTTATATTCTAGAAAAGCTTTCATAAAATTATTTGATAAAATTCTACTTATATGTCTTACTCTGTGTAAGGCACCTCGAGAGTTAGCTTTATACTATAGAGAGATAAGGATGATGTAGACTCCATTCCTTTGGTTTACCACTGTTTCCTGTGATGTTTAAGCAATGAAAACATCCTGGTCCCCAATTTTATAACATTTGCCTACTTATGGTGTGTTTATAACATTATTACCCATCAACTGGGAACTACTGTAGTTTTGTACAACGGAATAATCAATATTTTTACTAATGATGCTTCAGAGGATTGGTAAAGTTTCCTCAAAGCTTTCATACATAGAATAGTTTGGGTTGGAGGGGACATTTAAAGGTCATCTAGTCCAACCTCCATGCAGTGAACAAGGGCAGCTTTAGCTCATTGCATGAGCTGATAAATTTGGAATGTGACATTGTGTTGAAATATTTAACGCTTCAAAAGGTTAGTTATAAAGTGATGTGAGTAATAAGTGAGATGTTTGTAGTACCCAAGGCTATATTAATGGAGCAGTAAGAAAGGCCAGCTCTTAAACCTATATAAATCAAACCAGCACAGAGCACCTGGTTCAAGGAGGTTATGTTTTTTGTCTGTGTTTTGCTGCCATCCCATATGGCTTTATAAATACGTGTAAACCTGTAAATCTTGCCCTCTTTGATGAGGGGCACTTCTGGTAAGAAAAGGAAATAAATCAGATAGTCATACCATTTCTTAGCTATGGATAACTAGCCTGTGTCTTCACTGCAGCCTGTGAAAGTGCTGTCAGACCTCTGTATTTAGCATGTCTCTATTTAATATACACTGGAAAGAAAAAAAAAAAAAACTCTCAGAATGGCACATTTCTATTGGAAACTATTCTCAAGTGCATAAAAGTCACTTTTTTAGAATTAAATATGCAGCATGGTATGTTCAGAGCACAACTAAAATGTTATTTAATGAACAGTATGCTTTTCTGATATACAAGGATTGATTCTCTGAAGTGTCACATACCTCTTGCAAGACCCGATTAGCCAACAGGAGTTGGGTAGTTTACTGGATCTTTCCCTCTTTCCAGTCTATTTTTGAATAATAAATGTGAAAAGTATAGTGCAGTGTTCATAGAAGCAAAAACTATATGTGGAGGGGATCAGCAAATAGGTTCACACCAACAAAAACAAATATACATCGTTTTGCTACATCTCCATTTTAGGGATTATGTTTAGAATCACAGAATAATTTAGGTTGGAAAATACATTTAAGATCATCGCAATCAACCGTTAACCCAGCACTGCCAAGTCCACCTCTAAACCATGTCCCTAAGCACCACATCTACACGTCTTTTAAATACCTCCTTCTTTTCCCAGTGTAACACTATTGAGTCTGAAGCATTGCATGATCAAGCCCATCCATAGTCTTCTAAAAGGAGTAACATGTTTTTTGTTGATCTTCAGTCTTTCGTGTGCTCAGCTGAACATAAACATAATAGGAATTTTTGTATGAAAATTGTATTAAATTGGTGTATATATGTGCGCACACACACACGTTCTATACATGTATACATGTGTGGGTATGCACACATGAATTCAAAATGGTTTTCTTGCAAAAAATATTTTTCATATGTGTACATATGACAGTATACCTGAGACAATGGTTTGGCTGATGATAATTTTGTTTGTTTGGTTGTTTTTTTCCAACAGTTAACAGTGGAAGACATAAGTACCTAAAGTAGATTGTACAGTGTGTAGTATGTGTTTGCAAAGTGTTTTGTCTGTGTTTGTTAAATTTTGTGAATATTTAGCATATTTTTTAGTATAAGGGAAAAATGTGTAGAATGTAGTTATAAAGCAGTTGTGAGGGTGTCGATTTTACCATGTTTCAGTGAGATGCTGATCTGCATCTTGGCTTTGTATTTTCAAAGGGCTGTTACGAGGCACTCATCTGCATCTAACATTCAGCAACGCAAGTTCAACCGCAGTGAATTATGACTGAAGATGTAAGATGGGCTCCAAGAGAACTCTCTGTAGCATGTATTCTGAAATTTGAGTGTTTACAGAGGTCTCAAACACTGATGATTGATTGCCGCTCCCAGAACCTAGCCTGCGTGGGGTTTAGCTGCTTTGTTTTTCTCAGACTCTACAAGGTGCTTAGCAAAGTTATTTCACAGGTGGTAACTCCTCACTGAAGCAAGAAAGAGCCACACTGCTGTTGGTGTAAGAGGCACTGTGGGAAATAAATTCTTTGTAGAATAGAAAGGTAAAAATGATGGTGGTTTTGAGTGTCTGTGATCCCATGGTGTGCTTCCAACTGTGTTTAGCCCTTGTTGCCTTGCAAATTCTCATTTGATTGAATGCCTCCAACCTACTTACAGTTCCCTGTGAGTTTCAACTGGTATAATGCTTTCTTCTTCCTCCCCTGAATACGTTGCTGCTGTATGTTGCCGTGTGATACCTCAGATAAGTATCTCATCACAGATTATGAAATGTTGGCAGCATTTGTCAGTGGGATATGGAGGCTGCCCTTGAATGGGTCTTTTCAAACAAACTGAAAATGTACAAAATTTGAAGATAAAATCATAATGGGGCCAGACCAACGATTAATGTCAGTCTGCTTACAATTGCTGACGTAAATGGAAAAGTTCTGATTTACATCAACTGAGAATGTGGCTGGCAAAAGAAAATAAAGGGTCTAGGGTGCTAGTGATGCTGGTCTCTTAATGTAAGCACAAACCTTCCCCCAAGACCACATCGTTGTTAATATGTAATGCTGCAGTGCCAGAGGGGTCAGACTGTTCCAGACACTGCAATGCTGTGGTGCCTCCTACGAACAAAATAGAGGCAGAACCATGCAGTCTTTAATTAAATCCTGGATCAGGTCTTCCTCTGGGGTGGTTTGGCATAAGTCCATGTACTTCAGAGGAACTAGATTGATTTACGGTGGCTGAGCACTTGGTCTTTTATTAATGTATATTGAAATTATGTGGCTTGTTTTTCATAACCATAAATAGTTTAACATTGGTCAGACAGAAGTGGTCCTAAACTCTATGAAGTAATAACTTGAAGACTGTGCCAAAAAATAATGAATAGGACAGGTTAAGTAGAATAATAGTATATAGAGTGGGTTTTTTTGTTGTTGTTTTGTTTGGTTTTGTTTTTTTTTGTTTGTTTTTAATTTAAATCACAACGCAGGATAGATCTAGCCAAACTTTTTTAAAAAGGTGGCTTCAGAGCAGGCTAGTGTTGCTTGTGCTGAGTTTTTGCGCTGTTGTACTTAGAGAGCTTGATATACTGTGGTGTAGCCAGAACATATATTGGGCATCTGTAAGAGTTATCTCTTGTGCGTTGTGGAATACTATATTGTACTATATTGCACTAGTTGCTTGCATGTCTGCATGCTTGCCATCTTCAAAATTAAAGGTGGTGTACACAGCTCATTTGCAGGGCCCCTATGCAGGCTCTTCCTTCTGTTTGGTTTTTAAAATTTTCTTTTAATTTATATATTTATTTTCTCCTTTCCTCTCTCTCATTTGCAGCATCAGAGTGTCCCTGTGTCTTGGATTAATATAAAGAGTTTGTATTTCTTTTGGACCCTGAAGCAGATCAGGTGTAAAACATGCCTTCAGGAGGCAAGCAGTCCCAAACCCGATCGTTATCCCTCCCTTTCCAGACAAACAACAGTAGCCTAAACATCTGCCCAAGAGCATGTGGACCCCAAGAAAAGACACAGTACACTTGCCCTGACTGTTCATGTTGAGTGTGGCAGGAGACTTCAGAGAGTTCTGTGACACCGTGGTCCAGCATCTGCTTAATTTAATCTGGGCTGCTCTGCTCCAGGCTCCCAGAAGCTGAGATCTTGTCTATGTGCTGTGCTAATTACTTCTGGGTGTTTTAATAGTGTCACAGTCACCTTAGCGTTTCTGTGCACTGATTTTAGTGGTGTTACATTAGCAAATGTAATATTGCACTAATGTATTCTTTTCACCTATTAATACAGGAGGTACATTTGATTTAAACATGCTTAGCAGAACAACACAAGATTGTGTTTTGTTCTGGTTTAGGCCATGTTTAGATAGAAAAGAAAAATATTAAGTCTCTGCCCAAGCTGATCCCATTTTACAGTCCCCCACAGTTTGCTTGTTTAAGAACAGAGCTGAGTTACTAGGCCACAGAAGACTGCATAACCCAAAAGACGGACTTGCAAGCCAACGCCACAGTATCTATCATTGGCAGAAATACAATCCTTCAAATAATAAATGAGCTCTTAACGTCTGTCAGGTTGCTTATTTTCTCGGGGGCCCACTGATAGGGCTGCATGCAATAACATGATGGCCTTCTGAGAAGCCTACATCAAATTAATGGTTTCATCAGCTTGCAGGAACAACTAAATCATTGGGCACACCTGGGACTATTCTAAAGGGCTCCTTTATGTTCAGCAAATGCTTTCTAAATAGTTCCAGTAAAGTGTGGGTCATTGAAACCTGAGCATTGCAGACTGGATCAGAGAACTGAGTTTGATGGACTGTTTGGAGTGTGTGAGAGCTTAAACATAGGTATCAACAGCATAAGTGAGAGCTTAAACATAGGTATCAACAGCATAAGTGAGCATCGGGAATGGATGTGGAGTCACAAAAAGCGATAGAGGGCTTTACTAGTTACCTATTGAATGCTTTATAGGAGATTAGCCTGGCAACCTAGCAGCTATACGCAGAAAGGTGTAAGGACAGCCAAAGTTAAGTCATTCCTGTTTTGGATGCAACCTGTGTTTGGAGCCTAATAATTAGGACCTGATGCTATGGAAGTAGATGAGTATTGCCTCAGCCTGAGGCAGTTACTGAAGCATACTCTTTAGAAAGTTACCTTATTTTTTTACTGTATTCCGAAGCTCTCTATTAGGTTGCTTACGTTGGGCAAATAACCCTTAATGGCTGACAGCAGCAATAGAAGCGTTGTCAGGTGTTGCAGTTTAGGATGTGTTTTCTTTTTCTTCCTAGAGACTCAGTAAATTTTCCTCTCAAATTTTGGTGACAAACAACCAGTTATGGTCTGAAAAACGTGCTTTAAATGTTTCTGCAAGAATGGCTGAGCTCCCAAATTATTTGGCAGTCTCCAAAAATTTCTTTGCCTCCCATAATGAGCTGTGTGATAACAACCTCTTACTCTCTTTCCAAGCTTGTACTAGTACGTGTGAATCTTCCACCTGAATTAGAGCACACTGGAATTAACAGCAGGTCTGTGAATTACAATTACCTTAGGGATTAAGGCATAGTTTATATACAGTCTAGTACAAAATTTCTTATTGTATGAGAAGTCACCAAAGTTGTCCATACAATTCTGACCTCTTAGTGGAAACCATACATTGTGCCATGCTGCACTGTGGTATACTCTTCTGAGGTTGTTGCTCAACACATATATAATCCTGCAGCAGTAATTACGTATGCTCTGTAGAAGGTGAAGCTGGAATGGAATAAAATGCATGTTTTAAAAACAGGAACTTCTTTCTGCAGATACACTGCCACCCTTGCTGGTGGTGGTCAGCGCAAACGCTTTCCCAGTGTGAAGACTGAGTAATTTCTAGGGTTTTTTGTCCTTGCAGGTCAAGCCAGTTACTCACAGTAGAATCACTGTGTCAGCACGGTTTCGAAAACCACTCCAGGAGCCCTACACTATTTTGTAAGTAGAATTTTCAGGGGTGGGGGTGGTGATGAGTTTTGTTTAAAATGCCCCTCCAAATTATTTTACTTTGCTTTATTTCAGCCTGATTGCTAATGGAGACCTTATTAGCCCTGTAGTGCGCCTCCTCATTCCCAGGAAAATACTGAATCACTGGGATTATGTTCTCGAAATGATTACAGGAAAAGTTACCCTCAGAAGTGGAGCTGTTCACAGGTATCAGGAAGCTGAATATTTGCAAGATACATTTGATATGCGTAGATATGTTTTTAAAGCTCCATAGGTAGATATAATCGATCATTCTTGCTTCATGGGAAATTCCACTATAAGAAAATTAAAATACATCAAAAAGCCACAAAATGGAAATACCTTGACTCTAAGTAACCTTCAGGTTTCATCTCAACTGCTATTTAAAAAAAGAAAAACCTCAATTTGTTTCAACTGTTGTTTCTTGATTAAATATTTAGTTAGCAGGCATGCAATTATACAATAATTAGTATTAAGCATTAAGTTACATGTCAGAATAAGATAAATGAGCATGGTAAAGTTGGTGATGATGTTGGGAATGTGCAATAATAGATGCGATCCATGTTACCTTTTAATTTTGATAGTTCTTTAAATTCGTTGGGGCAAACAATTTCAAGGAAAATATTACAGATTCTTTAGTTTTTGAAGATCTGTGCTATGATTAGAATGTGCTTTATACTCAACCAGCTCAACCTCCTGATAAAAGCCAAGGCCAAAGTCGTAGTTGGGGGTTAGCCAGTTCCAGTGTCTCAGCTGGTCTGAGTTGTGGTAGTATCCCAGGAATAGAGATGACCTCTTGGATAGGTAAGTTTCAGGCCCTTAAGGCTTTTACAATGTAAAATAACATCTCTAATTTAGGATTTGTTAGTTGTTGCAAGTTTTAGAGCAAAACGATATATGCAGTTTCCATGAGAAACATTGTGGTGTAAGCGGGCTGCTATGGAGTGTACAGGGCAATTCCTGACATTCCAGTGTTGCCCCATGCAGAGCACGTTACAGAAATCTCTTCCTCAGCTGGAAAGGGCCTTTTGCGGAATATCATTCTTCACAGCTTACGCAATGTCTGAGGCTAAGCTTGTCCAACCTTTCTCAAATCAGTGAAGATAAGGTAGGCTTTCAGTTCTTCTGATTGCTTTCCCAGAGCCGATGCAGACGATAACAGATTAAGGTAATGCTAGCTGTTGACTATTAGCTCTCAGCTAATTTTTCCTCTCGGCCCTGGATTTCTTTGCTGCTGTTATGTGGCTACTTAGCACTTTTACTTGCAGTAAAGTAAGCGTACAGACATGTTGCAGCTTTCTGGGTCCGATTCTCAGCTAGTGTAACTGAGAAGCGAACAATTCTTTCTATTCTCAGGTTGTTTAGCGATTTAAAAACCTTGACATTTTATTCTTATTACTCAGTACCACTCCTTGGTGAAATGGAATGATGGACATGAAAGCATAAATCATTCTGTACATAGCTTGTTTTTGAGGAGTTCCCTTCAGTGCTCAGCTTTAATCTTTTAAAAAAATAGGATAATGTACATGACACTTTGAATGATTTAGTGTTTTCCTTTTTCTGGTTTTCTATTAACTCAGTTTTCATTTTCTTTTCCTTAAAATGCTAGGAATACATATTAAATACGTTAGTAAAGTGATCATTGTTCTTTAGTAAGTTACACATTAATTGCTGGGGTTTACTGAAAGTATATTAGGATTAGGGGAGGTCCTGTAAGACCACTGGTGCTGGGAAGATACAATTTTTCATTAAAAAAGGATAAATGCATTTACAAGAGCCTGCATTACATATAGGGCAGTTTTTCTTGTCCATGTTATTAAAAGAAACACAATGCTGCCAAGTCTTATGCAGTTTCACATGTGGCTTTTTTTTTAAAACAAAATGAGTTGATTTTCCCCATCAGAATAGGGATATAAGTAAGATATATGAGAGAGGAGACAATAAGAAAGTAGCTTTTCTCTTTGCCAGGTTGTGTATGGGGATGGGGTACAGCGACCTGATGGGCAGGTACCTGGTGTATTGGCAACTGGGAATTTGGGGATATTGGTCCCGCAAGTTGTGTCTTTGCTGTCTCCTTTGTCAGCCTCTACCCTTTGTTTTGGCTGACACTTTTTGGCTTGGATTCAGGAGGGAAAATGGAAATCCACTGACATCCCACAGACAATCCTTAGTTCATCCCTCAGTGACCAGAAGAAGTGACCACAAGGACATCTTTGTTGCATAATACTAGCCAGAGAGAACCCAGCTGGTCTGTGAATGGTTGTGGCCAGGTGGTTAGGTAGAAGGCTTCAGAAGTAAGTGTCACAAAACTTGTGTGATGCTTGTTAAGTCAATAGTTATTTATGTTTGAAGTTCCTTTTTTTTTTTTTAAATGCATTTTTAATTTCACTATCATCTTCAGACACTGGTTATGTTTGATTCAGTTATTGTGATTGTTATTTTCAGGGTGAAAAAATACAATTAGAGATTGCTAGATAATCCATAACATTTTTGGGAGTTATGTTTTGTACATTAAATATAACTTGAAAACACAAACTAAGTGAAAGATTTGGAACAAAACCCCACAGTCATGTTTGTAGGTACCCCTATATACCTGCAGCACCATATAAGTATATAAAGCAGTTCTTGAACTGTTTTGCACTATTTTACACTGATTTGCAAGTTTTTTTCCCCTGAGTTTCCCAAAGCAAAATGTAATCTAGCAAAATATAGTGAGATTAATTCAGAAATAGGCTTCTTGCTGATTTTTAGATTGCTTCTGTATTGTCATTGTTTGTGTGTAACTAACTGACATTGTCTGTGTGGTAGTGAAACATAAATTGCTCTTTGAATTGCTGGCATGACTCTGAAATGTTTGCGCTAAAAAGTAAATGTGGGTAATACAAAGAAGGTGCTTCAGAGTTAGTGTACCTCTTCGCAAGGAATCAGCAATGTGATCAAGATTTTAAAAAGCTGCAATTTCACCTTTGAGAACTTTCAGTCTTTGCATTTAGAAAACCAAGGTACTTCTATATGGCAGGAAGCACCTAGAAAATCAAGGTACTTTCATGATGGGAATGGAAGAAAGACATAGACGCACTGGAGCAAGTGCAGCAAAGGGCCACAAAGCTGAAGGGCTTGAAGATACCTGTCATGTGAGGAGGACTGGGAGCACTGGGACTCTGCAGCCTGGGGAAGAGAAGTCTCAGGGGAATCTTGTAATGTGTAGTGGGAACGAGTGAAGAAGTCAGAGCCAGGCTCTTCTCAGTGATGCTCAGTGATAGGACAAGAGGCAATGACCACAAACTGAAATACAGGAAATTCCATTTGAACAGAATAAATTTTTTTTTACTGTAAGTGTCATCAAACACTGGAACAGGTTGCCCAGAGAAGTTGTGGAGTCCCCATCCTTGCAGTTACTCAAAATACACTTGGACACAGCCCTGAGCAACCTACTCTAGTTGCTCTTGCTCTGTGCGGGGTGGTTGGACTAGACAGTCTCCGGAGATCGTGTCCAACCTCAGCTATTCTGTGATTCCTGGTGTTTTTTGTTTTTTTTTTCTTTTTTTTCTTTCTGTATTTGTTCAAGGTTGTGCCACTGTGTGTATGAACTTAAGTACCTTTCTCTCTAATAAACTGAAAATTTTTGCACTTTATTAGTCAGGGGTGTTCTCAAGGCAGACTTTTGGTATTCTTCCTGAAAAGTTCATCGTATAGATGTATATGTCATTTTATACTCCTTACATTGTGCTGAAGTTTACGAATAACAGATACAGTAGCTCCTGTAGAAGGCTTCTAGAAAGGCAGTTAAGATAGCCATTTAACATTCCTGCATTTAAGACTTAAATGCAAAACTGTTAATGTTGACTTTTTAATTAAATACAAATATTGTTGAGTTTTGGAATACGCTTCATAGGAAAGAGCTTATTTATTATTGAATGTTTCCTCCTTCCTCATTGGTTTGACCATTCTTATATAAAATCACAAATTCGACAATGAAGGAACTGGGATAATGTAGAAATAATAATGTGTTGACTGCCCCCCCACCCCCCCCCCCCCCGGTCCCTAATGCATTTCTTCCTTCTCAGTAAAGTGTACAAACAGAAATTATGGTGGTAAAAATCTACCTGGTGTAATAGACATAGTAATTATTGGAATTATAGGTGCCTGAGATACACAGCTTCTTATTATAATGTATTATTGTATTTCCCACTACTCCCAGCTTTACCTCTCCAGGTACAGCCATGTTCCAACCTTCCGATCTACACAATATAATGATCTAAGTGCAGTGTTATCAACTTGGTCTGTGTTAGGTGGACAGGTCCTGGGTTTTCGGTTATGGGGCCATGAATGCCCTGTTCCTCTTGGGTTATTGCATAGTGCCCAGGGCACAGATGGGAGGTGTAACTTGGTATGAGAAGGGTCAGGAACTCATGAACTAGATCCCTTCCAAGGTATCAGGGGAAAGGCGTTAAAAGACCTTTGTCATACAAAGTAATTTATTTCATTTTAAAAATGATGAGAGTATTTAGTTTGTAATAGGACATCATACTTCATTAGTTTTATATGAACTGTGATTTAGGTCATTATTTCCTTCTGTCTTTCCTTGTCCTTTGTTTTTTTTTTTTGTGTAGTGACTGACCATTGTATGGCATCCACTGTACTTTATTTTGTTTCATATCTGGAAATTCCACATGATTTAGTGAGTTTAGATTAATGTAGCTTTCAATGCTCTTAATACACTGAGTTTTAAGGTCTGTTATATTAAGCATTTTCATATTTTTCAGGCTTTACACTTTAGATGGAAAACTGGTTCAGAATGGATCAGACTTGGAGAATGGGCAAATTTATGTTGCAGTGGGTAGAGAAAAGTTTAAGAAGTTGCCATATGCTGATCTGCTGTTTAGCAAATCTACAATGAGAAGGCCACAGGGGTAAGTTCTATAGCTGTGTGATATACTTCTCACATACTTGTGTGTGTCAATTTGTTTACAAAGTACCACCAGTAAAGTACAAAATCATCATTCCAAGGACGAGGGAGGGAGGGATGGGTTAGTATGGATGCAAAACTTTATTGACAACTTCTGACAAAGCTGAGATAACAAAAACAAAAGAGAAAATGGAAATTCAGAAGATTACTTCACCTTATAAACATGCTATTAGTCATGGATCACAAAATTAAAGTCAGAGAAAGGATTATTTTGACTTGGCTTCATTTGTTTTTTTCCTGGGATACAAATGTGTGCAGCTGAATGAGATTAGGTGCAGCTACACATGTCTAGATCTACTCTTACTTGGTAATGTTTTGGGAATATGTACTGCCTTAAGAATGTGTTATGTTTGGATCTGTTTTTTGTAGGATAGATCTCTTACATAATAGAGTCCTAAACTGAGTTTCTGTAAGGAGAAACTCAGGCTTTTAGTATCTTTGGAAAAAATGAAGATTGGGAGCTATTTCATTGAAATAAATGGTTAGAAATGAAATGCAACTGTAGACAATGTCAATAACTTGAAAGTATTTTGGGAAATAGCATTTGCAACGAATAAATTTAAGGACAGTGGAAAGCTACGTTGATCAATTGATGTAAACAGAGTTTTGTTGAAATTGCTGGAACTTTTCATTATAATAGTTGTAAGGATCTTTCACATAGTAATTCACTGAATACTGCTTGCAAATTTTCAATATATAAAGCATGCATTGTGGGGAAATGTAATGTATTTGCTTGAGTAAGTTCATGATTATGCGTTTAATACGTGTCTGTCTAGTGAACAGACAGATGATACTTAGTAAATGAGTGATACTTAGTAAAAGCTCTGTTGCTGTAGCCGACTTGGTGTTATCTGACTTGGTTATAGATACATGCTGTCTCTGATAGTGACAGTTATGCAGTTCTAAGTGTAGTGCTGGACAGTACACTGTTCTAAGATGTGGCTTATTTCTGCAGTTCCAAAGTCTCTGTACTACCTCCAATCATGGGATCTCGGAAGTCTAAAGGCAGTGTAAGTATCAAGTGCTGTAATAAGTTTGTTTCTAAGTTCGCTTAATTCCGGCAGGTGGAAAATCCCTGTCCTTTGGGTTTTAATTAAATCCGAAGAGAAAAAATCCGCAGCCACCTGGTGGTGTGCTTATTAAAGCTTGATGAATCTGTAGCTGTTTGCAGTGTCAATTAGACAAACTAAATCTGAGAAAATATTATTGCAATAATGGCCGCTTTATTTTTTTATAAAACCTTCCATAGCAGAGATCGACTGCTGCCTTGAAGTCTTTCCCATAAACCTTGTCAGCTATGTTTGTGTATTTGTTTATTTATTTATTCAAATTACACACCTAAAGAAAAACACAGAACCTTTTACAAAACATGTTGCAGAAAATGGTTTTTCTACATGCTGAGTCTGAATAAGGCCCTAAACCAGTTTCTGATCTGATGTGTTTTATCCTAGCTAACCATTAAATACAGAGCTTGAGCCTGTACTGCTTCGTATCCTGTAGAGCTGCTTACATGTGTACAAAATGAGTCCAGTGTGGATTTAAAACAGTGCCAGGTCAGAGTAGAAGTATCTGTTTGCACTGATTCTGTACAAGTGCAGTTTTGCTCTACAACTACAAGACAATGGAGAGTCAGACTCACAGTCTGTCTTTATAACTGTGGTAGTTGATCATGTCCATTCACTGTTTACAAAACAAAAACCCTGGAGCCACTAAACAAAATAAGCAATAAAATATACAAGTGTCTGTTCCGTTCTGTTGAAATTCAGTAGAAGATAAAACCTTGGTAAAGAACATGGTTTCAAGTGGTGTTTGTTTTCAAAATGTGAGCTTTGTAGTTCTAGCATATGTAAAAATAACTCATGAACAGTTTTAACTTCTTCTACTATTACTTAACAGCATGTACAGAAAATTATTTGATACTCACTTTTATTCCATTGGGATTGTAACACACACTGATAACAAGCGTCAAAACTTAAGGAGGCAGGAATATGTACTACTGCTCTTCAATACCTAACGCAACACTTGAACTGGTATAAATCATGCAATTGTTGACTTCAGTTTGATATCTACACTTTTTTTACTATTATTGCTTGGGAGTAAGTCTCCAGTTTGAATTAGAAGAGACCAAAATATTGCCATGCCTTCATTTCCCTTTATAGAGAAAGGATAAGTGGTAGATTTGATGGTATTGGTAGATAAATGATAGATTAGATAGTAAAAGCTAGATGGTATTTAAGTAAGAGATTTTAAACAGAACTGGTTTCTACTGATGATGTGAAAACTATAAGAATCACATAAAAATGTATGCAGGATTTTTTTTAAGAGATGTGGGATTTTGTTCAGGACTTATTTTTCTGAAAGATGTTAATTTTATATAGTGTTACCTTTTTAACTTTAGCAGTGAGGTGAACAGAATTGTCCATGCCCATTGCAGAATGAAAGGCCTTTTTGATGGGCGAGTTCCAAAATGACATGCAGCTGCACTGAGCGAAACAATGAAGTAGAATAGAATGTATTAGTCTTCTGTGATTCAGCTATGAGGTAGATGGTTCCAGATACTGAAAAGGTTTTCTGCCGTAACTGCTTGAGTGTTTTATTGTTATATGGAGTGTTTTGAGAGAACTGGATTAGGAAGAGACTACATATGCTGTTAGACTGGCAAAAGTAGGAGGCTGACAGCCTCTAATGAGAGGCAACACTGAGGATGTTCACTTGGTAAAATCTTGATGCAGCCTAGAACGATATAAACAGCACCCTAAAGGACTGCTATGTACAGTTCAGGTGTTTATGATGTTGATTGTGGACAGATCTAGGCTGAAGAAAAATGTATATAAATAATAACATCGCTGACTAGTACACCCAGGATCATACACCAGAGCTGTAAAAATAAGGACCAGGTTTCTGGTTCTGTTTCTAGATACACAACAGAGCAAGCAGAGGAACTGGCTGGTGTCCTTGGAGGGGACTCAGAGGTGATGTGCGGGCAGTCATTTCTTAGTGTCCACTTGGCAGCCAGTGTTACTTCCACACGAAGACTGTCATCCTCTTCCAGCTGCTTTTGATATTTAGATTAATGCCTATGTCTCATTCACACAGGCAATGAATCACTCACAAGTTATATATGTTACGTCTTATGACTTTCCACACATATGCATAGATAAGATATAGCTGTGTATCATATGGATGCATGTATAGATTCACCTAGCCGTTCTTTTCATCAAATGAAGCATTATTTCCTTATAATAAATGTGTTATTTTCTTCTGGGAGTTGCTGAGGAGCATTTGATTGTTTGGATCATATAGTAAGTTGATGAGATAGTTAAGTTTTCTGGGTAGTTTAAGATATCACTTACTGTACTGATTGTAAATTAATATGCTTCTTAACACCTGATAACAATCCTTAGTATTAAAAGGTTGAAATAATACTGAAATTAAAAAAAATAAACTTTGTCACTTTAATCAGTGATAATTACATACACTTCTTTTCAGGGAAATGATCGGCAATCTAAATCTGCCGTTGGATCCAGTGGCCCAGGAGAAAACAGTTCCTCACCTCTGCTTTCCAAAGGGAAAGACAAAAAAAGCCAGAACACAGAGGATTCTGTGTGCAGACGACACTTTTCTAACAACTCTACAAAAGTAAAACAGACAGTAAGAGGAACAGCTTCCACAGGAGTCCTTCAAGATAATGGTCAGTGCTGAGATAAACACTATCATAGCATAGTGTCTTTTGATCTTCAGATAAAACAGTGAAATAGTGGAATAATATGCTTGGATAGTTCTTGAATTGTCCATTTGCTCTGGCTAACTGAATTTACAAAAATTCTTTCTGCTTAGGAAATGCACCTATGCCTAACCACTACATTCCTGGCTTCATTTACATACCACAGGAGGCTGTATATGATTTTTGGTATACCTTGGAAGTTAAACTAATACGATCCTATCAATATGCTTTTGATTAAAGCGTAATAGAAAACATATTTTGACCATTTTCCCACTGTTCTGCCCTGCAAAACAGTGAAGAAGATGAGCTGGTCTGCTCAGAGGACACCTTGCTGTCCTTGAGGATCCCTGGTTAGCTGCCTGGTTCTGTATAACAACATGACTAGACCCTGGGGGACTAACACAGCCACAAACTCCAGTTAGCTGATAGCTGCTGAGACTAATCATCCAGCAGAGCTGCTGGAGGCACTATCAGAATTTCTCCCCCACTGTGCTGTGGCAGCAATTTAGAAATTTAGTTGTAAACATCCTTTTTGAGAAACTGTTTTTCTTATCTTATGGTGTGATACTCCCTCTCCCCCCATATTTTTTTTTCTAATGGCTAGAAGACTGTCCCCTCACTATAGATGTTGCTGCCATGCTGGGATGGCTATTTTTCCTCATTAGTAATAGTTCCAAAAGTCATTAATACAGGTCAATTAGTATCTGCCAGGAGAAATAAATTATACTTTTCATAGCATTTGACATTTCTCCTCACTGTTGTTTAAGTGTTAATTATTAAGTGTGCAGTAACAACTTGTGGTCTAAAACTTCAGTACGTGTCATCCAACAGCACAGTTTTGTACCTCTGTCTAGAATCATTAGTTGTAGATTTACTTTGAGTCAGGAGCAGGTTTGTACATTTGAGTTTTAAAAGATCAATGAAATATAAGCTTTTGTAATGTAAATGTCAAGAGTTAGCTTGTTGAATTTCAGATTTGTTTTACTCTTCGTTCAAATACCATTCTAGCCTTTTTCTGGGAAGTGGACATAATTTTAGCCAACTCTTTTTCAGTCAAGTTCTGTTTTTCTTACTGAAGAATGGTGATTATATTTAATGAAAGTGACTGTAATCATTTGTCCTTTATAACTCATGAAATGACTGAATGTATTCTTCTCCTTGAAATCATCATGGTGTGTCCCCACTTTTTACAGATTAAGTGGTGCATCCTGTAAGCATGAGGGAGAGACTACCAGAGCTGACCTCTCAGGGGGAGCCTTGCATGCTTGACTTACTATTTTTAAAGGCTCAGAATCAGTATATAAGATGCAAAGAATGCAGGGAAAAGCTTTTACATTTAGGCTGTTGTCCACCCTGGAAATCTTCAATTGTTGTTATGTTATCTTTTTTTTCTTTTGAAACAAATGCATTGATTTCTGCTGGGAAATGTCAGTCCGGAATTCTTTATACAAAGCTCAAAATCCACATGTTCTGATCTAGTCTCCTGTTCAGAGTACTGAACTGCTCTGAACTGCTGCTTATGATTAGACAGATCTCAGTCAGACCTCTTACATCCAGAACAGCCAAGCCACATAACTTTTTCTGATAGGTATAGTGCCGTTCTGATGATTTTCTATATGCTATTTTTTTCTGGCCTGAGGATTTTTGTAAATAAAGGTTCTACAGATGTTTCGTGGAAGCAAATGGACCCTTCTTGCCATGGTGAGAAAAATTTGTTCTTTGCCCTTGTTGGCCTTGCATTAGGTTATCAAAGGTTACCAATCGCTTTCTGTCACTTCCCAGGGGAGGGAAGAGTACTAGAAGCAGCAACAGTTTCTCTGTCCTTTCAGCAGGCAGTGACTAAGAGACAAATGTTACTTCGGTAGATAACAGACAAATATAGGGAGATATTTACCTGTCCATATTTAGTGCTATTGCTGCTCCACCTGCTGACAGAAATGGTTGGAAATCCACTAAGTTTATTGAAGAAGTGACTACTTGCTTCTTAATTCAGTTTTTCTGTGCGTTGTTAGTCTTACGTAACTAGGAGAAGCTGTTCAAGGCAGCCATTTCTCTGGTTTGAGCTAAAGTGTATGTCAGGAGAAGCTCTCTGTTCTTTCAGTGCTCCTCTATTTATCCTCCATGTATGAAGACCTGCTAGCAGAAGTGGGAGTGGGCAGTTTGATGTGTGTGTTGTTCTGCAAGTCTAGATAGACCTAACTGGTCATGCAGGCAGTAGCTGAGGGAGCTGAAGTCTCTAGGTTAAATTCAGACAACAGTATGGGATGAGAAATCCAGAGCCATGTAATGGATTTCTGGTGGGGTGCAGTCCCTGCTCTTAGTGGGTCTCTGTTCGTGAGGAGGTGTATACTAAGCCAGTGAGAAATGTTTTCTTTTGCCAAGCACAAAAAGCAAACCATCTTACACTCCTTTAGTCTTTAGGACAACCACAGTGACAACTGTGGACTTGTGAACATCTACAGGCTTATCTTTCCCCAGTTAAATTCCCTAATACTTGTTCAGCTAGATCAAGTAGAAAATATTCCAGGAAGCAGTTGCCTTAAGCTTCTCATCCTAAGGCTGCTATTCAAAGTGATTTTCAGCCCTGCTTGTGTTTTAAGAAGTGGTGCATCCATATTATTGCATTATTCTAATTCAGCTTAAATGTATTTCTTTACTACATGATTCAAACTAAATTTAATGATGATTTTACTATTTATTTATTTTCTCCTTCTCTTTCTGCTTCCATTTTTTTTCCTGGTACTTTGCAGTAAGTATGACAATTTTTTTTTTCTATTATCAGGAGCAAAATTAGGATGTCCTGTTTCCTGCACTTTGCTTTACAAGCCTGCAATAATAGTAGCCTAATACCCTGTATTCACAATTTAACATGAGAAATGACGTGCAGTTGTTCTGAGTCTGTTAGCTCTTAGTGGAACACATTTTTGCTGTCGCATTTTTCTAAGTGGTTTATCATTGCATGGAAAATATTTGAAGGGTGCATGGAGCACTGGAGAGAGATCCCACTTGTCCCTTTTCTTCCCCTGTAGTCATTTTGGCTGCAAATTCATAAGGAAGTGCTCCAGGTCCCTTAAAATCCATAGAGGCTTTTTCATTTGTTTTGGATTTTTTTTCCCTTCTCTGGAAGAGGTGCAGCTGTGCTTGCTGCAATAGTTTTTGGCATAGTAGCCAAGCAATATATCCGATCTGCGTTCTGAAATAGGTGTGTCTCATTGTAAGAGAGGATAATTCAACCTCTGTAGCCCAGTTTATTTTCTGAATTGTCTGAGGTCTAACAGACTGGTAGAGTTACCCAGCTTTTTGGCAAGAGTTGATGCTGTTGGCGAAAGATCTGAGGTTTCTTTTGACCCACTGAGGCGCGTGGCGTGTGTCAACATTTAAAGAGAAGCAGAAATGTCCTTCTGTATGTGGATTGCATTTGAGGTGCAGTGTTGGAGAGGGGGCCGAGCAGGACTAAGGAAGAGTTAGTTGTGGCTGCTTCTACTGCGGGAAGCAGGCAAGGCATTTATATCAAATGATATGTTTTTTCACAATCACCCCGTTAACCCAGCCAAATCTGAAGACTCTACAATGAGTGCAGTTTCTTTTTGTTTTGTTCTGAAGCATGGTGAATTGGGAAACTTACTCGTATAGTGGCAAAATCTAAAAATTCACAATGTTTAATCCAGTGATGACTGTGTACAAGAACTTTTTGATGTACTATTTTTGTGAATGTGGCACAAAAATATAGAAAATTGTTTCATACTGAAATAACTAATGTGCCAGAAAAAAATTCATGTATTTCATTAACATTAAGCACTAAACTGCACCTATAAGATTGTTAGTGGCACCTAACACCACTCAATTACTTTGAAATTGAGTGCTTCAATGTACTTAGTATACATTTCCCTATGATGCAATAATGCCTTTCAGAGAGATAGGAAATGTCTAGATTTATAGCTACAATTGTTTAAATTTATCGTTATCTTTGAGACTCTCTGGAGACAGCATTTCTTTTCTGAAATACTTTTTTTGATTATTAGTGTGAAAGTAGTTTTAATAATAATAATAGCTGGAACTATTATTGAGCAACATACTGATATTAGGATGTGTGTTACATGGTTGATAAATTTTCTAGGTTTTATGCATGCAGACAGATATTTTATTTGTTTTCTATTGAATCCTATGAATGTAAAAGAGGATTTAACACACTATACCATGTTCGGTAACCAAAGTCTATCACTCTATGTTCCTTTCCATTGTTATTTCCCATGTGAGTGAACAGCAGACTTCTCTCTGGAGAGTCAAAAGCACTAGAAAATAAACATCTCCACGTGGGAGGTGAAGGATTCTTAAATTGCTCTTGCACTTTTTTGCCTGTATTTGTCTCCCTGTGAAAGTGCAGCACTTGCAGGCAAAATTTGGGGAAAGCAGACAACTGCTGAAAAATCAAAGATTTTCAAAGATTGAAAAAGCAAAGATCTTTTCACTGAGGTCTGGCCCTGTGTGGGACCTCCTCTGTAGTCAGAACTTAGGTAGCTTGTAGTGAAGTAGTTCAAAGTAAATGTACTATACTGACCCCCAAAGGGCCATCTTGTACGCAGTTGTTGTCTCCTGAGTGTTTTTTCTGATCACACCTCAAGGTGGAGGGACCTGAAGCACAGGCCAGGCAGGCTGTAGGAGCTGTGAGCTGTTAGTGTGGAGTGCTGCAACTTCAGGATCCTCCTGCCCAGCCAACCCTCCGTGTCAAAGACTACCCTTGACAGAAAGCCAGTTAGACCATAAAAATATAGGGTTTCAGATGTCAGCATTGCACCATATTTCTGTCCTTTTTTATTTGAAAGGGCTGAACTGCTATGTGATATATGAAGCTGTTAAACTTACTGCCAAAGGCATATTATTTTATGACATGATAGCCTGTTTTGCTACCAAGTTTGTTTTATTTCTCATTAGCTGAATATTTTTCACCCATGGGACTATCTGTTGAGTTAAATATAGCACAGGAGCTTGTTTAAGTATTTCCACCAAATTATCTATCTGCAGGTGGGAACTGGAAGTTCTTAGCTGGTTGATGTACATTTTGGAACAGAGGTAGGGGGTGGAGTATTTCTTTCAAAAGCTTTCCCTAGAGAGCGTCATCAGTCAAATCAGCTTTATGAGCCCACTGACTACAACTCTGCCTGTGGGGGATCTGAGATGTGTTGAAATAAGCAAAACCTGAAACGTTCTGCCCTCATCAGCATTGGCATTGTTTTTATGGCATGCCGTAGGAGAGTCACCTGGCTCAGTTTTGGCCTGTGCAGCCTTTTCTCTACCAGAAAAAAAGTGGGGAAGTCTCGCTACCATGTTACCTTGCTAATGAAAGAAACAAACCGCTTTGCCTCTTTCAAGCAGACTAGGTTGCGGCTGGCTCCTCTGCTTGCTTCTTTTGGCGTACTAGGGTGATCTTTAGAATACCAACAAAGCAGGAAAGAAAGAAATGTTAGAAATATGCAAACACTGAAAATACTTTCGTACCAAGATGACCTAATGTATCTGTATCCTACAGCTTGTTGTTTGTGGCTCAGTAGGCTGCTTGGTTTTAACTTGCCTGCCCATCTCTTGTTCCCATGGAGTACATCTGAATGTACTTGCCACCTTCTTCAACTAAGAACAGAAAGTGTGAGGATCATAATTTGCAGTGTTCTTTCAAAAACACTTGTCCTGGTATGTCATCTGAGGCACCGGATTCACCAGGCAGCCCATCTGGTGCTATTTTCTTCTGTATGTCAAGCAACAGTGTTGTCATTGTTCTTGTCTAAGTGTTCCCAAACATAGCTGCTAGTGAAGTTGGATTTCAGCCTGTTGTTATAAAATTAATTTCTGGACTTTGCAGAGATCAGTATCCTGAGTGGGTGGGTCTTCAAGCAAATCTGTAAGCTAAGCTCACTTCTTGTACCTGTGTCCTGCAGTGGTCCCCGCTTCAGGGAAACTTTCTCACCTAAGCCAGACTGTCTTTGACAATCTTTGTTCTGATTAACCCCATGGAGAGCTCCTAGTAGAGAAGATGATCTGCAGAAGTTCCCAACTCCATTTATACTTGTCTTTGTCCCTAGGGGACATCTTGTAGGGAGTTATTGCTGTCTGCTATGCTTTCCATACTGTTGAGGTGGTGCATCAGGGAAAGGCTTATTTCCTGCTGACGCCTGAGCCGGTTGACGTTCAGCAGCCTTCTAGTTTATACTGAAGGCTGCTGTGACACTTTCATACCTGTGTCATTGCTGATTGCTTATTTGTGAAGCTGAAGCTGTTCATAGTGTATGTATAGGTTTCTTATCTGTCTTTTTAAAAGAAAATTCACAGTGAAAAATCTTTTTTGGAGTCTTTCAGATTCTCTTCTTATTGTAGGTTTCATTAAGCCTGAGGGGTGCAATAGGTAGAGAGCATCTAACTTCTTTCTAAGGAAATAAACCTACTTCTGAGGAAACAATTTTTGTTTTCTCATTGCTAGAATTGTTTGAATGTATCAATATGGCAAAGATAAATAATAATCAAGTGCTGAATAAAAGGGTGCTCAGTGAGGCTACAACATTTACTGATGAAGAATACATTGTATTTTCATCGTACGTAAAAAAAGTTGAAGTTCCAATGCAGAAAGCTAAGTGGCCATCTAGCAAAAGCAATGCAGAACGGTAGTTAAATGATGAACTGAAATACTTTACAGGATGCTACTTTAGTGATAAAGGTTTAGAAAAACACTGATGAAGCCAATTTTGTGAAAATCTCTTCTAATGCTACAGCAGAGGTCATTAAAGAGTCAGTAAGATGTTGTGATATGTAGAGATAAAGAATAGTGAATATCTCATGGCATGTAAAATCATTGGTTTGAGGTTATCTGTGATTCTTTGAAATTGTATCTCAGAAAGGAGCGTTGTAGATCTAGGAAAACCTCATGGAAAGAAAAAAAAAAATGGTTAGGGATCTGAAAAAATACACATGAAACCAAAGAACCTGGGATTTTTAATTGCATCAAAAAGGAAGTATTTTTATTTAAAAATACTATGTCAGGTAAGAATAACACCCAACTTTATGATGGATATTCATAACAAACTGTGGATGTGATGTAAAATTCACACATCAGGTTCTAAACCAGTTGCTAATTAGGAGTATTTCAAATCAAAGCATAGATTAGCCATCGTCTGGCTACTGTTGGGTTTTTGGGTTTCATTTTGTTTTGTTTTGTGGTTTTTTGTTTGTTTTTTTTTTTTTTTTAAACATACTGTGCTGGCATTGTCGGACATAAGGTACTGGTGTGGATGAACCAGAGATCTGATCACGTGTAACTGTTTCTACAGTGCTACATTCTGTTTCTTAGAAAAATCAGACTTTTTTAAATAGTCCTCAGCAGAGGCTTAAAACTGTCTAGAAACACATAGTGATTAGAACGTTCATTTTTATTTTTGCATGAACAGTATGACAGTTTGCACAGGGCACAGATGGGAATGAATTGTCTTTTCTTCCTTTCCCCTCTGTCCTTCTAGCTCTCTGAAATGAGGCTTTTAGTGTCTGCCCTATGATAATTTTCTGTTTCTGTATGAATGCAATGGTAGTCTGGTTTCCCACAGAAAGATGTTATTAATACCTTTTCAGATCTTGGATGTTGTTATATCCTTATGGTAGCTGGTAAGTGTTCTTATGAAGGGTAAGCTAGGAAATTAATTTAAGGATTTCTGGTAATAAATTAGGATGACTGACAGTAAGTGTACCATGCATTTAGTAACAAAGAATACGGGTAAATCAGTAGGCTTTTTAGGTGTGAAGTAGAAAATACTCTGAATATATTAGTGAGTTTTATAAGTTTTGGTTAATCTGGGCACAAGTATGTATATATTTATTTACACCATGAGACACATAGCCTTCCAAATTTCCAAATAAATTGAGTCAATTTCTTCTGCAAGTGTATCTAAAGAGGTGGATGATACTGTGTCTGTTTGTCTCACTTTATTTGGCTTGTGTTTTGAATTAATCCCCGAATCCCACAGCATGGCTTTCTTCTGTTAACTCATGGCTCAGATAAAAGTTTTGTAACTATCGTCAGGTCTGAATTTTGAGATCTCGGTGGTGAAGGGTGCTCCCAATGAGAGATTCTCGCAAGAGGAGGTGTGGGATTCTGCAGGAGATGACGTGGAGTCTGAAGGCAAGATGAACCACTATCAAAATAGCCCAGTTTCAGAATGTGCTTAAGCATGGATTTATATATTTTTTTCACCAAGTTGCTCTAACATGCATACTTAACCTTTTTAAGCATACAGTCTAGGTTTCATTTCTTTTGTTGAGACTCTGGCACCTACTTGCTTAAAAGTAAAAGAGCATGTTCCTGAAGAGACACGATTCGTCAGTCACACACTCGCTTAACTGTGTCTTTGTTAGGCTCACTCATGTGCTTAAATTTCATCATGGACATGTGGATTTGGAAGCTCAAGGCTTTACACATGTTCACTCTGAAGAAGGAGCTATTATACTAAACCTGATTGTGGTGCATTGACCCTGGCTGGATGCTAGGTGCCCACCAAAGCTGCTCTCGTATCACTGCCCCTTCTCAGCTGGACAGGGGAGAGAAAATATAACAGGTGTGTGGGTCAAGATAGGAACAGTTGTTAATAAAGCAAAAGCAAATGCCGTGTGCAGAAGCAAAGGAAGACAAAAGATTTTATTCTCTACTTCCCATCAGCAGGTAATGTCCAGCCAGTTCCCAGGAAGCAGGGCTTCAGTACGCGTAGCAGTTGCTCCAGAAGACAAATGTAAAAATGAATGCCCCACCTTCCTCCTCTTCCCCTTATCCCCTTTTCCCCCTAGCTTATGTTGCTGAGCAGACATCATATGGTATGGAATATCGCTTTGGTCAGTTTGGGTCAGCTGTCCTGGCTATGTCCCCTCTCAAGATCTCACCCACCCCCAGCCTACTGGAGAAATGTTGGAGAGACAGCCACACACAGACTGCTGTGTGAGCCCTGCTCAGCAGTAGTCAACGCACTGCTGTGTTATCAACACCTTTCTAGCTACCACTACACAGCACAGCTCAATGAGGGCTTCTATGGGGAAAATTAAGTCCATCTCAGACAGAACCAATACACTAATATAAATCACCACACAAATAATTGAAAAAACCGTAGGATTTTGTTCATGCTATTATTTAATATTTAATGGCAGTTTTCACAAACATGGTCTTCTCAGAATCATTGTTAAACGATGTGGATAAACCAGTTCATATGATACAACTCATAGTCTCCATTGAAAGAATAGAGCTAAAAGATAATAATAAAACGTCAGAGAAATGTATCATTCCTAACTCCATGAATTACTTGTGGCCAATGTATCTTTCACAGAGACGTATTCTGGACCAAAAAAGTGATTCAGCATATATGCGATCATATGAGTCCATCTACATTACTATATATTAAGGTGAAGGAATCTACTAATATCAGTGATATTGATAAAACAGAATTTAAAAACAATATGTAAACCAAGCCATATAAAAGCCTTTGCTCTCTACAGTGGTCGAGTGTAAACAGGTGCCCAATGCACCTTTGTGTTTTATTCTCTTCTTCATTTACCAAGTAATGATGATGTTAAGGATGCCATCATAAACTGTGCAGTTTATATTTAAAAAGTACACACAGCTCAAGTGAAACATCTGTGGAAATTTTTGAATATCCGGTCCTTTTAATAAGGTGGTGTGAGTGTTCCATTAGTTCTGTAGGAGGCTTATTGCATTTATTTTTTTCTTTTCATAGAAATATTTTTAAAGGACTTTTGGTTAAAACAATGGCATTTAAATCATTCCTAGATAATGCTTGAAGACTCTCAGGCTGAATAAGACTTAATGGAGAGGATCGGGTTAGTCCATAGCCAGGATCCTGCTTTTTGTGGAAAAAGGAAAAATTTACAATGTGCCTTAGTACTTAGCAGTACTTGTGGCATACTTTTTGTGGTGGGTTGACCCTGGCCAAAATGCCAGGTGCCCACCAAAGCCGCTCTATCACTCTCCCTCCTTAACTGGACAGGAGAGAGGAGAGGAAAAAAATAACAACAGGCTTGTGGGGTTGAGATAAGGACAGGGAGATCACTCAGCATTTACTGTCATGGGCAAAACAGACTCAACTGAAAGGAAATGTGATTTATTACCGATTAACTCAGAGAGGAGTAATGAGAAATAAAACCAAATCTTAAAACACCTTCCCCCCACCCCTCACTCCTTTTCCAAGCGTAACTTTGATCCCAATTTTCCTCCCTCCTCCCCCGCAGCGGCACAGGGGGAAAACAGGGAATGGGGGTTGGGGTCAGTTCATCACTATTTTGTTTTCTGCCACTCCTTCCTCCTCAGGGGGAGGATTCCTCACACGTTTCCCCTGCTCCAGTGTTGGGTCCCCCTCATGGGAGAAAGTCCTCCATGACTTCTCCAACGTGAGTCTTCCCATGAGTTCAGTCCTTCATGAACTGCTCCAGCGTGGGTCTCCTCCATGGTGTGCAGTCCTTCAGGAACTGACTGCTCCAGCGTGAGCCCCCCTCACGGGGTCTCCAGCAGCAAACCTGCTCCAGCGTGGGCTTCTCTCTCTCCACGGGCCACAGGTCCTGCCAGGAGCCTGCTCCAGTGCAGGCTTCCCACGGGTTCACAGCTTCCTTCAGGTATCCACCTGCTCGGGCGTGGGGGCCCTCCACGAGGTGTAGGCAGTCATCTGCTCCACCGCCCATGGGCTGCAGGGGCACAGCCTGCCTCACCATGGTCTTCACCACAGGCCGCAGGGGAATCGCTGCTCCGGCACCTGGAGCATCTCCTCCCCCTCCTTCTGCACTGACCTTGGTGTCTGCGGGATGTTTCTCTCACATATTCTCACTCCTCTCACTCGCAGCAATTACTGCTGCGCAACAACTTTTTCATTCTCTTAAATACGTTATCACAGAGGCGAAAAACGCTGTCGCTGATTGGCTCGGCCTTGGCCAGCAGCGGGTCCGTCCTAAAGCCGGCTGGCGTTGGCTGCATCTGACATAGGGGAAACTTTTCGCAGCTTTGTACAGAAGCCACCCCTGTAACCCCCCCCCGCTACCAAAACCTTGCCATGCAGACCCGTTATACTTTTATAATTAAAGTAAGGAACGTAACCAGGCTAGTATACATCAGTTTACTCCTTAATGGGACAATCAGTATTTTGAGTGCTGCAAAATTGTCAGGTGACCCTGAGTTTGACAGATGCATTTCGTAACTGCAGTTTTCTCCATTCCTGATAACTATTATGGAAAAAAGCTTTATATGTCTGTGAAACTTTGTTTCTGTGTGTTTCAAATTGTCCTGTGGCACCCATGACAGATGTGGTGAGCATACCCTAACAACTCTTTCACTGCTTATCCGTCTGTTCTCCCTGCACACTCTGCACCTCCCTTACTTTGCTCCCTTCCTCTTCCCCTCCTATCACTTCCCACCTTTCACTGTTCTTCCCTATGCTCTTTACTTTCTTTTCCAGTATTTCTCTGATGCTTTTCTTTGGGTCCACAAGGCATTCCATTCATTTTATCTGACTTCATCTATTTTCTTTCCATGCATTGGTCTTTCCTCAAGTAATCTTTTCTGTCTGGCACTGACTCATCAAGATCTGGGAGTCTGGGTTCAACCCCTGTATCTGCCTTAGTCAGCCTGTTCAACTTTGGGCAATTGCTTGGGCCTAGATACATTCTGCAGTCAGCGAAGCATCTACATGGAGAGAAATGTGTGTGACAGGCAGCAGTTCAGCCCTACTAAGCTGTTCCTACCTCTCTGAAACATCCTCCATGTGGCTAAAGGGTATGTCAGAGAGCAGCTGTGGAAATGCTTGGTTTGCCAAGGCTCCTGTGGATTTGCTGCATAGGGTCAGAGGTGGTGGATCAGAAGACAAAACGTCTCCTAGCTTCCTTCTTCACCTGGTTATTACAAGCCTTTTCCTTTAATCAGCTTGGAAGCAGAGAGGAGGTGCCATTCTCATTTCACTATTTTTCTCCTCTTTTGTACTCAGCCCACTGTAGCTTTGCAACAGGTGGTGAGGCATGCTGTGGTCCTGAAGAGTACACTTGTGAAGAGGCCACATAAGCTGTATAAGAGGCATCTGTATAAAGTAACTTCAGAGCTCAAAAAGTTTTCTTTAGTCTTTATTCAAGTCATAATTCATAGCTTTGTGGCTTTCTTTTGGAGTGCTTTATAGCTCCAGGTCATTGTGTGAGTGTGAAATATAACTTTTCTGACTAATACAAAGTTATTCTTCTGAATGTATGCATTAAATATGTGTCCTGATGCTCCTTAAAAAGTTTGTGTACTTTTGATAGTTGATTTATGGGCTATGACTTTTTAAAGCAAAAGCAGTTTTCTGTGCAATTGCAGTGTACTTTTATTAAAATAATGGAAGTGTGACAAGAACTCAACAGAGCAAAAAATATCACTTTTTTGCATTTTAAGTAATCATTACAAGTTAACATGAATGCTGTGCAACTGTGGAACAAGAATCTTTAATTCAGTTAAAAGGAAAGAAAACCAACAGGCAAATTCTGGACAAATTTTGTTAAAAACTAAAGAACCGTTGTTTAATTTTTAAGAAAAAAGCTTTGCAGAATCACAGATTGGTGGGGGTTGGAAGGGACCTGTGGAGATCATCTAATCCAACACCCTGCTAGAGCAGGTTGCACAGGAGTGCATCCAGACGGGTTTTGAATATCTCCAGGGAAGTAAACACCACAGCCTTCCTGAGCAGCCTGTTCCAGTGCTCGGTCGTGCTCAAAGTAATGAAGTTTTTCCTCATGTTGAGGCAGAACTTCCTGTGCTCCTGTTTGTGCTCGTTGCCCCTTGTCCTGTCGCTGGGCACCACTGAGAAGAGCCTGGCTCCATCCTCTTGACACCCGCCCTGTAGATATTTATAAGTGTTGATAAGGTCCCCTCTCAGTCTTCTCTTCTCCAGGCTAAAGAGCCCCAGGTCTCTCAGCCTTTCCGTGTAGGAGAGATGCTCCAGTCCCCTCATCATCTTCGTAACCCTCCGCTGGGCTCTCTCCAGTAGTTCCCTGTCTCTCTTGAACTGTGGAGCCCATTCATTGAAGTTTATGTTTAAAGATACAGAGCTTCTGGGTTTCAGAATACAAATAAGCGACCATGACTTACACTGGCACCCAGACAAGCTGTGTGCTTATGTGCTTTACTTACGTGCATGCTGAGGACCCATCGTGCTCCCCTTTGAGTGTGAAAGGAGCTTATACTGCTGGGACAGTATGATAGGATCCAGAGGGCAGATGAGTACATGCCGTTTGCTAAGGGTACTGTTTTTATTCACCTGTTGTTTTCAGTACTTCTTCATGTACCAAAGACCTGTGTTAACATCCAGTCCAACTTGAAAGGGCAGAATATAGGCTGTTGCTCTGTGTGTTAGTGCAGCTCTTTCCCTTCTCCTAACATGTATGCTTTTAGTGCTCTGAAATGTGTCCCTGACAATAGGATCCCTCCCCCACTCTGTCCTGGTTTGTCACCTTGTGACACTAGGTGAGATGGACTCCTGCAGTGGTTGTGTGACTAGTGGGACTGAAGTGGATGATGAAAGTGCCTTAAGAGCTAGTAATGGGAGTGGTTTATTTTGTATTAAGGCCCTTCTATTTCACCTGGAGATGACTGTATGAGATGCAGCTTTCCTCTTGGGCAGGAGCTAGTACCATACAGTCTGTAGTATTTCAGTTACATTCAGTTAGTGGTTAGTCAGCTTTCTTCCCAGTTTGCTTGTGCCTTTTGAGGACTGCTTCAAACATATGCTTGAGGAACAAAAATCGAGAGGGAAGTGTGCAAGTGGTGCTTTTGTTTTCTTCCTGCCTTTTCCCACAAATGCCAAGCTGTAAGCTCTGCCCTTGCGGGGTGAAGAGGAAAAGCAAGAGCAGGCAGGAGCACATCAGACTTCTCAGCACATCCATTGTCTATCTGCATTACTTGGCTGTTAGCCAAAGTGCTGTTCAGGCCAATAGCATCCAAAATCTACGTAGCAAAAACTGAGAGAGGATTATTTGCAATGACTCCAGCTGTAGTGTGCTTGGCCTCACCTTTGCTTTGTCCATTCAGAAGGCATGAACAGAAGTTCAGAAAAGGCTGAGAGGAAATGAACAGCTGGAGAGGCTGTTTGTTTCAATCTGTTTTCTCATGGCAACAAGAAAGATGCAGTAAATCCTAAAGGTTTCTTGACTGTAGTACACTTTCACATCTCAGCTGCTCCTGGAAACTTGTTGAGGGCAAGATGCATCTTGCCTACCTCCCACTGTGTGAGGGTTAGAGGATTAATTCAAGCTGGGCTTCTAGTCTCCAGCTGTCAAGGACAGATAAGTGTGTCTGGAGATGCCCATTCTCTCAGCTGACAGTGAAATTAGAAATCTAGCTTAGACCAGATGCTGAAGTATTGGATGTGTCATGTATGTAATTCCTGCCTTGAATTATGACATTTTCAGTTTAATTTTAGAATGAGGACACTTACTCTGAAATGGAGATGTATTTTTGATGGAGAGCTAGAAGCCAGCTCCAGCAACAAAGTGATAATGGTTGCTCACAAGTATTGTTTTGATCAGTATAGCTCCACTGTCTACTCTGAAGGCTTATTGCAGTTCCTCCGTTGGCTTTGCAGGTTTATTAAAAACAATTACTTCAAATTCAAAGGCTTTGCACTGGGTAAGGGGAGCACTTATCGCCATCTTACAATTTTTATTTTATTTTTTCCTGACAGAAAGTGAAAAAGACTCTTGGCATTTTAGCTGGCTGCATTTGGCTGTCACTAATGTGGGATTAATTTATTTTAATCTGAAACCAATAAACTGCACAGTAAGTTTACACATGCATGTTTTGGATTGTATGGAACTAGATGAAAAGAAAATATTCATAGCAGAAAATGTATCCTGTATTCTTTGCTGTCCTTTTCCCTGCCAATTTAGCAGTTATGTGAAATCTTCTCTCTTTTGAGTGCCAGACTGTTTGAAAGTGAATGTTTTCTGGGACTTAACATCTGAAGAATAATGCTCATAGCGTATTTAAAGCTTAACCTAATCTTCCAACAGAGTTTAGTTGGGCTAGCTGTGTGTTTACTTTGATTTTTTTTTTTTAATACGCTGAGAATTTCACCAGCATGCTATTCGTATTACAGCTGATCCATGTCATAATCCTCTCAAATCAAGATAATTAAAGAATATCTTACTTTTGAAAGCTCTTTGTGCTAGATTTAAATTTACCACTACTTAGAGCAAAACTAGTAGACTGTGAGCTGGTGCTTTGGTTTTTGTAAAAAACCAAACATAACATGTGATGAATGTTATGATTGGGCTCTCATTGCATTGATAGAAACCTAAATAGTATTGAATATATTATATGTAACAGTAATTGCAACTGAAAATGTGGGGTTTAGAGCTTAAACTAGTGCAGATACTTCAGCAGAATTTGAGCTTATGAAAGTGACACCAAAGGGATATTTAATTATCAGCATCTTGGCTTAAGGTTTAAAAAAAAACCCCAAAACCCAAACCTACTTATGTTTTGGTTTGCACCACATTCTGTAAAGAGTATATTGTAGGAAGTTGAATTGGAAATTAGCACATTCAGAAGCGTAGTAGAAAATTCTTGTAAGGGAGCATCCTCACTTTAAAGCATGTTCCATTCAAATACAGGAGTTTAATTGTGGTCACAGGGCTTGCAAAGTAACACCCCACCCCCCCCACCCTCTAAAACAAGTCCTAGTGGTAATAGAATGTGAAGTTTGTTCTTGCTACGATTTGGAAAAGTACTATACTGGAGATGGGCTGAGCCACTGCAGTTTTTCAGATCTAGTTTTGACTATTATGAGGTCTTAGAAGTTAGCAGTCGTTTCAATTTCCTGGTTTTGCTGTTGGCTAAAAAAAAAAGAAGAGAAAGGCCAACGCTTGATTAAAGGGAAAGCTGCACAGAACATCAGGTGTGGCAGCTGCTCCTGCTATCATGCTCTGAATTGCCTTCACTAAAACTGAACTTGCCAAAGAGTGTAAACCTGGACTGCTGAATATCAGCTGTGAATTGTGAGCTAAAACTGTTGTTGTCCATGTTTTCCTGCTGACGACTTTTAGGATTAAAAAACTCCCTGTTGTTAAAACATAGGCCATATCACTGCTGTGTTGTCAAAGCAGGCAAAAGCTATGCTGAAGAAAGAGAGATCATCTTGTTTCTTATTTGTGGAGATTTTACAGGACCTGTAGGTTTATTCCTCACATAACAGAAGATAAAATTGCTATGTATAGCAAGTACTGAGAACCCTGGTTGCTGTTAGTGTGTGTTGTTACAGTGCTGAATCATGGTAGCCAGTACATACTGATGCTATTGGGGAACTAAGATGATGATAAACCTTGCAGCCACTTTCTCTGAGCACATGGTGAGTTTCTTGGGGTTTGCTTTTAATAAAATGAATGCATTGCAAAACATAAAACAGGCAGGTAGTACTTGGCAGCAGGAAATCTGTGTTGCTTAACTCGCTGCAGGATGGAGCGTAGGTGTCCTGATGCTCAGTCTGGGGTGACTGGACCGGGACAGATAATTCAGGGCTTTTGCATTTGCTTTGTGACATTTTAGCCCTTAGGACCCAGCTGTACCCAAGAGAAGGCTGAGTTTTGAAAGAGGCATGGAATTAAAAAAAATGTGGCTGAAGGGGAGCTGCTTTATTAATTTCCAAATGCAAATGGTCTTAATGATTTGTCATTTAAATAAATGAATAAATTAGATGCTTAGAAACATGGAAGATAAATGAGGTGAATGACCAAAGCAGGGAGAAGGAAGAAAAAAGCTCATGTTATGACACGCAGTCCTTTGTTTTTGTAGCTGTTTATGTACAAAGATGACTGAGCTGTTGCGCCTAACTAAGGCAGCTTTTCCTTCGCTCTAGCATCACCACATTTCCTACCAGTAAACTGCTGCATGCAGGGTCGACCTCCAGAAGCACCTTTTGCAGTTTCTGTTGAGGTAGTCAGGTATCAGCAATCTATCATGGTGTGAAATCTTATTAGAAATTCAACATTTTCCAAAGAGAGGAACTTAACTGCTTAGAAGCTTGAGGCTGCAGTAGTTCAGGTGAAGAAAAATAATTTTTTTTTAATATTCTCAACAGTTTCGTGTATGTTTATTGCTGCCAGTTTCTTTTTAATGCCATTACTTTTTCATGACAGAAGTCACAAATATGCACACACATGCAAACCTAACACCAAGGCAGCAGCTTTTTGTTGGAAATGGGCCATGTACAACAGTGATATTTTGAAATAAAAACAAAAAAACCCACCCAAAAAACCCAGAAAAGAAATTATGTTGTAAACAGGCATAAACGCATGTGCCTTCCCTATTCCTCAAAGCAATCTATTTAATTTAATGAGCCACAGATTTTTTACATTTTGTTTTTAATTTGACTTAATGTCTTTATGAGGTAGCCTCTGTGGTAAGTCACATTAATTTTTTTTATAGTCATATTAACTTCCTTGCTTACATACAG
This sequence comes from Leptosomus discolor, assembly GCF_034619465.1. NCBI lineage: Eukaryota > Metazoa > Chordata > Aves > Leptosomiformes > Leptosomidae > Leptosomus > Leptosomus discolor. Next base: position 38,230,267 of record NC_141398.1, on the reverse strand, counting down.
AGCTTGCAGTTAGCAAATGCCTCTGATTTTCATAAAATATTCAGGGCAGGCTATTATTACAATTTTTTTTTTTTTTTATCCCTACTGCTAAACTTCAATCAGTTTAAAATTTGAAATGCATTAATGACTGTATAATGTTGTAATTCATGCAGGAATAAATGCTTTAGAGTTAATGCTGGTTAGGAAAGGAGCTTACGTGAGAGTCATTAATTGCTATGCTTAATTATTTAAAATATATAGATTTCTTATGAGTTACTTCAATGTGTAACTCAATTACTATTTAATAAAGTCATATAACTTTCTTGTTTATCAAAAGTGTATGAAAGGATTCCAGCTGAAACACTGAATGGCATCAGACAGAAAAGGCCCTTTGCACTTTAGCCAAGGTTTGCTCAGTTATACATGCATTGCTTCTTTCTGTGCGTACTGAACTAAGTGACCCCACAATACGCTGAACATCTGTGTATTGAAACAACTGATAACATGTGTCAGGTGAAGTGTTATTAGTCAAAATATGATGGGCATTTATAAATTTGCTGTTGCTGATAATTAATCTGTTCTGTACCTATCAGGAGATTAGCCAGAAGTATAAAATATCTAGAAAATTCCCCTGGTCAGTGGACTCCCTTTCACACAAGTGAATTCTCAGGGGCTGCAAAGCCACCGTAGCTGGCATGGGTAAGGGGATAGGACAGAGTAGATAATTCTGAAGCTGAAGATCCTGGTAAGAGCCATTTTACAAGAATAATTTCCAGCAGCATTAACGTCACCTTAAATTGTATTGGTTTTATTTGTCCATTTGCAACAGGTAGAGGTGAAAAGGTACTATAGGAATACTGTACCACCTTTTCTTATCTTTGGTGAAGCCAGCTGAGGACTGAGCCACTTACTTTATGCAGTAGAGCTTGGCCAAGTACAAAATTAGAAACCTCACACCCTATTTATCAGTCATCAGCTAAGGTTCTGATCCAAACCTGACTACTCTGCCTTTCTCCTACCCACAGTGTCTGGACCTGATTTCCAAAGAGCTAAGCCTTCTGAGAACATCCTCCCTCATATAATTTCATCACCTTTTCCTGCTGAAAATTCCCTTGTTCTTACTATTTGTGTGGCTCCATTGCTGCTAGCTGTAGAGGTTAGCCATAAAGTAGATGCCAGTGTTTCAGCAGCTGTATCACTTGACTTTGCTTAGGGCAGGTTGAGTTCGTTCACCACTTTTTTGAGACACTAGCTACCTCTCTTCAGTAGAGCTGTTATCAGGCTCCAAGTATTCCCTTTCCTGGTAGCCCTCACAAGGCGTTGGGGAATTAAGAGCTTGAAGCAGTCTGGATCCTCTTGAGATTTCGTAAGTCTTTCTCTCTGGGATTATGAAGCTGGAGAAGAGGTAAAATAGAGCATAACTCTTGAAGAAGCTCCATAGGAAAGCACTTGTGTTTGCAGTTTTCATTCATCCCTTCAGCCTGAAGCCAAATAATGCTGTAAGAATTCTTTCCCCAGACTGTAGAGCCACTATCCAGAATCTTAATAAATATTGTTTGTTGTAGGAATAAATAAGAATAAGAAATCAAGAAAAATACCTGCCTGACAACAATGAGCATTTTTTTGTTGTTGCTTTTTGCTGCACCTCTGTCACAAACGAGTGTATGTGGGAGCGTCTGAACATAGAAATTCAGCTGCAGATAGGTACTCATAAAACCCCATTCCTCTTCTCAGGCTTTCCTGAAGGAAGTTTCCTTTAAGAAGCTTAAATTGGCATGGGTACCTGCTGGTGTGTTCTTTCCTCCCCTCTCATTCTTTCAAGCTTGTACTTTTCCTCTGCATGTAACCTATTTTTCTGCCTTCTTGCCAGCGTGCTGGACCCCATTTCTTCTCTTAATTTCCACTGATGTTTCCTCATCTTTCTATTTGCTCTAGTACAGTTCCTCATTCCACACATTCCTTCTAACATTACTGTTAGAACTTTGAGTTCTTCTTTCCGCTTCTTGCCTGAATTACTGAACATGACCCTGCTTTAAAATAATGAGACATAATGGGAGATGTTTGTTTAGGTTACCTCACTTTGCTCTGTATAGAGTATAAAAAAATAGTGGTGATTTTTGGCTCAAGACAGTCTGTTTTCACACAGTGACTGGCAAAACACGAAAAATTCTGGTCTCTTCTGGCTGTGTGGACACCATGCAAAAATATCCCCACGGAAGATCAGGAGACTTTCAATAATATTTGGTTGGCCTGTTGACAGGAGCAACACTTACTGTGGTATGGAGAACCAAGAACCTGACTGAAGTAAATCCTCTGGTTTATAATTGTCAGCAAAGCTGTAGGGAGACAATTTGGAGCTTGGAGTGTCCTTTGGCACTCTTTGCTGCCATCATATTCTACTTGGAGCAAATGGGTAGAGTATGCCACAGCTTGACTGTAAGGCTTAGACCTACCTTCCTTTCTTACCCCTTTTAGAGCTCTTCTGCCCCAACATTGCCATGACCCTGACTGTGCCAAATTCTCAGTAAGTCTGAGGCACAGAAAGTCAGAACTAGCTCTTGTACGAGCAGCATCTTTAATCTACAGTATTTTGGGGTAGGCATAAATGTTCAGTCTAATGGAAGTGCTGAGAATTCTCTTTTCAGTAGGATACCCTACTTATTTCTGACTTCAGTAGAGACTGCAGTATAATCCCAGAACAATACAGAATGAAGACTTGCAAAAATGTTTTTTTCATGTAATTTATAGTGTTTTCTAAAACGCCTTCTTGGTTTTTTTTCCTCCCTTAGAGACCTGTGTAGAAACTGAGTAATGATTCAGAGACAGAGATGTGAAATATTGCATCAATAAGATTTTTTTGTTCCGCGTTTTCCTAAAAAAAAAAATTTTAAAAAAATTCTGAAATATTACCTATAAAATAGGTAATACCCAACCTAACACAGCTTGGGAGGTGCTGAGTAACTCACAGCATTGATAATAGTGATTAATGTGGTCTGCAAACTCCTGCTGACAAGATCTTGACACAGAATCACATGAGCAAGCAATGTGTTGACCTTTCACTCAGCTGCCCTCCTCCAGATATTTGTCAGTTCACATGCAAAAAGAGTAAATACTTCTAGCTGAAGCAGAGCAGCAACATTAACAATGTTTACATTTTAAGCGATTTTTTTAATACTCTGTTTAATCAAGTTAATTGTATGTAAATTATTTTACAATTTTCATATTTCTTTTCACTTTTGGTACTAAAAGACAAGAGTATGTGTCCTAGTGTAAAACTAATTTCATTCCTTGCCATTTTCTCTGGAATTTTTTATTTGTTCAAGTGTTACAGCTTTCCCATTTTTCGGTTAGTGTCATTTTTTTCTTCACCTGTTTCGGCACATTTCAGACCTAAAGTGTTTTTCTTCCTTCCCTGACTATTAATGTGTTTTGTACGTGTGTTTTGCTCATTTGTCTTCCATACTGTCATGTTTGTGCAGAGGTAAGTAATTAATTTTCCTTTTGTTGTCAATTTTCTTATTTCCTTAAATAATTTTTTTGTTTCCTTTTCTGACGACAAATCTTTCTGCCATCCCTTCAGAAACCAACTAATGATTTTTTGTGTTGTATGCATTTGAAATACGCTATTCTTTAACTAATGGGTAATTTCCCATTTTGTTTGAAAACACTGTGCTTGAAGGGGTTTTTTGTGTGATTTCTGTGGTTGCTATTCTTCCCCGTTGCAGCCTGCCATCTAGTTTTGGCATCTTCCACTCCGTGGAAGAGCAGGAGTGATACTGCACTTTAGAGTGCTTTCCATGCAAGACAATGAGTAGTGGTATTCTTGAGAGGTGCTGGAAGGCTGCAGCTCTTTTCAACTGATCTCCTTTCATTTGTGACCAGCTCTCTGAGCAGCCACCTGCTAGAAAGTGCTTGGAGGAAATCCCGTGGGGATTTCAGTTTTTGCTTAGCGAAATGGCCCTGTTACTAGAGCTTTGGGTATGTTGTTTTGAATGGGAAGGTTGGTTGCATGACCCAGGTAGAAACTTAATGTCTTCTTCCCTCTCCCTCACTCCCTCCTGGTTTTGTGATTAAGGTTTTTGAAAACGCTGCAGTTTGTGCTGGGTTGTTCAGCATAGCCCTGAGGCTGATCTGCTCTTCTAAGGAGAAGTGCTTTAAAATTTGGAATCCTCAACTCTTGAGATGGATTTTTTGGCCACCAGGGCCAACACATGTTCATCTTCCTTGTACTACTTCTTTTGCCTGCTGGAGAAAAACCCGATGAGAATTACCTCTGCACCAAAAACCTTTTACCTCTAGAGGCCAGAGATCCCCATTTTGCTTGAAAGACTTGGGGATCTTGAAGGCAAGGTGTTATTCCAGAGTCTAAATGGAATTATGGTGATATTAAATGCAGTTCTCAGACACTGATTTGACTTTTTGTAGTTCAGTGAGCCAAGGAATCTAGAACAAGGTTGTTTTCTTAGGTACTTAAGTGAAGGCCTTTTGAATTAGGAGAGTCATCACAGTGGCTTTCAAGGAACTCATTACATTTTCCTCTCAGAACATGATGGTGACCTATATCTCAATCAAATGTCTGTGGTGGGAGGCAACAATGATGGTATCAGGCAAGAGAAACAGAACTTTCTGTCCCTTAGAGAGCTCAGAAAAATGCGAAAGCGAAGTGCATTGATTGTTTGAAAAAGTACAAGTAGCACCCATTCAGATGCATTTTGTTGCTGCTCTCAACCACTCCATATGTTTATTGCTGAAGTTGTCAAAAAAACTTGTCTCGGCAAAGAGGGTCTGTAATGGGCTATGTACATGTAGATTGTCTGAGATTTACCATACTACCAGCAAATATTGGATCCTTAGTTGATTTAAATGGAACATGCTACAACAGATGCATTATATTTAAATAATCTATTTTAAAAAAGGAAATTAAGACAAGAAAATTATTATTTCCATGCTAAGTGTGAAGATGGAACCTTTTTCAAGATGTGTAAGATGTTTAGGATAAGAATCCCAACCAATGATGCTAAGAACCCTGTAGTATTTCCCACACCAGTACTTTCAGAGGATGAGTAGTATAGATCTTTTGGCGGGCTGGGGAGGTTCCAGCGGGACTGATGCTCAGGTACTCAAGCTCCTATGTCCATCAGAAAATCTCTCTCCTAAGACGCAGCCAGCAGTACCGCTCTTGAATATCATTGTGATGTTTCATAGACTTGTCCATTTCTGCCTCTTCATTTCAAACTATGAGAATGGCTTTCTTTTCTGGTGCTCTGGTCAGCAGCCTGTCAGTAGACATCTAAGGCCATTTTTGGATGAGCTGGCACCTCCCCTCCAGTTAGCCATTTGAAGTGGTATGGTATGCCTCAGAATTTTGTTCCCAGAGTAAACTCTTTCCTTGGCTCTTGTACTGAGGAGAAAGTAATTGGAAAACTAACTTCCGGAGTAGTTAATGCTGACTTTTTATGCAGGTGGACTCTGGATTTCTCTATGTTTTGGTTTTCTGTCCATTGTTTTTCCACCTCTTCAGTGGTTCTGTGGATGGTTCAGTGCCTACACTAAGGCTGTTCATTTAACAGTGTCCAGCAATGTAGATCAATTTGCATGGTCAGTTGATATTATCAAATTCATGTCCTTCTATGAAGAATTAAGAGACAGTCCAAACCAGCACTAATGTTTTTCCTCCTTCTTATTGTAGTTACTTATTATGTTGGACATGAACACATCAGCATAGGACCATCTGTCTTTCCTAGACAGATGGAGAGAGAGAGGGAGATGATTTGGAGTAACCTGTGCTTTTAATTTCTGAGCTGTTTTCAGTTTTGGGGGAAGGGAGAGAGGAATGTGTATCACTTGGAAATTGTTTGTTTTCAGTATGTACTTGTCTTCACTTTCCTAGCTAGTTGATTCTGCAAGACCTGTATTCGAAACTTCAAAGTCTCCTAGTTATTACTTACACTTGGGGAAAAAAATTACTCAAACTAAATGGTGTAAAAACTTTGCAAAATTGAGTACCATTGTAACCATTAACCTTGTTAGCTAGGATATGTGCTTTTTTAATGTTGATGTGGAGTTTCAGCTATAATTCTACTTGCATGTGCCCAAGGGTGGGAAGCAGTATTAATCCCAACAGTTTCTGTTAATCTTTTACTCCTGTGCTGGTTCACCATGTTTGTTGTTGATTCAGAGCCTGAGATTTTTGCTAGATGTTATAATGCTAATTACTAGTGGGTACTGTCACTGACTGTAGAAATAGAAGTAATATATTGTTATTGTAATGTAATTAAATTGTTGTAATTCCCTTTCCCTTCCCCAAATAGTATAGCATGTAAGTATTTGTTATCAAAAAGGAATGGAAAACAAATTGACAATAATGGGAGACTGAAAACTTCATTCAAAGAACTGTATAGGGAATGATGGGTCAGCTCAGAAACCTGCTCTCAGAAACAAAATGGACTGCAGTTCAGCAGTTGTGCCACACAGTGTCACAATTGGACTTCCTTCCACTCTGAATCTTTCCCATTGTAGGTGAAGATATTTACGAAGCCAGAGAAGAGGGGCCTGAAATGTCAGGGGCAGCTGAAGTGCAAGAAGATGAAGATACTCGTGTAGAAGTTCCACTGGACCAGGTATTGATCAGGCTTTAAACAAATGTGGTGGTGGTATTTTGGATTTTGTGTTGTTTTTCTTTCCCCAGTTTCTTTCAAGTGTACAGCATAATTCTGTGGGGATGATTGTAACAGCACAACGATATGGCTTCTTTTATGGGAGCTTTAGCAAATCTTCCTTTCTTTTAATGTGTTAAATGTCAGTTACCTTTTCATCAGCTTCAGAACTGCTCTGAGAGCCCTTATCGGGCCTTAGAGAATCAGGACTCCCTACTGTCACAACCTACCAAACAGACCTACCTGTATCGCAGTCCTTTTATACTGGTGGACCATTGTAAAGGGACTATGGCACAGAATCATGGTCAGAATTCCTGTGGTCCTGAACCACAAACAGGCATGGATTATCTGATATTTATTAAAGCTGCCAGCACTTTCTTCTGTTGGAACTACATGGTACTTAGTTGGCCAACTTTTTGATTGTAAGACTTATGTGCAATAAATAGGTTTTGATAACTAAACATAAGATTGTATCCCCTTTGATTTGTTTTTGAAAGAAACTCTTGTGAACTGAAATAATACAGGAAATAGGTAAACTGAAGTTTGTTCCAATGAAGTGGAGAGTAGAACTGCTTAAATTATTTGCTGAAAAAATAGCTCTTTTTTTTTCTGCTAGTGAATTACTCACAAGGCAGCCCTCTCTTTCCTCTTACGCATTTGTAGGAATTTGCCAACTTGTTCGTCTTTGTGTCCAGTCCACAAGATGTTGCGTTGTACTTTTGATATCTGTTGATAATGGCTTGAGGACAGCCACCTAGGCCACAAGATAATATTTCTGATCCATGCTGCAGTGTTTACCCAAGGAATCACAGTTTGCCCAATAGATTTCTCAGGCTAAAAATCATCCCAACAACATAAGGGATTCTTGGGCATTTTTCTGACTTCCTGGTTGTCAGCTTAGTGCTGAGGAACAGTTGTTAATGTGAGATTGTAAAAAAAAAAAAAAGGGAGGGACTGGGTTAAAAATAGTTGTGTGTAAATACACTTTAATTCCCCAGGGCAACATGATGGAGCATAAACAATCCAGATTTCTGGAGTGTGTTGGAGACAATTTTTTTATGGAGGTAGTGGGATACATGAATAGGAGAGGCATTCTGCTGGATTTGTTACTCATGAATAAAGAGGAACTTGTTGGGAATGTGATAGTGGCAGCCTTAGTTGTAGTGGCCATGAGACAGGAAGATTTAAGACCCTGGAGAAAGTAGGAATAGAAAATAATGAAATAAAAATCAGGAGAGTGGACTTTGGCTTGTTTGTGAAACTGGCAGGTAGGATCCTTTGCCCTGAGGTGCAAAGGAACACAGAAGATCTGGTTGATCCAAGGGTATCTTCCTCAAAGCACAAGAACTATCCCCATGTGCGAGACAACAAGCAGTCATAGAAGGAGGCTGACTCCTGACCTCATACTAAAAAAGATGTGATAGGTAGAAGAGGGGATGGACTCCTAAGGAGCAGTATGGAGACATTGCCTGGGCATACAGGGATGGAATTGGGAAAGCAAAAGCCTGTAGAGAAATTAAAACTATTGCATGTGATTGGGAGTAACATGGATGACATGGATTTACTGTGGGCAAATCATACTTAACCGACCTCTTTGCCTCAGTGATGAAATAACTGTCTCTGTGGATGAAGGGAGAGCAGATATTGTCATTTATCTTGCTTTCAGTGTAGACTTCCATATTTGTAGGAAAAACTGGAAGAAGTGTAGTAGATATGGGGAGGAAGATATCCTTAAGAAAGGTAGGGACTGGATTTGTGGACTACAAGGTGGATGAAAAACTCGCTGGTTCAGTGGGACTTAAAATGTCAGTTGGTTGAAATTTAACTGGCACCTATTTATGGATGGTGGTCCTCACGGTTTGATACTGGGTCTGATACTTTTTAACATGTTCATCGGTAACATGGATAATGGCTTGGGATGCCGCCTTATCCAGGCCCAGTAGTAAAGCCAAACTGTCATTGTCAGTGGATATGCAGGGCTGCCTTTCAGAGCCATCTCAACAGCTTGAAGGAATAAGCTGACTCGAGCCTCATGAAGTTGAAAGACAAATATAAAGTTGGGCACCTGGAATACAGTAACTGAGTCTTGATAAACTCTTGGCACAGGTAGGCTAGGGAGCAACCGCAGAAAAGGCCATGCAGCTCCAGTGGCTAGCAAGTTGACGATGAGCCAGTGGTGCTCCCTTTTGGTGATAAGGTTGACTGTGCAGGCTGGGCTAGTTAAAAGCACAGCCAGCACATCAAGGAAACTGATTATCTTCCTTGGCTTGGTACCTCTGAGGTTGCATCTAGAGTATTTTGTCAAGTTTTGAGTCCTTCCCAGTACAAGAGTGTAGGAGTAAGTCAGAGGCGACCTTTGGAAGCCGGCCAGGCACTGTTGCATTGAGGAGGAAGGAGGAGAGGAGGGATGGAAAGAGTTAACAGGATTCAGGCAGCTCCTGCCCTGAGCCTTGAACAAGAGTAAAGGAAGACAACAGGAAAGTAAACAGGTGCGGACTGTTAGACATGAGGGGAATGCAAGCCTGCAGGACAGCAGCCAATGGGGTCAGCGGTGGTGGCGCGTGGACAATGCCTGTGCACCAATCACAGCTTACTTAGTGGCGCGTGTGCTAATAGAGAAAAGTATATAATGATGCTGTAACAAACAATAAAGGTCTTCAGTTTATCCCCAATCGGAGTCCATGCCCTTAATCTCCACAAATGGCGTCCCGAACAGGGACTTGAATCGAGGCAGTGAGTGACTGGTGGAGAGCCCAGCTGAACAAATAAAGCAGCGGATTGAGAGCTGCCGTCTGGACAAGTAATCACCTAGGAAAAAAGGTGAGTGGCTGGGAACATAACTTAATGAGTAGCTGATCTGGCGGTAACCCCGTTGAACTCCCAAGTCCGTCGAAGGGAAGCAGGATTGCAAAGTCACATTAATCATATCTGCAGGACAGAGGTGAGCAGCAGGGCATAATGGGTACCTCTATGTCTACGGAGGAAAAGACTGTAATGAAGAGCTAAATAAACTGAAGGAGCAGCTGGATAAACAAAGCAAGAATCTTGATAGTTTAAAAAGTGAATTGGAACAAAAAGTGCAGGAGAGAGAGGCCAAAATTGGCTCCTAACTTAAGCCTATCTTGAAGTAGGTCACGACCACAGTCCCCGGAGTGGACTCATCTACTGTCTATTCCCCTGAGATGTGGGACAAAGTTCACCGCAAGGCTTGGGAAGAGGGAGACTTGGAAATGTTGCGTGCCTTTCCGGTTCAGTACAGTCGCCAGACGGACCCCCTGGAGCAACCCCTCTCCGAGTACCCCTGGTTCCACGGGACGCTGTCGCGGCTGAAGGCGGCACAGCCGGCGCTGGCGGCGGCGGCGGCTCCCACGGCGTCTTCCTGGTGCGGCAGAGTGAGACGCACCCGGCGAGTGCGTCCTCCCCTTCAGCTGCCAGGGCAAGCCGACCCCGACCCCCGCAGCCCCGACGGCGACGGCCTAGCCGAGAACCTCCCGTAGCGCCCCCCGGGCAAGGAGGAGGAGGACGACGCCGAAGGCTCGGGGCGGGGGGGGTGGGGGTGGGGGCGAAGACAGGGAACCGCTGGAGTCACAGTAACCCTTCCCCTCCCAAAAAACGGACCTCACCTCCCCCCCCGGGTCATTTTTCAGGGGGGGTGTCACTAAGAAAATTGGGGGGAAAAAAAAAAAAGGAAAAAAATAGGAGGAAAAAAAAAGGACAAAAAAATAAATAGGAAAAAAATGAGGAAAAAAGCTATAAAGGAAAAAAAGAAAAGAAAAAATAGATTTAAAAAAGGTAAAAAAGAAAAAAAAAAGAAAAAAGAGGGGAAAAAAGAAGATAAAAAAGAAAAAAAAAGAGGGAAAAAAGAAAGGAACTGCATAAAAGATATAAAAGCCTTTGACAGATTTCTTGAAGTGGATTCCTGCTAGTTAGGAATAGTTTGAGTTATAGGTGTTAAGCTAAGTTTCCTGTTACTTTGCCGTGGTCATGCATGTTTCCTTTGATTTGTGAATGGTAACTCAGTGCTAGCACCAGTACAGTTGTTCAACAGAAGCCTGTGTAACAGTTGGGCATGCCACGCTGCAATATCGTACAGCCACTGATTTTTTGCTTTTAGCACAAGGTCATGGATGTGAGGATTTTGAAGGAATGTGTTGCATGAATTTATCAGATCACTCCGAATTAATCCATAAAAGTATCCAGATGCTGAAGGACGAAGTTCTCAAGTTTCACGTTGATGACACATGGCAATAGCTGAATCAACTTGTAGGGGGATGAGGTTTCTGTAGCTGGTTTAAATCGCTTATTAAGTTGTTAGTCTGTCTACTTATCTTTCTATGTATCCTTATCTGTATATCATGTCTCTTGCAATGTATTGAACATTTGGTATATGACTGTCAGAGTTGTCTTGGTTGTAAGCAAAGAAGGGGGAGATGTAGGAGTAAGTCAGAGACGACCTTTGGAAGCCAGCTGGCCACTGTTGCATTGAGGAAGAATGAGGAGAGAAGGGATGGAAAGAGTTAACAGGATTCAGGCAGCTCCTGCCCTGAGCCTTGAACAAGAGTAAAGGAAGACAACAGGAAAGTAAACAGGTGCCGGACTGTTAGACATGAGAGGAATGCAAGCCTGCAGGACAGCAGCCAAGGTCAAGGAACATGTCCTTGGCTGTTAGGCTCTTGGCTCGTACCTGCTTTGGTCATGATTCAAAGATGATACACAATGGGTACCATCATAAATCCTGTCTAGCAGACATCTTGGACTACAACATACTGTCCTTGTTTCTAACCACTAACAGATTTATTGGTTAATGAATACCTTTGGTCAGGAGTTTTACAGAGGCATGCTAGCAGCATTGGCAATACAGATTTTATTTTATATTTAATAATTTGTTCTATTTGAGACTGATCTACCTAAAATTATCACTAGTCATCCCTACTAATATCTACTCATTAGAATTCTTGATATTCAAACCAGAATAAGAGAGGTAAGGGGTTTTCCAACAGCATCACTGGTGCATAATAGGTTTCAAGTTTCTCTAGTTTCTAAACCGCAATCACCTGGTGAAGTTTCTATGCTTCCAGTTTTCAAAACACACACACACAGTTCTAACATTCTAAATCTGATGATTTTATGCAACATTGTTACTGAGTTTTCATCTCAGAATCCTTACCCAGACACACCTAGCCTCCCACCTTGGTGAGGAGTGTTAGAAAGCAAGGGGGTTTGGAATCTCCAAATTTTGTGTCAGTTTACTTGGCTTATTTTTTTCCAATGTATTTGTATTGGGTGAAAGAATACTAGACATACATACATTTTGCTTGTGTTCTGCTATTAAAAAACGCCTGAGGGAAAATCAGAAGTTTTATGACCTTATACTTTGTATATCAATTTCTGCCTGCGTTACTGATCTGTACATTAACAAAAGTCACATATGAAGTTGCTGCTGTAGCCACTTTGAAGAATGGCACCATACCATCTGGAAAAAAGCTGGATCTCTCCATTTTATTTTAGACTGCTGTTTCTAAGAGGGATCTTCTCAGTGATTTATTCACTTTAATGGGAAGGAGTGTTGCTCAGCTATTTTATAGGCATTGTTCTTGAAGATGTGTGAATCAGGTGATTGAAAGAGGCAAGGGCATGACTGTCCTCGGCCCTGATATAAGGAATGCTACAGCTGTGTCTTTTCACAACAAATACCTGCCCCAGTCTCAGAGGCTTATGTGCTAAACACCACTGGGCTCATCAGCCCTGTTAACTGCAGTTGTCCTCGTGAGGTGTTGTGATAATTAGGATTCGTTGGGTTGTACTGGTATTACTGACATTGAGAACGAAAATACTGCCTGTCGTCTTAGTCTTTGTTTCTTATGACATCCTCAAGTATATCCTGCCCTGGTCTTGACAGTGCAGTAATCAAACTGAGAAATGATTAGCTTGTTTATTGGCCTCTGAAGGTGTGTAAAGAATTCTTCTGGGTAGTGTGAAGCATTGGGTTGTCAGGTCTTAGATTTTAGGTTGACTGCAATTCATATGAAATCCAAGAGCCCTAGAGATGACGGCTTTACTTCTCCACAGAGACCCCACAGCGCAGGCAATGGCTCTGCCCATTCCACGGTGTGTTTCACCAGTTTGCCTCAGCCAGAGGATGGTGACTGTCACTAGGGGCGGGTGAATAGTTAACTCTCCACTACCACTTCTGTAGGTGGTAGTGGTAGCTGCCATTGTTGGTACAGTTGCCAGTGAGCATCCAATGTGCTGGCAAGCTTGCAACGCTGGGAACTTGCTTGACACCTCTAAGCTCACATACCAAGGCACGTGCACCATCCTCAGATGGAAATATTTTTCAGTTGCTACCAACTGAATTTGCTACCTGGACAAGGAACTGGAAGTAGGTATGTTGGGGGGGGGGGGAAATATGAAAAAATCAGTCATGCACACTATTAATAATCTGATTTTCATGTTTTCAGAAAAGCCAAACAAAGCACCAAAATTTATTGCAATTCAAGCCATGGTTTATTTATCATTTTAAAACTTCATGTATAGTTTCATAGGTAATCTGGCAATAAGCCGGGTCCTTCTGAGTAACACTGAGTTCTTTTTATTCCCAAATAACTGAGGTTACTCAGACCTTGGAAGCATTTAGCATTTTATACGTTCAGGTTCTTATTAATCACCATTTTAAATTGTTTTAAATTCTGTGATGTAAAGCTTTATAGTTTTTTTCTTATCTGAACTGCAGTTTCTGTTGTTGCTAGGGCTATCTTGCATAATGCATAAATATTTACATGCCAGCTTTCACTAGAATGCTGACACTTCTGATATGCTATCGTTTCCATCAGCCACATAAACGAGGTGATGAAGATAGAGCTTAGTCTTTCTTCTTTTTATGCAGCTTCTCTGTCTTGCCATTTGATTTACACAGTTGAACAAATGCCAGATTAGCCATTAACTAAACTTAGCGTAATACTGGCTAGACAGCTGCTTATGTCCTATTCTGTTAAATGCTGTCTGCCAGCTGAGAACACATTAAAAGAACAGGATTTGCTTTACTCCCGACTAGCTGACAGTTTTAATTGAACATCAAGGAGGGAAAAAAAAAAATCAGTGTTTTGCCTAAAACCAAACCAGACTCTTCTGTTCTATATTCTGTACTGAGACTTCAGCTTCCAAATACAAAATGGATATTTCTTCTTTTGACATGCAGACGTACTCCAGGTTGGTTGTTTACATCACTGTGTCGAACATCCGTGGGAACTGATGACAGACTATGAAATCCGTTGTGCAAATAGCCAGGGAACAAGGTGGTTTTATTGCCGTTCTTGGGAGGCAGCAAAATAATGAGTTTCTTATTTGAGATGGTAATTATGTGTGTAACTTTGAGTTTGCCGATAATAATATAAATATATTCAAAGTAACTCTTTTTGAGATAGAAAATTTTCCAACTTGTAAAGCTTTCAAAACAAACGACTACTTTTATATAAGTTGTGAAACACGAAAGCAGCAGTTGGTAGTAATAGTATTGAAATAACACTGCAAGTTTGCATTGATTTACGCATTCCCATAAGCATGGTTGTTGTTCTCCCACGCTGAGCCCTTGGGAGGTGGGGTAAGCATGAGAGTTATGAGATACAAAGTTGTCCAGTACGTGAACTCTGGAAGAAATTCAGGCATGTTGTTGTGCCAGCCTACTTTACTGTGGGGTATATGATACTGGCTATTAAGATGTAAGTGATGTAGAATGAATCTGGGGGGTGGTTTTTGGGGTTTTTGTTTGTTTGTTTGGGGGGTTTTGTTTGGTTTTTTTTGTTTGTTTGTCGTGTCCTGTCCGTCCCGTGCCGTTCCCCCCGTCCCGTTCCCCCCCTCCGTTTCATCATTCCCATCTCCCTCTCTTTCTGTGTTTATTTGTAAAAATCATTGGATTATAAATTTGTTTAATGGGCACCAATTTGTTTTTTTTTGGTAGATGTTCACACTCTTGGCTCTTTCAGTAGCCATTTGCTTTCCATTATTACAGACATGTCCACTGATTAATGCAGTCCTGATGCCACTAATTATTCCCCATTTCCTGGGCTGTGATGTGATGTGAGATTGTGTAGCTCCCCAGATGCTCTCGCTCTCTGTAGCTGGAGTGTATCATCAGTAGCAGAAAATTTTCACCTTTCATTTGCAGTTTTCATTATGGAGTATACACTTTTGCTTTAGAGACCCAAGATTCACCTCAGTGAACAGAATAAAATGTTTATCTTTGCTATCGCTGAAGGCAAAATGTTGAAGTTTACATTGATTCAACATTAAAACAGGCTGATTGCTCAAAGAGACATTCCTTGATTGAAAAGGCTAGAACTTTTCATGAGGAAACATTTTGCACTACATCAGTAAGGATTTCAAAATGGCATTTGGAAAGAATCTATGCAGAACTTTTTACACTCAAATTTCTCTACAAATGGTGCAGCTGTAATTTAAGCCTTCTGGATTTTGAGCACTGACAAGCCAGCAGATAAGAATTTTTTTCCCTGCATGTTCTTCTTTCAGCTCCACTGATTTACACTTAATTTTTTTATTGTCTGTGTGAGATAGGGAAACTTACTCTGGTTGATTCCCTGCAGCTTAGATTGAGAAGAGAGATCTTCCCTCGGTTTCTGCTTTGAATGACTGTGGTTTCTGAAGCTATAGCAACAACGTCTGATCTTTTCTTTAACGGCCTGTGTGGCCAACTATTGGAGGGCTTTCACTTCTTCCGAGTGAAGCCTGCAGTTCTGTTGTAAAACTAGCATTGATGCCACTTTGAAAAAAACTTCCCCTCTCTGTGTGCACCTGTCTTGAAGAAATCTAGCAATCCTAGAGAAGACAATGTCTCAAATTGCTTAACTTTTAGGGCATTTTTCATTCACTGTAGAAGAGTCTGTTTCTGGAAAAAAACATTGCTGTGTTTTTGCAGCCTCAGTAGGGCTTCTTTTTAAGTGCTAATCAGTCTTCTCATTATCTACAAGGATGCTCAAGTTCATCCTGTATTGTAGGGTGTGAAGTTTAGGCAAATTTTAATGTACACTTGCAAAATGTTACGGAAAAACTAGACACAATTATCAGTGAAATAGATGGAGAAAAATACTGTT
Source organism: Leptosomus discolor (assembly GCF_034619465.1). Lineage (NCBI taxonomy): Eukaryota > Metazoa > Chordata > Aves > Leptosomiformes > Leptosomidae > Leptosomus > Leptosomus discolor. The sequence goes on along the minus strand of NC_141398.1, from coordinate 38,214,525 downwards.
GACTTAGTTACATCTTAGGAAAGTAAAGATCTGATCAGATGTTTTCTTCTCTGCCATGGCTGTGGCCTGTCTTGTGATTAAGGAATTATTCACGCTTCAATTTACCAGACAATGAAACTGAGGAATGGAGTTTTAAAAGCTATTTTTTCTACACTTCAAGTTACATAGTTTCCATTCATTCCAGATAGACTTCTGGGTGCTATTGATACAAAATTCGGAGTTTCCAAACCCCCTTGCTTTCTAATGCTCCTCGAAGAGATGGGAGGCTAGGTGCGGCTGGGTAAGAATTCCGAGATTAAAACTCAGTAACAACAGAGTGTTATTAAGCAGGCATTCTTTTTGGGGATCGTTCCACCATGAGTGCTCCAACGGGTTAGCAAAACACATCAGTTCATATACGCAAAAGTCATACATACTCATCAGATTTCCTGAGAAGGGCAGTCTTCTGGTGATGAGTTCCCAGCATTCATAGTCTTCCTCAAGCTGTCCTCTAGTTGAATCCTCCTTGAGCACAAGCCAGGGCCCCTTTTCTGATGCAACCTTTTGTAAGAATCAGTGGTGTACTAGACAGGTCTCCTTAATGTCTGGAGCTTTGTCTCCTTGATGTCAGGCAAGATGTTAACTATTTATCAACTTTGCTCAGCAAATAGCTAAAACCATTCTTGTGGGGGAAGGAGAACTCAGGAAAACAAAGTTGCAAGCGAAACTAAACAAAAATAGGTGAGTAAAGCTTTTATATATCACAGTGAGGCCTTAGTCAGGGATTGTCAGGGTTTAGCTCTTTCACTATGATCTTGTGAAAACGTTCCTGCATTTGTTGTAAAAAAAAAAATGAATAAACAATGCATCCAACTCGTAAAAGGTTGGAGTTTGAATGTTGTGGGGATAAAGACTTTTTTTGCCTTCAGGAACAACAGCGCATTTACGATGTGGGAAGTGTAAGACTGATGAACCCTTAACTATTCATTTACTTGTTTTTAAGAGCCTGGGTTTTGTAAATGATGTGGAAGAGAAGAGGGCTGCTGTCACTTAGCAACCCTATCTGGTTCAGGAACAAAATGTTTTGCTGTTGGAATCTGTGCAGTGCTGCTACAAAGCATTCCTGACTGGGTAGGAGCAGGGGCAGCTCTGCTCTGGAGAGGTTTGGTGCAATCAAAGTTAAGTGTTTGTGATGCTGCATTTGTGAGATGCGTTCATGCCGGTATTTGTGATCGTTAAGATTTTTGTTGTCTAGCTCATTGTTTGTCTGTTGTGACCATTAGCCAAGTAAACATTTCCAAATGGCTTCCATAAAGCAAAATTATGTCTTACATTAATGGTACAAAATTATTTCCGCCTTAAATGATTTGTGATACTGCACTTCTCAAATATTCTAGTTTCAGTCATGTACAAACCTTCTGAGAGGTTACATTAGCATCCCTAGAGGAAAAGAAGCCAAATGCTTCAAAGTCTGAAGATTTCCTGACTTGTTGCTTTTGAATGATGATGGCATTTGGTAATGTAGCTCTTAATGAATGGTAGCACGATGAATGTAATTAGAATACATCTTTCTTTTTTAAACGCTCTGGTTTTGCTGAGATTAAAAATACCATCAAGCAATCATACTTCTTGAATGCAGAATGAAATTCACTCTGTTCCTCATCAACCTACTAGTAAGTCAGGAGGTTTCCAGAAGGCAAGCTGAGTCCATGTTTCCAGCATGAAGTTGGGAATGACTTCAGTTCTATGTGCCTTTGTTGGAATATGCCTTTCAATATAGATATACAAGTCTTTTGTCAGTGAGTCTTTATATTGCTAGTCTGTGACAAGCAAAGAATTGTGCTCACATTCATGAAGGTCTGGTTTGAAAACTAGTTATTTTAACTACTCTACTTTCAACTGAGAAACTGCAAAAGCGTCTTCTTCACTTAAAAGATGCAGCCAGCAATACAAGAAAAAAGGTTACTTCCTATATTCTTGCAACCATACAAAAGGTAGAATTCCAAACCCTACTATGGGTAGTTCTGACTATAGGAGGAATGAGGATAATCCATCACAGTCACTGGAAGAGTCCCCTGTCCTAGAAGCTGCTTACTTGTCTGTGAATATTACCTCAAGGAATAAGAACGTCATCTCCTCATGCTTCTCCAGTCTGGAATTTAGTGCTGTCAGGTTCAAGTCGTGCTGCTGTGGACACAGGACTAAAGTAACACAGGAACACTTACTCTGTAGTTCGTTACAGTACACATATTTAGTTACCCTAGGCTACAACTGGCTTGGTGCTTCCAACGTGGATTTTTGAAGTGCCCCTTGTTCTCTGTTATGATCCTGGAATCTCTCATGTTGTTGAATATTTGGTGTTCATGTTCATTTAGTTGTGTTACAAAGTGGTGATAGATCTGAGTCACTCAGCCTTGGAGATGTAACTGGTTCTCTGGATTTGAGATGCCCTGAGCTTTTACAGGAATCCCAAAGGTAGTGTACTTGTATGGCTTCCTGTGAGCCAACATACTGGCTGAAAGCCGAACTCTGACATCTTGATACAAAATTCAGAGCTTCCAAACCCCCTTGCTTTCTAATGCTCCTCACCGAGATGGGAGGCTAGGTGCAGCTGGGTAAGGATTCCGAGATGAAAACTCAGTAACAACAGAGTGTTATTAAGCAGGCATTCTTTATTGCAGCGCTGGGCAGCACTGGGGATCGTTCCACCATGAGTGCTCCAACGGGTTAGCAAGACACATCAGTTCATATACACAAAAGTCATACATACTCATCAGATTTCCTGAGAAGGGCAGTCTTCTGATGATGAGTTCCCGGCATTCATAGTCTTCCTCAAGCTGTCCTCTAGTTGAATCCTCCTTGAGCACAAGCCAGGGCCCCTTTTCTGATGTAACCTTTTGTAAGAATCAGTGGTGTACTAGACAGGTCTCCTTAATGTCTGGAGCTTTGTCTCCTTGATGTCTCCTTAATGTCTCTGCAATATGTTAACTATTTATCAACTTTGCTCAGCAAATAGCTAAAACCTTTCTTGTGGGGGAAGGAGAACTCAATGCAAGTGAAACTAAACAAAAATACATGAGTAAAGCTTTTATGTATCACAATGAGGCCTTAGTCAGGGATTGTCAGGGTTTAGTTTTTTCAGTCTCAGGTGCAAAGAGGAGCAGCAGAGTCCCACGTCTGTCTTGACTATCCAGCCAATGCATTACATATAGGAAGCTCTTACTGGGAATACTCTGGTTATTTAAAAGATGGCGGAAGAAAAGCTAAAAACTAAGATGTGAAATGTCACTTTTTTCCTGAAGTACACAAGATCATTGCTGACTCCTAGAAATGAGTCTGATAATTTCTTGAAGGGCATGTAGGTCTGCATCAGCATACCTGATTTGCTTTCAGTATGCCCATCCTGATTTATTCTGACCAAGAGAACAGAGTTTGCAGTAACTTTGATGTATATATAATAGGCATTTCGTACAGTTGTAGGTTGAGGGACGGCTAGAGTTATCGAATTCAGTGAGAAGGTTCCCATTGACTCCAGGGGACTTTGAATTATACCCTCATCCAGCAAGCACTTTCACGTAGGCTTTAGCTCACTATTTCAGGTTCACTGAAATCACTGGAACTGTTCAGGAATGTGAAGTTAAGTATGTACAGCAGTTACAGGCTTTGGATCATAAAAACCTCTGCTTTTCTCTCTTTTTCTGTTTTCCTCCCTGCATATATCCATGCACATAAACATTCTCTTTCCCTAAATATGAAAAATTGAACTTTTGCTAGGTTTATCTCTTTCTCAGTGAGGAAGGTGTACTTAGAACAGAGAATACTAATTTATGCATAGCTAGTAGATCAGTAAGATCTCAGTAGGAAGTATCACACTTTTTATGTAAAGAGCAATGTATGATTTGGTGGGTGATTTTGGCCTTCAGCTCCCTGCCTACAGTCCTGTCTTAGGTCTGCTGTGCATTCTGAAATGCATCATTTGTGGTCATATTCACATTTCAAAGCCTGACTATCACTCTGCACGCAGTGTGATCCATACTGCATTTTAGGTTACCTTGCAGAAGGTCTTTTCCTCTGGGTCAATGTTGATTTTAACTTGTTTGAAATGTCCATTCTAATGTAGTGCAGCTTGAAAGGAGATTAAATGAAGGATGCGTTTTGCTTTCCATTTATTAGCTGTAAAAATTACTTTTTGGTTTTGTCTGTAGTAGTAATAACCGTTGTAGTAATATGCTCAGCTATCTTTAAATTTTCAGTTATTCTAAAAACATTGTACTTGCACTGATGGGATTTGTTTTACTGATCTTCTTTTGTACTATTATTTTTCAGGCAATTTAGCTTGACTGATCAAGTTAAATTAGTTGAAATTTCAGTGTTCTTTCATGCCAGTTCCCTGTGAGTTTCTGGGTATGGTTCAATAATTCTGTGTTTATCTTCTATGTTTCTCAGTTTTAACTCTTAAAAATTTTGCATCTACACGTGTTTTAGACGGATGAGGTCTAACGAGTCTAGCTAGTGTAGCACCTTAGGAAGTTACTGCCCCTGAAATGTCCATTGTGGTTCTGTGCCAGACTACTCCCACAGCAATGAAAGCAGTAAAAGCATGTGCATTAGGATATATATGTTTACACCATGGTGTAAAGTCTACACACCTTCTGCAGTCTGAAATGAGCCACCATACTAAAGCAGTTCAGGCAAGGGCAGATATTCTCTGCTGATGGTACCCACCACCAGGCAGTAATAGAAAGCTGGAACTGATAGTATTTTGGATGACTACAACCATTCACTGGGAAAGCCTGGGTTTGCTTTTCTTCTTTCCTTACCCTCCTCATTCGGTGTTTGTAATGTCGTAGCAAGCAGGTGTCATTAAGCAAAACTAAAACCACTTACTCTTAGCCAGCAGTGTCAGGTGCATTGAATTTGTCCCGCCCTCCCCTGTTTCTGGTCAGAATCCAGAGCGCTGATTTCCTTAGCAGACTGAAAACAAATTAGTAGGTCATATGGGTAAGACTAAGAGATAACTTATGAGAATTTATGGTTCTACAGATTCTTTGCTATCTTTATGTGCTGGAGGTTACCAAAGTGGGCTCAAGTTTGCTTTGGATGGTGCCTTCTTTGAAGGTGTCTGTGAAGACTTGGCTTGTTTAATTTTTATTTCAGTGGTAATAAGGCCAGTTTGATGTTACCACATGAAAGTGAGTCAGGAAAGCTTGAATAAAACCACACAGACTACTGTACTTCAAAAATTACTTATGGAGCCATTATTTATCTGGTAATATTTCTAGTAATTTGTTATTCTATGGATTATTACAATGCACTAACTTGTCGTTTTTGGAGCTGTGTCAATGTGGTGTTGTGCACTGGCATAATAAAGTTGTCTTATGTTGATACCTAGGTTTCAGTCAGTTGTTGGTATTCCTGAACTGGCTTTTACTAATATACTGAAGGTGATGAGAGAATTCTTTTGAAATGTTAGTATTGGTGAGGGAATGATATTTTTAGAAGATGTAACTTATAGGTCTGTAACAGGTAGCTGCCTGCATAAAGGAGCTGGTAATGATAGTAAAATTCCAAACACTTTTAATTAAGATATAATCTGTTGCTCTCAGCTTGTTTGCTTTAGATTTAGAGTCTGATGAGGCTGTGTGGGAGGCAGACACCCTGTCACTCCTGTGGGATTTTTTTTCTCTTTATTTTCATTCAAACCTTAGCACAAGTACATAAGTCATCTTGGTAGCGGGGGCATTGGTTCACTGAATAGAAGATGAATCTTCAAAGCTGAAACTGGAAGAAAAATAATAAAAACTAGATAGTATGTGCATCAGTCTTCCAGGTTGTCATGAAATGATGCTGCTGGCAGCTTTGTCTATAGTGAGTTTCTGCTTACTCTTTTTCAATATTGGACAAGATCCTCTTCCTCCTGTCTGCTAGTCCGACTCTGTGTAGGAAAAATTAATTGCTAAACGTCGAACAAATCCTAACCATGACACCCTACATAGGGTGTTAGTACAGAAGTGTCATTTTCTGTCCATGTAGACAAACCTCAAATTAGCATACTTACTCCCCAAATGATGATGTCATTGTGATTTTGATGTCTGTCATGTTTCAGAATTGAGTGGAGCATTCTGATTAAAAATGCCTCATAATGCTGCTGCTTTTCCTTTCACCAGAGGCCAGCAGAAACTGTAGATGAAGAAGAAAATGCAGAAGAGGAAAATGAGAGGGGGGAGGAGGCATATAAAGGAGAGGAAGAATATCCAGAAGTGAATGGAGAGGAAAGTGGGGAAACTGTTAAAGAAAGAAGTGAAGTGGAAGAAAACAAGAAGAAATTAAATGAGAATTATGAAGATGAAGCCAAAGAAACAGAGAATGTTGACCAAGCAGAGGAAGAGGAACTTATCCATTTAAATGGCAAGAAAAGTGAAGAAAATGGTGAGGGAATGGAGCACTTGAACTACCAAGGTGATCTTCAGCCTGAAGAAGAAATAAAAGAAGAGGATTCTGACAGTCAGAACCAGGTGAGTGTTTATTCTTTCAGTTTGTTTTTCTTAAGTTATTGTTCCCTGTTCATCTCAGCCATAGGCTGCTCAGCTAGTCTCTAAGTAGCTCACTCCTGATAAGGTCCTGAGAGCATTTGTTGCAGAAATCACCAGATTTAGGATTTTAGGATACTGCTTAGAAATCCCCTTACTTTTCCCATCTTGATTAAATATCAAGAATTCTAATTAGTGAATATTAGGAGAAACTAATGATTATATTGGGAAAGTAAATCTCAAATGGAATAAATGATCAAATATAAAATAAAATCTGTATTGCCAATGCTGCTAGCATGCCTCTGTAAAATTCAAGACCCAAAGTATTCATTAACCAATAATCTGTTAGTGGTTAGAAACAAGGACAGTATGTTGTAGTCCAAGATGTCTGCAAGATAGGATTTATGATGGTACCCATTGTGTATAATCTTTGAATCATGACCAAAACAGGTACGAGCCAAGAGCCTGCGAGCCAGGGACATGTTCCCTGACCATACTTGGTCAATTCGGGGAGAGGTCGAGACCTCTGACTCATGGACCACTTACCCAAATTATACCACCTACTCAAAAGAGAACAATGGAAGACTACGACAGAGGCTGTGCGCTAATTTGCAACAGAAACTAGAAGAGAAGAACCAATCATCGAGAGAATGATAATGAATATGCACTGTATAGACTGAATATGTATGAATTTAATATATAAATATCTGTTGATTGCAATGTGCAGGTGGACATCTTTGGGAAGGATCCCATGTCCCTGGTGTGCACAGTGCGCATCGTTAATAAAGGACGTCTCCACTTATCTAACTTTGTGTAGATAAGTTTTTCTTACCACTGCAGATTTGCTACACATGAGAACTTCAGTTTGTGTAAAAGCTGTTTTCGGCCTGTATAGATCAGTTACATCCATAATTAAATTATATGCCCTCCAACTGAGAAAGTAGATGTTTCTTATTATTTGATGAATCTGCATCTTCTGCTTTCCTGAGTACACTGAATTTCGAAAAAAAGTGTTAAAAAAAAATCCTTGCAATTTCCAGAAAAGCATAATCATTATATATTTCCTCACTACATTGTCCTTTAGGACAGAGGAGAAAGGTGTGTTCATGAAACCACAGTGCCTCATTGTTTTGATGACTTGACTTTTATAGAAGCTGCATTTCATAAGGGCTCTTGCCATTGCCTTGTGGAAGTCTCACCTCCTTTTCCTAGAAATCGGAAAAGACAGTAGAGATGAACAAGATCCTCAAAGCAAGGGGCTTTAGATGGTTTAAAAGCAAATATCCTATCAATTTAGGAGACATGGTAATATGGTGTTGGCTTGGATGGAGGCAGGCAGCCCAGAAAAATACAGTGGACTACCCTGACTGCCAGATGAACTGACCAGCGAACAGAATGTGGGAAATGTTTTGTTTGATGGGGAGAATCCAGATCTGGGAAGAGTGGGATTCCTGAGTGTCAGAAGCAGAACAACTTGCGGCGTATTCCTTGCCTCTAGGCTGCTGAAAAGCGGACTCTTCTTCTGCTGATGACACTGGGAATGGTTTCTTGCACCTTGCAACTGGGCTTTCTTCCATTTCTGTATGACACACAAGAATGTTTCTCAATTAAGAGAGCTGAGTAACGTGACATTTTCTTGGGCCCTGAATTTATTCTATGCTTGATATGTTGATATTTTTGTTTGGTTTTAGAAAAGCTGTTTTTTTTTTAATGGAAGTGGAGAACGTGAGTGAGCATTCACTTTAAATGGATATGTGGGTAACTGGATGTTTGATGAAAGAACTGTAGGGGGGAACCTCTCATTTGAGTGCTTTCTCCTTTGGAAGGTATATAAGTATGTGGTAAAAAAAAGTGTTAATATGATCACTGTTGGAAAACGTTTTTCATGTTAAGTATACCTAGTGGAAATTTTAGTGTGAAGTGTTAACACTACATGAAAATGAAGTGAAATCTTTGTTAACCGATGAAGTTAACAGTACCTGTCCTTTTCCTCTAGGTTGATTCCCATCTTGGAAAAACACCCACAAATCCAAGAGTGACAATCACCAGCCCACAGGAAAGTGAAAAAAATGACCAAAGCAATGACTATGCTGCAGTTGCATAGATAGAAAAAATGTAATGAGCAGAAAATGAAAGATTATAATACTTTAAATATAAAACATCTTATTTTTTGTGATTGATAACTTACAATGGGAAAATAGGTTGAGTATCCACATATTGAGTCTTGAGATGATAATGCCATATGGACTGGTATAGAAAACAAACATTGATAGCTACTAGAAGAACATAGAATTATTTTTACAAGGTGAGATTTTCCAATAGAATTTGAAGGGGGAAATAGAAGGGTACTGTATAGTAGTATTAGAAATACATCAACTACTCTGTGGTATAAGATGGTTAGCAGTAATAGAATAACCACAAAAATGACACTTTTCCAGAAAAAGGTAAAAAAACCCCACCCAAATTCAATGTCAAAACTTCTTTGCAGATTTGTTCAAAAAAGAGAAAAAAAATTTGTCTTTTAGTGAGGACACATGTAGTTTTTCCTTTAAAATTCCATATGATATATATGATTTCCAGACATAACATTAAAATATAATTAAATACATTCCTGACTTCATGGACTTATGCGCACAAAACGTGGTGTACTATAATGAGGTGTCAGTCCTAATGTTATAAATAGTGGATTTTCAATATATTAACTAGAATCGTTAGTTTTTGCATTCATAAATAGCACTTACTTAGCACTAGGAATGTGTGTAGACAGCCTGCAATACTGCAGCTTGTTCCTGTTGACAGCAAGAAGTTTTGTTGATTGTCCTGCACTGATTCACTTGAACAGTGAATTGTTACCGTAGTGGAAAAGAAGTGAAGGAAGAGTACATAGCAGATGAGTTTCAACAGTTGAGTTTGGATGGATTTGTAATTCATTCTATGTGAAATTTAATTTATTAATGAAATCAAACCTAATAGGCCTGGAATCAGACTGCAATTACCATGAAACCATCGCTTTCAATGGAGCCATTTTAATATGGAACACATTAGGATGAGGCTGCCAGTTTTCTGTAAAAGTCGGCAACAATTGCTTTACATAGCCTTAATGATCGGAAGTGTGTCATCATCTTTTTGAGCAAGCTGGCTCCTGACAGGCTGTGGCTTAATTTGCATGAGTAAATAAGGCATTGATCCACAGTATTTTCTTTTAATGACACCAATTCCATTGCTCTTATCATTTCTCTGTTAGTAATTTGGTAGTTTATACAAATACAGCCCTGAGCATAATTTCATTAATTATACAAGAGATAGTGGGTTTTCTTATCGTTAATGCTGGTAATTTATTACTCTGTGAAACTAAGTGTCATTTTTGTTGACTTCATGCTATTAAGACAAAAATTACATTTATGAACATATTGAACTTGAAGCACTGTGTGAGGAATGTGAAGAACCACTTGTCATGACTGAAACTTGTACAATTATCTTCACTTTTTCTACTATTAAATATATTTTCCAATGGAGTAGAAATACACAGAGATCCTTCAGCATGTTTCTGAGTATTGGCAATGTAAGTATAAACCCCATAATATTAAACCCCGTATGAACAGGGTTAAAACAGTTTGCCCTGTGGCATCTCTGAATTGTCTATGATTCCTGTGTCCTTTGTTGAACTGCCTGACAAAGATCTCAGAGAATATTACATTTGTGATTGGTTCAAAATAAGATCCTAATTTAGCCAAGCTCTTAAGCAAGTATGTATGCTTCTTTTATTTGATACAGCAGTTAAGCCTATGCTCAAGTATCTTTGGCTTCACTGGGATTTAAGAAAACATTTGAAGTTAAGCAGAAGTAAAAACCAAACAACCCCCCCCAAACAAAACCCCCTCAGAATTAATAAAGTAACTAACTATATGTGCTAGTGAGGAAAACTGACACACATAAATCCTCTGGGTACCTCAATAGTTAATCCTGGCCCGGAATAATATATGCAGTAGCATTAAAAGCCCTCAAATAACACTGAACCAGCCAGCGAAAGCAGCTCTGTCTCCTTGGGGAGCTTAGGGGAACTTCTGCACTGAACCTTTTGTGCAAAGCTGACCAAGGCAAATGGCTAATGCTGCGTCTTTGCTCACGTAGAGCTGAATAGCTCGTGTGCTTACTGGTAAGCATGGGCTTAAATGTGTTGCTGAATCAAGACAAATGACAGTAATCTTGTACTGACATGATTACGAATGGGCTTTTCACCAGAAGTTAGTGGTGTACCCAATACAGGGCTCTACTTGCTGTCATCTTATTGCAGGTTAAGACTTGACCAATCTCTGGGATGTTTTCTATCCTCAGAAGTTTGAGGTTAAATCGACACCCAAAAATATCTGGAGATGCTTAATTTGGAGAACATTTGCCTCAGAATGTTGTACCTAGAAACAATATTTAGAAGAAACAGAGGGATTTGTATGGTGACACTTTTCTCCCTTTGGTTTCTATTAATAGCTTCCTTCCACCAACAGTTTCTGTCATTCCTTCCCTTTCCCCCAAATGTTTGGTGTCTTCCACGCTTAAAAGACTTTCGGATATTGATGTGAGTAATTTAAAAGCTTAAACTAAATTCTAGAGAAGTGTAATATGATTTTTTTTTTTCCATGAGAACACGAAATCCCTGCAAATGTTATTCAGCCTTTAATATGTTTTCCACTGATGTTGACACAGAAATTGAACAAGAAGCACACAAACTTGCTAATAGTTTTTCTGTTTGGATTTGCTGTGTGTGATGGCTTCACTCAGTTTTACATGAGAAATACATTATTTTGTTTAGCTTATATAATGTTATTTTATTAAGCTTGTATGCAACTGTTTGAGGGTTTTTTAAGACTTGTTTTCTTGTTTTGGTTTTATTTTTTAAAATAATTTGCTATTAAAGAGAACTAGCATACAGACATTCCTGTTTTGTCTCATATCAAGGCCTGTTTGATGATAAATCTATCTTTGGGTGACTGACTTCATAAACCTGGTGATTTTGCGGCTGATAGGATTCTCCCATAATGAGAACTTAAAAAAAAAAAAATCAGATTTGGGAGTTTTCTTATTGCAATTGTGGAAGAAAATATGCTGACAATTTAGCTGTTACATAGTTATAAATCTAAGAATAACAGGACAGTTAAACTGGCCACAGGTTTTTGATGTCATTGTTCAGGTTAGGACTAGATTATTGGTGTGTATATGGTGTTCAGTGGATACTCAGCAAATAACATGAGTTTTATCTCTTCATTGGCATTACTTGAGAAAACTACCAAAACTTTTAGATGTCTCCCTGCTGAAATCCCTAATTTCAGCAAAGCATTAATGCATACGCTTAAATCCCATAGGACTGCAGTTTTCATTAAATTTTATCTAATGCTCCGGTACTTTGACATATCAGAGCCAAAATAAAGTTAGTTTCTGGAAAGAAATGGGTGAAAATAAGGAAAATATCATCTCCACTTAGTCTCATCTAAAGGAAAGTGAAATAAACCTGTGTGCAGAAGAAAAAAAAGAGTAAGTGAAGTATTCTGATTACTTGAAAATATGGAGAAAGGATTGTTGCTTGGGTACGTTGATAGATTATCCCAAAGGTACACTAAAATAACTGCTTGATAATAAATGTAAATACAAAATGAAGTATCTTAAAGAAGGGTATACTTAAGTAGTAGCAGTCAGAGTGATTTAATGGGGTGCAGCTCAAGGATGTGTTGTTTCGGGTGGCTGATAGCCTTCAGTCTTAAGTTTTAACCGGAAGTGCTTTAGACACAGCAATAGACAGTGAAGTGTTTGCTGTCTTTATTATGCCTGTGCATATTTGTGTGCAATAGCTTACAGGCACATCTGTGAACACTGTGACTGAATTGCTGTGTGTTCACACATACTGCACGCATAAATAATGTGCATATATGATAATCTAATCTTGTTAGTGGGGGGAAAAATATTATTGATTGTAGCTGAAATTTGCTATAATTTTACCAGAAAATTTAGCTAAATCTAGTAATAGCTAACCTCATAAAAAGGGTGACATATCTTTTTAAGTTGTGTGTATGCTTTGGTGCTTGGCTGAGCCAAGCTCAGAATGCTTGAAGGCCTGAAATAAAACGGAAACAGCAGCCGAAAACTGACTGGGAGCGGCGTGGGTCATAAGGAAGTGGGCAGGATTTGGAAAATTCAAGAAAGACAGTACAAGTCTTTACTACAACACGTGATACCAAAACTTTCAAAGGTCTTTTGTACTAGCTACAGTGCAGGGAACATCTGATTTAAACAAAGGGGTATTTTGAAACAGTGGTCAGACTTCCCACAACCTATGCGGTTACTAGGAATGCCTTTAAATGTTCCGGTCTTTCTTGCAGTCATCTACGCTGTGATGATACTTAGCTCTAACATTTGCAATTTTATAAATGAAACCTTCATTCAATTATACTTTTCCCTTGTCCTCAGTGGGACCGAAATTTAATTCAAAATCCAGGTTTTACTAGTTGAGAGTTTCTACTCTCTAATCGTGAAAAGGTTTCAAAATCTCTTGTTTGGTATAAACCAGAAGGAATCTAATCTCTACAAAATGATCCACAGTTCTGTATGTCAAGAACATGTAGGTTCATGATTATATAGATTCTCAAAGGCATACTATTTATGCTGTGAACTCTGATTAGTGTCCATGCATTTCAATGTAAAAAACAATCAGGTCTCTCTTCTGTAAGAACTGTTTGCCTGGATGCTTACTCCCATGTTCTGGACCCCAGCCTTTGTGCTGGCACTGAGAGGCGTGTGCAGCAGGTGAAGTCAAGCTCCTAATCCAAGCTCCCTCCTGTAGAATCATTTTTGAAGACATTTACTTTTTCCACACTCCAAAATAAAACATGAAAAAGTTTTGTCTGAGGCTAAATCCCTCTCCTGAGCACCCAAGTTACAGCCTCAACACTGGTGATTTCCAGGAGTGTGGTCCTGCCCTGTTCCAGGCTTCCAGATGTGCAAAAAAGCACCAGCCAGGTCTTCAAACCACTGCACATTTGGACTCTGTGGTTATACTTGCTCTGGTCCTCTAGACTCTCCAGGTTGTGAGAGAAAAATTGCCCTCCAGAGGATGAGACAAGATACCTGAGATCCTGGCTGAGTCACCCTTAATGGAAGAGATGGATTAAGAATTAGCCTAAAATTGGATGATGTGCAAGAACTATGTTCAATCCGCTTCAAAATCCTTCCCCTTCCTTTCTGACTCTGAAGAAGCTGACTTTCACAGGAAGGAGGAACTCTGGCTGGCACTTGCAAAAGGCAGTAACATCATGCAGTAAAGCATAAATAACACCAAAGCACTGTTGACCCTGTAACAACTTCCAGTGATGCTGGATGAATGGTGGGCTGTGTCCAAAATGTTGTTCCCTATTCAGCACGGTCTGATTCCCTCCTGTCTGTTCAGAGAGGAAGAAAAGGAACACTAATTGGTATTCTGTAGCTTCCCTTGCCAGAAAGTTAGGCACTTTTTTTAAACAAGAGTGAAATAAAGTATAGCTTGCCAAGGTGGTACATAAACCCATATAAGGTGGTAGGATGCTTTTGTTAACAAAAGGCACATACCTATAAAGAAAGTTGTGTGCTTTTCTTCACTGTGGTACTTGTGGTTTGGGGTTTTCTTCTTCTTCAGCCTGCTCCCAGAGGAACACCAGGCATATGAGGCTCCCTGAGGGGCTGGGGAAAAGTTAGGCATGGAATGGGAGGTCGTCGGGTTGTAGCAGCTCAAGTAAAGGGGAAGGTGCCAAACCACAGATGAAAACCCTAGCACCAACCCAAACTTTCCTACAGCCACTGGATTGGCCTTTGGGTGTCAGGGCTGCAGAGGCTGAGTGGTACAAGGAGCGTCCTCTGGCAGTCTGCACGCAGGAAGGGAGGCAGAGTCAGCATGGGTGTTACAGAACAAATCAGTGCTTGCACTGTAAGCTAACAATGAGCGTGGCTTTTGTCCATAACTCTAAAACACTTCAAGCCTCACCATTCCAAGTAAAATCATATTTTCTCCATAGTGGGAGACTGTGTTGAGACATTGAACAAAAAAGGTTTTATAAGAAGAGTCTAAGGGAAACTACATTTCTTAAGACTCACTGCATTGATTTCAAGTCTTGCCATTTTGGGGGCATTCTTTCTCTCTTCTTTCTCATCCTATCTATATCAGAAACAGAAAAAAACAGTTTGGATTTTCAGCTCTCAAATGTAAAAACATTTGAGTTTCCTCCTCCAAAAACTGTTCAACTCTGCAGAATGAAAAAGCATTGGTATAAGTGTATATTCCAAATCCAATGCATCAACTGGTAGGTTAGATCCTGTCAAAATGATGGAAAAAACCTACATCATTTATGTTTAAGCAAGTTTTTTTTTTATCTTTAAAAAGAGATCATTCTTAAAGAAATTAGTCATTAAGAAAACTACTCCCAACCCCCTTTTCTCCTGTAGCCGAGCAAGACTTGCCCATGCTGTGAGCACGCCTGCTGCATGCTGGTGACTGCTGCTTCCCAGGTGAACCCTGTGATATGGAGACTGGCTCGCAGGGGCATGGGGTCAGATTTGGCCCTGACAGCATGGCCAGTACTGCTGGCTGCAGTCTGCCCTGCTGCTTTCCCTTCCTCCTTCGCTCTGCAGACTTCAACCCTGCCGTAGCTGTAGCTGTAGCTGTACCTCTTGTGGAGCTGTGCTGGCCGTACCTTTTACCCGCCAACCTCAGCTCGCTTTCCCGGTGCAGGTGAATTGTGTGAACGAGGCTCAGCACCCCTCTTTCTCACAGCTGCAGCCCGGAACTGTGTCTGCTTGGGAAGAGATAAGCTGGTGGGAGTCTTCCTCCTGCTTGAGAGGCTGGAAAAGCCAGCCCTGGGGGGGGGTAGAAGTACTCCAGCCTTCAGCTGAAACTGTTTCATGGAAGAAACAGTTGAATATCATAGAAGCAAGGAGCTGGGAATTAGGAGACCAGAAATTCGATGCTTGAGGTAGGAGGGAACAGCTATTTTATTAGCTAGTACTTAGGGGATGGGTACCATCCCTTTGCCTGTGTGCTCATATGGGTGAGTGGATTCTCGTGCTCTTGAGGGAAGAAAATATCTTCAGACTTCAGTGAGATGTAGATTTTTCTGCTTGTCTTAGTTGGGAAGGACTTCTGATTTGACTAGAGATTTGACTGATTTAAATTCCTCTGCCTCAGTGATTAAGTGGTTATGTCAGAGATGAGCAGTCACGCTGCTGCTGCACTTCAGATACCCCACTTGGTATCTGCAGAAGTTGCCCTTGTTTCCTCTGCTGCCAGGGATCGTGGTTTCATTACTGCATACCCTCTCTGCATCCTGTTCGTGTGCTGCACGTGCTTCTTCCAGTTTACTCGTGAGAAAAGATATTTCTAAAAATAATGACTGTGCTCTACATTGTTTCTCCTTTAGAAATTGTCGGTACAAGGCTGGCGTCCTCAGAGAAACCTGAGCTTTACACTTTCCCCTGCCTTTCTCTTACTGCTTCCACTGCCTCCTCAGTTAGCACCATACAGGAATTAACTCAGTAAGCCAAGGACTAGGATTTGCATCCACTGTTTAAAAGTAATCTCCCTCTGCAGAGAAAGAGAAGTGGATGAAGGCTATTTCCCCTTTTCGTGCAACACAAGGCCTAGTTCAATATGATTGAAGTGTTCATCGTTCACAGCATCCTGACCATGCGGTTATAAGTGGCTTATCGCAGGACAAGGAAGGTGGGGCAGCTAAACCTCTTGGGTGCTTCTGGCTGGGGACCTCGCCATCAAGCACGTCTGATGCTTGCAGATGATCCCGTGTGTGTGAGGGCAGGCAGCCATCTGCTGCGGTAGCATCACGCCTGCTCCTGCGGATTAGAGTCTTTCCCTGACGGAGCCTTCTCAAGGGTGAGCTTCTGTGGGCAAACTGAAGCAGAGGGGTTTTTGCATAAAAGGTGTGGGCTGGGGGGAAGGGTCAGTAGTTCATCTCAAAGGCCTTTATAGTGGCGTCAGACTTTTTTCACTTACCAACGCCTATCCACACTCAGATACCGCTGCAGTTCCACAGCAGGGAGAGCATAGTGCTGCAAAAGGCCCTGACCTTGGCTGCTGGGGGTGGGCAGGTGCCTGGCTGGTACGCGAGGGAAGGAGATCCTGGTGTGCTGGCTGACCTCGTAGCATTTGCCACAGCTTTCAGACAAAAGCCTGCTACTCTGGAAGCCTGTTACTTCCACCAGTGAATGAAAAGGACTACACGTAACACTTCCCTATCAGGGCTCCCGTACCAAAAGGAGCAATGCATGTCAGGTGCTCAGCAGCATGTGCTTCCATGGGCATTCAGCTCCATCCACCCATTGCTCATTTCCATGGCATGTGGTGCTCCCAGCAGCTCTGACCCTGTTACTGCTTATCCACGAGCCTGTGATATATTAATTCCCTTACATGTGGGATGCAGACTGTGGTCTTTGACACCTCTGGTTCCTCTGCTTTTCTGCAAGCGTGCCTGAACGCAGGTGCAACATGTGCAGGAGACACAGCCAGCGGCCTCCTTGCAGAGCAGATCTGGAGATGCTTTAGTGTATACTTTGGGGTTCTTCTAAACCAACATCTGAGTGATCCACAGCTGGGTGTTTTGAAGGTGAGGACTCAGTGGCCCAGTCTATGCTGCTCTTGGAGAGTGGTTTGGGAACTGCCTTCTGTATGCCTGCCTGCTGAGTTGCTTGTAGACAACCTGTATGAATAGACTTGGCAGCATACCAGACAACTAGGGGCCAGAGTCCTCTTCAACATGGATGCCATGAATGTACCTGCAGAGAGAAAATGATCTGTCCATTGGCTCTGGAGCTACTTTTGAGCTGAGGCCTTTAGTTTATGACATTGGTTCAGGAAGGTGAACTTCTGCAGGATCTGGAAGATGTTTTCCTGTCATACCTTAGGCTAAGCCTGTGTGGTGTCTGGAGAAAGAGCAGTTTGGGTCAGAAGGCAATGCTGGGCCGCTCCTCAGAGAGCAGTCCCCACTGCCGGAGGGATGGTCATAGGGCAGATGACCCAGAGGCTCCATGTCAGGGCAACAATTTGATGGTGGCTCATGCAGACATATGGTTAAATACAAGATGCGTTTAAACCAACTAACTCAACCTACTGCTTTCCACAGTTACATGATTGCCTGGAGGTCAGCACATGCTAGTTGCAGTCCATTCTTTTGTAATTTTGAGCCACCCAGGGGCTGGTTACATGTGTTGCAATCATCTCTCTTTAACGGGTGTTCACTCCAAGGGACCAACCTCCTACCACAGCCCATGTCATGAGTACTCCAAGAGATGGTGATGTCTTACCCCAGGGAAATCTGAGACCTTGGCTCTGAGGGCATATGGAAGTTCAGGTGGCTCCTGTGGTGGTTTTGGAAAAATGCTGGAGCTGCCACTGCCCTCAGAGCTGAGCTACAGGACAGAGCTAAAAGCATCTGTCACTGGCTCCTGTGGCTTCTCTGGGTCTGAGTGACAGACTCTGCTCTGCTTTGTGTTGATGGTGAGCTGTGCTCTGGGCCATCCCAGTCACCTCTGCTTTGCAAGCAGAGATGCAGATGATCCCACTTGGTTGTGGCCTTACAAAGCACTGAGCCAGAGACCCCACCAGCCTGTGTGTGACAGATACTGTGGGACTCTGATACACATTTCTGAGAGATAGTGGCAGTGTTTGGCTGTCTTTGAAGTGAGGGGTTTTGTCTTGGCAGAAACTTGCTCCAGTTTCAGGAAAAATGCTTTTGGAAGGGGACAGGTGAGAGCTGAACCTGATCTGAGCAAGAGCTATTGGAAGAGATTTCTTTATTGTAGTGTATTAAAGGAAAAAATGTGTCCTCACATTGGAGACAATGCACTTGTCCAACAGTAAGGTACTCATGATTCACTAGCCATCTGTGGTAGACAGAATATTGACATTAAAAGTTGATTTGTTTTGTTTTTAAATGTCTACTTCCATGAAGATTTTAGCCACTGTATTTATGTTGTTCTGGTCACAGGTCTTAGACCTGCAGTGGTTTTCTGTGCTTTCAATATTCACTGACTGTCTCTTCTGATACTCATTGACAGGTGACCAATACCGGTGCTTGAAATGCTGTGTTTCACCAGCTTGCCCTGGGGATTCCTTCCTGCTCGCCTCTCTCCCCCTTCAGCTCCCTCCTGCCTGTGCTGTAGACCTGACTCCCCCATGCCACTGTTTCAGGCAGGCACATTTTGCACCCACTCCAAGACACGCCTGGGGCGGGGGTCCCTCTTGCCTCACCCCTGCTGCTCTCACAAAAATAGACATGGAGGCTTAAGAAGGGCTTGAGGTTCCTCAAGCAGGCAGGGAGAGAAAGGGCAGCAGATGCTGAAGTCGGTAGGTGAGCAGATGCAGGGAAATAATGACATTCCAGCAAAGCCTCAGGCTGGGGGTGCCTTTAGCTAGGCAAGGGCCTGAAGCCGTGAGTCTTCAGCCTGAAATTGCTGGAGCAGCATCTCTAGTACATTATTAACTGACTAGCTTATTAGTGGTGTTTAAAAATGATCTCACATCTTTATTTGCAAAAGCCCATGAATGGTAAATGATGGAAAAAGTGGGCCTTCAAAAAACAGCTAATTGTTAGACAAAACAATAAAAGAAGTTACGATGCTGTCTCTTCCATCTGTAAGTATTTGCCTCACCTACTATTAATATGCAGAGATTATTTTCATACCAATCCCTCTGTAAATTATCTGACAGCACAACTGAGCTTTGCCTCTATCAAGTGAACTGATGCAGGAAGTGCACGCTGTGTGGTCTGCCACACAAGAAGAATAATAATCGGTGCATGGATGGATTGTTTTCCTGGAGATCAGAAGGCTCCAGAGGGAGGACGCGTGGTCTCTAAAATATCGGAAATAGAAGGAGATCATGTTAGTCTCCCCATTTGCAGTGATGTTCCTCAGGGACAAACTGTGCTATGGGGATGACCTGACAAAACTCAAACATCATTTCTTTAAGTGGTGCATGGGCATTAACCCCAAATGACTGGCGCAGGGTAATGCTCTGCAGAGATGCTGCTTCTTTCAGCTGTGGAAGTGGTAGGGCAAGGAGGGAGTAAGGCTGTGTCTCCAGAGCCTGCTCAGGGAGCATCATGTTGTCTCGCTACCTGTGACGTCAGTGAGCTGAGAGGGCAGCTTGCTGTGTAATGGCAGGATGACCAGTCAGTGCTGAATGAGTGAACGTACCAATTCCTTTATTTTACCAAAATTGTTGTTCTGCTATTAGCCCTTTGATAGAAAGCTGCTGGTGAAGTGCATCCAACTGAGGTTCTGGCAGTCTTTTACTGTCTCCCTTGGATTTCACGTCCTCAGAGGCTGATCAGCCTCCCCGGTATGCAGGTTCTGCTGCTGCTCACCCCCTGTCAAACCTCTCTGCTGGCCACTGGGCAGGATGCGGCCACCTCCCCACTCTGGTGCTGCTGCTGCTTTTGTGAAGAGCTGTTTGCTCGCCCTTGCACATGATTAAAAATCTCATACTTGGAAATGGCAGGCTGAGGCTGTAGCAGAAACTGGGAATTAAATCTTCCTACAGGCACCTTGGGAGGAGGGGACGTTTCTGCATCTCTTGCCTGTGATTCAGTGTGCACTGGGAAGAAATGGAAAAGAAAGGGGTCAAGACAGCCTGGAGTGGAAGGGAGGACAGAAGGGATGCTGAAGAGCAGCCTTTTCTGCACAGTGTGGTAGGAGAAGCAGACTTAACCTTCAGGAGAGCATGTATTACCCAAAATTAAGGCAGTGATTACCACTCACACTGAAAAAATGTGATTTCTTTCGCCACAAGTGAAGAGAAAATGGTGCTGGGCTAAGAAGGGTTGCATTGTAATTTTAAGACAAATGAGGCTCAAAGAGGGGCAAGAAATAAGGTGAGCATGAAGCTTCTTGAGCGGAGAGGTCAGAGGGCTGGAAAAAGAAGAGCTTCACTGCTTAAGGCATATTTTATTTGCACCAGAGTGTCCATTAATGTGCTTTTTTGGAACGGTGGTGGCAGCCAGTGCTGGGGAGGGGAAGTCCCAGAGTGGAGCCTGCACTGCAGTTTGGTGGGGATGGGAAAGGGGAAAAACATGTATGCTGGGAAACGACATGTGCAGGAACAGACTGCCCTCAGCCTCCCTGGAGAGTTCCCAGGGAGCTTGGCTGCCCCTCACTGCTCCCCAGCTGGAGGCCGTATCACAGGCACTTTCCCTGAGAACAGCAAAAAGCACATCTCCACTGCTCTTTTGCTGATGCTTGAGTTCCTGCTCGACAGGATGAAGGTGTTGAAACATCACAAGGAAATGGATCTTGAAAAATTTTTCAACATGTCTTAGCCTTTCCAGTATGTGGCTTCTTACTAATAACAGAGTAATTTTCTGTTCAGTATTTCTACAAAAGCCCTGTGCAGCACGGATCCTCTGCTGTGAAGGATTGCAGCCTCCGGAGGTCTTGATTTTGGAAAGCCTCTAAGCAACTGAAACAAGGGTTTAATGAGATGAAATGTGTGTGGCAACGTTAGCCATGACAGCGTTACCAGCTTTGCTGCTGCTGACAAATCCCAAACGCATTTCCAATCCCAGCAAGCTTCAGCAAGATCCTCAAGGGTTTTTCTTTTTCCCCTAACACCTGGGTAATGCTGGGCGTGACTCATCCTCTCTCTCGTACTGTCAAAGCACGTTCAGTTCCACAGGAGCGATGCGCAACGCGACCGCTTGGATCAGCTCTATTCATTACCTGCTGGGTCAGCTGTCCTCTGGACAAAAATTTAGCAACACTTGCACATGTGTATCTACATGTGGGGTGTGTTTTAAGAAGAACTGTATACCCCTGTAGCTACTTTGGGTAAACAAGCCCAACCTGTGCTTTTTTTCCCAGCTGAATTTTCAGTCAAACTTCCAACACCGTGTTAACAAAAGGCACATGGAGAGAGGGGACTCAGTAATAGCTACAGGAACCCTCGCTCTCATCTACTTTGGTGAACTTCACTGTAAAACTTAAAATGTCGCATTTCCTCCATGCACAATTTTTAATTAAAAACTCTCCACTGAAAAGGTCAGGACAGCTTGACTCTGCTCTGCTCACACACTGATAGCCTGACAGCAGTGAAAGCTAATGGCAGTAAACAAAATTCCTCCCAACCTGAAAACAAAGCACCAAAGACCCTCTCCACCTGAACGACAAATGAACGGCAGCAGTGACAGGCTGTCCCCATGTCCCTATCCTACCATGTGCCTTGTGAGTAATTGCTACCCACCAACCTTGTCTTGCTGGCTTGCTTTATAAATAACTACACAGCTCCTCACTTTACCAGTCTTCTCATCTTTTCCTCTCTAGCACTGCTTCATCTGCTTCTCCCCTGAGATTACATTCTTACTTTTAAGCACCAGGTGCAATGTGCTTTTGCACATCTAATATTTGGGTGCCAGTTAACTGTCAGATGCACCAAAACCTACTTCATTTCATTCTCTGTGATCATGTGCCTGTGACAAGCTCTTGCTTGTCCATCTTTTCAGTGCTAACGTTTGGACAGTGAAATGGCATTGATAAGACAGGCACTGGCTTTGCATAACAAAATTTTACTTCTAATGCTGTTGTCAGCCACGATAATTACTGCAGATTCAGCTGAAACTTCCAAACACATTTGTTCTGGTTTATTTAAGTTCTGGAAATATGAACAGAGTCACCAACCACAAAATGTTTAAGGGAAGGAGCACAGCTGTTACCATGTACCTGTTGTTAGTGTGCTGGATGGAATCTTTCCGATTCAGCACCAAAATGACTTCCTTCCCTACAAAAGCTGCAAACACAGACTGGATTAAGAGACTGGTGAGTTTCAACTGCTGCTTTCTCCTTTCAGACTGGAATATTAAGTTTATAGATAAGCCTATTTGACTAGAAAGAGACTTTTCACAAAATCCATGGTTGGCTCACACCTAGAATTTTATTCAATCCATTCAAAAAATAGACAGAACTATAAGGTGGCACGTATTGTCAGAGAGTACAAATATCACATCTTTCTTTATACAGTTTAATCTATAGATTAAGACAGTGAAATAATTGCCCTGGGTAGGAAAAATAATTAAGGGTCTTCCATGAAAGGACAAGTCTTCAGGTAAACATTTACACAAATGTATCTGGTTAAGCATAACTTTTTCTATCCTCTATAAAAATATAAACAGCATTTCAAAATGTCTTTAGATAAGGATGTTAAGGTCATTTAACACAGCATTAACGTACTGACAGAATATGGGGCCTAGGCATGTCAAACCACATTTAGTCATCCATGTCCATTTTGTGTGAGCTTCCAACATAATACAATATAACAAAAGAAACAACATCAAACCAAAGATACACAAGGATGATGTTCCTCCTCCCATCTGAATTCCTTATCTTTATTTTGTATTTTTTGTTAATATGACAATGATTCAGACAAAAGTGGCAGTTCTGCACAGGTTAATTTTATTTTGTATCTTTTGTTAATATGACAATGATTCAGACAAAAGTGGCAGTTCTGCACAGGTTAATTGTAACTCAGGATCAAGTACAACTCGCCTTTCCCAGAAAGTAACGTTGCTGGGAAGTGACCTGCACCAGGATCAAATGAAGGGCGCTCACGGCCACGTACGTTTCATCTGCTCAGTATTACTTTGATACAGGCTGTACCATGCGACATGAGGACAAGTGCAATCACAAGGGCAGAATCTTGGCTTCCCAGGCAGCAGAACCAGGCGGCAAAAGAAAGACTAAACAGTATTTTAAAGGCAAGAAGAAAATGAAACGAAAAGCCAACTCATCTAAACTTTAAATAATAGGATATAGGGGGTTCCTGGTACAGCTGTCATAAATGCACCCTATGTTTTCCAGGGATGTGATCTGATAAGCTAAACACCTAATCGTTGTTGCAAGGACTTATTGGTTCAACATAGATTAAAATGTTCGAATACAATGAATATATTGGTCACAGGTCTGATCACATAATTTCCCTCTTCCTGATCCTAAATTTGTACTGGAGCAGCTTCCCCCTCAGCTGTGTGTTTAGCAGAGAACTTGATGTTGTAACTGACTAGAACACACGCCAACAACAGCTGATGTTTTCCAGCTAAAGTCGTGAAGTAAACTCCATCTACAAGTGAGAAACAAAACCTAAGGAAAGGGTCAGGTTTCAGATAAAGGTTGGACATTTTGAACTTTGGACAAAGTGACAGGTATCTTTGATTCTCCCAGTGCTGGTGCTTTTGTGACTGGGTTTGCATGGGCTTTTACATCAGCTATTCTCTCTTTAAATCTTTGCTGGAGGTATTTTTCTTCTTTGGAGTAACTTTTAGCAAAAGCAGACATCAGCAGACATGCTGCCATGGTGGACCCTCCTACACAAAACAAGATGGCCCCTGCCAGCTTGCATATATCAAGGGACCCATTAAACTGAACCGCACGGGTATCCACCACAACAAAATCATCTTTCCCAAGAGCTTCGACTTTCGGTGGCACAAGAAAACCCACTACAATAACTGTTAAACCTATCAGCATAAAAGCCGTCCCAGAGATGAGTCCAACCTGGAAAACAAACAAACAAACAAACCTAATTAATATGCCTTTCCAGTTTTCAGTTGGTCCTAGGAGACATTTGGCTTTCACAGGCTTGCAGGTACAATTCTCTCTTCTAGCAGAGGGCCGTTTTTTTTTTTTTTAGGTCATATGTGGCCCTATTAGAACTAGAATGCATAGAGAAACTGTCTTTTTACAACCCATATTTATATAATTTGGTATTGACACTTCTGGAAACAATGGAATATGCACCTATACATCTAAATAGCATTTCATGTCCAAAGGCCCAACCACAGAGAGGATCACAGTTTAACTCCAGTACTGTGTGACTGACTATTTCTTTAGTTTTAGGTGGTGGTTAGCACCAACAGTTCAGTCCCTGCTGACAGTCTGTGGCATACCCACCACTTGCTTTTATTCTGTGAAATGTCATTCCATTGCAGGGATTAGGAGGAAGTCGCTATTGCTGTGAACGGATCACAGAGTATTTCCAGCACATTTCAAGGGGAAGTGCAAAATTTGGTTCACACAGAACGGCCCTATCATCAAAGCAGAGGGTTGGATTAGATGGCCTCACAGGCCCCTTCCAGCCTCGGGTGTTCCCCAGTTCTGTCAAGTTCCCTGAGCTTAACAGAGATCTTGCGGTTTTCTTGGTCCCTAGGTCACGCAGTCCCAGAGTCACTGCTGTTAGCCTACCGGTCCTATTCCCAATAACCTGGCAGGACTTTTGTGGATGCAGAGCAGAGGTAAACTACACTTTAAAGCCATGGGTGGGCTCTCCCTGACATGACTTTGATTTTTGAGTGATGTGGCTCCATGTGACAGAGAAACTACAGGATCCAGAGACCCCAGAACTCCCTTGGAAGCTGATCTATCTTGCTAAGAGTGCCTGCTTTCAGACAGATGGTTAACTTCGGGAAAACTGAGCAACAGAAGCCCTTTCTGGATGAATACCTAAAACTATTAGTTATGTGGGAAAATCTTGAAAGGAGAGTTTCTCTCTCCAGTAAACCGCAACAGGCAATACCTTCCAGAACATAGAGCTCCACCTGCTAGGCGATCTCTGGATCTGAAAATCATCCTCATAATCCCAAATTGAAGCTGTGCAGTCCTCATAAAACTGATGCAGGTAGGAACGGACTCCGTAGCGTTGGTACCCTCCCTCGGCGCTGCCCTGCACATGTTTGGACCCACAGATGTCAGCATAGGAGCTCATCCTTCCTACCTGCAATGAGAGGTTTCATGCAAAGCAGGTCGTTATTGATGCGGTGGGAGAGCAAAGCTGGCTACAGACTCTCCAGATGACATGAAGAAAAGCAGCCCAGGTTTTCAAACCAAGAAATGAGCCTGGTAGAGTTGCATGAGGTGACTCAGATCAAGTGAACCGAAGGCACTCAAGCATATTGGCACAGCACAGCCTAAAGGTGCTGCAGGGACCATCCCCTCCTGCCTGCAGGGTGCCCACCCCCCATCTTTCGCACTAGCATGCTACTGCATTTCCATGGAGACTGAAAAAAAGCAGAACATTTCAGGTAAGAAAAGCCAGCATCCCTCAAGGGTTCATGTTGCCTCTCATCCAGACTGCTTCTATCAGTTAACTAGAGTTTGCAACTGTAGGAACTTGCCAAGCTGCTGGGTAAGGGTTTTTTAACGTTTTTGCCAGAGCTTTTGAAGTGCAGGACTAAGCACTGATAGAAGTCACAGCCATGAGAAAGAGAGGCAAAATAAGTCCTAGACAGATTGAAACTGTATATATCATGTACTGAAATATGGATAATTAAAAATGAGAAAGATGGAATGCCGTAACAGCACCAATCTGCTCACTGAAGAGAATGAAATGGAAATACTAAGCTTGTGGCAAACGACTGCTCCCTTGGAGAAGTCAATGCCCAAGCTCCTGCTGACTTTAACAAAATCAGAATTTTGCCTGAAAAATTTTGCCTGGAAAACTACCAACAATGTTCCCTACCCTGTCCACTTCATGGAAGTTCTTCTAACACAGAAATTCATATTTAACTATGCAGGTCCCAGGCCTGAACTTGCTTGCACAAGTGCAATGCTACTGAATTCATTGAAGTAATACTAGCCCCTAAAAACCTGAGCAACAGGCCAACGTTACTTAAGCTGGCTGACCTCTCTCTTTAAAGAAGTTCAAAAAGTCTTAGTCCAAAGGGAATTACTAATCAGTACTTGCATCTGAATGTCACAGCTCAATTTAGATCTGCTTCAAGCAGTTAATCTGATTGCCATGGCAATTGTACTGGGAGGGAGGGAGGGAGGTTGGTTTGACATGCTCATGGCAGCTAGGACCTCCCAGTTTTGCAGCTCAGCAGCCCTTTGCCTTTCAGGAATGGGTGATCTTGCTGGGTGTGAAGCTGCATTTAAATTAAGCAGAAGCCAGAAAGTATTGATGCAACTGCCTGAATGAAGCTCTTGGCTGGCTCTGAAATCACCACTGGTATAACAGCTTTTTGGCATCTGGTTGTGCTCTTGTCAGGCATAGTGAAGAGTTTGCTTTTTCTTTAGAAAAAACAGTAATTGTTGGGTTTTATATATTTTGTGTATCTAATATGTATTTAGTTGGGGATTTCATGATCTCAACATCCTACAATTGCAAATATCTCTCTTGTGACTCCTGATGAGGTTTCAAGGCTCTCACAGAAGTCATGACAAGAGTGGAGAAGGAGGTCTGTACAATGCTGGGGGCCCTGGCACGGGCCAGAGCTCCCTCCAGGAGAGGAGGGGGACAGTGCTGGTGATTGAGCTTTGCAGAGCAGTAAGGGTAGCACCAGGCACAGCTTCTAGCAGGGGCCCCTTCTTTGAACTCAGAACAACTGCCTTTGTATCCCCTGCAGGTTTTCCTTTTCCACTTCAGCCACTGTGAAGTGTTAGGAAATCAAAGCAGCGCTCTGACTCTGCAGATGGGCTTGCTCTCTGCTGATGGTGCAGCATCAGTGCCCTCCAGAGTGTGCTCAACGTGCTGGCCTTCCCAGGCAAGGCAGAGAAACAGCCAAGGTAGACAAAGACCTTGAGATAGCAGTAAACTCCTGGGCAGCACCAGCTGCTCAGCAGGTGAGCAGGGAGAGCCTGGCACCCAGGCCACCCCAGGTCACGTTGTACATCACGAGTACTGCCGTTTCCTACTACAGTTGATATATTGAAAAAAAAAAAAATTCATTGTGCTTTTTT
Organism: Leptosomus discolor; assembly: GCF_034619465.1. Taxonomy (NCBI): domain Eukaryota; kingdom Metazoa; phylum Chordata; class Aves; order Leptosomiformes; family Leptosomidae; genus Leptosomus; species Leptosomus discolor. The sequence continues at coordinate 38,187,274 of NC_141398.1, read as the reverse complement.
ACAATGTTATGAGCTTCAGAACACTATTACTTTTTGAGGTACAAAAAAAAAAAAAAAAAAAAGCAGCATGGATACAAGGATATAATCTGAACTCCTGTGGGGAAACGCTCAAAGCCATTTACTTTGGGAGCCTGTCTGTTCTTTTGCAAAAGAGCTCTTCTTGTTTCCCTTGGGAGTCCCTCCTTCAACTGTTTATTCCCTACCTGAAAAGAAAGTAAAAGAAGTCTTTTCTCACTGCCACCATTTCTTCAACAGCTAGCTGCCACCTGCCACAGGACAAGCACTGATGAGTTCTCATAAAACCAGAGTTCTGCCCACCTCATACACACCTTCGGGTGAAAGGAGAGCATGAGGCACTGGTGGTTTAGCATAGCTGTCCCAGCTCTCATACACAGGGTCACACAGCCTAGGCCTCAAGGATAAGAATAGTTTATGTCCATATCCCTCAACATGTCTTTTGGTTCTGAGCAATCAAGTGCTCCGTCTCCCACATCAGGAAGAGAAGAAAGTAAAGATGCTGACCAAAGCTCTGTGGGGACTCATTCTCTTGGGTCCTTACATCAATCTTTATTCTCACATCAACGCTACCTCCTTAAAAATCCTACTTCAGGTTGGATGGAGCCTTGAGCAACCTGGTCTAGTGGGAGGTGTCCCTGCCATGGGAGTGGGGTTGGAACTAGGTGATCTTTGAGGTCCCTTCCAGCCCAAACCATTCTATGATTCTATGAAATAAATTATGCTTAAGTCCTTGCCAACTTAAGTCATTCAGGTAAACTTATTTAGCACCACATAATGAGCAGAAAAGGAAGTATCTTCCCCAGGTGTAAGTGACTTCATAAGGTCACCACAGGAAAGGACCAGACCTAACATGATCAGATAATGCGGCCTGCCAGAGCTTGCTTGCATTACTCCACCTGCCACCAGAAGACAATTTTAGAGTGTCTTTGGTTTCTCCAGAATTCAGAAAGCAGGTGGAGCACATTGCTGAGTCTGAACTAGCAACAGATGTAGTTAGTGCAATTAATTTAAGGAAACTCAATGTAATGTGGCAGAAGGCTGTATAAACCCTACCTTGCACTCACTGCACTGTCTGTAGGTTTAGTCAAGAAAGGAGGGTGTAGTCTTCCTAACAGCTTGATGAAGAATTGCCTGTGAGAACCACACAGCCTGTTATCACTTTTTCTTTAGCAATCTAAAATGCTCATAGGTGGTTTTGGTCAGGCATATGAGCAAAATGATAAACAAGAGCTGGGAGGTGGAGTAGAAAACAAAAGAATGATCTTCTGCTTGAAAGAGTTGTGGTAGCATCAAGTAGTATGACCTTTTTAAATGGAAGGAAAAAATAAAAAAGGAATGCCAGCATTATTAATTCTTTTCAAGCACTGCATAATATTAGTCCTACTGAACACCACCTTTATTCTCAGACTCTGCCATTTTTAAGTAATCTCCTATCTTTTGCAAAATATCTTGTCTCTTAAGAGAAAAGAGAAGGTGGCTTCTCAGCCCTATATGACTAATTGAAGCATCCTGGTAATTTGGCCTAAGATGGTCCCTTTTCTCAGCTGCAATGTAAACATAATGTTGTTGTCCTTGGTACTCACAGATGGAGGAGAGGAACTGAAACAGTCAGAGTATGGTGGGAGAAAACAGTTCTCCATAAATAAGAAGGAAACACATGTCACAGCATCACTTTACATTGGATGAATAAGTACTGCAGTAGCTAGGATCTCTGGAGTGTTGATGTGTCTCACCTTCATGGCTGAGAAACTAAATGCTGAGGTGGCGGGAAACTTTTGCTAAAAAAAGTCACCATTACCCAAATCTGCGTTACGCATGAGCTTAGAACATGCACCCAGGCTGCAGGAAGCGGTTTAACCATTAAAAGTTTTTCAGTGCCTAAACCCGAGGTGCCTGGGAACACATGGGCTGTATGATCACAGCTTCAGAGCACACCACTGCGTAGTAGCAATCCATCCCCTAGCAACTTTTGTTTCCATGGCAAAAGCTGTCCTGTTTACTTTGAGGTTTACTATTCTCCACTGATCTGGGGAGATGTAACTGTATTGGTGAACAGTCAGATTAACAGATAAGCAAGCTCCAAGAAAAAATACTCAATAAATTTTCCAACTACTTTGCTTTCTTATAGAAGGGCTGAGCACATTTAAAAAATAAAAAAAAAAAAGTAAGGAATTGGCACCTGAAAGGCAGGACAACACAAATAAGGATGTACCATTGCTCTGTGAAAACACACAGCCACCAAATATAAGCCACAAATGCCGATGGGTTTGCACAGGTGAAGTCCCGCTTGCCCTTCCCTAGGTTTACACTTTGACCCCTCTGTTCAGAGGGTCACGTTTCCAGTCTTTCCCTACACAACGCGAGAATCCTGTGAATAAATAACCCGTCTTTGACAGCAGTCTCCGAGACGGCCTTTTTGATGCCTCAGCTACCTGCCATGCCAGTGCCCAGCACCTTCCCAGGGCAGAGGCCGGGCCAAGCGCTGCTGGGCCTGCCCCTGCCCGCCAAGGCCCGGGCGAGCCCTCCTGCAGTCGCGGATCTCGCCCGGCGCCCTGCCCCACGGCAGGCCGGCCAGCTGCCGCCGCTCCCCCGAGGCCGTTCGGGGCGCCTGGGTGCCTTCCGGGGCGGCTTCTGCGCCCCTGCCCGGCACGGGAGGTGGGGGGGCGAGCTGGGTCCCCTTCTGTGCAGGGGGGCGAGGCCCCGCGGAGGCGGGGGGCACAGGCTGGGGCCTCCCCGCCCGGGGGCGGCGGCCTCTCCAGCCAACGGCCACGCAGGCCGGAGCGGAACGCCCCGCCAGCGGGGCAAGACACACTCTCCATCGCCCGTTTCCCAGTCGAAGCGGAAGAACTCCGCAGCGCCCACACTCCGGCCAAGATCTCGGCGCCCGCCACCGGCCCTCACCCGCCCCAGCAGCCCCGCATACCAGGGCCCCGAGGGCAGCGCACAGCCCTGCCTGGCCGACTCCCGCCCTGCCCCGGCCCCGCGGCGCCCCCTAGCGCAGCGCGGCGGCGCAGCCCCCTCCCGCCGGCGGGGCAGCGCGGCACCAGCCTCCCCCGCAGGGCCGCCCCCTCCCCCGGGCTGGCAGGCGAAGCCCGGGGCCCCGGTGTACGGCCCCCCCCGCCCCTCCCCAACCCGCCGGGCGGCCGAAGCCCGACCGCCGCCTCCCCCGCGGAAAGCTCCTTGCCGTACGCCCCCTGTGAGGGCGCCGGAGGTCACAGGAGCATCCCTCCGCCAAACTGCCGAGCCCAAGTTTGCCGAGAGGCCGGGAGCAGCGGCCCAGGGGCAGCGGGGTTACCTGTCCCTCCTGCCGCTCCCTTCGGCCGGCTGAGCAACCACGGCAGCGCTAACTGCGGCTCTCCCGCCCCGATCCCATCTCCGCTCTGCGCCGCCCCGGCCCCAGGCACCACGTATTATGCACGGCCCGGAGCGCCGCTCGCTCCCGCTCCGTGCCTGCGCACTGAGCCGCCGCCGGGCGCGGAGGGGCGGCGGGCCGCGCTCGTCCCACCGCCTACGCCCGGAGGTAGCTCTCGGGGCGGTGGCTTGGGCGGGGCGAGGGGACGCCGGGCCCGCGGGGACGGAGTCGCCCCTGCAGCCGGCCGCGGTGAGGAGGGTCACTCCGGCTGCAGCACCGGCGGGGCTGTCCCCCGGGCCGGGCAGGCCCGCAGAGGCACGGCGCTACTGCCAACGTGCCCACCGAGGTCACCGGGGTGTGTTCGCTGGGTGGAGGGAGCAGGGGGGGCCCTGGGCCAGGTCTCTAATCTCCACCTCCCACCCTCCCGGCTTTTCGTCAGCTTTAAAGAATGCAGAGACCCAGTGCTCAGTTATTTGTCCAGTCGAGTGGACAGACATCCCCAAAAGTGGTAAGCTACAAAGAATAAGGCGCTGACATCTGGGAGTGAGGGACATCATGGGTCAGCGGGACACCCAACTGGACTTCTAAGAGAAACAGGGTGAGGCTGCGGGCCAAGCGTTAGTGTCTTGAGTCTGCCCTGACAGCAACAGGTTGGTGGTTCAGTGGGGAAAGGCTTCAAGTAAGAAAGTTTGGGGAACTGAAGAAGCTGGTGAGGGAAGAGCATGGCAAGGTGCTGATTGCTGGAGATGCTAAAATGTATCCCACAAAAAGGCAATATGTAATTCTGCTGAAAAAAACAATGCGAGCATAAGGGGCAAGGGTGCTAAAGAGCCATTGCAACGCTTTGTACTGAAATACACACAAAAATATCGTTGCATGCAGAAAAAATGGAAATACATTGAAGCAAAATGGGGTAGTATTAGCCAAAGGAAAACCAAGGTCTTTTAAAAGTGCTTAAATCACTATACTGCATGAAGAAGATGAGATTAATGGTGGTTTCATTAATAGCAATGCCCAAGCTCCTTTGAAAAAACCCTGTATTTGATGACAACAGTAAGTTTGGGGAATTGCAAACTAGCAATCATAAAAGTAGCTATTAAAAAAGAGTAAGTAAGAGATTACATTTGGAGGAAGAAATGCTGGTTTCAGCAGATTCATCCTTTCCTTCCAAAACTTTTATGCCTTTCTTGTTTCAAGTGATGAGTTAATGCTGAAAGTGGTTCCTCTGACCCAAGTGGAGCTACTTCCATAGCGGTATGCTATTCCGTGAATAGTGTTGGCATGCCCCAGGCCACGGCAACTACCTGGGTAATAAACCGACAACTATTTGTGAAAAAACAGGAAAATATGGTGAAGTGATAAATGAGTGTAAAACAGGATGGAGTATCACTCTTAAAAGAGGTTTCCTGATGGATGGGCCTGTAAGACTGACGCCAGGTTTACATGTAGTATCACAGGACTGATTGCTGCTTTATCCCAGATCAGGAAGTTGTCAACTATAGAAAAAGCAATTAATCCACATGACCTGTCCCCTCTCTATTCACAAAGCTAGTTTCTTTTGATTACTTACCTACTGACAGTGGGAATAAATAAAAAGAATATGAAATACCTGTGTTGGCTCAGTACAATTTTGTTTTCTGACACAAAAGTGATACACGCAGTGAACCAAGACAAATTGGTATTGTAGCAATGGGGACATTTGCAGTAACACTAAAAGTGATCTGTGAACTCCAAATTAACAGCCCTGAGGGTTAACCACTGATAATCTCAGAAGTTGCTTTTAGGGCACTTTTAGTGCATTATGAAAACTGTAAACTTAGGCTGAGATCAAAGCTGTTCTTGAAGTATAGCTGAACCTGGTTATGAGAGGTGTCAAACAGAAGAGTGTAAATGTCCCGTTTAGCTTTGAAATTGGTAACATCAATGGAAAGATGTTTCAGAATAGCAGGACCTACAGGCCATGGTGGCACTCAGTGTGTGAGCTGCTGTTATATGGAGGAATTTCCAAATTTAAGTTTTCCTCAGTTCTCAGCTTTCACAACATTTAGACTTTGTTTATCCTGAAGGTTTCAGCTGGGAGTGGCATGGAAAGCAAGTGTAATATTCTACCTCAGGCTGTAGATGTAGCTAGCTTGATGTTTTTTTCCCTCGTGAAGAGGGAACCCAAGCCTAGTGCTTTCCTTACCTTCCACCTGTTGTGCTAAAGGTTTGTGATGGACCGCAGCAAGCACGTTGAGGAAAAAATCCTGTATTGTCAAGAACCTCTGTAGGTGGTGTTGTTGGTTGCCATAGAGTTCACAGGCTTTTCTCTTACTGAGGGGTGAAGTGGTTATATCAGCCAGTTTGGTGAATACAGCTTAGTTAGCTTCTGGGAGCCTGTGCTGAATAGGAAAAATTGCAGCTTTTGGAAAATATGTTTCTCTTGTAGCAAAATGCAGCAATTGGTATGAGACTCATGTTCACTCAGTTGCAGATGTCTGTCCCTATTTGCTTAATGGCGCTGGAAGCTTCCAGAGGCTCTTCTTCTGCTTCATGTGTTGTGGAAAGCCATGCCCTGAATAGTTCTGCTGGAGTGACATTATTGACACCATTGCCTGACCTTCCCTTCCTACTGCCTGACTCACCTTCACCTGGAGATCAAGGCCCATAATGCTCCCACTTTCTGGAAAACCTTCAGTTGACACAGAACCACAAGGAGCATCTCAGGCATCTAAAGGTGATCCCACCCATCTTCCCCACTTAAAGGGCAGCAGAAGAGAGGTGGGAGAGCTCCTTCCACTGCAGAAGTGGCTGAAGGGGGCCTTGAGGAGCTAATAGCTGTCATCTGTCCTGCTTCTGGCTTTGAGTCTCCTCCGGGAACTGTTGCTACTGTTCAGGTGGTGCCTCAAAGTTGGCAGAAATACTGGGGAGGAATGGGGCAAAAAGGCAGAGGTCAGTTCAGGTCTGTAGTGCTTTTCTGGTGCTCTTTCTGCTGCCACTATGGCAGTTCAAAATGACTAGAGGAGGCTGTGAGGGGAAAGATGGCAGTTTCTCATCCCCTCCCGCATGACATTCAGAGCAGATGCTCCTCTTAGGATGCCTGGTATCCGCACTGTTTTCTGACAGCAGAACCTGGAGGACAGATCCATAGCTGTCACAAATGCAGATTCAATGTGCTAGCTTAAAAGACTTTTCTCCTGCCTGAAATGAGATTGGTGTCCTCTTCCAGCTGCATTTGGAGAGATATCTGGTGAGACAGGTTGGTTCTGGGGGAGGCAGCCGTTGCCATCCGCTCTTTACACTGACTTGAATCAAGCAGCCAGAGAGTATATATTATCAAGAGTATTTTATTTTTCAAAACTTCTGATGCAGAGGGTGGTTCATGAATGGAAGGGGTGGCTTTTTCAGACTCGAGACAGATACTGCCAGCTGCTCCATTCCTGTTTTATCCGAGGTGTTTTGCCTGTTGATATTGTCTAGAAATCTGTTCTTGGATACTTGTTTTTCAAATATTGGTGTATTTCCTAGTGCTTTCTTCAGAATGTTCTAGCTAGCAAAAATGATTAAGTGTGATAATTTGTCATATTCTGCCATCACCATCTTTATATACAGATTTGTCCTTGTCCCCTGAGCCAGAAGTACAGAAGATGCTTTCTTGACAATTGAAATCATAAATCTAGGTGCTTTTTTTCTATCTTACCCTGAAAATAACGTGGACTAGGAATTGTTGGTTCTCTTTTTCATTCTTGTTGGTGCTGGTGAATTTGAATATTATGATACTGGAGAATATCTGGGAGCTGTCTAATCCAAAATGCACATAGACAAGTGATTGAAGACATGGCAACAACAGGGAGTTTGTGTGAGGGAATAGACATTTGGCTGTGAGGGGATGCTAGGCAAAGAGGGATAGGCAGGAGGAATTAGCGGTATTTCAGTGACCCATCTTCACTCAGAGACTGCCTCCATTCATCATGTTTGTGTTTCCACAGTTCAGTAAGAAATTTGCTTGCCTTTAGGCCTGTTGTTTCCAAAAAAGTGTTGCAGATGCAGTGTGTCTGCAGGGTCTAGAGGCAAAAGGCCTTAATTTAGACCCAAATGAAATGGCAGAATTTCAAAACCACCATTTTCTAAAAGTGACAAGCATTGGACAGCAGTGTAGCAGTGAGTATTTTATTTGCAGCAGCTACTACTACCGCTAGACGGCTGTGTTGTTTTAAAAGACATTGCCTGTGAAGATCAGTGCCTAGGAGCTTGGGTTAATTTATAAAATTCGGTTTCTCAAGGGAAGTGTAATTCAAAGTCCAGGGCAGGTGTGGGGAAACTATTCAGAATCAGTCTAAGAAACCCACTTTTCTCAAGAGGAGATGTGGTGTAAGGTACGTTCAAGTGCTGAGCGCCCCTGTCAAGAGCAGGCTTTCAAGGGTGCTCGGCTCCCAGTGGGACAGCCAGCCAGGGGATGAGTTTCTGGCTATGCTGAGCTGCAGCTGCCATATGCATGAGTTACTGTGCTTGAGTGGCTTAGGCCATGTCAGATGGATTTCACTCTCTGCTGTATTCCTGCCTCCTGTGCCTGTGAGGAAAAATGTGTGAACCAAAGCGTCTTTTGCAAGTTACTTCTTGCATGTATGTGCTTTCTGCTCCCATAGATGAGGTTGCTAAAGATGCTCCACATGCCATGTGCCAAGTTCCTCTGTGTTTTGTTGCCCAGGGAAATGGGACCATCTGAAAACTTGACCTCTACTGTGAATGCTGAGGGTCATGAGGGTAACATTAATAACTGCTCTCAGAATGTCCTGGAGTCTTAACGTGATCTGTATCCCAGAAGTCATTGCGCTGCTTCCTATCAGCTTTTGATAAACTGGATGGCTTTTCGAAAGCAGCCATTGTAAGATTATAATGCAGTTACTCTGTGATTGGTCTCTCATATACCTTTATCTATAATCCGAATGTTAATGACACGGCAGACTGAAGGTAGTACACAATGTTAACAGAGTTTTAAAAGGCATACTTTGATTATGAGGCCAAAGATGGGAAGGATGACACTGTGACTTTGTTACTGCCCGTGTATACTGGCAGTCTGCGAGTGGCTGTTGTCAGGCAGGAACCGCATTCCTTTGTACAGGAAGATGCTGTACAAACCTCTCTGCAAAGGCATCTTCTGATTCAAGGAGTTACTTGTTTTTGTTGTCTAAACAGTGTAATTACACTGTGTTTGTAATGTAATTAGCCACTGTATCAAGAGCCAATGGTCAGGCTGTCACTGTCTGATAATCTATTTTTCTTGTTCAGAAAATGCTGCTGGTTGTTAGTGACGAAAGTCTTTCTCCAAACAGCTACTTCTGTGACAGAGGTGAGAAGGATTAGATGAACACAGTCTCAGCTTTTGCAGCCAACTATACATTTACTTTCAAGAGAACCTGTATCCAATTGCAACCCAAAGACAGCACCTGTGTTGCTATGAGGCTCTCCAGAACTTTTAACTTCTATTTAGAAGCAAAAACCTCAAACTGTGGAGAGCACACACTGATTGTTCACATAATTTATAGATGTTATGACAAAATGAATGTGTCAAATCTGTCCAAAGTGTTTGAAAGAGACATGAGGGTAATGTTACCTTCTTTTTAGCCAGTCCATTAAAAATTCGATTCCACCTTTGACCCTGATGCACTTTCAGAGAGCATGGGACTGGTGGGATTATAGGCAGGTACCCTCAAGAGAGCAGAACACAAAGTATTATTTCTGAACTAAGAAAGATTTGAAGTTCTCTGGTGACATTGTCCACCTTAATTAATTGATGATGTTCAAAACTAAATAGGCAACAATCACAGGCAGCCGGGTTCCACTCTTATGGACACCTGAGACTGACAAAAGTAACTGTGTGCTTTTTGATGTATCAACCAGCAAGGATCCGGTGTGAATATCATCCTTTTGACATTATCCTTGGACTTGCATGTGGGACATTTAAAACATTACTGCCTTTGTGAGGATGTCACAAGGACAAATTAGTTGATGTAAGTCTTCTGCTTGTGCCTATAGTTTTAAAATCCTTTTGATTTCTATAACTGTATTTCACTGGGAGTGTGATGCTCTGTGCTCAGTAGAGCTAATTCAGCAGAGGACCTTTGCTAAAGTTGTTTTTTGCATTGCCACCAACAAAATTTTCATTGTTTCATTTCGTCCTCCCAAAGGATGAATTACCTGCATTTATCTTGACTAATAGTGTTTCACCTATTTATAAAAAGAGTGCACTTGTTTATTTGAGCAGAGTAGAATAACACTTGTGTGCAGACTTCATGAGGAAATAGCACGTGTTCTCTAACAAAATCTGTTCCACTGTCTCCTTCCTGCTGTTTGCTTGTTTGGACTTTTATGCTATTGTATGCTAGTGGCCTAAGGGTTGAAAAAGGAGTAATTCCTCTGAGGTTGGGGTCAGTTAGGAGTGCTGGGCAGTCCTGTCTCTTTCTAGCCACCTGTGTCTGATGGTGGCCAGTTGCAGGTGCATGAGGAAAGATTATAAAAACAGGGCAATCACTTCAGGTTCTCTAAGCTATTTGCTTCTGACAGCATGCAGCCCAAGGACTTATGAACTAGAGGAAGTCATAACCAGCTCTTTGTGTTTAATAGCTGTTAATGAGCCTTCCCTTGTGAACTTAGGAGTCCCACTGCTTTTTGAATCCACTTTTGCTTTTGGGAACTGGTGCAATGGGTTGTGGTCTTCATTCACTGTGAAATATGTTCCAGGTATCTCTGCAGAATGAATTTTTAACTGGGAAGTATGTCACTTTTTCACTCTATGCCTTTGTTTAACAGCATGCTCAGGACAGCTGCTTGCTCCAGGTGTTCTATGCAGAAAAGATTGAAGACTAAGGCCCAGATCTTCAAATCTGCTTTGGGATCTCCTCATTCAACTAATGGTATCTCATTGAAGAGAGAGCACTAAACCCTTTGAAACCAATGAGATGTGGTTGTCCACATAATACATTTGAGTGCCTTTTTTTTTTTTTTTTAATCTGAGGAAATTAATACATGTATTTTTTTACCACTTCAGATTCTACAGTGCATTAATGCCCCGATTATTTTTTGCTTGGTGATAAGGTGATCATGAGGTCACTGACATGGTTTGGTGGGTACTGACATAGTTTGGAACTTCACTGTGTCACCAGCTGCACCTTTTCAGTTAGTTAGCTTTAGGGGTTTTGATTGCAGTCTGAATGCTCTACAGCTAGGAGTGGGAAAACTAGCATCTTCCATTCATGATTGATATACCTGGCATTCAAAGAAAATGCTCTAATTTTCTTTGCTTATGTTATCAATTTCAAGGCTGAAAGACATCATTATACTTTTCTATTCAATATCTCTCATGATCAAGGGCAATAATTCTGTTCTCCAACTTTTGGGATTATTTTTACCTATTACATAAATGAACACACATTTTATTTTGACAGATTGTATATTCACTGAAAAAAAAGCCCCAGGAGGGCTGGGAAAAGGAATTTTTTTTTACTTGGTTCAGTGGAGAAAACAAAAGGTGGAAGGAGAGAGGAAAGATTTTGAAAAAACATTTGATAAAGCACTGTTCAAAATGAAATATTTGAAGTGACATTTGAAATGTCAAAGTATTTCTATTTTGAAACTTAATCCTTTGACTCTTCCATTTAAAATAGTGGTTTGGTTTTGTTTAATAAATGGACAAAGACAGAGAGAAAAAAGGTGAGATAAAGAAATGGAATAGTCCCAAAATGAAATGAAACCTCTTATTTTGTGTCAGTCCAAAATAAATGTTCGCATTTTTCAATCAAACCAACCAGCCCTTTGTTTCTCCAGTTATAGTAGGGGTAGTGACTTCCTTGGTTATTTATTCCAGTGGTTAAATGTTCTTGCTGTTGTAAAAGTGCATCTTGGTCATAATCTGTTTAATGACATTGAACTAGACTGTGGCTTTTATAGGGAAAGCTTCTTAGTTGATATATAGCATTTTCATTGCTGTAATCAACACTGTGGATATTGTAGTAGAGGCAATTTCTGGTGGTTAATGGCTGTAATCTAAGAGAAAATAAGGTGTTGTGATAAAAGTGTTTAAAACTAATGCAGTGCTAATGCAGGCTAGAAATGAGGAACATTATTATAAGCATAAGGCTAACTAATTGTTTTGACAATTTGACTAGGAGTCTTTTCAGAAGATGCCTCAGTCCGTAAGAAATAAAAGGCTTCATTCAGAAGTTGTCTGAAATCATATAGCCTGAATTATGCAGAAGATGAGAAGACACTTTTGTGCTTTTCAGTGTTATCTTAAAAGATGGTAGCATCTCTTATTACCTATTGGACAACAGTATAGCTCCGTTGAAGTCAACAGCAAAATGTCAACAGAGTTCACATTTCACCACTGACTCAGCAGTAAGTGCTTCCACAGTTTAGGTGGCTGTGTGGAATCAAACCAGAGGCTGAGGCTCCCTTTGTCTGAACTTTAATTGTATTGGGTGTGGGTGATAAAAGTGTTTTGCCAAGACGTTTGACTTCCTGCCTGGCTGTTGTACCGATGGCATCCAAATACAATTTCCATCCAGTTACGTGGAAGAATAGCCTTGCAGCACTCCTCCATCTCAGATTTCATCAAGCCGTAGGCCAGGGACATTTTCAAATGCCTTTAGTACCTACTGTACCGAGGCAGCTTACCATAAAGCATTTAGAATTACTGCAGAGATGAAGTGGTGTGAGGAGGTTTTTCGAGACTTTTTTTTTGGCAGAGAGGTTAGGTAGTTTCTTCAGACCTTTTGTCAGAGCAGGGTTTTGGTGGTTGTGGTTTGGATTTTTTGTCCAGGCTTTTTTTTTTTTTTTTTTTTTTTAAATTAAGCTTATGCTGGATAATTAATTAGCATTTCAAAATAATAAGACTATTTTGTTTCTTCATGATAAATCATAAAGGTTTTTCAACAGAAAACCCAATTAAAATCTGCTGCCACAATGGCTCAAGGGCCTCCTAAATGCATGATTAACACTCTTGTGCCCTTTGACTTCCAGTTAATAGGTATTTAGTCTATTACCCTATTTGAACACAGCTTCAGGAATGCATTATAATAAGGTTCACACATACGTGTTGCCTGGGCTGTAAGGGGATGAGAAGCTTAGCTTCTTTCCTGGTAAAGTCACTAGAAGGGTTGTAGACATGCAAAGTGGTGAGTGTGAGATAGTTGGTACTAGCTCTTTCCATTCTTTTTTCTTTGGTGTGTGTAATGGCTACTAATTATTTTCACAAGCCTTGGCTTAAATTCAATATTGTGAAATAAAAGTAAAGTTACTTTCAAGAGTCACAAAATCACAGAATGGTGGGGGTTGGAATGGACCTCTGCAGGTCATCTAGTCCAACCCCTCTGCTAAAGCAGGTCCACCTAGAGCAGGTTACACAGGACTGCATCCAGGTGGGTTTTGAATATCTCCAGGGAAGGAGACTCCACAGCCTCCCTGGGCAGCCTGTTCCAGTGCTCTGCCACCCTCAGAGTAAAGAAGTTTTTCTTCATGTTGAGGTGGAACTTCCTGTGCTCATTGCCCCTTGTCCTGTTGCTGGGCACCACTGAGAAGAGCCTGGCCCCATTCTCTTTGACACCCTCCCTGTAGATATTTATAAGTGTTGATAAGGTCCCCTCTCAGCCTTCTCTTCTCCAGGCTAAAGAGCCCTAGGTCTCTCAGCCTTTCTGTGTAGGAGAGATGCTCCAGTCCCCTCATCATCTTCGTAGCCCTCTCTCTGGTAGTTCCCTGTCCCTCTTGAACTGGGGGGCCCAGAACTGGACACAGCACTCCAGATGTAGCCTCACCAGGTCAGAGTAGAGGGGGAGAAGAACCTCCTTCGACCTGCTGGCCACACTCTTCTTCATGCGCCCCAGATACCATTGGCCTTCTTGGCCACAGAGGCACATGGCTGGTTCATGGTCAACTTATTGTCTAAAGAACAAGCATTGTCCTTGAGAGTGCTGGATGGAAGGAAGCTCATCCACTAGTTGTATGAGTTGGCTATCATTTCATGTACTTCTGCATTGAGTTTGTTCACTCAACAATGGTATCCCTCAAGAGATAATGCTTGCATTGTAAGTTGACCATCATCTGTATATGCTTAACTCTAAATAAATATTTCTTCAGAAATGCCAGAGGAGAGAAGTGGATCTTTCCAGCATCTTTAATGTTTACTCCATCCTCCTTACTGCTATGTATTCCCCTCTTGAGATCCAGTTTGTTTAGACTCTTATTCCCCTTATATGTTGATTACATTCATGCTGTGCTCTTATTGATGAGGAAAAAGTTGATATAGAAAGGCTGGCAAGGAACTTGCTCTTTGTTATGCATATCTGTTAGCTTTAGTAATGTGTGGGCATTCTTATGTTATACTTTTTGCATGTTTCTCTGTGATCCTAATCTTGGAAACTTTGAGGTAAATCAGGAAAAAAACTGTACTGAAATCCATTAGTGCAAAGACAAACTGGATTTTGCTATCAGTTATTTATTTAATTGGATCAGATATTTTGTAGACTTCTGGTGCCTTATGTCTCTAGAATGTGTTACTTATTGATTTGTCTCTTTTACTTAACAGGCCTTAAATGCATTTTACAAGAGATACTGGATGCTGTGCTCTGTAACTGTGGGAAAAAAAGAACCTGTTGTTTTTGGCTTTTGGTCTCATGACTGCTTTGATCACTTCATTTATTAAGGACATGTTTTTGAGGTAGCAGGTTTTCATACCCACTGTTCTTTCATCTGAGAGCATCCTGAACCCTGGGTGGCACTGAGGTAGCTAATGTACTTCCCAAGGAGTCTTGCCAACAATGTGTTCATACCTCACAGCAGACAATTAGCTCCACAAATGGCTACAGATGGGAGTGCAAACTGGAAAAAGATGGAGCTACGAGGTCTTATTTCTTAGCCTTTTGGGTATCTTAGCACACATCCTTCAAAAATCCATTCCATCCTTCTGCAGCACAGTCTTTTGGCACATATATACGCTCAGTGCCTGGTACATTTTGAGTGAGATAAGTCTGGAAATGAATAGAGAGGCAGCGGTAGAAATAGGGCTAAGTGGTTTGATACCCATGGATTTGGAGGCCTGAATCAACCTATAATTTGCTAAGTTACCTGGTTGTTTGCCTTTGTATCCTATACCAATTTCTCATTACATATTAGCAACTGTACAGCTTCATGGAAATGTATGAACTTTGTCCTGAAGGCATGACAATGGCCAAAATTGAGGCCTCAAATCTTTATGAAATTCATGGAAATATCTCAAGATTTTACGTTCTTAGACCAGGCAATGAGTTAGGGAGTGGACTATGGCTGACAGCTTCATCAAGGTTGTCTGAGGTAGTGGGTATTTTTGCTGGCATGATTTATGTTCGGCATTATATAGGCTTATTAAATTCTGTTCCTAAAATCTAGTTCTCTGCTTAGTACTGACACTGAATGTTACAAGAAATTTTAGTAAACCACACTTCTATTCAAAACAAATGCTGTATTCCAGTTAGACACAACAGTTTACAAAGTATTTGGGGTGCACTTAGAAATGAGGTTCGCTTTACACTATGACTTACACAATTTATCTGATATTTATGTTTAAAAATACATGTTTTAGGGCCTGGTGCTTGCATTTTTGTATTCATAAGAATATTCCCTTTCCTGATATACAGACACCTTGCAAAAGAGGAAACTGCCTGTATAACTCCTTACACAAAAATTACTCTCAAGTATTAATGAAGGTAATTTCATCTTTGTGTTTTTAATGAGAAATATGTAAGGTTACCAAATAAGTTACAAAGATAATGATGTCTCAAAAATTCTAAGATATGATTTCTGGGCAAATGAAAGAACAAGAAGACTTGATCCCAGAATCTTTGTAGCTGACTCTTACAAACATCGTAATTTTTCCATGGATGACTCGTCAGGAGGACTCTAAGAGTACTAAGTTGCATCATATCCCTCTATGGAGTAAATTGATATAGCTCTACTTGAAGCTGGTAAAACTGTGATGAATTTTGTCTTCTGGGACCTGTGGCCATAAAGCCAGAAATTCTCTGAAATTTGAATCACATTGCAATACTTTTCCTCTTGCAGAAAGGCTCATGTTTCAAGGTGACTGGGTTTTCTGACTATTGCTTCAGAAAATGGTGGCAAACCAGGGGCTGGCTGTTGGACTGCTATGGGATTGTTATGTCTCACAACACTGAAATGCGGCCAACAGTTAGAATAGACCTGTAGTTTAACAACATTTTTAGCACACAGTGTTGATGCTGAGCAGCGTATATAATATATCCATCTGAAGTGCCTGACCAACAAGCCTTTGCCAGGGAAAGATCAAAATGATCCAAAGAAGGTGCCTTTAGTAGGAGACCTACCTAAAATTGAGTAGTGACAATACAGATAGCTACCTACTTGGTCACTCTTTGTTCTTGCTCCAACTGCATACCCCAAGTGGTCTTAACTGTGTCGGAAAGTTTCCCAGCTGCCTGTTGTGGAAGTCATCTCCTCGTATCATACCAAGCAAAATACTGTTTTCTTTTGCTTATTGTTGGAATACTTCAGGGACCTTTTAAGGAAGGGCCCAGGATCGGCAATGTTGTTTGGCTGATGGGGCTCATCACAAGCAGTATGTTGCTGTGATCTGTGTGAGGGAGGAGGCCTGATCAAGTTTTCTTCTTCCTGTGTCCTCTGGCATAAGGTGCTATATTTGGGATCTGCCTTTCCTATCTGCTGACTCATCCGTGTCAAAAATAAAGAGAATGGTAGCCTGTTTTTAGACCAAGGAAACAGTTATAATTTTTATTATACTTGGCATCTCTTAGAAACAGAAGCAATTGTCTATGCGATTCCCGGTACTTCTGTAAGGTACATGTCTATCAGTAAACAAAACAGGCCAGGTCCTTTATTGTGGTCATGAGAGCAACTTGGCCTGGCATGGCTTCTGTCTGTAGAGCTATATGCATGTCTGTCCCCACTTTTCCCCACCATCCATACCGCACAATGAGAAGCATGCTCTGTGACCATGTCCTTGCACAGTCTGGGTGACATGGGCCAAAATGGGGACAGGCAGCCTGACAACAAGTGGTGTCACGAGACAGTGCTCATACCTGTGCCCTGGTTGGTTCACTAGTATAGACATGGCCGTGGGGGATGGTAGCGGAATTCCGGGTTCATGCTTCAGAGTAATTTGTTCAGTGACATCCCCCTTCTGCTGCTCCCATGTTCACATCCAGATCTTCTGTCTGAATCTGAAGGAATGTGACTTTCTGTCAGCTCTGAGCCTAGAAGAGCTTATCAATTATCTGTGGCTGGACAAAATAGCCCTCATGGTCAGGGTGTACTGGAAGAAGCCTTGAAGGGTTCCAACCACATTTTGTGTTTGATGAAGTATTGGCTATACGTAGCCAGAGGTTGACTTGTCTCTTGAGGCATTTGCATGTTTGACTTCTTTACCAGTTGTATGGAGGGGTCACCTTTCCCTCCTTAAGATACTTGCAAAGAGTTCGTGGTCTGACTCAGTAAAACTGAGCACCGCTCGCTACATAAATTAATAAAACAACTGACTTCTTGATTGACTCACTTTTCAAAAGCCTACACTTTCATATTTTCTTCCATTTCACCTGTGCTTGTTAAATTCATTGCTAATCAAGAAATAAATTACTTAATTGCACCAAGATTCTGCCTGAATCCTGGAAGTATTGAAGTTGTAAATTATCTGGTCCAGGCTGCTGTGAAGTTATAATTACATTTTAAGAGCTAGCTGAATTACCACAGAGATGTCTTCCATTTAGGCATTAACACCTTCCTTCCTTGGGTGGTAAAGTCACAACGTGGCATTTCTCATTGCTTTTTTCTGTCTTTGGTTTCTGTTCTTAGATTCTGTGTGCTTGAATTTTCAGTGATACAGGCAAACACATTTACAGGCATACTCATTTATAAATCTTATAATGGCATGCAATAAATGTGGGGTTCTTTTTGAAAACACATATACTGTATGTTTCTTCCCTAGACACATGAGGGGAGAACATATAAACACTGTGGACTAGTGCCCCTCCTATTCATGTTTTGTGGTGATCAGACATTACTACAGATCTCCCCTGGGCTAACATGGAAGATCATGTTTCCAATGGTTTAGGAGGTACACACTGGAGAATCTGGCAGCTAAAATAGTGTAGTGTTTGTACATCAGGAGGAATGTGTAGCCATAGTCACTTAGCACCTAGTGAGCCACGAAGCAGGCACCAATGAGCCTTGTTAAGAGCATGGTGGTTTGGTAGGAACATAGATACTGAGCTAGATAACCAGGATTAAGTCTGGCTTGAGCACATCTGTATCAGTTGCAATCACATTGCGATGGGGCATTTACCATTGAATTACTCTGTTCTAAGCACTGTTTTATGTAAGTGTGTTTTTCAAAAGGATAAATCAAGTTCCTTCAAACTGGCACTTGCTTATTCTGGGGTGATCAGTGAGCCAAAGCAGGTCTGGTACCATTAACAACTACCTCATAAGGACTATTAGAGGAAGAGCATCATCTTGGAGAGCAGGCAAAGGGTGAGGCCTAATTTTTTAAATGGTTGAAGAATGCTGAAGGGGAAATAGCAATAGAGGACCTGGAAAAGAGCTAACAGAGACCACAAACATAACTGATCATCAATATGATGCTCTTGCATGGGGGAGATACCATTCTGAAGCTTCTAAACGGGACAGTTGTGTACAAGGTGATGTTCCTCTTGGCAATGTTGAAGCATTGCTGAGTTCTTGTGTTTAAGTCTTGAAAGGTCCAGAACGAGTGCATTGGAGATGCAGAGGTAGTAAAACTAAAGCTTTCAAAAACATGCCCTTCAAAGGAAGTATGCAGGAATTGTGCTCTGTTTAAAAAAAGTAACTGAAGTTGGGGCATAAGATTTCAAGACTGCTACAAAAATGAGGATAAGCAGCTGACCACTAACACTGCAGAGAACAAGACATACTGCACAGCAAGAGTTTGTCTTGAGTGACAGGGACTATTTTTTAACTGTGAATTCAGCTATACAGTTAAATATAGTTGTTCTTAAAATTGTTATTCCAAAGATACTCTTTAATATAGATCACCTCTGTCAGGTTTTATTCTATAATAAGTACTGTCCTACTTTTTTTTTTTTTTTAAATGACTAACTCCCATGGGAACCAATGGGAGAAAGGCGTCCTTGAAAATCCCATGAATTACATTCTGAGGTGCTCATCTGTGAAAGCCCCTACATGATAATGGGGTTAAAATGCTTAAAATAGGCCTGAGAAGTCTGAGTATGAGGCCTTCCAAGGTTTTAAAACAATGACTGAAGAGCCCTGAATTTAAGCATGAATTATTCCTATGTTTTCTGAAAATGCAATTCATAAAATGCTGAATATTTCAACAGGCTGCTCTAGCCCCTTGAGATCCACCTCCTTGGACACTGTCCTTCCTGTTGTACAGGTGTTTAAATATGTCTGATCTGAGGTTCTCAGTCCCATGTAGTAGCATAAACTGGTGTATGAACCGTAGCATGTATAAAAGTTAACATCCATTGATTCTTACACCTCATAGGTGCCTTCTGAAAATATTTTCTAGTGTGCTTCTCACAGTTGATGTTTGCAGATCTGTCAAGGACACTACAGCTCCTGTTCAAACTGTGCTGGTTTTGAAAATACCCAGTTTGCTATAAGATGATCGTCCTGCTCTGCTGGTTAGTCAGCTTTAGAAACATCTCTCCTGCAATGAGATCACTTCTCTACTCATGGCAAAGATTTTCTTGAGTTGATTGATATTCAAGCATGTTGATATTTAAAGTTTGTGACCTTTGTGTCTCTTTTTTTTCCCATTGCCTCATTAACAGCTGTAATCAACATTACCGATGCCCTCCTAATACCACATACCCTCTGCGTTTCAGCACGTGCACACAACTTGCTCAGCACTTCTATGTAACACTTGCCAACCCTCCCAGCCCCTCTGAGTCAGAAGATTACTTATTTACAATACAGAAGGAATGGTTTCCTGTTCTGCAAACTGCTTGCTGTGGGGAGAGGGCTTGGGAGGAATCTGAAGCTAGCTAGCAAGGCTTCTGCCCTTTTTCTCAGGTCTTCATATGTGAGAGACATTGAACTCAATTCTTTCCTTGTACTGATTTCTTACCACTGCATATTCTATTTGGGGGAGGGATTTCTTGCAAATGTCTCTGCTTCATACCCCCCTCGCCACCCTCCCTCAGTGTCTTTGTGCATCTCCTTCCAGTGAGGTTGAGTGGGCTTTGTGATGCAGGAATGAAACTTAAAAAATCTGTAGGCTTCTGATTTTGAGCTCAGAAACCTCTAGCATTAGAGAAGGATGGATGACATTCTGAGAGCACTCCATGACTCCTTGCACACTAAGTCCTTGTGAAGGAGGGAGTTTTATCCCGCTTTGGTCCTTATCTGTGAGATGTTTAAAACAACACAAATGAAATTTGGAAGCAGGCCTTGAACAAATGCACTGACAGAAGGCTGTATTCCACCAGTCCCCTCAAAAGCCATGTTTGCTTTCTTGCTTTATATGCCATAAGCAACTGGCTTGCCACTTCCAAACAGATGATAGGGGAAGGACAGGAATTTTAGTAAGTGCAAGTGGATACAAAACTGTGTCCTTTTTAAAATTTAAGGTTGGCACCAGAATCTAGCAGTGCACTGCCTTGATCACTGTGATGACAACAAGAGATAAGCTTTAAAAGTGAAGTGAGAATGTAGCTTTCCTCAGCAAAGGAAATGTAGGGCACTGCTTTTGTGGGCATGCAGGTGTCCTACAGCTAGGATGTCTTTGGGATAAAAGATGCCAAAAATCAAGTAATGGAAGTTGCAGTGATGGTAGATGCTATGTGTACTTCAGGTTAGAATGTTGTTCCAAAGCCCATGGAAATAGTAGCCACAGCTTAGTCTGAACTGCTTTGGGACTGGGTTTAAGCATTCTCTCTCATACAGCAATACTCTCACTTTCTGTAGCACAAACAATGCTGTCTCCGTCCCCGGCAGTTTGCAGCACAGTTCAACTGTGATATAAGAAGTGTGCACATCTTCCATCAAAGTCATTTGTGCTGACAGACTCTGTGTTCTTGGAGATTAATCAGTCTTATGTGTACCTGAGTCAGCCTCAACCCCTGACTTTCTATCAAAGATGCTTTTAGTGGAAAAGGTGTTAACAGGAAAGGACAGAAACAGGAAAGGTGTTCACATGGAATTTTGTGTTCTGAAAGTCAAAGGGGCATGTGCTCCTGCTGTATTCACTGGAAAAAAAATTAAGAAAGTAACGAAAATCAATTATCTCTGTGATAGCTGCTCCTTAGGTTTAAGGTTAAGTGGACAACTTTCTAAAATTAAAACCAATACATGCAGCCTAAACCTGATGTAAGGGCAGGCTGCCAGCTACACACATATATCAAGAACTTGTAATTTACTTGGTTTACATAAACTAATACATAAAATCCAAGTCAAGACGGTCAAAGAATGCTATCCAGTTTATAAGTTTGCCTTTATGTATTATTACATATATAATATATTATTATTATCATCATTATTAATATGATATGATATAATATAATATGATACAATATGATATGATATAATATAATATAATATAATATAATATAATATAATATAATATAATATAATATAATATAATATTTTAGGAGTTGTATTGAATTCCCAACTGTTTTTGAGAAGGAATATCAAGGACGAATCTTCCATAACCACTGAGTCTCATTCCAAGGATGCTCTTTTTACAGAAACCCAGGGAGAATGGTGCTCTCTCTTTTTGAGATCACAGAATCACAGAGTCACAGAATGTTAGGGGTTGGAAGGGACCTTGAAAGATCATCTAGTCCAACCCACCTGCCAGAGCAGGACCACCTAGAGTAGATCACACAGGAACGTGTCCAGGTGGGTTTTGAAAGATACAATCATAAAGCCTTCTCCCTCAAGCCCTACAATGACATTCACAGTTTCCCTCTATTGCTATGTTCTGTTCTTGGGGATGGTAGCATACAGAATTAATTTCTGTCTTGATGTTCTGGCTTTTTTACTTAGTGAACATCTCTCTCATCTGCCTGGCTAGGTTTTGTTCTTCAAAATCCTAAGAGACTAGTTTCTTAGAGAAGCGTGAAAGTGAGATTTTAATTATAGCCTTTAAATTTACTTGGATATTAACCTCCCTTTAACTCCTAAAGCAGTATCATGTTCTTTGAGTCTTTAGGCTGCATCAGGCAAATTGCTGCAGTAACATCAAGCTTTGTGAAAAGGTTCATCTCCATCACCCAGACAATAATTAGTGAAGTGCTAGAAGCTACAGACATACCACTTTTCACAGTTCACTTGATGTTACTGATTCTACAACTATTCCTAGGATGGTGGTACCTAACTCATTGGGCACTTAGGGGAAACCAGTGTGGTTTATGTTAAGCTTGCAAGTCGAGGGGTATGGTTAGGACCCCTGTGTTCAGACTGTGCTTGCTTTCCTCCCATAGTTGTAGTAACGGTGAATGAAGCAGAAGTTGTGTTTAGTCATCCTTGTAAGTCAGAGGCTGTTAGGAATGATTCAGAGGAAAAATACCCGAGAATATTGAATTGCTGACCAAACACAATAGTCCTGTGTTCTTACAGGAGTATAAAGGCTGACTGACACTGTCACAGGACTAATAATACAAGTGAAACTACTGTTCTGCTACTGCAGTCCTCTCTGTCAGTTCACTTTCATGCTAAACTCTGCTTGTACGTTGGTCTGGAAGGGAGCAGATCACCTTTTTGAGTTGGTGTGTTAGAGCTCTTCATGCACAAATTAGAAGTTACATGTGCTGCAAAAAACGCACTGAGGGAGTTTCTCTTTTGAAGTGAGACAAGATGTTGTGGATTGGCTAAATGCTGGCACCTCACTATTGTGATGACTAGTCATCTGTCATGCTGCAGCCTGAGTGGGCCCTTGCTGTTTCTCACAATACCTCTTTAGATACTGTGATCCCCACCTTTGCATGCTCATTCAGTTCTGCCTGTGGACATTTTTCTTGGCCTGTGAACCTGTGGGAAGGGTCAGGAGGCTGACATGACAAAGTGCAGTTTGGAAGCTGGCAGTGCTACCCTAGCTTAGGCAGGCTGAGGGCTATAAGCCTCTTAACTGGACATGTGAGAGAAGGAACAGACAGATTAGGGAGTTCAGAGTGAGGCTTGGGAAAAAATTAATATTAATTTGGGATGTTGGAGGTGAAGGACCAAATGCCCCTCTGAAAGAAGTGCTGCTGCTTGTCGTATGGATATAATTATATAGATGTAGATGGATCTGTACAACCTTATGTGAGGATGCTCTGATGGGAAAGTATTGCCTTAGGTGTGTATGCACATGTGCAGCTGTTAAACTGCTATAGTACACCAGTTTAAATTCATACCTTGGATTATGCAGAACAAATTAGATCTTGCACATTTTGAGGAGCTGAAAATAAAACCTCATAATTATCAGTGGTATTATCAACTATGATAATCATCCTCTTGTTCTGGTAAGCCATCCTGTATACAGAAATGCTAAAATACAGCCATTAGTAAGTCTCTGTGTTAGAAACTTCTGGGCAAGGCTTGGTTCATCCATAGGCTTATAGCCTGTAAATTGACAGGGATTTGGAAAGGAGAAGCATTTTTACAGGTGACCAAGCATTCCAAGTAGTAGTGGAAAGTATTCAGACAAAAATATGTAACCTAAGGGCAAGGGCTGTTTAACAGTGGCTGAGGATCTGAACTTGATTGTTAAATAAGGGATGTGAACCTCTGTGCTCTGGGACATAAACTATCTTAAATTGACAGAAGGAGAGGAAAAACTGTGTAGTTGAGCATCATATGTCAGCCAGACATAGACTTTCTTGTGCCTTTCTCTAAAGTGTATGTAGGTCTGGACTTGATTGCCACGCAGGTCTAGATGGACCACTTCTTTGCTGTGTGCTGAAAGTTTCTCTGTCCCTGTGTGGGACCTCCTAACAGCATTCATATCTGTATTTTATAGCATTCAATGTCTTCAAGTCTAAATATAGTTTGATTGGTTTCCAAATGAGCCTGGGTCTGCTACTCATTCTGATTCACCATTGTAAACTTAATCATTTGATGTTCTCAGTAGATGAACGCTCTAGCAGTTGGTGATAATTTTAAAAGAAATCACTGCAGGATTCCAGGCTACCATCATTAATTCTTTGGGATATGATTGCATCACCCCATCACTATTTAATAACAAAAGTTACTTAAAAAGAAATCCAACCAACCCCAATACCCAGAAGCCATATCCCTAATTGCTGACAATTTTAAATATTCAGTGTGCTTCTTCAAAATTTTCCAATGATGTAAAACAGTTTCAGTGTTTCTTTCATCATGAGACAGACTGTGTTTTGTACATCTTTGTTTCAGTAGAATCTCTGACAGCATGGTGATTCAAGTATTATGCAGTGGCTACTGTGAAGGTATCTATTTAGTTGAATTTATAGTCCCAGAATCTTTGAACATGCCATTAAGGTACATCCATATGCTTATAAATGTACAAAGGCCAGACAGGTGGTTCACCATGTTCACAAATTGCTCTGGTTCCACAGTGTGTCAAGAATGTGCAAGAAAGAATAAGAAGTGCTGTTACGCTTTTTGCTTCTGTGGCACATCTTACTATATTTGTGATAACTGTTGGTAGGTTTCCATGGTTAGGGAGTTGTTCATGGCCACTGTCTAGCCTGCTGCTATTTCTATGGATGTTACCATGGACACTGATGGAAAGAAATTCATATCAAACGGAAAACACTCCTGGAAAAAAAACAGGAGGCAGAAAAGGAGGCACAGTGATAATCGTATTAGGGGTTGGGATGATCTTGTAACTGTGGAAGAGCTGTGAAGCTGTAATGGTGTTGTATGGTACAGAAACAGTTTATACATGCTGCAACTATGGAGGGTGGGAGGAAATAATGCTCCCAGCCCAAAAGTAAATCTATGGCTGTCATCCTAATCATCTAGGAGCCTCGACTCTTAAGCTCACAGTGCTAGAATGAAAAAACCCTGTCATTCTCCGTAGACAATACAGAGGGAGTGTGTGTCCCTAATTCACTCCTTTAGGAGCATGCTGCCTGTGTATGTATATCACATTTGTGTGCAGCATGGAGCATGTCATCTTGGAAGTACTACAACACTCAGGCAGCTTCACTGATATGAGCAGCTGTTTGGCTGAGATGAGGACAGCACATTTGAGGAAGATTAACCAGCCCTTGCCTCCCCCCCTGCCCCAACCACACCCCAAACCAAAAAAAGCTCCACAAACCCCAAACCCATTAAGGTTCTTGCACATTCCTTTGATCCTGGTGCTGCTGTGCAGTCTTGATTTCCCCATATAATTTAAACCCTGCATAGTTCTGCTAGTATTTGGGATAGAGGATGTAGAAACCTTGCAGCCATGGACCTTGGCGATTCCCTGAGGCACAAGGGATCCTCATGTGGTTGCGTATATTGAGAGGAGCAAGGCCACTGACTAGGATTTGTGATGTGCTCATTTTCAAGGATAGGTGTTCATGTTACCAAGTTGCAGTTCCAAACTGCCTCTGTCTTTCCTAGTCAGCATCACTTCTGCCTTCAGCTTTTCCGCTGCTGCCATCTTAGTTTCCCGACTCAAAAGCAGACCATTCTTTGCAATATGCCAGGAATGAGAGCTACTGTTAATGTTTCCTTCTTGAGCACCTTTGTGTTGCGTTGCTGTGAAGAGCATGAGCTATCCAGCAGAGAATGCTGGAAGCACCTGCCAGTGTAGGAGGTGTATGTGAGGAAAAGCTGGGATGAGATTCAGAGACTATATATTGGAAGGATCTTGAAAAGTATGTTGTGCGGGGGAGAGGTGACAGATGACAATTCTTCATCCTCTGTGTGCATTTTCATTCTTCAGCCACCTTCCTTTTGTTCACAACAGAGAAACCCGAGTGGTGTCCTGACTCCTGTTTTCCTTCTGAGCAGCTTATAAACCTCTCTGTGTGAGCAAAGCGAGCCTTGTTGGTTGTGACTACTTGAGCACTTGTCTCTGTCTCTTGGTTTTTTATGAGTGGCAGTTGACCTACTGCCAAAGGCCTGATGACAATTTGTGAGGAAAAATGAATAAATGATTTGCAGTGGTCTAAAAAGCAATGTTGTAACACATTTGTAGTTTACCAAGCTCTTTCTGGATATGTCAAAAATATTTCCATAGGTTATCAGTACTTCCCCTTCCCTAGAAAGGGAAGCACAGAAATGTGAAAGTAAAAAAAAGTGTGTGTATACAGAGAAAAGACTCTTTTTTACTATATGTTCAGTGTTCTCATCCTTAAGCTAAGTCTTAAGCATACCACACACACAAGCTTCTTTTCTTCTCGTTGCTTTCCTTCCTAAATTGAGCTTTCTTTTGTCTGAGGTAGGGAATCCCAAATCTGTTCATCATGTCACTTATGCTCTACCTGGTTCCTTGTGGTACTTCGGTTTCTATGCAAATCCACGTTTATAGTGATGTTTTACATCCATCTTGCACTTCTATAACTTAATAAACAAGCCCCAGGGCAATGGTCGATTGATTTCAGAAGCTTTAATAATGGTACAGCACTTCTGCTTTAAGAAATATTGTTTTAATCTGAAAGTTGAAGGTTTTAATGTGAAATCTCAGAGCAATTTTTGCACCCTTCAGTGTAGCATCTTTTTAGTTTATTTTTTCTCTTGACAAGAAGTATTTATGACATACTGTCCTTCTTATTAAAATTTCCAATAGCAGGAGCTAGTCAGTGTGGACAAGTGCAGTGCTTTCCTGATGAAATCAAGTCAGTACTTCTTTTCACAGCTGTTTCTCTAATTTATTTTAAGGAAAAAGGAAAGGCAGGAGGCGTGAAGATTGCTCTTCTAGTTGGAAACTTTATAGTGGCATCTTAATAGGACAAAGGAGATCAAAATAGCATCCATGTTTACTTTTCTGGTCTGGGTTTTTGCAGGAAATAATAAGATTTAGTGCTTCTTTCTGTTAAACACATGAGTATAGTTCGTCTGCACATTGGGGCAAAGAAGGCATTTTTGCTAAATTTCAGTCTAAGGGAAATTGGGGTAAGTGGACAACTTTGCCTTGAGAGGTATGAAGTGACACTGTAGCAAGTTTCATACTTGCTGGTGTAAGATGGGGTAGCTAAACTCAAGACCATTTTCAGGAGAACTAAAGATTTCTCATGTGAAGTGTTTCTCTGGCTTGCTGCTTTTCCTTCACCTTTTCTTGCTTCATTGCTTCTTGTTTTTCCTGTTATATATGATCATCATCCCTTGTATAAAAATGAATCTTGAGATCAAGTTGCAGTCCTCAATGGTCATAAAAATGTATGGAGAGAGAAAAGAGCCCAGGTGTGTCTGAGTGCATGTGCGAGGAGTGAGAAAGAGACATTTTTATGATTCCTTTTCAGACCAAGATACTCACATACCTGCAACTCAGGAAGAGCTGGGGCACTAAATCTTTACCTTCACACTGGGAAACCAGATGATGGAGGCCCAGAAGTCCATGTGAGCAAATGCACTGGGAGTTCATGACCCCTCATTCCCAGCAACACTTGCTCAACTTAGCCACAGTAGAAACAGTGCTATGGAAGGGACATGTGATGGGGCAAGAAAACAAAAGAGAAACTGAAGGGACATAAAGCACTCCAGCTGAGAGCAAATGAATACGGAGTGGGAAGAACTGGAGTTTGCATTGGACAGGTCACTTATGACCGTAGCAAAGTGAGAAGTCCCCCAGGACAGCAGCAGAAGAGGTAGACTGGCTGATACTGTTTCTTTGCTGGCTGGGTCTATCTGAATATCTCTTCAGTTTTCAAGGAGTTTGGCAGCACCTCCAAAAGATACTCCCAGAGAGGAAGACTCCCTTCAATGCATGGGATGAAGGGACACTTCCCACAGCTGGAGGGAAGCTGATAGTAAGTGATGGTCAGATACAAGTCACCTATCTGTGGGGACCTGGGGTGGTTCCTGCTGAGGCCGCCAGATCAGGAAAGAGGGAAGATAAGAGCAGGTGCTGGTGATATTCCTTGTCCCAAAGGGTTGGGAGAATGCAGATGAGTCCTTTGGTGCTGGCACCCATACATCTCTTCTGCGTGTTTCACACTATTCGAACTAGCTGTGCCACCTCTTTCACTCTTCGAGAGATGGTAAATATTTTATGTGGTTTTTCTTGATTCGTTGTTATGAAGAACATTTGTGCTGGAATGTTACTGAATCTTTGCATTGTGTTTGGTTAATGAAACAACTCTTGGTATTGTAACCACTGTAGGGATTAATTATGATTAACTTCAGAGTGAACTGTACCTATAAAAGATGCTGTCTTTCTCTAGGAGAGGTGGTAAATACTTAGCAAATGTGTAGAGGTGTTCTCTTAGTAGTGGAAATAAAAGCAAATGTTTTCCTTTTTTTCCCCCCTCTGATTCTGCAAGAGCAAAGCCATATGTTGTCCATTTTCTGTCTCTTCTGAATTAATTAGAGCATGATATTGTTTCCTGACTAATTAGGGAAACACTCTCATTTAGGTTCATATGTTGAAAGGCTTCTATCATTGTACAGATTTTTACACAGCAGTGATAGTAGTTGCTGCAGTGTGATCAATAGAAGAAGTTGTATTAAGATCAACAATTATGCAGGGTGATAAACAGGCCCAATTGAGCATTAGAGGTTTTGTAAAAGACAAAACAACTTAGCTGGCAGTGCATTTCTGTTGTTATTAGGATGAGGGGTTTTTTAATATTGTTCTATGAGAGATCTTAATGTGTGTGTGTCTACTATTTTGTGTCCACAATCTTCTAAATACAGATGCTCCTCAGAGCAACCCTAATGTACAGACAGACTTAAGACCTGCTGAATTCAGAATGCAGGTTAAAGGGTTTGCAGAAGTACTCACTTCCTTTAGTACCTGCTTTTCCAGCAGTCTTGAACTTCTTGGGAAGGGATGCTTTCTTCTCACTTCATAGTCTGAGGTCAGCTGCAGCAGCCCTAGAGCTGGCAGCACAGGGCTGGTTTTAATTGTGGTAGACTAATGCTATTTGGTTTGCAAAGGCCACACTGCAGAAACTCTACTCCACGTTATGCTTAAGGGAGGTAGTGACATGTGCTGCATTTTCACTGGGAGGACCTGTGGTGTATACTGGGTTCTTTTTTCTTTCTTCCCTCTCTGTCACCCCCCCACCCCACCCCCAGTTCTGCCCAGGACAATAGCCTTGGGAAACTATTTTTCATTTCTTTTTCTTTTAAACCAGCAAAAATTATTTTTTAAAATATCTCTGGGAAATTGGTTGCTTGTGCCTCTATGGTTGCACCTGAGAGGCAATGCACCAGCTCTTCGTGTGGTGGGCCAGAAGAGGTGCTGATGGTTTCCAGACCCAAAGCATACTGTTGCATGAGCATCAGTCTATACCCGTGTTAATAATTGTTACCTATTAGGATGTGTTTTCTCAACTGCATGGCCCTTCTTCTGTCTCAGAGTGATCAGAGCTGTGAAGACATGCAACTTGAAGAACAAAATGTAAATACTAAAGGATTTATTTTCTGGGACACATTTTCAGGATAACATTAGTTTGTCTAATTAATTCACATTATTATATACTCCTGATTACATACATTTGTCCTGGAAGTTTGTACCCAAGGAAAGCCTAGCAGAGTTTCCCCTTGCAGCAAAGGGTCTGAAGTGCTCACTGGAGGGCCAGAGACAGGTAGAAAAGAGGAATGCAGAAGTGACTGCAAAGTTAACAAATGTTGGCAAAATGGGGCACTGTCTGTGAGCCCAGTTTGTGGCACCATGGCCCTGGACTGAAAATGACCACAGTGAAAGCAAACTGCTCTGTGAACAGGTATGGTGACCATGGGGTCTCTGGGGCTGTGTCTGCACAGTAGTGTGAGATACAGTCACCTCTGCAAGACATGTGCTGTGGTGCCATTGTGCTTGGTGCTGCTGTGGCTGTGCTGCTCTGACCCTGGGAAATTTGTGTGAATGACGTTGGCTATTGGTGTTGGGAAGTGGATGTCTGTACTACCACTGTGTGTGTGTGTATATATATATATATGCTGTCGTCTTGATTTCATCGTGACAGTGCTGGCAGGCACCATCACTTGTGTTTCCTTTAGGTTCTGTGTCTCTCTTGCTGCATGTTTGTGTGTTGTTCCTTTAAATACTTGATGTTTCTTTTCTGTCCTGCTCTCGTTTTTCTGCCTTGGTGGTTAATCCCTCACCCTGGATGGTTGTTGTGGTGTGTATTTGTGTGGTTGGGTGGGACAGAGCGGTTGTCTCCCTCCGTACATAGCTCAGATGAAATAGGTAAGAAAGAGGGTTACAGCCACAGACAGCAAGACTGCACAGATACACGTGTTTATATGCAATGAGGAGTCTCTCTAAGATCGTGTTATACCTGAGGAGCAAGTCTCATGCACAAGCTGTCTAAAAGTTAGTTGATTGCTTGAGATTTGACAGTGGAAGAACATTAGCTCTTTGCCTCTGTGCAGTAGAAGAAATCCAGGCACAAAACAGGAAGTGAAGGACATAAGGCTTATGGCTTGCCAGGAGATGCCATTACTTGCTGCTGAATGAATGAATACACAGAAGAGTATATTCATTCATATATATGAATATATATATCCTGTGCATCTGTGGGTGTAGGGCAAAGGGTGTCAGCATGACTACCTCTTGATTGCCCCTGGAGGCAAAAATTTGAACCTTGTACCAATGACCACTAAAAGTAGCATATTGGATTAGTTGTTCTCTTTCAGAATCCTAAAACAACCAACCCTCAGAAACTTAAACAAAACAAAAAAAACCCCAAACAAACCAACAAAGAAAAGGTGGTGGTGGGGAACATCATCGCCCATTCCTTCCAAAGAAGGAGTGTAACAAGCCATGCTGTGACAGAGGACCAGTCTGCCATTTCTGTGCTAACCACCTTCCAGGGAGCTGAGACGCTTCTCATTTTGTACCTGACATCATACATCAGGACAGATTATTGTACCCTAGAGTAATGACTGCATCGTATACTCTCTGACTTATCACACTCCCTAGCCAAATTGGTGTTTCAGCTGGCTGTGTTTTTACAGTGTGTCAGGCAGTAACCCTGTTTGCCTCATCCGACTCGGGATGATAGCTTTTGACATCTGTCTTTCAAAAAAGACAGGAGTCTCTTCATATATTCTGTTCTTTTTCCCCTCCTTCTCTTGGCTTGTGTTCACTGTTCATCACTATTTCAGATGTCTCTTTTTTTATCCCTTATTTAGCTGTTCTTTTCAGCTACCCTCCTAACATGTTAAAAGGGAGTAAAACTATTTGTATTACAGAAAGAATAATTAAATCCTTTATTGATGACAGATGTGCTTGTGCTAGCTTCCTCCTCTAGCCTACCTCACCTGACATATCAAGCACCATTGCATGACACTGCTTCCTAGGACAGACCCTGACTGCGTACCTTGAAAACTTCGGTTAGAAAAAGAATAATCTGTGGAGGAGAAGTATGCAATATGCTTCTGTGGGATAGTCACATGGCACTGTGTTTCTAGAGGTGCTGACATAGAGCTTTGTTACAGAGAGTGAGAAACGTGTCATGGGAGCTGTTGGCTGACCAAAACCCTTTTCACCTGACAGCAATGAAAAGTTCCTGGGCTTTGAGGTGCCATTTGGCTCAGATGTGTCAATAAAAGTATTGTCAGTGAGAGTGTCTGTATCCCCTTCTGCTACAAGAAATGGAAAGCAACTTCCATGAAGGTCTTGTCCTTCCCTGCACCCCTTGGGAGATGAGGATTGTAAAATTGAACAGAAGACTCATAAACTAATAGAGAATAGAGTTAATTGAGAAGATTTATAGGCTTGTTAGCAGGAATGTTTCTTTATTTAAAATGTCTGTGTATTTCCTGAAGGGAGACATTACTTCTTGTTGAAGCCCTAATTGGAGTGGGCTAATTTTCTGTGCTAGGACTAATAATAATAATAATAATAATAATAATAATAATAATAATATTATCCTTCCGTGTCAACCAGGAAGAGAGCTATTTAAATTTCGCAAGCTGTAAAGTGTCGAGAACACTGTTTTTAGCTTTCTCTCCTGAGGCCACAGAAGAGACTGAAGGGTGAACAGCAGCACTGGGCAGTAGTGGGAAAGTCTTTTCAAGTGTTTTGTCTAGAGCCCACTTTGAAATGTCATAACTTTTTTTCTCCTTCACTTAAACTGTGATGCTAATGGTCTCATACAGAAATTGCTTCAAATACACATATCTTGATAGATTGCAGTTCTAATGCTCACAGGCTGGGTAAAATTGAGGTAAAGTTGAGGTATCTTTCTGGAAATGGTATTGCGTGCTTGTATGGAGAATAATCACTGGGATTATTCAGTTATTTTTTAAAGTTTTGAAATATCACCAAGGGTCAATATCTGCAACCAGGTCATGGCAGTGGAAGTGCTCTGTATGTGATTTTAATGTCCTGTATCTGTTTGGATGATATAATGGACTCTTGTCCTATATTTCTTCCAATAAGCTTACTGAATCCTTTGTTTTCTAACTGTTGTTTTTGGCCCTTGTTCCTATCTGCTATATTAGGAAGAGGAATATTTTTCACGCATAAATAGATGTATGATTCTGGAGTAGAGTCTAAAGTAGGGACATGGGTGCCACAGAAAAAAAAAAAAAAAAGACAGGAATAATTATTCTCCATTATGCAGAAATTTGCAACTGCAGAGATGATGCAAAAACCATCTAAAGTCCTGCTGATGCTTTGGACTGGGATAATGCGTAGTAAGTACTTAGCCAGACAGCAGTGATGGTGTGTAAAATAGCCCTCCTGACAGAAAGGAGTATTAGGCTGCTTTGTGCTACTTGATCTTGAGTGGTGGGACTGTTGCTGGTGCAGAGCTTCCTGGTGAGCATGTTCAGGCTCTGTAGGCTATGGCCACCAGTGGAGGTTGAAATGGATCTTCAAGGTTTCCAATATCAGGAAAATGGGAAATCAACCCTCCTACTGGGTTCACATGGGCCCACTCAAGAAGTGGGCCTGTGTGAGCCTCATGAGGTTCAACAAGGCCAAGTGCAAGGTCCTGCACCTGGGTTGAGGCCATCCCTGGTATCAATACAGGCTGGGGGATGAAGAGCTTGAGAGCAGCCCTGCCAAGAAGGACTTGGTATTGGGCATGAACCGGCAATGTGCACTCGCAGCCCAGAAGGCCAGTGGTACCCTGGGCTGCATCAAAAGCAGCATGGCTGAGATAGCTGAAGTTCTCTCCCTCTACTCTGCTCTGATGAGACCCCACCTGCAGTGCTGTGTACAGCTCTGGGGCCCCCAGCACAGGAAAGACATGGATCTGTTGGAGTGAGCCCAGAGGAGACCACAAAAATGATTGGGGGCTGGAGCACCTCTGCTATGAAGACAGACTAAAAGTGTTGTGGTTGTGCAGCCTGGAGAAGACAAGGCTCTGGGAGACCTTCTAGTGGCCTTTCAGTACTTAAAGGGAGCTTATAAGAAAGATGAGGACAGACTTTTTGGCAAGGCCTGTTGCAATAGGACAAGGGGTAATGGTTTTAAACTAAAAGAGGGTAGACTCAGACTAGATATAAGGAAAAAATCTTTTTTACGCTGAAGGTGGTGAAACACTGGAACAGGTTACACAGAGAGGTGGTAGATGCCTCATTCCTGGAAACACTCAAGGTCAGGTTGAAAGGGGCTCTGAGCAACCTGATCTAGTAGAAAATGTCCCTGCTTATTGCATGGAGGTTGGACTAGATGGCTTTTAAAGATCACTTCCAACCCAAACAATTCTGTGATTCTTCTGTGATTCTATTAGGAAGAGGCTCTTTACTGAGAGAGTGGATGGTCACTGGAACAGGCTCCCCACAGAAGTGGTCGCAGCACCAAGTCTGTCAGAGTTCAAGGAGTGTCTGGATGATGCTCTTAGTCACATGGTTCAATTTTGGGTAGTCCTGCAGGGAGTTGGACTGTATGATTCTTACGGGTCCCTTGCAACTCAAGAGATTCTGTGGATTCTATGGTTCTGGATGCTCAGGTGTAGTGTGTGCTTCCCTGCCTCTTTCAACTTTTTTTTTGGTTGGTGTAAGTTTTTTTGGTGTTGTGTTGTTTTGGATGCACCTTATGAGCTAGTGTCACTGAAGTGCCTCTATGAATGGCTCTCCCATGAGAATGAGCAGCCATAGGATATTGTTTCTCTTTCCTTCCCCTGGGAACAATTTCTTGTTAATTGGCTAGAACTTCCTATTCTCTCGCCAGCCCCCATATCTGGCACAGAAGGGTGTTAGTTTCTGTAATTACTTCTGTGTAACACTAATTAAGGAATAAAACACAACTTGAGACACCTCTGTGTGCAGGAGAATGTCAGGTGTCAGAAGACTTTCAATCAAGTATTGTAAACCTACAGATTCACTTTCTGGGCCTTGCTGTAACTGAAAGTCCCAAGCAGGGTTAAATGTACTCCAGTCCTGCCAGCAGCTGCTCTGTGCTGAGGATGAGGGGCCCATGGGAGCTGTGACAAGCAGGGATCACAAGGGATGAAAGTGAGGATCTTGGATGGCAGCAAGGCAGAGGGTGGTGGTGTGAGATTTCCATGAAAATGAGGTGTCTGACTATGGGTCATCTGTGACTCCAGTGCAGAAATAACTCCTCAAGCCTTCTGTAAACAAATGTGTGCCTGGAGCTTGATCCTTCACTGGTATAAGTTCAGACTTGTGTGGTTGCTTTTGATATATGACTCATGTTGTGAACATATAACTTGTGGAAAAGGAAAAAATAACTTACATTTCCCTGATACTTTCTTACATTTTTAGGAAATCTGTCTCATTTTAAAAATGAGATTATTTTTTAAAATACAAACATAGGTTCCTGAAAATACAATTATTTATAACATAGGATAGGTTTATGAGGTCTGCCACATCCATTATGAAAATCTTCCATAGCTTACAGTTCGTGAGAGCAAAGGTGGAAGCATCTTAAATCAAATGTCTTTGACTTAAAAATTCTTACTTCTGGAGAGCATTCTCAAAGTCAAATCCTATTTTGCATCATGTGTGATGCTTTTAAAAAATCCTAGATTCCATTGCTTAGAATGAGAATGACCGTGTTTGAGCTAACTTCTGTGTTTGATAATACAGCCAGAAAAATATCTGCGAAGTGATGCTGACAGTCAAACCAATTGGAGTGCATAAAGCTGTAAGCATCTGACTGAAAAAGAAGTCAGAGAGAAGAAAAGGGAAAAAAATCCTACCTAGTTCTCTTTCTGTACTAAGACTCAACGTAGCTTTTAACTAACTAGACACTGTGATTTCCATGTCAAACAAATTTATTTTCTAAGCTTTTCAGTGTCCTAAATAGTATCTATTAACATCATCCCTTTGGTTTCCTTGGCAACTGAGGCAATCCATTCAATGACAGTTTTGACAGCATGGAAAAGCACCAGCTTCCAGAATTATGGACAGAAGTACAAAAAGCAGGTAGGCTAGAATCTATTTGTCTGCAGTTTTCTTTCTCTGGTCCTTTCTATTTTGAAATCCAAGGCACATGATTAAGCACAAATCTCTTCAAACTGTGCTGTGCTTGTGCATCAGTGATGCTTAATGCTGACTCTAAAGGATCATAATATTCAGTCAGGCCAGCTGTGAGGAACTTGGTATTTGAGCTTTACAGCCTGGAAACCTTCTTCTTTGTCATGTTTTGGAGTGGGTCTTGTCCTGCTTTGGCTGGGATAGAGTCATAGCCCAGCCATGCTAGGCAATCCATTAGCAGTTTTGAGTCAGCCAGGACAGCTGACCTGAGTTAGCTACAGGTGTAGCCCACACTATAATGTCAGCCTTGTTGTAAAGGGGGAAGGTTTGCCTGAGGAAGGGGAGCTCCTGTGGGGTTCCTCCTGCTTCTCATCTGGCTTTTCTTGAGGACTGCTCTCCTGTCAGTTTTGATGACTGGATGTTCATTTGGCTGAGTATAACTCTGTATATCTCTGTGGTATTGGTGTTATCTCATTAAATCTGTTCTCACTTCCACCCCCAGGTCTGCTCTCCTTTTTCCTGATTCCCCTTTCTGGCTGGTGCGGGATTGTTGGGTGATAGTGACTGTTATAGTTTAGCCCTGGGTACAGGCTAAATGTAGACAGATGCATATATATAACTTTTGGAGTATTAGCTGGAAACTTGCAACATCAACATCGTGCCTTGACTTCTTGCAGTAGGCAGAGGAAAGGGGCCCCATCCTTCGCCGTCACTCATAGACTGCCTGAAGAAGAAATTTAGAAAACCAATACTAGTGGCAAATTGCTAATGTCCATAAGTTGTCCTGCGGTATCCACTTCTGAAGGAAGATGATCTGGTTGGGAGATATATAATAGACATTTTAAAGGAATATGTATACTTATATACTTTTATTTTCTAGAGGCTTCTTTAAAGTCCTTCTGAGGCTTCAGTCCAGCTCTGAGAGTGCACTTCTGTCTGTAGAAAGACTTCTCTAAATTTTTCTCTTAATTGTCACTGCATTGTCAGTACCAAAATAGCAATAAGGAGGGTAATGGTGATATGGTGGTGAGTTGTTGAAGTTCTGTCCTGCTTACAGGAAAAGGCTTTTCTTCTTCATATGATTTTTCTTCATTTCTTCAAAGTCTGACAACTCAATGTATTCTGAAGAAATACAGCATATGAGATGAAAAGATGACTGTGTCAACTGCTACTCCTGAAGCATAGACAGAACTGTTGTTTTGATGCTTATGTTCATTTAGATCCCTAAAAAAAAAAAAGTACCACCTTGTATCAAGCCTCTTGAAGTGAGTGAAGAAGGTCCCTCGTGTTCCTGTGAGAAAATTCATTTAAACAATAAATGCATTGCACATTTCCTTTAGTTCTGATGACCACTGCTGCAAAACTCCAACAGTTTTTTTTATTAGTTCTACCAATTTCTAAGCACACAAGCATTGCAACCATGAGTAAGATTTCTTGCAGGTTTCTGAGTTCAGAGTTGGAAAAAAATTGGATTGACAAGTCAGGCTTGCTCACTGTCATGAGTACGGATAATAGTACTCAACCCCAGAAGCAACAGGACTCTAGAATGAATCACAGGCTTTTTTGGAACTCTGCTTTCCCCCGGATGCTTTGTGATTCAGTTCCTATAGTTGCCATGATGTAGCTGTGATAGAAGCTCAGACTGATGGTCACAGAGAGCTTCAAAATTCCAACATAACTGAGGCCATGAACTTTTTTAAAAAA
This sequence comes from Leptosomus discolor, assembly GCF_034619465.1. NCBI lineage: Eukaryota > Metazoa > Chordata > Aves > Leptosomiformes > Leptosomidae > Leptosomus > Leptosomus discolor. The sequence continues at coordinate 38,150,682 of NC_141398.1, read as the reverse complement.
TGTAAGAGTGTCTTCATTTTTTCACTAATCCATGTGTTGGAAGCTGTTCAGCAGTCTTCCAGCACCATTACCTCAGTTCTAGTGGGACTCCAGTATGGCACTTGCCTGTCAGGATTCATGTAAGCACATAACCTCATTTGATTTGAGGTGGAGGAGGAAAAAGATATGGTCTTTCAGGCCTTTTAGAGTTGTTTCTCAATAACTTACGTGAGGGCTGACATTTTTCAACAGTTTTGGTTTGACCCTGCCATAAGGTAGAAGTATTCAGTGTGTATGCATGTTTTGCTTTTCCCTCTGAGTGTAACAGACCAACTAACTTGCATCTAATTACATATAGATCACCTGTCATAACCAAGTCTCCCTCTTATGACTGTGTAAGCATTCCCCCCCCCCCTTTTTTTTTTCCTCTTTTTCTTCCTCTTCCACTTTTTATCCACCTTGATGCACAACAGATCCAAGTGTAGCCTTGGTTTTCTCACTCTTTTCTACTGGTCATCACTAAGATGAACAGCAGCTACAGGGAATTGCATATTTTGGGTTCAATGTTTATGCACGTTAAATGCAATTGCACACAGACTATAGAGAGCATGAATGCTTGGCTGACAAAAATTAGATTTTTGCAAAAATTTGATTTGTGCAAAATCTCACGAGGCATTTGCAAATTTGGTGCTTAGAGATGTTGTTCTTTACTCAACACCTGTACTGTTCATAAGAAGGCAGGAGGAAAATAAAAAAATGCAATTTTGGCACTAAACTATTTGAGCTCTGAACACAGCCGTTTTAGATATGTGGGAGCATTTAGGAATTTGTTCATGGAGAAACCTCCATAAACTTGAAGGGGCTTAAACGATGTTTGGCTGAGCCAATTTGTGAAAATTCTTTCAAAAGAATTTTTGAAAAATTTTGATTCATTATTACTTTTTAATTGTTAATGTGAGTAGAGGATGAAAGTGTGAGCAGCATAACAGAAAGTCACTCATTCTCTGTTGACCAAGTAACAGGGGGATTGTGTGTGTGTATCTTTGTTAAAATAAAACCTTCAGAAAGAACTTAAAACCAAATCAATTGAGCTAATATTGTTCATGCTGTTAAAGATGTGACTCATGAATGAACTATTACAATACTCACGATTTCTGATAATTGGGACAAACTGCACATTATGGGTGTTCTGTTATGTTTAGATACTTAGTGACCTGGAAAAGAATTCAAAGGATCCAAGCAGTAATGAAGTTAGAGACCTTTATGGCAGGAGAGAGAGGAGATTTTCAGAAATGGTTGTGGAAACAGCCAGGATGAGTTCAAATGTGATGGCCCCAAGTCAAAAGCACTTTCAGAAAACAGGAGGGAGAAGTTCTGTTTGAGAGTTGTTAGAACTCTCTTCCATTTTCTTCATTAATGCTTAAAAATATCTTCACTGTAGTAGCCTTGTATAATCTTTGATTTCCTTACATTATAAATATTTATTATATAAAAAAATGTCATACCACATAAAATCAGGACATATACATTGAACTGAACGATTTAAAGTAATTTATTTTACACTTCCAGATGGTTTCCCTGCAAGGAATTACAGTGGAATAAATATCACTGGAAAGATATTAGGTGTGCAAAGACCAGAAGAATTGGAAGAATACTAGCTAATCTCATACATGAAATCTTTAATCACTAAATTAATCTGCAAGCATAGTTATTTTTGCTGTAAATAAAATGCTGTATGAAAACATCGTATTTGAGAAATACCCACAGCATAAACAGATGTAATTGGACTTTCAGGAACAGAGGAATGTTGGTATAAGGTTTCATGTCTTGTTCTGCTCCATCTACCTTTGTAAGCCATGTTTTTTCTTAGGAATTATGTTAACTCTCAGGCACTAGATGGCATGACTTTTGTCAATATAGATTTGGTGTTAAAACAACTTCACCTTAAGTGCTTTGAGCAGTCATCCTTATTGTGAGAGGCTGTTAACCATCCCGTGAAACGAGCTTGTTGGAAGCAAACAGCCTGGAATAGGGGATGAATTAGTTGCCTGCCATCAGCCCTCCTTTGACAGCATACTTGGATTGAATTTGTCTGCCAAAATGTGGTAGAAATACACAGCTTGCTTGTCTAAAAGTGTTCGCAGCCACTGTCTTTAGCAAACAGCTCTGCTGGGGAGGAAGTGCCATTAGCAGAGCAATGATCCTGCAAACAGCTCTCTTCTTGTAAGGCATCTCCCGTGTTGATATCTAAAACATTTTTATTTTTTTTAAAAAAAGGCAGGGTGGATTTAAAAATAACAAGAAAGAAAAAATTTTTTCCTATTAGGAAGTAATTACCTGGTGTCCTGGGTTACAGTGTAAAATGTGCCAAAAGGAAAAAAAAAATATTCTATTACCATCTTCAGGAGCTGTTGAGGCCAGGTGGGGCGGTGCTCCCTGCCTCCCCTCTCTGGACTATCTCCTGTTACTGGGCACAACAATGCCTTATCGCCTGACCCATCGATGACTCGCTCCTGGGCTATCTCCTGTTAATGGCCCATCAAGGAACTGCCTCACGACTCCCCATCCCATTGTGAGATGCTCCGCCCGGGGAGGGGGGGGGGAAGGAGCCAAGCAGTCCATGCCAAATAAAAACGGAGATTTTGAACACCCTAGCCGCCTTTCTTCCACTGGATTCCCAGAGGAGCTTTTCCCCCCACTGGAGTTCCAGAGGACAAGAGCTACCTGCCGACCACTGGACCTTCGGAGGAAGACCAGACTCTTTTACCTGATTGCTGCTTCCACAGAACTACACCCATCACTTCAGGAGGACTGCAGCCAGCATCTTATCGGACTGCTACTGCCACCCTAACAGGGTGTCAGGTTGTATTCCTGACTCTGTCAGTGTAAACCAGTGGGTTGTTTGTTTTTCCCTGCCTTGTGTTATATATATATATATATATATTAGTAAAGAACTGTTATTCCTATTCCCCATATCTTTGCCTGAAGGCCCGTTAATTTCAAAATTATAATAGTTTGGAGGGAAGGGGGTTGCACTCTCCATTTCAAGGGAGGCTCCTGCCTTCCTCCACAGACACCTGTCTTTTCAAACCAAGACAGATTTTGGCGCCCAACGTGGGGCCCGAGGGCATCGAGAGATAAAAGGAATAACGGTTCTTGTGCGTTGGATATAGATTCCTTGTTAAGTGGCATCATGTGGGCTAGCTTATCCCGGTTCGTGTGGCATGTGGTGGTGGCTGTATTTCTCCCATTTGCAGGCCCTTATCTAAACATGGGTCCTATAACTAAGGCTACCGTGACTGTTATCCAGTTTGTTTTATGGATTAATAAGGTGAGGAATTCATGGCTTATTAACTTCCTCTGGAAGGCGGGCACATGGATTCGGAACTATCAAACACTAAATGTATGCTTTTGGGGTTACTTTAATAATGGTACCTACTGTGAGGAAATGACACCGGGAGAAACTTTCTCCCAACCCCTAACCCAGCTCTTTGGGTCTACTCCACCAGTTTTTGAAGGATTCAGATCTTTCCTAAGTGCTAATGATATCATACAGTGGCTGGTGTTGCTGATAGTCCTGTTTTATTCAGTATTCAGAGATCAGGGGAGATTGGCTTGGATAACCACCCTGACTAGGAATGCTGCTCCAGAACCTGACCCTGCCTCACAGCTCACATCAGAAATGAACCACCCGGATTGGGTGAAGGAGATACGTGAGATGGGCCAGATGCTGAAGGAGTGCATTCTCTCAGCTGCTGGGAAACCCTCCTCCTGCCTTGAAGAGGGAGAGTCTAATGGTGCAGCAGTAGAACCCACAGACGTTACAACCGTCCAGGTTCCAGCTGAAACGCAAGGGCAGTCAGAGCCAGCAGCAGTCGCCCCTGTGGAAACGAGGAAATCTAAGATGAAATCAGAGCGCTCAGTTAAGAAAGGAGGGCCCTCAGAACCTGCAGGCGAGCCAGTGGTTGAGATAATCACAGAGTCCCTGACGTACGACAGTCTCCGTAATCTGCACAAAGACATCGTACGGCGGGGGCGTGAGGCTTTTACAACCTGGTTACTTCGGGTCTGGGATCTTATGGGTACGGGTGTGCAACTGGATGGCAGTGAGGCAAGGAATTTGGGACCCTTGACTCAGGACTCAGGTGTCAATCTGGTATTTGTAAGGGAGCCAGGGACCCTTTCCCTCTGGGAGCGGCTTTTAATGAGTGTGAGAGAGAGGTTTGTCCACAGAGAGAGAATGCAGGAGCACCATCATAGAATGCGCTGGAAGACCCTTGAGGAAGGGATCCAGCAGCTGAGAGAAGTGGCAGTATTGGAGGTACTCTTTGGGAGGGATGGACAGCATGGTAATGACCCTGACAAAGTCAGGTGCACAGGGCAAATGTTGTGGAATCTGGCAAATCTAGGGCCATCTGAATACTCCACCTTCATTGCAATGATTAATGCAGATAACGACCGAGAGACAGTGGGTTCTGTCACGAGCAAGCTTAGAAATTTTGAAAGCATGATCAATGGCCCAATGCAGGCTAACGTTTCTGCTGTGATTAAGAGCCTACAAGAGGAGATGAGGGAAATAAAGGAGGAGGTGAGGAGGAGCAGTTCCCATTTGACACCGGTACAAGTCACAGGCCCCAAAGTCGGAGCCCAACGTCCCCCAGCTAGAGGGAGAGGGTACACCCCACGAGCTGAGCTATGGTACTTCCTGCGCGACCATGGGGAAGACATGGGAAGGTGGGATGGGAAACCCACTTCTGTCCTGGCAGCACGGGTGCGTCAACTCAAGGAGGGAAACACTAACCGGGGGAGTAACACTAAAGTGAAGGTAGCCTCAACCTCCCAGGACCGAGCTGCCAGATATTACAGAAGGGAGGATGATCCGACAGATCCCCTTGAAGGAACCTCTAGTATGTATGTCCAGGAAGGAAATGGTAACCAGTGCTAGAGGGGCCCTGCCTCTAGCCAGGGAGAGGCACGGGAAAACCGGATATTTTGGACGGTGTGGATCCGATGGCCTGGCACGTCAGAGCCACAAAAATACAAAGCGTTAGTTGATACTGGTGCGCAGTGTACCCTAATGCCATCGGGACATGTGGGGGCAGAACCTGTTTCCATTGCCGGGGTAACGGGGGGATCGCAGCAATTGACTCTGTTGGAAGCCGAGGTGAGCCTTACTGGGAAGGAGTGGCAGAAACATCCGATTGTGACTGGCCCAGAGGCCCCGTGTATTCTGGGCATAGACTTCCTCCGGAACGGCTATTACAAGGACCCAAAAGGTCTCAGGTGGGCATTTGGGATAGCTGCTGTGGAGGCAGAGAGCATTAGGCAATTGAACACCTTGCCTGGACTATCAGAAAAATGATTCCTTCTGTTAAGAGCCATCTTGGAAATTTTCATGTTGCATGCAAGAGAGTTGTCCTTTATTATATTTTTATTTCAGAAAACCCACCAAATTGCACCTCCCCAGGCTAAAAAGAGAAAAGAAACCTTTAATTGCTTTTTCCGTGATGTAAAAAATGCCCTTAAAACTTCAAGAATGTTTTTACTTGGTTTCAGAATAAACAGAATCTGGAGCTGTCAGTATGTTAGGGATTTTTTGCAGGTTTTTGTTTGATTTTGGGTTTTTTTAAAGCATAGGAGGATTGAAGTAGAATAATTATGTCCCAATATACAGAAATTGGAATTTTAGATATGATGTAGTCACAAATGAATGATATGAAAGGGAAGTCATCCTGTTTCCATCAGAAGTCCTGTCTGACCTAAACCCTCTGTTCTTTAGAGATTGTAGAAATGAAGTCTGCTCTTAACGGTCATTGTGTGAAACGTATCTGTGAAATCATGTGCAGTTGAACAGTGTTTTAGCGAGTATAGCTGCAGAGGAATGTAGTTAGAGCAGTTGGGAGTAAAGAATCTTGTCTACTAGAGCTGTTGGGGGGGGAAAAAATCAGATGGAACATTTTTATAATAAGCCTTTCATCAGGGCTTTTATAAAGCCATAACAAACAAGCTAAGTGTGACAAACAAAGTCACAGCCACTTCAGACTGTTTATGTAGGAGCTCTGAACAAATGCAAACCTGAAATGCCTGTGGATGCTTAAGAAACTCATGAGTCCACCTGAAAGTGTTGCTTCCATGTAACATTTAAACCCATTAGATTTAAACGAACTATGTTGCAAATAAAGACATTAAAGTAGTTTTCATAGTTGCTCAGATACGATGTGTGGTATGGAGCATTCAAAGGAAGGCCAGAACTTGGGGGGAGTGACACTGCCTGTGGGAAACACAGCAAAATGGAAATCTAGTGTGATATATATATATCACGGCTAATTAAAGGTTAATTCCTGTTAAGGTACGTGGATGACTTGGTTTACTTTTGTATGTTAAAGCTGCACAAATGCTGACTTAGGCCTTATTGAAACATTTGGGTTTTGGATAGTGCTGCCTGATCCATTTTTCCTTGTCTAGGTAATGATTATGCTAAGAATAAGCCTTAATCCATTTGCTAGGAAAGATTTGATCTACAAGTTACATTTGGAAGATACGTAAATTCTGATTACCTTAATGAGATTTACTTAGCTTAGTTCAATCTTGCTGCATGCCACCAGGCTCTATTTAAATACAGAATTTCAATATATAGTGGTTAAAACCCCCTACCTCTGATAAATCAGATCCGGAATATTGCCTCAGCTGACCGCAGTCTGAACTGAACTTTGATCACCCAATGCCTGATAAAACTTCACAGTATGTTGGGAAGTTTTTCTTTGAATTTTCGTGTTTTTACTTAGTCAGTGAAGTGTTCAATTCTCTCTGCTGCTAAGCGCTGGTAATAGTACAAGACTTTAAGCTAAGAAACTAGTTCAATTATTTTTGGGAGCATTCTGGGTCCATTATAAATAGAAGATATAAGATTGCTAGATTCATTATAGCTTAATATCTTTTCCCATGAGAAGCACTGGAAAACAGGATAGTTCTGGCAGTGCACATTTTACACTGAGAAACTGTCAGGACATAGGAAAAGATTGTTTGGAAAACTATACCTAATTTTAAAAAATGTAATAGTTTTCCCCTAGGTACTGGTAATAGTATCTTCATGATTCAGATTTTTTTCTTAACCATTTCAGTTCCCCTTTCTCTCCACTTTGGTGTTTTCTGAATATGCTGCTTTAGACAGAGTTCTCAGTTATAAACAAGTTGCTGTTTTAAAAATATTTTTAGTATTTGGGTTTCCAAAAGTGATTTTTTTTTGTCTTTTTTTTTTTTTTTTTTTTTTGTCAAGACCCCAGCTCTTCTCCCTGTCTCAGAGGTCTCACGTGTTGGATTTTTTGTTTGGGTTTTTTTTTAAGGAAGGGGAAAAGGGGGGGGAGGAATTTTGTTAAGCACTCTCCTCAGGGAAAGAGGCTCTTACAACGTTGTTCAATAAAATGCGATCTGGATGTTCTTCCCCATTTTGAATGTATAATTAGCAGTAATTTGATGAGGACTAGCTGCCATAAACAGACTTCAGGATCTTATTTGTCTTTTTGGGTGACATCTTTCCAAGCACATTAGCCAGTGCTGACTTCTATTAGATGTGCCCAATTGCTCCAATTGTTTGGTCCCAGCCTAATCTACAAGCATCATTACATTAGCGTAATCCATTTCGATCACTAGCTGTGTAGGATAACTGATAAGATATTCCCATGCCCATTCTGTAAATGGCAGCATAAAGGTAGTGTTTTAGATAATTGTGGTGTATGGGAGACCTTGAATGGGTAGATGAGCTATATCTTAGCGTAAACTAGGTCTCTACATGTTTAGTTCAGGATGTCATGACTCTTGTGTTAGTTGTCTGGATTTTGCATGTCTAATTACAGTTCTTTAGGTGGATCTGGTTAATCCTTTCCGTTAATGTAAAGTGTCAGTGTGTGTTTGGTTTTTTTTTTAAGATAATTTTTTCCTTGTGAACTAATTTTCCAGAGTTTTTACCTGGAAGGTGAAAACCTCATGGGCTGGGGTGCTACTTTTTTTATAATTATTTTTGAGTTTTTGTCAAGGAAACAGTTAATTCTACAAACATGAAATTTCACTGAAAAAAATAAAATATAGTATTTTGTTTCCTGACTTTAATTTGTCTAGCTCTGAATTTTAGATGTTTAAGTAGGAAATAGGGAAAATGGGAAACCAGACTTTGAGAACCAACCATGATAGTTCAAGATTGTCTTTGGCACCTTATTTTTATTCCGAAGGGAGTAATCCATTTGGTTGTTAGCATCAGGCTGCCTGTAACCAGTCATGAAAGTAAAGTTAGTACTGCTATTAGGGCAACCCTGTGCCTCAGAGCAGAGGCTAGCACAGCTGGGTGCTGGGCAGCTAGTGGTCTGCTTTTGCGACCTGAGCCAGAAATTCTGCTCCTTGCTATGCAGTGTCATATAGACATACCAACTTGCTCCCATGGTACTCCTGAAGATGGCGCAGCAAAGCCAAGTCAGCATCTAACTGCAATAAAAAAGGGTATTTTCTCTGGTTTGTTTACACCAAACTGGCTGCAGCAAGCCTGCTAAACCAGTGAAAACTTAGATTTGTATGTGTAAGGAGTATTTGCCATTTAGCTTCCAACCTCTAGAAAGGAGATCATGAGAACCTGTGGCCAGGGATAGAGAATAGGAGAGCAGGGCACCTTGCTAGTGGAGTGTCTTAGGTAGAGGTAAAACTGCTCTTGAAAGGCTTAGCTCATAGTGCTTCAGCAGGGTGAGAAAGTTTAATTTAACAGCTTAACAGCTTCTTGTTCTCAACTTGGTGTTTCCTCCATCCTCTGTCTCTTAGCAGCTCTTACACATAGTGCTCTGAGAAGATCAACTGAAGAACTGACTTTGGAGTTGAAAGGCAGGCTTTTTTTTTTTTAACAAAGTCGGTTTTATTCCCACACAATTCCTGCAATGAGGGCTGAATAAGAGTGTGTGTATCCAGCATAATATGATAAAGTGCAGGCTATGGGACAACTAGATGACTATCTTCCTGGCAGCAGCCCTCAACAGGGCAAGTTACAATACATGTGTGGATAATGTTATTCTTCTGCAAATAATCGGGCCCGTAACCTTGACTGGTCTAGTAGACTGTCTGAAATTGTGAGGTCTAGGATCACTTAAGACCAGGTCTACACTAGAAAAGGTTTGCTCGTCAGCTTCTGTTGTTAGTTTCTCTTAGGGTTCAACTAGAAAACTTTCTGTATGTAAAACTCCTATTGTTCTGCAAACAAAAGCGTCTATTTGGGCCATTTGTCGGATTGTTGATAAATCCTTTCTACCTCTTGTGTACTTCTTACCCTAAAAACACTGTACTTAGACAAGGTCTGAGATGCCAGCTAGCTCAGTTTCCTTATAAGAGAAGTGGTGCATCCTTGAAGTCCTATGTCAGAAGGTCTGCTAGTTCTTCCTCCGCGCTCCAAAGATGCAAATGAGATTTATTAGTTCTTACGGTTATTATGGGTATGGGTAGTAGTGCACCCCCTAAATGTAAGTAGCAGAGCTATGGTATTTATGCTCGCAAACAGAGCTACAATGCCATCATCTGTAATTGTAGCATATCCCTGGGAGCATCCCAGAAGCAATGCCATTGACTTTGTGGTCCTGAACTGGGAGCCTGCTTCTCTTGTTGGAACAGTTCTGTTTGTTTTCCTCAGCTGCATGACAGCTGCAGAGAAAATTGTGACTTAAGCTGTGCAAATTAGAGAAAGAACTTTTTCATGCAAAAGGGAGAGCGGAGGAAAAAAACCCCTAGAATTACCCACAACCCTCAGATATTCCTTAAATTGTTTGTTTTCTCACTGTCTCAGCCTGCGTGGAATAAAGGCTCTGGTTGCAGGAAGAACTGGGGATTTCTAGGAATTTCATACCAGCTGAGCTCATGATGCTGTTTTAATAGTCTATTGGAGGTGACTCAGCCAGCTCAGACTGTGTAAAATCATCAATTATTTATTTCTAAGTTTTGTGCTTTGCTGGTCTGTGGAGATAGTTAAGTTTGGATGAAAAATTACTGTGGAAAGGTGATGCTTTGCCTCTCTTGCAATATCATTAAAAATACTCAAGTAAAGGTTGTAATCAAGGATGTTTCCTCTAAAGCAATTGCAGTCTGAGCATTTAAGGGACTATTCTTAGTTTAGTATTCTGTGCTCATTGCTCATTCTTTCTTTCTAATGCTTACCTAGCCAAACAGCAATGCTTGCTGTCACAGTTGAAAAGACCAAAATTCATTCACATGTAAATCTTTTGCTTTGGGTACTATGATGGCTTGGTTTCCTTAATAATTCTTCTCTGCTGCTGTGCTAAATCGTGTTACTCAGCTATGACTCACTGGATTTCTGTTCACGTGTCATTTTGCAATTAGAAATGAAATGAGATCAAAGGGTGCATTCTCTTTTCAATCCTCTGGTCTAGGTACTACTATGATTTGTAATTTTTAAGGGGCAATGTTGTTTTTTTTTTTTTTCTTTAAGAGGTGATGGGGTTCTTTTTTCAAATGATGATGTCCAGTCTCTGTCAGATTGTGGCATTAAGGCTAGGTCTTCAGAAACATAGTCTAGTGTCTGCCACAAGACTGTTTTTACACTATTTTTTGCATCTCTGTCAAATACTTTAATCTGTCATCTGTCAATAAGACTTCGATCATAGCAGGCAAAAAATACAACAGTACCTGAAAATTATTCTCTCGATTTCAGGATGACACACAGTCTGAAGCTGAGCTTCAGTAATACTATCCTGTGCAACAAAAGGCAAATAAATAAAATATTCCTAAATCAGGGATCTGGCTAATTTTCTACTGCATTCAAGATGACTGGTAGGTAACTCAGCCATGAAGCAGTATTTTCTTAGTTTTAACACTGTATTTGGGACCAAATTCCCATTATGTAGAATTAAAATGATATTTTGCATATGCTGCCTGTGGGTGTTTGTAGAAAAGAAACTGTCTGGAGTATTTTATAGTACTCTGAGACTTAGAGATATCTAAACAGTGGTATGTGACTGATAGATTTGAAATATGAAGATATCTGAACTATAAATTTGTAACACTAATGACTTTGAGCAATTTCACATGTACTCCACAGTCTGCTCCTCAAGGCAGAAGGCTCTGTGCTCTTGAGCAACTTTACAACTTCAGTCAGGCTTTGTCAGGGATGCTCTTTGATATTGTGCTTGGTTAGTGAATGCTGTAAAGGATTTCAACCTTACCTCTGAGTTTTGACACTAGGAGCTTGACTTTCCAAATTTGATGTTGGATTAATGCAAGGAGGCTTTTTCACATAGAGTAAATCTCACTCCCCTCCGCCCCCTTCTGCTAGTGAAGCTAAAAGCATTTCACATTTGGGAGAAGCTGAAAGACAAACAGTAATCAAAACTGATGTTCCCAAAATGAATGGAGTGACTTGGGAAAGTCAGGACAATATTGTCAAAGAGCAAGAGGAGCTATTTACTTTCTACGCGTGTGCTTTTTTCCCCAAGCCTGCACAGTGACAAAAGCTCATCAAAATGTGCATAATCAAGTACTTCCAATGAATCACCAAATGCCATGAAATGTCATAACAAAAAAATATTCCTGGGACACTTACTGAAAACGTTCTGCCTGCTGATTTCCACTGCTAGGCATGCCTCAAGACAGAAACATGAAGTGGAGCTGTGGAAAATGGACTCCCACTTTGTGGGACCTTTGCTTTCCCTCTCTTAAATCTCCCAAAGCATTGCTGTCTACCATGAAGAAGGTTGTGCTGTCAAAGTGACTTGTTCTTTCACTCTGCATCGCTGACCATCCAGGAACGTTTCAAAAGATCGCAGAACTAGTCCTCTCAAACTGATTTCATTGTAGAGAGAAGCTGACCATTAATATTTTTGCATTGATGTAAGCTTGATGTTTCATGCTCACGGTACAGATGAATAAGTCGTTGCTGAAAAGCCATACAAGGATCATTTCTTAGCAAACAGTATAGTGAAACATTACTGCCATGACTTAAAGAGCTACCTGTCATTGCTTGCCGTGATGCTCCTAATGTGGTATTTAAAATCAGAGTTCTTTCTGCAAAATTCACCATGCGTGTGATTTCATGGACTCTCCAGTTAAGTCATGTTTTGCTCGATTATAACCCAGACTTACCCTATTGCACAATTAATGATTTGTTTTTCTTCTTATAAGAAACACAAACCCTCAATCCTTTCTCTTTCTCTATGGGTGATCTACTCTAATGCTGCTACTGAGCACCTTTATGGAGGCAGCTGCTTTGTGCATGTGTACACACATGCTGTCTCTCTCACTCTTGTTTCATTAGCTCACTGTGTCACAGGACTGCTACAGGGCAGCTTGCTCCTTTAATTAACTCCGTTTGCTAGTCAGGCCCAGGAGTTGCGTCCTAGCTGGAGAGAAGATCAGAGAGGCTGTCTCCTAGAGAGGGAGAAGACTGGCAGAGGTTATAGGGTCTTGTAGAGACCCTCAGGGTGTGGGAGTTGAGCAGGTCTCCATTAGTTTGTTGATAGACCTAAAGATAAGGACTGTGGCTTTGGAGGCTGACTTCTGTGGGACTTGGGAGTCTTTCCCACTAGTGGTGTTTCAGAGTGTAAATGTAACCTAGGCAGAAGGTCGAGGATCAGGAGCATCAGGAGGAAGCCGGAGGGGACAAACTATGGTGATGGTCTGTTGGTCCAGCATGTGCAAAAATAACATATTTCATGTGGCTTTGCTACTGGAATTCCTCATCTTGTTTTCTTTGGCCTTTTGTGCTTGTACCTGTCCTCAAGACCTGCGTACTTGTGCAGGAGCATGTTTGCTGTGATCTCCAATGTTGTCAAGCTTTTCGCACTGCCATGTATTTAAAAGCTGTAGTTTTCCATCAGTGCTGTAGTGTGGCATCAAAATAGGGCTATGAAAGAGTGGAAAGCAGCCAGGTGACATTTTTTATTTTCATTGCCTTTGATGATACTCATAGTGGGAGCAAATAAGAGCACCATGAGGGTATTTCTAGCTGAATCCAAATGTGGCAGATGTTTTGGGGGGAATTCTGCATCACAGTTGCTTTTCTCTGTTTTCCTGTCTCAGAGGATCAGTGAACAAGTGATACTCCATTCAGAAGGAGGATGAATGTAACTTGTACCTTTCTAACCCGACACCCTTACAAATGTAAAGCAACACCGATATATTCAAAGACGTGAAAAACAAGCCCCAAATATATCTGAAATATGGGTCACATGTATAAATCTCTGGGTAAAATGGATTTGCCTCCAAACAGTGTCCAAATACCCTTGTATTTGTGCCCTCTCTGATCACTGGTGTGCCTGACCCTCCCTGGCTGAGTGGCAGATGCCCTTGGAGAAACTGGCTGGGCAGCCTGGAGCCTGGTAGAGATTGGTTGCATTTTATCTGCTTTGCATTGCCTCTTGCTTCAGCTGCTGCAGCATTTCAAAAGGGCAGACTTAATGAGCTGTAAGGGGTACAACATTCAGACAAATCTTGAGAATATGTTTTGATTCATTCAAGAACTGAAGGTAGCTGAAAACCCATTTTTTTTCTTCTTTCCTTAAATCCAGGGTGAGTGTTACTGTATTGCCTTACATTGCCTTTAATCGCATAGCGTGTGTAAATGCCTTTCAGTGGTGCGCAAAGGAAAATGGTTAACAAGGGTTACATCTTTCCACTGACTTGAAATGAGTATTAAACTTTAAAGTAAAATCTGTTTTTTTTCTTCTCTCAGAGTGGATATCAAAACAATCAAGCAAAAACCCTGGCAGAAAACAGTCAATTTCCCGTTATAATCAATTTAGGAATTAGGTACTTTCCTGAGGCTTACAAGCTCAAAGTGAATTCAATTATGCCAAGTATTTTTCCCATGTAATATTCAAAAGTACATTAACCACCTTCACCAAAACCTAGGAGGAAAATGAAGTCTCACCTTTTGTTTTCTCTTTCCTGCTCCATTCTCTGTCACTATTTCTTGCCTCTTTCTCTGAAGTGCTGAGGTGGGATTTTTTTTTCTCCTCTCAGTGAGGTGGCCGTTTGGTTGGTTTGTTTTGTTTTTTCCTCTTGGGTGGTGGGTAGCACACCTTCACTTCTAGTACTAATAGTCAAAGTAGAAGGTGCCTCCTGCAATTTGAATCTCACCACAGTGACTTTCATTTGTTTTCCTCTTCTTGCTCATTTTTTTTTCCTCACTTCTGTTGTTTTTTTTCTGTAACCTACTGGCCCATTTCGGTGCTGCTTCAGTCAACAACTTTTGATAATCTGAGTGAGCCTTCCTTTTTTGCTCTTTCATATACTTAATATTATGTAGGTTAAACAGGAATCTGCAAACTTCTATCTTAATGTACTTACAAGCTTCAAAATTAGTGCAAACTATTCAGAAACCTGAAAAATGAAGGCCATAGAACATGGAGCCAAGTGATATATTGAAGTCAGCTTGCGCATGCTGTCCAGCTGGCAAGCTGCTGTTTTTTGTGTCTAAGCATTTGTTGCCTTCTAAGGGATTATTACTAATGTAAATGCTAACACTTGCTGCTCTCATTCTGCATGACTATGTATTCTACTTTTGCTTTGCGAGCTCTGCTAGAGAGATGCTGGGATGTGTGAACATAGAAATTGCATTAAAGGTTCAGATTATATTATTTCTGATAACGGCTGATGTTTTAGTGGAATTAAATGCAGCCAATTATGAGATAACAGATGTCAAGGATTGAGGCTGGGCCGGCCACTAACAAATGACAGATGCTCTGTATTAACCCCCCTCCCCTCCCAAAAAGCAAAAGGAGAGAGAACAAGGGAGGGAGACTTTATGGTTTGGAAAAGAAAACTAAAACAGCTTTAATGAAACAGTAACAATAAAAGAAAAGATAATAATAAGAATAAGGAAATAATGCAATACATACAATATGTACAAATATATACAAATAGATACAAAACCAATACCAAACCCAACTCCCCCCACCCTGATGACAATACGTCACCACCACGCTGCAGGGCTGGCACTGGGACAGTCCCAGGCTGGACTCAGCAGCAGACAGGGATGGGATGCAGGAGCTGGACTCAGGCACTGGATTCAGGGATGCACAGATCAGGATCGACGACAGAAGGACAGACAGAGTCCTCCTCAGATGTCAGCCATCGAAGAAGAGAGAGAGACCCTCATGATCTCTCAGCTTTATACTGAATATGACGTATATGGGATAGAATACTCTGTTGGTCAGGTTTGGGTCACCTGTCCGGTTTGCTCTTCCCTGCAGGTGCAACCTTTTTCGTGCTTGTGACCCTTTTCACTCCCAGCACCTCAACACGGAGTACAAGATTTAGCAGTGACCTTGGTCGCTACAAGAACAAGTATAAGCAAGGGCCTCTCTGCACACCATTCCTTGGTACGAACTATAAACATCAGGCCTTATCACTGCTAGAAGCGGTCACTGTCTGGAAAAACATGCTGCTGTTTCAGAAAATGCCATTAGTTAGAAGAGACTTAACTGAAAAGTAAAATCGCTAAAACAGAATTAGTTCTGGTTTAGCCCAAACCAGGGCAACAGTGATCCAAATTATTTCTTGATTATTTTTTTTTTTTTTTTCAGAACTTGACTTATGCTCTGAATAATATGACAATTTCTATCCTTGGTTGGTTTTTGTTTTTTTCTATTGGTTGTAGTTTTGTGTATTCTTACTAGGATTAGATGGTTATATAACTTCTCTGAAATCTTCTAACTCTTGACCTCATTGATATATATTATCATCAGTTTTCATAGACAAATTACGTAACTTTCGGCCTGGAAAAGATCAGGGATACACAACTGTATTTTAGCAAGCTATGCTTCTCAGTTGCTTGACTTCCATAATGATAGTTTTCTTGCATGTTGTCATGTCTGTTTTCTCTCAATATTCAGTAAGCCGTAATAATTTTTCTCTTGGATGTGTTTGTGGAGTTTGTGGTTTTCAAGTATTGAATTCTACTCTGAAGAGAAATTGTATAGAAACAGCTTCAGTTGCAAGGGGTGAACTTGTTCCTAGCTGGTTGTCAGGCTAGGCACAAGTTGTTGTGCTTGCCTTTAGTCAGTAGCTTAATGTGTGTCCCGGTAATGTCTCAGTCTGTCTATTTCCGAATAACACAAGCATTTTTAATGATTTTTAATGCATATCTATGTCTCAAGTCCTTTGGGAGGAGAGGTTTAAATATGGTATCTTGGTTAACTAATAGGTCAATGTGTCATATGGGTGCCATGGAAGGGTGATTTGATTCCTGAACCCTGAAGGAAAAATTAATACGCAAGAATAGTTGGGTCCCAAATTGAAATCTCTGGGGTTGAATCCCAACAGATAATGATGTGTGAATGTATTTGCTTTTCCAGACTGACTCGGGCAGTCCATTCTCCAGCTGGCAATCCTATATGGAAATGTAAGCCTACGTTCAGCCTGCTGTAAGAACAGTGGGATGAAGATGCCATGGAGAATTCAGCTAGCTACACTGACTGTTTTCAGAGCTGGTAATATCTCAAAGGGGAGAATCGTTGAAGAGAGTGTCTATGACAGGGAGTATAGTTACATGCAGCTAAAAAAATAAGAGTTGGGGAAAGGGAGGGATCCATGCCATGGTTCTTATGTAAAAGAAAACAGCAAAATTCATGGTGGATATCTGTCAAGTTTCTCATCTACATTTATTTAAATATCAGAAACCATTGCAACTTCCTCTACCAAGGATTTCAGAACATTAATTAACTTCAAATTATTGTTTTCAAATAAATGTTTACAGATAAATCGTCAGATGGTTTTATCTTATGCCATTGGGGGTAATGTGGTTGTCCATGCTACTTAATTTCTGTACTAGTGCCATCTGGTGACTAAATGTTATTATGGATCCCTTCCTTCTGCAGATGGAAGGATGCAGGATGGATTTGGCTATTGACTCTGAATTCGAGGATCAGGAAAAACCCCTTATGAGGGCACCTTGGATCTTTGCAGAGGCATCAAGCTAATCACCTGCTTCTGGTAAAAGCAGTCCTGAGACTGATGCTTTAGAGAGTCTATTAATCTGTGGTGAATTAATTTTAATGCTGGAATGATTAGCTGAACTGCTGCACTACTACAGTTCATACTCTGTCAGAGCTGAATAAGCTGCCTTCAAGTTAATTTGGGCTGGGGCAGCAATATGGTTTTGGAATCAGTAGTCGTCACTGAATTTCAGCTTGTTGCTGTCAGGCAGCAGGTTTCAAAGATGGACTCCTTGCTATACATTTGTAATATGTTTTTGCTATAGGAGACAACCGTCTAAGCCCTTTCAGACCCTTCTTACTTGACTCATCAGTTAATAATGCACTACCTTTTAGTCAGTACCACATATATGTTTTGCTCACTAGCTCTTTGCTAGGGTTGTTTTAGGATGTCTAAGGACAACTAGATTTTAAGGAAGAAGTCTTCCCAGAACATGGTCCAGAAATGGTCTGGATTCTTTTTAAATAGGAAACTAAAAAAAAAAAGAATCTCAAATTCCCCAGCATCTAAACTGAAATGTTGTGATCTTATTTCTTCCTAAGTACTTGTTGTTAAAATAGTGGTCTGTCATCACATTACAATGATGGCTTGGCTTGTAGCACTTCAGCATGCACAGTAACTGCCATCAGCACTTCTATTTCCTCGCTATTATTCCTTCTGTATTGCACTGCATTAATTACATAAAGGCTAGAGGAGCAAAAGAACAAGGTACCTGGTAAAGGATGAGTCTAGCAGAAAATGAAGAGAGTTAGAAATAAAGTAAGAGTTAGAAAGCAGTAACTTCTGCTTTCGTCTATAGAGCTGGGGTTTCAAGGGTCTGCATTGAGCTGCTTGGTTTGCCATAAAGCTCGCAAAACAGCACTGGTGGTCAGTTGTTACACCCTTGGCACCTGAAACTTCACCTTTGAAGCTGCAAAGAGGAGTCAGCCTTGGGTTACATTTTGCCTGTTTTGGGTCTGAGGTTGGAGCTGTGTACAAAACTAAACCAGCCTGTTCTCATGGCGTAACAGAAACCCTGCGGGCTTTGCTGGACAGCTGAAGATGTGAGACTGGGTTTTATTCTGACTGCTTTGTTAATCCCTTCTTTTGTCTTCAGGGGAAATAACAGACTTTGACAGTTCCAGGAAGATTAAATATATACACGGACGATACATATGTGTGTCTGATAAACTGCTGATAACAAGCACCTGCTATATTATTATGAGACTTGAGAAGTGACATCTCTCTCCATTAAACTTTCGAGAATAACAATTTCTTCCTTAAAAGATACCTGTGGGTTTATAGGTATGTATTGTGCAAATGCATGCATGTCTATGTATGAGTATGCATGTGCACACACATTCCTAGGAAAGGCACAGAATTTCTGAGAAGAAAGCCTGGCCTGAGTTGTTGAGGGCAGATGCTCAGCGCTTTCTGAAAACTGCTGCTTCAAAACCCCTCAAGCTGAACAGCCTTGGTTTGCAAGCACTCAGAATTTTTTGCATCTCTGAAAATTATTTGCCACAGATTCATAGGCTCCATGCTTGAACAAGAGTTGTGAAAACCATATATAGCATCTTGTATTAGTAGGTACGTGCTGTTTCAGCAGTGTGGAACTGAAATGGAGACCCACTGAAGCCTGGAAAAGGTGTCAGCTGGTGAGGATACTCCACTGGCCAAAGTGTTCAAAAGTAGAAATGTCCGCTTCCAGTCTGGTTTGAATGCAGCCCAGGATAATGCAATAGGTATGATTGCACTAGGTTTCTTGAGTTTTCTATTGTTCAATGGTAAAATTCAAGGAAGCTTTCTACTAGTTTTGTACAGTGTTTCTAAAAAAAATCTCAGCAGATGGATGAAAATACCACTTGTCCAAATGGAACATACTGTGTTTCTTACAATGGTTCTCTTAAGAAGTTTATCTTCTTTCCTTAAAACTTAGACAATACTTACTTAGTTTAAATCAAAAAGCACAACTTTAAAAATGTATCCAAGTGTGCTGCTTAAGGCATTACAGTGGGATTTTCTATTGCACAGTCTATACCTCAGCTTAGTCTGATCTTTATTTCTTTGTCCTTATGGCTTATTTGGATTGCAGGGATATAGACAGAGTCTTCAGGGGCTGAGTTTTGTTTTTTTAGCCATTGTGTTATATCTATACATGAGGTTTGTATTTCAGTTGATGGCCATTATAAGTAATCGTTGTGGGGAAAAAAACCCATCATGTTTGTTGAATGGAACTTGGTGTCTTTTGTATATGTATTGAGAGGACTTTGTGAATGATAATGCAGTGATATTTAGTCACTTCTGACATACAGAGAATGTTAGAATTCTTTGCTTCAGATAAGATGGTGTGAATAAGCACACTGAAGAGTCCTGAATAGCCATCCATTTCATTAAAATACACTGGCTTGATGTTCCTCATCGTCTTTGTGTGCAGCTGCAGAATTTTGGATTTTTTGACTCTGTCCTGATTTCACTGACCTCCCCGTATTTTGCATTGTGCTAAGTAATAAAAAAGGAATTAAATTCCTTTCCTGAATCAGACTTTGGAATCTGTTGTTAACACAGCATTCATTAGCATTTGAGCTGAGATGTGAACCTACAGTCATCTTCTCAGAGGCTTCTTTGCTTTGCCTTGCCACTGAGGTTCTGAGCTGCAATCTTGAAGCTAAAACTGTGCAGAGGATTCAGAGGCAGGTACATTCTGACTGTGCTTTATTTGAAGTCAGCTGTATCAATTAAGTGTGTATTTTGAAACTCCTAGTATTTTAAAAAACCTCTTGTTGCATCCATGTATGGAAACATGATTCTACAATGTCAAGAAGGAGTTTTGTTGCAATGCAACACTACAGAATGATTTACTGAAGCAACTGAGTTGTGAAAACCCTGTTCTCAACTGAGAATCGATTAACTGACATTCACAATTATTGAAAATGGCCTTAAAGATAATTGATTTATTTATTTATATTGACAAATCAAGGACATCAAGATATTTTGTTTAAAGAGTACAGTTCCCTAAGGCCTTGCTGGCCTGGTTTGGCAAAGACATGGAAGTAAAGATGCTTGTAGGTGATCCATCAACTTCTGCTCGTTTCGTGAAGACTCTTCAGCAATGGAGAAGACTGAAACAGGTCAGTAATTTAGAGGTGTAGAGAATCTGTCTTTCTACAACAGCCATAGCAGGAGACAAAATGCACTGAGTAAGGAGAGAAATTGCTGAGGTGCAGGCTTTAAGAGCAGCACAGCCTGGTGAAGAAGCTCCAGCAGATGAGAATGAGAGAGAGACATTTTCTGCCTGGCCCTGAGCAGATGTGGAGAACAGTTTTCTGTGGTGGGAATGCTAAGGTTCAATCTCGTTGTCTTTCAGGCTGTCCTGATTTAAGCTAGAAGAGAACCAATTCTATGTTCGGTGATTTTACTTTTTAGCTAAGTCTTTTCTAAGTGACTGCGCTTTGTGAAGGTAACAGCATATATTTTCAGATAGCGTCTGTTTCTAGAAGTGGTAGCGCTTGATGTTTATAGTTACTACCAAGGAACGGTATGCCTCTGTAGAAACCAAAGTCACCACTAAATCCAGTGTGCCATGTTGAAGTGCAGTAAGTAAAAGGGTTGTAAGTAAGTAAAAAGGTTACACCTGCAGGGAGGAGCAGATAGAACAGGTGACCCAAACCTGACCAACAAAGTATTGCATTCCATATATGACATACTCGATATAAAGCTGAGGGATCACAAGGGTCAAGCCCTCTTCTTCTATGGTCAGTGTCAGAGGAGGACTCTGTCTCTTCTTCTGCCTTCAATTCCAATCTGTGTGTTCCTGAATCCAGTTCCCGTCTGCCACTGAGTCCATTTTGGGACTTCCCCAGTGCCTGTCCTGCAGTGTCAGTGGTGACATTTGTGATCGGAGGAGTTTGATATTGGTTTTCTATATACTTGTTTATATTTCATTATTTTCTTATTAATATTATTATATTTTCTTTTTATTCTTATTGTTTCATTAAAGCTTTTGTTTTCTTGTCCAACCAATAAATCTCCCTTATTCTCTTCCACTTCTGGGAAAGGAGATGGGTTAATAGAGATCATCTGTCACATGTTAGTGGTCAGCCCAGCCTCAATCTGTGACTCAGGCCAAGGAGTTTAAACTGCCTTCTTTGGTAAATGCCTTTATCAACAATGCTATAGGTGTTCCTTCTGTCTTATTAGGCACAGGGCTGCCTCTCATACCTGGTAGGATATTTTGACCCAAAATTCATTAAAACTCATGCGACTTTTTTTATCTGAAGGCTTAGGTGGGTTTCAGCAAAGTGTGTAACTGGGTAAAATCTTCTAGCCTTTCTGGCTGGATAGCTTGATCTGTAAGTTAGGAAGTCTACAGGCAAATTTTGCCTTCTCATGAAAGAACAAGTTCCAGCTTAAATTCAGAAACGTGCTGCTTGAAAAGGCTGTACTTCATCAGTGTAAAAAGTAGTTTTGTGGTGATTAACTCTTAGATCTACTTCAGAGCAATTTTAGAAGAGGCAGAATGTAGGCAGGTACCAATTACCTTTCACAATTATTTCGCATCTTTTTTGTACGTATTTGAGAAACTGACAGTGGGTGGTTAGAGCTGTCTTATTACTACTAATTAATATGATAAGTCTTTAGCAGGCCACTGGCAAAATAAGAATACCAATTAAATGTGATGTCAACAGAGTCATTAATTACAGGAGACTAGATAAACTTGAAGTCCCATAAAAATAGTGGGAAATGATATGTGCTTTTTTTCAGACACATTTCAGCTCATCTCCTACTTGAAAAGCAACTGTATATAAATAATTATTTAATAGAAGTCATGCCTAAGAAGTGCCTATTCAGTTGTTCTTGAATACTAGAAAATTATATTATGTGGCTGCTTGATAACTTTCTAATCCTGCTTTCTGTATTTGCACGTTTTTAATATTTTCACCAAAAGCATGGAATAGCATATATGGAGAGTCTATACCCATAAAGGTTCCATTAGTATAAACTCAAGATAATGTTTCTAGATGTACCTTGAGTTATGATCTCTTTCTAGTATTTGTCTCTTCTTTCTCTACAGTGACTGCTATTCAGGGTGGAAGGACCTGTTGCTTCATGTGGACTTTTGAGAGAGTATGCATACAGATTGTGTAAACTGGCCAAATATGACAGAATTACTGCAGAAATATTGAAAAACAGAGTAAGATAAAGAATGCTAGGAAAAAATATCTGGAGTTGTGTGAATGATCTGTTGGATCAGTGGTTTTGAAAAATGAAAAATTTAAAATCTGGTCAAACTGAAATCTAATTTTTACATTTCCTTTGCTAAGCTGCACCTATCTGCTTTAGTTAAAATGAAACAACTAATTTAGCTAGAAGTGAGTTACTTTAAAACAAATTTAAGACTAGTTAAGCCTTCATTTATCATGGAAAGGCTAAGATTCAAATCTTTCTTTGTTCATTCAGAGGTGGGATTTGAACACAGATTTCCTGCCTCCCAAGTGAGTGCCAGGAGCGTGACTGCCTGGTTCTGTCTGTTCATCTGAATAAACAGTAGGTGAATGTTCATTGGATACAAAGACTATGCCAAGTGAATTGGTCCAACTTGCATGCCACTTGTTCATAGAACAACAGACCCACTCAGGCTGGAAGTGACTACTGAGGGTCTAATCCAGCCTGCAGCTGAAAGCAGAGCTAGATATGGGGTCAGATCTGGCTTTATCCAGTTGGGTCATGAAAACTGCCAAGGATGGAGACTACTCAACCTCTCTGGGCAGCCTGTCCTACTCCATCATTATCTCCATGAGGAAAAGTTTTCTCATTATATCCGGTCTGAATTTCTCTCAAATCGGTTTGTATCTCCTGTCTCTTGTCCTCCCACAACTCACAACAGAAAAGCCTGGCTCCATCTTCTTGGTAAGCTCCTTAGATGTATTGACAGGCTACTGTTAGGTCCTCTTGAAGCCATCTCTTTCTCAGGTTGAACAAACCCTGGTCCTTCAGCCTCTCCTCACTGAGCAAGTGCTCCAGCCCCCGATCATACTGATTGCATTTTGCTGAACTTGCTCCAGTTTGTCAGGTTGTTTTATTTTCCCTGTGCCTGTCTATACACAATTACTTAGTGGAGCAGCTTTTACAGATACCACTAAAGACTTGAACACTTTCAGTTAGAGTGACTCTTCAATTGTAGTATTTGAGACTGCACTATTGATGTTCTGCTCCGCACCAATGATTTGACATCAGAGAAAGAACTGAAGAACTGCAAGTAACGTTTCCTGATGGAGGTGGAGAGGCTGCCTGTAAAGCTGCTTTCCAGCTGGCCTTCCAGATTTTATGAGGGTGTTGTTTCATGTAATGGGGAGACTTCTGGGTCTTGTCAGCTTATTTAATAATTTTATTTTCATTCAAGAGCCTTCTATTTGGCTTGGTAGCATAGTTTTAAATGCCATTGCACAAATGTTGATGCCTCTTGTATTAATGAAGTTTCTGCTGTAAGGGCAGGCAGCTCTGTCAAGGTGCTTTTAAGCATTTGATTAATTGTCAAGAAGGGCAAAAGCCACACTTTTTCAAAGGGCTCGATGTATAAATCATCATTCCTTTTCTGTGTTAAATTGCAGCAAAGCTGTTATTATTGGAAGAGGATCAGTGGCCTCCTCCCAACATCTTGAAAAATTGTTTCTTTACTGCTCTGACCTCAACTACCACCCTCAATCTGTCAGGTTTTAAATGATCAAGTGTGGCACCATTTTCACTTCTGCTGATCCGTACTGCCTTCCATCTGATGGCTGCAAATATTCCCAAACACTTGCAAGAGAGCTGACTACTGCCGTGCTAGCAGTATGAAGTGACAGAAGCAGTAAAAACAAGATATGATTAGTTTAGGGAATTAATTTAGGGCTCAGATTAGAGAAGGAAGATGGATATTCTCTTATTTCTGTGACTGAAAGCCCTTCCGTCTGAGGCTTTGAATGTAGTTCAAATAAGGGCATTGAAGGTGGAAAAATATGACACAGCAACTGTAGCTATTGTGACCCCTATGGAACTTCTTTCATAAGGCAAATAATAGGGTGGTACTGGGAAGCAAGGCTGGATGCCTAGACTTTATTTTTCAAGCAGAAAGTCAAGCTCAGCTGAAGTTATTTCTTGATGAAGGCAGAAGCCAGTGGACAGCAGAACAGGTGTGGAGATGTAACAAACTGAGACAATATCTCAAAAATATTCTGCTGCTGCTGCTCCCTGGACCAAAGGAACAAAGCAATGTTCACTGAAGTAGTTTAACTTTTTTCCTTAACTCCTCTCTTGTCTTCCACATGCCTTCCTTCATCCTTCTACTAATCTGTTATTTTGAATTTCATATACAAACAGAGCTTGTGTATGATCTTGTAATGGATTTAATACATCACCTTCAGGGTGATGTATTAACAAATGTTCTGTTTTCATTAGAACTGCATTGTCTTTGGGGCTCAACCTCAAATACTTGGACTGAGCATTAGACTGGGACTGAGCCAGAAGGATGTTAGCAAAAGGAAAAATTTCGGATAAGACTTTAGGCCTGTTGAGTTACTCTTTAATTTGTTTTGTTTGTTTTGGTTTTGCGTTGGTTTTTTAACCCCCCAGTGCCCAAATTAGAGATTTGTGTTTGGAAATTCAGTATAGGCAACAATGATAATTTTCTCCAGTAACTAACAGTTTCAATAGTGTCTCATTTGGTCTTAAAATTATATATATGAGATTTTATTTTTGCTTAAATAGTTTCAAAGCTTTCTTCAGAGATATCATACCTCTGAACTATAATATCACATAGGAGTAATCTGTTCTATATAATTTTATATTTTTCTGCAGTGATTGTCTTCTAAGTATGCAATGATAATTCTTCCCAATGTTCCTCAGTTCACCTTTCCTCCTTTTCTTCCTCCCAGCTCAATGCATTTTCCAATCCTACTAGTCACTTAAGTAGACAATATATTTTTGAAAGGGCATTCCTGTCTCAAGATTGTCAAGTGCATCCTTGATGACAATGTAAGATGTTTCAAAGGGAGTATTTTGGACTGGAAACATAATTAATTTTTTATTGAATAATGTCTAATAGATCACAGAAAATACCCAGTTTGGCATATATAATTTCTCAGTGTTAGCGATAGACTAATGAAATGAGAAACTGTGTATATTTACATTGTTCTGCAGCCTCCTGGTCTTGTTTGTTCTAGTTCCCACGCAAACATGCTAGCTTTCAGCTGCTTTCAGCTGCTTCCAGTAACTGATGAACGCACTGAATTGTCTCTAGAACGGTAACATTTCCACTTCCATTTATTGTTGCTTAAATGTCAAAGGCAGTTTTATACTTGAATATAACTTCGGAATTTTGACTTGCAGGGTGGTTTGGTAGAATTTTTCACTTGCACCTTTTCAAAATAAATGCTTGTAAAATATATATATATAAAACATAATGTATATGGACTGAAAATTAAAATATTTCTCTAAGTGCAGGTTGTACTAGTTCCCTAATTTGTAGCAGTTTCATTAGTAAGTGTCTACGTATGTTATGACAGGTTGATATTGTGACCTCTGTTTCATAGGACGGGAAAACCAAGACGCAAAATGTGATTTGAGATCTAGCCTCAGCTAGAATAGGGAATAAAGTGTAGTTTTTTGAGTCCCAAATCAGTGCTCTATGCCCCAGCTCCTCTGTCCAAGCAAAACCAGCAGACTAAAAGCTTAAAATTGTCATCTACCTACCTTTGACATTCATATAAAAACTTATGTACAATTTTTAATATCATCAACAGGAGGACAAGTAAATTAGTATTTTACAAATAATGAGAGATGACAAAAGCAAGGTAAGGAGGGGAAATAGCAGTGTTAGAAGACAGTAAGGGAGTCACAGACAGAGGTGTTGAGAAGGAAGTGATGGGTCATTTCTAATTTATCATTAAATGCTTTTGCTGTCTGCTGCAGCACAGAAGTTACATAAAAGGAATGAAACCTGGGATGGATAAAACTCTCATTGTTGAACAATTGAGACAATCATATGAAGACAATTTTCTAAACTGTTCTCTTAATTAGTTGATGGCCAGCTTGAGAATTGCAGTTATCCCACACAGGCTTTTCAGCAGCATCAGATTCAATTGGACCTGAAACACCTTCTCTACTCATAGTGATCATTAATGAGCTCCTACACTTTTCTCTAGAGGGAGGAATATGCTTTCAAACCCTCTGAAGGATGGTTTAACTGACTTCTATCTTTTTATTTCCATTCATAAGGAGGGATTATACTTCATGCATATATATATATGTGTGTGTATAGATATAACGGAAACAGTGAGGAACTACTCCATAAATCTGGGACTCCTTGAGTGTAATCACTCCCACGTATGGTTAACTGATTCTTCCTCATGAACATTGGTTATCTTGCTACATTCCTTAAAACAGACTCTGAAGAAGCCTACTCACTGTATAAACATCTAAAAAGAAATGTATTAAGATTACATTAGTAATCTTTTACATTAGTAAAAGATTTTCCCCTCATCCAGAGCTAAGAATAGTCAGATCTTGATATCATTCTAACTTCTAAATAGCCTTCTTTCTTTGAGATTTTTTTTTTAATAGTACATGCCTCAGTGGCTAATACTTTTGTCAATATCTTCCTGTACCTTTTATTTGTGAAGAAACTTTTATGAATCTGAGAGAGAAAGCTGTGAGCGGCATCTCCTTCCAGGGACTCATTGCTAGAGAAGCCAAAGGGGCTTTATCAAGTGTCTTAAGATTCTGGAACAAGCTTCGATGTGATTGAAGAGCATTGTGATTTCTGCTGCTGGTTCTTTTGTTTTGTGCGGCTTGAAGTAAAGAGGGAGGCATCAGAATGGTGTTAACAGTTGTAAAGTTTAAGGGACTGCTTGCTTTAATAATGCAGAATTGGCTTTGGTCATGGTAATACTAGTTTACTTAAAAAAAATAAAAGCAAGAAGTTTATTTATTCTTCCCCCAAATCTGTAAATCTTGTCTTAATTGCAGAAGTGTAGACTTAGTTGGGATTACATACAATGTAGTGAGCTTGCTCTGGTTTATAGACAGGATTTCTGGCATGCTCATTTACATTTACTGGATTTCTTTTAATTTTTTTTTTGTTTTATTTTTCTTTCCCTGTAGTTTTAGCAGACATTCAGGAGGAACTTGTAGGGTAGTTACTTTAAGTAGTACTGTTTCTTCCTTGTTTTCAGCTTAAAGTGGGAGGTCTGCCATCTTGTTTTATGAATGCTGTTGCTGCCTCTAAAGACGCTTTCTCATGCTGTATGAAGACTGTACCAGAACCACCTTGGTGCCACCAAGCTGCTCTAGAGAACTCTGCTCTGTCCTGCACTTATCACTCTGCTCCATAGATGTATGTCAGCTTTGTCTCCCTGCATTTTCTTTGTGTTTTGGCTTTCGCTGTACCGATCTGAGATACAAAGACTGTAGACCTAGCAGTGCTAGGGGCTGGTAAGACCTTTCTGTTGGCTGGAGCACCAGGATTATCCCCTCACAGTTTTTAAAATGAAATTACGTGTGTGTGTGCGCAACTTACGCTTGTAATTTCTAATGCTGGTGGGTTCACCAGTGGCTTTTAGCTCTTGAACCCATGTCAGGACATCTGTGCACACAATCTCTGGGTCTGTTGTAAGCCCCTCCTAGAAAAATCCTTCTAAGCTGCCTTCGTTAAAAGTGAGGACTTTATGCCTCAATTAAGTGACTTTTTCTAGCACTACACAACATTTTTAATGTTCATTAATTAAATACTTGCTGCCATCTATCTTTCATCACTGGATTTCTTAATTCCTTAATATTTGCTTACATAAGTCAAACTATGTACTATGCCATATAAATGATTTAAAAATTATTTTAAAGCTTTCCTATCATCTGCATTACTTTCTCAGAAGGTTTTTCTGATTGTAGGCTGAATTCCTATGAGCTGCTAATGCTCAGTCTGACCTGAGCTTTCAGTCTTTTGATTCTTAATAAAGGCAAGCCTATGCTAAATGTCTAGCTAACTCGTCCAATGATGTGTCATGGTATCCATCTCATAATGCGATCCAGAAGCCTTTAATCTATTTAGCTATTGTATTGATGGCCAGTTAAAGATATCCCTGGTTTGCCTTTTTCTCAATCTTTGCCTCTCTATGTGGTCTCATTACTCTTACTGAACTGCAGTGCTGAGGCTGTGAATGTTTTTGACCCTTGCATCCTATTCTTTTATGCTTGTGTGAAGCTGCTGATGTATAATAGGTAAGTGGAAAAGCAAATCTTGCACTTCTTGTAAACAACACATTTGTTGTTAAATAAGCAAAGTGATTTAAAGGTGGTCTCCCAGGTCATCTAGGGAAGGCTTTTCTCTAGGTCCATATTGCATCTGTTCAATCCATGCCTGACGCTTCTGTTTGTGTGGGCTGGGGGATCCTTGCTGGCACAGTGTTCTGTGACACAAGGCTTTGGCAGGTGGGTCTGACACAGTTTCTTCATTTGCTTGGTACTTGGTCACAGGGCCAAATGAGGATGGTGGCAAGGCAGCCTGCCCTGTGCCAAGCTCGGGGGGAGCTATTGGAGACTGTGACCGTGTCTTTGAGGGGAGACCATGAGAATATTTTCCTCTTTCCTTGCATGTAGTGTAACTTCTTGTGACCCTTTTAGTTTGGCAGCTTTTTCTACTCTGAAATGAAAGACTCTTCTGAGATTTCTTTTTCTTCCCTTCATCAACCAAAAAAAAAAATCCCAAGGAGATAAAATACTGTTGGCTAATATCCTGTTCTAACGGAGACTTAGTAAATGGTCTAGAGTGGCATAGTGTTTTACTTAATTTCTACATGTGATGCCTAACAGCTAATCATTTAACTGTAGGACTAAAAAAAGCATTACTAAATTTTCCCTAATATTCTGTCTTTTATAAGTGTGATTTCTTATAAAGATACATTCTGGTTGTAGTCATTTTTCTCAGGCTGACTGAGCAATAACATTAGGCTAAATGTAAAAATGGGATAATTATATTAATGTTAACAATGAAAAATCAGTTTCTAAACAGCTTTGGGGTAGCTAGTGAGTTTGACTCTGTAGAAGTTCGATATGTTATTAGCTAAAATTTCAAAACTTCAAGTACCTGAACTTTGGCTTGCACATGTAGCGCTAGCCTGGATTTACTGGGTACCTGATATGACATAAGGAACTGAATCCACTATAGTCCCTTTTCAACAGAGCTGTACTCCAAGCATTGGAATAAAAGTGAAGAATAACCTAAAACGTAGTTAATATTCTGCATAATATTAGCTAGTTAGCATTGTTATCAGATCCTTTTGTTTCTAGTTTTTGGCACTATTTTCTGTCCAGAAACTCTTTTAAACTCTTCCAACTCGGAATGTTGTGTGAAGGGCAGAAACTCTTATATCCTGGGCTCAACATTCCCCTTGGCAATTATTCACTGAGTAACTCTTGCAAGGGAGCCGTGGGTTAAAAAACCACTTAAACATTATTCACATGCTTGAATACTTTCCAGAACAAAAATGCTCATCCTAAGTATCTGAACTGAGAAGATAATCTTTGGTTTGCTCACGAGCCGTCAGCACTTCATCAGTGCCCTGGTTGTGGGGGATGTAGCTGGATGCATGGGGTACATGCTGCTGCCTGGGGGAAGGTGCAGCCTGGAGACTGCCTCCTTCCACTCACTAATTTCACAAGTATTTTTTGGCGCTAACTTGAATGACTGCAGACAGAGTAGCTTGGCCCTCTGCTTGCTATGGGGAATTCACTAAGGCAAAACTCAATTCAGTGGTGATTGAATTGCCCAAATGATCCTGCTGAGTTGGAAGGGAGAGGCAGGGGAGTTATCTCTATGCTGACAACACTGAAGCATGAACTAAGCCGTATAACACTTTATTGGATTCATATGTGTGCTGAGTACAATGCTTGACAAGATTAAAATGCTCTGTTATGGAAGGCAGCTGCAAAAAATCAGTCAATTTAACCTTTTCTTTGGGAGTAAGACCTGCAAACATGGACAAATTGACTAGAAAATATATTATGATTGATGGCACTTAACAGGTGATTACACATCTGTCATTGTGTGTCATTTGTCTTCATGGGTTACTGCAATGACAGAGAACTACTGGAGTCACTGTGTTGTTACTGTGTATATAGTTATATATCAACTGCATCTGGTGCTGCTCTTTTCTTTTTTCTTTCTTTTTTTTTTCTTTTTGTTCTACAGAAAGAAGTATGAAGTTCTCAGAAAAGTAAAATGGGATCTGGGATAGAGCAAATTAACTTCAGTATTTTAATCAGTGTATTTCATTCCCTTCTGGATAATCTCTCTTTTTTTATTTTTTCTAATATCAAGTCATTAAGTGCCTCAGTTTTCTTGACTGTCCTAGCTTTACTTGGTGCATACTGTTTCTAGACTGCAAATAAATAATAGGCAAAGAACACATTCTACACGCACATAATTGACCTCTGTGGTGTTAATTAAAACTAGTGGCTGAGCTATTGAAATACTATAGAGTACAGAATTCACATTAATCTGTTTAGAATAATAGCTTTGCCTGTAAGAGGGCAACAACAATTATACCTCTGCATAAATGGTAACAATTTTTACTTCAGTACATTATAAAAATTGTGCAGTAGAAGTTGCAATAATTCTGTGTGCTTTCAAAAAATTTCTTAACCTTAGAAAGTTTGGACAAGAGAACAGGCGAGTCGTGACTAAGTGGGTTTCCTCCTCTAGTATGGCAGTTAGAGGTACCTATTCCTCATCGTAATAAGCAGTGTTTCTTGCACAACATGGCTGAAATATATTCAGATGTACCAAAGGAAAAATGATTGTCTGGTAACCTTGGCAACACTAAGCCACTATTTAAAAAAAAAAAAAAAAAAAGGAGAAATCCCCCAGTGAAATGTCTGGTTGAAGGCAGACAGAAACATGATCTGCTTTCAGAATAGAAATTAGAGAGCAGATAACCTTTCCAAATGAAATTACGTTCCATGGTCTGGTATATAGCACCCAAGATGACTCACAAAGGAGTTTGAAAACACCCATCCATCTGGCAAATATTTGCCAAATGCCTAGAAAGGCATGATAGAAGATGATGACTGTTGTTGCTGCTTTGACAGCAGGAGCTCAGTATTGACCAAAATCCATGGCAGCTCTGAGCTAGGAATGGCTTTGTGCCAGCGCAGCTAGTTGGTACTTTACTGGAGATCTTTTTGTTCTTGATACCTATGCACACACTGAAAAAATAGGCAGAATCCAATTTCAAGGGAGCTCTTTTAATGCTGCCTTTGCTGGTGTTTTTTTTTTTTTTTTTTTTTTCTATTGAATGCACAGAGAGGAAGGAGGAGAGCTGGCAAGAAGGCTGCAGGCATTCAGGAGGAGGCTCCTTTGGCTTGCATTCCTGCAGAGGACATCAGTGTGTAGGAACTGTTAAAATACTGCATCCTGTTCATGGCTTTCATTGAGGACTGTGTCCTCGAGCAATCCAAAACACAGCTTTCTACTATTTGAAGTACTGCATAAAACTGTTTAAAGCACACTGATATACCCAGAAAATGTTACTCTACCAGGGCACATAGTCCTTTATTGGATGCCTTTTTGAAAGGGGATTAAGACATTTCTGTTTACTAAAGACACCCAGAACATGCATCATTTTTCAAAGCATCTGCTCCTGAAACAGGGATTCCCCTGTATGCTAGGTAACTGTTTAGTGGAAAGGTTGTAAGGGCTACCGTGGCATAGAAAGCACAACCTTTCCATCGTTTGTAAGTAGCGTGCTTATTCATCAGGTCTTGCTGCTTGCGATGGACTTGCCTCAGCGTGCCTGGATTTGGATGGATGCTGGTTCTGAGTCCTTCAGTTTCAGTAGGGACTCTGTGGCTTCTGCTACTCAAATTCCAGTTGTGTAGTGAAGTATTAAAGTTGGAGCTTGGAAGTGATCTGCCTGCCAGCTCTGCCATGACGGAGTTTTCCTCTGAGTATGCTTAGCCCTTTTTCTCTCTCCCTTTTGTATTTGTGAGATAGGCTCCTAAGCTCTATAATAGTTTGTGTCTATTTTGTTCTTATATTATTTGTGTCTCCTCAAAAATGATTTTTTTTTTTACGGTAGCGTGCAGTACTCCTCAAATTCCTGTAATTCTGTTGCATAGTTTTGCCTTGTGCCTGACTTAAAAAGCTGTTATAAAAAACAAGACAAAGCAAGCTTTTATGTGCCAGCTGATATCAGAAATGAATTTATCCTGGTTTTGTTTTTTTTCTTGCTTAAGGGTACAGCCCTATTCTTAATCTGGTTTTGTTGCTTTACGTGCTTTCAGAGACCTTCAACTCTCATGAAGGTTTTTACTGCTCAGTTACTCCGATCAAGCTGTTTCCTTGGCTATGTCTAGACTATGCAGCAGGGAGATGCCTCAGAGTTCACCTCTCATAAGTGAGACTGGTGATGTGGCATGAACCATGTGTCTCTCTTGGCCTAGGAACAGAGATTTTTCTCAGCCTTGAAAATTAAAGGAAGGCAGGTGGTGGAGGATAAAGGGATAAATGCTGAGGTTTTGGGTCTCATCTCACCAAAGAGTTGGGATGTTCACTCAGAGTTTGAATGTTTTTCTGGCTTCTATAGGTAGCTATAAAACCTAGTTTTGTGTCTGTCCTACTATGGTGATTATCCCAGAGCTGGGGAGTGTGTCTGAGTCTTACTGGGTTGCCACTTGGGTACCATCTGTGGAGGGTAACAAGGCTTTCAACTGACTCCTGCTACTACAACCTTGTAAAGGTAGTATTTCTTCTGACTGTCAAATATGGCCACTGACAGATCCACAGAAAAATGTTTCAGAATTGCTAATCCTCCAGTGCAGTTTGTAGTTAGTGCAGATGATGAGTCAGGAGCATGACATGTTCTCTGGGAAAGTTTCAGCTTGGCAAGAAGCAGCTTCCCACAGCTCCTACGTTCTTCATAAACCTGTGAAACTGTCCTTCAGTCCAGCATGGTGCAGCTTTTGGAGCACTTCCTCAAATCCAGTCTTAAATGGAACTCAAAAAACCTGCTGCTGGTGTTGCTCTAATAAAGTGAAATAAAATTTGTGAGTCTTTTCCCTTTTTGTATGTCCTACGGATACTGTTCCATATGGAATGAAAACAGAAATGTGAAAAGCAATTCGGTTCATCTATATTTTTCTTTATAAACTGCTGGAATACATATAAAACCACTCTTGTAGAACACTTTGCAATTGAATAAATTTCTATGCAAAGATGGAGGAGACCTGTTGCATTACCTGTTAATTTGCAGAAGTTCCATTAAAGGGGAGGAGACAAGTCCAAATTCTTATCTGTTACAGGAGAGCTATTGGCTATTCTTGTAGTTACATTTCTAACCTCTTATCAGAAATTATTTTTTTTACCTTCTTGAAGTTTTAATGCAACCGATGTTTGCTACAGCTCTTATAGTGTTGGTTTTAGCTA
This sequence comes from Leptosomus discolor, assembly GCF_034619465.1. Taxonomy (NCBI): domain Eukaryota; kingdom Metazoa; phylum Chordata; class Aves; order Leptosomiformes; family Leptosomidae; genus Leptosomus; species Leptosomus discolor. Next base: position 38,117,294 of record NC_141398.1, on the reverse strand, counting down.
GAGAAGTACTTTCCCTTGTCCTACATTTTGCTCAGATGTGAGACATGCACTTATTGCTTTCCTTCTAGCAGTCACATTCTCAGCAGTGTCTGTGATGCACTCATTAGCTCCAAGCAGGTACTGAAATAGAAGTGAATGCTCACACCAGACAGCGATTGCCACTGGAAAGAGTCTCACTAGGATGTTTCTTCCCTTTCACCCAGAAACCTGTTCTCCCACACCTGCTGCTACTTCCCTGCCTCCTCAGGAGAAATAGCAGTCTGTTCTTGCTGCTAGTTAATGAGGATGAATCTTGTACCACAGGCTGTTGTGTGGCACTGCACATGCCGTGTGCCAGCCCTGTTGATGACTAATAATTAGTGTGGTTTTGTTTGGATTTTTTTTACCTTATTAGATTGTAGTTCTGCTTAAGGCTGAGGGCACAGAGCAGCTTGCTGGTGCTAAAAAGAGAAGGTCTAACTTCTTCCAGATGTGCAATTTACCCTCATCCTTTCTGCAGCAGCCCTGGTGCTCCCTGGATCCTTTGAACTAATTTAACTCCTCAAAATGGCAGAAAAATATTCTTTTCCCCTCTTCCTCCCACATCAGTTTTAATTAAACAATTTGCTTAATGGGAAGATGGGAGAGGATGGGCAATGCTCTTTCACCGTATCTCATGGCATCTGCAAAGGGTTACATTTTTAAAGAAGCAAAGAACAGTGGGAAAGCATATGCAGCATAATATAACAAAGAAAAGTTATTTAGGTTATGAAACCAATTTTCCAAGTGTTTTGGTATTTAAAGTAGGTTAGCCTAAATTTCAAAACTGTTCCTGCTTGTGTGTACACAGTCATAAAATTATGTGGTCACATACTCTGTATTCTGAGGCCTCCTGTCCCATTCAGTGAACGGGCCAGGCTGGTTGAAATACAACCACTGACTGGTGAACTATCCTGTACAGTGATTGTATCCTGAAACAAAAACTACCACTGAGAACACAAGTGATCTGTTGTGTCCTGCAAAATCTGAGTTTATTTACTGGAAAATTGTGCTTACCTTTATGACATCATTGACCAAATAAACATGGGTAAGGTCATTATTCTACTGACTGTTCATTGTATTATTGTTCAGCATTCATAGAAAGAAGAGAGGTGCTGCTTAAATATAAAATTGATATTTCTTCCAATGTATCATAAACAGCACTTTTGGGGGACATCTCAACTAGAAACCCAGTTCATAACTCATCTGGAAAAGATGCATATTATTTTTACATACTAAAGGTAGATTCAGTGCAAGTGTGCACACGTAGAAAACATTACTGATTCTACTTACTTGCATATAATTATGTATAATTGTGTTGATAAATTTATCATGTGTTGGAAATAATCAAAAGCAGACTTGACATTCAAGTGATTAAGATATTTTATGGATATTTTACATTTCCTATTTTCCTTAGGCTGAGCATTTCGATATGCAAGTGATAGATGTAAATATTTCAAAATTAATGAGTCAGGGTTCAATGGCTCTACCGTTGTTTTTAGTTCTGATGCAGTTTTTAAAAAACAGTGGATGTGTTTGGTGGTACTATGGTCTATTCAGGCTTCATTCTCCTACCATTCTTTTCTTATTTTCCTGGTTTGGTTTTTAGGTGTCTGCCTTCAGAAAACATGACATGATGCAGTGTATCTGTTTGAGTTCCTTCTGCCCTGCTTCCATGGGCCCTTTTGCTGGCAGTGACAGCATCAGCCAGAGAATTGTTTCACATCTGCCCTGGGGGTCTGGTCATCTCCCCTTTTCTGTGGATGTTTCTAGCTTGAGAGCTGCTCTAAGCCATATATTATATTGATGCTTAGAGTAACTCTGCCAGGGCAGACCTTTAAAATGTATGTGTTAGAAGTCCCCTGTGTTGAGAAAACAGGTAAGAGACAAGTCCTGACCCTCTTCCTGACCCTTTGACATTGCTGCTATTGTTTCCCACTTCCCACCAGGCTAATTCTGGCCTTGTTCTTCCTACATCCCAAGCAGCAGAAGACCAAAAAGAGGAACAGGTCAGGCCTTGATCTCTCATGAGCACATCTATGCTTTCACCTCCCCAGCTGCCCAGTAAAGTGCTGTTGCTGAGCCTGGGTAACCAGCAATACCACGATCTGCTATTTCACTTGAGTCAGAAACGGCATGTAGAAGATTGTCACTGGTTTATTCAAAACTGTGAGGGACTGCTGTGGGGTTTATTGCTTCCTTTTGCTAAGCAGCAGCTCTTGGTGCCAGGGACTCCATGCTCTCCTCACCAGCCTCCTGCAATGCAGCCACGGATGTTGCATGAAGCTATTAGAATTGGGCAGCAGGTGGTGAATTAAAGGATTCATCTGCCAAGAAGGAAAAAAGACTTTTTTTTTTTTTTTTTCCTTCTTCTTCCTATTGCTTTGTGGCTGGTGAGGAAAGAAGATGTGGTAGGTGCTAAAGTCAGAACTGCTTCCTTGGAGGCTCTTGTCCTGCTTCTGTTATTGCCCTTACTGTCTCTTGTTGTTGCCTTGTTCCTGCTGCTTGTACAGCAGAGCCTTGTGCTTTGCCAAGGAATTGTCTAACACATTTTTGGGGTGGAGAGCTGACAGAATTTTGGAGCTGAGTAAAAGGCAAGAAGGGTAGTAGCCTTCTCTTCTTGTTTCTCTTTGGTTTTGATTTTTTTTATTTCCTTTTTTTTCTTCTTTTTTTTTTTTTTCCTCCTTGTCCCCCATATATCTCCTCTGGTTGTTTTTGTTGTCACTAGACAGTCTCACAATGTCCCCAGCCAAATTCATGTTCTCTTAATATTTATTACTCCAGTCACAATAATGTAACTGAGAAAGACTTCCTTATAACTTTGCTTTCCATCTGAACTAATTTCTAAATACCAGTATCAATACTGATGCTAATTTAACAAATTAAATTCTATATTTTTTATTCCCTTTTCACTGTATGTTTCTGAAATGTTCCCCAATATTTTAAGCAAATGCTTCCTCTTCTTCCTCTCTGTTTAGGCTAATTGTTAAATTTCTGAATTCCTTCCTATCAGAGTATCTCCAGTGAAGTAAGAAGACTTTTTTTTTTTTTTTAGAGAACAGCAGTCCAATTATTTTGGCTGGTGATAGCTATAATTATATTCTGTGGTCACAGTTACAAGCAAGCGTAATTAGATTTCCAGTTTCATGGTATAATTTCATCACCATAGAAATGAGGAAAGACTTCTTATGTGTACAATGTCGGGACATTGATTAGAGTAGTATTTTATTAAGTATTTAAATGTGGTAATTCCTGTCCTGTTGTTATAGCTGGTGCACATATTTGTCTCAGAGAGTCAGATGCTATACATGTTTGTGGTGGCATATTCTCCAGCACTCTTCTGGAACCTGTTTAGTTGCTAGTGATCATTTTGGATTGGGATTTTAGGCTTTGCATGAATTGATGTCTTTCTAATATCATCTTTCACAGGAAATTAACTCTGATTAGTAGCTGATCTAAGTCCACAGAAGAAGAAGAAGAAAGTACCAGTAGGGCTGGGGCAGAGGGGTGGAAAATGACAGGAGCTGACATTTCATTTGTACTGTACAAGCATAGTTTTTCCCTTGTGCAAAGTAAGTCTGGACTTGACAGAGCCTTGTAGGCATCAAGAGCGTAATGCAGCATTAAATCAAACCTTCCAATAATCCAGCGGTTCTGGGATTGATCTGGATTTGATTATCAAAACCCCAGTGATATTCAGATAAAGGATTCAGCCCTTTCTGTCTATGGACAGCAATAAAAAATACCTGGTCAAGTTTTTCTGAAATCAAAAAGTCCTAACTTTGTAAGGACAATTAATTTTTCTGTAGCTCCATTCTAAACGTGCCATTGCACAACTCAGCCTTTACTTTGTTTCCAATACTGTGCTAACTTAACCTGAGACTGAGATAGCCCTTGAAACATCAGGGAAACTTTCCTGGTCTTACTCCAATGAAAATACAGACAAAATATCTCTGAGCCTTCTAACTTAAAAAAAGGCAGCCTTAAAAGAGGTAATGTATATATAGCAAATAGCTTATTGCAGATTTGTTAGTGTTCTAGTGATTCATTTTCAGACTCTTATGAGAGCCTAAAATGAGCCCTAAGGTAAGAGCTCTGTTTCTCTGGTGGGATGAAATCCCGTGGGGTTTTTTGCATTTGTTTTACCAAGACAATAGTCCTCTGTGTTGCTACGTGATGGCAAAATGAGGAACCTGAATCCCTGTTTTCACAGTTGCTCCAAGCAGGGGAGTCTAGGGGTTTCCTCCTGCTGCAGTGATATAGTTTCTTATCTATTTCTGGTGTGAATCTTCAGAACTGTAGCATGCTGTTGGTGGTGAAATTAATGGTTAATGATGAATAGTATGCATGCAGGATTTGTAAAGCCCTGGAGGGTAATTGGCCAGTTTGTTAATTTTAAGAATACATAGTTATCTCTTGACATAGATGTACCTTCCACTGAGAGTATCAATGAAAGTAAAATCCCTTTGGGCCTAACTAACCTGTCATACCCAGAGGGGAAAAAAAAAAAAATAAATTTTGCATTATGCGGTTCCCTGTGAGTCTATGCCTGCATACTTGGGTCTGCCTCAGCATTACTTCCTTGCTTTTTGAACTGGTAGATGCCAAGATGTAGGGACAATGGCAGGAACCGTTCTTCCTTTCCTTTGTTCCAAGTACCCTGGCTAACTTTGCTTTAGTGGGCTGCAGGGAGTGAGTGCATGATCTGTGAATGAAAGCTGGTATCTTGTTAGTGACGGTACAGGGAAAGGGGTCCTAAGTTTGGTTTAGCAGATATGCTTTTCAGCTGATGAGTACGTATGCACCTATAGTCTCTAGTGGATAAATGGAAATGTTGATCCTCGTCTTTCCTCCTGATGTTTGCAATTGTGCAAGTGATGTGATGGCACTAGTGTCTGGAGATCTGTTCTCATGGGCACTACCTGCGGAAAGGTCACCTCGAGGGAACTCCTCTTGTGTGCAGAGCAGTACTCGCATGATGAAACTCCCTGTAGGAGGAGTGTAAATACCTGGCTTGCCATTGTCTTTTTGTGAATTTTGATGAGTCTTTATTGTAATTAGGGAAAGGGAGATTGTGTGCGGCAGGTGTGAAGTTGTGTCTGTCAGGTTTACTGTCCCTGATAAGAGAGAGGTTGTGCTCTGTGGGCTGATGTGCCCCTGTTTGGAAATTATCATGCACTACTCTCTGAGGGCAGCAACCAAGCACAAGCAAGACACAGTTTTTTTTTTAAAAAAAATCCTGCTTAAGTATTAGAATAATCACAACAAATATCTCTGTACTGGAAACTTAAGACTGTCTGTCTGTTCATGTTTCAATATTTTGCCCTTTCTCAGGGTCTCCTCACATGTTCACTCAGGTTGGCACAGGAACTTCTTTCCTGGCTGGTCTTCACAGCAGAGAGATGAAGCTGGAAGCCAGCTCCAATTGTCCTGCCTCCAGGTGGACACAACAACTATTTTTCCCTGTTCTCTGTTGCTATATCCCCGACCATTGTTGCAGTATGAGCAGTTTTGCCAATATATTAAATGCACTGCGTTCATAAAACCTGTCTTTTTTACCTGTTGGAATTTATGCCAAGCAATATGTGTAAAAAAAAAAAAAAAAAAAAAAAAATTTTTTTCTCTTTTTCGTAAGGCCACAATTTGGTTTTACTTAAGACTATTCTGAAACTGGGAAAGTGTTGCTGATATCAGTAGCTGAGGGCAAAATTAGGCCTTCAACAAAGCTCTGAAATTTTCAGGAAAAAAGAATGAAATTAGTTTATCTTTTCCTAGGGAGCACAGAGCTCTGCAGTATTATAAGCAACGACAAAAAAAAAAGTGTAATTAGAAAATGACATTTTGAATCAAGAGTTTTTGAGGGTCTGCAAAAAACAGTGACAGTACTGAGCCCGACCCCATATGTTAAGGACAGCATTTAACCTCAAGGGTCAAAAGTTTTCATAAAACCTAAAAAGTGTGTGAATCATGACAGACCAAGGCAAGACAACCTGTGGCATGTTTTTGGGAAAAATATCTTATGCTTTACACTTATGCTTTTTAAAGAGTTTCTAGGAAGATGTTTATTGTATTTTATTATTGAGAGTGGAAAAAGAAAGGTCTTTTAGGCTTCTCAGCTGCAGACCTGTGACTAGGGAATATCTAGAAAAGCTCACTCATTCAAACACAGTGGTGACGTGAGAGGAATAAAAAGAATTTTCCCATTGCAGGAAGATTAGATTGGTTTTGTAGTAAATATTCAGTATTTTGTCCTGACTTAATATGTTATTCTTCCTAATGTCATTTCATATAAAAGCAATAAGCTGGAATCAGCCCTATTTTAAATAAATTCAACTACAGTGGTGAAGTGAAATGAAATTTTGTGTAATCATTTTGTCAAAAAGCACTTTATCAATTTCTTCAGCATAGGTAGGGCTATCATCAAGGAATATAACTCCTTGAGAAGTTACTTTTGGATGTGCTGGTCTAGCAGGATTTAAGAGCACAATAGATTGTAAAGAACAGTTTGTTGTTCAGTTTGTTGGCAGTTCTGAAAAACAGAAAAAACAATTCATGTTTCAGAAGTGAACACCTTAAGTGCATTGAAAATTCTTTTTTTTTTTCAGGCCCATCACCACTTCTTTTGATCTGACATGAATTTTTGGATTCTGATTTTTCTCTTGAGTAATTTTTTAAAAAAAAGTGAGCAGTTTGTTATGAAGAAACTGTTATTTTTGACTGCTTTTTTTATATGGATGATTGAACAGAATGCTTGAGCTGTTCAGCTTGTTCTGTTAAAATGTATTCTCTGCTCACTTGCTTCTGTGAAGGAAAAAAGTGAAGTCAAAGTGAAGGTGATATAGTGGTGCTTCATAGCAAGTGTTCATGGAGGATTAAGTTCTTCTGTGCTGCTGTGAAACCACCCTCCGCCCCCATTCTTGTCAGTATTTTTTGACCCGTATGAAGGCTGTTAAACAGTGCCATGTTAGAATACATGGAAAGGATCAAAATGAGGTAAGATGGAAAAAGGTGAAGGGTGCTAAGAATGCCAGAGGGAAATCCTTTCACTAGGCTGGTGGTCACTAGGTCAGTTAGACTTGAAGGTCCACTCAATGCTTAGAAACTGGGGAGTTTGGGGTTTGCTCCTAAAATGATTTGGGATAGCAGCCTTTTGTCAGTGAGTGAAACTACAATGATAGTATTTGTGTATGTCTAACGAATCAGCTTATTTATAGTGCTTTGCTGTTACTTATGTTTAAAAAAAAAAAATCCACCTTAATTTTCTTGGCTTAAAAACCATTTACTTATGGATGTCCTGATTCTCAGCTAGACTGCCCAGGTTAACTGTTCCAGAGCTAGGAGCCATGTGAGTACTTGTAGCGAATGTATTTTAGAGCTAGAAGGGTACACAATACAATGTCAGTAACACTTATTCACCAAAGTATATATAACTTTTTGGAAACAGATTTTCTATAGCTTGTTAGACTCAAAATGCATTCCTATGTGGCATGGTGAGGAGGACATGACGACAACTGCTTTGTGTGACTTTCCTCTTTTGCTCATGCCTGAACCACTTGTGACTTACAAAGAGATGGTGAGTCATCCTGTTCTTCATGACCATTAATTACATCTTTGCAGTGCTGCACTCATTTAAGCTGGCCCATGTAACAACTAACAGCTGTATGACTCTTTCATAGAGCCTACCATAGAAGCAAAATTAGTCAGATTTAACCACAAGTCAGCAGAAGTCGTGTAAAACAAATGTGGAATTTGGTTGAAACTTTGATAAGTCTGAGTGGTCTTAATTTCATTTGACACATCCATTTGGATAGACTGAAATCTCAGTTGTAGCTTTCACTACATCACATCACACTGGCTCTTCAAGGACTTCTGGCAAGAGTGGAGAGACAGCACCCAGAGTGTCTGCTCAATAGAGGAGGAGGAGAAATCGGTGGGTTTGTGTTGGTCCTGTCCCAGAAGGGCGCTTGTATTGCACCAGCAAGCCTGTGTCCATGTATGTTTATACACACACATACACACATTCTCTCTCTTTATATATATTTAGAAGCATATTCAGTATATTTATCCTCATTAAAAATAAACCATTTCTGGTAATGTAATTTCAAAGAGGTGAATTAGAACTCAGAGTGTCAAATGGAAGGTAACGGAAGTCTTCTGATATCAAGGTTACCAATAGTACATAATTTCTTCAAAGGATTCGTGATTTCAGGGGAAGGTGGGGTTGAGGGAGAGGGGGGATCTTTTACTGGCGTTCTAGGGAGAAGCCTGTGCAACTTGTTCAGGAAAGGGGGGAAAAAAATAATCCTGCTGAGTTTCCCCCATTATGCTTTCTTTAAATGTTCCTCCAGTTACTTAATTGTTGTTATGTATTGTTTTAAAACAATATGTAATTCCTGTGCTGAAGGCTGTTTTTTCTCAACTATGTTCTGTGACATTTAATTTAAAAACAATTTAAGAATAATTATTACAGATGTTTAAAGTATATCCCTTGTAAAATTGAGAACAGATACAAGAAAATGAAGTTAAGTGCTGCTATTGCATTTTCCATTTGGTTGAAACTTTGCTGTTTGCATTACTCCTGTGGGAGCACACTAAATGGAATGGAATTTTCGTTATGACAGACAGTCAGTTCCTCAGATGCTTCTCAGTCTACAGTATCTTTTGTTTCACAAGTTGGAGCTACTCCATTACTAGAAGTAGTGTATTTCATTTGAACTGTACAATAGAAAAATTATACTTGAGGTCAAAACCACTCCTGATGAAATGATACTTCTCTCAAAACCTATTGTTACTAAACTTTCTTCCACAGGGTTTTAAAGAAAGGCTCAAAAACCTCCGTGCCCTGGAAGCTGAGAAAGCCCCCTACACAGCTTCTGCAGTGATGGCTTCCTTTCCAAAGGTGACTCTGTCTCAGCAGGATGAGCATTTGTCTGTCCTCCTCAGTCAGCTACTAGGAAAATAATCAAATTGGATGATTGCAGATAGGTTTTAAATTCCCATTTTTAAGTTAAATGAGTATCTTGTTGCATTTGGAAGAAATGTTGGTAGTTACAGAATTTATTACCTTCATTCTTTTGAAGTGGTGCATATCCTCTACAAAATGGATTCCCTCTCTAACTACCTTTGTGTGCTGTAATAGCTCAGATGAAGAGGCAGTGTACAGATGCTGTACCATTGCATGAACAAAGTGCTTACTGGAGACAATATTATCATTCTGTGCTAGTGGAAAAGTTCTTAAAAATTCAATAGGAAACCTTTATGAAAGGTTGTTTTGTAACCATCATTTTAAATGAGCAGAGGATTTTATCTCTTCTGTGGGATGGCTCCAAAGATCTTGTAAAATTCTTTAAGCCTTGATTAATGCTTTTATCCTAGTCGAACTTAATTGTTTTCAGTGGAGTTATCCATATTTATGTTGTGATGACAGGGATAACCTCTTCAGAAGTCTTTCATTTCTATAGAAGGTGATTAATTACCTCCTTGTTAAATTCTGCAGGGCTTCTCCCTAAGGTGTGGGGAGAAGAGGAGGGAAAGGACATTAGTTACTCTATATCACACTCGTAATATGAAGATATGGTGCGCTGAAGAATATCAGAGAAACGTGTTCTCTCAGTCTTCTCTGCCTCAGAAAACGGTAATGTCCTCTGCCTGGCTGATCATGACCTGTCAGATATCTGCTTGGGTCATCAATAACAAGAAAGGGCTGATGGGCCTGGATAGACAGAGAGACAGACAGACTGGTCATGATGTTGGCTCTTTGACTGCCTTGAAATACAGACATTTTATTTCCAGTCTGTATGGAGATTCACTGGACGCAATATGAAAATAATTTGGCTGATGCATCTTTTGTGTACTGGCACATTGGATATATAATTGGTGGGTTTAGTTCTCAGTCTGAGAAGAAGGAAACCTCTGAGCATAGGAAATGAAAGATTGTCTCAGCTTGACATGGTTCCCACACTGTGTGCAGGAGAGTTTGCTGTGTTGCAATGTGCTTTTCTGACTCAGGTTTGGTTCTGATCAGTCTCTGACATCTCCCTTGTGCGTGAGCTGTTTTCCCTGTAAAGTATCATCTAGTGAGCAGAAACCAGTGGGAGTGAAGGCAGGAAACAGGCTGGAAGGCTGGCTGCATCTCCTATGTAGGACTGCTGAATTAAAAACTCCTTGCAAAATATGTGCTTTTAAAGCACCTCTTACATTCTTTGTTTACTCTCTTCCCTATGCCTTAACCTCACTGGAGTCAACTAGGTAAAGTGGCAAATCTTATGGCAGAGAGTGGTGTTATTCTGGGTTGAGAGAGACAGAAGATGGTGATGGCGTGCATCCCCTGACTATCCTGGGAGCTACCTGCTGTCTGCTATTTTTAAACAGATAAAGGATGAAGATCTCTCCTTTCTTCCTTATGTATTGGGAAGGATCTTTCACAGGCATTGCTCTGTGTTTTGCTGATCACTAGCAACGAGGGTACGCTGCGGGGCTGGGGGAGGGAAAGCAGTGTGCTTAAAAGGACATTTGTTCTGGGACATTTGCACCTGCAAGTGAAGAAACTAAAGGAAGGACAAATGGCAGAACTACTGTGGACCAGGTGTTGCAGTTATTATTGATGATGGTGGGTATGCTTCTGTTACGAAACCACAAATTAGCATGCTTCTCACTGAGAAACAGCACTTGAGATGGAAGCAATTGAGAATGGAAACATTGATTAATATGGATGCCTTGGGGAAGATGACCTTTAAAGAGGGACTCCCGAAGCCTGAACCCAGACTCTTGCTACTGTAAACATCTTCCAGTGCTTTGCTGCACAGACTAATTGCAGCATGATAACATGCTGTGAATTAAAGTTGTGCAAGGATGGACTCTGCCTACCAACCAATATGGTTTCAAGCAAAAGTCGTTTATTGAATGTTCGTCTGTGTCTTATATACTGTTTTATTTCCTTACATGTGATCGCGCATTCTGCCTAAAGAACATGTACGCCTTGTCTTGTAGTCGACAATTTCTCAGGACTTGCTTATCTTGCAGCTGCAGCTCTTCTTGCTTCTGTCTGTTCTCTCACGGGTAGACTGGAATCCTCTCAAGGTCAAAGTCATCCTGTTCAGGGGCCTCAGTCCAGCTGAGATCCCCCACAGTGAATGTAAATCTTTGTGAAATTATTAAAAAATAAAAAGTTTTGTTATAATGTGGGAACTGAGAAAAAACTTACAAGAATAATAGGATGCTAAGAAAACATGGCCTGATGGGAAAGACGAAAAAAAGAATGGGGTTTGTTAGCTAATAGCTCCTTAGTAATTTCTGTTACAGACTGCCCAATATACAGAGGATATCAAGACACAGTGCTCAATCTTTCTCTCTGCCTATTAAAGGGAGATATTAGCTTAATTTTAGTTTATTTAGTAGAAAATAGTAAATTTTGATTTAGTTCTGATGGTAGGAAAAAAGTCTTTCTACCACTTAGCCTGGTGGAACACTGAAAAAGGCTACTTGGGGAGTGTTTGGGGGATGCTTCACTGAAAAAAATCAGGAACAGGTCTGACTGACAGATATTTTCCGTGTGTACTGGATGCTCCCTCAGAGTAGGGGTGTGGCTTGGGTCATGCTTCAGGGTTTTCCCATTTCTCTGAGTCTTTATTTTCTGTCTTCTGTACTAGCTGAAGTGGTTAAACCATACTTATTTGACAGCTGTGGCTTCTACCTTCCATAGCATTTTGGTGGAAGGTGGAAAGGGCTGTGTAGAAAGTCTTTTAGAGAAGACACATTAAGTGCATTCAAACCGTAAAACCTGTGTAATCAACCAGAGATTGATCAAAGATCAAGATCAAACTTTATCTGAACTGCTGTTCTGTTTGACACATAATACTAACAGACAAAACCTTATTTGTGACATTTTTCTCCCTAAGTTAAGTCAAAAACCAGGGTCTGCATAGCATTTTTTTTTTCTTCCACCAAAATTTAGATGAAATTTGGAAATTTGTATTACTGTCTTTCTCTGTAACTAGCTAATTGGGCCATATGACTTGTTTGCCAGAAGGTGAAAAGGAGGCAGATAGTATGCTTAAACTCATCCATTAAAAAAAGTTTAAAAAGAGAGAGAGGACATTATCTGGGCTTTCGAGAATGAAAGAAAGTAATGTAAAGAATGTCAGTTGCATTTAGTTTGGAAAGGTGCCTAACACATACCTGGCAGCTAAAGCTTGATAATGAGTTGCATCCAAGGTCCCTTTGGCAGGGCTTGCTTGGAAGGATTATCACTGTGTATCAGGTGCTCCCCACGTTCAGTATTGCACAGATCTCTAGAGCACGAGTTGGGCACCTGGGAGGGCATGTCAGCGTGTGCATTGCTAACAGTGACGGAAGAAGGGATGAAGAGGAGCTACAGGGAGGAATGGTGCAAATAAGGATGCAATAGATCCATATAGAGCTTCATATAAACTCAGAAGAGTTTGGATAAAAACTAAATGAGGAAAATGGCCAGTTCTCTGGAAGCAAAGTAACATTTTGAAGAGGCAAACTGTCTGCTGCTGGATTACAGCCTGACATGAGTAAATTGCAAGCTGAGATAAATATGCCTCAAACTATCAAAAAGAGAACTGTGCAACATGCACAAGGTACGATTAAAGATCAAGTACAATTCATATCAGTCCTGATTGTGTAAGTACTGCATCAGTGAGAAGGGCATGCTGCTTTTGCAGTCAGTCTGTTTATGGGAAGCAAACCACAAGTGAACGTTTGGTTAGTAATTTAGCTTCTGTGTATGTTAAATAAATACAAGGGTTTCTTACAGTGATAGCAATAAGGCAGTACTTACTCAGGAAAACGGAAGTGGTTTTGTCCATGATGTTGATAACAGCAAGAGAAAATAGCTTATGCCTTGATTCAAAACGTCTGTGCCCTGATAGGGCTGCCTGAAACAGGTGAACCTCCTGCAGGTTGACACTCCTGCTTAATTTAGAAACCAGAAACATATCAACATCTTGTCATTCTTTCATCCTGATGTTGGGTTCAAAAACTTACTGCAAGTGCTACTTCTTTTATTGGAAGGAGTTTCCTCTCTCTGGCTATTTCTGCTGAACTATTTACTGGTAAACCACATTGTTCAGTGTTCAGACTAGCCAGGCACTGACTCAGGGATGAGCCAAAAATGTTCAAATCTGTCAAGCTGATTTCTCACATGGGACATATTAGTTGCAACTTTTCAAATGCAGGAATTTTTATCAACTGCTATCTCTTTTGAATAATTCCTCAAAGATTTGCATCCTGTAGTATAACCTTATCAGCATGCAGTGAAATTGTCTGTGTATAAAATACAAGGACAAGGAACGAGAAATATTGTAATTCTTAAATGTAGTTTCGCCTCTCATAAAATCTTTCTCATCCCTGCAGTGTGGAATCTCAAACCTCTTGTTTTTTAACCATCTACAAAGAGCTTATAAATATGAGGGAAAAGGAATTTGGAATAGGAAAGCACTAGTATTGCTCAGACCAGATGTCCATCTAGCAGAGTATCCTGTTTCCAATAGAGATTAATGCTGGATGCCTTAAAGTCTATGAACTGGATCAGTATATAATAACAACTCATTGGTATATTCTCTCACCCCTCTTCAGCTCCAGTTTCAGATTTATTCTATCCCTTACATGCTCTACTATCTCCACTCTGATATCTGGAAAAGGAATGTATCCTCAAACCCACTAATGCTGTTCGGCATATTCCATTAGGACTTCAAGTTCAAGATTTCTTTATCTTTTTCTTTTGGTTGAATTGATCTTTTAATTTTTTTTTTTGGGGGGGGGGGGAGGCGCAATTTCTGTTCTTAAGTATGTCTGTTTTCTTTACCCCCCAATTTTTTCTTGTAAATTGACTCAGTTTAGGCTTTTGATATAGTCTTCCTTATTATGTGACCTCAAGAGACTGTCTGTCTTAAAGATGTTCACCGGGAATAGGCACATATTGCCTGAAAGGAAGTTGTAGTGAGGCGGGAGTTGGTCTGTTCTCTGTAGTAACAAGTGATAGAACAGGGGGAAATGGCCTCAAGCTGTGCCAGGGGAGATTTAGATTGGATATTGGGAAGAATTTCTTTACTGAAGGGGTTGTCAGGTATTGACACTGCCTGCCCAGGGAGGTGGTGGAGTCACCATCCCTGGAGGTGTTTAAGAGATGGGTAGATGTTGTACTTAGGGACATGGTTTAGTGGTGTTGATAGAGCTAGGACAAAAGTTGGACTCGATGATCTTGAAGGTCTCTTCCAACTGAAACTGTTCTATGATTCTATAAGTATTTTGAAATAGGTGTTCCAGGATAAATGTGCCATTAAATATAACAGTGTCAGTTGTTTTACTGTATTCTCCCTATGGTACTGTCTTAGATGCTGAGGTGCTTTTAGAGTTTGACTATATGTTAACCTTGTAGTGCATTCATTTATTGACTGGCCAAAACAGTGTCCTGGACTTTGTTTTCATTATATTATGCCCATCCTATTCATTTATTTATTTAAAAATCATTTATGTTTGCAAAGTACTTGGAAGATGACATAGATGCTGAGTGAAGTGCTATGAACTGAAAGGTGGGAAGCAAGGAAGAGCACTGTTGAAGGTATGTAAATGCTGAGCACTGCTACGTGTCACAGGAATCCTACTCATGAAATGGTATGATCTAGTGATGGCAGTATTAGTGTAACAGTTGCATGCTGATTTATCTTTGCATGTTTTTGCATAGCTCAGCAAAAGTATCTTGGAGAGGTGGGCCACACCCTTCTAACTCCATCAGTGAAAGACTGCACAATGATGAACGGTCTGTTTGGGACTTTGTCCAAAAGGTGAAATTCCCACTGCTAGCAATGCAGATCCCATAGATGGGCTATCTCTTGGGAGGGGATGTGCATACTTTCTCTTTGATGGTAACTTTCTGGTTCATTCGGTTTTGATGTCATCTGTAAACACCATAATATGTGCTTTGCTGTTTGGCTTGAAGTATTGTCTAAGGAAACACATTGCTTACTACCTAAGTGGTGGTAACCCAAGTGCACCCTCAGCAAGTTTGCAGATTAAACAAAATTAAGCAGGAGTGTCGATCTGCTGGAGGGTAGGAAGGCTCTGCAGAGGGATCTGGACAGGCTGGATTGATGGGCTGAGCTCGACTGTATGATGTTTAACAAGTCCAAGTGCTGAGTCCTGCACTTTGGTTACAACAATCCCATGCAACTCTACAAGCTTGGGGAAGAGTGGTTGGAAAGCTGCCCGGCAGAAAAGGACCTGGGGGTGCTGGTCGGCAGCCAGCTGAACATGAGCCAGCAGTGTGCCCAGGTGGCCAAGAAGGCCAACAGCATCCTGGCCTGTATTAGAAATGGTGTGGCCAGCAGGAGTAGTGAAGCAATCGTGATCCTGTACTCGTCACTGGTGAGACCACACCTCGAATACTGCATGCAGTTTTGGGCCCCTCACTACAAGAAAGACGCTGAGGTGTCCAGAGTAGGGCAACGAAGCTGGTAAGTGGTCTGGAGAACAAGTCTTATGAGGAACGGCTGAGGGAACTGGGGTGGTTTAGCCTGGAGAAGAGAATGCTGAGAGGAGACCTTATCGCTCTCTACAACTACCTAAAAGGAAGCTGTAGTGAGGCTCATGTTGGTCTCTTCTCCCAAGTAACTAATGACAGGACAAGAGGTAATGGCCTCAAGCTGCGCCAGGGGAGATTTAGATTGCATATTAGGAAGAATTTATTTACTGAAAGAGTAGCCAAACATTGGAACAGGCTGCCCGGGGAAGTGGTGGAGTCACCACTATGGAGTTCAATAAATGTGTAGATGTAGCACTTGTAGACATGGTTTAGTGGTGGGCTTGGTAGTGTTAGGATAATGGTTGGTCCTGATGATCTTAAAGGTTTTTTCGAACTAAAATTATTCTATGATTCTATAAGGCTGTGGACATGTCATCTTCCAATTATGTTGACTGTAAAGGCTGTGGCTGCCGCACATGCACCATGCTTGTTTTCCATATGCTGCCTCTTCCTCTGATTTGTCGACTTGGTGGCTGTGCTTAGTCCTGCCTAACACCACTGCAGTCTAAATGAGACAGGTTAGCAGAAACTTAGAATTTGAAACAATCTCAATCAACCTGGCTCATTTGACTGAAACTAGGTTAAGCAGCTCAACAAGATAAAGTTTCTAGTGCCTTTTCTTGATTGTCTTTGCTTTCTATCTTTCTCTTTCTTGCTTTTTTTTTGACTGTGATTAAGAAATACCAAGATCAATCTACTCTTTCTTTTAAAGCTTATCTATTTACTCTCAACAGAAAGTGCCTGTAGGACTGAAAGGCTGAGACAGTTGGGGTTGTTCACCCTGGAGACAAGAAGGCTCTGGGGAGACCTTAGAGTGGCCTTCCAGTACTTAAAGGGGGCTACAGGAAAGGTGGGGAGGGACTCTCTGTCAGGGATTGTAGTGACAGGACAAGGGGTAATGGTTTCAAACTGAAAGAGGGCAAGTTTAGATTAGGTATCAGGAAGACGTTCTTTACTGTGAGGGTGGTGAGACACTGGAAGAGGTTGCCCAGAGCAGCTGTGGCTGCCCCCTCCCTGGCAGTGTTCAAGGTCAGGCTGGATGGGGCTGGGAGCAACCTAGTCTAGTGGAAGGTGTCCTTGCCCATGGCAGAGGGATTGGAACTAGATGATCTTTAAGGTCCCTTCCAACTCAAACCATTTGATGGTTCTATATGACTGGAGGAGGTTTTGATCTTTTGAATGGGAGGAACGGCTACTTTTTTCTCCCTTGCTAATTGTTGCTAATTGTCGACATCAAAAGTTTGAAAGCAATATTGCAGCTGTTGAAATGCATCAACGTTGCAGTGGCTTTTTCTACTTACTTGATGCAACAGTTGCTTCTCCTTCATTACTTTTTTAAAGGATTTTGGTAAATAACAATTAAAAACTCATTAGTCTCATTATTCTAAATGGAGCAGATAAATGGATATTTCATCTGACAAGGAGGCATGTAGTAAATGACTGAGAGATGGAGTTTTGAAAAGGTTTTGGTTGAGATATTTCAAAGTAATTAGCCTACTCAAGAAAATAATTTACTCAGTCTTATAGAAAATTGTTCTTATTTCTTATAGGAAATTGGAAGCTTCCATTCTACTAATCTGTTATGTAATACACTTAGACATGTTGATTGTGAGATTTTGCTTCAAGTGTTTTGTCTAAGCATTTCTGCTGGAATTGTGCAGTAATGAACTTAATGACAACCATTGAAAGAGATGACGCTTTGCAGGCCAGATAGGGCAGGCAGAATGATTTAACTTTCTGGGTCTTTTGACTCTTGCAAAATTAGTAGCAGCTGACTCACACAACTAACATAGGTAAAGAGATATGTAAATAATAGAGGAGAAAAATGTTTCTTGTGGAATGTGAATCTGTCTTTTCTTGAACTTTGCTGGATTTTAATGGCTTTGGATAGGCCCAAAGGAGAGTTTTCTCATTTTTTGATAATTCTTCATCCTTTTAAAACATACCACAACAACACCTGTGGGAAGTGTAAAGTCATGTCTAGTCATAGAGTAGACATACAGTAAACAGGAGTGATAAAGGATTCTGCAAAATATCTAGCCTGTGAAGCCAATTGCTGACAAGGAGGGAAAACAGCAGAGGCTATTTGAATAAACAGATAGGGAATGGGCATCAGTAGATTTAACCAAGAAGGCTAATGGAGGCTATAGCCTTTCATTAGCTTTGTCATGTGTGGAATATACATTCCTTTACCACATTTTGTGGGTATGCCTCTATAGCTCCTGTATCAAGATGTATTGACCTTGCCTATAAGGCTGAGCCTTTTGATTGATGATTTTGTTGATTTAGAATTGAACTATTTATATAGGCTTTGCATGGATTGAACACTCAACCTTCAGAAATGGAAATAAGCTTTCTTGAATTTACAGTCAGCCCTGCAGTTGAAGCTTCAAAGAGCTATTACTTCAATACATATAAAAGGATTGTCATAAATTAGTGGGATCACCAAAAATGGTTTATACTGGGAAAGAAGTACAGAACCTGAAACTGAGACCAAGTTGCATATTTACACTGAGGCAAGGAGTTTCCTTGATCCATAACATTTCTTTCATTGCTCCCTACAACCACCTGAAAGGAGATTGTAGTGAGGTGGGGGGGTCAGTCTCTTCTCCCAAGTAACAAGTGATGAAACAAGACGAAATGGCCTCAAGTTGCACCAGGGGAGGTTTAGATTGGACATTAGCAAAAATTTCTTTACCGAAAAGGTTGTCAAAGATTGGAACAGGCTGCCCAGGGTGGAGTCACCATCTCTGGAGGTGTTCAAAAAACATGTTGATGTAGCGCTTCTAGTGGGCATGGTGGTATTATGTTCACAGTTGGACTTGATCTTAGAGGTCTTTTCCAACCTGATGATTCTATGATTCTATGATTCATGGGTTCACATGGAAGTACATGTCTTTCTTGTCTTCTACTTGCCACATTTGGACTTTGGTATCATCTGGAAGGTGGAATCTGGACATGGGCTGGAAATTTACAGAATTGGTGTTTTGCCCCACGGGTAAAGCTCCAAGAGACACCCACCCAGCCCCTAGTCTGACTCTATCCACTCGCACTGGAGAATTGTGTGGATGATGCAGGCAGCCCTTGTGCTTCTTGTGATGAGACTGTTGCTCATTAGTGTAGGACTTAGTGTTGAACTAGGGCAGTGCAATGGGCAATTATGTGCTCTGTCTTTAAAGTGACTGAAAAGTTGAAAGTGTGGGTAGGTTTTGTAAATTGGGGAAAATGGGTATAAATAATTGACTGTATCCAAAACAAAGGACTGGTTTTATTCCTGCCAGATTCTTATGTTGTGGAGGAGAGAAAGTCCTCTCTTCCATAAGGATAGTGTGTGCTGGGCATCACCCATGAGCGAGCACTGTGATAAAGGCCCAGAATTCAGTCCCTGAGTGCAGAGGGCATGGAGGGAGCTGTGTGCCTATCTCTGGAAGCAGATGATGAAGTTTAAAACTCTGATGGCTAAATAACAGTGTGAAGTCCATGCTAAGCTCAGCATTTCTTGTCAAGGAGATTCGTGGAGCAAGAAGACAGCGTAAACTCAAGGTGCAGGCACAACATATCACAATGTGCTGATATATCACAATGTGATATATTAGCACATACTGCTAAAGGCACAGTCAAAACAGAGGTCCACAAATTCATGCTAATTTTTCTTAAACAACTTAGTGGATTAGTTTTGCACACATGTGTTTTCAAGTGATGGTGTTATGCAAGATCTCTTTACCATAAGGTAAATAAACAGCAACCCTTGTCTTAATTTTGGCCATTGCTGACCTTCTCTGCTAGTGTATGTGCTTGTTTAAGAGGTTTGTTTTTGCTCTAGTCCTTCTTGTCTTCCCTTTTCAGAGACAGCAACATTAGCTATGTAGCTGCTCATTTACACGCACAGTTTTTTGACCTGGAACAGATATTTTCAGGCTTTTACTGAAGTGATGGGAAGGTCCCCAAAGACTTCATGGACTCTGAAAATGCAGCTGAATGACTTCAGACTGTAACTTAAAGATTGTGGGCGTTTGTCCCTGAATATGTTACTTAATAATGTTAAATGCTCTTAGGAAAAAAACCCTGACTCTGCTATAACATGGAAGCAGGCTACATTTCTTTCAGTCTGAGAAATGGGGAGTTTTTAGGCACTGGGGAAAGAACTCTAAATGAGGATAAACCTGAAGTATTTTTCATTCAGAATTACAGATGTTTTCATACTTTCGTCTTTCTCATTACATTTTTAAAAATAGCTATTTGGGTTTTTAGTTTTTATAGAGTTCTGTTTAGATGGTACTAGGGGGAAAAAAATCAGTACTTTTCAAATGTGTAAGTTACACATTGTCCGTTTGGCTGTGATTAAACTGGCTTCAGCTAATAAATAATCAGTGTGCTTTGCAGGATGCTTGGAGTCACCTTATCCTTGATGTGAGAAAATCGTGTCTGGCAGTGAAAGGCAGGGTGTGACCAGGTTTTTAAACTCCAGCTCCTGAGTCCCCTTTGCTGCCTCTCTCTGCTTTGGGCAGATAAAGGCCCTGCTCTCCGGACCCCGCAGCTCCCAGTCCCGCTGGCACTGGGAGTGCCACTGGATGGCAGCATTTTCCCGTGCAACTCTACAGAGAAGCAGGGGAGATGATCATTAAGGGAAAAAACGGTTTAAAAAGTGAGTGGGGAAGGAAGAAGAAACCATGTTGGAGGTTGCCACTTTGAAGACCAGCATGCATCTTTGCTTCAGTGTAACTTATGCAAATCTCTTTGCAGTATTTGCCTCTCTTCTTTTAATTCCCTTGCAGATAGTATACGTAAATTGAAATAAAGAAATCAAAGGCAGGGTCTGACAATTTTTTTCAGTGCTTTTTTGATTAGGGGATCTATTCTAAAGTCGGAAGCTGGCTTCTGTCTCTGAAAAGGTGAGCACTGTTCATGGGTTTTCTCCAGTCTCTTTCTTTACCATTATAGCAAATACTTTTTCAGCTGTTTTGGCTTATGCTTCAGAAAGCAAGTTGACTTGCTTGCCTTGTGGTTTGCCCAGGCACTTATATGCATGAACTTTAACACAAGCAACTTACTTCATTTCCATCAGCTGTTGGGTTTATCTTGTGAATGACATGATACCTTCTCTCCCACTCTTGGCACATACGAGAGGGCACCATGTCCCTCTTTCTCTTTCAGCCCTTTGGGAACAAACACTTCCAATGTGTCACAGAATCACAGAGTGTTAGGGATTGGAAGGGACCTCGAAAGATCATCTAGTCCACCTGCCCTGCCAGAGCAGGACCACCTAGAGTAGGTCACACAGGACTGCATCCAGGCGGGTTTTGAATGTCTCCAGAGAAAGAGACTCCACAACCTCTTTGGGCAGCCTGTTCCAGTGCTCTGTCACCTTCACAGTGAAAAAGTTTTTCCTTATGTTAACATGGAACCTCCTATGCTCCAGCTTGTAGACAGTGCATGTTGTCCTGTCATTGGACATCACCGAGAAGAGCCCGGCTCCATTCCATCATTCCCTCAGATATATTGCAGGCTATTACCTAAGATGACTTAAACCCCCCTGACTTAGGGTGCCCAGGAGGTGGTCCATGGCAGCAGTTCCTCCACAGTCATTTCCTGGTTTGCCTTCCAAGACTGACTCGGCTGCTTCTGCCCAGCTGTGTCTTAGCTTTTCTGTAAGCTCCTCATCAGGTTGTGAGTTGGAAGACAGCATAAAAAACAGAAGAGAGCTCGAGCTACTAAGCTTGACAACGGATTGGTAAAATAGGTTGTCATAAACTCTGTGGTGTGATATTCCACTGAAGATTTATGGAGAGAAATATATGTAACCTACTGCTGTTGTCGGTTATTGATTTGATCCAATTAGATAGGGGGATGAGTGAGTGTATATACAGATATATAGGTATATATGTATAACTAAAAAACAATGGATCATGTTACCTGACCCAGACAATGGGAAAATAAGTAGTCTCAGAAGGTGTTAGCAAAGTCTTATGCTTTGGAGGTATCCTTTTCTTTTTTTTAATTATTATTTATTTTGTTCTCTTCATCTTCTTGTAGTTGCAAAGACGTAACTTGGTCTAGTCCAGCAAAGGAAAAAAAAAGGCAACATTCAGTCAGATCAACTCTCCTGGCCGTGACATGAGGTGGAAATGGCTGTGGCTAGTCAGGGGTAAGTATTTCAGAATACGTGATCTTCTCTAGCTTAGACCCAAGATAAGTCATTCATGGATGCTTGAACAAAACTCCCTTGCTTCTCTTTGGAGACCTGGAGCTCATGGTCTGGTTCAGTACTACAGAAAAAGCTCTTACGTGGTTTTAAGGCTGCTTGGTTTGCTTTTTTGTTGTTTTGTCTTCCACCACCCCTCACCATGGCCTTCCTATGCTTGAAAATACTTGATGTTAGACAATGTGGTTTCATTTGGGAAAGTTTAGTGGTTTAGAGGAACAGCACTATTTAGGTCTTCAAGGGGAATCATAAGGTCAGAAAGGGGAGATAAATTGCACTTCCTTGCAACAGTTTTCATTTGATTTCTGTGTTTCTCTAAGTTAGCTTTGCCTAACCAATCTCTGATACCACAAGTGTACACAGCTGATTCACTCCATCATCTCAGAAATTCTCCATTTCTTTGTCATGTATACATACCCTAATTTTAAAGAAAGCGCTGCACATATTTTTGGTTTCCAGATTGTGCCATTCTGTCTGGTGTGGAGAACACGGGTAGCTTTATTGCCGAGCATTCAAGACTGTCAACTTCCATTCACAAGCTCCTTTTATTTTCTCCTTTCATCCTCTGACATGTATTTGGTCTCATTTTTTTTCTGCTCTCCGTTGCCTTTTCTCCAAAGATATGCATGTTGAACTGGCCAGAAGTTATTCTGCTCCTGGCCTTACGGGGGCAGCTACTGAGTCACAAATACCACAGAGAGAGCGGGCTGAAAATACCCTCAAGAATGTGCCTCTTACTTGACTGTTAGGTTGAAAAGAGAAATTAATAACATAATGGTATGGCTACCAGTTACAAGGAAGGGGACTGCAATGCATTTCAAGCCTTTTAAAAGTAAAGAACAGATCAGGATTGGATTTTCAATAGAAATGTCACTTATGAAAAGAGAAGCCTTTGAATGATGTGTCTCTTGTGCTGCTTAACAACAATGCAGAGAGCTGGGTGACACTGTTGGTGGTCCTCAGTTCCTAGCACTGCTGGCCAAATAAATGCCATGTGTGAGGGTCCTCCTGGGCCATGATAGGCACCGGTTATTGCAGGGCTTGACTTGCCTTCTGAGAGACCAAGCAGCTGCTTTCTGAGGAAAGCAAAGGGAAGCTGACAAATCTTGGGCATTAAGGCAGCTTAATGTGTCCTTGGCTGTTGTGCCCTTAGAGTGCAGTGGGCCGCTGGAGGGAACACTCATGATGTTTTGACTGGGCCTTGTATAGAAGTGTGGTTTGTGGTGAAAATAAGACACTGAAGTCGCTGCAAGAAATGTAAAACTGTGGAGTTAAAAACATCTGCTATTGTCTGTTTAGTGAAAACCTAGTCTGTGAGAAGAAAAGCAAAGATACTGCTACATTCTTGTCTTAAAGGTTGCTATCGATATTTAGTGATCAAAATTAAAAAACTGGTATGCTGGACATTTACAAAGAAAAATAAATTGTGCTCTATATAGATAAATAGATCATCATTCCTTCTCAGCCACAATAACTATAAAGCAGGTAAATTTGCTCACAGTTGGATAAAGACTCCTTCCCCTCACCTCCTCTTCTGCCTATTGTGTTAGGGAGATGTATACAGCTGTATCGCTTGTTAGGCCACGCAGGCAAACTTTAAGCACAGAAACATGTGACCTCAGAAAAATGAGACTCTGATTATAGTAACATAGCCTCAGGTCTCTGAGACAGCTAATGCCTTACCCCAAAAGGATGGTCTGTACATGCAGTCAATACTGTCTAGACATTGTACCTTAAGTACAATTGCGACATGATTAATATTTTTGAAGTGAACTCCACTGCTGCTAGTGACCTGCTTTCTACCCCACAATGTAGACGAAGTAACTGACACATGCTTGTTCACCTGACTGCTCCCTGCTGGGTGGGCTTAGAATTGTCCAACTTAGCATCATATTCATAGCCTGCAACTAATAGCATCACCTTTGATTGATAGTATATAGGGCTTTGGAGCAGGGCAAAACTGGGTCTGTGCCCAGTGTGAGTGGGAGGTACTGAGCAGCCTCAGAGGACACTGACTAGTGTAATGCCTAAGCAGACTTGGGTTTATGGAACTGGGTGCTGTATAGTTGTGATCCTGGTTTATTATCCAGGTAACCACGCATATGATGATGTTCCCTGTTATGAGGCGGTGTGGGGTAGCTCCCTTGTTTTATCCAAATTATCAGCCAAGTTATGGGTGTGATGGTATTTAGGCAGAGACTGGTAAAGCACTTGCATTTGTTTTAGTTATGCTTGTTCTGTGTTTTGTTTTGCTCAATTGTGTGCAAGATAAAAACAGAAGAGACAAGCATTCTTAAATGGCAGAAAAATGTAAACAAGAAACCCAATATCACCATACTTAAGACTGCTTACTTGTCTCTGCTTTTTACATATACATGTTTAATTGTCTACATCTAAGCATATATACCTCCTAAAGGTTTTCCAGGGTAGAAATCCTATTTACTCATCTTGAACATATCTCCGCTTCTGTTTTAACAGGCAGTTGTGCTAGCAAGCATCCTAACGTGCAGACATTGCAACCAGGAGTCACATTATTGCTAGCAGAATAAAAACAAGAAATATAAAGCCTGAGCAGGAAGGCAATGTCACAAAATTTACAGCTTGCTTCCCCTCATCTTCACTGCTTTTTTTTTTTAAATAACAAAAAAAGCCCCAACAACAAAACAAACAAAACCAAAAAACCCAGATGGTTTTTATGGGGCCTGACTCATGACTTTGAGCAAGCAAAGTAAATTACACTGGAGCCGGGAGGAGCTTTTCTCATAGCATCCGTGTCCCTGGTGTCCAAGTATCCTTGTCTGCCAAGGACCCTGATCTCCCCTTGCAGCCACCTTGAGCCCAATTCCAAAGCCTGGCACCTCCCAGAAGCATTCACAGTGTGCAGCAGAGGTGATGCTACAAAAGCAATGCATTGTATTCCTGCTCTTATTGCTAGATGGTGCACTTTGCATCTAGCACATGCTTTTCTAGCCTTTGTGAAAGCATAAACTCAATCAAAAAAGTATGAGGACCGAAGCGATAGCTGACCTGTGCACTTCTGTGCAAAGGCAGGGAGATCTGTGCAGTCCCTTTACAGCACAGCTGTAGTGTGTGCCTGAGAGTAAATCAATAAATGTACAGATGTAGTAGCAGGCACAAATTCTGTGACTTACTTTCAGTCTCTGTTCGCAGCCCTGACAAAACCCTGTACTGACTGATTTTCCTAACCCTATTGGACTCCCTCCTTTGCTCCCCTTGTGAAAAATGAAGAGAGGGAGTTGGAGCTTGCTGAGAAAAAGGTTTTTTAGAGGAATGTGGCCAATGTCTGGGAAGCAACTGCAAATGTAGGCTAATCCTTGTATTGCTGTCCATGGAGAGGTGCAGCAGCCAGCCACTGTGCAGCTCTTCAGAAACTGATCTAGAGATAACGGTATATGAGGAAATATCTTTTAGCCTCACTTGGGCTCCTAAGCCTGCAATAGGCATCGGTGATTAGTGAGAAATAAATCACATGTTTTTCCAGTTCTGTCCTTTGTAACAATTATGTCTTAACAGTGGGAGGAAAGGGGATAGTTAAAAGTAGGTTTAATCCCAAAGGGATGGTTCATTTCCTCTAACTACTGCTCTTGCCCGTAGCTCTGTTCTCCCTCTGCCTCCCTCCCTTGGCTCCTCTTTTTCCCCTCACCCCATCCCTTGGCAAAGTTACCTTTGCAGTCATGGCCTGCTCATGGCAAGGATTAATGGTTTATTGGAATTTGCACACCTTACAGAAATGTGGCATATAGTCTTATGAATTTTATTGCAATGCACCACAGTATATAATTTTAATAAACTGCACTTCATGGTTATGTGCCATTATTCCCCAGACCTCTATATGCAGTTTTATCAGTTTCAAATGACAATGAAATAAAATTAAAAAAAAAACCCCACCAAAAACCAAAAAAACCCCCCAGAATAATGTCTACATACATGCAGAGAGGTCAAGGGATCCTATATGCTGACTACAACAACAAATGTATTGTCTCATTTGTGTGTGGGCAGAGGAAGGGAGCAATTTCTTCACTGTATTTTAATTAACTGTGTTTCACTGCATGGTAGTAAAGATAATAACCATAACATTAGTGCAACTACCACATTATCAAATACTTGTCACAGCCTAATATTCTCCAACAATACAGCTTCACAATGGAAACATGCACAACAAAAGACCAGCTTGTTTTATTAATTTACTAGGACTCTGTGTTTTTGGAAGGCCGGTATGTATTTCTGAGAGACTGATTAAAATACAAAGAAGTATACATCACAGAGAATAATATTTTTACTGGTGTGGGATTCATTTAACGAAAGTGTTCCTTCAGGAACACAGGACCAAGATGCTAATGTTATACCTCATTTATTGCCAGCATATTCAGTGACATTTCATAATGTACATCTGTCAGCCAGAGATATAAATGAATGAGGTGAACCATGCAATTTACCCTCAGGAAGTTCCATTAGAGCCCCCAAAGTATAATATTTACAAGGTCAGAATCAATTAATCAGATAGCCGTATTTGCTTTTCAACTCAGCATGCCCTTCTGCACCAAGCTGTTGCATTGAGAAAGTCTTTTCCTATCTGGTAAGGAGTCAGTTTGTATGTACTGCGTGTAGTCTGTTCTGTAAACCAATTGCTTTCCTCACATAGCTTATACTCAATACAAATGCAAACTGTAAGTTAAGGGAATGCAAAATAAATCTCTATCAAAATACATATCAGAATAGAAGACTTGTATATCTCCTGCTCATTGCTGCAGCCTAGCCCCATGCAAATCTATTGAAAATGAGAAAACAACTTGTGAGAAAATGATGCACCTCAACCAAAGATAATTCCAGTGAACAGAAAGTCTTGTGGGGGAAGGAAGAAAAGGTTGAAAACTACTGATTTGATCAAAGGAACTCAACTTTACGAAGAAAATCCACAGTACATTTTAAGATGTGTTACTAAAATGATTTTCCTTTGCAACCATATTCTGAATGCTCATTACTTTAATTCCCCCTTCTTGGTTTGATTGACTGGTTGTTTGCATGTGAAAGAATGTGTGTGGTATTATTTTTGTTGTAAATTACAGTAATTTCCTGGGCTATTTTCAGAAGTCTTACAAACAGCTCCTAGCACTCTGACACCGGTAGAGAAGCAGGCTCTTGACTCTGCCAGGCAGCTACTTTGTTTTAGGTCTGAGCTCCTGGGAGGTGCAGGCACCCTGTGATCCAGCTGAAGCACCATAGACGGGTCGTTTTGGCTTCTGCAGCTCGCTTGCTGCTGTGCTGCCTGCCAGGCCTCAGCCTGCTCAGTGCCCAAGATGTTGACTCTCGGTTCCTAAGAAGTGGAGTCTTTCTTGTGAAGAGATTTTAATAAACTTAACTGTAATTTAGATCTGGGGAGGTTTCGCTCTGCGTACAGAATGAATATTGATCGTATTGTGTTTTTTCCTTCCTTTTTTCTGTAGACAACAGATGCAAAATATAAATTTTGATTGTAAAATCTGTGTCAATATGTTTGCACTGTCATAACTGATGCCAGGATGTGATCCAACATTTCTTAGTTTCTTTGAAAGGGAATTTGTATAAGATGGTTCAAAAATTACCTGGTATCTAAAAAAATGATATTTCCCAGAACATTTCTTCAGGATGAAAGCAAAAGCAGGAAGAGCATATCCAAAATCACTGAATTATTCCTAGCAAAGGATTAACTGGGAAAAAGTTCCAGAACAATGCTTTGCCTTCACAGTCTTTGAGTAAAGACCATAACAACTAATGCATTTTGTATGTAAATCTTCCCATTTTGTTGTGGGGTGATTAATATCTCATGCTTCAGATATGGTCTTTTGCTCTTGAAGAATGAGGATGGTAAGATATAGTTGGAATTTTCTGAAGCCAAAACTATTGTCAGAAAATTCTAATACATCCCCAAACCAATAAACCCCAGGTTGGGAGTTCTGGGCAAGAGAGAAAGGAGGACTCAGGTCCCCATGTGCCACATAGTCCCGTGTTTGTAAGTGCTCACTTCAGAAATAAAAAGCAATACTCAACACACATCAGAAAGCCAGGAGAAGGCCCAGTTTGGGAGAGGAGCTTGAGTTGGAACCTTGTGTACCTAGAGGAAGTGCTAGCCAAATGGAAAGAAGGAAGGGAAGTATGAAGTTTAACAGTTTCAGTAGCTGAGTGTGATAGAGAGCTATCAGCCATAGAAGAGATCAGTGGTTTAATTTATCAGGAATATAAAAGAACAAGTTTGAGGACTTTTCAAATACAAGTCAGTGCCAGTGACTTGAATGCTGCTGGTTCCATTCCCAAGTGAGCATCCCAACCATCCCTCAGGGAGTTTCTGCTTTCTTTTTGGGCTTCTGTGCATCAGAATGAAACAAATGAGAAAACCCTGAAGCAGAAATCTGCTTGCTCGTGCGGCAGCAAAAAAGTAGGGCTAGGTGTTAAGGCATTCTCCACTGTGGCATACATGACTCTTTTTATCAAACAGCTAGCTTATCATCAAATGCAGTATTTTTTTAAGCATGATGTGTGCAGAGTCTGATTTGTATATATTTAGTTGCAGTACCTAGTTGTACCAAGACACAGTGAACATTAGTGTGTTTCTGTCTGCTTGCTTTGATTTTCTTTGGATTAGTGAGCATTATTGGTGGACTATCATTGACCAGCTGGAATTCATGATATTTTTCTGCTTTATGATTTTGCTACTAAAGCCCTGTAAACAGAGGGCAAATGCTTCTGGAACAAGAGTGAATTCCCTTGTTTGCATATGAATCAGTATTTGTGCGGGCCCTTATTCCCAGCATTTATGCAAATATGAACTCATACATGTGAATGGGTGTGGAAAAGGGAACAAAAAACCAGAATCAAAATGAGAGGCTGGTTTCAGGAAAATGTTTATTTTCCACTATTTGTCCTGCTCTCTTCATCTCTTCTGTTGGACAAGGGTTTCGTAAACTACACACACCAAGTATGAGAGCGTTTTTGGTATGAGGCTTTCTGGCTTGACCAGCAAGCAGAAGAAGAAAGAATAGGTCATCTGTATGGAGGAAATGTCATATTATTGTTTCTAGTCAATACTCCAAGTTTTCCTGCGTCATTTGCCAGTGTAAGGCAACTTGGGGGACCAAAAGCATTGACAATTTTAGAACAGCATGAGGAAGTAATCACGGAATGGTTGAGGCTGGAAGAGACCTCTGCAGATCATCTAGTCCAACCGCTCTGCGAAAGCAGGTTCACCTAGAGCAGGTCGCACAGCATCATGTCCAGGTGGGTTTTGAATATCTCCAGAGAAGGAAATGCCACAACCTCCCTGGGCAGCTGGTTCCAGTGTTCTGCCACCCTCAGAGTAAAGTTTTTCCTTGTGTTCAGGTGGAATTTCCTGTGCTTCAGTTTGTGCCCATTGCCTCTTGTCTTGTCACTGGGCACCACTGAAGATAGCCTGGCCCCATCCTCTTGACACCCACCCTTTAGATATTTATAAGCACTGATAAGATCCCCTCTGTCTTCTCCAGGCTAAAGGGCCCCAGGTCTTTCAGACTTTCCTCATAACAGAGATGCTCCAATCCCCTCATCACCTTCGTTGCCCTCTGCTGGACTCTTTCAGGTAGATCCCTGTCCCTCTTGAACTGGGGAGCCCAGAACTGGACACAGTACTCCAGATGTGGCCTCACCAGGGCAGAGTTAGAAGGGGAGGAGAACCTCCCTCGACCTGCTGGCCACACTCCAGGATACCATTGGCCTTCCTGGCCACAAGGGCGCATTGCTGGCTTACTGTTAACCTGCTGTGCACCAGGACTCCCAGGTCCTTCTCTGCAGAGCTTTCCTTGTTGGGAGTATTATTACAGGCTACCCTACGCTGGTAGATAAGGCAGTGTAGACTTTGCCCTCTTTTTCTGAAAGTGGCATAGTAAATACATTTCTTATCTGTACAGAACTCTCCTTCTGCAGCCAACCAGGACTATCTCATCCTTCTGTCCATTGACACAGTCCCTGTCACATGCTACCTTGCACCACGTAGCTGGGAACTGTCTGGGATTCTGCTTGCTGGCTAGGAGTCAGGCTGCAGGGTGGTGCCAGGGGGCAATATGCTTGATAACCAGTTTTTACAGAGAACTGTTCTTCCAAAGTGGAGCCAGAGCAACAGAATTATGGATTAACAAAGGAATAAGAGAAGCTACAAATGTCTACATCTGGTATTTGCAAAATGCTTCGTGGCAAGACCTGAAGCAAGTGAGGTAAGGTGTTGCTGCTTAATTTAATGCAGATCTTTCATCTCCCAGAGGATCACTTCTTGGTGGCCTCTTTTAAACTAGCTTCTATGTGCCCCCCCTAGGTTTTATGCACATTTATTATGGAAACATTTAGTATTTCCTATCTAGGCCTGCCTTTTAGGGTTCTACTTTTAAAATGTTATCTGTTTTAAGTTTTGTTAGCATGTGCAGCAATTAATTATTGAGATACTACCATGGAATTCCATCCAGTTAATGAAGATAATGCTTTCTCTGGTTAGATCTATTCCCCTTTACTGTATCAGAATCCCCAGTTTGTTGTTGATATGTTCTGTGATTGGAGATCAGATGTCCATTACTCATGTATGCCATGACCCCTTTTAATACTTAGAATTACTGGTTAGCTGCTTGCATTATAGCAAAAGCTATGACACTCTCACCTTCTCAAATGTCCTCCAGAATCTCTCTTGCATACTATAAGTAGTTCCTGGTGGTTCCTGCAGGGCCTCTTAAGCTGTATCTTAAACTAATATTTGGCTTACAAATGACAAAGAGGAGAGGCAAAAATGAAACCTCTGTAGAGGGGGAGTAAGATAGGAAAATCTCATCATTACACATTCTTTAAACAAGACCCCAGAAAAGTTAAATGATTGTATTTTGCTTGACTGAGAAGATTTATCATCTTTGTGTAGAAGGAAATCTTAACAAGACCTTGAAAATTAGGTAAGAATAGTATTTCTGATCATTTTTCCTCTTGAACAAGGAGAGCAGTGCTAGAACGTTTGTGAAAGTAAGAAAAGAAAGTAGAAAGCAACAAAGTTGTTGCAAATGAACGTATTTTTGGCCATCTGAGATAGGGAATGGTATCACAGAAAAGGAGAATCTGAAGATTGAAAATTAAATAATACATGACAGCAAGCTGAAAAGAGGAATCAGGGAGTTGTTAAGAACAATCAAGCAAAACTAGGGAAACTAGTTGCTACATGTGGAGAAGGATGCTGAACAAAAAAAGATATTACTCAGAGGTTCTTTTAATAAGAGTAACAAAAACCCACTTTCTACATCTAAGGCAGTGTGCTCTGAGAACTAGAGAGAAGAATAGGGAATATATTTCCATTAATAAATAAACCAAGGTAACCTGTAGGACAGAAAGGCCCACTTTTGAGGAAGATAATTCATCTGACTGTTGAAAAATTGAACATATTAATACCATAAGGAAGAATACCAACTCAGTCTTAGTGCTACTGAGGATGGTTTAGGTGTTCTAGCAGAAAAAAAAAAAACAACAGAAGAGCGTATAGTCTGTCCAACATGATGAACACAGGAGAAGGTGCCCGTAGGTTTAGTGCTCTTCAGGTGATTTGTAGTGAAGTAGACAGCTAGAAACATGCCTTTCCATTTCAGCGGCTTTCGAAGAGACACATGAGGCTGTAGAAAGTGGCAATGAAAGAAAGCATGAAAGAAAAAAAATCTAAGTATGATTACCACTGTGCTAAGAACTGGAGGGGCATAGCTGGAGTACTGCACCAACAGAGGTATGTGGCTTTTGTATTGGAGCCAATGTGTACCTTGCACAGAGTAAACCTAGTCTATACGTACAGTCTACAAAAGACTGTGTGGATAAATCTACCTCCATTTATCTAAGATAATCCTGAAAGCAAAATACAAGGGAGACTCTATGGAAGTTATTCTAGCTCTATGGAAAAGAGACACAGGAGTGTCTCTTTTAACAAAATAACAAAAGTTATTGTCTCTTTTCAGTGAAACGTACATCTTAGTGAAGTCTGTAAAAAATCTACTGGAATGAGATTAGCATATGATATTGTTAAATGGAAATAAATGTGTCCCTCTTATGCTCATTTCTTTGAGCTGAGATGTAAACAGAGCTATGTGTTTTCTATATGGGAAGGTGAGTTCAGATTAGTCTGTAGTTTGAATTTATCCCGTGTTTAATAATTTGTTAAAAGAATAGCCTTATTTTAAATTAGCTTATTTCTCTGTGAGATAATTCCATGGCTGAAAAAGCTTGTATTTTAATCAGTTTTTACTTATTTTTTCAAAAAATTAGACTATATATGAGAATTTCAATTGTCAGAGGTCAGGGCAGTGTCAGGAATAATGACTGATTTATTGCTGCTCTTCTAGTTGAAGGTAACGTGTAAGGATCTTACTAGTCTGATGAAGGTTTTTATAAAGACATCTTACAACACATCAAAAAGTGCCATTATTTGATAGCTGGTTGAATGCAATTGTTGTCCTGTAAATAAAATTGTTTGTTAAGCAATCAGCTAGATTTTCTGAGTGCTGTTATCACCAACCACTTTTCCTTGAAATGAAGCTGGTTTTAATAAATGTTCTCATGCCAGGACTATCTCTCCTCTTGTTTTTTAATGTTTACATCAGCAGAAACTCCACTGAAATCTAACAAGTCTGTATTTAATCTGATGTGACTAGGAGAATAGAATTTGGCTTGATGTCTTGATGTGTGTGTCATCTGAGTCTTGTACAACTTGCAGCATTGCGTCATATATCACAATTTGTGCCACTAGATAAAACAGGAGAGGGGAGAGGGGTGGAAAGACATAATAGATTTAATATTTCCAATCTGCATATCCAAACACAGGATCATCTTGCTGGACTGGGTTTATATACTGGAGCTGTAGCTGGGTAATCCACAAGGTTCGTGCATCTCTCTCTCCCAGTAATTTTGAACAGAAGCTGATATCAGTGCAATAATACCTTAATGAAAGGGACAGTTAATTATTTTTTACAAGAGCAGGGAAGTGTGGAAGCTTCACTGCAAATGGTTTTTAGCATGTTTGGATTCTGCTGAAACAGTACGCCCTCTTTATGTTTGTATAACATTCCTGGCTGAATACTGCAGTCAGTATCAACTCTTACTGGCCACTGTTTGGTTTTTTTTTTTAATGTAAAATGCTTGGAAAATTTTGCCAAATAAAGATCTTTTGAGAGTTATCATATACTATTCATTAGCTGGTACCTTCTTAATTGCTGGGTTCTTTACCTGGTACTGTATTTTTAGCCATTTCTTAAAAAACCCTAATATGTCCTGTACCAGCAAGTTCCTTTTTGACTTGGCTTGTAATGTATATTTTTGTATGTCTTTTATATTTATCTATTCCTTTCACAAATAGAAACAATTCTCTTGGCTTTCTAATAAGAGTAAAGTTTTTAAGTAGATGGAGCCTAGAGACTTTAGTTCATTAAGACTATAGGTGTGGATTGTGCCAAGCTGAATCTCGAAAGGTTGATTTCAACTGTTTATAGATTACTGCTTCAGCTTTAAACTGAGATGTAATGTTCATAGTCTTAGTCTCCAGCTCACGAATGAAGCCTGGTTCTCTCTCTTTTTACTTACGTTGAGGTGTACCTTATCTATAGCAATGGCTCCTCTAATTTCTAGGTCACTGTATGCAGTACAAAGCAGATTTTGGGAAGTGTGAAATCAGGATCAGACCCTTGGTGAGTTGCTTTTTGAGCAAATCCAAGCACACCACTTGCCTTCCTCAAGCTCTGGAGCCTGAGATGTTGCAGTATTGTAGGGTTAAACAGAAAGTGGATGGGGGCAGGTAATTTTTGGATGGATGCTTCAGTGGTACCAGCCACTGTGGGTCACTGTTGTCTCTGTACATTGCCAGAGCAACAAGTTGCTCAATTCGGGTTGAAGTCGCATGAGAAGGAGGGTAACACACAAGCCAAGCAATGGGGCTAGAAAGCATTTCCTGCAAGCTTTTTAATATGGGCTGTGTGCTTCAGCCTGGGGAGAAGAGTAAATTGCCAGATGGTACACTTGTCGCCATCTTGTCCTCCTTACCCGTCTGACAAGAAGTTTTTTCAGCTCCTTGTTTCCCTGATGACAGGCTCCTTTGATTTGATCTAGCCTGTTTTAAGGGAGTAGGATGTCTGGGGTGTGCATGCCTGTGAGCTGGGCTTTGGTGAACTGTATTCAGCATCATAGGGGAACGTGAGTGCAGAGCTTTTGCCCCTTGAATAGCAGCTTGTATCTGAGTCAAAATGCTGGGACCGTGGTTTGGTAATGACTTGGTTTTGTCACTTGCGTAGGATCACTTGCAAATGTCAGTGTTGCAATATCTATTCAGAGTGCAGTTTCAGAAGCTTGCTTTGCGGAAATCTCCTTTTCCCTCTTAGGTTCTCCGTGATTTTAAAAGGAAAGTTATCTTGAATGGCTCCCTGTCTGAGGGAGTTCCAAGGTCTGTTTTGGAAAGGCAAGGGACTTGTTCAGTTTCTGTTCAGACTTCATTCTTGTGTCTGCTGCAAAGAGGATAAAAACTTGTGTGAAGGCTGAGGTTCAGAGGATTGTATAGCAAACAGGCAAATCTTTTTTTTTTTCATGCAGTGACTAGCCCTGCTTAGGCATACTGTGTAGGGATGTGCTGATGCTATCAAACAGCTTTTAAATTCGTGGTCAAGAGGTTCCAGCACCTTACAGAAGCTTGCCAGGTATTAGGAGAGGCTGAGGGGCTGCCGCTCCTCACATCCCTTGGCAACTAGGGCTGGCTGTCCTCACTGATCCTTCAGCAAATCCCTCGGGCTGAATAAGAATGATCCATCTCCTGCTTGCTGCCCTCCTGTTTCATAGCGCTTAGGTTAAACTGGGCAGGTTCTGCTTTATCAGACATGGAGAAGGAAAGACCTAGAAGCATGCTGAATGGTGATTAAGCCGTGCTGCAGATGTTCAAGGATTCTTAGCATTTAAAATAAATTATGTGAACGACTTGAGTGATCTCCAGCCTTTCCAAACTTGTAGGCATAAAGGCCTGTGCATGCAGTGGCTAGAGCAGGGGTTCCTGGTTCATGGCTCGGTCTGCTGTAATGCAAACAAGAGATATTAATTGCAGACAAGCTGAGCTGGACATGTTTCAGGCACTTGTCTAGCCCATCACTCACTAACCAATTCATAAAGCTCTCCATGGGGATGGGAATTCCACATGTTAGACAGGAGTTTGTAAGCAGGTCCTGGATGATCTGCCCTCCTTACTCTTTACCTTCTCATCTTTTGGCATGCACGCTAAGTTTTCCATGTCAATATTTCTTGCAGACTTTGTTGATTTTTCTCATTCTCTTTCAGGACAATTTGATCTATATATGATTAGAAGGAAACTCAGTGTACATGTTTTATACAGTGCGAACAGCTCAGTGCCCTTTAGTGGTCAGGAATTTCTTCCTAAAGAGGAAGAATAAAAAGAAAGAAACCAAAAAAAGTTACCTCACATTTCTTTTTAATTTCCTTGATATATACCCTCAGGAAGGCTAATAGTGGTCTTAGTGTATACAGCCACCTTAAAAAAAAAAAAAAAAAAAAAAAAAAGAAAACACATTATTTCTAATCCTTACTTTATCCTTGGAATTTGATGATGAGTATTTCGAAGTGTGTTCTTGTGGTGGGTTGACCCTGGCCAAAATGCCAGGTGCCCACCAAAGGCACTCTATCACGCCCCCTCCTCAACCGGACAGGAGAGAGGAGAGAAAAAAAAAAAATAACAACAGGCTTGTAGGGTTGAGATAAGGACAGGGAGATCACTCAGCATTTACCGTCACAGGCAAAACAGACTCGATTAAAGGAAAAATGTAATTTATTGCCAATTAACTCAGAAAGGAGTAATGAGAAATAAGACCAAATCTTAAAACACCTTCCCCCCCCCCTCCCTCCTTTCTTGGGCTTAACTTTGATCCCGATTTTTCTCCCTCTTCCCCCCCAGTGGCACAGGTGGGAAAACAGGGAATGGGGGTTGGGGTCAGTTCATCACACTGTTGTTTTCTACTGCTCCTTCCTCCTCAGGGGGAGGATTCCTCACACGTTTCCCCTGCTCCAATGTGCGGTCCCCCTCACGGGAGAAAGTCCTCCACAACTTCTCCAGCATGAGTCTTCCCATGGGTTCAGTCCTTCATGAACTGCTCCAGCGTGGGTCTCCTCCATGGTGTGCAGTCCTTCAGGAACCGACTGCTCCAGTGTGAGCCCCCCTCATGGGGTCACTAGCAGCAAACCTACTCCAGCGTGGGCTTCTCTCTCTCCACGGGCCACAGGTCCTGCCAGGAGCCTCCTCCGGTGCAGGCTTCCCACGGGTTCACAGCTTCCTTCAGGTATCCACCTACTGCAGCACGGGGGCCCTCCACGGAGTGTAGGCAGTCATCTGCTCCACCGCCCATGGGCTGCAGGGGGACAGCCTGCCTCATCATGGTCTTCACCACAGGCCGCAGGGGAATCGCTGCTCCGGCACCTGGAGCATCTCCTCCCCCTCCTTCTTCACTGACCTTGGTGTCTGCGGGATGTTTCTCTCACATATTCTCACTCCTCTCACTCGCAGCAATTACTGCTGCGCAACAAGTTTTTCACTCTCTTAAATACGTTATCACAGAGGCGAAAAATGCTGTCGCTGATTGGCTTGGCCTTGGCCAGCAGCGGGTCCGTCTTAAAGCCGGCTGGCATTGGCTGCATCTGACATAGGGGAAACTTCTAGCAACTTCATACAGAAGCCACTCCTGTAACCCCCCTGCTACCAAAACCTTGCCACGCAGACCCGTTACAGTTCTGTCAAAGCTTTTCTGACAAGAAATGATATTTTCTGTGAATCTTAAACATCAAATGATAGGAGTATTTAGTAAATTACTTCATTTCAAAGGATTAGAATTTCACTGCAGATGTTTTTTTCCGCCTTATGTCCCTTGGATCTTATAATTGCATCTTTATCCTGTACCTGCAGTACATCAATAATCTTCCTCTGCTTTCATCACACTGCAGTAGCTCTGGTTTGTTTTTATCAGCTGCTTCTAATCCTTTTGGCTTTCTTTACTTACATCAGAAATGGAAACTTTTGTGGCAAGGTAATATAGTAACTGACAATACTACGTAATGATGCCTTTATTCCCCTTTTTCCTCTCCTCTCACTCCCCTGCTCTAATGACATTCGCATGAGAGGAAAAGTAAACAAAGAGCACTTGTATACAAAAAAGGGAAAGATCTTTATATTTTGCTGAGCTTTCTTATTGCTGAAGTGATAAATGCTAGATTAATGCTGGGCTCTGTACATGCTCAAGGAGTGAGACAGAAGAGTCTAGAGATTAAGGGCTGCAAGATGATGGTCATGACCTCTGCAGTCTGATGTCCCAGATAGCTGAGATTATATTGGGAGTGTGTGCTATGTTTTTCAGAGTTGTCTTTTCTTGATTCTCGTCCTGGAGAGGCCAGCTGTACTCACCACCAGGGCATTTCCAGTGCCTCTCGGCAGCAAATGCTCTGCAGCAGACAAGGTAAGTGCCAGCTAAGGTCAGCTGTGTTTTGGTGCCAGAGTAATCAGCAAATCTGTCTGTCACAGAAAGAGCAGCAGTACTCTTCGCCAGAGAGCACCTTGGAGGGAATATAGATTATGCTGGGGCCCTGGGGCTCCAGACTACTCCTGGGACCTGGATGGGTCCTTGGCTTCTCCTTTGGTTTTGCTTCTGTTCTCTTCAGTTTAACTTCTCCTTTCCATCCATCTTTTGTGAATTCTCTGGTGATTTCGGTGGGTGGGTTTCTTTTGCCTGAGGGGAGGGAATTTGCCTTTTCCTGCTTATTTGTGATAGAAAAGATTGCTCCCATTTTCAAGGCATTGGGAAATGTAAGAACAATTAGATAGGAACACTGAATAACCTTATATCACAATAATCTGGGACTGTACTAGGTATAGGCAAGGTTGTTACAGCACTTGATCTTATTTGTGTGTGTGACATAACTGTACCTCTTTTTCCTGTGGCAAAGCACTGACTGATGGTACAGAAAGAGGCATTAAGAGATGGAGTGAATGAACTGTTTCTCAGAGATGGATGGCCCCTTCCAAGCATGTGAGATACCAGCAGTATTGCTTTCCTGTGATAGGCGAAGGTAGACCTCATTTCCTTATTTCTGCAGTCATGAAATTGTAGTTTTATGTATATTGCTGAAAAGCAGTGAACCAACCTTGGCAATAATCATAGTCTATGTTTGCCCCCCAATTCCTGGCTGAAAATGAGACACAGCACATTTTGAGAGGTGGATACTAAGGGAAAATCCGTTTTCTTCCCCTTTAAACTTCATAGCGGTATAAAAGGGTATTTAGGACTGAAAAGTATTCATGCCAGGTGACATGTCTACTCAAAAACCTACTAACCCTTGGAGAGGCAGAAGTCCTGCTGTGGTCCAGGAAGTTCTTTGTAGCTTTGCTTTGGCAAGAGCTATTCAACTGTCCCAGGCAAGAAGGAATAAAGAGAGACTTATTTCTACAGAGAATTCCAACACTATTACTTGTAAATGATCCCATTGATTATTCATGCTGTTTTTATTGCTGTGGTACCTAGAGGCATAGATCATTCAAAATAACCTTAAAACTGAAGAGTAGTAGTTTAACATCTAGTTCCAACCCCACTGAAATCAGTGTAAAAGCTGCTAGTGATCCGAATGGGACTTGGACTGGGACATTTGTATCTTAAATCCACATCTACCTGAGAATGCATGTGATTTAAGCATGCAGTGCCTCTCTCAGCTATCTCAAGTTATGGATGTGTGGATAATTTTCAGTTTGGGGGCTTCAGCAGAGAGTGGAGTTAATTTGTAAATAGCAGGATATTGTAAACATGACTTAACAATGGTCTGACAATGTTTCATAAGAAATTTGTGGCCAACACAGATTTTTTTTTTTTTCCTATTGTTTTCATGGTGGACTGCAGTATTCTGTTCCTGAATGGGTTGTGCTGAATATTTGTTTGGTTGGCTACGTGTGTTTAAACCCGTAGACAGGTTCAGTGTGTTTTGTGTGGACAACATGTTGGGTAGTTAATGTCAAGTGTTAATGTAAACTATTTATGAAACTTCTGGATGGATTTTAACAGCATTTAATTAAGGGAGAGGTTTCTTACCTAAGATACAGGGTGTGCATCACTCCTATTGCATTGTCAAAGAGTGGATTGAGAGATGGTAAGTGGTCTCTGAAATAATTTTTTGTCTCTCTCTTGAAAGTGTCCTTTTGTCCACAGACAACATAATAGTGAAAAGATAACCTTTAATAAGTATTGTGAAGAGAGAGAAAGAGAAATAAAGGTCATCAATCTTTTAGGGCAGGTGAAGTATAAAAGAGGTGTCTCCTGTGCTACTGTATACACATTAATTGCGTGATTTTTTCAGTGTTAAATAATGAATGATACAGTCTCAGTCTGCATAAGGTTTGTGTATACTCTGTGGATTGACTTACGCTACATTCTAAATAATAAGATGACCTGGACTACAGAGAAAACTCACTGGAATATCAGGTTTCCTCTTTATAGTATAGTGCAAGCAATTCTGAAGCTGAGCAGGCAGTGAGATATTATATTTTTATTATCACACTGTTCTCTGTTCTCTCAAACATAACACAACAAAAATAACAAAATTAAGAAAACACATTGTGGTCATTGCTTTTATTCATGTTGCATCTGACTGAGTTCAAAGACTTCACTTTTCAAGGCTGTGGACGGGAATGTTTCAGAAACACTAGATTAATTTAAAATTCAAATGTGTTTCAGAAGACGAAAAAACACATTTAATCAAATCATCCCATACTGCCGAGAGATTATGCTTTCCTCTGTTCCGAAATCTGGAGTCAGTCAGTAGAAGGTACAGCCCGTACATACTGTTTGAGTGACCTTTGTAAGTACAGGGAGCTAAGTGACCTGTGGGGTGTTTGTATGTCTTGCCAGTGCATTGGCATCATGGATCTCTGCTCTTCTAGAGGGCTGCAGGTAGGAAAAGGAATAGGCAGGTGGGTATATTGGGCACTGACTGCAGGCAGTGGTCTACAGTGCTGTAGCACTGTGCTTTGAAAGTCTGATGCTGCATTGTTTGTAAATGAAGCCTTTTGTTTGATGAGATTTACAGGCGTGTTTGGGAAATAAAACATCTACTTTGAGTCATCTAATTGCTGACTCTAAAACGCTGTTTGCACATTATACTGCTTAATTACTTCAGTCTAGTAGTTGTCTAGCTGTGTCGCAATCTGTTATATCTGCCAGAATTAAGGGGGAAAAAAGGAATTTATTTGGGTATCATTCACTGTGCAACAATTATACAAAGCCATATATGGAATAGCAAAGATTGTCTGTTTTAATATTTTTTGTGACAGTGCCACAATAGCATAAAATCAGGAAAAAAAATCAGTGGAACTTCTCTCTAAAGTTTTATGGTTCTTGACAGCAGTAATACGTAGTCTGAGAACTCAGTTCGTAAAATAAATGCTAACAAAATGCAAACTAGCATAATCTCTTCGTTGTTCCAACACAGCTCTTAAGATGAAAGGAAATTGTATGTGAGCATAAAGGGAAGAATATATGCAATTAGCCACATTGTGCACTCTGCTCTACTTAATTCAAATGTAGGTGAGAAAACAACTCGTATTATGTTCATATATAGCCCCATATAACTCATAACTCTCAGCAATCCTACTGCAGCCATGTACGTTCTGTACAAGGGATGAAAAAATAACAAGGCTGTCTATCTTTTCATATCACACTCCCTGGTACATGCGCGAGTGCGTGTTTGCAATTTGTGGTCCTATTGGTAACATCTTCTAAGAAAAAAGTTGGCATGGGAATAGAGTCTCTATATAAAGCTGCACATCTCGGTCTTCTTAAATCAAAGACTACTTAACCTTGTAGGGAAAAATACAGATCATTACTGCAGTATTTTCCCTTTGCTGACTTCTTAGTTGGTTATGAACATTGAACGTTCATTTATTATTTTGATCCTTTTCAATATCAATTGTTTACACTTGTGGGAATATGTATCTTCTGCAAAGGTTTCATGAGGCATCATGCAATGTCTCAAAGGTTACTAGGTGTGACTAGGAGGAGGAACACTGATTCTTTAAAGAATGCTTTCTTGAAGAACAGTATCTCACATAGGCTATGCAGCTGCGAAACGTGACTTGCTTGGGGTGCCCCTTTGTTGCCCTCCCATTTAATGTGGTCAGCACGCTGGTAGGCACAGAGAGAGCCAGAGAAGTATTTCTTTCTTTACACTGAGTTGGACCTTGGTGTCACACTCTTCTCTGTACAAATGGCTTCTGCTGCTGCTTGGGAGCTTTGGATATGAGATTATAAATGCTGCAGGCACAATATTATTTATATTTTTTAAGAGTACCATGTGGCATTGGTTTGTTTTGAAAGAGCTGCATGTGTAAGGGAAGCGTCTGACCTTTCTGTAATTCCTCAAATCTTGACTCCTTTCCTTCCCTCCTTCCAAAACCTTATCTGTTCACAGCTGAAATCCTAGTCTTTGCTACAAGTCACAGTCTGTGCTTGTTTCTGAGGGATTTTTCCTGTGTTGCAAGACAATAACTAGCAGAAATGTAAGCACTGAAGTATATTCCCTGAAGCTTCTCTAAAATGTTTATGCCAGTGGCAAAGATCCTGTTTGACATTTTAGCACAATGGAGTTGAATGCAAGAGCTGCAGGCAACTGCCACACATGATGCTGGCATTCACTTGCCTGCAGTGGTTGGAGGAAGAGAAAAATCCCCTTGCACTTGGTTTCTGCTCCTAACTTGCCAGACAATAGGCTCCTGTCTTTATCAGACTCTGCTCTTAAACTCCAACTACTTGTTCAGATCACTTGGACTGCACCTCAGGTAACAGACACATAGGCACTCCTGAGCTGTCAGGTCATGTGTCATGTGCTGCTCTGTGGCCACATGTCAAGTCCATGCCAGGCTGCAGGGCACACACTCACCATGCTCTAGGTGTCAGTTACTCTTGCTTTCTGTGCAAGGAAATCTGGGAGCACAGCCTGAAGAAAGGTGTGGGATTTTTGACCAGATCTCCCATCTGGAAGAAGGGGAGGCAGGGACCTCAGAACGTGCTGCTGCATCATGTCGATATGGTGCATTTATGGTCCTTTCAATAGGTCCTTCTTGTTTCCCCAGTCTAACCACTGCTGACAAAGGAAAAAAAAAAAGCAAAAAAAAAAAGCTGGAACTGCAAATGAAAAGCTGATGCTGATTCACAGGTGGGCCTTCTGTGAACAGAATAATCTTCAGTGACCATGCTAAGATGACTTCCAAGCATCCACACTCCTTGGATATAGTATCTAGCTGAATTCTGACTTGACTGCTGCTGGCCCTGCCTCGGACCCTTTCTGCATACATCTAAATCCCTTCTAACTCCTCTGCTGCATCAGTCATCTCTTAACGTGTGTCTGGGGGGTACTTTCATTTTGAGTTGGTTGGCCAGTCCATGGGAACAAACTAATGCTTGAGTTGGCACTCTTTCCAGCTACCAGTGTGATCACTCCACACTGTATTTTATCCATGCTCTTTTCTTCTGAGATTTTGTTTGACAGCTGTGGATGGCCTTGGATATACAAGTAAAATATATGCCAGCCATATTGTCTCCTTATCTCACCTCTTAGTAATTTTTGAAAGCTGCAGAGGTTTTTAATTGACAGTGGAGCTGTACAAATTAAAATCCCAAATTAGACCAGGACTTTTCAGACCTGGAAATACTGATCATGAAAATGTGGCTAGAAATAATAGTAATGTCTTGGTTCTGACCACATGGGAGACTTGGAGTCTTTTTGCAGTCTTAATGATACAGATGCAAACTTTCTCTAGTGTTGATTTTGGACTTTTTTATTTCTCCCGTACTTAATGAAACAGAGTCCTACTAATATATATCACACTCATCTATTCTTGCTGCTACAGGGAAAGGTCTCTCACTTTCCCCTTTTCTCTTTCCTCTCTTTAGACAGGTGAAGGAATTCTCAGTCGTTTGCATTGTGATCAACTAAATTTATTTTTTATTGCAGTATTAAGACTGTCCCAATTGGTTAAACATACTACAGAAATGCACTGTTGTTCTTTAAATGAGAATTACTTTAAAAGTCTCCTGGTGTTTATTATATGATTTTGCTTTTTTATTAAGTATAATTTTAATAAATCTCCTCCAACTTTGTCACTTGGGATTTTTGTAATGTACTAAGATATTTTCCAGTCTTTCTTTGATTAGGTTAATTTTGAGGTCTCATATTCACTATTGGCAGTTCTCTATAACTTTGGTGTTGTATAGAGAAAACAGATATTAGAAGCTCTCTTTAAATATGTATTTTAAGAGTACCAGTAATGATGAATAAAACAGTTTGGACAAAATAGAAACTGTTTTGTCTTTATGACTTACTGCAATGTATCTTCTCCCAAAATATTTTTGAAACTGTAAAATTTGATGGGTTTTCCCTTTGATTTTGTTTTGTGCTCCTTCTCTTCTTTTCAACCCAAAGAATCCAAGTTCTGCACAAGAGTTGCTTTCACAAACTCAAGATTTGGATAAGCAGAAATTCCTTAGATGCTTGGCCACGTTCATCAAGAGCATGAAAGCAGCACTAGAAGCAGCAGTATTCATGAATATTCATGAATATTCATTCCATGTCTCAGATGAATTGAATTTGAGAAAGTGTTTGCAATTGATTTATGATCAAAAATGTCAGAAATGTTTACCAAAAGAGCAAATTTTGTTGCAAATGTTGCAGGAAATTTCCAGAAAAACTAAGTATTTAATTTTTTTAATTAGACATTGTGGAAACACACAATGACTCTTCCTTTTCCTGTAAATAGTTCATCTTTCCGATTAAATTATTAATACTGAACAGAGGAGAGGAAGGGGAAGAGACACTGATTGATAAAGGACAATTCACAGATGGAATATGTTTATTTAGCTCATTCATAGAATCATAGAATCATTAGGTTGGAACAGACCTCTGACATCATCAAGTCCAACTGTTGACCTAATACCACCATGCCCACTAAACCATGTCCCAAAGTATATCTAGATGTTTTTTGAACACCTGCAGGGATGGTGACTCCACCACTTCCCTGGACAGCCTGTTCCAATGTTTGACTATTCATGAAGCAGTTTCAACCTGCTGATATATTCTTTGAAAATTTTGATCAGTTTAGCGGGAGTATGTGATAAACCAGACTATGTTTAATAACTACATTGGAAAGTAGGGAAGGTTTGCTTGGATTTCCTTTTTAGCCAAAATAATATATATTTTCTTTAAGAAAACTTAGGGTTTGTGACATATAGAACGGTGGCTTATGACTGTTAGATCATAACTTTTTCAGTTTCATAGAACTTT
Source organism: Leptosomus discolor (assembly GCF_034619465.1). Classification (NCBI taxonomy): domain Eukaryota; kingdom Metazoa; phylum Chordata; class Aves; order Leptosomiformes; family Leptosomidae; genus Leptosomus; species Leptosomus discolor. The sequence goes on along the minus strand of NC_141398.1, from coordinate 38,073,141 downwards.
TTTTTCCTGTATTTAATTTAACTGGCATTATTTGCTGCGCAGAATAAAGGTGGCAAGCTATACACAGATTTGGGATAAATACAATAACTTTTCAAGGCACTGACTCTGAAATTGCATAACTGATATATTCAGTTGCATAGCTACAACTGTGTTTCATAAATATTTTATTAAATGGGTAAGACCAATACTCCTCAAGAACTGACACTCTGATTAAGCGCAGAAGTTTATATCTAGGTCATATGATTTCGGGTTTCGTGCATTGAATCTTGTCCTGTTGAAATTGGTTACCTTTCTCTTCTTAGCTTCATTACAAGTAGATCCTAGGTTTTCCTTGGCCAAATTATTAAACATGGATACTGGTCATGCACAATGTAGGTTTTTCTGTGGAAAAAGAAACCCATTGCTAATAATTGGGCACTTTGTAGAATATTGCAAATAAATCTGTCCAAGACTGAAATGTGTCTAAAAGATTTTGCTTTTGAAAACTTGTAATTACACTCACTGTATAGATTTTAAAATCCGGGAGCAAAAAAATAGCAACTCCTACCTCTCGGGGCTTGTCAGTGCTGCTCCCTAATCTGCCAAAACTTTGCTGGTGTGAGAAATTTACTGTGAGCTAGGGACTACAATGGAAATACATCAGCGATGATGCACATGATATATAAGCAGTCATCAGCCACCAGATTTGCCTAATTCTGAAGTTTTCTTACTGAAACTATGGTATTTGACAGTAAATAAGAAGTTGCTTGAAAGAAAAGATCACAACTGAATATTTATTTTGTTTGTTTTCAAGTTTTTAACTCTATCTTGTTGTTTTTTACTGCTGTTCCTACATAAATGTATAAGTTGTGTTCTTTAAGAATTCACCTTAAACGAATGAAAAAATCTTAAGCTAGATCATGGTTATGCTGTTTAGGTATTCCTATTCTAAGTCAGGAAGGTTCAGCAGGAGAGGCTGGAATTATTAGAGGGACCTAAAAAGAGGTGAAGAGACCTAAAAGAGAGAGCCACCTAGTTTCAATTTTGAAATTAGTAGCCTAACAAAAATGTTTTGCTGCTTAAAAATCCACACAGATATTGAAATCCTTGTATTGAATCGTAGTTCATATTTAGAATGGAAATAATAATTTGGGCTCTCAAGAGTGAACTAGACTCTGTAAAAAAGAATTCCAGGGGAAGCGCAGAACTATTTGTAACATGAAATTAGGAGGGATGGCTTTTTACACTGATAAAATAATGAATTCTGCGTTTTTCAAACTATGAACAGAGAAAAAAATCCCAGTTGACATCAATCAAAAATTGAAAAATCTGATGTACGAGGCGGGGGCTAAAATGCCTTGTGGACAGAACAAAAAAGTGGATCCAGGTAATACTGTGGATTTTTCCTTTGTAATATATCAAAACCCTTTTAATTTACTCAGTAAATAGTGTGTATATTAAAGCATCTTTTTTTTATAATACGGAGGGTAAATGTGGAGGAAAGTAGAGAAGCAATGCAAGACGAACAACAGAGGTCCAGAGCTCCCCCAAACACCTTTAGAAAGTGTCTGGAGATAATGGACCAAAAAAAGACAAAAAATCCTTCTTTGTGACATGGTTCTTCTGATAATAATAGTGAAATAATTTTTAGAATAATGTTTAAGCTATTACTTCATAATTATAATATGCTTTCTAGAATCACTCTTTATTTTAAATTCCTTTCTTTCAGAAGGTGTAAGCATTCCTAATTCCTATATGCCATGGGAAAATTCACTATCCACTTTAATTTTATGAATAGTAATGAGTACACATAAAGGCACGATCTTTTTTTCCCAGACCTTGACTCTGAAACTGCAAGTTTCTGTCCCTATCAGTATCAGCATTTGGAGTGTCTTCGTATGATATTGGCCAACTCTGTGGATAAGTCTTCCTTTTAGCTGATAAATTAACAATACAGCTGCTGTCCATTTTCAGTGCTTTAATTTTGTACCTATTTCAGAGACATGTTTAGAGGCAAAATCCATAATTAGGCCTTTCCTGCCCAGCATTGCAATTTGTTGCATATTTCTCAGAGTTAAAAATAAAAAATATGTACTTATTTACATTCTAAACTTAACTACACAATACACTACATGCTAATGAAGCAGTGCACTTTTTTTTTTTCTTTCATGGACACATTTTAATAAACTACTACTACTGCTTTCTTTTTACCCAGATCTTCCTCTTTTTGAGACGAAAAACTCAACAGAAATTGTTTCTTTTTCATGTCTTAGAAGCCACTAGAAATCTTTCTCCTCTAAGAGTGGGAGGTAATCATTTTAGAGATTGCTTGAAGTTTCTAGAAAATTGAACTAAGTAGGTAGAAGCAGGAAGTTATGAAAAATAAAATGCTGCTAGACAATGTCTGATGTCTTGCAAAACAACCTAGTTTTAATTAGTTTTGTGCATCTGGCACACAGTGTTGGAGGCACAGAGTTGAATCCTGCTGGCATAGATGAGAAGCATCCATCATCTCTGTAATGAACAGGTGCACAAGAGAGGAGTGTTTGCCATGCAAACCGCTCCAGTGGTGGTCTGTTGGTCGTTCAGCCCCTGAAGGTCCTGCCTGTCCCCAAGCTGTATGCGTGTTCCTCTCAGAGTTGCCCATGTTTTGGCTGCTATGCTTGTGCTGCTGCCTGGTACCATTGCTCCTTTAATTGTCCTCTTGACTTTCACTTAGTAAATTTTAAGAGCAGGACAGTTTTGACTGTGGGAGTCAAGGTCTCCTGTATTTCCTGGTGATCAGCATCGGTTTTGACACAGCTGGTTTTTATCCATCACTGTTCTATGCTGCAGAGCTGAGGGAGGGATTCAGCCTTGCTATCTGTAGCCATTCCCAAGTTCACTGACTCAGGTGCTCCTATATTAAGTGCAGAGAGAGAAAGAGGCACTTCTAGTCCCATGCTAAGATAAGAGGAATGAATCACCTTTCGACATGACAACCTGATGCGCAGACAGCACTGATGCGAATAATACTAGGTGTTTAGCTGCTGAATGAATTAAGTTTTGTAGGATGGTTCTTGAGAAGAAGGCTGTGTCTGCAGAAGTACATAGCGAAGTCAGCCTGTCAGTTGGCTTTGTTTTTCTTTTATTCTCCATGCAACTGTTTGTATTCAAGGGGCATGAAAACAGCATCGAAAAGTACAAGTAAATATTGGCATATGTTTGCCATCAAATGACTTAAATGTGTACTCCCTTATCTTTAATGGCTTGGTACATAAGCAGAAAAAGCAGAATAAGAGGTCAGAAGGTTAACTATTAGCCAAGTATCAATGCTTGCTGATGAGTGATGGTTGGTATTTCACTGCTTTGGCAGCTTTCTTCTGGTGCTGGTGAAGCAGGTCTTTTAAGCGAGTCATCAGTATCTGATACAACCTTTAAATAAACTCATCTATCATGAGTATTCATGTCTGGGCAGTAGTTGCCCAGCTGTGCTTAGACTGTGAACATGTCAGGAAATAGCTAGTGCCACCTTGCACGGACAAGCTCAGGAAAAAGTTTCCCCAGGGTTGTTAATATCCTTGTCAATGCAAGTCAACAAATATATTTTGATGAAGAGGGGGCAGGGGGCAAGGGGAGGTAAATGTGCTATATGAGCTAATACAAATTCAGACTGTGCAAAATCACTGTGGGCTCCAAAGCAAAATCAATGTTTGAGGAGGATTGCACATAGTCCTGTGGTGATGGAGGATGAGAGGGATGAGCATCTGACCAGGCATAAAGGGTTTCATAGATCAAATGCTTTGCTTCTGTCAAACACAAACCAAAAAAGGCTTTTAATTAAGAAACTACTTAATGAAGAAGTGCAGAGAACAGGAACATTAACATTGAACCTCTGCCCCCTCACGAGGGCTTTTGAGTCTGTGTGTGTTCTTGCTTTATCTCTGCGGAACAGACACAGTTCTTTCATAGGAAAAACTCTGGAGATGAGCACTGACTACATTAAAATGTTGTCTCACAAGCAGGGGTTTTAAAATGGGATTTTAATAGAGTTTGCCTAGGCAGGCCATGGTAAGCAGAAATATAATGTGAAAGGAGACTATCTTACTTAAATGAAATGGGTTTTATTAGCCAACCTTTAAGCACACTAGTTACAGATAAACTGAAGTTACACATAGCATTCATAAGCTTCTTTTTCCTAGTGGGTCATTTTGGTTTTTCTGCTACAGATTCACACTTAATGTGAAGCTTTCAGAATCACTCTAGGTTCAGATGATTAAGCATTCTTGAGGGGGAAACAGACACTCTTTTAATTTAAAGGGCAGTATGTCTTATTTGCATTAAAATATAAAGTTCAAATTATTATGAAGGTGATTAAAGTGACATCAGGGTAAATAAACCTGGATCTTCATTCAAACTTGAATTCATTTAAACAGTCTGTATCTCAGTGAATCACACTCTTAGTACCTCTGGTGTGTTTTTAATATTTATTTGCCTTTTTAATATTTGTTAGGATTTAATAATTTATTAAATAGAGCCTGATAGAGGCCTTAAATTTTGTTCGTTTCATTTCCTGTCCCTGGGAAGATGGTGGTATATGTGTATCTTCGTAGGGTGCTCTGAAGATAACTGGAATGTGTGATCTAGACTAAAACATAGAAGCCACACACATACTGAGGTACATGCTGTATCACAGCACATGACAATGGACCTCTGGCTGGTAATGTCCATGTATAGAGACTTCTGCAGTAGCTGCAAAAACAAATTGCACCTGTGCTGCACTGATTTCCAAACCCTTGCCTATGGAAGTATTTTTTTCTTTCTATGCTGTTCCATACACCCTGTGCTCTCAATTTATTTGAAGCATTTGTACTATACCATGCATTTGCTAGGAATGTGGAAAGAGTGAGAATCAAGGGAAGGAAGAGAAGCATTACATTGCCTTATGAAGTACACTGTGCTGTACAGAGGTAAATGTACTTAGCTATCATCAAAGAGAGATTCCCTGTGTCTAAGTTTTTAAGTCAAAATCTGAAATTGCACTATGAACATATTTGTTGGTAACACTCTTGTATATACACTTTGTTTTTCTTCTAGGTGGGCTTTCTTTTTAGGATTTGAGGACTTTTTTTAGGTTGGAATATTCAATCTATTATCTCCTTTTCACATATGTATTTACAAGAAAAATATAGGCCTTTTTGTCCAAAATATGCCACATCTGGGACCATTTAGGTCAGACTGCAATTAGTAAAGGTGTTCCCAGAATTCAAATCCAAGTTTGGCTTCAGATTGGAAAACACCCCCAGAATAAAACTCCCCGGAGTTTGAAACATATGCTAATATATTCATACTGTTCAAGCTCTCCTTGAGCTGAGAGTCTCAAACCAATAATTTGGCTAGGGGATTATTGTTAGCTGAAGAAAAAGTATCAGCTACAGTTACACAGGCGACTGAGAACCGTGAAATCCAGAGGGAAATGCTCAGTTAGAAGTATCGTTTAGGAACAAAAGGTGGGCAGGAAGAAAAAAAGCCCTTAGCAGTATTCAAGTATTTCATATATAATGCCATGTATTCTGTTGGCTCCTTAAGGCTTTCTCGTTCATCCTGTCCTATTGCTTTCTCCTACTCATACAGTAGGAGACTACCAGTTTCCATTTACTGATTTCACCAGGCATTGGACAGCTGAGAATCTGGCTCACATTACCTTTTTCTGAGGGTACCTGTGAGTGACACTGACTTCTGTGGACTTCAGAGTAGATCAGACCTGTGCCTGCTGAAGAGGGCTGGAAAACGGAGGTCCTAATTCTTATTTTCTGCTGGTGCAAGCAAGACCAAACTACATTGTAGTAGGTGAATTAACCCTTCTCTGAAACCACAAATGAAATGGGAACCGAAAGTAGCTGTTTAGTAACAATGTAGATAATGGATAATTCAGAGTATGACAGAGACCAATAAAGGGTGAATTCTGATTGCACAGTCCCAAGAAAATAATAGCCTTTTATGATAAATGCTCAAAGAAACCACGGTGAGACAGCAGTTGCTTGCATGTCTGCTTAGATATTAAGATCTGTTATTGAAAGTGTAAACACTGTCTGTGGATACAGTGCAGTTTGCATAATTGAAACACCAGAGGGGAAAAAATCTGGTTTTAAGGAATTGGCAATGATACAAAGCGTTCAACCCTCAATGTTCAAAAACTCCTGAAATTGGCTTAAAAATGAGACTTGACAAATAATCACAGTTTCCTTATCTTTGCTTTCCAAGCCATTAGATTTGGGTCACATATTGTTTTCTCAGTCACGTAATACCTGACTCTAGGCCTGCAGCTTGAAAAATACCTGTTATTGTCTGCCTGACAATGAAACTGTGAGAGCTAGCAATAGTCTAAAAGTGGCACTGAGTCTTCAAAAGATAGAATTGAAATTTATAGTTTGTCAAACAAAACTGTCATTTGGATCAGTGGGACTTCAACAGAGCAGGTGATTAAAAATGGAAAAAAAAATCTTTTGAAAGCTGGAAACTAAAATTGATGCTTACAAACAGAGATACAAGGGGAAATTTTGGTTAGCTTTCAACTGCAGCCTGTCTCCCATCTAATCCAGTAGCTGCTAATTCATTAGGATAAACTCCAAGAAGATTAGTCTGTATGAGCCTGTACAATGGCCAGAAGTGGCACTTGGTGCCATGTTGCTGCCTGCCAACAAAGGCAGAGTGGTTGCAGCTGGGGCAGGTTTCCAGGGCAGCCCGGGTGCCGGGGCTGCCATCCTGGCATGAAGGAGATTAGGCTTGCCTTTGTCTTCACGGGAGTTGCATGCTGCCAGTATCACTCCAGGATGATAAGCCTGCTTTGGACCTCTGCAGAATGTAGTGTCAGAATAAATAGGTGGGAGGCATGACATCTCTCTGTGCACCTGCTCTCTCCTCTCATACCCTGTCTCTGTTGGGGACTGGTATCTCCTCTCATCTCTCTGTTCTCTCACACCTCTGCTTTTTTATTTCCTTTTTCTTTTTGAAAATTAAATATTCTTGATTTAATCCTTTGAACACTTGTCCCCAGTTTTGGGAACTTGTGATAAAGGAGAATGAAAAGACAGCTTTCCAGTTGTAGCAAAACCCGATGCAGGCACAGAACAGGCTACGGGTATTCAACCAGGAGCTGTTGTGTGAGCACTGGGCGGGTGGCTGAGAAGTGTGTGTGCACGCACAAGCCACATCCCATGTGAACTGTGTGGAAAATGCAAGGATATGCATTTGCAATGATAATCGGTTTGCAAGTCCTGGGATAGATCTTTTGCTCCCTTGGCATGTAGGTGGATTTCTCCTGACATGATTAAAATTTGATCCAACTTCTTCAGACCTAATCCCTTTAACTGTTTGAAGCCACTGCATTTCGTTCTCCCTGAGTCTGTTCTATACTCTTTTAGATTAATGTATTCTCACTGCATTGCTGAACAATATTTCTGCTGCTTTGATGTGTCAGAGATCGACTGTTAAAATTGATGAAGTGGCTGACCTAAAGTCACAGAGAGCCTGAGGCTAGTACTCAGTTTGTCCCTAGCCATGTTGCTCTACTCCTGTTCCTGTTGTACAGGATAGCAGAGGGCGCTGCAGATGCAGGGCTCCTTGGGTAGCTCCTGTACCAGCAGCAGTTCATCCTTGGCTTTAGTGGAGCCTAGTCAGCTGAGCCAGCTGTTGCTCCATCTCCTTCAGACTGTTGTTGGCTTTTTACTGCCCCACCAAGAGGCAGAGTACAGAAACACAGGTTGGCTACTGAGGTAGATGGAAGTAAATTTCCAAAACAGAGGTGGAGAAAGGTAAAAGATGCAGTGGCATTTGTTTGTCAGTGTCAGCTGGAAAGCGGGCACAACTGTAAGGAGGACTGAGATTTTGAAAGGCGCTCAAGGACAGGGTTGTGGTTATCGGCTGAGACTTGGCAATCAAATGAGACGTTGAGTAGAGGGGACTCTGATAAACTGGCTTGTGTGGGCATTGTGGCCGGTCAGCTGTGATGATGAGGAGCAAGTAAATGCTGAGAGGAGAAAAACTGGCAAGCAGGAGCTGACAAACTGTGGAAACAAATGAGAAAAAATGCAGGCTTTGGAGAATCATAGGAACACGGAACTGTTTGGGTTGGAAGGGACTTTAAATATCATCTAATTCCAGACCCCCTGCCATGGGTAGCAACACCTTCCACTAGACCAGGTTGCTCCAAGCCCCATCCAACCTGGCCATGAACACTACCAGGGAGGGAACACCCACAGCTTCTCTGGGCAACCTGTGCCAGTGCCTCACCACCCTCACAGTAAAGAATTTCTTCCTAATATCTAATCTAAATTGCTCCTCTTTCAGTTTGAAACCGTTACCCCTCATCCTGTCACTACCCTCCCTGACAAAGAGTCCCTCCCCACCTTTCCTGTAGATCCCTTTAAGTACTGGAAGGCTGCTAGAAGGTCCCCCTGGAGCCTTCTCTTCTACAGGGTGAACAATCCCAACTCTCTCAGCCTGTCCTCGTAGGGGAGGTACTCCAGCCCTCTTACCATCTTTGTGACCTCCTCTAGACCCACTTGAGCAGGTCTATGTCTTTCTTACCCTGGGGGCCCCAGAGCTGGACACAGCACTGCAGGTGGAGTCTCAGTGGAGTAGAGAGAGGGAGAATCCCCTCCCTCGACCTGCTGGCCATGCTGCTCTTGATGCAGCCCAGGATGCGATTGGCTTTCTGGGCTGCGAGTGCACATTGCCGGCTCATATTCAGTTTTTCATCCACCAGCACCCCCAAGTCCTTCTCTGCAGGGCTGCTCTTAATCCCTTCATCATCCGGCCTGTATTGATACCCAGAACTGCCCCAACCCAGATGCAGGACCTTGCACTTGGCATTGTTGTACCTTATGAAGATGGCCTGGGCCGGTCTCTCCAGCCTGCCAGGGTCCCTCTGCAAGGGCTCCCTTCCCTCCAACGTGTTGACTGCACTACACAGCTTGGTGTCGTCAGCAGACTTGCTGAGGGTGCACTCAATTCCACTGTCCATGTCACCACCAAAGATGTTAAACAGCACCTAGAACAACTGGACTGAGAGTTTAAAGCTGTCCAAGCTCAGATGTAAAGTCCCTTCACAGGTGTTAACGACCCTTCCAAAATTCAGTCCTTGGTAGGACAGAAGGGACTACCATTTTAATGTGGAATGAGTCAGTAGCTGACTAGCCCTCTGTTTCTTCTGTCATTTTGGGCCTAATAGCAGTAAAGCTCAAGAGGAAAAAATTGTGATCAAGTCACTTGTATTTTAATTGCAATGCAACTTTAAGCACCAGGGGATAGTGCTGGCTGCATACAGTTGCAAAAATTCAGTGCGCTAAGAATGATGCACTGAGAGGTGGATGGCTGACAAACGTGTAACTTTTCATGTCTTCTGCAGCATTGTGTAAATTATGTATAGCAGCACAACATTATTCCTGGCAAAATATTCCTGTCAACTTGTTGCTCCTCGTAAATCATCAGAGAAGGTGAGAAACAGATGCTTCTGTTGCTAAGACAGGCTGTGCAGGTCCCCTTAAGAAAAAGTTGCTCTGACATGTATTGACATGTTTGGGAAGTTTCAGGTTACTTTGTACCTTGTGCAGTAAAAAAGTAGTATTTTGGGTGTGGTTCACCGTTGTATAACATCATCAGCTTTCTTAGTTCGTCTTAAACAGAATCTGGTGCTAGGGTCTGTGTGCTACACCTGTGTCTTCAGCATGACTCTGGCAGGGGTCCCTGGCTCTGCACAGATTCCGTCCATTCACTCTTGCCTCTTTCCTCCTCTGTAGGAGAAGGTGTTTGCAGAAACAAGTTCTCCTTCCCTCCAGTCCATCCTTTCCTTAATCGTCAGCACCATACACAAAATATTGCCTGCTGATTTCAAACCTGCTGTGCACAGCACACCAGCAGGCACCCCTTGATGCAAGATGTTTTAGCTCCAGCTAATAATTCTGCTCCATTGATTTTTACATGTGATTTTGGGGAGAAACACTGGCTGCATAACAGATATGGTCTAGCTTCCTAACAAGAGCAGTGAGAGTGCTGGAGCAGAACAGTGGTGGCTGTTGTGCCTTGTGCTTTAATACCTTTTCTTTAAACATATTCCATTTCAGGAAGGAAAACAAACCTGGTAGGGCCCTATTAATGAGTTTTCAGTGGCCTTTTCAGTGAGGCAGAGTGTATGCTGCCTGAATTCTTCCCACTTGAGCTCTTTCCAGCGCTTCCCCTGAGCTGTAGTAGTAATTATGTATTTGGGGTGCCTGTGATATTCATAACACAAAAGCACATCGCTTTCAGTAGTGAAGATCTCCTTCACCTCCCAGTGGGATGAAACCCAGGGCCTCGACCACTGTCACAAGGTTGGCCATCCAGAAACAATCGATTTCTAAATGTGCCTGAACCTTGGGTGACCTGAAGTACAGCAGCAAGTATTACAAGCTGGGACATCTGGTGGACAATAAAACTTTTTTTTTTTTTAATTTGTTTTTACATGAAGCAGCTGTACTTGAGCAGATGACCAGGGGCTGTGCAATCAAAGTGTGAATAGCTGAATTAGCAAATTATATTAGGCTTCTTAGGCACTTACTTGAATGATGCATGCTCTTTTTTTAATTTTGCTTTATTAACATCTACCAAAACCACAGCAGTGTTGGCGTAATGGTTATTAGTGACTTATTTGCTTCATTAAAATTTACAGCACGTTTTACGTTTGCCATCTGGGACAGCTTAAAGCCAGGCCTAACAGTCTAAAATAAAAGATTTTAAAGGTGAAACTCTTTCTGCAGATGTCAGTATTACCTCTTTTTCTTTGGCGTGCAAACAGAATGCTATTTTGCCCAGTCACCGTGGTACAACTTAGTGCTAGGATACAGAAAAATATTTCTGCTTTCAATAAAAGAGGTTGTATGTAAGGAAAAGGTCAATCGTGCTATTACTTGTAAAGCTGCAGCTTATGGAGTGTGGCTGGGGAGGGAATTAGATTACTCAGAGGAACTCCAAACTAAAGGACCTTCCGGGTCACTGAGTCTAAAACCCTGTTATTGCAAGTAACTACCTTGGATAATCCCTTTCCAAAGGACTGGAGCAAGAATAAGCAGTACAAGAGAAATGTAAACGTGTTGAAAGTATATGTGAGCACAGTTCTGAACCCAAGCCGATGTACCTCTACAGTTTCCAGATTTGAGTTGCCTTGCTCCTAAGCATTTAAAAGCATGGGAAAAGTATGTTCAAGTATGTCTTTGCTTAACTGCATACACATAGCTTTTAATTCTTCTCCCCTTTTCCTGCTTTTCTTTACTGTTGAGTGATGAGGATGGGAAACCCGCTTTCTTGTTTATTCAGGCTGGGAATGTGGAAAAGTTGTTGTGTGCTGAGAGGGCAAAGTGAAGGGAGAAGGAGAGGAGCATGTGGTATGCTAGTACTAAGAACACGTGCTTTCCCCACTGTTTTAAGTCTGAAAAAAGTCAATTCAAAATTTAAAACAGTATTTTTTTTTATGTTACCCCTTGGGATGCCTAATATTGAAAAACTCATTCAGTGTTTGTTTCTCTCCCCGTCCCTGTCCTCCGCATTGTCCCCCGCTCATAGATTTTTTTAATTCTCCAAAGAAAATGTCCATTCTCCACAAAACAAAATTTTGAAACAAACTAAAATAATAAAAATTAGAGTCTGTACCAGCTCTGTGAGCACTGGGGTCTTCGTTGGGTCACTACCTGAAAGTGGATTTCTTATGTGGGACCTACAGACACATTTGGGCATCCCAGGATCCTATGGGTTTACATGTGCACTTGTGGCTTCTCCCTCATCTCATTTGGACTTTAGGTGTGTGTCTCATGATGGAAGAGTGACAATAACTTGGACATTACTGGAAGTCCATCCCCTTGCACGTTTATGATTTCATACTGACACCTCATCATGACAAATATTTGCAGATCCTTTAGATTTCAGCATAATCCTAGAAATGTGGTTATAGGAGTAGACCTTTCTGCCTTTATTGCTACAACTCTGCCTTAGTTTCAGTGTGACATCCATGCTACCTCTTTTCGTCTTTAAAGCTCTTGTCTAAAGGGTGGGTATTTTTTAATCTTTCCTTTTTTTGCTTAAGTCTCACAATTAAGACTTTTCAATTGTTTACAGGTAGAGCTGCCTGGAACTACTTTAGAAGGGAGAAAATTGTGAATATGAGTGATCAATAATAATCTGATAAAAATTCCTGAAGTTTTTATCTTTAAAGTGGATTTCCTATCTTACTACCCTTGAAAATCTCATATCAGTAAATTATGAATAAACAAGAATGAAGTGTGTAAAATACATGTAATATTAATTGTGCTATGTAAGTTCAAATGGGGAGCAGGTTTCAAATGTAAATTTAACTTTTCTACCTTTTGTGTGGATTGAATTCAGCTGGAAAATGAATACTGAGGTTTTTTGGTTTTTGCCTGCATATGTAATTTCATATGTTTAATTCTTTAGTTGTGGTACTTGATTACTGCCACTACCTACCGATATGTGCCAGAGCTAATGACACATCTTTACTTCTCTGTGATTTTTATTGACTCTAAAATGGTTATAGATTCAGTATTTTACTTTTACAAACCTTGGTTTTGCTGAAATAAACTGCAACACTCTTTCAACTTCTTACTAGGCACCCTTTGTCTCCTCTTCTGTCTTTAGACTGCTAAAGATGATTCTTGAGATCCTAAGATGACGACAGGACACTGACAGTTTTCTTTTCTTACTGTGTTTGTACTCTTTACAGTTTTTGACATATATTCCTTGTCTTTGTCTTGAAGGTTTCTTGGCCTCTGTCACCTATCAGTTTCTTATGTGCCTCTTTATCACTTTGTTTTAGAGTCCTTCTTCTTTTACCCCTTCTTTTCTCTTTTTACCTCTACCTACCCACAGCCTTTTTTGCTTCTCAGTGGTTGGAATTAGAGCATACAAAAGCCAATATCCTTATCTTCCTATTTCCCTCTGTTTTTTAAAGATACTTCAATGCAATAGACATGGCAAATGTGTGTTGGGTTTGTGGGCGAGTTTTTTTTTTTTTTCTCTTTCTCATACTGTGTTAACCTGTGTGCTAACAATGTGAGTATGTTTGAGCTGCTCAGGAGGTCTAAGACCTAATGAATAATAAAAACAAGATGAAAAAGAGCTGTTACTACAAAATAATCTGTAAAATCCTAATGAACATTTGATTTTTGGGTGCGCTGGTCCTGAATAATGCAGAACAGGTGTGTGAAGGTAAATGAAATTTTATTTACATGTGACGTGAAGTACTACAGGTTGATAGAGACTATTAGACCATTAAATAATTTAAAATAAATCTTATTTTTGCTTCTGGACCCTATTATTATATGAAACCTTAATGTTGTTAACCTGTTTTATTTTAACTGTGAAAATCAATACTTAGATGCAGCTACAGGCAGAGCTGAATGGTAAATTAAGTACAGGCTCATGAGGGAGGTAACATAGGTGTTCTTGCATTATGGAAATGCAGTTCTAACATATTGCCCTGTCTTCTGCATTCTTTAAAGTGATATTGTTAAACTTATCATTTTTAAAGGTCTTTCTTCTCCTGGCCTGGGCAATGATCCTACATCAGTCTTATACTTCATAATTTGAGCCTCTGCTCTCAGTCAGCTAGAACTGAAATTTGTCTGACAGCAGTTGAGTTATACAACAGGTTATTGCACATAGGAGATGGACAGTTCCCAAATAATCTCTGTTTTGAAGCAGTTTTTAAAAGCATGCAAGACATGCAAGAGGGGGAAGATCATCTAAAAAAAAAAAGGAGCAAATACAAGGTCACAATCATGAGTGAAACTTTGCAAGTATTCTTTTCCGAAGTGAGATAGTTTGATGTGCCTGGTTCATACCTATTCTTGCAATTCACAGAACAAAATATAAAGGTACATCCCATCTAGATGAATTTGACTATGATTTTTAAAAAACCCAACAAAGACTGAAGCTCTCGGCATAAACTGTCATCCCATCACTGGGGTTTGACAAATAAGATACTCAATAGAAGGAATGTGGGATACAGTGGATTAGACAGTCATCTGGATGCTATACTTGCAAGGAGGATGGTCTTGTCTTGATTTCTTTGTTCCTGAAAATCTCATAATAGACACCAGCATCAATATACAGCTGTCTATTTTATTAGTATAAAATTTACAGGTATAAAACTCATTAGAGGAGACCTTTTAACCTGTGGCAAAAACTTTCAAGTGGACTGTTGAAATTCCCGTCTCCAGAGACAATCTGGATGAGAAACTGCAGTAAAATATGAACTTTCAGTTTTGTGTATGAGTAATCCCATCTCTTTCCAATAGAGCTTTTAAGCCAATGTTTAAATTCTAGTGTGTGATGCCATTGATTTCCCATTTGAAAAATTGTGCATATGTGTTAGAGTTTCACTGAATAATATTTATGTTATTTGAGAAGCAATTGTTTTTCTTTTAAATATTTATAATCCTATCAATTTTGTCACTGTTTTCAAGTTCTGGCTTTGTAAATACCGGAATACAGCAGCAATCTAGGTTTTATATTAGAATATATGGTGTTCACATGCTTTGACATCCATCTGTCTTTCCCCATTTGTGACTATTTTCTTTGTCAAGCCCCTCCCCCTTCTTTCTGAAGTAATATGGAGTCTTTCCACTCATTGTAACTCACTTTTCAATGAAAACTTTTCATTTTTTAAGTTATAAAGCATGGATTGTGCTTGACCATACGTAAGTATAGAAATGAGGGGGATAGGCATCTCTGTGTTTCTCTTCTGAAGGTTCCAGAGCTGTTCTGCCGTTGAAAAGGCTGAGAAAGGAATTATGAGGTTCTACTCAATTCCCAATACTGAAAAGCCCTGTAAGAAGCTCATATTTTTTACACAAGAAAACAAACCAGTCCCAAATGCTTTAAGAATCCTATTTTGGAAAACATGCTGCTTTCAGCAATTTTTAATGATACTCGGAATTCAAATATGAAAGTGCCAAGGCGCAGAGGCACTTGTGACTTTATCAAAAAACACCTTAAGAGAAAGGCTGCTCAGTTTTCAGAAGTTCGGAGGACTCCAGAAAACAGCAGCCTGATTAAGGTCTGAGGTGAAATTCTGGTTCAAGTCAAGTCAATGGGAATTTTGCAACAAAGATACCACAATTGAAAATCATTGTCATTCTTAGCCGTGTTTTTTCCTTGAAGTTGGTATTAGACACGCTAACAGAATATATGGTCTGGTGCATGGGGAAAGCATATTTGCCTATTACACAGGCATATTTTCCTCTGGCTTCTCTTCATCATAGCATCCATTGGTCTATTTCTGTAGAACAGTGTTTTCTCAATCGTTTTATAGAAATATATGAATTTCTTAAATGAACAGTTAGGCTATACAGATAACTTTTTCGCTGTTATGTTTTTGGAAGGATTATACTCTCTCTCCTCTGTACACTGTTATCTCTAAGCGAGTAAGAGAAGAATGATGCCCTTAGCCAACTTTTTATGCATGACGAATGGTTCCATAGCTAACGGTGGCCTGGAGACTGGTGCTGCTTTTGCCTTTTCCTCAACAGACAGTGCTTCCCCCCTGCCTCCCCCTGCCTTTCTCTCCCCCATTTTAGCCTTTGCTGTAGGGCCTATGAGATTAGATGGGGAAAAATAAATTGTGAGGTTCTTTGCCATTATTGTAAAATGAAATCTTGGAGAGCTTTATGGGTTCTACCAGCAGCTGTTAATGAGGCTTTATTAACCTTGGACTATATAGCACGAAATATTATGGTATAAATAAATGTTGTGCCAGGGCCAAGCTGCCTAATAAATGGCATGATAGAGGGGATTGTGTGCCTAGGGGGTTATGACATAGAGCCTTTTCCCTCTAAGTCACTATTTTAAATTCACCGTGGATTGGAAGTGACTGAAGGCCATTATGATCCAATGGCTCTTACACAGGCTGTGTGAAATAAATTGGAGGTCTTAGTTCATTTCTTTAGGGACAGAGGTCTATGGTCCAGCTGACAGTAATTGACACCTAAGTTGCACAGGAACTGCGCTTGGAAAGGACATGGCAACTGAACATCTCTTTCACCTCATACCCTGTCCTCTTGCTCAGGGCTCTGGAGCATTGCCATGCTGTGGTGTGAGAGTTAACACTGTGGGCTCTTGCAGAGGCTTATTCTTTGGATAAGCAAAAAGCTTTGTTTCAGACCACCACCAATAATATCCTCTAAGGGCTTCTTTCCATACCCTACTCTGATAAATTAATGCTATATTTAATAGTGCTCTTGGTACAAATAAATGAGATAACTTATGGAAATAAGTATAGCTGCAGTGAATATAATGAAGAATGAGGTTCTATGTAATTACTAAATTCATTTATACGGAATAAGGATTGATTATAAAGTCTTGCTTGGTAGCGAGGAAGAAGACAGTCTGTTTGTAAGTCTATTTCTAAGTTTTAAGTGGATTCTCATCATCTAGTGTAATTAAATGGCATACTATTAGTTTTTAATAACCTGGGAAAATGAAATTACAATTGTATAAACCATTGACTAATGATTTCTTCAACAACCCCACCCCAAGAGAATTAAATATATAAACTTATAAGAAAATGAGTTTAAATTGAAAAAGGAAGCAAACAGCAATGTAGACTTATGAATGGACTGTCTACTCAAGAAATAAGAAATAAAATGAAAATATTAGAAAGAAAAGGGACTGTCTTCTCCCCAAATATTGTGATTTCTTCCTTTTAAAGTATGCTCATCTTTGTAATTTCATCTTCATTTTTTTGTTTTCAAGTAGTCTATTGACAAATGGAAGAATGAAGAGGAGTGGGTTTGCTAACATCTTCCTCTTGAAGCAAAATAAATGGAAGCAGGCTTAAAACTTTTAGCTTGAAATTTCATTGAGTATGTAGATTTAAAAAAAATAAATTTAAGATTTTCCCAAATTTGCCTTTGAGGCCTCTTTTTTTCTGTTTTACAGGGAATAAAGTTGCATTAGAAATATCAAGTAGCAGAAATTTGTAGACCACTTGTACCGTTAAAAAAAAAAGGAAAACAACAAAAAACGTGCAGAATTGTTAAAGAAATTTATGTACACCAATTTGGCCACTGTAAGTGTAAATAGGTGCCATGATACCAAGTCTTAGTGTCAGGACTGGGGTAGAACAGTACTTTGTTGAATATTAGGTGTCATCAGTATACGGAGATGTAGAGCAAGATTATGGTGGGATTTTTCCTGTGCTTTCATTCTTCAGCAAGTCTTGAGTTATGGCGTGCAAAGTAAACCTAAAAGGTACCAAGTCGTGGTGGACTTTAGGGTCGGTTAGGTTCTACTGTGCAAATGCTGTCAATTAATTTCAAAATGGGACAGCAGAAAATTACTAGGTGAAAACATTCAACCAACATCCTTGAATAGAAATACTCAAAAATCCCTCCAACCCTCTGGCCTTCCTTACTCGGATGTGAATTAAACTGTTTGATTGTATTTATTTATATATTTGTTTCCCTGCCTCCTTTGAAATCAAGACTGTAGACCTGAACAGGAGACCTTAGCTGGGACTTAATTAGAGGAGTTCAGGCTGGGAAATGACAGTCTCAATACGATTATGTTGCTATGCCACAACCTTTATTTCTGTTTCTGCTGCAAATATAATTAATACACTGCACCTAGTCTTGATAGTGGCAGTAACTAGCACAGAGACATTATTGCTTCGTGGCCCAAGGAGAACACTCATGCATTTCTGAGCTTAATGTCAAACATCAGGCAGATTGGCCTTGTCTGTGTGAAGGGGCATTATGCAGTCAGTTAAGGCAGTTGTTTCCATACGTCTTTTGGGAAAGCGATCATTTTTCAGAAATATATTAGATGCATGGACCCTTTTTTTTCAGTGCTCTATTGTTTTTTCTCTCTCCGCATGTATTAACCGGTGTACCATTATGGTATTCCTAGTTTCTGCAGAGGCCACAGGGAATCACTTATTATGTCTCGTAGGCTATATTTTCTTCATCTGGGACACAAAAGGCAGAATATTTGCTTCCTGATGTGGAGCAGCAGCAGCTGCAGAGCACCTGCCAAGCCACAGTAAATGGCAGTGTGGTAAGGTCTGGGATACTAATAAAAGAGCAGTCTCTGGGAACTACTGTGACCTCCTCAGCAGTAAATTAGCCTCATTCTCTGTTTTGTCACTCACCAGAGGGACAGGGAGGATATGTCTGTAACCTTCCCCGATTTCCCCTGGTACAGCTGCAGTAGTTGACTAGCAGTATGGAACTTGCAGCAAGGAGGGACTGCTTACCAGGCTGGCACAGTTGTATAAGTGTGTGGCTGGTTGGTCAGGATTTTGTCACTTCCAGGCTAAGAGAGGACATGTCTCTGGCTTTGGAAAGCCTTACATTAACAAATAATATCAGAGGCCACCGCTGCAGATGTAAGGAGGCCTGGGAGAAGACTGGATGCTTTCATTAGCTACATTTTGAGGCATCTGAAACCAATTCCTACTGTACAAAGTGTGAGTTGTTGTGGCTTGAGCGGGGAGCAAGAGTTTCTTCAGCTTTAAAGACTATGGTTAGTGTAGAAAGAGCTGGGCTCAGAGAAGTAATGAGTGGGTACTCTAACAGCACGTATCTGCCAACAATAGAGCAATGTATGGAACAATGTTTTGAAGAGAAATGGAAGAAACTCTTTTAATTTTTCTTGATTGCTATTTGTCCCACTTCTCCACCTCTCCCACTGTCCAAATTCTCAGGGAGCCCAAGATTAGCATTTAACCAAACATTTTTCTGGCTAAAATGTGGTGTGGTTGTGGACAACAACCTTGTCGCCAGCTATTCTCACAGCTCAGGTGTGAATGAACGGTGAAAGGAAGATAGACGCACGTGCATGCACAAGGTAAAAGCTGTGGCAGTGTTTCTGTCCCATTTCGATAAAGAGACCAACGCTGGCTCACACTGTTAAATGCAAGTTCATGAATTATGCATGAAATTACAGCATCTGTATGCAAAGTTGTGCAAATGTCATGGACATATGGCTGGAATAACTTCCAAGATACTCTGATGATAAGCACAATGCATGTGCCTAGATAAAAGCTGATTGAAGTTGATAGGCAAATTAGTATAATATTACTTCTGTCTCAACCTCAAATAGGACAACCTTAAAATGCTTTCCCATGTATTGCTTCTATGCTGTTGCACCAAAAATTAGTCCTGAGAAAGTCTAGGATTTTTGATAGAAATACATGGTCTACGTATAAAATCTCAAAAGTGTCATTACTCATGCTAACTGAAACATTTTCCTTCTCTTACAGATTTTTCTGTGGCTCTTGAAATACCTGGGAAGTAGGAAAGGCCTTTGAACTTTCTCATATGGTAAGGCAATACTTTATTTTTCTGCTAATTTTTCAGGCAGTTTCCAGTGGAGTCACGTAAGAACATGGCCCTTTGCTGCTCATCAGAGCAGCATTGATTAATTCCTAGGGCACCTATGCTACATATGCTACTTTAGTGCTCTATTGCTGCAAACAATTGGAAGTCTTACTCAAAACAATCAGCTTTCTCTTGAAGAAACACAATATAGCACCAACTTGTGTTGTTGTCGCTCTCAGTTAATTGGAATATATAAAATCTGAATTTTATTTTTGGGCTGTGGTGTATCCTTCCACAAACCCAAGGCATGATGAAGAACCCCAAAATTGTGTTTTCAAGTTAAGAAACCAAAGTAGTTTCTCCATGTCTCTTTGAACTGGAAGTAAGCTGTTGTTTCTGCAGGTCCATACCACAATGACTGATATGCCCAAGTGTGTACAAGCCAAGGAGATGACAATTCCACCAAGCAACCAAATTTGAGACTAAGATGCCCTCGGAGATTTTTACTCATCAGCCTCTAGAAGGTACAATTCGATGGAGGTGAGGGGGAATTTATGTTTCTTTGTCGCTGTACATTCCCTTCACCACATAAATATAAACCATATTAAAAAGTTATCTCCATGTTCTCATATTTAAATGTGTATGTCGCATGTTTGCACTGCTAATTCCTTTTTGAAATAGCTTGATCTGCTCATGTTGATTCTTATTTATACTCAATGGTAAGTTTCTTTACATGTTCTGCATCATCTGTTCTCTAAATGAATGATTTTAACAGGTCTGGGACTAAACTAACCTGAAAAATTGAATTTTGAGATGAAAGAGGGAAAAAAAATGGTCTGTAAATTAGTCTTCTGCGATCTCTGGTCAAAACAGAGCCTTACTGAGTGCCTTAAAAAACCAACTGGGCAAGGCAGAGACATTGACAAATAAGCTTGCAGAGACAGTCCAGCTGTAATGCCTCTTCTACTCCACTAATAATTTTTCTGGAGTAGTCACTCGTGTTTTTCCTGATAGAATCACACGATTGCTTTCAGCCTCCTGGTATGCCTAGCTCAAAGCAGATTGTCAGAAAATGGCTAAATTATTAGCTTTCATGTCTAGCAACATTTGGCTGAAACTATATGGTCAAACTGCTGGTTTTGTGCTTTAGCATAGCCCAGGAAAGAGCAAGGTTTTTTTCTCAGCTGAAGCACAGGATTCAGAGGTCTTGTCAAGACTGCTCGCTTTGATGAATGTCGTTGCAACTAGGTTTTTATATTAGTTATCATCAGCACCATATCCAAGCACTTGCATGTTAGGATTATGGCTGTAGTGCTGATCATCTGAATAGCCTCCACTACTAACAAGCCAGTCTTTGGATGGTTATGTCTAAGTCATAACTCACCATGAATTTAGATGGGAATGACCATAACGGTTGTTTCCACTTCCTATTCAGAGCTTATATTCCTCCTGCAGCTCACACCCTACCTTACATTCCTTGTGTATTGCAGGAAAAGCATATCTGCCCCAGAATTTACTGAATCAAATACATCCAGTCTGCTTAATTATCTATTAAATGGAATACATGCTGCCTTTTTTAAGTTGGCTTCTGTGCTCCATTTTTATGTAAATCAAGAATCAATTTAGATTAGTAAAATTAGCAGGCACACTGCATGTTCTACAGACCCACAGATCATTGTGAAATCTTCTCAGATTTCAAATATGTGTAATATTTGTGCACTGCTGTTGTAACATTACTTGCCAGTCGTACATTTGCCGTATGAATACTGTAACATTAAACTCCTTTTTAAGTTATCTGCCATAAAGCATTCTTTATACGTTTTGTCTCCTTGTTACTGATGGCAAATTAAGCAGATATTCATCTGGGCATTTTTGTGCTGATAGGAGCATTTTGTTGCAATTGGAAGAAGGTATGGTCATTCGTTAATAAATTATTTTAAACCGTGTTGTTGTTTCAGTGTTCAGCTCTTCACCTTGGAAGAAGGACAGATTTTCTGTGGTAAATGAGAATGGAAGTACTCCATCAGTTCAGATTAAACAGTACTGGCACATGAGACAAAAACTGTGGTGTCATGGAGAAGAGTTTCAATATAGCAAGCAGAGAGCTGCTGGAAAACCTACAGAATAAATGCAGACAGATATATAGACAGCAATATGGAAGGTTCCACAGAGCTCTATGGAGTCTGAGTATTGCTGCCGCTATAGAGAACATCTTGCATGTCCGAGATGTCACTATAATTTGGAGGAACTTCTTCCCTCATTGACTGCTGCAATAAAATGATGGGTGTACAGCTCCCCCTGCAGCCCAGCACCTTTTCTTCAAAACGCATTGGGGTGACAAGAAAGGTTTCTTCTGGCTTTTGATTTTGTCATTGGAAAAGATGTTTTGCATCTGACCCCTTCTCACCAGTGGGGACATGTTCTTGTCGTAATGAACTTGGGGACTGACATCATTGCTCTCAAGTGCATTAGGGATTCTGATCTCAGCTGAGGGCTTTATTTATTTATTTATTTCAGTAAGTGTCTCAAGCCAAAGCTGGCTCCCTGCCTGCTGCTTATTGGAGCTCTTCCCAGGCCATCTCATGTTTTTTCACAGAGGAGCATATTTGTTAACTTGAAAAATATGTATGAAGATAATTAATGTTTCTCCTCTATCCCCTGTCTTCCTTCACACGTTGTACCCTCTGGTTAGTTCAGTGCTAACTAAAACAGCACAGAGATCTCCTTGGTTTTGCTTTCCATTGAAATGCAGTAAGTTTCTTTTACCTGTGTCTACTTTCTGTCTGTGTTCCACTACTTAACTTTGTGCCAACTTTCTCTCCTCACTTCTGAATCTTGTTTGTTTTGATTTGTATCTTTTTCCAGGAGAGGAGCTTCTTAGAAGGTGGAGGCCAAAGACAGGCATGTAGAATTTGGGAATTCAGTCCCCAGTACAGCTGTACAGAGGGTCCAGGGAGCAGCTTGTGGATGGAAAATTGAGAATGGTACTTTGGCTGCTCCTATCTGTTTTATCAAGCAACCTGCCCTGTTCCTGAACTTGCATGTATAGGAAAGTTTTCTTGGACACTAATTCTTGGATTGTAAAGGTTTGCCAGTGCAGACTAACAGAGGTATAAACTTAAAGTACCTTAAGTACACTGTATTATAGCCCTGTGAAGTCACATATTTAGAAAAAAAGTGGCCTAATTTAATTTTGCTTAATTCGTTTCTGCAACAAATAAAACTAAACCAAATTCAGGGTGCATTTTTTTTTAGGCTTTTAATGTGGTTCAACTAATCCACTTGAAAGGATAATTCAGATGAAATTTCCTGAGTGTGCTATGCGGACAAGCCGTGACACACAGCACCACTGTCAAATTATCTTCCCTCAGGAGACTGAAACATATAGTTACAGTGATGAACAAGTGACCACATACAGAAAAAAGATCAGTTAATTAACAACAGTAAGAGCATTGGGTGCAAATCAGAATCAGATGAGGCAGAGGAAGGGTTGTGGTGTATGTTTTGCTGGGTGAATCTCCCACATTATGGCCTTTCTTAAAACTAGCAAGCACATCAAAGGGACTGATTACTGACCAGCTATTTGCTTGCTGGATGGTGGCTCAGCTGAGACGAAGTAAGGGTTTGGGGTCAGATGCTGAAATCTTTGTTGTGATTGGGGAAATTGCTTTGCACAGGAGAATTAAATAAAATTAGGAGGCTGATCCAGAGTCTGGGTATGGTGTTGGCACTTTCCGGGGGAAGAAAGTAGTTTGCAAGGCTTTTAGTTGAGTATTTCAGACATCTCCACTCCCCTTCATCCTACCAAGTTGGGGTGTGAGGAAAACTTCAGGAGCTCCACCTTGCTGAAACACGGTTCTTGTGCTTCAAGCTAAAGGTACTGAATATAGATATCCAATTTGTGGATTGTATATGTTATTTTTTGACGTTCATTATATGAATACATTAAATATGATACATTTCTACATTGAAGGTAACTTCAGTTCTGACCTTATCACTTCACCAAAGTACTGTTTTACTTATTACTACAGTTGCTCCATCTTTATAGATGGTTACCTCTGCTCTGGAATGGGACCACTTAAGCACAGGTAGCGCTCCTAGAAGGAGTAGCTGCTGTTTTGTGAGGAGCTAACAATATTGCCTATCAGAGAATTATGATATTCACACTGTTTACTTTTCCTAATATTTCTGGTAAGTTTTCCCCTAATCTGCTGTTTGAGAGACACTAACAGGAAAAGAGGAAGGTTTATGGCAGTTTTGTATCAGAGAAACAGCAGGAGATATACTTGCAGTTAATCTTAGAGTGGTGACTGAACAGGACATCTTGCCTTGTACGCTTTGTTTATACTAAGTGAACCTTTGCACAGCGATCTATATGATGGATGAAAGACCAGATTTTTTTTCTCTCTGCATTCACTGTATGAATTTCATGTTTCTTTTAGAGCTTTTGCTTTTCTAACAAAGGACAAACAACAGAGGATTGGAAGGTTTGCCAAAACCATTGAGACAGCATCCCTGGAAGCTGCCTGCTGGGGAGACAGGGATATGGAAGACATATCTGACTGTGGGATCTTCTGCTGTAGGTCAGAAGAAGGCTACTTCTTGCAGTAGAGTCCACTTGCCTATCATGTTTGCTGGATTGAAATGGCTTTTGAATAGTTGCAAAAGTCTACTTCCTACTAACTCGTGGCAATAAATAAAATGGATAGAAAAGAGGACTAAGCCTGTTTGCTAATAATGTGTAGCTGTGGGTACATCTTGGCAGCTGGATAAGAAGCAGACTATGCTTTCCCTGGAGCCATGAGTGTAACAATGTAAGAAGACAAGACAAAGCTACATGCATTTGTAATGCTAAAAATATCAAGTTAGAGTCCTCCGGCTTTAGGTCAGTTGTTTGATAGCAGTTAAAAGGAAATCCCTTCCCATCCCCTGCCCCATATTCTGTATGGATGGGTTCTTACATATATACAGAAAAATGTGATGCCATGCCTTTTAGTTAGGGCTTACAAATCAAAGTTAATTGCCTTTCTCCAAGCAGGTAAATTATTTTCAGTAAAGAGTCTACTCAAAGAGGAAGACATACAGCCCACCCTCCACAATTAAATGGCAAAAGGTGCAACAAAGAAATTAAATGATGTATGGAAGAGTTAGAATGTCCCCCTCTTTGATGCAAAAACATTTCTGTTTTTTTTTTCAGAACAATAGGAATAAATTCAAAGAGGGGGGAAAATCTCAAGCACTAGGCTAATAGTATTAACCCCCCCCGCTTTTTACATTTTTTCCGTACAACAAAAAATCTCTTTTCTCCCCTCTGAATTGGAGTAAATAGCTGCATTTTTTTCCTCTACAGATTGGAGATGGGGAATTGAAACAGCCATAATGAGAGTGGCAGCCAAAACCAAGAGCATTTACAAAGGATAATTATTGCTTAAATTATGAATATCAACTTTCTATTGACATGAAAAAATTATATCTTACAGAGATATTATAAGCATTGTCATTCACAATGAAGCATGACAGAAAAGATTTTACTCTCAGCTGCCTGTAGAATCAAATCATGTGAGCCATTCTTTCATCAGAGAAACGTGAACCTGGAAGTTAGAAGGATGCAGACTTCTATGCAAAAATAGCATCACTTCCCTTCCTCAGATGTGGTGCAACACTGGTGTGGAGAACTGCAATATAGGAACCAGAGGTGGGAAATGTAAAGTTCTCTGGGCACTGAAAGAATTTCCAATTCCCCACATACTGCTTATCTGTCAGCCTCATTTGATTAAGAATGTCCCTGTCAGGTAAGTGGGTTGGAAACTTCCAAAATATTTCCTCCAACAAGGAATTGAGATTCTAGATCTGCAATAACAGTTGTATTTCAAATGACAGCAGTAGTGGCAGCCCTGAAGCCCTAAGGACTGAAGAGGAAAAAGATACATGCACATACTCTTACGGTCCAGTTGAAACTAAAGTATAATTCATATACAACATCTTGTATATATGTTATCCTGACATTAGTTTTGTGCAGAAAGTAAAAATAATGCATTTCCTCTGTCCTAATTGTGCTTAAGTCTTGCTGTTATTCCTTACATAAACATCATACTTATTCCATCTATACAGATGTTTTGAAAGGCTGTTATTAAAATAAAAAAGCTGAATGTTGTCATCCATAGCAATAGCATACAAAGTTTGTCATAAAGTTTACAGACTTCATCTGAGGCAACATTCTTTGTGTGCTGTGGTCCGTAAGGCATTATAACTTAACTATGATGTCAAGAAAAAAAATATCTCAGAAAATATAACCACAAGTTAAAAATAGAGAAAATAATAATTGAACATTCAAAGTAGGGCCTAATTTTGCTTAGAAATGAGAAGCAACATGACAATACTGCTTCAGATGGTGTGTGGTTTCCTTTCAAAAGCTTAGGTGGTCCTCCAAATGAAAGTTGAGAAATATTTGCTTTAGTTTACTTGTATTTACATCTTGGATTATTTACTTGTATTTACCATTTCTAATGCAGCACATTTTAGCATTTCCTGCTCTCCAGAAAGTATAATCTGGCATGTTAATTTTGGTGAGGTTTTCACTGATGGCATTTCGAAACCGTGCAGATCTGGGAATGGACGTGCAGAAGTTTCTCTCCAGTTTGTTCTATTCCACAGGTGCCACACTTCTTGTCCAATACTCAGAAACCTTTGGGGGGCTTTGGGATCTTTGGATACCCAAGCAACAGAAACAATCAAGAATACACTTGCTATCTGTCCTTGATGTGGTCCTGGCCTCTAGGTTTTGGGTATTTACCTTAACTATGTAGGACATACCTTTGCCACCTCAAAACTATTTCCGCTAAACCGCTGTCTAGAAAATTTACTTAAGTTCGGTTGGGGACTCCACCTAAGCCTGTCTCCAAAAGTGAGCAAGAGTATTCTCTGCACAGCATGCAAATGCAGTGGGAGTTAATTATGCCCTGATGGAGGATAGTGGGATCCCCAGCATCAGTAGTTTCTTTCTTGGCATAATATTTTACAATGCTAAGGACTGGCCCAGGGGAACAATGGAGTGGAACTATACTTTTCCTCCTAAATGCTGTTTGTTGCTACTCTGTTTGATCAATTAAGTTTCCTTCTAACAGATTTATTTGGCCAGTTCTGAGATGTGAATTTCTGTGAAGGTTGGCCAATCTTTTTTTCTATATTTGGAACTCATTTTCTGGACTGTTAGCCATAATTTCACACAGTGTGATGCTTTAGATGTGGGACAAAAAGGACCTGCTTTATTTGCTCTATAATTTATTTCTCTTTCCCTCTTTATCATATGTATCCTTCTGTAAACGTGTCCTTCTACCTTTGACTTTTACTTGTCTGAAGTCTTTAGGGAGCAATCACTGTTCATCTGTGAACTTATTGTGGTGAATATGTCTCTTCTGGTTTGCTTTTCCACCATAACTTTTTAACCAACGTGTGCTAGGGTGTGTCAGTTCTACATTTTTCATTCCTTAGGATATTTACTGTCTTTGTTACTGTCTTCATTTTCTCTTGATTATTTTGTAAGAAAAAATGGTGCAATTTCTTTCTAATGAAACATTACGGTCTTGAGAATTGTTTTAGATATTGCCATGCAGTTTTTTTCTTAAGCACAATTTATCACTGAAGGAATAGGTATTTACTGTGTTGCTGAAAGTCTTAAACGTGTGAATAATAGCATAAATTAACCTGCTTGAGAAACATCAGTGAGGCAAGACCATTGGAGGCAATGAAAATGTCTGCTTTGATAAAATGAAGTTGAACAATCTTAGCAAAGAATTTGTGGTCTAACTCTATTCTCAGCTGTATGTGTAAATCTGGGGTACATTAGTAATGTCAGTGGTGTTTATCCACACTTCTGATGCATTCTGAGAATACCACTGGCCACTGCATGATGAAGTACAACAGGACTGAACCCATGGGAGATGTCCTGTCTACCACTCTGTAACTTTGGTATTTCCCTTGGTGATATTAAAAATACTGAAGCTCTGAAAACAGATTTTTACTGCTAAGATGGGTATTTCTAATTGTAGAAGAACTAAAGTCAAGTTGAAGAAAATAATTTAATGCTGGAAATAGCTCTAGCGAATTGCCATAGGATCTCCCACATTACTCTCTAACTATAGATTGACAGATGTTTTTTTAGAAGAAAATGGATACACTGGAGTTCTTGGAAAATGAATGTAAAAATTATTTAAAATTATCAAAGCATTAAAAATATGAGTTGCAAATATCAAATCTTTAACATTTTTAAAGTCAAAATTTTAACTTTAAGTACTTAAGCTCTTGAATAGTTCTAAGAATGGTTGTTGTACATACAAAATCAATAAAAATTAAAATGAAATGAAAGTTCAAGGCTACCATTATAGGCAAATCAATTATTTTAACCATTATGTCTAACATTATCACTTTTTCTTCTCTTTCCACTGTTAGTTAAGAGGATGTTCCCTGCTGTCTCACCATATATTTTCCTTATATTATCCAATGTGAAAAGCATCTCATACACTTTGTGACAAGGGCCTCCCAGATGAAATTCCTTACCGGTAGTGTACATATTGTGACCATGTTGTACGCATAATCTAGCCTCTTTGCTTATCACTTAGTGAAATTTAAGATTCAAACAGACTGGGGCACTTGTGCCATATAGCAGTTTGGCTCATAATATCTGCCTCGTTTCAGCTACATCAGCCTGACTGAAAATGCAGCTGAGTTGATCTATGCCTCCATAAAATTATGAAAATGCTGAAATACTGGATTATGCACAGCCTGCTGCATATGGGTCTC
The DNA here is from genome assembly GCF_034619465.1 of Leptosomus discolor. NCBI lineage: Eukaryota > Metazoa > Chordata > Aves > Leptosomiformes > Leptosomidae > Leptosomus > Leptosomus discolor. The sequence goes on along the minus strand of NC_141398.1, from coordinate 38,045,017 downwards.
CCTTCCAATTACGATCAAGTACATGTATACATTACCTTAAGGAAGGATGACAGCCATAATGGAAAGACAACAACAACACTTCTAAGAAGTCATTGTAATATATAAAACTGTGCAGCACTGAAAGATGTTGCCCTCAAAGGCTTTCACCTTAATGTTTGACAATGAATGAATAGGTAAACTAGCATTTTTCTTTTTTCCCCAGAACACTATTCAAAGAGGAAGTCAATAATTAGAATTTGGCGCAAACACTTTCCAAGTTTATTTGTGAGTTGATGTAAGATTTATATTTGTAATAATCCACATAGTTCATAGGCTAGTTAAGGCTCCACTGCTTTTGGTGGCCTGTGGATGAGGCTCTTTGTTACTCTCTTTTTATATGCATCACTTCAGTCAAAAGAACTGACTTGTCTGGTGCAATCTGCTGTTTGTCCTCAAGAGCTTTCTGTAGAGCCTTAGCTGGAGCCTCTCATGCTCAGTGCTGCGTGCAACCAGTTGTGCCTGGTTGAAAGGTAACAAAGATTTCTTTTTTTTTTTAATAAGTATTTTAACTTACGCTTTAAGAATCATGTCTCTAAGGCACACTAGGCACTTCAATCTGGAGTCAGAAGTGCAGCTAGCAACAACAAATGTACATAAATCAGAATCCTCATTTTGCTGTACTGTGTTGTGGATTCATGTTCCTTAGTGCCCATGCCCAACATACTTTTCCCTTTGATTCATGTTTGAGTAATCACTTCAAAACACAACTTTGCAGCAATAGAACAAAAGCTTAAGTTTAGCTTCTGTTGCTTTCATGTGAATGTGAAATACCCTCACTGCATTGTAGCCTGGCATTACAAAATGCACCAGTGAATTATACAACAGATTCCTGAAATGAAGGCCACCCTAAAATGAGCTAAGAGCTTTCAGATCTGCATCAAATGCTTCTGAGAGGAGAAAATGAGATGCTGAGGAGCAGTCCGTGGTACCCTTTGTTCTTGCCATGGAGAGCTGTGCTATTTCTAATAGCTCATTTGTGGTTTCTGCGGAGACATAAGAAGAAAAGGGTTTTAACACAGCAAGTGAGGTTTTTCTCTGCCAGGGATCAATGTGTAGCACTTCTGTGACTTCCGCTGGTCACTTGTTGAACAGACTGTTAGTAGCTTGGAAAAAAAAAATAGTTCAAAACTAGTTTCTGCCTGCTTCACAGTATTTTTGTTTCTTTTTTTTTACTGCCATTATAGAAGCCCATGTCACTGTTATTTTCAATTTCCCTGCTGAAACACATATCTGAATCTCAGAAGCTTTGTGTCTAGGGAAATGGACAGGTGGGATTGGCATGGTGCACCAGCTACTGATGTCAGATGAAACAGGAAAAAGATAACTGCGGCAGGAAGATATGTAGGAGAAGGTTGTTTAGCAACTTGGTTTCAAAGCGAGCTGTCTCAAGCCAGTTCACTAAAAGTAAACTGCATCAAAAATAATGGGGTTTCATAAATGAGGAAGGCAAGGAGGTATTGACTTCCTACTATGTATTCAAAGCACCCATAAACCGAGGCTTTGGTAGGAATGAAGAGAAGGGTTATTTCAAATGGATGTTTTGTTTCTGCAACATTTGTATCCAGGCTTTTAGCTACTGTAAAACAGTGAAGTTCTGTTGAAATAAATGTTTCCAGTGGTGTTATGCAGCTGAGTATCTGACACAACATAGCTTTTCAGCGTAGGAGTGACCTAGCTAAGTGTTAAACTTTCCATTACTGAACATCCACATTAAAGGGTTATTTAACTCTACCAGAAAAATCATATCCTGGAAAAAAAGTTGACAGGGAAAAATACCTCTGTGAGCAATTTCCTTCTGTCCTTTGGGAGGTACATTGTTGCATGTATCCCAAAACACTGCTGAAAAAGCCCTTCACAGATCCATCATTTTCATCACATGTTAAAACCCCCTAGTCTTTCTCCTACCCTTTCTTAGAAAATAAACACATGCAGAGCCCCACATGTTGAGCCTCATTAGACTGTGTGTGTTAGAAAGTGTGGAGATAATAAAGAAAACAGTTTTATTTTAACTGGCATAATTTTTCAGACAACAGACTGCTCAAAGTATAGCCTAGTTATGAAGGTCTTCTATCAGAATTTGAAATGCTGGTGATGAGTGGCCTGTTTGGTGGGTGAGGAACTGGTTGGATGGTCACATCCAGAGGGTAGTGGTAAATGGCTCGATGTCCAGATGGAGATCAGTGACAAGTGGCATCCGTCACGGGTCCGTACTGGGGCTAGTGCTGTTTAATATCTCCATCAATGACATAGATGGTGGGATTGATGCACCCTCAGCAAGTTTGCAGATGACACCAAGCTGAGTGGTGCGGTTGACACACCAGAGGGATAAGATGCCATCCAGAGGGACCTGGACAAGCTTGAGAAGTGGGCATATGTGAACTTCATGAGGTTCAACAAGACCAAGTGCAAGGTCCTTCACATGCGTTTGGGCAACCCCTGGTATTAATACAGGCTGGGGGATGAAGGGATTGAGAGCAGCCCTGCGAAGAGGGACTTGGGGCCACTGGTGGATGAAAAGCTGAACATGAGCTGGCAATGTGCGCTCATAGCCCAGAAGGCCAGCCATACCCTGGGCTGCATCAAAAGCGGCATGGTTGAGGTAGCCAAGGCTCTCCCCCTCTACTCCGCTCTCCTGAGACCCCCACCTGCAGTGCTGTGTCCAGCTCTTGGGGCCCCCAGTACAGGAAAGACACAGACCTGCTGGAGCAAGTCCAGAGGAGGTCACGAAGATGCTCAGGGGGCTGAAGCACCTCTGCTGTAAGGACAGACTGAGAGAGTTGGTGTTGGTCAGCCTGGAGAAGAGAAGGCTCCAGGGAGACTTAGCGACTTTCCAGTACTTAAAGAGGGCCTATAAGAAAGATGGGGGCAATTGTTTTAGCGGAGCCTGTTGTGACAGATCAAGGAGAAATTGTTTAAAACTAAAGGAGGGTAGATTTAGACTAGATATAAGGAAGAAATTTTTTTACAATGAGGATGGTGAAGCACAGGCACAGGTTGCCCAGAGAGGTGGTAGATGCCCCATCTCTGGAACCATTCAAAGCCATGTTGGATGGGGCTTTGAGCAACCTGATGACGCTAAAGATGTCCCTGCTCACTGCAGGGGGTTTGGACTAGATGGCTTTTAAAGGTACCTTCCAATCCAAACTATTCTATGATTCTATGATAAAAACAATTCTGCTTTGCAATCAAGTTTTCTGATCCAGATCCCAACCTTCCTGAACTTCAGTATGTTTTGATGTAAGAACTCAGTGGTTTGTTTTTTTTTTTTTTGTTTTTGTTTTTGTTTTTATTTTGTTTTTTTTTTTTTTTTAACCCTGTGGACTGTCTTCAATTTGTGATTAGAATTTTTTCAAGCAAAAGGAACTTAGGTGTTGCTAAAGAGCATGGAAATGCCGGGAAAATATAGATCCATATCCTCCTGCCAGAAAACCTGTGCGAAGTGGACAGAGGAGCTCTGGGAAATTTACTTTCCAGGTTTTCTGACTCTTATTCCCTTCACTGGGATGGATTTGAGAATTATTAGAAGTTTCAAATCAGAACGTAAAAAAGTTTTTTTTTAAGATCTAACATAGGGTTTCAAGTATCTGAAATACAAATCCCTAAATCCTACTCAGTTGCCTCTGTAGCCAGGGAGGTAAATGATATTTATAAAAGCCTCTATTTTATGTTAGTTATTTTATTTATATTAAGGTAAGCCTTGGGATACTTAAAATTTGGTTTCCTACTGTGCCCAGAAACACCTTGATTAAATACTTCCATTCAGTGGGAGGGAGATGTTACCTCCCACTTTCTGTCCTCCGTACTTGTGGTATGTTCATTCACTATGAGAGCTACACATAGCATTCCCCCAGGATAGAGAGGGAGCCCAGCATCCTCATTGCACCATGCTAGAGTGTATTTGGTAAACTAAAGTTACTTCTTTTATTGAAGAAAGGATGGGTGTGAGAAGTCCAGTTTGTTAGCTTGTTTGTCAACATGTTCTTGCTTGAGATGGTGTGCTTTGCTGGTTGAGAGCAGAGTCGGCTTCCTCCTCCTGGACTGCTGCAGGTTCTGCAAAAAAATACACCTGGGGCCAGGAGCTACCACGGGGCCAGCACCACTGCTCCCATAGAGCTGAACCGTGGTACCAAAGTCAGTGTGAAGGTTTTGGTGGGCTTCCTGGAAAGGTTAGATTACATTGGTGTCCCTGTTGCATTCCTGCCTTCATTCTTCTGAAGAATTGCAAAGAGAGCAAGGCAATGTGAAGTTCTGTGGGCTATAAAGCAGACCGACTGTACAAAGATCATGTTTGAATACGCAAATATATTATCTATACCTATAAATGAGTAAATCTAATAGCTTAGCAACAGCAGAGGAGAATGTGGTATATGGTGACACTCTTAATGTTAGCGCTTATGACAAGATAAGGTGCAATGCTTATGTTCCCATTGGAAGTGGGTCTCCTGAGATGTTTTGTGCCTAGATCAGACTGACATCATTCATTCAATCTTGCTCTCCTTTTTTAGGGAGGGGCTTTTAACCTCCTGCTGAATAAATGCTATAGGTTTGATGTAATTCAGGAAGTCTTACACCTAATGTGTGTTGGACAAACAACGTTGCTGAGTGCAGCAGCCAATTTGGGGCAATTTAATTTTGCATCTGTGCTGTGGATTTTCACTCCAGGAGGTATCACTGAAATCAATGCCACAGCAACCCAAATGGTTGTCTTCTGTTTATAGTCCTTCATCACCTCCTTTTAGAGCTGTGGGCAGCAATGAAAGTAGTGAAAGAAGTGAACCATTTCCCCAGAACTATAATGATTTGCAGAAAGCCTCGTGTAGGCAATCACCCTTATTTTCTTCTGTCTTCTTACTTTTTATTATTTGTTCTTTAATTTGCCAGCATCTGCTTTTAAGTGTATTAGACCAACTGTTGGAAACAGAGATTTGTCCGAACTTTTGACTTGCAATATTAGTGTTAAATGCATCAGATGCATGAATATTAAATTAATTGAAAAATCTGTTTCTGAATGTTAAGGTCACCTAGCCTCAATAGCTCACAGGCTTGCTTTCCAGATCTGATTAGTGTTTATTGACACTGAGAAGAAGGATACAGCTTTATATACAAACCCTGTCTTTCTGCTCCCTTTTCATCGTATAGCATAAAGCCATCCAAGCATAAAATGTGAGTCATGTGCCATTGACACATTATGTCCGTAACTGCTATGAAGTTCATTTTGATAGGAAGCTTGTCAAAAATTATATTGTGAATCGTACTATTGAAGGACTATGTGGTCCAGCGGAAGTTGAGTTATATAAAAGCCCGTATGCAAAGACAAATTATTTTATAATTACTCTAACTGTTAGAATTAATTGTAGTTTTAAATAGAAAATTTTTACTCATTTTTACATAGCACAATTAAGACATTATCTTAAACATAGAAATGTTGGAAAGCATTTAATGCAGGAATTTTTGAGCCATCTATTACTTATTTCTACTACCTAATTTTCAGGAATTCAGATACTGGATCTGGTTTTTAACCTACTGCTGTAATGATGTGGTATTATAAAAATTGGCAACTGGCATGTCAAGAAACATCTCCTCCTTTACGTTCTTTAGTAGCAATGAGTTTAATAGAGTTAGAAAGGCCCTCTTGGCAAGAGTCTCATGATTTTGAAACAGTCCTAATTCTCTACTGGAGAATATAAGTTTGAAGCAATATACTTCAATCCTTTCTTCAACGTGTTCTGAAAATTCTGGTTATACAGTTCTTATACTTCAATCCTTTCTTCAACGTGTTCTGAAAATTCTGGTTATACAGTTCTTATTAGAGTCCTGTGGGCTAGATATTTCTTAGTCCCATTTTATAGATGGAAGCCATAAAACATTACAGAAAGAAAAAAAATACTACTGGTCTTAGTGTTTCTTTTTTTCTCCAATATGAGAATGGAGCAGAATCTCTGAGAGAGAAAGTCCGACATTTCAAATTAGGAACACAACTGTTCAAGAGAGTTTTTGAATGAGAAACCTTTTAATTGGGAGTTAAAAAACCTCTTAATTGTTTTTTTTTTTTTTTTTATAGTCTCTGCACTAATTTTAAAATAATCATTAATATTGGAAATGTATGGGTTGTAATTTTCTGGATATTTGGATTTGGGTAAATAAAATTATTTGTAGGGTTTCCTTCTTTCACCTCCTCCCCCAGCTCCATTTCTTCCTTTCCTCCCCCAATTAAAAGAATTTAATCAAAAATATGTCTTTAAAAGCCATGGTAAACAGAGCACTGTTAAGACTTCTGATTATCTTTGTAAAGATTTTTATCTGTGTCTCATAAAGGATGGCACTGTTCATTCACAGTGCTGAACTGTTCATTTCTTTCTGAGAAAAATAAAAATGCTTCTAGGTCATGCTGCTGCTTTACACAGTGGCAATGAAGATTGCTGTGGTGCTTGGTGTTCCCATTGCTATGCGCTGCCACAGCTAATACTCAGAAATTATATGGGCCCTGATCCAGAGCTGTTCTCAATTGCTATTAATCCCAGTTGCTTCACAGTGACTCTTCTGCATGTAAAAACAAAAGCTTAGATTTTTGCAGAACGTGGGTCTTAATAAGTAACTGCATATGACCAAGTTTTGCCCTGGCCTCGTGAAGGAAAATAAACCCTATGTAAGCACAGAGCTTGTTAATATTTTCTTGAGTCCTTTCACCCTGGTTCAATCACTGTCACTAATTTGTTATGATTGCGGTAACATTTCAAGACTTTGCATATTTTTATTTTGTCTGAATGACTCCGTGGTGTCTTGGTTATTTTATATTACCTTGACTGCCACAAGCAGAATCAGGCCCAGATAAAATTATGTAAATGTCAATAAAATAAATTATTCTGTTTTTGCAGATGTTCTTCATCTGGATTGAAATTGATTGTGGATGCTTGTCTCCATGCATAATGATCCAGAGCTAAAGGATGAAAGTGTTCTGGGAGCAAAGAAAAAACATTCTGAATCTTTACTGTAGATTATACACTATACGAAATCAGTCCAAATTGTTCAAATCCTTGGACAATTACAATGTTATTCTACTCACCATGCTGAATACCCTGTAATTATCATGGTTAGCAGCAGCTTGCTTGCTCTCAGCCCTGAAGTGAGATGCAAGCTTTACTGAACAAAAATAAATGCAGATGTTGGACCTTATTTTTTTTTTCTGACTCAGCAACTGAAAATACTGACAAAATGTGAAGGATTTTTTTTCCTACTTATTTAGTTGATACAGCATTAACGAAACCAGTGCTATTGATCAAATATGCACTGCTCTATACATAACGGATAGGGTGGTTACTTGCATGATTAAGGAATTTGCTAGGTTGCCATCCCAAGCTTTATTTGTAAAAAGAAATAAAAACGCCCAGCAAGATCCTTCCTAAAAGCAAGAAGATCCAGTTATTAAAAACCTTGCCTCTTTTGATTGGTTTTCTAGTTTATAGGCTCACCCTTCTCCTTGTAAGGCAAAGATAGATTAGCTTGCATAGTTAATCATGTGTGAAGCATGCTTCACATTAGGTCCATTTGTTTTGTAGGGTTAATTTACCAGTTCTCTTCACAAAAACAGTCAGTCTTCCAGTCTTCCTGACTAAAAGCTTTCCTATAGAATTAAATTCCAAGAACTTGTTTGGCTCTTGGGTCAAGCTTTTGAACCTCGACAACATCTGTGTAATTGCTGGAAGGCTTTAATCTGAATCTCAACTGCTTCTGCAAATTTTGGGTGGACCTACCTTCCACTTGACATCAAAACTTGGAGCAAATGGCTCAGGAAATCGGTAATAGAAGACACCTTTGACTTGACCAGTTAAAGGATAGATGTGGGATTCCAGCAGGCACCACGCTGTTTGACTAGAAGATAATATTAATGTATTTTTTAATGCCTTCTGTCTAATAAAACCCAAGAAGTATTTATAATCTGCCCACAAATATACTATCAGAATATTAAGGAAAAGTCTGAAAGATAGCTTTATCTTTCCTTCTGCTTGGATGCCCCGTTAGATATTATAAAGTCTGTCTCCCTCCAGAGATTTGATCCCTGAGATGGGAACTCACCAGCGGTAGTGTTAGCTAAATCTAGTCTTAGCTAAATTATACAAGTCTATCTGAGTCTTCTTGACTATGTTACTGGCCACAGCATGCTGCTATAGCTAGACATGTGGAAGAGTAAGGCACCAGTCACTTGTGCACGTGCCCTTGCCTGAATGGTGGCAGCCGAAGGAGATAGAAAATACGATTAGTTGCAGTATTTCCTCTCCTTTCTTTTGCATGATAGAACACATGTGTTGAAAGAACTTGTAGAAGCTTGACATGTGGCCTGAAACTGCTTTTTCCTATAGATTGAACTTCAAAGGTATGTGAGGTTAGTAGTGAAACTCTTGGTTCTCAGTATTTAGATGACTGTGACACCTCTTGGAAGTGTTTTCTTCTGGTTAATGCACTTAGAGCTTTGCCTCTATATTGGCACAGATGTGCTCACTTTCTTTCCCATCTTGCCTATGTCTTTACACATTCATTTCAGTAGCTCTTGCCACTGGCTGCATGTCCCACAGTTGAAAGATCTTTTTTTCCATGGAAGCATTCTTAATTTCAGGGATCTGATTGTTTGCCTTACTTCACATCCGTCTTCCTAACATCTAAATATGTGCAATAGTAGGTCTTTCATTCTAGAAAAATTGTGTATTCTCAACAGCAATAGTTTTGATAAGTATTTCACCTTCCCACCAAGGGAAGGAACGAAAGAGAAAGTTTTCCATTAATTTCAGTGGGCTTGAACCAGTTTTTAAATTCTGTACCCTTTTAATGTTGTATGTAAATGTGATTGGCCATTCAGTTGTTTAGGTTTCCTTGGGTTCTCAGTGGGATTAATCTGGGCAATTCTTTCATGTGCCAGAGCAATCAAGAGCCAAATCAGGCCTTATGGGTCATGTTTTCATCTAAGTGTGTTTAAGAGGGTGAGGAGCACTTTTAAAATAACACTTACATGCATTTACTATAAACTGCCTTGAGATCTAAAGATGAAAACACTGCATAAGAGTGTAACATTATTATTTTAACAGACTGTTTATATGAAGACAAGTATTATTTTGATTCTTGGTACTTGATTGGCATTTCTCAAAAAATGGAGCTTTTCCTACCTTTAATATATCCTTGTGCCAAGCCAGTGAATAGGCCTCACTTTAACTCCATATTCTGTACCATTCTGATCCTTTCTTTTTCTCTGTTTAAACTGATATTTTTCTTCAGCTTAAAACTCTTAATTTTCCTTTACTGTAATGTAGTCTGTAAGTGCCAAGAAGATCACAGTGTGAGGTTATTTTGTCACTAATGTATTTTGTTTCATCGAAAGTTCAGTCTTCAAGAGAACAAATATATTTTCCAGAGGAAAAAAAATGTGTCAATTGGTACCTTGGTGATATATTCACTGTATCCTGTTTTCAACTTTGACTTGCTTAAATGGAGCACTCTAACTTCTAAATGGATTTGTTTTTACAAAAAATTTGCACTAATGTTCACATGCATGTGTGTGTTTTAGAAAGAAATGGACTGAACACACACCGCCACACACATTGACTGAGTTTCTATTGTATAGGATGTTTCCTTCAGAGTGCTGCAATTAATCATGCAGAACTTAAAAATTAACCTATCAAGTGCATGCTAATCATGAACTCTTTTTCAGAGCTGGACAGAAAAAAAAAATGCTGTTAACAAGGAGCTTTATTACAAGGCTTTACAGGTGCTGTGAACACAATCAGTCACAAATGCCAATACCTATCTTCTTAAACTAAGCTAGCAGGAGAACCACTTTAGGATTTTTTTCAGGCAAAGGTCTTGAGTGGTAATTTGAAAACCAGTCATCAGTCATGGGCTTTCTGTGGGAGAAACCAGCCCTGTAGAATACCATGAGGAGCTCAGGTGGGAGCTGTTGCTCCTGTGAGAACCCTGGGATAGACTAACCCTGGAGATGGTGCCTGCTAGGGAAGCAAAACAGTGCCTGTTAGCCAGCTGTGGGTATTTTGTGTCTGTGAGTGGTGAGGGTCCTGGACTCACAGCCTCTTTAATGTTCAGGGCTCAGCTGACAGACACCATACTCACAGTGAGCAGCTGTTTTCTTTCACTTTTAGCAAAAATTACTCATTCAGCTCAAAGAGAGAAATGTGGAGAGTGCCTGAGACACACAGGGAAGATTTTCCCTAGGCTCTTAGCTCCTGCTAAGCGCAACTGCCCAGCGTTGAGTGGCATCTTGTAATGCAGGGAAAAAAACACAATACCTTGGCTACTGCTGAGCTTGGAGCACATATCCACCTTTTTCAGACCACGGTAATGCTGCTGAGGAGTACACAGGGCAGCAGAGTTCCCTGAGATGTAGGATGTAAAATTTCACTCCTTGTTGCATATTCTGGTTTTCTCTAGATGCGTGAGCAGTCAGTTGCTTTCAATATGGCTTTGGAGGAGTCCTGTGAAATGTTTAGCTGAGTCTAAGCACCCACAGCTGTGTAATCATGGTGGTAGCTACCAAGCTCCACAGGTACAGAGGTTTTTACTTCTGGTTTGGCAGCTTTTTTCCATCTTCAGAATCAGAAATCTGCAAACACAGCAACAGACACATGCTTCTGTTTTTGTATCAGAAATCCGGTTGGTGTCAAGGGGAGCTCAGTTGACCAGGCTCTGGTGTAATCTGACATTGGTTTGCAGTCCCAAAAACTCAGTGCTCATTTTACTCACTTTTAGCCAGCTCTAAGAACCTCGCCCAAACTCTGACTTCTGAGATTTGCCCAGGGTATTGTACAACTCCTGTGTTGCCAAACAAACATGTTTTTCTGAGCTAGCTGTGTCTGAGCTTGCTTACATCATTCAGGACTGGAAGTTTCGAACGGACAAAGCTGCTTGTGCTTAGGCAACAATGCCTAATTTCAGACCAGTTTTTAAGTGCTTTCCCCAACTAGTAGGCATCTTCTCAAGTAGTGTACCTGAAGAAAAATGAATTCCTACAGAGGTATGGTTCTAAATTCAGAAATGTGGTCTACATCCATGCTGAGGGCTTTCTGTAATGACATTAAAGTCGATTCTGTATTAAAACACTGAAAAGCTGACGTTCAAACATCCGTTATTGCTAAGTAAATATTATTAATGAATAAGTAGTTCCTCAAAGACTTGTCAGTGCTTATGCTTTTTACTTCTATCAATCTTCTGTATATTTGTTCTTCATTCCTTTCTCCTGTAAGAAGGAAATACCTGCCTTCCCTGAACTGTGGGTAACAGGAGAGCTCTGAAGAATCACATTGATAAACTTGCACCCTGCATTGAATGGACAAGAACTTCTCTGTGGCCCATAGTTTTCCCAAGATAATTTTTTGTTTGTTTTCCACAGTACTATCTGGTGAATAAATATGACTGTTCCCCACTTCCCATCTCTCACAACTTGCAGTAGGTGACCAGTCAGCCAGTTGGTGCCAGATCAATGACAGAAAACAGATTTTATTGTCCAAGTGAATGATGGGACTCTGCTAATTCCCACAGAAACTAACTAATCTTGCAACTGAGATACTTCATTTACAATCCAGGCTGCCACTGGGACCAGATTTTTTTTTAAAGAGCAAAATAAACCACATACAGAATCTTTTTATTGACTGGGGGGCGAGGGGGGGGAGGGCAATTCGTCTCTTTTCCTAAATTCTATACCACTGAGACCACTTCTCTTTTATCTTGGTGGAAATGTAAAACCTATGGGTCAGCCTGGGCACGCAGCAGTCTTCTTGCTGTCTCCGGCAAGAGCAAATTTAAAACTTAGGTGGTGGTGTGACTTTTTTTTGTGGCACTGTGCAAGACTTACTTAAATATTGGTCTCGAAGTTGGAAATAAGTGATATATTCTTGGCAAAAAATGTTGCAAAATAAACCTTAAAAATTATTCAAGCATTCACTTCAGTGAGCCGCTATTATTTATTTTTGCATTATTTATTTTATTACTTGTCTGTGACAAAATTATAGATAACTATGTATGTACAAACATGCCTTTAGGAATATTATCCTCTTTCAAGTGTGAATGTTTGAGAGAAAAAAACCACTGGCCCACTACTAATGCAATACAGAATTAAGGGAAATACTATTATACTATTTGTATATATCCTTTTTATTCATTACCATCCCTGTTGTCTTTGGAGGTTTTGTTTTAATTTAAGGCAAAGCAAAGTCGTCATTCTTACTGTCTCAAACAGGGATTGAAGAGGATCCCAGGGAAACTGTGGCAGAATTGTTTGCCTTTTTTTTTTTTTTTTTTTTTTTTTTTAACGTTTTCTGGGGAAGAAAAATCTTGTATAACCTGTAAAGCAAAAATACCAAGATTACTGGTGGCAGAGTTTATTTTTCTTTCACAGGAATGGTTCCATCCACTAAGCTATACTGGATTCAAGCTTTAAGCAAGACTGTTCTTTCCCCTTCTGCTCGTGTATGGAGAAATAGATACTGTGTTTGAAGGAGAAGCTTTAGTTTGTATGTGCCCACGTACATTTATTAGCAGTAGACTATTCAGACATGTCTTTTAGAGACAGCTTTGGACAAAGGGACAATTACAGCAAAGAGGCAAGAGTTGTGTGGAAATCAGCTTTGTAAGGAAAAAACCCCAAATTTAAGGATTATTAAGGACTGGCTGTGTACTCATGACACATCAAGTGGCCCATCACCTTGCAGTGAGAACTAGGACTCTAGCGCAATGGCCTTGCTGAGCCAAAGTATAATTTGAGTTGGAAAGGTAGGATTCCTATTTCATTTTATCAGCAAACAGAGGAATTGGCCAGCAGTTGCTCAGGAGTGACCTTCCTACCACACTTGGCCTGACAGATATTCCAACCATGTACTGGACTACTATGCATTACTTATTGTGCTTCAAATATGCCACGGGAGGATTGAAAGTGCATGCTCTTTAATCTGTTTGGTACCGATTCCCACCCACCCCTGCCACCCTGAGGACTGAAGGAATCCTTGTCTGACAAAGTCATTATTTGGGATGAGTGCTGCAGGTTTTGTCTCCTGACCAGCTCCAGCTCCCTGCACCTTTCTCAACAACTGTTCAACTTTGCATACTTGTTTTAAAGGCAAAATGCAACAAAATCAAACAGAAGCAAATGGCTCTAACTCTTGGAAGTGGCAGCAGTGCTGGAGGAAGCAAGCTTTACCCATGCCAGAAAACAGAATTTAAGCTTCCTCAACAGCCACAGCCTGCCACCCACATGTGCAGACCTCTGCCTCCACTGCACATGTGGATGCAGGAGGGTATACTTTTGTGAGGGTGGCAGCACCTGTAGTTGGTCTATGTACATTAGGAGAGGGCCCTGTCTGGCTGTTTTCCATAAACCCAACCATCAGCAGCACAGGAAGGTGAAGGAGGTGAATGGGGACTGCTTGAGAGGAGAGGGAAACAGGGTGAGAAATGGCTGCTTGCAGTGGAAAATTGGAACAGACAAGTGCTGTGTGTGGAGCAGGAGCAGGCATCTGCGGCTCCCAGAAAAGATGAAGGTTAAGTTCAGCAGAAGGCTCAGGTACTACTAAAGACACCAGCAGAATACAAATGCTTCTTCTAACAAGCCAAATCAGTTCATTAGGTACATGTGATTAATATATTTTCTATATAATTAACTCAAAGCACATTATTGATACATTTTTAATTACTCTATTATGAATGGCTGAAGCTTTTGTAGAACACTCACGTATTTAACAAGCTACAGATAATTAGCTTATAGAGGTATACATATATAGATAATTAGATATTAATCATTTAAAGCATGGACTATAATTTAGGAAGACTGTTAATTGTCATGTAACTTTGCAGGCTATCATTTTAACTGCCAATGACATTAATTTATATTTCCCGGCACTTCACTGCATATTTTCTATTAAAATAACTATAGGGGGAATTAGCTCATAAACAAATGCAATACAATGTTCCCTTTATCTTTAGGTTACAACTTGCTGATCTAAACCCAGCTCAGCAGTGACTAGAATTTGCTGCTGCAGAACAATACTGGCAGAAGAACAAGTGGATCCCATGAATAAATTCAGGCTGATAGTTAGAAGACAGTTTCTAACCATCTGGAATATCAAGCAGCCTGCAGAAGGCTGTGGAACATCCTTCAGAAGAATAGTAGAATGAGATGGCTGAAATTTTTTGAAGATGAAGCTTGATAAACTTCTGCATGGGATTGTTCAGGATGATTGGCTGCAGCAGTAGGGGGCTGAAATTAAAAATTCATGCTGTTGTGTTCGGTCCTTTGTACAATGGGAAGGAATGAGACATCAGTCTGTGAGGACGAACATCTGTGTTATGGAATGAAGATGATGAATGTAGAGGCCAAGAGCAGGATGGACATGGATCACTTCTCCTCACTAAGCAAAGGTGAGTTGTTCCCACTACAGTCTTGCTCTGTTGCAAGTCACAAGGAATTTCCACTGACATCAGTGGAAACAGGAAGCCCTTGTCAGTTGACAAGTGGCTTCTAAGAGTGCCTTTAGAGATGGTTTTGTGAGTCCTTTCTAATGTTAACTCCTGTTACTCTTAACTCCTAGTTGTAAATGACAATTGGATTAAGTTGACAGAGGAAATGGGAGTCTGTGTTGTCACTTAAGCTAATGCTGGAAGGAAGGCTGTGTTTCCCAAGGTCATGCCACCTAGCGCTTTTTCGCAAAGCCAGTGGTATTGTGTCAAGGAAAGCTGGCAAAGGTTATCTTGATATGGACAGGGCAGGGACACCTCATCTGCATTTTCTGTCCCAAAGCCATCTGGAATTAAAAAAAAGGAAAAGTCAGGTGCTTGGCTGGTGAGAGACTGGAGCGCTGTACTGAATTGAGTAAAGCTGTGATGATTGGCATTTGATGGTGTCTGCCCCAAAACGTGTACTCGTCGCTTACTGGTTTTGCTGCATGAGCCCTTCTTCAAAATGGATTCAGAAAGAGGACAGACAAGTTCATGGAGACTTGATCCACTGACAGCTGCTGACCATTGCCT
This sequence comes from Leptosomus discolor, assembly GCF_034619465.1. Classification (NCBI taxonomy): domain Eukaryota; kingdom Metazoa; phylum Chordata; class Aves; order Leptosomiformes; family Leptosomidae; genus Leptosomus; species Leptosomus discolor. Next base: position 38,029,960 of record NC_141398.1, on the reverse strand, counting down.
TGAATACAACTTTTGGCTCAGGAACTCTTAATGTGCTGATTAGCAAAATTCAGGCAGGCATGAAGATGCTTTCTAGTCGTAGAAAGTGTATTTCCTGTACTTTTCTCTGAACATTTACTACTAGCAGTTATCAGAACTGGGGCTCTGAAATACAGATCCTTCAAGTCTCACTTGCTGTGAAGTCCCTGTGTTTCTTCCTGCTCTTCAAATACCTTTTCTCTCTGACTTACTTTGTTCTGTAAGAAATAGATTTGAAGAATTTTGAAAAATCAGCATATCAAATTACATTTTTGAAACTGTAGTTTGTATTACCAAATGACATAATGGAATACAGATGATTATTCAGCTTCCAAAGTGCCATTTGCATGAAACTTTTCTTGAGAAAAGAAATCCAATGGAAAAAATCTATTAATATTTCTCCATATAGAGGATTCATTCGTTGCGTGGAACTCATTTAGTTGCTGGGAGTTTTTAGTGTGAACTTTTCTTCTGGTAAGTTTGCCATGCAAAATGGAGCAGTCCACCGTATCTTAGGACCAGTTCAGTTAGGTTCTAAACTCTCACGTTGGCAACATCAACATATTAAGTTCAATCTTTTATTTACCTAACAAGCTTGATATTTGGTTATCATTAGATCACTAAGTGTACTTAAAATATTGTGGCCAATATTAAAACAGTCATAGAAATTAAGCCTGTGAAATGCTACTGAAGCAGGTAGTCTCCTGATCTCCTGATTATCAAGGACTATTACTTTTAACCAGAGCTTCAAAAGCTTGTGGTAGGCCAAAATGTTTTTGTTCCTTCTCCCCTCCCTACTGCTTAAATCCCCTTCGGTGGTAGAAAACAGCGTAATATTTGCTCACGCCATAACCTATTATTTGCTTCTCTTTTCTCCTACTTTCTAGAACTGTTTCCCTAAATCTGTGTTACCTTTCCAAGTTAAGAGAAATATTTAAAATAATCTGTTAATTTGAAGTGGATGCTTTTTTTTTAAAGAGAGATCTTGACATGGAAGGGAACTGCAGCATGGGGCTAAATGCTGTTCTTTACAGGCAGCATAAATTTGGAGGGGCAAAGCCTGAGAGCAGTCATTTGTTTTCTCTGGGTTAATCGCTTTCATCTGGATGTCTGTCTGCTGAATAATGACTGAGCTGCTACATCAGCCAGTCTCTGCAAAACATGTGTTCAGTTAATGGCATTGACATATTGGAACTTGGAATGAGCCTCCCCACTTGAGTTGTTCAAACACAATACATCCTACCAGAGTGAAATTAAATAAGGAGATGTGACAAAAGAGGAGGATTCAAGGAAGATGATAGTGCATTCTGAATGTGCAGCATCAAAGAGACTTTGGGTTTGGCATCACTTGTGCTGCTCATTATTTAATCATTCCCATTCTGAGTGTTTATTTTCTAAAGGGAAAAATTGGTTTTCAGATTTCAAGTCCTGAGGGTTTGATCTTTAATATATGCTTATACTACTGAATGATGTGGAAAAATAATAAACAGCAGAAAGTTTGGACTGCTCTATAAAATTGCTGAGCACAGAATTTGAAAAGTACTTAGGCAGCATGTAAAATTTTCAGGTCCTGCTCTCATTTAGCCATGGGATTGACTTATCTAAGTCACAGAGACACTTGTAGAAAATATCCTGGTGTTTCTACAGCAGGGATCAGTGACTGAACACGTGGATACAAATTAAGTATCTTGGCTATACCATGAAGTATACTGGCTTGTGAAATTGCCTTTTTAGTGATTACAATTGGGAAAATGCATTGTTAGCAACTAACAAGGAAGCAAATAGCCTGTAACAGTACAAGGATTTATTGGAATAGTTATTGATTTGATTTAGTTTTTCCTTTCAACACTGTTTTTGGAAGATGAAGTCCTCTGCCTGTCTCCATGTGTCTTGCCCTTCATTGCTTTCAACTTGTGTGATGAAGGCTGATTGTACTGTGATGAAGCCTGAAACTGGTTATTATTGGTGCATATAAATTTCTGTTTAGTCAGGCTAGCTTTTGCTAGGCCCCTTTTTTTTCATGTTCAAAGGCTTCTGACCCTGTCTGCCAGCCTCCTAGATGGGCAGGTGTATTCCGTATAACGTGTGCAATGGCATTAAGCGTGCAGAAAGTGGGAGTGGGAATCTGCGAGGTCCCAAGTTCATTGGCTGCCCAGGATTGCATTCCAGAAATGACAAGAGCTATCAGTCTTGTGGGTGCAGACCCTTTCAATTCACTGACAGTAATAATTCCACCTCTAACTCTTTGGTAATGCATTAGCATTAACTGTAATTTTTGCCTTTAGACAGGCTCTCTGCAGTACAGCATGACGGCTCCTACCCTGTAATTGCAGGATCTCATTAATCAAAAAGAATATTATGACATTGTGAGCTCACAAGAAAGACAATTCATGACTGACACAATAAAGTCCTAAATTATGCTGTTTTGATGATTAGAGGTGCAAAATGGCTTTTACAATTTTTTTTTCTCTAGTGAAAATAAAATTTAGCAGCTGTAAGAAAAAACTCTGCATAATGAAAGTAAGGATCATTCAGAGGCAAGCCACACCAGGTCTGTCTAGAAGAGACCTTTATTTCAAAAGGAAATTAAAGTTTCAAAGCTGTTTTGGTAGTGCTTTTTTATTGCTAAACCTGAATTTAAATCAGTATCTTGAGGAAGAAATATGTGAGAAGCACATTGCTGCAGTACTATGTTTAGTAGTTAGCTGCTGTTACCCTTTAAAATTACAGGAAACTTATATATGGTTTTGGCTGGCTTCCAAAATGTGTTTTGACGTACATGAAATGATTAATACTCAAACACATCTCATAAATTGAATGCAGTTATATATATTCCCCTTTGTTCTCAAGGAGCCAGAGATTCTGAACGGTAAATGAAGGAGAGAGGAAAAAAATGTTGAAGCCAAGTTATTTCCACTGAAGGTACGTAGGCAAACCCATTGAGTTCCTAGAGCAAACTCAAAGGCTCTTTCAATAAGCATTGTTTTAAGTGAAACCAGTCCAGCGGGAACTCTTGGGAAGATGCGACATCCCCTAAAGACTTAGGACTGAAGACCGAAGGGATTCCAAGTAGGTGGTGTGCTTCCAGAGGAGGACACTATCCCTGTTTAGTTGTGCATGATGGGCCCTGCACATTCTGAAGGGCTGTGATTAATGGGGAATTAATCAAAAAGGTGTTTTCGCTCCAGGGATTCCTTCCAGAACAGACTGACTGCAGCATTCACAATCCAAATAACCAATAACTTAAAGAGAGTCCCCAAAAGTGCCTTCTGAGCTAGGCTCCTCACATGTGCAGGAGTTAAATGACTTATTCCAGGCACTCTTGTCTATCCATAGGTATTTACATATGTTTTTAAGTGTAGCCCTGACTGCTAAGACAGCCAGATTTCTTCTGGATTCTTTAGAATTTACTCCCTTCTCTTTTCTAGAAAAAAGATAGTTGAGAAAACAAAGTGAAAAAGTTCTCTCTGGCTATTACCCAAATTCCCATCTCTTCTCCAGATAAAGTATTTTGCATGCTGCCCCCACGTCCATTGCATTTGTTTGCTTGAGATTGCGATGTGTAGGATGGTCAAAATTAGCCATTAAGTGTAACTGATGAGGAAAATAGTAAATTTTGTTTAAAAATATTGCTTTAAATAATGTACATTCCTGAGAGGATATCTAAAATTTTACTTTTCCTTTGAATCCAGGAAGGTTAGACTGAGATTCAGAGATGAATTCAGATAAGACATTCATCTTCCTGTGGTCACAGAGGAATAGTCAAGTAGGAGCTACTGAAGTGCCAGAGCAAGTTAGGCGTGTCCACATTAAGAGCTGCTTGCTTCGCTCTGACGGTGCTTTTGAAGTGCATCTCCCACCTGCTCACCTTGCTGTGCTTGGGTTTGCATCAGGGAGCAGCCCTAGAGGATGCAGACTGAACCTTTCCATCAGTTTCACCCAGAAGTTGAGCTTCAATGGGTTTTCAGTACACAAGGCCAGACTGGAATTATCTCAATATAAACTTCCCCTGACATTTATGTAGAGCTCATGTCAAGTCTTCAACATCAAAGGTTTTGGCCTGTAAATCTATCCCTATGGGGATGTTACTTGCTAACAAAGATACTGCCTTGGCTGTTCCTCTCCAGCTGAAATCCAGTGGCGTTTAGCGGTATCTCAAATTCTGCTAGGTGTCTTTGTAAACACTGTTAAGAAAATATTCTCAATATCTGAATTTTTTTTATACATAACTGGCATTTATTTATATCTCAAATTCTTGTAGTTGTGTTTTTGCTGTCTTCAAAACTGGACCATGGGGAGTGAGTAAATCTCAGCCAGTTCTTTAGCTCAAGCATTAGTTCATTCTTTCGGGAGGACTCCAGAAGTGCACAGCATTTGAGCTGTGGATTTCCGTGCTCGTTTCAATCATCACATACAGATGGAATGAAAACACAGTGATCCAGATGGTTCCCACGGTATAAAGACAAAACTACATGGAGCGGAGAATTCTTTCTGAGGGATTGAAAAAATGAAAATGTTTCTACTAATATCTCAGTCCCTGATTTTTTTGTTACACCTGTGATACTCTCGTGGAGGTGGCCAGTGTTGCTTTCTCCAATTCTTACCCTTAGAGGGAACTGCCATGTTCCATTGCACCGACCTTTGGTCAGAGAAACATAAGACAAAAAGATGGTCATCTTAGTCTGCTTCACCTTGAACAGTCCCACGGCAAAGGCCTTTTATTCAAACTTTTAGTTAGAAAGGTGAATATACTGAGGCACCGTAGAGACAATGATATCTAATCTGAAGATACCTGTAAAAGCAAGCCTGAGGTAAAGCTACATAGAAAACATTGTGTACAATACATATGTTCATTAGTTTAAAAACTAATTAACTAATGTTCTTCCCACTTGCCCTTCCAAACGTTGAAATTCAAGCTTATTGATAAATATTTATTTATTTATTTATTTATTATTTATTATTTTAGGGATTGTGCCCCTTCCTAATCATGTTTTGGTAATATGATCATTTAATTTTATCCAAATATTATCATGTATAATAGTAATTTATTAAATGATATTGTGTACTAATAAACATGCTAACAGTAGTCATATGCTTAAAATAATAACAACAACAACAACAGCAATAAAAATAATAATAAACAACTAGAAAGACAGACCAACTGCTTTTATGATCAGCTGGACATGTTTTCTTCTTCTAGGTCATATCAGCAGCAAAAAGCATTTAATGAAAACCTTTGGAGACTTACTGGTTGCAGGGAAGAAATTACTTCCATTATACACTGCAGAACGAAATCCATTTAATCTGTTTTAACTCTTGGCTGCTCAACAGCTTGGATGTGTTGAAGATTTAATTCTACATGCACAGTACAGATACTGTTCTTGGTTTCGTTAAATGTTTCTGCTTTTCAATAGACTCTGTCTACTTTGCCCAAAATTTAACATGGGCATTATGAAAACCACTGCCCTAGTAGATATGAATCTGATGGGAAAGGGCATCATTTAACAACAATTTACAATTATGTAAGTATAGAAATACTAATGGAGGTGAATACTTGCCAATAGCCTTTATTAAAGCTTTAGTACATTAGTCTCCGTAATTAGTCACTCTATATGAGGGCAGCATCTGGCTCTTCAAATATCTTCCCAAGAAAGGCACTGAGTTAGACGTCGAGGTTTGTACAGACTCAAATTTTTGTGGTGTGTATATATACTTTTTTGAAACCACAGTAGGACAAGTTTTTTCCTCACTGTTATTTAGATTTTCAGGTTTATATGGATCTCCAGATTCGTTTAACAATGATATATTAGATACCTCATCTCATTCTTACTTTTGTCTTTCTGTTCCAGTTCTTCCACATTCCCTGTCACAGCAGGCTCAAGTCTAATTCTGCTTTATGACATGAATCCCAATTACAGCTAATCCTATTAAAAGCTCCAGTTATTTGAAAATGTGTTCATTGGCAAGGACTCCAAAATATAGAAAGTCCTATGAGGACTTTGTGAAGCCTTTGCAGAGGTTTTTCTTTACTCTTTGGTATATTATTAATAAAAAAGACCTTATTGAGTAGCTTTTTGGATAATTCCACCAAAAAGGGAAATTTTAACACATTTTTGGAAGTAATATTTTCCCCTTTTTCCTTTTTTTTTTTTTTTGAGCCCTATGAAGGCCAATATCTGGCAACAGCAACTGGACAGATGGGTCAAGCTCGACTTCCCTGTTCATCAAAGCAATACAGAAATATTCAAACTCTGCTACTTTCAGCACAACGATAGGTTCCTATATTTTCATAACTCAGAAGTCATGCTGAGTTAGTTTGCAAATCCAGATTCCTCCATTGTGTATTTTATCTTTCCACAGCATTGCTAAGGACAAGAAAATTACCAATTCTGAGAAGAGTAAGAGGCAGAATCAGCAGTGAATTTAAGACAAAACATTGTAATATGGATCTCGCTTGCAGAGACCTGCCTTGGAAGCACTGTGTGTCTATATATATTTTTTGCCATTATAAATGTATTTTATGAAATTTCATAATTGAGATGGCACTTCATCACGCGATAAAAGATTTGCTAATATCAAGTCTTACTGAAACAGCTAATTGAGCTGCATTATTGTATTATATTAACAACATTTGGGAATTTAAACAAGGAACTTTTGTCAGTAGAAGAGCGGCTGTTATTCAGAATCAGTGTGGTGTCAATTGGAATGCCCATTTAAATGGTTATGCATGAAAAATTTTAGCATCTTTTCTTTGTCTCTTTTCCCTTCTCTGATAAGACCTGGGTAGTGTCAGGAAAGAATGGGTTTAAGAGATCTGTCCTTCTGCTGCAGTTTGGGAAAGGAGTAAGGTAGAGGTGTTTTTCCATGTTTTCCCTTTAGTTTTTACTTCTAACCTTGCCCATTGGAAAGCACATCACATTTAGTGATGTAGTTTTATCTAAACGGTAAGATTTAAATCAAACTATTCCCAAAAGTTTTTCTTTCTTCCATTCTGTATTTTAAGTGGAAAGTGTTTTAAATTAGAGATATTTTGTAACCCCCCATTTATTTATTTAAATCCATTTTGGGACAATGATGTGTAGAAAAATATCCTAGATAATGACATCCAAGCTTGGTGATAGTGATAAAAATACAGTCATTCTGAAGTTCTGAAACTCGTAAAATTGCCACATCTAGTTTATTCTGCACTCCCTAGAGCATTAAGCTGTTTAGCACAAATCTAATTTCACACCAAACAGCTCAAGGCAGTTAGTGCTCAGTTTGGTTCCAAAGAATTAAACACACAGTTATAAATTGCGATAGTCTGTGTGACTCTGTAGATAAACTCATTTTCCAATATATGTGTACCAAGCATGAAAAAATAAGAGTCTGCTATTGTACAAGAGGTGATTACAATGGAAATAAACATGAAATTAAGGGAACGTTTGCTTCAAGGCTAATTAATAATCATTAATAAGAGAGAAAGCACTTGTAAATCTCAGTGAGTGAAGGATAAATTGAAGGAATTCCTAGGTAAAGAATATTCAACTTCTTCACAAAATCACAGAATCACGGAATGTTAGGGGTTGGAAGGGACCTCGAAAGATCATCTAGTTCAACCCCTCTACCAGAGCAGGACCACCTAGGATAGATCACACGGGAACGCGTCCAGGTGGGTTTTGAATGTCTCCAGTGAAGGAGACTCCACAACATCTCTGGGCAGCCTGTTCCAGTGAGGTTCCATCTTAACTTTCTGAGGTATAAATCTTACCATAGATACCCAGCAGACTACCTCGTTGAGTCTGGATTTCTCATGTCACAGTGACATGGAATGAGATGGATTTTCTAGGCCGCCTGACCTGCCGCTATCTGAAGTCGGGAAAGAGGCTGTGGTAGTTACAACTTCAGTGTATTAATCTGGACAAAAGAGGACAGATGAGCTGAAAAACTCAGTTCTACAGTTCTACTATATTTATAGCATAAAAAAGTATCAGGGACTCTGGAATCTCTCAGATAATACTGGGTGTATGGGCAGAGAGATAAGAATTTCTGTTTTCTAAATTCGGAGCCAAAATGAGCCCAGGAGACCAGCATGGCCATAACATGAGAATTGAAATGGAAGTTTTGTCTCTGAACTGCATACCCTGTGACCTTTAGGAAAGGGAGGGAAATAGTGAGGGTAACTCACTATTTCATAGTAACAAATGACTGTATGTATTATATAGTACTCAAGTAATTGCGGCCATTACACTGATACAGAAAATATTCATAGATATTTTCAAACTTACATTTGAGGAGTAAAAGTTCAGATAACTCAGAATCTTAAAAAGATTTCTGCAAATTAGAAATGCCTTTGAGAAGTTGAGGGGAGTTTCACCACTGACTTTGGCAAGGATTACAATCTTTTTATTACTCTTTATAACAAAAGTACTGTTTCACATTTCTGAGATCTCTGTCTGGGTAGAATAAGCAGAGGGATCTTGGCTGTGGGACCCAGCGATCTGCAAAAGTCAAATGTTTGCTCACTGCCAGGATGCCCTTTTAAAATGTTACCTATGGGGGAGATTTTTTTTCCTGTCCCTCACTTAGGGACGCCTTTGGTAAGCTCTGCCGGAGAAAGTTGTCTCAAGAAATTCTGTAACACACCCTGCTTCTTCCTAGTAACAGTCTGATATCTCTAGATTTGCTGAAGGTGTATTTTCTTTTTCCCAAAGGAAATGTGTGTTTCACAGCACTAGGATCCATATTAAGAGTATACTGACTGTCTGAGGGAGGAGAAGATATCCTAACTTCAAGAGATTTGGAGATTGCCTTGCAGAGTGACGGTGTGTACCTGCACTGTTGTTAAGTTATATCACACTAGTCCCTTGATATCAGAGCTGCACTGTGCTAGGCATGGGAGAAGACAATCTTCCTTTGAAGAACTGGTGTTCCTGAATCAGGAAGTAAGGATAAGAAGGGAGGATGTCCCTGGGGTGATGTTACATGCTGGTGATGGAGCTGAGAACTGAGCCTTGTGCTGTAAACCTCCAGGTTTAGTTCTGTGTTCACTACTGTGCCTGTAGAGAAGTTGTGCCTGACTCTTTTAGGCCTTGGAGGTTCAGGCTAGTTTTCAGCAGGTCCTGTGTTACTGGATGCATGAGTAAAATCACTAGTGTGATGAAGGGCAATTTGAGACTGGAAGACCACTGAAGTTCCACTGTTTGAATGTATAAGTATGACAAGTGTATGTTGGATGCTTTGCAAAAGGGGGAGTTTTGCAAATCCTGTGGATCAGGCTAAATTCTTTGAATGCATTCTTGTTCTTTAACTGTTTTTCTTCTGAGTTGCTTCTTTCTCTGTTCTTCCTGAGTTAACCTGTGATGTCTAGTGCAACTTCGTGTGTTTATTAATCTTATAGGCAGGGAATGCAGAGCTCTGTTTTGTACCATACATTTCAGGTTTCTAATGAATCCAGCGAATTTCAGCTTAATGCATCTGAATTACTAATACTTGCAACACTAAGCAGCACTGCTATCACACTTCATTGCTGCTTCTACTCCGGTGTCAAACTCCTTCCAGGCCAGATGGCCACTCTGCATCTAGTCCTGCACCACAGAGAGCAATCAGATAGATACCTCTGTTTGGGGTGCATAAAATGGAAGGTCACTGAAATTAGGTCTTCCGACTTTATTTCAACTTGTACAAGACTTTTCAATATCAGTTTTCTAGGTTTTGCATCAGAAGCAATCTGTCACAGAATGCAAGAGAAAGTCAAGATTTTGATGGACACAGGCAGCATGAAGCTTATAATTACTATCTTGTTCCTTAATGTTTTTTCCCTTTGCTTTCTTCTGGAAGTTTTTCTCATAAGCGGATACTTCATAGCAGGGAGCCTCCGTGTTGTACTGGAATATATGCTGTCAAATGTCAAAGAAAATACACATAAATTCCATTTTAAAGTTAACCCAGAATGTCATCTGAAGTATTTACTGTATAGATTGCCATTGTTGGTGTCTTTATATTGCTTCTCAATCTTACCCTTTAGTAGGAACAAAGAAACTGATGAAGGCTGAGTTTTGCTCTTTGCTGGTGTATTGTCTGTGAAGTTAGAGAAGTGGTGAATCTTGCACTAAAAAAGAAACAGTTTTATTTTCTTGGTGTTGGAATTAGAAAAAAATAGTGTCAGAATATCTGATCTCTGAATACTCTGCCTTATGGTCAGAATTGAACAGACTAATTTCTTATATCCTTGAACTTCTGGCTTTTACCAGTCAGATGCCTCTGGCATGTCGAAACAGCAATGAAACTTTGGTCTTAATATCGCCTCAGTTACATTCAAATGAGGAGCAGGTTTTCTGAATGCTGCACACCTTCTGTGAGCCCTTAGAGTGAAGGTTTTAAAAACTCAACTCCTGATCTCTGACAGTCTTGCCTGTATAGATAAGGCCTGGGAGATGAGGTGTGATTTTTTTCGGAAGATACGTGGAATGGCAGCAAGAGACAGAAGCTGAGGTGGACAGACCAGCTGTGCACTCGGGAGGAACCGTGCTAGGGTGGGGGATAGGCATGCTCGAGGTGGAATGGTGCTGCGAAGCCAGCTCCAGCCAGGCACAGTCAGTGGGACGTTTGAGTTTGAAGGTAATGCTGCTGGCTCTGACGTATTAGAGTAATGGATTAAGATTACCAGACACCTGGGAAGGTACGACGTAGAAATCCTCAGAACTGTCGTCCCCACTGTGTATTACAGCTCAGTTTTTTCAAGCTGGGCTTCTTGCTGGTAGTGCTGGGTGCTTGAGGGTAAATCACGTTTGCATTTTGCTACCTGCAATCTGGATGTAAAGCCTTGTCTTTAGATGCCTGGTTACCTGACTGAAGGTAGCCTTGTTTCTGCAAGACCTGTGACTGCGAAGAAATGACAGAGGCCATTTCTTTTGAAGGTAATATTGTGGATGAAAGAAAACAAAGTAGTATGAAAAGAGACTTGGTTCAAAATCTGGAGTCTATAGTTTTGTGGTGTAATAGTCAGAAAAGAAACTATCTCTTTCTTCCTGGAATGCAGGGGCCTGATGAAATGTAATTCTTCAGGGCGGAAACTGAGAAGAGGGAAGAGGGGGTGTTTCAGGGCACTGATGTTCTCTGAACTCATAGAGTGCTCTGTGGAAAACAAAACAATCAGATTAGCACACGATCGGCTCTTTGACATTTCCATTCAAAATATCAGGCGTGACAGAACAATAATAATAATAATAAAGGCTTTTGGAAACTCTCTTAAATTGCAAACTTTTATTAGCCATACTTAGGTCTAAGCAGTTTAAATCTCCCTCAGGGACCACTGCTTTATTCCACTTGAGTAGGCATGTTTTGTGCTTGCCTCCAAAACAGTATTTTTTCAAGAAATTATTACACAGTTTTGTTTAATAATATACTGCGTGTTTGTTTACAGTAGGTAACATTAACAGGCCACAGTGCTAGCGATGTCTCTTAACAGCCCCCCTTCCCGTATTAGTTCTCTTTCCTTACTAGGTATATTTATCATTTCTACCACGCTGACATTTCCAGCTCTGCTTCCCAGGACTGGCTTCTTTCTCTTCTCTCAGTAGATTAGTTTGCATTCTTCAGGATTAAAAAGGCTTAGAAAGCAATGGGGAATTGGCAGGAAGAGCATGAGTTGTTTAGAAATGTCAAAAAGTGTCAAACCAGCAGCCATGTGGGGGACAGCAGCACTTTTCAATCAGCCTGTGCCAGAAATAACATCCCTAAGAAAGGGCCAGGGTGTGCCACAGAGATGGTAATAAAACTTTATTCTGTTCTGAGCTGAGAAGGGAGAGGGGTTTTCTCACTGTTTGAGGCAACCAAGCCCCAACAAATCAAGCAGCAGAGCTCACAATAGAATATATATCCAACCTGACTAAAATAGCTCCATAGGGGTGTCTAGAGGGGAGGACACACACAGCAGGATAAGATGGCTCTTAGCTGTGTGTTTCTCTCCTTTCATTTGATTATTCTTTTCACTGTCCCACCTTTCTGTTTTCCTTTGCTGTTTTTGGCTCTCCTCCTTTTAGAAAGCGTGTGAGACTTGCTCATAATATCATAAACTATAATATGTCACTCCTGTGGCAGAGATTAACAACAGTGTTATTGCTTGGTGTGGCACAAAAAAGAGCAGCAGTACCTCGGCAGGCCTCAGAGTTAATCTCTTTGCACTTAGGCTTCAAGTGTAAGTGCTTCATAGTGGTGAATTAAATCGCCTCGATCTCCTGTGTGATATTTGTGTTGGTTGTGGCTGTTTCATAGGTGATAAACTGTGTGGAATAGCTTGTGGTTCATCATGCATATGGCTTGGTGGGAAAGGGAGAGAAGGGAAAGCCAAGTGGGTATCTAGTTTTCTTTTCTCACTGAGACTTAACCAGATCCTTTGCCAGACCTGATTCCTCACAGCTCTGATGGAAACAGGCCCTTTCTGTCTGATAGTCTTATCCTTCTACCAACAATTTTTCTCCTTCACTCACTCCAGGACCCCATTAATTCACCTTCACTCACTCCAGGACCCCACTAGTCCACCCTCTACCTAGTGACAGTCCCATTACAGAACAGGGTGATGCAGCCATCATATTTATTTTGAGGACTAACTCTTGTTCATATTTCATCCGTGATTTAGGGTCACCTATTCCAGGGATATGGCAGAAGAGCTGCCTCAACTTTTTGTTCTGAAAGATGTCCCCGTTTCTTGCTTTTTAAAAAATACACAACTCAGTTCAGCTTTTAGAGGTTATTTTATTCTCTTCTAGGTGAGTGCTGTCTGTACTTAGCATATAGATTTTATCCTGATAAAGGTTTGGAAATAGTTTTCTTCAAGTGTTTAGCATCCATAGTTTCTTATTCAGGGAGGGGTGTGATTTCTTACTTCTGTTGGATAGAATAGAGACTGTTGCTTTACTGGATGATTTAAGGGGAACCTTGATTAATAGAGTATGGATTTTTATTATATCTTTTCAGAGGAAAAGGCTGATAACTGTCAGTGAAAATGTCACAATTTGCAGACACAGTCATTGGCTAGAAGATAGTCAGCCAAATGTGATACTCACAGATATTTTTCTACAATATCATAGCAACACTGCCTTAGATCCTCAATTTACAAAATCCAGTCTCAAGTCCTGCAAAGATCTACATGGCTGTTTAATCTTGCAATCTAGTGTGCTAGGCTGAGGGCACGAAGCTAAATCTTTGTAAACTGTTGCAGGATCAGAGCACAAGAGTGAATCCATGTATTTTTTAAAAAAAACTTTGACAGCATAAAACTACCCTTATTCCCAGAATCTAGACAAGCCTGAGAAGAAAGGAATTAAATAGAAAAATAATATTTTCTTAGAAGACCCATTATCCCAGTGCAACCCAAAAGATATACCTTTCTAAATCAGTCATTTCTGCGTGGTTCAGACCTATGAACAATCAAGTCAGTCAGCGGGGAATCCATAAAGCAAGATCAGAAGTAAAGACTGCTGAATAGCTCAACTTTGATCCAGGTTACAGAAAGTCCTGGAAGAGCTGGCATTTTAAATCTCAAAGATGATGAGACATGGCTAGTAACTAAGAAACCACTTTAAGTGCTTTCTTTTTCCATCACTTTTCAGATATTTTAGCAAACTAGATTTTACAGTATCATCTTTAGGTCCTTCAGCATATTTAGGAAAATATGCCAAATGTCTGCATCGCAAGATAACCATATGTCTAGGGCTTCCTGCTGAGGAACGCCTTTGATGTGCAGCGGCTTGAAGCAGAACTCCCAAGCAAGCGCTTCACATGCCCAGGCCTCTTACTTTCCTCTGGAGCTTTACTTCAGTAGCTTTAAAACTACCCCCCTTCCTAACTTAACACACTGTGCTGTCATTCATTCCTTCCCCTTCCCACACGTATATATTTGAACTTCTTTCCAAACTCTCCCGTCTACCCCTGAAGTTGACGTGAGTCCAGGAGGCAGCTTTGGGGAGGTGGAGATGGGCCATGAGGAGATGGTGTAAATGGGGTAGCTTTGCAAGATGACAGCCTCCTTGTGTGACATGACATGGAGCCCCTCCAAGACTGTTGCCTCTGTCCGGGAATGCTCTGTTCTTCCAGTGCTGGGGTAAGATATATGAATCGCATGGCTTTTTGCAAGTAAAGGTGATAGCTCTGTGCACTTTGCGTTTTATTGTCTCAAGGTTCTGCCTTTTATTCCTGCCCAATGCGGAGTGATCTAAATCCCTAGCAACTGGCTATAAGTTGGGAAAGACAGCCGTCTTGTGGATGGGAAGGCTCCCTCTCTCCCATGGAAGTGCTTGGTGGAGAGAAGCTGCATTTATTGCTCCCTTTGCCAGAATGCACACTGCCCTCCCAGGTGGTGGGGTCTCCTGTGAGGAGTCATATGCACTGCACAAATTATTGTCATGTTTGTAATTTGATCGCTAGTCCAGCCTGGATCGATGGCTTCACACACAGCCTCATATGTACCTATTGTATATTTTCTTTGAAGTGATAACGTTGAGGCATTAAAAGGTTCTGTTACAGCCTCTCTGAACCACCCTATGAACATGCTGTAATCTGGCTGTGCTGGGAAACAAGCACTTTGGCTATATGTCTTGGGGGATGGCTGAGCTTTAAAACCGTCCGTTTGAATCCAGAGGGCACGGTGCTCCGTGTGCTACCCGGGAAAAAACGAACACAGAGGCCCCCCTTTTCACCCCGCTGTGCAGAGGCGCCTCGTTAACCCTTGTTATTTCATTTCGGGGCAGGCGGCCGAGACCTCTTCTTCCCAGCCCTGCTCTTGCCGGTGACGGTTCCCGCGGGGTGAGCCGGTGCCTCCCGCCGCGCCTCCGGCTGCCCCGGCAGAGAGCACCGGCCGGACGGGGGTGTGTGTGTTTGTGTGTGTGGGTGGTGGTGGTTAGTGTCCCCCTGGACGGAGACACCTCACTAGATGGCAGCAACACCACAGCTTTATGGAGTAGCCTCTGGGCATACTTCCCCTCCCCCAAACCGCTCCTGTCTACAACAGCAAGGTAAAAAGGAAAAAAAAAAAAAAAAAAAAAAAAATCCAATAAAATCCTTCTGCTGTGCAGGGCTGGAACAGAAAAGCTGTGGTATGCTGAATTCTGCACAGCTTCATCATATCTCTTTGTGGTCCCTGATATATACACATAGAATCATAGAGTCATAGAACAATTTCAGCTGGAAGAGACCTTGAGATCATCAAGTCCAACATTTGCCCTAGCTCTACCAACACCACTAAACCATATATATATGTATCCATGTGTGAATGTAAATACATGTATGTGTGTGTGTGCGCATGCATGTTTGATCTTGCCTAGGCTTTCTTATAATTAGGAAGCTAATAGCGGAGACTGACTCTCCTAGAGGGAGGAAAGAGAGAGTCAGAGCTGGGACAGGCTGCCTTTTGGCTTGCAGTCTCCCCAGTGTCCCTCCCCAGCGGTGACCCCCAGTGTCTTTTGTCACAGGTTTCTGCAGTGCAGTGCAGGAGCGGCTAACTGTCTCCTCTCCCACCAAGCTGGAGGAACTAGTCAGCCAGGAATGGGCCTCGTTGCCTGCTCTGCTGATGACACTTTGTGATAGGAACAGTTGGTAAAGGAATACAACTTCTTATTTGGAAGATGTTAAAATTTGGTGGTGATTTTCTTTCCCAGAAACCTCCCAGCCAGGTTCCTGGACTGGCTCACAGTCAGTCACAGTTGCAGCCCATTTCTGCTGTTGTAGGATGGCTTAGCTAGTTAATAAATATTGTGCCATACATTCCATTGAGCCCAGGATTAAACATCACATCAGTGTAAGAGAATGTCACTTTTCCTGCCAGCTGCTGACAGCTTTCTCATCCCCATTGTGGCCAGTTGCCTATGGTGAGTGTGACATCCTGAACCTTCTGCAGCAGACAGGCACAGGAATGCATGCATCAGCAGAAACACAGACGTTTAAAAGAAAAACGCTCTTGGGTTTGTTTGGCAGTGGTACTCATTCTTGTGGGGCAGTGCAAGGGCTGGAGGTTGAGCATGATGGGAAGGAAAGCCAGAAAAAGAATTTCCCTTAATGAGTCTATTGGCCTCTCTAAGACAATACAGATAAAAACAGAACTTGGGACAGGGACTGTGAAAAATAACTTCAGCTCTCAAGGCCACATGCAACCTTTACTCATGTGTGACTGTAAGCCCATCGAGTTTGGATGAGAGCTACCAAGTTTTTGAAAAAGCTGCACCTGAAATTGGAAAACAGAGACTTTCAGTGACCTATATGTTATGAAGGCTGTCTGAAGCTAAGAAGGGAAGGTATAGTGCTGTGACAGTGAATCAGGGTTATTTCCTAGCTGTAACTTGGCATCAAGCTGTCCAAGATCTGCTAATTCTGCTTATGTGAGAGAAACAAGAAAAGGGGAATAGCCTGGGGAGTACCACTCTTGACATACAGCAGCCATGTAGGTAGAAACAAAATAAAAAATTGTGGAGGCTTTGTAGACACTGCATTCTCTTTGACAACAAAGATCCTTTGGGACACTCGGGCTTGGAGTTGTCCCTTGTCTGGGTGAGTCCGAGGGTGCTGCACTGGGGGGCCAGGCTCCCTTGCTGCTCTTGGTGCCCCTGCCCATACGGACCTGCCTGTTCAGCAGCAACACCAAGCAGCTGCATCAGGCACTTGTGTTTTCCCAGTGCCCTTAGGGCCGAAATACAAGGAGTTTGTGTTTGGCTGGGATGAATTCTTTGGGAAAAAAGCCCAGACTACTCTTGTCTTTTAATTTGGTAGCTGCAGGAGTAACAGTGCACTTTTATTTGGCTGGCTACAGGCACAAAGAAGCATAAAGCCCTTTTCCGTAATGTAAGGGTATTGTAGGTATGACTTTGTTATATGAGTACATGTGTGTGAGGAGTTCTTGCACACACTGCTAATCTCCAAGACCTCTATTAGACTGTTCAGCTGAACATAATTTGTCACCTCAGAAGACTAGGTGCATGGTACTCACTGGTGTCACTGCTTGTTTAGAAGTCAGAACTAAAGAACTGGTCATTATGTTTTAGAAAATAAAATATACTTTACACACCACTTGAGAGTCCATGTGCTCTGTCTCTACTGCAAGCGTAACTGGTGGTGGAAAACAGCAGCAGTATAGCTAAAATCATGTTCGCATTTCTGTGTTACCACATTTTAGCTGAGGTGAAGAAGACTGAGTTACTGGAAACATTGATTTTAATTTTTTAAGACCAATTCCAAATATTTAGCATAGTTTGTGAATTGTTTCAATATCTGTGTTAACTCACAGTCAAAAATACTGTCATACTGGTTATGACTTGAAATTTCTCTTTGACTAAAATTTCTATAATATCTGATATATTTTTAGATTCTCTGACAGTGAGATTGAATGTGTGTTTCTTTGGTGTGAGCAGGTTGTACAAGTGTTTGTTTTAAGCATGTTAGTTGAATTAATTGGGAAAAATTCATGTCTCTGATATGGTGTGACAGCAGGTCAGGATCCAAGGTAAAATGGCTCTATCCAGGACAGTAACTAGCTTAAGAACTATTTTGATGATTACATTTTATCATGACTTTATGACTCATTGTGCACCTGACGTCCTGGTTACAACAGGTGCGCTTGTGTCTTACAATGAAGACCTTTGCTCTCTTATAGGAAGCAGAGCCTAGAAAAGCCAGTTAATAGATTTTCTCTTGTCAAAAGATCATGCTTGTAGAGGATGGTTAAACACTTGCTAAAATGCACACACAAATCTGAAAAAAGTACAGATCACTTAGTCTTGGGGCCATTCTCTTCCCCACCCATAGCTCTTGGTTAGCCAATATCGTCCTGAGTGTTTGTAGAAGTTTATGGGTTATCTACTGCACTTTACTTAGTCCACATGACATTTTACCAGCTGAGACAGTGTTTCATATCACACACAAAACAGTCTGTGGGGTATGGCTGAGTGCTTACTCTCACAATTTCACGTGGCAAAGAAGCTGGGACATACGTTGGGTGTTGATAGGCACTGGAAAAAGTAGAGGAGTCTCTCCTGGAAACTCATATTGGTGATATGAAAGTGTCAAGGAATCCTGGAAACTTTCCCCAAACTTCTTATTTACAGACTGTGACATGGGGATTCCTACAGTCCTGGACTGTGTCTCTGTCACTTGTCCTTTGCCAGAAGGCACTGGCTAGTGTCTCACTGGAATGACTCTTTCCATGTCTTGGCCCTTGGTGCTTTTACCCTTCAAAAGACTTCAGCAGGTTGATGGGAAACACATCCCAGCTGCTAAGGTACTCAATTTTTTTCTTGATTTCTAGGCACCAAAGGGATTTTTCTCTAACAGTGCACTAATAAGGCTTTTTTTTGGGGGGGTGGGGTGGGGCGGGGAGGGGGGGGAAGCGGGCTGGGAAAGAATTGTACCTTGTACTCACATTAATTGAAATCTTCCTCAAAGCTGGAATACAGATTAAAATAAAACCAAACCAAACCAAACAAAAAGTGGATCAAGTGCATCAAAGAAGTAAACTCCTGATTATAAGTTTGAAAACACAGCTACAGAAGAACACTATTAAGAACATGAAGATGAAGATTCAGCAAGTGCCTGATGTGAATCTGCTGCTCCAGCTGACTCTGAGAGCTCCTCTGGGGCATCGCTCACCTGCAGGGGCTGAAGGAACACCATAGCACTGCTGGTGTCCCAGGGCTGCATGTCGGAACATGCCTCTTTGAGGCACAGCGCTGCTGTAGTGTTATGAGGACATGTCTGCTCTAAATGTGCTCTCAGATGTATGTTACTAATTTGAAAGCTAAAAGGCAAATTTGCCTGGAATCAGGTTGTTTAACTTTGAGAGCTTGCTGGAGTTGCATTTTCTTCATTTTCTTCTGCTTTCCTCTTCCACTGTGTCCCTCAGCCCCATGAAGATTGCTACTCGGAGTATATGCCAAGCATGGTTCGGTTTTATTCTCTTGCATTCTTTAGGACTGGGATAAAAGGCAATTACAGAAAATAAGATACTTCTCTGAATTTATATATATATATGTAGTAAATATCCAGGCTGATGCAGTGAAGTGAAAGGACATTGTTGCAAGTCTGTGCTGCTGAAGGTCACTTCTTTGCCCCAGTCTCTGCCTGGGGCTGCCAGAGGTGTCTTTAAGCATGGGGATGGGTTTCATGGCCCAGAGCAGGAGGGGGGCCGCTTTGGCCCAAGACCTGCTAATCTCACAAGGAGGAGGGCATAGAAGGGGGGTTCACAGGTGCGGGTGGTATCACAAGCTCACAGAAAGCCATAAGCAATTTGAGAAAAAACAGGAGGACCTCAAAGTCCCACTACACAATCAGTTGAGTAAAGACAAACAAAATTGAGCATTGAAACAGAAGGGCAGGGTTTGTTTAGGAATAACTGACTGGCAGAAAAGATGGAAATGAGGTGTGAATAAAAGGATGCTTATACCTAAATAGTCCAAGATGTGAAGAAAAATAGTCCTCTTGATAGTCTCATGGTCACGGAAAAAAGAGGAAAGAACATGGATATTTTCATGGGTAGCTGTCTACCATAGATCTACAATAAAACAAGGGAATTTCCATCACACCAGAAGGGTGGATATGGATTTAACCTAGCAAAATTATCCAACATCTCACTGTCAACAAAGGTTTTTAACTACCTGTCAGGGACAGACTGCAGCTGGACAGTAAGGATTGTCCATAATTGTATCAGACTGTGTGTTGGAATAAACCTTTTTGTACAGATGGGGAACAAAGGAACTAATGGGCAGATCTACCAAATCTGATTCTGACAAGAAAGTCTTGCAGAGAACATGAAGGAGAAATGAGAAAGACAGCAATTAGGAAAAGACAGTTAAAGAAAATCAATTGCAAGAAAGCAGACTTCAATAAGTTGAGGAGTTTGATTTATGTTAGATCTTGTGAAAACTCTTTAACAGTGGAGATGGTTAAGTAAAGAAGTAGAGTGCCAAGGAGGAATGTGGAGTGTGCCTTGCTGGGAGATTTGAGTGGATGAGAAAGCTGGGTTAGGGGGCTGGTCATCCTGCACTGAAGCAGAGGTTGCCCACTTGTGGCACCTTCTTTATCTATTTTTGATGATCTGACGATAAAGAGGGGGTAATTGAATTTAACATACAAGTCACATCCCTTCTTATACCTAATTGCCTATAATGATACTTTGTATTCCTACGAATGTAACTAACTGCTTTGAAACATCAGATTACATGAAAAATGCCATTAGCATGCAAGTTACTCCCTCACAATAAACACCATTTAGAAAAGTAGTGAAGTTGCCAACATTGTATCTGATATCCCTAAACTGCTTTTTTTTTTTTTTTTCCCTACTGTACTCACCAACTGTTGTTTTTCAGACCACATTTGACAATGAGACACGTCACTATTGAAATATATATTTAAGGAAGGGATAAAGCCATATTAAAGCAGTTGAAGAAAAGTCATGGAATCATAGAACATTTTGGGTTAGAAGGGATATTTAAAGGTCATCTGGTCCAACACCCCAGCAGTGAGCAGGGACATCTTTAGCTCGATGAGGTTGCTCAGAGCTCTGTCCACCCTGACCTGGAATGTTTCCAGGGATGGGGGTTTTACCACCTCTCTGAGAAAACTGTTCCAGCATTTCACCACACTCATTATAAAAAATTCCTCCCTCATATCTATCCTCTTTTGGTTTGAAACCATTACCCTTTGTCCTATCACAACAGGCCCTGCTAAAAAGTTCATCCACTTCCTTCTTATAAACCTGCAATAAGGTCTCCCTGAAGCCTTCTCTTCTCCAGAATGAACAACCCCAACTCTCTCAGCCTGTCCTCACAGAAGAGGTGCTCCAGCCCCCTGATCATTTGGGCTCACGCCAACAGGTCCATGTCTGTCTTGTACTGAAGATGTAGCACATTAAGAGAATGCCATAAAAAGTGGCCTGGAATAGTATGGAAATGCCTGACAAATGCAAGCCTGCTGACGTGGAGGGACACCTTTAATGCATTATGTATAGATATTGCTTTACCACCACAAGCCATTGAGATCAAGGTCACCCCATGGACTTCTGGACAACAGGTCAAGATTTGAGAGGCAATATTGATAACAGCAGCTGACAGTTTCCTGAATACAACTGGTATTTTTCTAAGCAGCAGCATTTTCTAACTTCTAATGAACAGTGGAAATTTGTTTGCTCTGAAACTGCTTCTGTGTGTCTTGGTCACAACTCATTAATTGTGGTCAGTCCCAGGCTTGGTGTAATTGCTCTCCCTCTTCCCTGCATCTTCCTGTAAATCAGCCAAGTAAATACATCCAAGGAATGCATCTAGGTGGATTTTTTTGTTTTGTTTTTAAGTTCCTCAGACCCTGTTTTTTCTGTCTTCCAGTTCTCTGCCAGTCATATTTTCTAATATTTTGAAGTCCCAAAGCTGAACACTTTCAGTGTGCTGGGATCAACAATAACGAAATGTAAGCTGTGACTGAGGAAAATCTAAATAGTCTCTTTAACACCCAGCACAATTATTTTTCTGCCTGGTTTCAAAGGTTTCCGCTCCCTTTATAACCTGTTCTTCATATTGGTTGTCATGACTTGTGCAGTTTTGTTTTGTTTTGGTGGGAATTTTGTTGGTGTTTGGGGTTTTTTGTGGTTTTTTTTTTTTTTTTTTTTCTGTTGTTGTCTGCAAGGTTTTTTTTTCCTATTCAACATAATTTATTCTCAGGGGAAGATGGGGGGGAAAAGCCATTTTTATCTCTTTAACCAAATCGCATTCTTATTTAGCAATCCAAGTCACGTCTCATAAGGTGTGCTGTGAGATTTTTTTTTCCCCCCAAAATGCGTTTGCCTGACAAGGCCTCTGGACCATGTAGAAGCTTTCCTCAGGCTTCTTGCTTGGAGCCTCTTAACTTCTTCCTGACCTGCTCCTGTTCCTTCAAGGATCAGTTCTTATTGCTTGTCTAGTATGTTGATGTACAGTCTAAACCAGTTAGTAAACTGCTGATGGAAGGCTTGATCAGCATTTTATTTTATAAAATTTTTTTTTGGTCATTCCTTTTGTGTGTTTCTCTTACAGCTACTTTTTCAGTAGGATTGAAACCATAGTTTACTGAAACTGACTGTAGTTATATGTTCATTTCATATTGGATAATGCAGCTTCCTTTCCAGAAGAGTCCATCAGCTTTTGTTAACATAGTAACGATTTTCACTGAGAAAATAAGCAGGAAAACCAGGTGACCACTTTGTAAAAAGAGACTAATGTACATAGCCAGTGTTCATTTTCTCCTGAGTGACCAGACTGCAAACTAACTCAACATCCTATTTTAAGAAAGAAAAATATCTTGAAAATGCATTACCTCTTATAATCCCCATATTTCTTTAAAAGACTTTGGAAAGACTACATTCAAAGTAAGTGATAATCCCTAAGAGTAACCAGAGTGAGGCAAAAATTGATGGATACTCTCTGTACTTGTTTTAATCACTGGGAAAAAACTACAAGATTATACAAAGAAAGCTGAAGTCTGGGCACTGCATTTGCCAGAGCTAGTGAGCTTCCATTAGTTGCCAGACATTGTGACATATTTTGCTCCTAGTAATAGTGGTGTAAATTATTCTTATTGAAATTGAGGGAGTTACACTGAAATTAATCTGTCATAATCTAGTGCAGACTTCCTCTCCTTCCTTTTCTGAAGCAATTTGGTTCACATACTGTATATACAATAATTTAATATTAAATAGCCCATTTATCATTGAACCATAGAGTCACAGAACCATAGAACGGTTTGGGCTGGAAGAGACCTTAAAGATCATCTGGTTCCAGCCCCCCTGCCATGGGTAGCAACACCTTCCACTAGACCAGGTTGCTCCAAGCCCCATCCAGCCTGGCCTTGAACACTGCCAGGGAGGGGGCAGCCACAGCTTCTCTGGGCAACCTGTGCCAGTGCCTCACCACCCTCACAGTAAAGAATTTCTTCCTAATATCTAATCTAAATCTCCCCTTTTTACAGTTTGAAACTGTTACTCGTCATCCTATCACTACCCTCCCTGATAAAGAGTCCCTCCCCACCTTTCCTGTAGCTTCCTTTAAGTACTGGAAGGCTGCTTGAAGGTCTCCCCAGAGCCTTCTCTTCTCCAGGCTGAACCACCCCAACTCTCTCAGTCTGTCCTCATAGCAGAGGTGCTCCAGCCCCCTGATCATCTTCGTGGCCCCCTCTGGACCGAATCCAGCAGCTGCATGAGTTTCTTGTGCTGAGCACCCCAGAGCTGGACACAGCACTGCAGGTGACATCTCACCAGGGCGAAGTAGAGGGGGAGAATCCCCTCCCTCGACCTGCTTGTTGCGGTGCTTTTGATGCAGCTCAGGATGTGAGTGGCTTTCTGGGCTGTCAGTATACATTGTTGGCTCATGTTCAGTTTTTCATTCATCAGCACCCCGAAGTCCTTCTCCGCAGGGCTGCTTTCGATCCACTCGTCTCCCAGCCTGTATCTGTGCTTGGGATTGCTCCAACCCAGGTGCAGGACCTTGCACTTGGCCTTGTTGAACTTCATGAGGTTTGCACAGGCTCACTTCTCCAGCCTGTCAAGGTCCCTCTGCATGGCATCCCTTCCCTCCGGCGTGTTGACTGCACCACATAGCTTGGTGTCATCAGCAAACTTGCTGAGGGTGCACTCGATCTCACTGTCGATGTTGCCAACAGAGATGTTAAATAGCAGCAGACCTAATACCGACCCCTGAGGAATGCTACTTGCCACTGATCTCCACTCAGACACCGAGACTGTGACTCTTTGAGTGCAACCATCCAGCCAATTTATTATCCACTGAGTGGTCCATCCATCAAATCCATGTCTCTCTAATTTAGAGACAAGGGTGTTGTGCAGGACAGTGTCAAATGTTTTGCACAAGTGCAGGTAGGTGATGTCAAATGCTTTTCCCTTATCCACCAACACTGTAACCCCATCACAGAAGGCCACCAAATTGGTCAGGCATGATTTGGCCTTAGTGAAGCCATGCTGGCTATCACCAATCACATCCTTATTTTCCATGTGCCCTAGCATAGTTTCTAGGAGGATCTGCTCCATGTTCTTGCCAGGTGCAGAGGTAAGACTGACTGGCCTGTAGTTCCCTGGGTCTTTCTTTTTTCCCTTTTTGAAAGTGAGGGTGATGTTTCCCCTTTTCCAAGCAGTGGGAACTTTGCCAGGCTGTCATGACTTCTCAAATATGATGGATAGTGGCTTAGCAACTTCTTCTGCCAGTTCCTTCAGGACCCATGGATGCATCACATCAGGTCCCATGGGCTTGTCCACCTTCAGGTTCCTTAGATGGTCTCAAACCTGCTCTTCCCCTACAATGAGCTGTTCTTCATTCTGCCAGTCCCTGCCTTTGTGTTCTGCGATTTAGGCGGTGTGGCTGGAGCACTTGCCGGTGAAGACTGAGGCAAAAAAGTTGTTGAGTACCTCAGCCTTCTCCATATCCTGGGTAACCAGGTCTTCCATTTCCTTCTGGAGAGGGTCCACTTTTTCACTAGTCTTCCTTTTCTCAGCGATGTACCTACAGACGCTTTTCTAGTTTCCCTTGATGTCTCCTGTCAGATTAGTTCTATTAGGCCTTAGGATTTGGGATTAAAAGACTTCTAGTCCAATTTTTGGGATGATTTCTGTTTATATGGCAAAACCACTTGCAAAAATAAGGGTCAGCAGAAAAGAGAAGAAACTCCACCCATTGGACTTTGAATAGTTATTTTGTAAAAGTTTGGCACCTGAATTTTTTATTGTTTGGTATTGAATTATTCTCCGTGTATTAGTTAAAAAAATGTCTTTTTTACTCCATGATGGAGGACATGGCTCTGAGTCAAAAATGCCATGTCTTTAGTCTGCAGATACTGGTGTGTGTTGTGCTACTTACTAATCAGTGATTTTGTATTACTGCAGATAAGGTCAATATTTGTCACTTGTAAACCATGGCTTCTAATCCAATATATACATCAATTTTAATGGCTACTGGCTACGTGCATGTCTACAGAAGAGAGAGGGCTCTCTGTTTGCTGGGGCAGCGGATCTGAGATTGCCTGCAGGAGCGAAGCATTGATCATTTTGGCACCACTGGGCTTCGTTGGGGATTTCGTTTAGAGGTGCTTCAGTCTCTCTGTGAAGAGACAGGGTGGGTGCAGCCATACATGTTGGGTCCAGGCCCTTGGCTCTGCTCACGAAAGACCAGGGCTGGCTCCCACAGAACCCCTCGGGTGCAGGTGTGTCTGCAGCAAGGTTCTGGGGGTGGGTCTTGTTTGATTTGGCACAATGCAAATGTGTGGAGCTCACCCCGGCTGGGCACACAGCAAGGCGAACAGGTTGTGTGGAAACGCTGAATGCTGGGGTACGCAGAGACTGCTTCTGGTGGCATCAGCCTGGATCCCATGTGCCCAGCTGGGTTGACGCCCAGGTGCATGTGCAGCACATTTCTTTGCTGTTCCCTCTGCTTTAGGGATGCAGTGTGGAGACACCAGGGCTGGCTCTACATCGGCATAGCTGACACTGAGCAGTATTTATCTATTTTGGTGCTGCATCAAAGCTGCTGTGCTCTCTGCAGAGCTGAGCATGCCTGGCAGCAGTTTGCCCATGTTCATGTGGTGCTCACACCTGCAAACCTGACCAGGTGAAGGTGCCCCTGCAGCTGGGAAATGAGGATCCAGCTTTGGGTAAGTAGAAGTTAGTTGTAGGTCCTCATGTGCTAAGGAATAAAATGTCCAATCCAGGAATTGCTGAAGAAAATGTATTTTAAGTGGCAAGTGAGTGGTAACGATGAGTAAAACCTACACCATCGTGTAGCACATCATCCCAGGACTGACTTTACATAAGGTCTTGAAGCAAAACGCTGGCTTTCTCCACACACCTGCATCAGGAAATTGCACCATCTGACATCAAGGTTTGTTCCTGCAGTATTTCTTTCCTATATTACACAGAAATCAAGGATCTGCAAAATGGATGGCACCAACCTATCCTGTTGTGTTTTCCTGTCTTCCTGTATCTTTCACAAGCAATTTCCATCCTAAAATTTTTGGGCTTGAAAGCTTGTTGGCAGGGAAAAGGTGAACCTTTTCAGTTGCTTATTTACAACACCACATGGGAACACATCCCTTTGCCTAGTGTTTAAATTAACCTTGCTAAAATTAATTCTTGCTTTTAATTTTGCTCTGACATATGTATGAATTTGTTAATGAAATTTGGAAAACCTGGTGATCAGTTAGGACTGTGTAGTGAATTTGCTGATTTTCATGCGTAGAAGTATCAAATGTTCCTTCACTGTTTGCAAAGTGATGCTCTCTTCTCCATACTCCTGCCCACCATAAGCTTGCCAAGTATCTCTGCTAACCACTACAAGGTAAAAACATCCAGGATAATTTTCGGCTTGCTTTGCTTTAATTGATTTTATATGGTTTGCTGGGTATAATTTCTTTTTCATACTCAAGTCTTTTTTAAACAAAATTGTATATAAAAACCTTAAATCTGAATGAATATATCCAAGCTGAAAGAGTAAGGCTTACTCTCCAAACTGTCTGGAGCTATGCTCAGCTGTATGTCACTGTGGGGAAGAGTTAGCTTTAAACTGCTCTTCTGCCTCTCTAATCCCAGGGTCATCTGGGAACCACGTTGGTCCATGGCGGCCTTGCTGTAACCTCTGACCTCTTGTTTATGCCTCATTACCTATCACTCCCAGGAGGCTGATGTCCCAGAGAGGGGTGCAGTATTACCAAGGTGTGGACTCTCGCTGGCTGTTTTTTTTCCTCTTGGTTATGTTGCTTGCAGTAGAGGCTAAAAGAAAGATTTTTATGTTGCTGGGAGTCATGTATGTGCAAGGCGACATGTTCTCCAGCTGAGCTGGCTCCTTAGTGCTCCTGATGAAGCACAGAGCATCTGGGACAGGACGAGGTGATGAGGTTAATCCTCTGCAGCACAGCTAGGTATATTAACTGAACACACGACGTGTTGCTGGACCCACACATTGCATGGGAGACCTTTGTGAGAATTCCTGGTAGGAACTAGGT